>NC_138184.1:17008087-18208087 GCF_964194105.1 Spermophilus citellus | reverse complement strand
GGGATAGTAGAGGATAGGAAAGGTAGCAGAATACAACAGTTACTAATATGGCATTATGTAAAAATGTGGATGTATAACCGATGTGATTCTGCAATCTGTATACGGGGTAAAAATGGGAGTTCATAACCCACTTGAATCTAAAGTATGAAATATGATATGTCAAGAGCTATGTAATGGGGCTGGGGATGTGGCTCAAGCGGTAGCGCGCTCGCCTGGCATGCGTGCAGCCCGGGTTCGATCCTCAGCACCACATACAAAGATGTTGTGTCTGCCGAAAACTAAAAAATAAATATTAAAATTCTCAAAAAAAAAAAGAGCTATGTAATGTTTTGAACAACCAATAAAAAAAATTAAAAAAAATTTTTTTAGTTATTGATGGACCTTTATTTTATTCATTTATTTATATGTGGTGCTGAGAATCGAACCCAGTGCCTCACACATGCTAGGCAAGTGCTCTACCTCTGAGCCACAACCCCAGCCGGCAAAGTATTCTTAACAGTAGATGAGATAAGATTATTTGGTCTAAATTATGCCCTGCTCTTGAATTTATACATTGAGGTCTCAACCTACAACCTGATTATATAGATAGACACAGGCTTTTAAGAAGCTAGTTAGGGCTGGGGTTGTGGCTCCGCGGTAGAGCACTTGCCTCATACGTGTGAGGCACTGGGTTTGATCCTCAGCATCACATAAAAATAAATAAACAAAATAAAGGTATTTTTCCACCTACAACTTAAAAAGAAAAAAAAGCAGCAGCAGCTAGTTAAAGGCTGGGTGCAGTGGCAAATGCCTATAATCCCAGAGGCTCAGGAGGAGGAGGCAGGAGGACTGAGACTTCAAAGCCAGCCTCGGCAAAAGCGAGATGCTAAACAGCTCAGTGAGACCCTGTCTCTAAATAAAATAAAAAACAGGGCTGGGGATGTGGCTCAGTGGTCAAGTGCCCCTGGGTTCAATCCCCAGTAACCCCCCCCCCAAAAAAAAAAGAAAAGAAAAGCCTAGGTCAGACTAAACGAGGTAATCAGAGAGACCTTATAAGAACAAGAAGAGACATCAGTGACCTTCCTCTTTCTGCACACACAAAGAAAGAAGGCCATGTGGTAACACAGCAAGACATTGGCCATCTGTAAGCTAGAGGGAGAAGACGCATCAGAAACCAACACTAGTGACAACCTTGGATTTCCAGACTCCAGAACTGTGAAAAGCTAAATTCGTGTTGTTTAAGCCTCGGAGCCTGATGTACGTTGCTCTGGCGTCCATCTCCAGTGAGGGTCAGAATGCAAGTCAAACTGGTGAGAATGGGTAAGACGCAGCCACATGACAGGAATCAAATGGATAGCTTTTTAAAAAGTTTTATTTCAAGAACTTTGTTTTTTTTTTTTTTTTTTTTGACTGGTATTCCAAAAAAAGGTGGGTCAAAGTACAAAAAAAAAAAGTCAGTTGAATAACAGTGTAGGTTTAGAAATCACAGCGGCAGAAGCAATGTACAGACAGCACAGATAAAACAGTCCAGTGTATGCAGTTCTGTTCAGTTTCTTTGCTTATTTTAAGTGTTTCTTTCCCCTCCTGTACAAAATACATCAAAGCATGCCATGAGATCAGAAAAAGAAAAGAGTCTAACAAATGGTTACGTGGACTGGACTCTGTACCAGAGGAGATAATGTTTCTTCCCCGCCCCCGCCCCCGCCTCCTCTCTCCTTGCTCTGCTTTAGGTTAGGTTATTCTGGAGACAGTTCACCTCCAAGTCGGCCTGGTCACCTTTGCCACCCTCAAGTTTGGGTGACATGGAGTTCTGGATGTTAAACGACTCCTCCTCTTTCAGGCAGGACTTCAGAACTTCCTGGATTTTGTGGGGAGCACTAGGATCATCCTGGAGGAGGGAAAAAAATTGGGAAGGGGAAAGAGACAGTGGGCAGAGCAATCAATAATTACCTTGGGTTTTCTAACCGGCTAAGGAAGCAGAGCTTCAAAACCTGTATACGTATAAAGGAGAAAAGCTCTAAGTCTTGAATAAACCGAATAATAAACTGAAGTAACTGACCAGCAACTACTTTTTAGGAAAGTCATCCTTATAAGCTTATAAGCAATGGCCAGATGTAGATAAAGAGTTGACGGTAATCAAAGACCTGTAATTGGGGCCAGTCATGAATTCTCTTGGACACAGACTGGGGGGAAACAGCCCCCTTAATTTGGCTCAGACATCTTTTAAAGTCTCACACAAGGAGCTCTGTTCCCATCAGCGTCTTGGTCAGGGAACACAAGGGTGGTGGTGGGGGGGACACATGGGACTGTACTCAGATGCACACTCCCCAGACATGCAGACATGTCCCCTGACTACAGGCCAAAGACCCGTGAGCCTCTTGTAGTCAGAACTGTACTGCTGAAGATGTTAACTGAAAAGATGCTTCTTCAACCCGACCCCCCCACCCGAGTCTGGCTGCCTCAGGGGCCTGCCACACTCTGCCTCAGATGTTACTTAAGTTGTGGATCCCCCACCTACTTCTGAGGTGCACCTCTGCCTTCATGCCACCCATAAGTGCCACTTGAAGCCCCAGGACAATCTCCTGAACCTGACCTGAATTTGCCAGTGAAAGGGTTCCAGAGAGCCCAGTAGCATCCAGTCCTCCAGTTCTACAATTCTGGGCCCTCAGAGGATTTCTGCAGTAGGATCTGCCTTACTCTTTTCCTTGAGGACCCCCAGAAGGGATCACATCTAGAGTGATTCTGTGGGCCTCAAGTTTTTTGTCTGGTACCCTAAAGAATTATTGTAAAGTACACGGAACTCAGCTAATCAGAGAGGTGGATTCATGAATGGCATGAAGGGTGGAGAATATTCCATCTGACCAGTGAGTTAATACTATTCTCCCCCCCCCCCCCACAGGACTATTCTTGTTTTAACCACTTTCAAAAATCAAGATAATTGTCATGCTTAATGGCCAGGCATTCTCCATCGGGGGAACTCTAGTCCATTCCACCCACCGGCTGCACTGGGTTAGGGTAGTGATGGGTTGGGAAAAGTCTGGCTTTTCATGGTGCTACGCACACAGAACACTGTGGGTATGAAAAGCTCTGCCACCTGCCCACTGCCACAGACTTGCTGGCTGCTTTTCAGAGGTCTAGACTGAACAAAAATTTAATAGAGTTTTAAAGACTTTGGACATGATTTATAGATAACAGGGGACACATGTTCCCCATACCAATGAGACAAGAGGAAACGGACTTCGTAGAGTCCTGAGGCAGACTTGAGGCACAGCAACTGTACACAGCACACACAGGCACCTGACATTGTCAATCACTGTTTGGAGAGAATAAAAAGAAAATGCAGGGGCTGGGCACAGTGGTGCATGCCTGGAATCAAAGTGACATGCAGGCTGATGCAGGAGGATTACAAGTTCAGCCTCAGCAACTTAGCAAGACCCTATCTCAAAATAAAAATAAGCGAGGCATGGTGATACATGCCTGTAATCCCAACAGTTCAGGAGGCTGAGGCAGGAGGATTGTCAGTTCAAAGCCAGCCTCAGAAACAGGGAAGCATTAAGCAACTCAGTGAGACCCTGTCTCTAAATAAAATACAAAATAAGGGGCTGGGGATGTGGCTCAAGAGGTAGCGCGCTCGCCTTGCATGCGTGCGGCCCGGGTTCGATCCTCAGCACCACATACCAACAAAGATGTTATGTCCGCCGAGAACTAAAAAATAAAAAATAAAAATTAAAAAAATACAAAATAGGCTGGGGATGTGGCTCAGTGGTTGAGTGCCCCTGAATTTAAAAAATAAAATGGGTTGGGTATGTAGCTCAATAGTAGAGTGTTCCTGGGTTCAATCCCTAGTACCAGAAAACCAAATAAAACAATAACATTAAAAACTGCAGGACAAAAACCCATATACACTGAGATAGAAAGATTTCTAAGCAATACAGAAGCATGGTCTATGTGTGTATATATTTTGGTTATATTATTATTATTATTATTATTTTTTTTGTGTGTGTGTGTTGGTTAGTGCTGCGGGTTGAACCCAGGGCTTTGTGCATGCTAAGCACATGTGCTACTGCTAAGCTATACCCCCAGCCCAGCCCATGTGTATGTTTTAGGGAGAGGGAAGAGGGCTGAGGTGGATCTGTATTTCTTATTGTGTGTGCTTCTGTTCTATTTGGGGAAGATGCTGGACGTGGAAGCTTCAGAGTTGAGCCCTTAAAGATCATGGGCAGGATGGATTTTTTTTTTTAAATTTTAATATTTATTTTTTAGTTCTCGGCGGACACAACATCTTTGTTGGTATGTGGTGCTGAGGATCGAACCCGGGCCGCACGCATGCCAGGCGAGCGCGCTACCGCTTGAGCCACATCCCCAGCCCGCAGGATGGATTTTGAATCACACCAAAGCTTGGGAAAAGACAGTAAGGGTCTATGCTCATTTTTCCTCTTCTAAGGATGCAAACTACTTTCATGTTTTTCCAGAAACCTCCCCACATTCTTTCTATGTCACATGCTTTTTGGGCACATAGGGCACAGGAATTTCTCAAAATGTGAAGAAAAGTACATCAACTGACTCTTTATAGAGCTGTGATGTCACAAAGAAGGGGCCCCCATTCAAGTTGTCCCATCCAGGGCCCATGGGATTTGGAAAGATGAAAAAATTGCCTTCTGTGCCGAGATGGGAGACGCAGATCCTAAAAGTAAGAAACAGAGGTATTCAAATAAGACTCTTAGGCAAGCCAAGTGCCTTCCACAAAAAGAAGAGGCGAGGGAGTGTCTGAGAAACATGTCTTGTTGTTCTAGCCAGAGTATTTCCTCCAGAATTGTTCTGCTTTTTATTTTTATCTTCCTGTATTGGGGTCTGAATCCAGGAATGCTTTACCATTGAGCTACATACATTCCCAGCCCCTCTTAAAAAATTTAAATTTTGAGACAGGGTCTCACTAAGTTGCTGAGGCTGGCCTCGAACTTGCAATTCTCCTGCCTCAGCCTCCTGAGCAGCTGGGATTACAGGAGTGCACCACTGTGTCCTATTTCCTAAGGTTGTCCTAAAGCCTAAGGTTGCCAAACTCTGTAGCAGCAGATCCATCTGCCTTTGGTATGGCAGATGTATCTAGTCACAGGGGAGCAGGATAGATATCTGACATAAATCCTGGAAACCACAGAGGACCCTTGCTCCCAGTGTTCCATCTCAGCCATATGGGTACCCTGCAGCCCAGGGGTAATACACATTTAGGCCTGGACCCATGTGCAAACCTCTGTCAGAGGGGGTAGGCAGCCAGTGCTTTACTATACACATGCAAAAGCAGAATCTGGAAAGGAAAAAAAATGTAACTATGAAAAAACAGCACTTCTGGGTACCACAAAGTCCTAGGAATAAAACAAACTCCTGGAAGCTCTGTCAGGTCTCAGGAGGACCACTTTATCTGCCATATTCCCTCGATAGCACCACCGTGAGGAGCAACAAGGCAGCTCAGCCTGGGCAGTCTGCCAGAGGATTTCAGGTGACTTCATTCACATGGTGCAACTGGAGCAGGTCCAGCTTGCTGCGCTCCCTCCAGCCTCCTGATGTCCCCTCCCCAGGATGGCTGCTCAGCCACACAAAAGACTGTGGCCCACACTTATAGCACCTCACATCAGAGCATTGAGCTCAGAGGAGCAGTAGAGGGCGGGAAGCCATTGACACCGAAATCAGTATGGACCCTGCCACACAAGACCCAAAACAACAGATTTTTTTCTTAATAAAAAAAAAATTTTTTTTGTACCAGGGGTGAACCCAGGGAGACCTAACCACTGAGCAACATCCCCAGCCATTTTTTATTTTGAGACAGGGTCTTGCTAAATTGCTGAGACTGGCTTTGAACTTGCAATCCTCCTGCCTCAGCCTCCCAAGCTGGTGGGATTAAAGGCATGTGGCACCATGCTTGGCTAATTATATGGGTTTTGTGAGTGTCACTGGGGTAGGAAAATGACCCACTCAATTTACTTTATTTAGAAATAACCCCTCTAATAAGAGAAATAGAATGCTCAAAAATTTTAGGCTCCTCAATACCAAAAAGGAATTTGAGGATGAAGGGAGAGGCTGGGGAAGGCTGACCAGCAGGCCAGACTCTGGGCCCTTGCCTCTCCTGGCACAGTGCAGAGGTGGACAGTGTGATGGCCGTGGCAACAAGCAGGGTTGCTTTTCACAGTGGAGTGGCATTTTTTTCTTTCCCTTTTGCTAGGAATGGAACCCAGAGCCTTGCTTGTGGGAAATGTGTTCTACCACTGAGCTTCACCCCCAGCTCCAGCACACCCATCCTAACTGGCCACGCCCACAAGACCTTGACTATGACCAAGTTTGGTCTGTAGGCTAGATGGGGAGAGCGAGAGAGCAATCCTACTGCACGGACAACCATCCCCTCACACTCAGTGCTTTACAGAGTGGAAAAGACGCTGATGGGGCTGGGGCTGGGGCTCAGTGGTAGCGTGCTCGCCTAGCATGCATGAGGCACTGGGTTCGATCCTTAGCACCACAAAAAACAAAACAAAGTGTCCGCCTAAAACTAAAGATTCATAAATAAATAAATGTTAAAAAAAAAAAAGAACGAAAAGATGCTGCTGCTGGCACAAACTGGGAGAAGGACATCAGATCCAAGGGGATCACTAGAGCCTGGTTCCACCCTTTCCCTGAGGGACGGCCATCATGTTGTACCAGCTGACCCCATGACCCGCTCTCAGGCAGAGTCCACTGTGGCTGCCTACCTTTGCTCTGGTCTTCAAGATTGCCAGTCTGAGCTCGGGTGGGCAGAAATGTTCATGTAAAGATGCCCCACCTTCCACATGGCTGTTTCAGCCACGAACAGGAAGCCCTTGCACTGGCTTATGCAACTAAGTCCCCCAACAGGACCCATCTCCTTCCTGTCTTTTGTGAAGACATGGCAAAGGTGTCCATGTTCATAGTGCCAGAAACACATGGGTCAGAACCTTTCCTAGGAAACCTTGCCTTCTGCCTGGCAGGAGCAACCGCCATGGGCAGGAGCAACCGCCATGGACAGGAATGCCCTGACTGGGCATATTTGCTGTCCCATTTGTATAGGATGGCAGATCCGGCAGTGGAACCAAGAGAGCAGGTGGTGGGCTGTTGTCACCAGTGGTCAATAAGTGTGGGTTGAATGCACAGCACTGCAAGGGGCTGGATAAGGTGGGAGGGATTGGCCTGATGAGTGAGACTCTGACCTGCCCTCAAGGTGCCCACATTCTGATGGGTTGAGTTATGTTGTTATCCATCTTAAAGCTTTAAGACATCCTGTTTCCTTGGTTATTATTTATATCTTGAACTTGTTAATATTTTGGTGAAATCACCTGTTTTCTATCCTTGGCATCAAAGACATCAGGAAAAAAATGATCCTCTCACTTCCTACTTAAATCAATGACTTACTCTTCCTCTATCAGGCCATTTTTCTTTTCTGTGACTAAGGCTGCATTTACTATTATTCTCTCCTTTCCCTTCTGGGGCTACAGTTTCCCCATTCACAAAAAGATGACTGTGTTGATTTGTGTGGTTCACATGTCAAGAGCTCTAGAGTCACATGTTGCTAGTGGCTGTTGCAGTAGTGGACAGTGCAGACGGAGGACTCTCCTGTCTCACTGGAAGCCCCACTGGATGGCACTGCTCTAGACTGTCAAGGTCCTGATGAGCTCTGATACCCCATTACTTCAAAGAACTTCTTCATAATTTCCATTAAACTCTACTGTCTTAGTCAGAAGAGTTTCAGTTTAGCTCCCTGACTGGTGTTATAATAATGCATTTACCTTAAAGTACAGAGCTGCATTAAGTGCAGATTTCCTGGACTTGGATATAACATAATTATATGCTATATATAATTATGGGGGCTTCTATGGTTTCTATTTGACTTTCAAAATTCTCTGACAGTATCCAGTGTTTTTTTTTTTTTCATTTTTAGTTGTAGTTGGACACAATACCTTTATTTATTATTTTTTAATATATTTTTTAGTCGTAGATGGACACAATATCTTTATTTATTTATTTTTAACCCAGTGCCTCACGTATGCAAGGCAGGGCTCTACCTCTGAGCCACAACCCCAGCCCACACAATACCTTTATTTATTTATTTGTTTGTTTGTTTGTTTATTTATTTATTTTTATGTGGTGTTAAGGATCAAACCCAGGGCCTCACACACGCTAGATAAGTGCTCTACTGCTGAGTCACAACCCCAGCCAACCCAGCATTTATATATATATATACACATACATGTTGTAGATGGACACAGTACCTTTACCTTTATTTATTTATTTATTTTTGGTGTGGTGCTGAGGATCAAACCCAGTGCCTCACTCGTGTAAAGTAAGCACTCTACCTCTATGCCACAACCCCAGCCCCAGTACTCAGTATTTTAATGGCTAACCTGATCCAGGCCATAGAATAAGCTAGTATCTCTGGAAAATTGTCAACTTGGAACTTTTTTTTAATTGAATTTCAATTGATATTTATGAGCTCATCCTACTAAGAATAGAATTACTCCCAGGTTTAAAGTTCCACCAGTGTTTTGTGCTCACCTTGCACTAACCAATTGTGTATAAGCCTCGAAGTTGTTAGGGTCCTCAAACAGGATCAAGGATGGAAGGGGTTTTCCACCTGTCCCCAAAGGAAACCACTACTTGCTTAAATGACCATCAGAACCTATGAGACTATTAATGAAAGCAGGGCCTTTCTCCATGATGTGGAAAGTAAAAGACAATCAGACTTCTAAAGGACAGATGAAGCTAAAATTACCAGTCAACCTTGTAAAAGAGCTCTACTACATATAACCCCTGCTTGTCAAAGAGGCCAGACATTGTCAAGCTCCTATTCCCACCTTCAATGCTCCACTGGGTTGCCCTAATCTGACCTCCAAAGCTGTCTGCAGACTTGGCCTGGGCTGGGGGCTAAGGCATGCATAAGGGTAGATGTGAAGAAGACAAGTTACCTGACAGATAATGTTATCATAGTGAGCCAAGGCACGGGCATGGGGGGAGGAGATACAGGGAGTGTCGCAAAATTTCCTTACATTTGGGTGAGAGCCCTCAGCAATGGTAGAGAGGGAGAAGTTATCGTTGTGGAGCTCAGATGGGGTCCGGAATTTGCTGGTAGGAAAGAAGAGAGACGGGAAAACGTAAGTGAAATGATCATGGCAAAATGTAACAATAGAAGTTAATATTTCAGCCTCATGGGTCAAATACTACATTTTGTTAAATACCAAGAGTTGGAATAAGATGCCTCGTTATTTGATACACCATAAGAAAAAACTTCTGCCACTTAAACCATGATCCATATTTTGTTATCACCTTGTGTGGGTTTTTTTTTTTTTTTTTTTTTTTGTGTGTGTGTGTGTGTGGTGCTAAGGATTGAACCCGGGGCCTTGTGCACGCCAGGCAAGCACTCTACCAACTGAGCTACATCCCCAGCCCACCTTGGGTTTTTTAAACATAATTGCAGTTGCTTGTTTGGACTTTGGATACAGAACTGACAACGATATGAACAGCTATGACCATGTTTGTGCATGCCAAGCAATTACAACTACATCAAAACTACCATCTGGGTAACAGTGATTGCAAGATGCCAGCAATTGTAAGATACAATCCAATTTCAGACATGTTAATATGTGAGAAAAAAAATATGCATCTTAGAATCAATCAATCACAGTAGGATCTTCAGTGCTCTGAGCACATGTAGCATCATCAGGGCAGTAACTGGGCTCAGGAAAGAAATAAGGTATGCAGAGAAATGAGGGAGCGGCCCCTGCAAAACACAAAGTCAGGAAGGCAAATCTGACTCTGCTCTAGCTCTTGCTTCTCCTCTTCTCTGGAAGTTGCTCCTTTCTGCCCCCTATCCTCATCAGCAGCTGCCCAGATTTAGATGGTCCTATCCCCTCCACCTCACATACCCACCCTTTGGTGTAGGCATGAAAAGCCAAGGGTCCTGGCTTGTCTGTGTGGAGTGATCACGTGCCCAGATACACCCCCGCCTCAATGCACAGGCACAATGGAGAGGCCCTTCCGGCCCCATGGCAGTTAACTGAAATGCCGCAGGGCTGCCAGCATCTGCACATTGCATGCGTCCACCCGCACAGGAGCAACAGATGGTGTTTTGTCCTTTTTTCAGGACCCAGGGAAGTCCTTCAGTCACATTCTCTGGAGGGTGTCTCAGGTCAGAGGGATTAATGGGGTGACAGGTTGAAAGGCAATTGGGGCCAGTTTTGCATCAACTGTCTCTTAGGTTCCAAAGAAGCTGCTTCGGTTTCCTCCTTTTGACTCCTGTGACACTTTAGAAAGGTTTTTATTTTACTTCGTGATAAGAATAATTCCCTCATGGTGCATAAGGTCAAATCTGAAAGTTCAAGACCTAGCTTAATGGTAAATGTGTGTTGACATTCACATGCACACACAGGTGCTGCTCTGCTGAGAGCTAAGCAGCCAGCCATTCTGCATCCCCATGTGGGTGTAGCAGAGAAAGTTAATCGTGGACCCCCTCCTCAGTCACAAAATTCTACTCCGGGAAGATAAAGAGAATTTCCTTAAACACTTCTGTCTGGACCAGGGGTTGACCAGTTCTTAAAAAGCAATGCAAGCCAGGGACAGTGGCACACACCTGTAATCTCAGTGAATTGGGAAGCTGAGGCAGCTGGATTTCAAATTCAAGGTCAGCCTTGGTAACTCAGCAAGACCCTATCTCAAAATAAGAAATAAAAAAAAGCTAGGGGTAAAGTGCCCTTAGCTTCAATCCCCAGTGTGTGTGTGGGGGGATTCAGGAAGGGTGAGAGGTGGGAAGCAATATATTGTGGTGCTAAAGCCTCTCTCTTCAGCATCCTCTGAGAGGGAGATGGTAGTGAGTGACAGCAGATTTGAGGGGGGTGAAATCACTCCACACTAATTTGTGGGCAAAATCCTCACACTGGCTACTGGTTGTCAAAGACCAGGGAAGCAGATGCTATCTGGCAGGGTGGGCAGACCAAGTACAGCAACTTGCTTGGGGGCTAGGGTTGGGACATGCTCTATGCTGGCCACCTCTTCCTTAAGCACTCTCTGTCCTGAATAAGGGTGCTGGGAATGTTGCCAGGTAGCCACAGTGTGCATGGGGGCTTCACCTCTGCTGCAATACCAGCACATTCTGTGTATGAATGGATAAGCCTGGGTGACTCTTCAGCATGAACAAAACTGCTAGGGATGCAGAACAGGTGTCAGAAACCCCCGTGACAACATCCCTGGATCAGGGGTCAGGCATCTCCCACAGAGAGGCTGGGTGGCACAGACTCACTTGGTCCTCCTCAGCTTGGTATTCTCCGTCTTGAGCAGATAGAGCTTCTTGGCAAAAAAGACGGTCATCATGAAGAGCAGGAGCAGCACAAGGGCTGCAGAGCCTACGGCCACGCACATCACCTGGAAATCAGTGATGATGGACTCGCAGCGCATTCCCTTGTGCCAGATGTAGTCCTGGGTGTTGCACCTGCAGCAGTGACAGCGAGACCACGACTGAGGGCAGCTGCAGCCGCAGCCAGGGTCTGGGCCTGACCCCACCACTCATCTCAATAGCCTGTTCCTAGGACCACCTCGTGTTACTCAAAGCAAGTATTCTCCCCTCTCTTTACAAGTCTTCAGTGAAATGGATCAGGCTGCTCTGAGGGCCATGATATAAATTAGGTAACAAAGGCATAGAGAAACTGAGTGAATGGCTCTAAGTTACATGACTGTTACATGATTATAACTCAGTGAAGACAATCACAGGATTCTCTCAGACCCCTGCTTGCCCTGGCTTTGGGTGAAAGACAGATGAGACACAAGATGAATAAGAGCTATCGTTACAAATACTAGGCCCTTCCCCAAACACGAAAAACCTATCTTGTTGTTCGCATTTCATCTAGTTCACGTGGTTAACCAGACACCGAAAATTAAGAAACTGACAGACAAGGACAGACACAAGGATGGATGTATATTTTTCCTCCTACCCCTTCAGTATCCGAACTTCTGCCCCTAGACCTTTCCAATACTATGAGAACTGTCATGTAAGCATAGTGAGAATCAACCTTCTGGGTCCTTTTGTTGAGTGACTTTCTCCTGCCCTTGGGGACATTCCCAGGCTCCAACTCTTCCAATGACATTGCTGTTTCCATGGGAACCAGGCTGCTTCAAAGAGGAAAGATGTGGAAGGATATAGAGGCAGGCAAAGGAGGGAGGACATGAACCTCAGGGTGAATGACAGACAAGAAAGGGGCCCAGAAATGGGGAAATTATGCACCAGAGAATTGGCTAGTCTACATCCAGAATAGGCTGGGAAGAAATGGCTAACAAGCAATTCTTCTTTGTTTTCCAACTGAACCTCTGCTATCATAGGGGAACTATCTGTTTGAAGTTGCCAGGGAATGCAGACCCTCTAAGTGGGGCCCTCTAACCCCGTGTTCTAGAGAAGTCCAGCCACAGCGCTCATCGTTTCTCTGCAGTGGGTCAGGGTGACAGAGACAAAGGCACGCTGCAGTATGCAACTAAAGGCTCAGCAGTCTCCTGTGAGTGGAATGCAAAAGCAGTTTTCAAGCTGTGGGCCAGGCTGGGTGTGCACAGCCCGAGCAGGAGTTGGGCAGGGAGGCCCTAGTGTGACCCTGGAGTGAAAGCTAAGCAAGGATTGCTGAAGAGGGCATGTGGGGAAGCCGTTTTAAGGCAGACTGGTGGATCCCTGGTCAGCAGAGCCAGGTAGCTTAGTAAGGAGACAATCTTACTCCTCTACTCAGGAATTCCCTGAGAGTTCCAGGGGGTTCTGGGAACTTTTACAGATCTCCAGAGGCAGCAAGGCCTTCAAATTTCATACTCTGATGGGGAGCTCATTTTAAGGGTGAAACACCAAGTCTCCCAGAGGATAATGGATGACTTTGCAAAGATGACTTTCCACAGCTCCCAGGCTGAAATCATCATTATAGTTCCCCAAAATAAAGTTTGAAGCACAAAACCACGGGGTTTCCCCATATTTCTGGTAGCCCTTAACCAGCTGGCAAAGCCTTACCACCTCCTCCTAATTTCTAAACCACAGCACCTCCTATTGACAATGGATGGACAACTCCAACCAGAACTTTGTGGTCACATCATGTGTGAGTGACCCTAGCGTTGTAACTATTTATGACAAAGAACTTTCATAGAAAGGAACTGAAACTCTTTGAGCACTCACCAGTGTTATTCTCCAATCATAACATTAGCCCTTAAGAAACCTGGCTCTTCACATACCTCTACAAAGAACAAGAAATAGAAGCAGCGAGAATGACACTTACCAAAGAGACTCTGATAACAGAAATGTTCCTCCTAAGATCAAAGGAAACTAGCCTCAGAGGACAATGAACACTCTATTCCACTTCTTCTAGGACCTGTAAAGAACCACCCAAATCATCCCTGACTCGTGATCCTTCCAGAATAAGACAGGGAGTTCTCCAGCAGGTAAATACCTCCCATTAGGGCAGTTCCCAAGAGTGAGGTGATTGGGGTAATTACTGAAGAGAGGGGGATGGTTCTTGTAGACAATGTCCTCAGGGATATTCTAAACTAAATCTTTGAAGGTGTCATGAATGTGGTAACTTAAGGGAGACAAGTATCAACCAAGGGAAAGAAACAGAGTTGCTATCCAAAGTCAAAAACTGCCAGACTCTCAGTTTGATTTCACCTGTGTGAGTGGCTGCTCTTTGGGTCTGCTCATGCCCATCTATGAGACTGGGCCCTCCTGCTATTCACTGGGTTTGGACAGAGCTGTCTCAGCTGTCTTTACTCTGGAGCAGATTAATAGGCCAGCCCTCCTTGGCTATACTAATGGCCAACACTCTCCAAAAGGCTCTCAACACTCGGCAAAAGGCTCTTTCCAAAATCCTTTCAGAAGTCCTTCACTTGCCTTCATAATTGAGTAGTATGGGTCAGGCAGAGAACTTTTAAAATCTTATTTCTGAGGAACCTCTCCTGGTGATGAGACCACAGGAAATACATTTTAATAAGTTATTCTGTAGAAGAAATGTGAGTGGATCTTTATTGACCTGGGAATCCTGTGAATGTACAACTCTTGGAAGTTGTGCCCCCCACACTCCGCTTTTGCTGGGTCTGCCCCACCTATACTCTTTTATAGTTCTCATTGCCTACCTACCATTCACTTACCTGCAGAAGGCCCCTATGTTCTCCACCAGGTAGCACTGGCCGCCATTGTGACAGTAACTTGGGAAGAGGTCACACACTGACCTGCAGGAGCCATTGTGGCGCACAAAGCCACTACGGCACTCAGTGCCATTTTCATTTGAGGCCAGGTCCCGGTTTGGCTCTCCTGGGCGTGGCCTGAGGGCGATGCTGCTTCCAGGGATCATCCCCAGAGTATGCTGTGGAGGAACAGCATGCCACCGACTGGTAGGCTGGCCTGTCCCAGGCCCCACACCAGGCTTATCAGTGGGCACCAAAAGGTCATTTTCATCTTCTAGGTCTCCTCCTCCCACTGCATCCTTGTCCTCGTCGTCATCCTCCTCTTCCTCTAGGTCATCGTAGAAGGATGTGGTAGGGTAGAAATCAGACTCATCAAAGGGGGTGAAGTCATCGTACAAGTCAAGGAGGCTCCAGGAAGGGGTCTCTCCTTCAGTATCAGGGTGGTTCTCTGAGGTTCCTGGTGACCCTGGGAAGCTCCCTATGTCTGCACCACGACCCTGACTGTCCAATCCTTCAAAGTAGTCAATGTCAATTATATCTGAGGCTGGTTGGGACTCTGGTGTGCCTTGAAGTGGGTCAGTGGGCTCTGGCTCTTGAGGTGTGCTGCCTCCTAGATTCAGCCAAACCTCCAAGGGACTCTCCTTGGGGAGTTCAGGGCCTGGGCTCTGCTTGTCAAGAGCAGTGGGGGAGGGAGGCCCATTGGCTTCAGTAGCCTCAGAGGTGGCAGGGGGCACTGTCGACTGCCCAAGGGCTCCATCAGGAGCCTGGAGAGTAGCTGGAAGGGCCTGGGCATCACCACTACCGGCCTCTGCGGTCACTCCGCCTAGGCCTGGGCCGTTGACCTCTAGCCAGGCGGTGCCAGTCACTGCAGCTGATGCCTCTAGTGCCTCCTCTGGTCCGACCCCGGGGCCCACAGAGGCCAGCTCTCTGCCAGGGGCCGTCCACGAGGTCTCGCTTTCATCAGTCCCAGGCAGGCCCGCCTCCTCCCGCGTGTCATTAGCGTGCGGTTCCCACGACAGTACACTCCTCATTAGCTCCTCAGCCTCAACCGCACTTCCCGCCTCACGTGCTACGGGCAGAGAGCGAAATGCTGCTTCAGGATGGCACATGGAGCCTAAACCCAGTCGCCTGCCAAGCTCGCTACCCTAGACCAGGTCCCCTGGGGCAACGTCTGCGTTCCCAGGGCCACACCCACCTCGAGTCCCGCCCCGAGTGCACCTCCTGAGCTAGGAAAATACACTGTCCCTATCTCCCAGACCACCCATACTTGGGTGGTCCTGAAGCCTCAACCTTGAGAGAACGAGGCAGAGACAGCCACCTCCAGGACCCACCTCAAAGAATCACTCATGCCCCTCCCCACCTCCAGGCCCCACCCAGTCTCAAGGCTCCGCCCTCCACAGACCCCGCCCCGAGGTTTTACCCAGGCCCCGCCCCCACCGCAGCGCCCCCTGCCAGCCCACCCCGCGGCCTGCGGTCCCGGATCTGGGTGGTCCCCCCTCGTCTGCCTCCTGGAGACTCCCACAGCCTCCTACGTTCCTTTCCCCACCCCAGGTCCCAGGCCAGGCGGTGCCCCGCCCCCTTCCACAGCTCACGGACTCCACCTGTACCCGAAATCAGCTGGAGGCCGGGGTGGGGCGCGAAGGCCCCTGGGGGCCTGGCCTCGGTCGGTACTTACCAGGCACGGCCCCGGTGGAGAGGACAAGCGTGGCCCCCAGAAGCAGCAGCAGCAGCGGCGGCGGCCCCCGACCCGGGCCCCCGCGCTCAGCTCGGCCCATGGCGCGGCGCCCCGGCCGCTGTCGCGGTCCGCCCGCCTGGCTGCACCCTTGGATCGCCCGGCCTCTGCGCCTCCCGCCGGTGCCGCGGCTACCTCAGCCCACGGTGGGCAGCGCGAGCAGCCGCATGCCGCCGTCCGCCGCCGTCCGGGCCGCCGCGCCCCCCGCCTCCCGCGCAGCCGCCGCGCGCCCCGCCCCCGGCCTCCCGCTGCACGCAGCGCTGACACCGCCCCCCAGCCGCCCGCGGGGTACGCGGAGCGCGGGGCAGGCGCAGAGCGCCGCGCGTGGCGCGAGCCGACAGGTGCACGCGCGTGAGAACCGCGAGTGGCTGCCTCCCGCCTCCTAGTTAAGAGCCCGCAAAGGCCCTGGCCCTGGAGGACCCACCCGCCACGCGGCGAGCAGGAGGCGGGGACGTCGCGTGCCCAGACACCGCAAACTGGGAACGCAGCTCGGAAGGGCCGCAAGAGCAGGAGCCCCAGTCCGGGTGTGGAAACGAGCCGGCCCGGGAAGCACGGAGCCTCTTGGGTTTCTGTGCCAACCCCGTGTTCTGGGTAGCAAGGTGCTCCGGGAAGCCTCGGGTTCTCCTCGAGGGCGGTTGCGGACGTTGGCAGAGCCTGGCAAGGGACGAATCCGACGGCCCAGGCTCTAAGCGGATCAGACCTAATCCGACCGCAGCCAAAGCCATCAACCCAGATCCCCTCCCAGCCAGGCCTGCCGAACGCGTCACAGGGGCATGGGGTGAGACCCTCTAGGGCTGCTGCTACTTCAATTTCCCTCTATCCCCCTTGGAGCATCCTGGGGAGCGGCCTTTGCTTCCGGTATCCTTATACTCTGGAAGCATCATTCCCCGGGTGTCCTGGGCCACCAAAGCTCAAGTGCCCTGGTGGACTAAAGAGGCTGATATCTCTGACCAGGTGCACATGGACATGGGGCCGAGCGTTACTCTGAGGGTCCCCTAGACTGCTCATAATGTTTCCCAGGACTATTGATTTATGGACCCCTGTTTTGTGGGGAGATGGAGCCGTGGTACACTCACCTAGTATATCCTTGTAGCCATTTACCTCTTGATATGTTAAGTAAAATTAAGATGTTCTGGGTCTCAGCCCAAAGAGATGGCAACGCTGGTATTTTTCGTGCTCTCATTCCTGTCATAGGAGACCAAATAAGTGACCCTGATGTGTCATGTGTTTCCTGATGAGACTACCTTGGTTCAGTCTCAGTTTCTCCAATAAGAAATTCTGTGGCTTGTTTGCCCAGCCTAGTGACCCTCCCCTTCATGCCTGACAAGTTTCTTACCCCAGAAAAGGTCAGTTCGGATCACCCTACTCTGTGAGGCCATCTCTGCTTGGCTCAGACAGTTGATTTATGCCCTGATCAGTGTTAGGCAAGGAGGCCTACTCTGTAGAAGGCATCAGTGAAGATAAAGCAACCTCACCCCCAATCATGAGTCTGAAGCTCCCTGTAAAAGGGGCTGACTTCCTGGCTCTTTCCATGGCTTCATGCTGCCTCCAGATTCAGTAAAATATGTTTGAAATGCAACATTTTCTAAGCAGATCCAGTAAGGCTCCATACTTGTCTTTTGGCCAGAGACAGCAACATACCCTTATTATTTTTTGCAATACTGGGGACTAAACCCAGAAGTGCTCTACCACTGAACTACATTACCAACCCTTTATTTTGAGATAGGGTCTTGCTTAGTTGTTGTGGCTGGCCTTGAACTTGTGATCTTCCTGTCTCAGACTCTGAAGTGTCTGTGATTACCAGGGTGTGTCACTGCACCTGGTTTGTAACCCTTATTTATCTCCAGCCCCATCTCTGCTTCCTTTGTCACCTTGTATGCTTCAATGTCTCTGTGTTCCTTTGCCTGTATTTGGTGGTAGCAGAGTGGATGTTAGTGGCTGTGCCTACCTTCTCCTTTTATTGAGGCCAGTCTGTGTAGGAAGAAGGCCTCAGGAATGGGTACCTATTAAATACATTCTTTCAAGTTTTTTGACTTAGCAAAACATGATACAAAATGTGAAATGTGTCCTTCCTCAGATATCTCCTCCCCTTCTCTGAAGACATATTCCATACCACTTTTCATTTGGGATTTTTTTTTCCCCTTCCAGTGCTGGGGATTTAACTTAGGGCCTTGTGTATGTGAAACAGACACTCGGTCATTGAACTATACCTTCCCTCAACCTGGGAATTTACATCAATTATTGCCATTCTGTTTTATTCTGAAGTTCTCTAGCAGATGTCACCAGCTGTTTCAGAACTGAGCACAGCATGCTTGGTTGGGTGACACCCATGAAATGGATGGGAAAAGTTCCTCTAGGTAGTAGTGTGTGATAGGTAAGAGTAATATTTGGCATCAGATCTGTGACTTTGGGAGATCGGTAACCTGAGTCTCATATGTCAAAATATTTGGCAATCATAGAGTGTCAAATGAATGTCATATTTTTTCCTGGAGACAAGGGATGAGTTAGGCATATAAGCTGTAGGAAGTGGTGAATGAGAGAAACTGACCTATTTATAGCTCACACTCACGTATCCTTCCACTTGTCTCTTACATTGGGTGTCAGGGATTTTGTGGCAATGGCTTCTTCATGCCTCTGTTTTCTACTGGGGTTGGCAGGCTGCCTCCAGAGCAAGGCTGGTACAAGGACCATTGCCATAGAGGGAGCAGTTTGATCTGGACAGAAAGCAGCACAGTTCTTGGTTTTAAATCTTCAGTATTAATCACTAACACATTGAGACTTTAGTTTTCTGAATGCTCTAATGGGAATCAGGACAGGGAGGTAGGGCATCAGTGGAAGCCCTGTCTCCTCCCCTCCCCAAGTTCCTTTCACCTGGATACTTAATATTGATTTTTAAAAAATTAGTTGTCGACAGACCTTTTTTATTTATATGCAGTGCCTCACACATACTAGGCAAGTGCTCTGCCACTGAGCCACAAACCCATCCCCGACACTATGATTTTTTTTTAGAATTTTAATATTTATTTTTATTTTTTTAAAGAGAGAGTGACAGTGAGAGAGAGAATTTTTTAATATTTATTTTTTAGTTTTCGGCAGACACAACATCTTTGTTTGTATGTGATGCTGAGGATCGGCCCCACTCATGCCAGGCGAGCATGCTACCGCTTGAGCCACATCCCCAGCCCAACACTATGATTCTTAACAGGGAACAATATAACCCATGTTATAGACTGCAGGAAAAATCTGATTGTTTTTGGTGATGGGATACTGGGAATAGATCTATTTATGCCATTCCCAGGAAGAAGGGAAGGGCTAAGTGGTCTGGGGTCTGAGTCCTTTGTGTTGACTATAACATCCTCATGCAGGGAACTCTGAATTCTCAGCTGAGCAAAATACTCTCAGAAAAGGAAGGTACAACCTGGTCACCTTACTGAGGCAATACCAGATTTGAAAGGTCTCCTGAATTTCTAACCCTAATCCCAAAGCCAAGCCAGTTGTGAGACAACCACATAAGGGAAGCCAACACAGATAGCCTCAGATGTGGAGTGACTAGATTGTCTGCAGAACAGACCTGCTGCCTCAGCAGGTGACCTAAGCTCTTCTCAGGGATGCTGCAGCACTGCAGAAATGAGCTCAGGATGCCACAATCCAGATGGCCATAGGAACCTGTCAGTGGCAGGCTAAACAAGCCACAGAAACTAGCCTGTGCAAAAGGACTATGGCCCCACCACCCCACCTGTTGTGAAGGCACATTAGATTGCCACAGAACTAGAGTGGAATCCTCTTTCCTTTGCCATTTGTATGTAGGTGGCAGTCAATGTACAGTAGTACTAAGAAATAACTATTTTGCTGAGGCCTGCAAAAGTTATACTCTAAAGGTAGGTGTGGTATTTGCCTCAAAGGGAAGGGTTGCTGCTTAAAATGAGTCACCTGGTTGCTCTTCATTGAGTTAGAAGAGCAGGGAAAGGCCTCTTCAGATAGTAGTAGTAAAGATAGCTCCAATTCTGCAAGGCAGCCCAGGATAGGGAGAGGGACCCGATAAGGACCTCTTGAGTCCTGGAGTCCCCATAAGAATCAGAGTAGGACAAGGTGATTCCAGAGGGATTTATGGTTGGTTCTGGAAACTGTTTGCATTGATCCATTGAATTTTCTTCTTCCCTATGGTCACTCTTCGTATATAGCAATCTTAGCTCTGTCCCAAGTTCAGGCTCAGAAGTACTCCCTAATTACTGGAGTGGTGGCATGCCTAAAAATGAGCCACAGGTAACAGTTTAAGTGGAACAGTCTACAAGGAGGTCCAACATTGAGGGACCTGGGCTTGGAGGAGGGTAGGACTTTCTCCATAGATATACTTTTGTATCCTATTCTGAAAGAGGACCTCCTTAAGTGAAGATCATTCACTGAGGGATTGAGAAGCCCCATCAAACATGAACAGAATATGCTCTAAAGAATTGTAGAGGGGCTGGGGATGTGGCTCAAGCGGTAGCGCGCTCGCCTGGCATGTGTGCGGCCCGGGTTCGATCCTCAGCACCACATACCAACAGAGATGTGTCCGCCGAGAACTAAAAAATAAATATTAAAAAATTCTCTCTCTCTCTCTCTTTAAAAAAAAAAAAAAAAAAGAATTGTAGAAAACAGGGGGTTTTATGATAAATAAAGATGGAGAGTTCTCATGAGCTGATATAATGAATCCAGGCAAATGGGTGCCCTGATTATTCAGGTGGAGATTTTACTGGAAGGAATGAAGGTCTATCTCTTAGGGTACCATATTCAGCATGAGATAAATCACAGTTCAGATCTTTCACATTATCTCCCAGATGTTCAGAGGAAACTCTTGATTATGCCGTTTCATTTTCCTCATGAAAATTTGGCACTATGTAAGGTGCTAGTACTTGTTATTAACTATGGTCTGGCATCCCCCACCCCACCAGAATATAAGCGGACTGGATAGCATGGGCCTTGCCTACCTTATTCACAACTAAGACTTCACTGTTTGCAAGTTCCCATAGCTGGCACTTAGTAGGTACTTAAATGTTTACTGGATGAAAGGTCTCACAGAGGGAACTGTAGAGATCCTGTTCAAGCACATAGCTTTCTTAACCAGTATCATTCTCAAAGGGTGATACCCTGACCAGCATCAGCATCCCCTGGAAACACAAGGCTCCAGAACTCATCAGTGGCTGAGAGCAGGGTCCATCAGATTGTCTGTGAAGATGATCCTGATCCACACTTGTTTGAAAACTCTCTTTGAGTTGGGTGTTCACTTCATGGCAGACAGAATCCTCTTCTTTTGGATTCATACCATTTTGTTTATTTTTTTTGGGGGGTGGGGGATCAGGCATTGAACTCAAGGGCACTCAACCACTGAGCTACAGCCCTATTTTGTATTTTATTTAGAGATAGGGTCTCACCGAGTTGCTTAGTGTCTCACTTTTGCTGAGGCTGGCTTTGAACTAGCAACCTTCCTGTCTCAGCCTCAGGAGCTGCTGGAATTTTACAGGCGTGAGCCACCATGCTTGGATTCATGGCATCTTGAAAACTAGGCACTCTTTTTTTCTGTCCTCAAGGCCTGCCTCCAGTGTGGGGCTGTCTAATCTGTACATTCTCTACCTCACTAAGCAAGATAATTCCTCCCCTAGAGGCACCAGGATGCAACCCTTTCTAGACAACTTCCACTTGTCTGTCTTCACTTTGTCCAAGGGCAAGGCACAATCAACTGCATGTTCCTGAAGCATCATGAAGGTGGTCAGTCAAAGAAGTGACCTGGAGTCAGAATTTAACTGCAAACCAAGACCAGGTGGGCTGAATCTTTAGGTTCTTCTTGGATACATGATGAACTTGGTGTATGAATGCAGAAAATGGGACTAGAATCCAGAAATGGTATTTCATTTATTCATTTCTTCCAATCTCTCAAAACTCCTTCCTCTCATTTTTCCAAAATAATAACACAGTGAGAAACATGTTTATACAAAACCACATATTACCCCCCCTCCCCCAAAAACAAACAAAAAAACCTGGGTGGCTGTAATACAGGAATGAAACCAGATAAAAACATGAAAAGAAAGTCATCACTTATACTGAAACATAACAGTGTTGAATTCAGGTACTTTGAAAATTATCGGCATAGTAAAAATATTTCCACCTGGATCTTTTAAATTTGAAGTGATCACATTAGAGACCTGAGGTTACAAGGGACCACAGTATGAACCAGAACTACACTTTCTAGGACTCCAGGTTCGAAAAGGTAAGTATTTGGAATGAGTTTCCTTTGGGAAAACTGGAGGGAAATAGGGAAAACCCTGGCCATTATCAAAAGGCACTGGGATCTTTCTGGAGGCTAATATGTTGCAAGTAAACTCCAGTTGGAACAAGCTCATTTCCATTTCCATGCCAAATGTCTAGAACAAACACATTAAAGGAATAAGGTCTCCTTGGTTCTACTATTCCAGTACTCTGATGGTGACCAGGGCCACCTGGATAGAGGCAAACCTGAGGGTTTGAAAGGCAAATCTCAACTGTGGTTTTATTTTTTTGCTTTCTGATATTAAGGGGAAAAGTTCTATGGTGTTTTTATAAACACCTCCCTACACCCTCTTATATGTAAAGCTTTAGAAAATACATAGAAAAAGATGTTCTAATTTGCATTCTAAATAATGAAACTGCCACTTGAGAACATAAAGTGAAGAAGCCAGGCGCTTTGGAAACCAAGATCTGCCAAAACACCCTTTTGCTACTCATGAAAGAAGGGAGGGAAGGACAAGAAGACAAAACAAAGACTCTCAAGTCACTCATCAGCAGGGGTAGATATGGGCTCAAATTAAGGCATTTTTGTGGCTCTTCCTCTGGAATGGCAACCCACCCTCCCAGCCCAAGCACCCCAAACCTTAAAGCATGATGCTCTGGAGCCAAGTGAGGTCCTTGGTACCCTCAGTACCTCCTTGACAACCCTGTGACAGATGGAATGTGAAATCTCAGAAAGGGAAGGGAGAAGGTACGAGAGGCTGAAGATCTGTTCCCACTCTTCTAATCCTATCCCGAACCTTAAGTACCGCTTCATGAAATTCCACTCACCCTGGCTACTGCAAGAGGTAGTTTGGGGACTTGGACCCCCAGCCATCCTAACCAAGTTCCATAAGCTACAATGTTTAGCATTACCTACTCCCCCCCGCCTTCTTTTAAAGGGCTTTTTAAAGAGAGAGAAAAAAAGAATGCATACAAAACAATGAATAGTAGGCTAGGTTCATGGGGAGGCCATTGCTCTAGACTCCTTAAACTTTCCTGGGTAGCCTAGGGAACTAAAGAATGCCTCCCCAAATTCCAACCCTAAAAGCTCACACTGTCCTCAGAAAAAAATACCCACCCCTCAATTCAGCAAATCATCTGCATAGAAAACCAGAACCATTGAGTCTGGAGAAGGAGTGGATTTGTTCTATATTTGTGCTGTCCTCTACCACATACTGGTTAAATAGCTATGTTCTGCCAGGCAAGGTGGAGGCCCTCATAAGAGAATAAAATCAATGGGGTACCCCCCCACCTCTTCCTATCTCTCTTAATTTTGGTGCATGTTTATATGGCAAAAGTCTCAGGAAACTTTACCAGCAGCACCACTCTTAGCTCAGATAAGCAGAAATAAGGTCACTTATAATGCCTTAAGGTGTGTCCCCTGTGGCTATCTCCTTCTGCCCATCACCATTTTTTGGTTCCTATTAACTTAGGATGCTCTCCCTTAAAACAACCATAACCAGGGAGAAAAAGATAATAATTATAGAGGATTATCCATTGAAGCATAAGACAAAAAAAAAAAAAAAAAAAACAACCCCAACAACAACGACAAAAAACCCAACCCCCCCCCCCAAAAAAAAAAAAAACCCAACAACAACAACAAAAACAAAACAACCCCCCCCAACAACAACAAACAAATAAAAACCCACTACAGGAGAGCAAAAATGATAGACATAGAATACTACTGTTGACAGGACCTGCAGATCAACAGACAACACCTCCCACACCAAGACAGGGAAGGTATGGGTTATTTTTAAGATGATCAGGGCACACTGTCACCACAGGCTTCCCCTTGAGTGTCAGCTGAGGACCTGACACAAGAGGTAACAGAGCATGGAGAGGGATGGCAAGAGGAGTGGGGACGTGGGACACGTGCTTGGGGCTGCGAGAAGAAAACTCCTGAAAAAAAAAAAAAAAAAAAAAAAAAAAAACCAAGGAAGCTGAGGAACACAAGTCTTGTCATCCCCACTCCAGCTTGTGGTGGGCGTAGAGGTTTCCTATCTTCCAGGCTAAGGAGTGGCCGAAGCTGGTGGGCCTGGAGCAGGAGGTGGAGGAATCCCATCTGCAGGTGGTGGTGGCTGCTGCTGTGGCGGAGGGGGATCTGCAAACACATCCAATGGTAACTTGTCACTCCTGGAAACACAGGGCTTGGGAAAGAGCCTCTTCAGTAAAAAATGACATAGGAAGTAACTTTCTTTGTGGCAGGCAAGCAATGTGGCGTATGAGGCATTGCTGCCAGCGTGGTCTATGTGGATAGATACAAAGAAACTCTCACCCACGAATGTGCTTACCCTAATGTGAGTGGAGGGGTGTTCCAATCACCTCATCCTTCAAAGCCCATTCCTTTCAAAAATCACTCCAGGCCATTTTGAAACTTAATTGTATTTTGATTTTATTACATTGTAATGGTTCTTTCTATTAGTTTTATTTCTTCAGTTAAACAATAAGCTCCTTCCTGGGCAAGTTCTGTGTCTTTTTACTTTTACTTTTCTTTCTCCCACAGTGTCTAGTCTAGCTGGGCACAAAATAGATTATCAATAACATCTTGCTGATTAACTGTCTCCACCAGGGCCAGGGAACTTCACTGAGGCAGCTGCTGAAAAGCTGGATATTCCTGGGAGGCCCTCACAGCTCCTCAACTGCAGTCCTCGGATTTCTGGCCCAAACTAGGTCAGGTCCTGAAGGAAACAATTAGTGTGAGTGTCTGGGGTTCTTTCCTATTTCAACTTTAGCTGCTTTAGTGTACAAAGGAACCCTAGAGATTATTTAATCCAGGGTTTTAAAAATCTCTAGATCTTGCCAGAAATGAAAATGTATGAAACAAATAACTAAAGTGCACCAGTCAGTTTGCCCAACACCACCCACCAGAGGATTTTTCCAAACCTTTAAGGCTCTTCAAAGTATTTTGAAGACCAAGGATTCCAACCCTTCTGTTATTTTTAAGTGGAGGAAACTAAGGCCTGGAAAAGGGAAACAATCCAGTGTGGACAAAAGCCAGCAACTCAGAACTCCCCAATCACTCATTTATGGCAGGGAACTTCATCTGAAACCTTCACATTCTCAAGGTGTCTCACTGAGGACTCTTTAGGAGGGATTTCTGAAGTCACAAACTATGGGGGACCACAAGGATACAATAGTGATAAAAGACCAATGATGTTATCTTTGCACTGTGGATGGCAAACTAGTCAAGTCCCTTGGAAGGCCAGTTCATTTGTGCACTGCTTGGGAGGTGGCTTGGCAAATATTTCAAGCCTTTTCTTGCCAAGGAAGATAACCCACTCTATTATATCATCTGACCACAAGCTCAGGGGAGATCATTCCCCTCCCCCTACTATCATGATCCCATACACTAACTAACCCCTGTCTTCATGAACCTACTTTGTCTAGCCCATGTGGATGGATCCAGAGAAGAATGTCTTTGTACATGAAGTCTGCCTTTCTCCCCTAGGAAGTGTCCTAGACAACTAGAGTGCATTCAAGGCACTCTTGTAGTCTCCCATAACCTCAGTAAATCTTGTTCAACTTTTCATTTTTTATTTTCTCAACTAAAGCTTCTAAAGGTCAGGGATTCTTATGTTTCTTATTATTTCTGTCTTATGAATAGGAGAAAACTTCTTGCAACATGTATGAACTTTTAACTGAACCAAAGATTATGGATGTGGCTGGGGTACCTGATCAATAGATACACTGTGGGATCACTCTCACTGAGTAGGTCTACAGGATTAAAGTGCGGCCAGAGCCTTGGAAGCAAACCTCTGAAGGCCAAGGCTGGAGCACAGTAAGGGCTTATGGGAGAAATTACTGGGCCTCTGCACACACCCTCAAACAGGTGCTGTTGAGGAGTACCAGTGTTTTTCCACTGGGTTCGCCGGACTTTACATTCCTCCTTTACGCAGCTCCTGAATATTCCCTTCTTATTCTATGCAGCCACTATCAATATATTAAGATATGTAAGAAACTTATTTGTTATTACTACTCCAAACTGGTTTCCTTTCTTCTTTATACTCACCACTTTGAATCCTTTATGCTTAAAAGGCTTGTACCGGGAAAGTAACAATCAGTAACTCTATGTGTCTGTTGAGATTCAAAGTGTGTGTCTGTGTGTGTGTGTTGTGGGGAGGGCAGGTACTGAGGATTGAAGCCAGGGCCTCATGATTGTTAGATGAGTGCTCTACCGCTGAGGTACATCCCCAGTCCTTTTCTTACTTTTTATTTTAAGACAGGGTCTTGCTAAGTTGCTGAGAATGGCTTCAAACTTGGAATCCTTGCCTTTGCCACTTGTGAAGCTGGGATTCTAGGCCTGTGCCACCACACCTGACCCAGATGGGTTTAAACAGGAGTGGGAGAAGAATATCTTATTGACTTTCTCACAGATCTCCGTGCTGAGAGTGCAGCCTTATTGCATGGAAGCATTCCACACGTGTCACCTACAAACCTGCCCATCAGGGGTACTAAAGATCAGTGATCAAGAATGGATCTTTTAGAACACACTGTCACAGACTGCACTGTCCATGGACCTGCCAAATCTCAGGGTCATCCATGGACTTTTGTTCTGAGAAAACAAAGCCTTCCTCCCTTATTTATAGTGCCCAAGGCAGACCCTGAAGTAACATGTCTCCCTACTGTGCTACTTACACATGCCATTTGGTGCTGTGAGGGGGACCCGGGGTCCCAAGATGTTTCCTGGTATAGGAGGCATTCCAGGAGGGGCAGGGCCACTCCCAGCAGGGTGGATGTTGGCTGCCACAGTGGGAATCATGCGGCCTGGCAAGGGCTGCCCAGGCATCATGGAACCTGGTCCTGGTATCTGACCTGTAGAAAGAGATTCAAAGTATTGTTAAGTACACTAGGAAAGGGCAGTAGAAATGGATCAACTCAATGCATGAAACTATTAAATACAGACAAATACAAAACCTCCCAAGGATCTGAAATTTAACAGTGATAACTCATAATCTCTATGATCAACTTTTATTTGTTCATTCATTTGGGGAGCAGCTAATGAGGAACATCTACTCTAAACTCTGGCATAGGCAGGTAGTGGTAAAGAAGCAATTACAAAGAAAGCACACCTAAAAGAAAACATACGGGCTGGGGATGTGGCTCAAGTGGTAGCGCGCTCGCCTGGCATGCGTGCGGCCCGGGTTCGATCCTCAGCACCACATACCAACAAAGATGTTGTGTCTGCCGAGAACTAAAAAATAAATATTAAAAATTCTCTCTCTCTCTCTTCTCTCACTCTCTCTTTAAAAAAAAAAAAAAAGAAAAAAAAGAAAACATACATTGTAGTTAGTTTGGGTGAACAGTGGATGGTCAAACATCTTCATGAGGACACACACAGTTTCACAGAGAACTTTGCTGGGAAATTAGTTCACAGACCAAGAACTGCAGCTTAGTCCACACTGCTTCATGTACAGACTTTGAAGAAAGGTCTGTCTGAAACCCACTAAACAAGGATTCTGATTTAAATCTCCAGGTCCTATCCACAAAAAATTTCTCCCTAATAAGCCTATGATGAACCACAAGCCTGAGAGATTCACAAGGGGGAAATAGACAACTCCATCTCTTCCAAGTGTCTTCAAAGTAATGACAGGAGACCTCAGAGACAAGAAACAAACTAAAATATTTCCTGTATTCAGTTTCACACTGAGCTTTTAAGAATTTTCAGTCAGGTGCAGTGGCGCATGCCCGTAATCCTAGTAGCTTGGGAGGCTGAGGCAGGAGGATTATGAGTTCAAAGCCAACCGCAGCAACTTAGGGAAGCCCTAAGCAACTCAGTGAGACCCTGTCTCTAAATAAAAATACAAAACAGGCCTGTGGATGGGGCTCAGTGGTTGAGTGCCCCTGAGTTCAATTCCCAGTGTCCCACTACAAAAGAAATTTCAGCAAACAACTTCTTTAAAGAGACAATAAATATTTTAGATTCTGCTGGACATATGCTTCTGGAACAACTAGTCAACTCTGTCATTGTAGCATGAAGGCAGTCATAGCTGTAGGCAGAGGCTTACTTTTAAGGTCAGAAATACAAAATTCTAGCCTGGGTACATGCCAGGAGGGCACATCTCCTTCTGCCAAGTTCAGATTGGACAGAGCTTTACATGAGCTAGTA
This sequence comes from Spermophilus citellus, assembly GCF_964194105.1. Taxonomy (NCBI): domain Eukaryota; kingdom Metazoa; phylum Chordata; class Mammalia; order Rodentia; family Sciuridae; genus Spermophilus; species Spermophilus citellus. The sequence goes on along the minus strand of NC_138184.1, from coordinate 18,179,804 downwards.
GGAACATCTTGTCAGTCTCTCACTCTAGAAAACTTAAACATAGAGCTGTGAAGAATACCTTTATAAAGAAGCCAGAGCCAATACTGGGTAAGGGAGAAAGAAATAGGAAGAATATTCCAGGTGTGTGCTCACATAAGTGACATGATACACAACAGTTCGGTCTCAATCACTTCTCACAGGACAGAGTTTTATATTCTGATGTCTATAGTAAAGTATGATCTGCCAAAACCCCTGACTGAATACTGGGTCCATGGGACAATCCCAGTCAGTAGCAACCCAGTACCATCAACAGGGAAAGTACAGATGATGCAGCCTGGAAACTAAACAGTTGCAAAATCACTTTGATTTCATTCTACCCTAGGTTAGTTATTCAGCATGCCCCTAGCTTCAGTTTCCTGAGATTATACTAAGTAAAGTTAAATAGTTGCCTACCTATTTAGGGTTTTCAGTATAACCAGAGGAAGTCTTTATTTGGTAGAGTGCCTTATTATGTCACTAGCTTCTCCAATATTCTCATTTTATAGAGGATAAAAGCATCTCAGAGAAATCCATAGACTTCTTTTTTTTAATACCTTTATTTTATTTATCCTTTTTAAAAATTTTGTTATGACAGCAGAATGCATTACAACTCATATTACACATATAGATCACAATTTTTCATATCTCTGTACACCAAGTAGCATCACATCATTCATATCTTCATACATGTACTAAGGTAATGATGTCTATTTATCCTTTTGTGGATAATAAGGTCTACTTATCCTTTATGTGGTGCTGAGGATCAAACCCAGGGCCTCATAAGCGTTCCACCACTGAGCCACAACCCCAGCCCTCAACAGACTTCTTTATGGTCATAGAATCATAGAGGGAATTGTAAATTAGATCCAAAATTCCTCAAAGTTCAATTCTCTCTGCACTACACTACTCTGCGCCCCTGCCACAAAAACAAACAAACAAACAAATAAATGATTCCAGGGGTATAGCTCACTGGTAATAATGTGCAAGGCCCTAGGTTCAATTCCCAGGACCATCCCTCTCTAACACCAACATAAATAATCATGAAGAGAGCAGCATTCGTGCTGACAGATCCATGAGGTAATGCCTGTCCATCATGCACTGGGATGAGCTCACACGATTTTGCTCTTAGGCAAATGGTGCCTTTTCTGAAGTTGCAGGCTCAGTGGCACTGGCCCAATTACCTATTTCCCTATATCCGCATGGCAAAAGTTGGATAAGGTAATTTTGAGTTTCTCAAGGCAACAGCAAATCAACCAACCAACCAAAAAACCTTTTGTTTTCACTTACTGCAAATTTTAAAACCTTCCCAAAGAAAGTGTTTCTCTATCCTACTGTCACAGAGAGGGTCATAGAGCCATTGGAACATGGCTCTCTAGGCAATGAGAGAAAAATGGCTTTTTGGAAGGGTGGCAGCAAAGAGGAAAGGATGCTAAAGGAAAAATAATTACTTTCCTTTTCTGAACCAAACGCAAACATCTCAGGCAAGCAAAGAATGTGCCAAGAGTGAGTGCTGTCCTGTTACTGCTGTCATATGCTACATAGCTCATGGGGCTGGTATACCTGGGGCAGTAGAATTAGAGAGCAGACAGGGAAGGAGATGAGACACCTCTGAGTGAGTGTCTACCCTACTAATTCTTACCAGTACAAAAAAGTATGACCCACAGAAACCTGAAATCCCTGAGGAAATCTTACTAAACAAAATAGAGGGTAAGTTGGGCTGGGGATGTGGCTCAAGCGGTAGCGTGTTCGCCTGGCATGCGTGCGGCCCGGGTTCGATTCTCAGCATCACATACAAACAAAGATGTTGTGTCCGCCGAAAACTAAAAAATAAATATTAAAAAAAAATAGAGGGTAAGTATATATTTTCCATTAAAAATAACTCAGGGAACTGGGTGTAGTGGCGCATATCTGCAATCCCAGTAGCTCGAGAGGCTGAGGCAGGAGGATTGCGAGTTCAAAGACAGCCTCAGCAAAAGCTAAGCAACTCAGTGAGATCCTGATCCTGTCTTTAAATATAATACAAAATAGGTTGGGTATATGGCTCAGTGGTTAAGTGCCTCTGGGTTCAATCCCCACTACCAAAAAAAAAAAAAAAAAAAAAAAAAAAGGCATTTTCTTCCCTAGTAGATAGGGAGAAGTAGGAGGTGAGAGAGACATCACTTCAAAACAGAAGTAGGAAAGCATAGGATGGTGGGGAGTCTGTCCTACATACAAGGAAAAGGAAGGAAAAAAAAAAAAACAAAACAACACAGCAGGCATCTGAAGCCTGAAATATGAAATGGTTTGTTAAAATTAGGTTTAGCTAGTATAAAATCCCTCATAGTCTCTCAGATTTATTTGATATTTTACTAAAGACTTAAATCCATCATGTCTAATGGAATACTAGTTAAACATTTCATTTTCATCCTTGGGATATTAGAAGAAGCTGTGAAAGGAACCTATGGACACCCAATCTTGAGCACATTTCATCAATCCATTTCTAACTGTCCACAGTACATCTTTTGGCTGAGTCCCCAGGAAAATGAAAATAGCACAATCAAGACTAAGTGAGGGGAAGCCCAGGCTCCTTGCAGGATGTTCCTTCCCCCCAGTACACAGCAGCTTCCTGGGAGTGCCTGCCACAGATGCTCTTTGTTAAGAATTGGGCCCTCACTGTTCTCTTTGTGAGGGTAACCTGCTACTCTACAAAGGGTATGGTAGCTCTATTATCACATGACACAAGGAGAACCAAAGGCATTTCAGACAAGAAAAGATTAGCTGACATGATGAGCTATTCCTTCTCCCTCTTCAAGGTGGGACCGAGTTCAGAGAGTAAGCCTGCAACAATGGGTTATAATGATTTCCTAAGTACTGTTTCCCATACGTAGGGCTGTAAAAGTAGGTCTAATGAAGGGGTTTAAAAAGCTAAGTATTTGAGCTGAGCATGGTGGCATGTGCCTATAATCCTAAATATTTGGAAGATTGAGGCAAGAGTCCAGCCTGGGCAACATATTGAGACCCTGACTTATATGAGGCTGGGTGTGGGGAAGGCCAAATGCTTAATACCTTTTTGAAATGTTTTCAAACCATATTTTACTGACCAATATAAAATGTTTTAGTTTTTTTCTTGCTTTCTTTTTTTGTGGTACTATGGACTGACTCCACTGAACAACATTTCCAGCCCTTTTAATTATTTTTATTTTGAAACAGGGGTCTCACTAAGTTGCTTACACTGGCCTAAAAAAATCCTCCCAAGTAGCTGGGGTAACAGGTGTGTGCTACCACACCCGGCTTAAAATGTTCTGTTTTATCATTAATATAACATTTTATCATGTCTGAATTCTCATTCAATCAGATCATTTCCTGTTTTGATTTTTCTAGGTACTTCCAAAATTTTTTTTATAGTATTATAATGAAGAACTTAGTAAGATTTAAACCAATATAACCTCTGCTTTTCACATACAGAGCTAATACAAAGGCTTCTCCAACACAGATGGCTCAAATGAGACCAACAAGGTCTGAATATTTGAGAGTCTCTTTTACCATAATGCATAGAAAGGGCAGAGTTCACCAGTGCACCTACATACTAGGTTTTTGTCATCCCCCCCGCCCCCACCCCGGGGTGTTCTATCACTCATCTAATTCCCTTTCTTAAGTTTTTAAATTTCCAGAGAAGCTCTTGCTGAATTAAATTGCCCAGGCTGACCTTGAACTTAAGAACCTCTTGTCTCAGCCTCCCAAACACCTAGATCCTGCTGTTATTTCCTCTGATTGAACTCAAAAAACAGAAAATCTTTTTCTTTCTTGTTTTTAAGGTACTGGGGATATAACTTAGGGCCTCATGCTTGCTAGAAAACCACTCTACCACTTAGCAATATACCCTGTCTGTTTACATTTTTATCTTAAGACAGGGTCTTGCTAAGTTGCCCAGGCTGGCCTCAAACTTGTAATACTCCTAATCTCAGCCTCCTGACTAGCCTGAGTTACAGGTGTGCACTACTGTCCCTGCTAGTAACCTTCCTTTGAACATGTGCCAAAGCCCCTGGAGTCCTGACCACCTCACCTTCAAGAAGATTCCTAGTAGTTAGTTAGCAGTGGCACCCCCTGCTTGATAAAAAACACAATAAAAGACAATTTAAGAAGCAAAAGCAACCACTCAAGTTATTCTCCTTTGTGGTTCTCCAAATGCTTTCATGGACACCACAGCCCAGGGTATGGTTGGGGACACGATATACATGCACGAATATATTAAACCAGATGCAGTGGCACATACCTGTAATCCCAGCAGCTCAGGAGGCTGAGACAGGAGGATGGGGAGTTCAAAGCAAGCCTCAGCAAAAGTGACACACTAAGCAATTTGGTGAGACCCTGTCTCTAAATAAAATACAACAGGGCTGGGAATGTGGATCAGTGGTTGAGTGCCCTGAGTTCAATCCCTGGTACCAAGAAAGAAAAAAGACTATAATTATAACTATTCATTTTGTGCCATTTACAATGGCAGTTTTACAGGTAGAACTAGGAAGTCTTTAATTTGGCAACCATTTGATACTATTTTATAGCTTAAATGAAAATGGATATAATGCAATGGTATGTATTTTTAAAGTTGAGGAAAAAAAACAAACAGTGGGCCGATTGTACAGCAGAAACACTCTACTATGTAAAATTCTCTAGGCTTTTTGTTTGGTGGGAACAAACCAACACAAGACACTTCATCAGAGATAGGAAGTTCCCCGCAGTAGGACCAAATAACAAAAGCCTAGAAAGAGAAGTTATGAAGACAGGGCAAATCATATAAAAATTCTCAGCATGTAAAGGAATTAAATAAAGGCAGTGGGTGGGGAAAAAAAAGAAGGGCTGAAAAGTTAGAGACAAACCAAATGGAATATATATGGGTGCCAACTTAGTTATTCTGATGTCTAAGCCCATCAGTGTCTGAAGCCTAATGGATTTATTACAACACTGAATTGCTACTTTAATGGGCTCTACCATTAACTGATGGACAGTTTTACAGAGAAAAATTACATACGCATAGAAACATAGGCTAAGAGATGGACAAATTAATCACTTGATAGTAAATCTTCCTTGACCCTCCTTTCTGACATTTCTCCAACTTTGCTGTCATTTAGAGGCTGATTTTTTCCTGTCCTTTTACACATAGTTAAGTTCTGGATAAATACCAAAAAGTTACCTGGGTAATTATCCTCAACTCCTAATATAAATGCTGTGACCTGTTAACTTTTCTAAAACTAAGAAAAATAAGTTGGAAGGATCTGCTTATAGCTCTTAACTTACATTTGTGTAAAATCATAGACTGAAGATATTGTTTACCCAAAACACATATTATGGGCTATCTCACATGCCTTGATTTGAAAGGCCCCTTTGGCTAACACTAGAATACCAAGTACCAGACTTGGTAGAATTAGCTTTTTCTGAACTGGTAAGATGAAGGCAATCCTAAAATACTGGATTTAATTTACTACTGCTATTAATTTTACTTTTTTTTTTTTGGTTGTAAATGGACACAATATATATATATTTTTTAGTTGTAGACGGACACACTACCTTTATTTTATTTATTTTTATGTGGTGCTGAGGATCAAACCCAGTGCCTCACACATGCCAGTCTACCGCTGAGCCACAACTCCAACCCCACAAAATCTTTATTTTCTTCATTTACTTTTATGTGATGCTGAAGATCAAACCCAGTGCCTCATGTGTGCAAGGCAAGCACTCTACCACTGAGCCACAACCCCAGCCCCAATTTTACTCCCTTAACATACTAATTTAATTCAAACTCCAAAGCAACCCCACAAAAGGGGCAATTATAAATTATATAAATTTTGAGCTGTTGAAAACTCTTTATACACTATTAAAAAGCCACAGCCATTTTGGAAACATTTTGACGGCATGTAGTGATATGAAAAAACACAAATTCTATGACCTATTCCTTGGAACACACCCAATTCTACTCCTTAAGGACAAACTTAACAGGAATGTATACATATGTATATCAAAAGACATTTGCTCACATATGTTTATGGCTATTTTTTAACTATTCATAATAACTAAAGTCTAGAAACCAATTATATGTTCATAAGCAGGAGAATGGACTAATAAATTGTAGAATAGCCACACCATGTAACACTATTCAGCAAACAGAAGGAACAAATGTACAACCACTCACAACAATGTGTATGTATGTATGTATCTCATATATACAATGCTTTATTTTTCATTTTTTATTATGTGATTCAGAGGACTGAACCTAGAAGTGCTTTGCCAGACTGAGCTACATCTCCAGATCTTTTTATTTTGAGACAGGGTCTTGCTAAGTTGCCCAAGCTGGTCTTGGATTTGTGATCCTCCTACCTCAGCCTCCTGATTAGCTGGGATTACTGACATACACTACTGTGTTCAGCTCACATATTCAGTTCTGAGTAAAAGCCAGACAAGCAAACAAATCACTATGATCCAATCAACATTCAAAACCAGCTCAACTAATCAATGGTATTAGAAGTCAGGAGAGGTGTATCTTGGGAGGGGAAGAGATTGAGGGGACTATGATAGAGGCCTCCGAGTGTTGGTTACACAGGTCGTGTCTCTTTGTTAAAACTCAATAAAGAAATACTTATGACATACGTTTTTCCATATTACATTATGTTTCAATAAAAATTATGAGAATAACTTGACATAGATTAAAAAAGGGAAAAAGAAACAATTCTCATCTTGTACTGAATGATCTTTCTCTTACAAATTCACTGTAGAAATGCCTATGTTGGTTAGAAAATTAAAAGGGAAAATGACCTATTTCTCTTCTAAAGACTATTTTTGTCAAGTCATTTGCTGGTACCACCTACTGAGGAGAATCTGTGTCTGCTGGAACCCCTCTCAGCATTCTGTCCCTGCCTCACTGTTGAATCAGTTGGAGCTCAGTGTGAAACCTGAATACGCTGGGCAGCAGGGTTATTTGGCCTTACCATACACCAGGTCTTCAACTGTTCAGTGAGGACAATAAGAAGTGAAATGATGTGGGTGAAGAGTCAGGTGTACCAACATCAGGGGTACCTAGGATGTATCTCTAGGCCCATCTTTTACAAGCTAAATACAGATGCTAGAATTCCTAAGAAGTTCTCTGTAAATAGCTACTGTGAATATGATGCTTCAACACCATCACGAACCAAATACCAAGTAGTCATAGTGAACTTCCCCTAAAAATCTGTCCCATAACTCAGGAATTTTTGTTTCTACTACTGAGCTATATCCCAAACTCTTTTTATTTTGAGACAGGGTTTCACTAAATTGCTTAAGGCCTTGCCAAATTGCTGAGGCTGGTCTTGAACTGGCAATCCTGACTTAGCCTCCTGAGTTTCTAGGATTACAGGCATGCACCATTGTGCCCATCCCTTTTTTCATTGTTCTTTGAGACAAGGTCTTGCTATGTTGCCCAGGCTGGCCTTGATCTTGCAATCTTCCTGCTTCAGTCTCCCAAGTAGCTGAGATTATAGGTGTGTGCCACCATACCCAGGTGGGAAAAAAAATTTGAATATATTTTTCTTCAGTTACTTTACTAGGTTGGCTGGCTGTAAACTTCCAGGAACTTAATTTTACAACCATAACTATTTTTGTAAAATTACTCAGTGATTTGCACTTTGTTGATCCCTCTGTTCACGTGGACAGAGAGAAGTGAGGAAGAAAGTGTCCTATGTTTCAACATGTCATATTTCTAAGACTGTCTCCACAAACACTACTTAGATCAAGTGGCAATTTTAATGATGGTAGTAAATTCCATAATTACAAAGTAACAGGTTTGTGTGAGCAAATGAACACTTCCCTGATCAAAGTCAACTCTGTCCTATTTTAGGGTAAAGTCAATAAAAACAATTAACTAATAACAATATGTTTTGGGTTGTAAATAAAAGATTTATGTTAACAATGCAAGATGTAAAATCATAATTTTATATTCAGTCATGGTTTCCACAGGAAAATATATCTGGTTATTTTCATATAAAGATTTAAAAATCTGTCTTTTGAGGATGTCAGGTCAACTGATGTTGCCATGTTGGGACCTTTGCAGGCTTCTAAGAGCCGCTCTATATTTTTCTTAGCTTGCCTCTACATGCCCTGGACACAGTATTTGCATTCTAATCTAACACACACAAACTCTAGCTTTGGGTAAGGCACTTGTATATTCCTGTAGAAGACAAAATTTTAATTTTTTTTGAATGTTTATTTTTTAGGTGTAGATGGACACAACACAATGCCTTTATTTTTATGAGGTACTGAGGATCGAACCCGGGTCCCGCCCGTGCTAGGCCAGCGCTCTACCGCTGAGCCACAATCCCAGCCCCCAATTTTAAAAATTTTATTTTGACTGTGAGGGCAAAGGGGCTGAAATTAAAAGAGCACTTTAGGTTTTAACTATATTGGTAGACAAGTTTGAAAGAACTGAGTTTAACTTTCAAACTAATTTTAATGGGATAAATAGCAGCAAACTTCAAAGGGCTCCCATAAGTTAAAGATGGAACAATTTTGTGTATCAAAAAGAATCACTAATATAAATAATAAATTTAGAAATCTCATTATTTATTATGCCCAATGAAATAACCAATCTAGGGAGCAATTCTCAATGGCAACTAAACCCATCAGGTGAAGTCTGAGGGAGATCTTTTTTGGCACTGAGGATTGAACCCACTAGTGCTTAATCACTGAGCCACAACCCCAGCCTTTAATTTTATTTAGAACCTAATAAAATCTTCACAGCAATCCTCTGGTTTATGGGACATGTATGGAAGGGAAAGGAGAGGGAGGGGGACAAATGATATCACACCTCGAATGTACAATTAAGTATGGCCAGGGGCTGGGATGTGGCTCAATCGGTAGTGCGCTCGCCTTGCATGCATGCAGCCCGGGTTCGATCCTCAGAACCACATACAAACAAAGATGTTGTGTCTGCCGAAAACTAAAATAAATAAATAAATATTTAAAAAAAAAAAAAAAAAGTATGGCCAGAGTGTGGAAAACCTGGTTTCTTCAACATATAAATGGCCTTAAATTAAAAATAAAAGGAAGGTGGGCCAGGGATGTGGCTCAGTGGTAGAGCACCTGTGCAAGGTTCCAGGCTCAATCCCCTGGAAGGAAGGAAGGAAGGAAGGAGGGAAGGAAGGAAGGAAGGGAGGGAGGGAGGATAAAAAGATACATCCTGAAGTGAGGAGGAACATATAAAAATTCATCATCAACATCAATAATTCTGAAGCTCTGTAACAGGTGTATAGGGATTATACTAATCTCTCCTTTTGTCTTCAGTTGAAGATTTCCACAATGAAAAGTCAAAAATGGCAAAAAGGTATTGATTACAAAGCTGGGTCATGAAAGTTCACTGCTGTTTTATTATTATTGTTATTTGTCCTTATTTTTTCCCCCTGGTGAACCCAAGGGTGCTCTACCACTGAATTAAATCTCCAGTCCTCTTCATTTTGAGACAGGGTATACACTAAGCTGCTGAGGCTGGTCTTGAACTTGTGATCTTCCTGCCTCAATGTCTTGAGTGGCTGTGATTACAGGTAAGTGCTGCCACAACTGGCTATTGCAGTTTTCTTTTTGTATCTATCTTTAAAATTTTTTATAATAAAAAAAGAATGCAGAGACAATCTAAGGGTAAATTTTAAGAAACCCTGAGATATACTGCCATTCAGAGTCTGACCCACCCAAGGAAAAAGTATCTAACCAAGAAGATTGGAAAAAAAAAAAAAAAAAAAAATGGCAGGTTTTACATGATGGTAAAATCATATCTCACATGCCTATGACTTCCTAGATGATAAGGGAAATTTTGAACAGGCCTTGTCAGAAAACATCACCTACATGATTGATCCCTCTGATAATCTGTGACATGGGATGGTCACAAGTCTCTTCAAAGGGCAAAGCTTTCACCTCACCTGGCTGGGGTGGATGAGGTGGTGGCATCTGGTGGTGCATCAGAGGATAGGGAGGAGGCTGCTGATGAGGCATCATGCCAGGGTGTCCTGCTGCTCCAAGAGGGGCCAGGCCAGGTCCTCCTGAGTGCTGGTGTGCTTGTTGAGGGTTCTGGCCATGCTGCTGCTGTTCCATTTGTTGTCGGGCTCGTAATTCGGCATATTTCAGCTGTTCCATGTGGAAGTTCTGGCGTTCAGTAAGTAACTGTTGCCTCTGTTGTTCTAACTGTAAAAGGGGAAAAAAAATGATATAGGAAAGGCTCTCAGGATAAGATGACACAGGATATCTACCTGATGCCTGAACTCCCTCTGCCTCAGAGAAACATAGCTACTTTGCCTCCTACACCATTTAAAGTGAGAGAATAGGCATTAGTTCTTGAGTAGCATATTTCCATCTGGATACCTGTTACTATAAACAGGGTCTTTTTCTGAAGATCTGCTTATCCTTGCCATCTTCAGCCAGTGGGGCTATTACTTTCTGGAGAGAGATATATATATATATTGCCAAGTCTACCCAACGTTCCCAGGTGACCTCTTCTGAATGTGATCCTTTTGGTTACTGTGTATTTTAGAATATAACAGCAGAGTTAAATCCTCTGGATGAGCTGATATAGCCTTAGCTGCAAAGACATATTTTTCTATGTGGAACTTTGGCAGTGCCATTGCAAATTGTAGCTTTTAAAGCACCCAAAATTATGCTGGATAACACATTTACAGAATATTTTAGTTGCCTGAATAAAAATGTATATGAATCTTGAATAATACAGGCATTTCAATATTCAAGATATTCTGGGACTCAAAAGAGAAATAAATTACATGTGTAGCAAATTCAGAAATCATATGCCTAATAACAGCTGAGCCAAAGGAGTCTATCTTAAATTAATTCAGTACATATAGGGCCCATAAAGAAAATCAAACTGATCATGAAAGAAAAATCTAGATCACTGGAAGTAGGTGATATAATGATAAGAAGGTTATTTAATATAATAAGGAGGTTAATACATCTGTTCCTTTTCAGTAATGTCTCCATCCCATCATTTTCTATTAGAAGATCTAAGTCACTGCAAATCTTTTCTAGTGCTGCATTGTTCCTTGAAAAAGTCATACACCACATCCAGTTTCTAAGCAGTTGAAATGTTGCCAATAAAAAAGAGATGTACTGCTGGGTGCCATGGCACAAGCCTGTAATCCCAATGACTTGAGAGGCTGAAGCAGGAGGACTGAAGGTTTGAGCCCAGCCTCATAAACTCATGAGGCCCTATCTCAAGAAAAGAGTTGGGGATGTAGCTCCATTGCAAAGCATCCCTGGACTAGTAAACATCCCTAGTAAACCACGCCCTTTGTAAAAAACAAAAAACCAAACCAAACAAACAAAAACCAAAAAGTGTAAAGTACACTACAATTTAAAGACTCAGTAACAAAAAACAATTTCATATTGATTGCAGTATGCAGAGTTTTATATATTGCATTAAATTAGTACATTTTCTTTCCTCCTCCTTTTTTTTTTTTTTTTGGTACCATGGATTTAACTCGGGGGCACTCAACCACTGAGCCACATTGTTGTTTTTATTTAGAGATGGGGTCTCACTGAGTTACTTAGTGCCTTGCTGTTGCTGAGGCTGCCTTTAAACTTGTGACCCTTCTGTCTCAGCCTCCTAAGTACATTTTCATTGATTTTTAAAAAAAATTTAAATGGCTGCTAAAAAAGTTTAAGTACATGTATGGCTCATATTTTATTTCTATTGAACAGTGCTATTCTTTGGCATTTAATGGGTTAGGGAAAGGTCAGGTCAACATTTTTGGTTTTGGGAGCAGCTAGTTCTATGGATAAATACTACATACTATAATTTGCAAAAACTAGATGGAATAAGCATGAGAATTAATCTATGAATCTGGGCTCTTAGCAGAGACCTGTGTAGGAAGAAGACAATGTAGAATCAAATGAGAAGCATCACTGGTTAACAAGAGTAGCAACTAGGGGAATTCCATGATAAATGATAGGTGTCACAGTACAAAAAGAGGCATGCAGGCACAAGTGAGGAGAAAGATAAATGGCGGCAACAGATGTTAGATTCTGATAATAGATTCTCAGTTTTGCTTTCTTCTAATCATTCTTTCTAGGAAATTTAGGACTCTAATAATTTGCTGAGGTTAGATTTAAGAGGCTGCCCTTCACCTATGTTCTTTTTGAATTAGTTTGGACAACTTGGCTGAAGTCCTGAAGTTATGTAAGAACTACAGAAGTTAGGTCAAAATCTACGTTAAGAGAAAGCTAAATTACTACTGGAGATTTTTCTGTCACTGAAGAGAAAGTTGGTGCTCTTACCCAGACCAGTGTTTTTGTTTTGATTTCTATAACCACACTAGCCTCTCTCTTTGGAATCTAACCTTATCATCAAGGTATTAACCTTGGAAAGAAATAGGAAATCTATCATTGAGAGGATGGGAGGAAAAATTTGCCCAGTTTTCTCACATATGATATGAATTAACCTTTATCCTATTTATTTCTGAACTTCATCTGACATTTTAAAACATAAGAAGTAATTAAGAGAAAGTAATTAGAAACATGAAAAAGTGTAAGTGATTAAACACATACTATACACCTCAAAGAGAATCTCATTTAACCTTAAAGCTCCAATATGGAACAAACAGGTCCCCTGAGATCAGAGTAATGCTCAGATAGCAGGCTCCCAGTTGGCTCCAAGAGGGCCATTTCTATTTTATGGTAGAAGTAGTAAAGCTTATGGCCACATCCTGGCCTCAGCTTGCAAAGGAAATATCTGTCTTGTTTTGGACACCTTATTTTTATTGAATCCAAATGAAGACAGCATTCACTTTCATGGCAATTAGAAAGAATGTGAACTAGGGATTTTTTAGTGAAATTTAGCAATTCTGGTCATATTTTTTTTTGGGGGGGCCTGTAACTGGAGATTTAACCGAGGGGTGCCGTACCACTGAGCTATATCCCCAGCCCTTTTTGTTTTTTATTTTGGGACAGGGTCTAAGTTGCTTCCGGGGGAAAAAAAAAAGTAATTAAGTATAACCACACTTATACACCCACTAAAAATGTTCCCAAAACAGTAAACTCATAGTGATTATTTCTAGTAATGAAACTGAGCACAGAAGATAGGGGGTGAAGCTCGATGGTAGAGCACTTGCCTAGCAAGCTTGAGGTCCTGGGTTTGATCCCTAGTACTAAAAAGAAGAAAAAAAAAAGACTTTTAAAATTCACTTTATAATTTGATTTTTTTTTTTACATCACACACAACAATTTGGAATAAAAAATACCAAACATTCCACAAGTTATGTCCTACAGACATTGTGATTTCATTCTTTGCCTTCTCCATTTCCTAGGACTATGTACACAAGGCTCAAAAGCCAAACTGTAAATTACTCACGTAAATACAGTGTTAACGAACCTGTTAACTTTCTTCAGAACTCCAATGTGGCTTCAGGGAACCAGTTTCATATAAGGCTGCCTGTACCCTGCTCTGAAGCCCCTGGGTAACCCCCACAGCACCGTTACCCTGCCTTCCTATTCCTCTGTGCTCCTACACTGTGTATGTACAAAGCAGTTGTATCCAAGCGGAACTTACAACAGAGCACTTTTCAACATTAAGACACCAAATGCAGACACAGCTGCAAGTGCAGCTGAAGTGTACACAAAGCTCTTCTCCAAATCTCTATTTGCATAATGCAGGGAGGAAGGGTGGGAAAGGGGAAAAGATGGTGGGTACCAAAAAACCCATCCTCACTGCCAAGGACTGAAAAGCCTAGACTTAAAGACATTAGCTCTTGTCCTCAGAACTAAAATAAATAATCACACCTTCCTTTTCAGTGTTTGGTATCAGTGAGGGAGTCATTCACTGAAGAAACCAAATCTAAAACAGATATGCCCATTCCTTATTACCTGAGGGGAAAAAACACAACTACATTTTCTATTTCCATATATGCTTCCAGTGGCAGAATCCCAAAGGGTGAGCCTGTTCTCTTACTGTGTCTGGTCATCTTGTCTTTGCTACAATGTGCTTGCTTCAAATGGGTATCTATCTTTGTGCTTCAGAAGTGAATCTGCTTCTGGGTATGGCTTTATTAATCTTGGAATGATAATATAAGATGCATATGTAACAAAGGACTTGATTATTTGATGGGCATGAGTTCCACCTTCCTTCTTTTTCGTTGCTGCCAGCATGGCCTAAAATTACCATCGTCTTATATGGGTTATCCCAACAGCTTTCCCACTAGTTTCCCAGTTTGACTTTGCCACCTTATAGTTTACTCTCTAAAATACAGCTGGACAGACTGATTCTTGCTATCATAAACTGAAAGGAAGATCATGTCAGCCAGAGCCAATCTTCTCTGAACTTTCACTGCCCCCTTTATCTTACAGTATTTGGTCTCGATGTGTAAAATGCCCCAACTTCCCTCTCACCTCTTTAAGCACATGGTCTGGGTTTCTCACAGCTTTGAGCGTCCTCCAATGTCTTTATTTTCTGGAGGTAACACAATTTTTATTCCTAGCCAAATGAATGTCAGAGACTCACAGAGTAATTAGTCCAAAGCTAATTCTCACTGGCCTCAAAAAAAAAAAAAAAAAGTCTTTTTTTTTTTAATTTTAAAAACATTAAAATGTGAATGCTGCTATAGGCAGGGTCCAGGTACTCTGGCTGTCTCCAGACTGTTGTAGTTTCTAACACAATCTGTCTAAAATCTGCTTTCCTGACTGCTGAGTGTGACCTGAGTGTGGCACTAAATAAAGGTGGCTTGGTCCAGCAGCATCTTTCTGGAGACAGGAGTCGATGCTTCTTGCTTTGCCATCTCCCTGACAGACTGTAACTTCCTTAATTGCCTTCCTTCTTATTAACACTATGAGAACACTGGGACAATGGCTGCTGAGCACTAATGATACCTATAAAACATTTAAAATCTTTACATCCTTCTTTTTTTTTTTTTTGGTATAGGTGATTGAACCCAGGGGTGCTTAACCACTGAGCTATATCCCTAGCTTATTTTATTTTTTGTTGTGATACAGGGTCTTGCTAAATTGCTTGGGTCTCACCAAACTGCTGAGGCTGGCTTTAAACTAGTGTTCCTCTTGCCTCAGCCTTCCAGGTTTGGTGGGATTACAGGCATGTGCCACCATGCCTAGTCTATATCCTTATTTATTCTTTTTTTTAAATTGTAGATGAACACACAGTATCTTTATTTATTTTTGTGTGATACTGAGGATCAAACCCAGAGCCTCACACATGCGAGGCAAGTGCTTTACCACTGAACTACTACACCAGCCCTACATCCTTATTCTTAATTACCAAACATTTAAGACTCAAGAGAACACCTGATTTTAAGGTATTGGGGGGCAAAAAAACATCTTCACATCTGTTTTAAACAAAACCAAATGTTTAATTAAAGAAAAATTATGCTGAATCTGCTGTGTACTGGGTCAAGCAAGTAAGAGTGCTCTTTAATTGAGGGTCAGGTATGGTGGTGCATACCTGTAATCCCAGTGACTAGGGACGCTGAGGTAGTAGAAGGATTCCAAGTTTGAGGTCAGCCTCAACAATTTAGAAACACCCTCAGTAACTCAGTGAGTAACGCCCCTTACCCCACCCCACCCCCCAAAACGTTGAACTGAGGCAATGCGGTAGGCACAAGGAAATTAGGGAGCTGGGAAGCTCCACAACCAGAGGATCTGTTCACTTTCAACAGCATCAGCTTTATTGACGCACAAGGGGATGACAAAACCTGCCTAATTCAGAGTCCCTAGGTTAAAATGTGATAAAAATGGCTTATTTCTTTATAAATTATAAAATACTACATAAACCCAGACTGCTAAGTAACATGGGTTTAAGACCTGGCATGTCATTTATTGAACAGAGATTCATAACCTACCTGTCTCATTTCTAAGAAGGACTAATGAAGAAATTAAGATTACGCCATTCAGCATCACTACTGGATTCTTGAACAGGGAGATTCAAAGCATAAGTATTTCCTTGCTTATAGTTTCCTCATATAATTTTTGGAGATTAAATTGCTTGGGTCTCACCAAACTGAGAAAATCTATATAAAATGCTTTAACACACTGAGTAACCTAATATTTACAAAGCCAGAAACAGCTCATAAATATTTAACATTCATTTATCATTGCTGCATACTGGTGCGCATAAAAGAAGGCACATAAATATTTACTGAATATTAACTATGTGCTAAATACTGTGCCAGGCATATGCCATCCTTCTCTCATCTTTACAACAGTTCTGTGTGAAAATCACCAGGAGATTAGTAGTTATGGCTTTACTTGCTCACAGAACAGAGTACTAGTGCCAGGTGGAGAAAAACAGGTCATGTTCCCCAACCCTGCCCACTAGAGATTTAACCCAGGGGTACTCTACCCTTGAGCTATACCCCCAATACTATTTCATTTTTTTTTTTTTTTAATTTTGATACCAGGGATTTAAGCCAGGGGTGCTTAATCAGTAAGCTATATCCCTGGCTATTTTTAAAATTTTGATACAGGGTCTTGAAGTTGCTGGGGCTGGCTTTGAACTTGAGATATGCCTGCCTCAGCCTCCTGTGTCACTGGGATTACAGGCGTGCACCATAACACCTGTCCTGTTTTATTTTTAGTTTGAGAGAGGGCCTTACCAAGTTGCCCAGGCTGGTCTCCAACTTGTGATTCTCCTGCCTCAGGAGAGGGACTTACAAGTATGTGTCATTGCACCTGGCTAACTCATGTTTTAATTGTGCAAAAAATGAACAGGAGACATTTTGAAATTCAAAGGATTAATTCTGGTCACTGTCAAAGCAAGTCTCCAAGCTGACCTCTAACCATCCACTTCCTAATATGTACACCATCCCTGCTGAACCTATGGAACTAGGCTTGGTCTGTGTGGCTGGGAGGGTACAACAGAAGTGATGTATCTTCCAGGTTGAGATAATAGGTTTCCCTTTTGGGGTGCTTTACCACACTCTTGCTGTTTTGAATAACTTTTCAGAAACCATGTGAGAAAATAAATATTATCTGGTTTTAGTTACTAAGCTTTGTTGTTAATTTTTAATGCAGTAATAGATAAATAACAGAGTTGAGCTACTGATACTCATTAGGCAGGGTTAAGGACTGTCCTGTACAAAGAATTTTCCTGTACGATTCCAAAAAATTTGAGCAGAGCAGCCCTGTGTGTTGGATAGTGTATTTTCCCATTTTCAGTTGTGCTGTTTTGTTCAGATACTATATTGTAAAATAATTTGTGTGCTCTGATTAGAATTTAATATTAAAAAAAAAGTCAGAGCCAGGTGTGATAGTGTATGGTTGTTGTCCTAGATACCTGGGAAGCCAAGGAAGGAGGACTGCTAAGCCTCAGAAGATCAGAACAGTCTGAGGAAAACAGTGACACCCCACTTTAAAAAGTTTATAGAGGATTGAGATGAATTACAAAAAAGCTGGGTACAGTGGTATATGATTGTAATTCTAGCTTCTTGGGAGGCTAAGGCAAGAGGATCCAAGTTCAAGGCCAACCTGGGCAATTTAGTAAGTTCATGTCTGAAAAAAAGGGATACGATGTAGCTCAGTGGTACAGTACTTGCCCTAGCATGTTTAAGGCCTTGGATTTAATCTAATCCCCAGTACCAAATAAGTATGTAAATAAATTTTTTAAAAATTTACAACAGAAGGAAAACTGATGAGCTAAGAGAAGTGAAGCCATTATATATACTGCTGCTGGGTGTCTGGGAGCCAATGAACAGAAGTGGAAAAGAATAAGGGCTCTACTATTCTTAGATGACAGACTAGTTCTATCAGGTGTAAAAGACTGGTGGTATAAATTCACTCTCTGAAAAGAAAATGACTTAGAGCTAAGAGAAGAGCCCCTGGACAATCTAGACATTGTTCTATACGAGCTCAGCTAGGGTCACCCCAACATTCAAGGCTAATAAATCACTCAGGCTTCATGAATGAAAATAAGGCATCTGGTTGTTGTTGGTAACTACTTAAGCACCACTGGAATTCTGCATGTGCCAGTAACTCATTATGTTGTAGCTCTATTGCCAGAGTCCCCTAAGAGACTCCACAAAATGACAAAAGAAAAGCTTATTAAGGATAAACACAAATACTCATTCCCTAAAGCAACACCTCTAGAAATTTTCTCTGATAGCCTTTCCCTTTCTGCATCTCCCAGGGATTCCTCCTTTCTATTTCCCCAATAGCACTGAACACTCTGTATTACTAGTATTTCTTTTCATGACTATTTTCCATGTTAAACTAAATCCTCCAAGGGCCAATTTTCCTTTCCATTTTTTTTTCAACTTTTGACAATGATGCTGGCAAGAATTCATTCAAGATACTTAAATAAGGGCCTGTGATGCGCCAGTTCTGTGTTATAGAAGACAGATGAGTAAGTCTCTGCCCTCTAAGAGTATGCTTTCTGGTATGGGATGTGGACACAAGAATTGGAAATTATATATAGGAAGTGCTTTCGAGGTTGCCACAGCAGTAAAAAAGGAGAGCATATCACTCATAGCTGAAAGATACAGGGGATAGGCAAAAAGTAGGAAAAAAAAAAAAAAAAAAAACTTCCTGGCAGAAGAACAGGATACTATCAATCAGGTGTCAAAGAGAAGAAGGCTGCAAGGGAAGCCTATGTGTGGTCTGGCATGGTTGGTGCAGAGGGTAATGGAGATGAGTTTGGGGTCTTCAAAGGGCAGGAAAGGGCCAAAGTATAGCAGACAGGAGCTCGAAGACAAATGTTGGGGGGGCTGTGGCTGTGGCTCAGTGGTATTGCACTTGCCTGGCATGTGTGAGGTACTGGGTCTGATTCTCAGCACCGCATATAAACGAATAAATAAATAAATAAATGATCTATCAGCGCAAAAAAAAAGATGTGGGGAGTGCAGTGATTGAGAGTACACTCAGTTAGGAACTGCTCACATCAGGGAACTGGGGATGGGGTGGTGGGGATGGATGGTGTCGATGGAAGCAGGAGAGTTATTGAAGTAGACTCTCCCCTCTCTATAGATTAACATGTCCTGTTAATATCCCAGCTGGTCTTAAGACAAAATGAAAATGAAGCATGGTGAGAGTTACTGGATTACTCATCAGGAAGAATTTGCCAGAGGACTTGCTTGGATTGACTACTGGGAAACAGTTGAAAAAATACAAATAGATCCATAAAAATGTGCACTCTTCTGCAATAATTTATTCTTAAAATTCTATTTAGAGAAGAGAATTAATATCTCGTATATAGATTTAAAAAATCAAAACAGGAAAATTCTAACTAAATCCTCACAATTCAGCTTATGTTTAGGAAGTCATGAATTCCTTCTCAACCCATTAAAAAAATAAATAAACTCCCAAGAACTCAATCTCTGGTTATCTCAAGGGAATTTCTGAAAAATCAAAATGTTCCTGTGCTTCTCAGTTTTTAATTTTCCTGGCACCCTTTCTCATTTTTGGACTATTTCATAAATTTTCTGTTTGGGTCATGTCCTTATGTCAAAAGTTTCTGCTCCAGAGAATGTTGTGTAAGAGGCTCAATATACAGAGGAGAGAAGGAAAGATGAGAAAGTTCAAGACTGGATGTCAGGAGGGATCACAGAAAATAAGGCTCTTGAGATTAATGCCTACTTCCTCATATTTATACTGAAAAAGATGGGTAATCAAGAAAAATCCCTGAATCAGATAATGGAATTATATGGATTTTACTTCATTGATAACAAGTAGGTAATGAAAATAAGTCCAAGTTCTAACTTGTATAATTTAACGTTATGTATCTACACAGCAAAGAGGTACAAGAAGCTTAGACAACTGGTTTTAGAAAGTGAATGTAGTTCCTTTTATTTATAATCACTGGCTGATAATCCTTTGGAAAGGACAATCAAACCAGCCAAAAAGGACAGAATAGAGCTATAGAGACCAATGGGGTAGGTCACTATTTATATTATCTAACTTGTATTTTTGAAAGGTGGTTAGGGTTAAGCGTCAAACACCCACTATGGAATTCCTCTTACTTACAGCCTCTTTCTCTCTGTCCATGATAGTTTCCAGCTCCTCAAAATGTCGAAGTTTAATCTCTAGTTTCTTCATTTGTGTCTCAACCAGGAGAGCTACGAGGGACTTGATCTTTCTCTCTTCCACAGCAGCCAGATGCTAAGGGCAAAAGATCATTCAAATTATTTAGGTAAGCATTTGTTTAAAAAAAAAAACATTAAAAAATGCAATTTGAAGTGGGAATTTTGTTTTGTTTTTGTGCAGTGCTGGGGATGGAACTCAGGGCTTTATGTATACTAGGCAAGTGCTCTACCACTGAACTATATCCCCAGCCCTCTCAAAGTGGGAATTCTGTAACTGAGGGTGTGCTTTATATGTCCAATTTGCATGTCTCTTCCAAACACTTATTTCAATGTAAAATAATAACTCTCCTTAAATTCCTGGTCCTTATAGCTAAAGCAACCCTTTTAAAGGATCAAAGGAAATCTCTCTCATGGTAAACTTCTCCCATCAAAGAGCCTATAAAGGAGGAGAGGTTAAACTAGGGCTCTGATAGGTGACCTGTGGTGCACTTCCTCAGCCTCTCCCCTGTACCTCCCCTCACCACCCTTTCTTCCCTAAGGCAGGCAGTTGTCTCCTCAGTTGCAAAGGAGCAGATGCAAAGCTGCTCTCTTCCCAGTGGTGAGCAGACTGTGTGTGGGGAAGGACAGAACAGTATTGCCCAGAGCATGAGAATGGCATCCAGAGCCAGAAAAGCAAACACAGGAGCAGACAGGAAGTTACTCTGGAAGACTGCCATCTGCTGCCTCCAGCCTGATGGTGAGTCCTACTCATGCTTCTTGCCAGCTAAGCAGTACAAAGAAGAATGCACATTACCCGTATTTGGCCAGGGCTCTGACTACCTGTAAAGATCAATCCTACCTTCTACAGATGCCAACTGGAGCTTCCCAATACCACTTTGCATTTCCCCTTCATAATACCTGCGGAACTTTTGGGCTCATCTTGCTTCTACACGAGGTTTTAAGAAATGGCACAGAGTGGCTATCTTACTGCTCTGTTTCCTACAGAGCCTAGAAGCTAACATGAAAGAATTTAACAGGTTTCTAGGAGCTAAAGTGACATATAACACCTAATGGAAGACTTGTTTTTTTCTTTTTTCTTCTCAGTTGAAAAAGAGAAATGTAGTTTTATGTTCAAGCTCTGGGGACCCATATGCAGGAAGATTCAGAAATGTAAGCAAAATATGAGGATGAAGTTTTACAACTTTATTTATTTAAAGAAATTTTTTAGTTGGACATAATATCTTTATTCATTTATTTTTATGTGGTGCTGAGGATCGAACCCAGGGCCTTGCATGTGCTGGGCGAGCGCTCTACTGCTGAGCCACAATCTCACCACAACTTTATAATAATCATGTTTACTTTTCTTAACTATCATAAACTATACCCATTACCCAGTCTAAATAAATATTACAGAACTCTAAGACTGTTATCATTGTATATTGTTATATAATTTATATTTTTGATAAGTTTATGCATAATATAAAATTTAAAAGTTACAAAGAGGCGTCAAAAAAGTCTTGGGGCAGGGGCTGGGGTTGTGGCTCAGTGGTAGAGCGCTTGCCTGGCATGCGTGGGGCACTAGGTTCCATCCTCAGCACCACATAAAAATAAAATAATGAAACAAAGATATGTACCCACCTATAAAATAAAAAAGCACTGGGGAAGTAGCTCTGTGGCTAAGCAACCTAGGGTTCAATCTCTGGCACCAAAAAAAAAAAAAAAAAAAAAAAAATCTTAATTTTGCCAACAAATCACTAATAACTACAGAGGGGGGATTAATGTTTTTAGTTTCTAGGTCTATTTTTATGAGATTATGACTCCTTGAATCCTGATGATTTGTAAAGAAATTATGGTGTGTATACACACACCTATACATACATGCACATATATACACACTGGAGTTTTATTCAGCTATGAAGAATGAAATTATGTCATCTGCCGGTTAAGTGGATAAAACTGAAGAACATAATGCTGAATGAAATAAACCAAACCTCAAAAGTCAAGGGCCATGTTTTCTCTCACATGTGAAAATTAGAAAAAAAGGAAGGGAAATCAAAAATTGTAGGGGGTTCTCACAAAAACCAAAGAGAAACCCAGTAGAAAAACAGGGTGGTAGTGTAGAGAAAGGAGAAGTATTAAGGAATAAAAATGACCAAATTATACTGTTATTTTGGGTGCATGTATGAATATATAAAAACAATTCCCAAGTTACCAAAAGAAGAGGAAAAAAAAAACCCTGTTCTAATTTAATGAGATTTATTCAGGAATTCGGAGGCATCCCCATGCATTATTAAATAAATTCCAAAACATGTCTTCTCAAAACTTCAGAACAAATGTCTTCAAATTGAAAGGGGCACCAAATGTCAAAAATAAACAAGTAAAATGGAAAAAGACTCACAATGAACATCATTGGAAATTTAAGAACACAAGACAGAGAGAGAAATCCTTACGTATCTCCTTTAAAGAGACAAAGAAACAAAACAAAAACCCCAACAGGTTACAAAAACATTCTGGACTAGATCAGATTTTCTTTCTTTTTTGTAGTGCTAGGGATTGAACCCAAGGCCTTGTGCATGTGAGGCAAGCACTCTACCAACTGAGCTATATCCCCAGTCCTAGATCAGATTTCTTGAAAGCAAATTCATATTTTTGAGGAAAATGGCAAAATGCCTTCCCAACTCTGAGATAATGAACTTCAAATTAGGATTTCATGTATAGGAACTTAAATCAATAAATGAGTACACACAATAAAGACATTTTTGAAATGAAGAACTCAGTTTACTTTTTGCATATGCTATTAAAGGATATGTTCTAGCTAACATAGAATAATACTAGAAAAACTTCAGAGACAATGACATCTAGAAGTCACAGACCCAACCTAAGGAAGGTACAGCAACTGTCCAAAAGCAAATAGAAACAGATAAAAGACTGACAGACAAGACACTGATAACCAAGGTTAGATAACAGGTACAGAGATTCATTTTGTCTACTTCTCTCTCTACATATAGGACAGACGGACGGACGGACACACACACACACACACACACACCCACCCACCCCAATATTTCTGTAACAAAGTTTAAAGGTAGATTTGGATGAGTTAACCAATGCAAAGTAATTAGTTTGGCCCATTACCTTATATCATACACAAAAATTAACTCAATGGATCATAAATCTCAATCTAAGAGCTTATACTAAAAAATTCTTAGACTAGAAAATAGAAGTAAATCTAAATGGTCTGGGATTAAATAAAACATTTATTAGATATGATCAAAGACACAAGTGATAAAGTATTAAGTTGGACTTTATCAAAATTAAAAACAATCTTAATGGGGTTGGGGATATAGTTCAGTGGTAGAGGATATATTTAAAAAAAAAAAAGAATTAAAGGAAGTAACTATTAACCTTTAATTGTATACCCATTAAAATATCCTTCAAAAACAAGGTGAGCTGGGCTAATGGCATATGCCTGTAATACCAGATACTCAGGAAGCCAAGGCAGGAGGATCATATGTTTAAGGCCAGCCCAGGGAACTTAGCAAGACTTTCAAAATTTAAAAACATACATAAAAAGGGCTGAGAATATAGCTCAGTGGTAGAGAAATTCTGGGTTTGACCATCAGTACCAAGGGAAAAAAAAAGATCACAGAAAAAGAGAATTTAAAAAATAGTGAGGGCCAAAGATGTAGTTTGTAGGGGCTGGGATTGAGGCTCAGTGGTAGAGCACTCGCCTCGAATGGGCGGGACTCAGGTTCCATCCTCAACACCACATAATAATAAAGGCATTGTGTTGTGTCCGTCTACACCTAAAAAAAAAAAAAAAAAAAAAAGATGTTGTCTGGTGGTAGAGTATATGCTTAGCATGTGCTGAACCCTGAGTATAATCTTCAGCACAAGAAAAACAAAGAACTTGTAATAAAAAATAAGATGTTATTAATGAGGACATTGAAAGGAAAGGACAAAAAGTACACAGAACTGCTCTTGAGTTATTTTTCCAAGTCCCACAAATCTAGTTAGTTCTATGTAAAAATTAGAAGGTGGGCATAGTGGTAGACATCTGAAATCTCAGCAACTTAGGAGGCTGAAGCAGGAGGTTTGAGGTTAGCCTGGGGACTTAAAACCCTGTCTCAAAATAAAAAATGAAGAGCTGGGAATTGTTGCTTGTAGTAAAGTGTCCTGGGGTCAACACCCCATACTGTAAAAACAAAACAAACAAAATGCCCCCATCAAAAAAAAAAAAAAAAAAAGTAGAAAATAAAAAGGAAACCAAAGTCTGTACTAGGCCCTACGATTTCTTTCTTTCTTTCTTTCTTTCTTTCTTTCTTTCTTTCTTTCTTTCTATCTATCTATCTCTTTTTTAGGTCTGTCTATCTATCTATCTATCTATCTATCTATCTATCTATCTATCTATTTTTTTTTTAGGTCTAGATGGACACAACACAATGCCTTTATTTTTATGTGGTGCTGAGAATCGAACCTGGGTCCCGCTCGTGCTAGGCGAGCACTCTACTGCTGAGCCACAATCCCAGCCCCTACAATTTTCATACAATATATAAAGGATTAAAATCCTGGGGCTGGGGTCATGGCTCAGTGGTAGCACATTTGCATGGCATATGTTAAGAAATGGGTTCAATTCTCAGCACCACATATAAGTAAATAAAATAAAAGGTCTATCAACAACTAAAAATATAAACATATATATTTTTTTTAAAGAGAGAGAATTTTTTTAATATTTATTTTTCAGTTTTCAGTGGACACAAAATCTTTATTTTTATGTGGTGCTGAGGATCGAACCCAGCACTGCCGCTTGAGCCACATCCCCAGCCCTTAAAAAAAATATTTTTAAAAAATAATAATCCTGGGGACTGGGGATATGGCTCAAGTGGTAGCGCGCTTGCCTGGCATGTGTGCAGCCCGGGTTCGATCCTCAGCACCACATACAAACAAAGATGTTGTGTCTGCGGAAAGCTGAAAAATAAATATTAAAACAAAAAACCAACAACCCTCTCTCTCTCTCTCTCTCTTAAAAAAATAAAATAAATCCTGGTTTGAAGATTCTGAAACATGATATACAAAGAATGAGGTAGAATAGTAACTTGCTGTCCAAGCAGAAGTTATTTTACTATTTTATGCATTAAAGGGAGTTTAATTTTGTTGAGCAGTTAATCAGAACAAGCTTTAAACGTGTTTTATTTTTATTTTTTAAAGAGAAAGTGAGAGAGAGAGAGAGAATTTTAATAGGTATTCTTTAGTATTTGGCGGACACAACATCTTTGTTTGTATGTGGTGCTGAGGATCGAACCTGGGCTGCACCAGCATGCCAGGCGAGTGTGCTACAGCTTGAGCCAGATCCCCAGCCCTAAATATGTTTTTAAAAGTTTTTTTTTTTTTTGTATGTATGTATTCAGCTTGTCTCCCTTCATACTAAGATTAGTTTCCTATCATTCTAGCTTTCTTTAAGCAGGTAACAGCCAGAAAGCAGAGGACAGAATGCTTATTGTATGTATAGACAGGTCTAGAAAGTACCTTTTCTCTTCATCTGTCAAACTAGAAAACAACTAGCTGCAGTAGGTTTGTTATGAGGACTCAATGTCCCTAGAACAGTGCCTGGCACATAATGGGTGCAACACTTGTAAGTTGCAGCCTTACTTATGCTTTATGGGCCTACTTTGTTGGCCTACTCTCCTAGCACTAACAATGTTGGGAACCTCCAACACATTAACATTAGTTCCTCCAAAGGCCTCCTTGCTTTTTGACTCCCAAAGCCTCCCCAACATTTACAGTGCTATCTTCTTATCTGATTTCCAGTCCCCAAAGTCAAGGAGGCCTAGGGAAGACCCAAATTTATGCCTGCTTGGCAATTTTAGAGAAAAGGTAAGGAAAACATGATGTAGGGAGTGGAAACAACAGGAGAAAGAGTCAGTCTACTGAGAAACTGAACTCGATTCCTTTAAGAGACTGAAAACAAAACTGGGCAGTAAGAAAAGTGACACACTAAGAGAGAGGAGGTGCTGGGGTTGTGGTTCAGCGATAGAGCACTTGCCTTGCAAGTGCAAGGTCCTAGGTTTGATCCTCCGTACCACATAAAAATGAATAAATAAAATAAAGGTATTGTGTCCAACTAAAAAAAAAAAAAAAAGGCAGAAAGGAGTTAACAATACTGTCTAGTGGGTTCTTTTTTACTGTTCTTTAGTTTTTGGTTCATAAAAATAAGAAACTTAAATCACAATTGGCATACCAGATATGATAAAGGGGAGAAGATGAAATATTTATTATCTAGTCGTTGGGTTTCAGTTATAAAATATTAGAAAATAGGGCTGGGGATGTGGCTCAAGCGGTAGCGCGCTCGCCTGGCATGCATGCGACCCGGGTTCGATCCTCAGCACCACATACCAACAAAAATGTTGTGTCTGCCGAGAAGTAAAAAATAAATATTAAAAATTCTCTCTCTCTCTCTCTCCTCTCTCACTCTCTCTTTAAAAAAAAATTAGAAAATATTTTAATTGGCTTGGAGAATTTTATCAGACGATGCTACTAGGTGTGTTGGAACACCAGACTCCAATCCTGGAGATCTGGGTTTTGATCTTAATTCTGCCAATTACCGATCCTGTGATTTTAGGGTAGCTGTTAACTTCTTTGGGTCTATTCTTTTGTGTGTGTGTGTATGTGTGTTTGCACAGAGCTGTACCATTGAACTATAATGCTAGCCTCTGGGTCTGGTCTTATATCTAAGAACTGAAGGAGTTTAATAAACTGTAGAATCACATTGCAATTCATGGAGCATCTGTTGTGAAAGCTTGAAGTAGTTATTCAGGCAGCAGTCCACTTATAACTTGTATGAAAGTCAAACGAGCAAAAACAGAATAAATTTATGTTATAAGTCTGTTCATTCCACAAAAACTTAAAATAGCACATAATACCTAATTGGATTTCACCTAATAAACCCATTCCCCAAGGTTACATAGCCAGCATTTTGTGTGTATGTGTGTGTGTGTGTGTGTACTCTAATGGCTCAACCCAAATGACCAAAGATTCAGGATTAATAAACTGACTGTAAGCTCCTAAGACACAGGGGCCATCCATACTATTTTGGAAATCAAAGTAAATCCAGTTTTTAGTACAGTGTCTTCCACACAAAAGACACTTAAATATTATCCTTTTTTTATTTGTTTTTTTTATGGTGTTGGGGATTGAACCCAGGGCCTTGTGCATGCAAGGCAAGGACTCTACCAACTGAACTATATCCTCAGCCCTTAAATATTATCTTAATAAACCAATGTATGACATATTCCACCTTACACATTAATTACATTTGTGTAATGTATTCCAGCTTAACACATTAATTAATTCTTGAAATAACTTTGTCACAAAGACCAGAAAGCATCTATAGATACAAACAAAATGAAAAGTCAGAAAAGCTACGTTACTTGCTTAAGGGTTAAAGACAATTATAAGGATTTTTAAAGACATCTGGTAAACTGCAGAATTGGAACAAAAATTTTAAACCCTAAATCTAAAGGCCTTTTAGTTATCATTACCTTGCCTATTAAGAACAAATGATACTTCCATGGATATTTTCCTATAGAATTCTCAGCAGGGGCTTTTTGGTATATTAAATATGGCAGTGCAAAAAAAAAAAAAAAAAAAAAAAAAAAAAGATAGCCACACATTGATTGGCCTTTGTTGAATCAAAAGGGTCTGGGCAGGCTCTCTAACTGCTTTCGCGACAGAAAATAGGGGAACCTGGGAACGTTCATGGTCCGTCTCTGGAAAAGTTCTTCTAAAATACCAAACTGCCATGAAAGTGGTATTTACATCCTGCTGGAGAGAGCTGAGACCACATCAAGAAGGAAAAGGACCCAGCTATGTCTGCCAAGGAGTAGGACTTCAATGAGGTTGCTTTCTTGGACCTTCTAGATGAACCCATTTGTGAGGTAAATACTAACATGAAATGACTCAACATGAAGAACTGCCTAGTAGGTTGGCATTCAGATTTCATAAAATCAGAGGATCAATAAAATAGTTGTTTAATAAACCACTAAGTTTTGCTACTGGAAAAGAATTCATCTGAAAAATGGGAGTGTTACTTTAATAACCAAAAATGTAACTTTGGTTGTGGGATAACACAGCATGAGCTATAAGAACCTCAAGAAAACCACTGTTAAGAGCTTAGAAGACTGGGGGGGGGAGGGCCGTGATACTATTGAAGAGTAAAGAGAAGAGATACTCATGATAAAGTAGTACAAAGTTCAGAAACACAATCTCTTTTAGTGAAGTGGAAAACAGAGTAATTAACAAACTCATGGATATGTCCAGACAGAATAAAAACAATTGTTTCTTATGGAGTAGGGTTTGACAAATACTCTCTTCTCACAGCTAGTTGTTCTATTAGGAGTCTGAAACTAAGAAATGGCTTTGGGACAAAGATAAAATACAAAATACTATTAGTAAATCATGTGTTCTGGGTAACAACACAAGATGCAGCCTCAGCATTTTCAAACACTGTGCATAACAGGACTTCTAGGAATCTAATGGGCATTCCTCTTAAACTGTAAGAGACAGAAAGGTCTCTAAGTGTAGTTAAAAACAATGCCTCCCATATTCTTTCCTAGAGCGTCCTGTAGTTTTTTTTTTTTTAATTGTTCTCTTTTTTTTTTACTTCTGGAACTTGCATCACCTATATGTTGAAACACTTGTCTTTCCAGCCAAGGCTCTAATCACTTCTCAAGAATAACTGATCTAGGGGCTGGGGATGTGGCTCAAGCAGTAATGGGCTCGCCTGGCATGTGCGGGGCACTGGGTTCGATCCTCAGCACCACATAAAATAAAATAAAGGATGTTGTGTCTGCCGAAAACTGAAAAATAAATATTAAAAAATTCTCTCTCTCTCTCTTAAAAAAAAAAAAAAAGAATAACTGATCTGTTAGGTGTGGTAGTGCACACCTAAATCCTAGTGGCTCAGGAAACTGAGGCAGGAGGATTATGAGTCCAAAGCCTACTGTAGCAATTTAGCAAGGACCTAAGCCACTCATCAAGACCCTGTCTATAAATAAAATATATAAAAAAGGGCTGGGGGACTGGGGTTGTAGCTCAGTGGTAGGACAATTGTCTTGCACGCTTGAGGCCCTGGGTTTGATCCTCACACCACATAAAAAGAGATCAAATAAAGATATTGTGTCTTTCTACAACTAAAAAAAAATTTTAAAGGCTGAGGATGTGGCTCAGTGGTTAAGTGCCCCTGAATTCAAACACCTGTACCAAAAAAAAAAAAAAAAAAAGGAAAGACTGACTGCCCCTTCTTCTGTTATCTACTTCATTGGTATCATTATCCTGGCATGTTTGTTTCTGGTAATTCTCCTCTAAACTTTTTCTGTGTCATCTCTAAGCTTCTTTGCATCAGCATTACTAAAGCCAGGACACTCCTAAATCCTTCAAATTAGAGAAGGATAGAAAGAAAGAGAATAAAGGTGAAGCTTTTTTCCTGGTAGAATATACATTTTATACATAGAAATCCCAAAGTTTTTGAAAGTCACTTGGCAGCAAACCCAGTTTTTTCTTTCTTGGTGCTGAGGATTGAACCCAGAGCCTGGCATATGTGTGGCAAGTGCTATGCCACTGAACTATATGCTGTGCCCTTTTCAAAAACTTTATTTTGAAGCCAGGTATATTGGCACACACCTGTAAACCCAGTGACTTGGGAGGCTGAGGCAGGAGGATTCCAAGTTTGAAGCCAGCCTCAGCAACTCAGCAAGACCCTATCTCAAAATAAAAAATAAAAAGGACTACAAGGAGGGCCATAACACTTCATGAGAAGAACAATCAGGTCTGGGAGTGTGCCATAGAAAAAATGTGAAATATGGGAGCCAGAGCCTCAAGAAATGACTAATAAGAAGAAAATAGTAACCTGGGTAGAAAAGGGTTAAGCTGGAACTTTATATAACACATGGATTGTAACCAAAGAATAGAAGTAGTTCTTATATAGAGATGAAAGTGAACAGGGCTAACTGTAGGCAAAATAGTAAAACAGTTCAATTTTTTCTCTAGAATGTTATCAAATAAAGATATGATATCAACACTCAATATATTTAATGTAAATCAATTTTAATCAACACTTTCTAATTAAAGCCTTGGAACTCAAATACAGTGCTGACTTTCCTATCTCCAGAAGAAATTTCAGATGTAAATGAGCAAATTATGATATATTTCTGAGATATTAAGAAAATTACTTTGTATTACCCCAGAGCTAACACCTACTTTCACCATTTTAGGGATGTAAAACATGGAGTGGTTTGTGAATAAAACTGAAAAAAATGTATGTGACTTTAAGGAAACATGGTCTCCTGCTTTCTTGGAAGAGCGGAATCTATTGTTGTTGGAAAAAGAGAGAGTGAGTGCGCGCGTGCAAGCGCACATGTTCAAGTAATTCTAGTTTATTCCAGGAACAGTTCTGGGCCCTTCCTTTCCTCTAAGTCTAAATGCTCCAATGGAAGGGACCTAACTAATGGTGCTCCTGCTTACATTCACACACTCTTACCTCAGGTGGCACAATTCACAACTTATCAGTAGATGCAATGCAAAAATGGACATATTCTTGAAGAGCATCTCCTATAGTAAGGATGGGGAGAAACCAGAAAGCATGCCACCTCATCTGTTCAGGAGCTCGATGTAGAGACTAATTATCACTTCATGTCAGAGGGTGACAAACTCTTAATAATAATAAGGCTGTTTATAGATACAATTAAGAGAGTAACTGAAACTTAGATTGGCTAGCTAAGTTATACTAATTACAGTAATTTAAGTGAATTCCTTACCCTCTGATTACCATGTAGTACAAAAATGATTAGGTGCTGTGAGATATATCAGATGCAGCTGTAAGAGGTACAGAATAGCTCACATGTGCCAAGCTATATAGCATAAGCATGTATAGTACATTCACAAACCAGAGGGAAACATAATAAAAATGAAAATCTAGCCAGGTGTGGTGGTGCACACCTAGAATCCCAGTGGCTTGGGAGGCTGAGGCAGGAGCTGAGGCAGGAGGATCACGAGTTCAAAGCCAGCCTCAGCAAAAGTGAAGTGTTAAACAACTCAGTGAGACCCTATCTCTAAATAAAATACAAAATAAGGCTGGGGATGTGGCTATCAGTTCAATCTCTGGTACGGGGGTGGGGGGACACAAAAATATAACTTCTTAGTAATTTAAAATATGAGCAGAATGAAATTTTATCTCAGGGGGAAACAGCATTCTGTAGACACTTTTCTGAATAGTGAAGGCCTCAGCCAAATGATCCATAAAGGTAGTTTCTATGCAGTAAAAAATTCAAAGAGTTGTAAGATGGTCAGTAAGTAGTGCCTACTAAATGCATTTCTGTGCCCAAAGCTGCAGATATTAAATAGCTGTGATATCTGAGAAAAACACAAGGTATTTGTGAAACTTTTCAAAGTAGCCTACCAGTTTAATTCCTTCTCAGGCAAGGAATTAAGGCCACAGCACAGTGATATAGAGTGGGGAAATAACAGGAAAGAGTAAAAGAAACATATTCTGAGGGAAGCTAGAGGTTAAAACATGATTCTGTTTAACAAAATGGCATAAAGAAAATAATACAGGAGGTACACATTAAGAAAACAGGCTTGGGCTGGGTTTGTGGCTCAGTGGTAGAGTGCTTGCTTGGCATCTGCGAGTCCCTGGGTTCGATCCTCAGCACCACATATAAATAAAGAAATAAAATCCATTGGCAACTAAAAATTATTAAAAAAAGAAAAGAAAAAGAAAACAGGCTTGAAAACCAAAAAGGGTTCTGATCACAAAGAAATTCTGAACCCCTACTAAAGACTCTGAAATTTTAAACGGATGGAGAGGGAAGTTATTAAAGCAGTATAGTTCAGGGTCCTTCCTTTCCTTTAAGCCTGAAGACCCAGATGGAAGGGACCCAGAGAGCACCTTGTCAGTGCGCTCCTGCTTCCAGTCTCATGCCCCTCCAGTCTCATGCAAGTCACAGGTATCAGTAGGATGCAATGCAAAAACGGACATGTTCCATGTCAGGTGCAGTGGTGCATGCCTGTAATCCAAGAGACTTGGGAGGTTGAGGCAAGAAGATTCCAAGTTTGAGGTTAGGACCTCAGCAAATTAGCAAGGTCCTAAGCAACTTAGCAAGATTCTTTCTCAAAATTAAAAAATAACCAAACAAAATAAAGGTATTGTGTCCATCTACAAGTAAAGAAAAAATTAAAAAAGGGCTTGGGATGTGGCTCAGTGGTAAGCCAGGATGGGGAAAGCATGCTACCTTATCTGTTCAGGAGCTAGCTCTAGAGCCTCTACTAGGCCCTGGGTTCAATCCTCAGTACCACATAAAAATAAACAAATACAAAATAAAGATACTATGTCCATTTACAACTTAATTTTTTTTTAAATAAATAATAATTTAAAAAAGTGCTAGAGATATAGCTCAGTGGTGGAGCAGAATACCCCTAGGTTCAATTACTAGGACCAAGGTTAAAAAATAAAAAAATAAAAGTAAGGGAAGCTGACCTAAGGGAGGGTGGGACATTAACAGATGACCTAGAGGGCTAGGAAGAATTTGGTAGCTGACCAGACAGGGAATGTTAAAAGAATCAGAGCAATCAAAGATCACCTGAAGTTGCAGGCCTGGAGGATGAGAAAGAAAAGTTCTTGAATCATCTAGTCATGTTAGCATCTAGCATCTCATCTATAAAACGAAAGAATATGCCCAAGACAATCCTTAAAGTTTCTAAGAACTCTGGTAACGACATTAACAATAAGAATTCAGCTCAGAGATAAGCTGACAAAACAGTCCTAGGAAAAGACATAAACGGTGTTTCCAATGAAGGCATAAAACTAGAAAACATGAAACACAAATTGGTATCTATATTAGCACCCACTTAAGCATGAGTATACTTCAAAACTTCCTAGAGGAACTGTGTTGGTGGTGGTAGGGGAGAGTGAATACTTAAAATTGAGCTAAAAAGCCATACAGATCAAAAGATACCTTTGGAAGACCTGGGAACTATGAATATGTGGGATGTCAAACGATTATAATAGTAAATATCAGCTGGGAAACTGCTGGGTTGACTGAACATTACTCTGCCTTCTAGACACCCATTCTCCCAAGACCATCTGGACATAGGTCACATGGGTGGGCACTCAAAACAGTGGCCTTGTGGTTGGAACTGGTTCATCTATGGGTCTTTTATGAATCATTTTCAGAAAAATTCACAGGAGCTGAAAATTTTGAGGAAATTAAAAAGCATGAAAGAACACCTTTACCAAGCTCAAGATAAAAAATGATTAGAAATGTACTTATAATCACTGCTTTTTGAACGTGGTAACCTATAATGGAAGGAAACTACTTCTGAGGTAGAATGTAGAAAAGATTTTTTAAAACTTCATATATTCATGTTTGGAATACTTTAAAATGCTAAATTAACATGAAGTGGAGAAAAGTAACATTTTCTTGTCTTCTTAAATATGCTGTGCAGCCGATACTTTATTATAAATAGAAAAAACCACCCCCAGAAAAGCTGGCAAATTCAAGCAGAAAAAGAGCTATTTTCGGTTCCCTCCCTCCTCTCAGTCTGTAATAAGGGTGATGTATTTATATAAGGAAACAAGATTTTTGTCTTAAAAATAGTAAGGATTTCAATCTAATAGAGATTATTTGAACAATGGTCCAAGACAAGTTCTATTGACAAATTCATCACAAAAAGACAATTGGTCCCTAAAAGGGATTTCAGTATCTGCCTTCAATCTCTGTAGTCTTCACAAGGCTAAATGACACAATGAATGGAATGAAAAAAGTCACCCTTTAGGACCGGATTTCCTTTTTCTTCCAACCTCCTCCTGCCTGTGAATTTCTTAACCTAGAAATGCCATTCAAGCAAATAGTCATCTCCTATTGGGAGCAAGGCTCTTTATACTAAATGTTTCCAATTAACTCAATACAATATGGCCATTCATAGTGTAACAGAACACTGCAAAGGGCTGACCTTGGCTTTGGTAGCAGCTGAGGCAAGAGCAGCTGCTGCTGCTGTGGCAACATTTCCTTCAGAAATTTCATGTTCCACTTTCTTCTTCCCAGTATCACTTTCTCTTTCTTTACATGTATCAGTGAGTTCCTTGTTCTCTTCAGTCTCCTTTTCTTCTGAAAATATCAGAAAGCTTTATTACCAGTGTACATAGTTTCCATAACCCATGTTCCCTCTCACCTCAGCCCTTTTCTTCTTCTTCTTCTTTTTTTTTAAGTTTTGTTCAATCATTCCAAGCATTTAGGTCTGCCACTTTTTGAGATGTACTTTCTAAATGTCTTCCTGTTATTTCTCTAGGTTCTGTGTATAGTTCCCTTGGATATAAAGGAAAATTCAGGAGAACTTAGAACCTAAGACCCACAAATTTGTTTATTAGTAAGCAGAATGCTCTGGGAACCCTTAGGGTCTAAAGAAAATCAGAAACTGAGAACAAAGTATTTCCACAAGCCTTGAGGAAGGTAAAAAGGGTTATATCAACCATAATAAAATGGCAGGTACAGGGGCTGTGCTTCAGTGGTACTGAATAACTTGTTCATCTGTGTACTATTGAAAATGAAGAGGCAAAATAAAACTACCAGAATCTGCACTGGTACCTAGCTGCTGAATGAAATTCAAATGCGAATTTATTACATTAAACTACAAACCCAAAATAAATGAAGAAACATTTCTACCTGCATTTTTTAATAATTACATAATAATGAAATCTAAGGAACTCTTCAAATTACCTGACTTAACATCTTCACTAACTTCACTATCCTGTTCCTTCTCACTATTTTTTTCGTTTTCTCCATCTTGTACTTTATCACCTTCATCTGTTTCATTTTCCACTTTGTTTTCTGCCTGAAAGAGGTACAAAAACAAGAGAATAAGGAGTTAGTTAAAAACAGTCCTTTTAGAAGCAGGAAGAAATGCTACCAGGAAAAAAAAAAAAAAAAAAAAAGGTGACAAAGTTTTTTAATCTAACCATTTGTTGGTGATCTTAGGGACAGCCACCAAAAAGCAAATGTTCATGCACTGGGAACTGAATACTACAATTCCTTGGACAAATATGGTATTATTTTCTGATTTTGAAATTCCTATGACTCTAGATAAATTATATCACATCATCTATAAAATGGAGACACAATCATTAACTTGATCAAGCTGTTTTAAGAATTAAATGAGGGCTAGGGCTGTGGCTTAGCACATGAAAGGCCCTGGGTTCGATCCTCAGCATCACATAAAAATAAATAAAATAAAGGTATTGCCAAATACAACTAAAAAATAAATATAAAAAAACCAAGATTTTAAAAAATGAATGAATGGAATAAAAATATTGTGTCCAACTACAATTAAAAAATAAATATTAAAAAAAAGAATTAAATAAAATCAAACCTGGTAAAGTTTGCATCAAAATGATGCAAACTTATAATCCCAAATATTTAAGAGACCAGGACAGGAAAATTGCAAATGGGTGAGGCCAGCCTGGGCAATTTACCAAGATCTTGTCTCCAAAAAAAAAAGAGCATATAATGTAATTCAGTGGTAGAATGTTTATATAAAGCACTGGGTTTTATTCACAGTACTGCCCAAAAAAGAAATTCAGGGGATAAAAAAAGAATAAAAAACAAAAAACAAGAAAATACAAAGCATGAGACACAGTAGGAATTACAATCCATTTTATTATTATCCTATATTCTCCTTACCTATAAATTTTTATTTATTTTTATTTTTTTTAGTTTTCGGCGGACAAAACACCTTTGTTTGTATGTGGTGCTGAGGATCGAACCCGGGCCACACGCATGCCAGGCGAGCACGCTACCGCTTGAGCCACATCCCCAGCCCCTCCTTACCTATAAATTAAGAATATCACATGTAATCAAGACTTAAATCCCTGCTTTTACATACCCAAATGGTGACTGACTGCCCATTATATTCTGTAACACTCTGGGGAATGTAAACACCCAGATCCAGTCCGTGAAGAGGCTATATGGTCTTATTTTGTCTAGCCTACCTTGAATTTACAATTTCCTATGAACAGCGAATAGGTCAATAACATTCTGAGCACTTTGATGCCCTCCTTGCACTGATACACTATTGTCTCTCCCTACCTAGCATTGTTAATAGTTCTATCCACTCTTTAAAAACTACCTCAACTGTAATCCCAGCGGCTCAGGAGGATGAGGCAGGAGGATCATGAGTTCAAATTCAGCCTCAGCCTCAGCAACTCAGTGAGACCCTGTCTCTATTTTGTATTTTTACTTAAAATACAAAATAGGGCTGAGGATGTGGTTTAATGGTGCTACACGCCTGAGTGTCCCTGAGTTTAATCCCTAGTAAGCCGCCCCCCCCCCAAAAAATATCTCAAATGTCAGCTTCTCATTAAATCTTTTATAATATTCTGCTGGCAGTTAACTCTCTTAGAAAACAATGTCATGACTTTAATTCTCTTCTGGAACAAGTATAGGACCTAGAGACTAAAATTCAATATTCACCATTAACTTTTTAAAAAGTTTGTGGAGTTACAGATTGAACCCAGGGTCATGTGCATGCAAGGCAAGCAACAACTGAGCTATATCCCCAGCAACACTAACTTTTGTATTCATATTTCTAAATTGTGTCTGAAAGGGGTACAAAAGAAGATAGGGTATGGATAAATCTTCAGCAAATAAATAAGTGGAAAATTCTTATCATATGTTGGGAGAACTATATCTTAAACAACAAATCCAAGTGGTTGACAGAACTATTCATAATTCCCTGAAAGGGATTCAAACAAATACAAAAAACTTGAAACCATTATGTTCAAAAGGCATGCTCTCTCTCTGGTTTTTCCTACTGTAAGACAATTCAAATAGACCTTACCTTTTCAGGCTGCTGAGCTTCAGGGTCTGTTTCCATCTTTTCTTCTTCACCTCCTTCTACAAGTAAAAAAATAAGAAAAATATGGACAGAGCTAAAAATTTTAAGGCAAAAAAAAAAAATTACTTAGCACTCATTTAACAAATTTTTAATCAGATACTAAATTCTGATAAGCCCAATATTCACCAAACTCCAAGAGCATCACATTCTGGCTGGAGAGGATACAAACCAACAAGTCAACCACAGTTCACAAGAGGCACTATGAGATGTGTTGGGAAGCAGAGGAGTGTATGACTACTTGTCACAGAATGATGACAACTACATGAACATTTTCTAAGCAGAAATGTCACTGGGGCAGTGATAGCATGTGCATACAGAAAAGCATTCTAGGGAGAAAAAAGATAGGTACAGAGGAAATACAAACTACAAGAAAATAAAAATTACAGGGAGATGATGTTGGTGTGGCTTGCATAATAAAGTTCCCTGAGGGGCTGGGGTTGTGGCTCAGTGGTAGAGCACTCACCTAGTACAAAGTAAGAAAATTTCCTAACACTAAGGTGCTACTATCTTTTCAGTTTGATTCTTACATAAATGTGTAAAGGCTACTTGACGTTTTATGAAGCCATCGCTCCAATGGATGGATGGCTAAAGGAACATGTTCTTGTAAATGCATTTAGTAATCTTTTGATTTCTAAAATAGTAAATATCAACAGACATAATCTTCATAAATTGAAGCACCTTGGGCTCCTAAATTTTGTTGAAGAGCATAAAGGACAACTGAGATCAAAAATTTTGAGAATTACTAGTAAAATCAATGTTGTCTTGTCAAAGAGGAACAGAATGAGTAGCCTAGCAGGAAGTTATTCAATACTGGGAGACTATTCCTGTCTTTCCCTACATTGAAGTTTAAGCATTTCACAAGACAGCAATATACAGCTCAAATTTGTGAGTCTTCCAGCTCAACATCTTAGTTACAATCTACCTTTCTGGCCAGGCTTGCTATGTCCCCATTTGAACTTTGTACAAAGGCCAGTCTGGTTTAATTCCTACACTAAATAACCTTCCCTTCTGTTTCTGCGCCTTCGTTCTCATTGTTCTACACAAAGGACTACTTGCTCCAATCTGCTCAGTGACGTACTAAACAAGTTTTCCATGTTCAGCTCAAATTCCACTCTCCTTGTGAAGCCTTTCTAAGTCTAAAATAATGTGTAACTTTGTTCTGTTATAGCACTTCCTATGCATAGTGCTCCTTGAACCAATTAGTACTATGCATCCTTCACTGTATCCCCAAACTCTCCAACAATGGAATGGTTTTTTCATGTATGTGTAAACCTCAATCATTAGAGGTTATTAAATGTGTTTTATATAACTTCTGAATTGCTAATAAAAAGAGGTATACATCGAGTAAACAAAATGCCTGATCTGATAAAATGGTCCCTGAAAGGCAGGCAATTATATAAGGAAAGACATTTTCTTCCTGAAAATATGAGTAATCAAGGAAGTCACTTAAATTCTAGCTAGTCCTTAAAGGTTAAATTGTCCAATTAAGAAGTGCTCAGAAATTTGAGTCTCTATTTCAATGTCTTTTAAAACAGATCTGAAAGGTTCATTTTAATATAAGAGTAATAAAGAGAAGAGAGAAGCCCACTCCACAAGATGTGTCTCATAATAAAATACTGTTCCTCTGTTTTCTTGGGTTCACTGCCCTAGTGTATTTTTACACGTGGTGTTTTAGAAGTGCCTGACTTTATAAATAGTGTTATGGAAATCCTCATGGTGAGAATAGTGAGGCTATTTATAAGTTATGAGTAGTATCTGAGGCAAGAATTTTAATAGTCACTTCTGAGTTTTATGTTCCTAGAAAGTAAACCTTTTCAATATTATTATAGGATGATCTTCTTAATCTCATGATAGGCTACAGATCTAAATCTTCTTGAAAACTACGTATGATAACTTGGGCTGTTCTTTACAGTGCTGTGACAATGGCTCCAGATGTATTTTTTGAAGCCCTTTATTCTTCAGGCTAAGGAGCTCTGTGGACATTACATGAATTGATCATAAAAGAATCTTCTCTAATCATCCTATTTGCGATTCAATTTCCCAAAAGCATAGTTAATTATAAGGATAACACAAAAATTCACCTCTGAAATTTCTCTAAACTAAAATTAAGATACAGACAGTTAATCTAATCATTAGCAAAAAGGTAATAAGATTTTAAAAACCCTGATACTTGAGATGAGGAAATACCAATGGGGATTATGATAAAAAGTATGACAGACCCTTACTGGTTCTTTTTAGGTATGGGGATTTAACCCAGGAGCGCTTTACCACTAAGTACATCCCCAGTCCTTTTTATTTGTATACAGGGACTCACTGCGTTATTTAGTGTTTTATTAAATTGACAAGGATGGCCTTGAACTTGTGATCTTCCTGCTTTAGCTTCCTGAGTCACTGGAATTACAGGCATGTGCATCATGACCAGCACCCTTACTGGCTCTTGAATGTGCACGCTCATTCCAACTTTCTTCATGAAAAATTTAATATCCCAAAAGGGGCCAAAATTTACTATAATACTTAATGTAGGAAAATGTCCTCATCTTCAAAAAAAAAAAAAAAAAAGTGATGGAACTGCTTAGAGTGCAAAGAATCATTCTGTCCACAACTTACTTTAAAATATTTCACCAAAAATAACAAATAACCACTTATTTAGATGGCAAAACACCTATGGGCTAAGTGGTTGCCCAGTGGTAAGAATATGTGCTGGGCTGGTGATGTGGCTCAAGCAGTAGCGTGCTTGCCTGGCATGTGTGGGGCCCTGGGTTCTATCCTCAACACCACATAAAAATAAAGATACTGTGTCCACCTAAAACTAAAAAATAAATATTAAAAAAAGAATATGTGCTAAGCATGCACAAGATCCCACATTTAATCCCCTGCATTTAATTGCATGCTTGTGCGTACGTACACACACACACACACACACACACACACACACACAAACTATACAGTTAGATAAATATGGTAAAGCTAAACCTGATGGGTATAGAAATTTTTCACCAAATAGCCTATCAATTTCAGTATGTTTATTAAAAATAAAGAGGTTATCAGAAAAACTATTTTGCTTAGCCTACAGGTCAAGTGAAGAAAAAACTTAACGAAGCCATTTAATAAAATCCTGAAAAAAGCCTATCCCCCCGCCCCCCACGGGGGATTGAATCCAGGGCCTTGAACATATAGACAACTATTCTACCACCGAGCTATAGCCCCAGACCATAATAAAACTTTTTAATAATAGTTTTAGTGATGCAACAAAGAAAAAAATTTTGATGTTTAAATATATTACATAATTAATCAATTTAACAACTACTTGATAGTGTCAGTGTCACTATCTTTCTCTTCCTCCCCCCCCCCCCCCTTAGTACTGGGTCTTGAAATCAGGGGCACTCTATCAGTGAGTGACATTCCTTGCTCATTTTATTTTGAGGCAGGGTCTCGCTAAGTTGCTAAGGCTGGCCTCAAATTTGCAATCCTCCTGTGTTAGCCTTCTATGTCACAGGGATTACAGGTATAAGAGATAGGGCATGTTCTCAACAGAACGGTTGAAACAGCCAGATTCTGACAATCCTTTGCTTAATTCCTCCACTGGCTCTACCTCACTTAGGGTAAACATTAAAACTTTATGAAGAACCACAAAGGGTCTCATCATCTGATAGGAATGCCTGTCTCTGCCAACCCAGAACTTCCTTGCTGTTCCTCAATTGTGCTGGGTAGATACTGCCCAGGGTCCTTTATAGGCTGCTCCCCTGCCTGGAACACTCTTATTCTAGGTGTCTACATGGCTCCCTCCCTGACCTGATTTACATCTTCATTTGAATGTAACTTTGTCAATGAGACATTATTTGACCATTATTTACAACACCTATGTAACCCCACGTTTCAATTTCTGGATTTTACAATGAAAACAATGCTACTTCCTCATTCAGACCATTTCAAATTGCAGTTCCCCACATTTCACTCTTATCCTCCTCATTCCTGCTTTATTTTTCACCATAGCATTTGTCATCCAACACTCTTTCTATATATTAAATTTTAATTTATATATTCAAATTTTATTTATTGGATTAAATTGATATTATCTTACATCTATAAAATATCAAGTCCACAAAGCAGGGATTTTGGTCTACTTTATTCACAAGTACCATAGCATTGAGAACACACAAAAAAAATTACATGATAACGTTTACAATTTCATCATTGTAAGTTAATATTTAAAAGCTCAGTTAACAAAAACCTTTAATCCAAAATGCTTCTCTTGAATAGGCTCAATACACTCACATTGAATGACTTGCTGGGTTTATTATTTTCAGCATTCAACAGCACATAAATGATCAACCACAGTTATACTGCCCGCTTGGTGTTCTTGGGTATTTCTGTAAGCAGATCCTATTCTCAGAAGGGTTTGGGTCTTCTTCCATTGTATTTCCATATAAGAATATATAAGAATATAAGATAGTATGGTACTTTGGAGCTTTTAGGCCTTTAAAGATCTTTCCTCAATAAATAAAAACTGTACAGGCATACCTATATATCTTACTTATTTTTACTTCTGGTACCCTACTTTAATGAAGAGAGTTTCCAAATACATCAGAGAATTAAAACAAAGAAACAAACAAAAATCCTGGGGCAGGGGGATGTAGCACAGTTGGTAGAGTACTTGCCTCACATCCACAAGGTCCTGGGTTCAATCCCCAGCATCTCAGAAAAGGAGAGAGAGAGAAAAAAAAAAAAAAAAACCCCAAAAAGCAAAAAACCACCACTTTCCATTTGATGTTGATTTCTCCTACTTTTCCCTCAGGGCAAATAAAAAATCTAATAATATTTTTAATTAGCCCCCCCCAAAAGGTCTCAAATATCAATAATTTTTGAATACTCAGAATGGTCTGTCAAAAACAAACAAACCAACCCCTAACAACACAAATTTAGAGGAACCAGATCTTGATGAATATACAGTGAAGAGAATGGACTATAAAAGTTCCTTTTTGTAAAGTTGCTATGATGTGGATATGGTTTAAGTGTGTCTCCTAAAAGATCATGAGTTGAGTGTAATAATGTTAAGAGGGGGGTTGGGGGTTGTGGCTCAGTGGCAGAGCACTTGCCTAGCATGCATGAGGCACTGGGTTCGATCCTCAGCACCACATACAAATGAATAAATAAAATAAAGATCTACAAATAATGTTAAGAGGGGAGGTCTAATCAAAAAAATGGAAACAACCTAAATATCCACCAAAGGATGAATGGATAAACAAAATGTGGTATACACACACACACACACACACACACACACACACACACACACACGGGAATGCTAATCAGCCATAAAAAGGAATAAAATCCTGTCACTGTCACATGGGTGAAACTGGAGACCAATATGTTAAGTGAAGTAAGTCAGGCACAGAGAGAAGTTACCCCAAAGTCTCACTCATATGTAGAATATAAAAAAAATAATGTAATAGAAATTAAAAGCAGAATGGTGCTTACCACAGGCTAAGGTGAGTAAGGGATGAGAGAGACAGAAATGTTAGTCAATGGGTACTAAGTTACAGTTAGAGACAAGAAACAAATTCTGGTGTGCTATTGCAAAGTAGGCTGACTACAGATAAGATAGTGTTAACAAACTAGGTTAATGATAGAAACAAACAAACAAAATCTTACATTTTCTAAGGAAGCATATTTTTTCCCATGTTATAATTTAACTACAGTTAATAAAATAACATGTATTACACAGTAAATGAAGTAAAATTTAAATTCTACCATAAACCTACCATCCAAGTGCATTCTTAGGATCTTTCTAAGTAAAACTGTACATCATTCTATTTCAAATTGGTGAGCTATGTAATAGGCCATTATTTTGTTCTATGACATGTATGAGGCACACTGTTGACTTTCCACTATGAATTCTGCTGAGTTAGTTCCAAAGGAGAAACATTTGTTGTTTTCTAATTTAATCCAGTAGTCAAAGCTTAATATAAATCAGATTAACTATAACAGGCCTGCATTAATTATAAAAACATGTTCACAACTCATTCAGAAATATTCATATTAGAATGGTATTTTTCAAGCCCTTGTTAAAAGTATCCAAATACTGGGCTGGGGATATAGCTCAGTTGATAGAGTGCCTGTGTCCCATACACAAGGCCCTGGGTTCAATCCACAGCACCACCAAAAAAAAAAAAAAAAAAAAAAAAAAAATGTATCCAAATTCTATTGCTGCAACTAGTGAGTTAACTATATCACACCTGGCACAGTTTAACTGATAGGCTACTTCCAGATCCGTGAATTAACTTTGCTGCTCTCCTCATTCAAAGGCCAGATGGAGTCTCAAATGTTTCCTGCAACAGTCTTTCCCAAAGTTTGCCCACTGCAGAAATCAGACGTTCACAGATTAATCAAGAAGCTCCAGCCTCACAAAGACTAAGCCTATTAGATATTTTGGTCATCTTTGTTTCAAATTCTACTTCTAAATTTCAAATTAGAAATGGCTAAATTTGCAAGTTGTTTTTTAACCAATGATGCTCTATGGTATGTATCATCCCTCTACCCACAATTTTTAAATCGGTACATGTAAAAGTATGTCCTGCATTTCGCAAAGTACAGGAGCTTCACTGAACGAATAAGAAGGCTTTGCCAATACTTTTCATTTCCATGACCATGGGGAACCAAAAGACCCTACAAAGAACACTCCCCCTGCATTAAAAAAAAGTTGAGAAAAATAAAATCCAGGAATAAATTAACCTCTGGTTCTCCCAGTCTAAACTGGGCACTGTCTTGTGATGCAGAATTGACAAAAAGAAACAGAGATGTGACTTGGCTTCCTAATTTCAGTCTGTACTAAAGAAAAGGAAAATATTTGAGTTTTC
Source organism: Spermophilus citellus (assembly GCF_964194105.1). Taxonomy (NCBI): domain Eukaryota; kingdom Metazoa; phylum Chordata; class Mammalia; order Rodentia; family Sciuridae; genus Spermophilus; species Spermophilus citellus. The sequence goes on along the minus strand of NC_138184.1, from coordinate 18,135,997 downwards.
AAACTAACAAATGACTGTATATAACTCTTCGAATCAAAGGCCTGGTACTTCATATATAGGCAATACTAAGAAAAGTTAGGGCAAAAAATTTAATGAGAGGTTTGATTAATCTGAAAATAAGCCTCTTGTATAAGAACATTTAACAAATTACTGATGGGTATAGAAAGTGATTTGAGTCATTTTACTCCTTTTCAAGACTGATTAAACAAAAACAGAAAAGCCCTTAATAGCAAAAATGTCTCCTGTCCAATATCACAGAAAGGAAAAAGCTAAATAACACAATACAGAGAGTACATAAGCTTACCTTTCATTTTACAAACAATTCAGAGTCACAAAAACTAAATAGCTTTTTAAAGTTCTGTGGCTATAAAGAGCAGAAATAAAGGCAGAACTTATCTCCAGACTCTTCCAATCCAAAAACCTATATGCTGTTATAAGAGATCCACTCTAGACCCAAAAATTCAGACAGAAAGTAACAAGATGGAAAAAGATGTTCGATGCAAATTGTAACCAAAAGACAAATAAAATGGTATGCTTAAAAAAAAAAAAAAAAAGGATGTGAAAATGCTACAAAAGAGGAAAAGGGTCCATCCATTAAAAAATCATAATAATTATAAACACATGTGCAACGAACAACTGAGCCTACGAATATAAAAAGCAAAAATATTCAGAATTAAAGGACTAAATGAACAACAATGGTTGGAGATTTCAAGACCTTGTTTTTTTTTAAAATATTTTTATTTATTTATGTTTTTTTTAGGTGTAGATGGACACAACACAATGCCTTTATTTTTATGTGGTGCTGAGGTTTGTGGTTTGAACCTGGGTCCCACCAGTGCTAGGCGAGCACTCTATCGCTGAGCCACAATCCCAGCCCATCAAGACCTTATTTTTAATAGAAGATGTAACTACACAGAACATAAACAAGGAAGCAGATGAATTGAACAATTCTTTGCAAGAAAAGTCTAAACAATTTTTTCGAGTGCTTCAAGAACATTCTCTAGGATAAAATACGTATTAGATTAAAAAAGTCAATTAATTTTAAAATATAGAAATAACACAATGTCATTTCTGAGTCCACTTGAATACAATTAGAAATCAAATAATAACACAAGGGCTGGGACTGTGGCTCAATGGCAGAGCGCTTGCCTAGCATGTGTATGTGTGAGACAGTGGGTTCGATTCTCACACTGCATATTAATAAATAAAATAAAGGTCCATCGAGAATTAAAAGAAAAAAAGAAAGAAATCAAATAAAACAAGAAAATCTAAAAAAAAAATCAGTAAATTTGTAAAGTCAACAATAACATACTCTAAAATGATTAATGAGTCAAAGAAGGAAGCACAAGAAAAATTACAAAGTCCTTTGAAAAGAATAAAAAAACAGCTAAATATAGTAAAACTATATTTTTACTATAGTACTAAAAAGGAAATTGATACGGCTATAATTGTCTACATTAGGTAACAAATGACTACATTCCCCCTTAAAGGAAGTAGATAAAACGACTAAACTTAGTCCAATGTAAGCAGAAGAAAGGATATAATAAAGAATCTGAAGAGATGCTTCTCAGAAGATGATGTACAATCAATCAACAAATACATAAAAAAGTTCATCATCACTAGTAATTAGAAAAATGCAAATCAAAACCACTCTAAGATTTCATCTCACTCCAGTCAGAATGGCAGCTATTATGCATATAAACAACAATAAGTGTTGGCGAGGATGTGGGGGAAAAGTACACTCATACACTGTTGGTGGAACTGCAAATTGGTGCAGCCAATATGGAAAACAGTATGGAGATTTGTTAAAAAATTGGGAATGAAACCACCATTTGACCCAACTGTCCCTCTCCTCTATACCCAAAAGACTTAAAAAGAGCATACTACATGGACACAGCCACATCAATGTTTATAGCAGCACAATTCACAATAGCTAAACTGTGGAACGAACCTAGATGTCCTACAACAGATGAATGAAAATGTGGCATATATATATATACACAATGGACTACTACTCAGCAATAAAAGAATAAAATCATGGCATTTGCAGGTAAATGGAGAGAGTTAGATAAGTACATGAATTGGTGTGAACAAAATTGCATTTGAAAAACCAGAACCTCCATGCCTTATTAATGTGAACATAAAATGGTGCAGTCACTAGGAAAAATATGGTAGTTTCACAAAAAGGTTGCAAATAAATGTTCATATTAGTATTATTTAACAGTATAAAAGTGGAGACAATGCAAATGCCCATAAACTGATGAACAGGTAAATAAAATACAGTAAATCCACCCAGAGGAATAGTATTTAGTGCCCAAAAAATGAAGTCCCTGCTGTCTGAGGAGGCCTCCAGGAACCAGTGTGCCTTTTAACCTGCCACAGCCACACTTCTGGATGTCTGTGACTTATGCACCAATGTCCAGCCCTCAATAAGACTTCATACCTCCGGAGTAAGCTAATTCTTCCTTCTTTGGTTCCTGCAAAATTGAACCCAGTGGTGCTAATCCCTGAGCCACATCCCAGTGCTTGGAGACAGTCTGGCTCGCCAACTATTGCTGCAGGCCTCTGGGGATTACAGGGTTGAGCACTGCCCACCCTGACCTCAGCTAATTCTTCACATGAAGATAAGACTAGCATATTGAGTCGCCAGTAGGGGTAGAGAACCCTGGTCTCATGGACTCTATTAGGCTACTAGGATGCCCACTAAAGAGGACATACAAGGGTGAAATGGGAATGTGGTTTCTCCTAGAGGCATTATTACTGGGTACCCCTAACTCTAGCCTATTTTCAATATGCCTAATTTCCAGTGGCCAGTGGGTTTGACATTCATGTTCCAATTGGGGAAATGTCCAAACCTAACCCTCAGCTACAGAGGGAATTCAGAGATTTACAGACTTTTCAGTGTTGCCTGGGTTCCCTGTGCCTTTGATTCCCCTTTCCAAAGGGCCCCCAAGGGAGACGGAGTGTGGGGAGCTGCTAGAGGCTTAGCCATTGCTGAGATCTGCTTGGGAAGGTGGCTCCCTGCACTGGACATCCTCCGACCTGGGCCAAGTAGTTGGCATTGCAGGCAGGAGCTACAACGCAGCTGAACATTGTCTTTAATAAACTGTTTTCTTTGGAAAAAAAAAAAAAAAAAGAAGTCCTGGCAGGTGTGGGGTTGCATGCCTGTAAGTCCAGCAAGTCAAGAGATGGAGGTGGGAAGACAGTGAGTAGGAGGTCAGCCTGGGGTAGGGAAGGGATGGAGTACTGAATCATGCTGTAACACCAATAAACCTTGAAAATATGCTAAATAAAATAAGCCAGACACAAAAGACCACATATTATATGATACCCTTTGCATGAAATGTTGAGAATAGGCAAATCTACAGAGACAGAAAGCAGACTGATGGTTATCAGGCTAAGGAGGAGGAATGGGGAATAACCACTTAGAATTTGATAATTCCTTTTGGTGATGAAAACTTCCTGGAATTATATATATAATGGTGAAAGACATAGAATACTGTGAATATGTTAGAAGCTACTGGATTATAAACCCTTAAGTGGTTAAAAGGGGAATATTATAGAAATTTTTATGTAAGTTATAAAAATCAAAGGGAATTAAATTAAACATAAATATACAAATATTAATTTAAAACAATTCAACATAAATTGAACACAAAAAGTACCTTCAATATTCTTATAACTAGTGCTGGGGTTATGGCTCAGCGGTACAGCGCTCACCTAGCACGTGCCAGGCCCTGGGTTTGATCCTCAGCACCACATAAAAATAAATAAATAACGGCATTGTGTCCAACTACAACTAAAAAATAAATATTAAAAACACAAATTCTTATAACAATATGCTCAAAACCTAGATCTACAGCTGTCAAATGCTTCACAAGTATGGTATTGTTATCAATTGCGGGACTTTTTTTTTTTTTTTTTTAAGTTTGAGCTACCATAAAAAAAAGCAGTAAGATAGAAAAAAGTCATATACTAATTTTAAGAGGCAAGGTTATGATTATTTATGAAGTATTTTTTAGAAAGCTGTTGGGGAATACAAACATCTAGTAACCCTGTCCTTGTATTCAGCAGTGACTCACCAAGCTTCTCAGGCTCTTCAGGCCCTGTGCCTGCAATACAGCTGCTCTCCAAGCCATAGGTAGGATCCACTTTTCCAGAGGCTCGGGCAGCCTCTTGTACTTTCTTAACATGGGCTTCAACCAACTCCAGTGGTACCTCCTCTCGGACCCGAGAAAACTCCTCTGGTTCAACAATAAAAATGGAATAATAACCTAGTTTTGCACAAATATTTGCCTTAATTTTGAAACTGCTAGGATGTGTGACAAAGTAATATTCTCTTGGATGTAGTGACCTCCTTTGGGCTCAGTCCTTATACCAGCAAAATGAGATAAACATTAATGATTTATCTTATATATCACAGTCTTGCTAACTGCTACATTTAAAGTACCTCACTTTAACATGTTTTAGTACTTTTTACAAAGCACATGGTGTCTCTAAAGGATAACATCTGATTTTTATTATGTATAGAAATTAATGTAACAGCTAGTAATATTTAAATTTGATAAAAATTAAGGTTTTTTTGTTGGACAGATGGATTGGGGTGGGAGTCCATACCCAAAGCTGCTTTTGCTGCAGCAGATGCCACACGTGGGTCCACCACAGATGCCAAAAAAGCAACAGTACTCATGACTGGATTTCCCGACTGACTGAAAGGAACTGGCTGATAGGCCAGAGGCCCAAGGGAAGCATCTGAATTTTCGAGGTATGGGTCCTCAATGGGAAGCCTCAAAAAGTGGAGGATGCATTCATCCTGAGTACGACTTCCGACATGTTCTGACACTTTGTTCCAATCATCCTTATACATCTCCAGGGCCTAAAAGAGAAAAAACAGGACTTTTAATATGGTTTAACAAGGAATAATATGTAATGAAATTAGAAGCCTGTCACTGTTCTTTAGATAGCTATTAAAAAAAAAAAAGAACAAACAAACAAACAAAGAAATGGCGTTTGTTATACATAAAAAGGTGAATTTGAGCTGGACACGGTGGTGCATGCCTGTAATCCCTGCAGCGTGGGAGGCTGAAGCAGGAGGACTGTGGATTCAAAGTCAGCTCTTCTTATTTTTTATTTTGAGACAGGGTCTCACAAAGTTGCAGATGCTGGTCTCACTCTTGTGATCTTCCTTCCTCAACTTTGTCAGTAGCTGGGATTATAGGTGTACACACCACGCCTGGCTTCCAGCTCTTTTCATGTAGAAATTGATAAACTGATAATATAATTCATAATGTATACAAATGTCTACTTTTAAAATTTATAATTTTTTCAGGGAATCCTAAAAGTCTCCAATAAAAAGTAATATATCTGTAGGAGGAAAAAGGTGAAAATAAGGAATATGTAGTATGTCAAAGCAAACACAGTGATGCGCTCCTGTAATTGGAACGACTCGGAAGGCTGAAGCAAGCGAATCACAAGTTCAGCTTCAGCAATTTAGGAAGACCTTAAACAACTTTTTTTTTTAAAAAAAAAAGAATCTTTTTTGCGGGGCTGGGGATGTGGCTCAAGCGGTAGCGCGCACGCCTGGCATGCGTGCGGCCCGGGTTCAATCCTTAGCACCACATACCAACAAAGATGTTGTGTCCGCCGAGAACTAAAAAATAAATATTAAAAATTTTCTCTCTCTCTCCTCTCTCTTTAAAAAAAAAAATCTTTTTGCTACGTCTCTCATTCATTTTTTTTTTTTAGTTTTAGTTTTCGGCGGACACAACATCTTTGTATGTGGTACTGAGGATCGAACCAGGGCCTGCGCTATGACTCCAGCCCCATCACAAAATTTAGAGTGCAGGCCCTGGGTTCAATCCCCATACAGCATAAAAATTAAAACAAAAAATCTGTAGTGATTTACTGAATTTACTACTCTTATTCTATTCTCTCAGGGCTATCTTTCTTTCCTTTTTCTTTTTGGTAGGGTTGCAGATGGGGCCTTTGGCATGTTGAACAAGTGCTCTGCTACCAAGCTATATCACTAGCCCTACTAGGGCTGTGGTTTTCAATGGAGACAATTATACCTTTTTGGAGACACGTGGAAATGTTAGGAGACATTTGTGATGATACAAGTAGGGAGATAATACTATACTAGTATCTACTGAGTAAAGGCCATGGATGTTGTGAAATGTTCTATATTGCACACAGGAACCAAACTTCCCCCGATCGTATGGCTCAAATGTTAATAAGGTTGTGAATGACAACCTTAGTTTCAAAGCCTAATTAGCTGTGTGAAGGGCTTTCTACAATAGTTTGCTTTATGTTTACTTGCCTCAGTGAATTCATAAGCCTGGGCTCCAAATCCTGCTCCAGGCTTTCATTCTTACTGCAGTGATAGAGGACAATTCTCTTTTTTTGTTTGTTTTGAGAATTTTAATATTTATTTTGTAGTTTTCGGCGAACACAACATCTCTGTTTATATGTGGTGCTGAGGATCGAACCCGGGCCGCACCGCTTCAGCCACATCCCCAGCCCGATAGAGGACAATTCTAAAACTAAATCAGCAAATGCTCTACTCATTAAATCCTTGAAAAGTTAGGGAAATTATGAGTTTCCTTTGGATATTCAGTGACTTCAGGTAGTTCTAGAGGGAATTACTTAGAAGTCAAAAACATACCTACTAGGACTGTCTCAAATTTCTAATTACAGGTAGAACATGCTCTATCATAACCTTTTCCAATGAACTTCTTAACTTCTTCATTCATTTTGCTTCAACCAATCAAAAAAAAAAAAAAAAAAAAAAAAGAAAAGAAAAGAAAGAGTTCAAACTTTTTTCATTTTTATTTGCAGTACTGAGGACTGCAATACTGGGGGTACTCAATGACTGAGGTACATTCCCAGCCCTTTCTATATCTGAGACAATTGCTAAATTGCCAAGGCTGAGTCAGAACTTGGGATCTTCCTGCCTCAGCCCCCAAGGTAGCTAGGATTGTAAATATGCACCACAGTGCCTGGTGAAAGTTTTTTTTTTTTCTCCAGAATAAAGCTGGATTTGGGGAACCTTTCCAGATGCAAAATCTAAGCAAGAGTTAGCATCTAGAAGAACATATGGATCAGAAAGAGTAAAATGCCACAGCCTGGACACTGACTGTAGTATTACATGAAATGGGGAAATTGGAGAAAAGACTTCAATAGGGAAAAAGGTGAAAGACTGGCCAGGAAGGAAATAGGGTGACACAAAGAAGTTTTTTACTAGATATTTATTCCAGGATCAAGCCTTCATACTTAGATTCTTGGAACTTTTCTCTCTGTACTTTAATTCATCATTTTCTGTATTGCTAAACTGAAGTATGTTTCCCCAAAATGCTTTTTCTATCCTGCCTAAAACAATTTCACTGCTTATCATTATCTCATGAAGTTAAAGCCAATTATCACTAGGAGTCTGCCATCTCACTCTTTCTTCTTTAAGTTCCAGGAATACACAGACCCCACAACAATTCCTATGTATTGTGCATAAGAGTTTATTCTATAGTAGAAACACCTTGTATTAGAACAACTACTTCCATACCATTCCCAGAAAGCTGTTCATTTTATCTTATATATGCAGCCCATTTGCATAACAGCTCTTTTGTGTTTGGTGCTCTGGGTATACCTCCTATAATAAAATTGGGAATACTGTATTCAAGTGTTGTATTTTATTTATTTCACCTGCTAGATTATGAACTCTTTGATGGTAGGCACTGTGTCCTAGTCATCTCAATCTGTGGTGTTTGTCACAGTTCCTAAAACGCAGTACCTAATAAAATTCACTGAACTTTGTCACAGGAAATTGGAATAAACAAGGAAAGGGATTGAACTTTTCTAATACTTGAACATTAACAATATTATTTTCACAGAAGTATTATTTTTCATTTTTTGCAGCTATACTAGGGACAGAATTTGGCCTTCCATAAGGCAGGAAAGTGCTCTGCCACTGAGCTACCCTTCCAGCCCTGATACTCAGCATCTTATTAAACAAAAACAACTGCCTTTCTTGCACTGGGGGTATAGCTCAGTGGTAGAGTGCCTGCCACTTGGAAAAAAGCATTGAAAAAAAAATTTTCCCTATACACAAGTTCTAAAACGAAAGACCTATTCATCTGTACTGCAGTTCAAAATTACATAGGATGAAGGGCTGGGGTTGTGGCTCAGCGGTAGAGCATTCGCCTTTCACGTGTGAGACCCTGGGTTCGGCCTTCAGCACCACATAAAAATAAATAAACAAAATGAAGATATTGTGCCCATGTATAACTATTTTTTTTAATTACACAGGATGAAATATTTGCTTGGTTGCTTATTAACAAAAGGTATAGCTGGGTGTGATGGTGCATGCCTGCAATCAGTGACTCAGGAAGATGAGGCAGAAGAATTGCAAGTTTGAGGCTAGTCTTGGTAAATTTGGGAAAGTTTATTTCAAAATTAAAACAAATAGCTGTGATATAGCTCAGTGACAGACTGCTACCCACTTAAAAAAAAAAAGAAACAAAGGATAGGGGCTTGGGTTTGGCTCAATGGCAGAGCACTTGCCTAGCATGTGTGAGGCACTAGGTTCAATCCTCAGCACCACATATAAATAAATAAAAAATAAAGGTACATCAACAACTAAAAATATATATTCTAAAGAAAAAAAAAAAGAGGGGACAATGAAAAAGGTATGTTAAAAGTATACACATGATGGGCTGGGGATGTGGCTCAAGTGGTAGCGCGCTCGTCTGGCATGCGTGCGGCCCGGGTTCGATCCTCAGCACCACATACAAACAACGATGTTGTGGCCGCCGAGAACTAAAAAATAAATATTAAAAATTCTCTCTCTCTCTCCCTCTATCACTCTCTCTTTAAAAAAAAAAAAAAAAGTATACACATGAGAAAGCCAGTTTACTGAGTATCTTTTCTATAATTTAGTCAGCATTAAAAAAAAAAAAAAAAAAAAAAACAAACGTGAGAAGCCCAGTGTGGTGGTGTACACCAGTAATCCCAGCAACTCAGGGGGTTGAGGCAGGAAGATTGCAGACTTGAGACCAGTCTCAGAATCTTTGTGAGACCCTGTCTCAAAATAAACAAATAAAAAAAGGGCTGGTGATGTAGCTCAGTGGTGAGGTGCCCCTGGATTAAATTTCTAGTACCAAAAAAATAAAAGGTGAGAAACTGTTCCCATGATATGCATTTTTTCCATGATATGCATTAAAATACTTTTATATAAAATTTGTTTTACTTCCACTAATTATCTAAGAGAAAATAAATAGATAACCTGAGAAAGCAAAGAATAAAGACTAAAGTTAAGAAGGGAGAACCAGGGCTGGTTTGTGGTAGAGCGGTAGAGCACTCGCCTAGCATGTGTGAGCCCTGGGTTTGATCCCGAGCACCACATAAAAATAAAATACAGGCATTGTGTCCAACTACAACTAAAAAATAAATATTTAAAAGAAGGGTGAGCCAATAAGCTCACGACTCGAAGTCTTGTCAATTCCAAGCTAAGTAGCAATTATAAATGATGAGGAGGAATCAGTTGTGGACTAAAAAGAAATTGTGGAGACACATTTTATTCAAGCAAACCTTCATTATCTTGATCTTACAACTTTTTAAAGGCTAATAAGGAAGCTTATTTTATCCTTCATCTCTAACAATCAAAGATTTTTTTCAGTCAGGCGCTGTGGCACACATCTGTAATCCCAGTAATTCTGGAGGCTGAGGCAAATGAATGGCAAGTTCAAGACAAGCCCCAGCAATTTAGCAAGGCCCTAAGCCACTCAGTGAAATGCTGTCTCAAAAATAAAAAATAAAAAGAGTTTGGAGATATGTTTCAGTGGTAAAGTGCTCCTTTGTCCAATGAACACATTCAACTCTGGTTACCTGCAAAACTGATATTATGCTTTAAGTGAATATAATCAAAGATTTTAACCTTCAGCATCCATTTAGGAAGTGCGTTTTGACAAAAAACCTTACTAAAAAACTGTTTTGAAAAAGTGAGTGGTCTGAAGAATAGTAAAAAAATATCTGGAATGCTACCTATATCAAATATTTGTCTACCTGAATGACATGATACACTCTGGGAAATAAACCCACATGAAACTACCAGATTTATCAATTTATTAGGGAGAAATTTAAATCTGTCTTGGGTATGAATCTATTTAAAAATTTTCATCATTTCATATTCTTGAGGTATTAATTGCTGTAAATAAATTTTATAAATGGAAAATGTTAGTGGTAAACAATGCTGTTGGGAAGCCTTTTGTTTTTCAATGTTAAGGGAAGGTAATGTGTGTTGACTCAATTTCCTGTTTAAAGACAAATCCACTATAGCACAGATTCCATCTGCAGGAAAAAAAATGTACTATTGTTTAAGGATACTGTGGTTTTCTTGGGTATATTTAGGATAAACAGAAGCTCAGTCAAACTTTCCTCACTCTGTATTTACCATCCATTAATCTTACATATGGAAGAAGAGAAAACTCTGAGCATCAATGTGCTGCAAGAAAAATTATATTGTTTCCAGTGATTTTTGTAGAATTAAAGTTCTCCCCAGAGACCAAAGATTCCAAAACAGTAATACAAAACCAAGTTATATTCCCTTACATGTATCAAGAACACTCTCATTTTAAATTAACATCCATGGCAGATACACCTAGACCAAACAGTTCTGAAATAAAAGTAGGTCAGAAAAGAAGCTCTCTGCATATCACTGATACCAACTGCAGATAAGAAAAAATTAAAATAGTAGCAAACAGCTTATAACAAGAAATGTGTTTGAATTTTGATCAGAAAATGAAGAGGGGTCAGGGTAAAGAAAGAAAAAAATATAGAAACAAAGGTAGGGATAAACGAGAAAGAACAAATTTTTAAAAAGGAAATATTTTTAGTGCACTACTAAAGTTCCTCACAAATAAATACTTATAAGAACTTATAAAGCTATCTCAATTGTTGGAACAATTTGAGAAACTAAATCAAAGCACTACAGAAACCAAGATGTCACTAGGCCCACTGCATCTTAAAATGAGGCCCAGGGAACCAGTAAGCACCAAATTCGGCTGGGAGGTCAAATAATTTTCATGAGAATACTAGAATATCACTTTTTCATTAAGTTGACATGTATACTGATGGCACAAAAGTAGTAGTGGCATCTTAGCACAAATCAAGATGGTGACAGTAAGAACAAACTGTCTTAGCCATTTCATTCACTGCCATACCTTCAAAATTAAGCCAGTTTAAAGTGAACATTTCCTTGATGAAACAATAAAAATTATTGATTTTATTTATTTTATTACAGCTAATTGTCTAAATATGTGTTTTTAATATTTGGTGATAAGAAGTGGGAGGTATGTGGAAGGACTAAACATCCATTGTCAAAGCATGAGGGCTGTCCAAAGGAAAAGCACTGTGTCAACCATTTGAGTCTTGAGGGTAACTGTTTTAATTAAACACTACAGGTGTATTTAAAAGGCTAGTCAGAATCTTAGTACACACTCTTAGGTGGATAAAGGGGGTCCACTGACAGCTTACCTCCAGGAGTAGAAGAGTCTCTTGTTCTGTCCACTCTCTTCCAGCACTAGCACCTTTACTCTTTAAAAGCAAAATCAACAATGATTTGGTCATAAAGATGAATATGGATGGAGGCAAGCAAGATTCCCTTTTAAGTTCACAGGATTGTTACATGCAAATATGCAATGTAAGTCCCTCAACAAATAAATACTTTTAAGAACTTAAATTCTTGCTATTAGGGACTCATAAATGATTTGGACATATTATTTCTATTATTTTGATACTTGGAAAGACCTTTTGCAGACAATAAAGACACAGTAACTATAGTACATATCAAAAATTGACAACTATTTAGTATACATTTAATGTAACAACTATTTAGTATAACTTGAAAAGAGAACTTTTTCCAAGATTCCAAGACGTTACACATATCTAAAACACTGATAGGTTCATGAATCTAATCCCATCAAATTAATTTTAACTCATTTTTAACATCCTTGATTTTTTAAAAAAATCTCCAATTCCCTAAATTACAAATTACCTCTTTAATATAGTTTTTTTTTTTTTTTTTAATAGCTTACAAATTATGGCATTTGGGCCATAGACTGCAGGTAACAAATTATGATTTGTTGAGTCACTGGGGTATTCAATCTATATCATTCTAAAATATTTTTCATTTGGTGTGTGTGGGGGTGCATGGATGTGCCTAAACACATAGTCCTAGAAAACAAAAAGAACTAATCTAAGTATTGTAGAATTAAAAACCTAGAGTACGGTGTTTTAAAAAAGAAAAGATACATATACCTGTAACTCACAATACATTGCTCAGATCCCCTGAGGATTACGTTAGAAAATAACTAAAGGTTCTTCTTTTTAATAAACCAGAATCGGGTGACCAATCCAATTTAGAGCCCAAGAAGAATAAAATTCATTTCATCTAAATTCTGAAGATATCAGAGCCAAGAGAATAAAGGGAAGATCTATAAAACCTGGACATAAACATCAGTTGGGTAGGTCTTCAGCAAACATTTCCCCATATCTTTGCAACAATGTATAGCACAGACTTTGTCCATTCTCCGTGATTTAACTCAATCTTTCTCTTCTTAAAATCAATGACTCAAGAAAGATCACATGTAGCCTCATCAGAGCCCATGAAATGTTTATTGAGGCTTTTGCATGATTTATTTTTTCTTTTGATTTACTGAGTTATAATACACACACCACACACACACTCACAAATAAATATTTCGTGTGCTGCTTGATACAACTTTACCTACAACTTGTAAAATACAACTCAAAACCCCAAATACGCCTTGAAATCTCAAGTTGACATCCACCCTCAGGAGGACACACTATTCTGAACACTCCTACCATCGGTTAAATTACTTGGATCTGAATTTTAAAATAATGAAATCATATGATATGTAGTTTGTGACATACAATATTATGTCAATGAGATTCAACCACGTTTTATAGGAAGAAGTAGGTAATTTTTAAGTAATATTATACTATCTAAACAAAAAACAAATTTTACTATTCATACATTTTGGTTATGTATACTGTTTTGCTAACTGATTAAAATTAGAATGAACATTCTATAGATTCATTTGTTTATTCTCTGTTATACTCATTTATCAACATATCTAGATATATTAGGGGTGTGTGTGTGTGTGTGTATACAGATGTTTGTAACTGGATATCTCTATGTTTAGCTATAATTTAATGTTCATTCCACTTCCACTTCCTCAGAATTTATGTATGTTGGTATTTTTATTTCCTTAAATGTATGGTTCAAATCTGTGGAATCATCTAGGCCAAGAGTTTGTTCTGGGGAACATATTTACCTATATATTGATATATTAGATATAAGGCCACTCAGAGGTATTAGTTATTGTCTTTTTAACATGTAGCATCAGTATTAATATATACTTTTTAATATTTTTAGTTGTAGACGGAAACAATTACTTTATTTTACTTATTTATTTTTATGTGGTGCTGAGGATAGAACCTGGTGCCTCACACATGCGTGGCAAGTGCTCTACCACTGAGCCACAACCCCAGCCCTACGCTTTCATTAATGATCAGTAATTTATGTCTTCTTTTTTCTTCTTATCACTGTGGATGAAGATTTATCAAATTTATTCATCTCTTCCAAGAACAAGTCCTTACTCCATAACTTTATTAGTTATCTGATTGGAGTTTCTAGTTTTTATTTTGTTATCAAACTATGGGAAGTCACCCGTGAATTACTTGAGGGTCTTCTCTTGGTATAGAGCTATGGAGATTTACCTTTATTCTTGGGTACTATCCTCTGCTCCCCATACCCCGCGCATTAGATTGCCCAAGGCACATGACCTCTATGTCTGTTCTACTAGGAAGACCCCTCCTGTAGCTCCGGAGTTGGGCTTAACCCATTGGGAAATGGACAGCCCACCTCCTATCTTATTTGGCAAAGAACATTCCATGGAAAAACCTTTGATGTTCCCTGATATAAGTAAAGCAAGCATGGGCTCCATTTTGCTCTTTTCAGTGTGGAAGCTTGTCCCCTAACATTGACTAGTGCATCCGTCACAACTTTTAAAATTATTTTTTGTGTTCTGTGGTTTTTTCACCACTCTAATTTTTTTATCCTTTATTTCGCAGCCAGCCCATCCCCCCCTAAGAGGAAACCTATTTCCACCGCCCATATCCCGCATGGGCGGGAGTCAACTACATTTATTTTACATGTACAAAATTGTACAATGTGTTATGATTTTATGTCATTAATGTCACTATATGATTTCAATCCTTTTAAATGTACAGAGATTCACTTGATCACTCAGGATTGGGTCCAATTTGGTGAATGTTCCCTGGTACTTGAAAAGTTCTTTTGCAGTCTTTTATAAAAACCAAACAAACAGGTCATGCTGCTTGATAGTATTGTTCTACGTCTTTTATATATTTTTAATATGTTTATTTTATTTGCAGTTGGACACAATATCTTTATTTTATTTTTATGTGGTGCTGAGGATTGAACCCAGGGCCCTGCACATGCTAGGCGAGCGCTCTACTGCTGAGCCACAACCACAGCCTGGCATATGTTTTTTTTTAAACATTTATTTTTTAGTTGTAGTTGGACACGATACCTTTATTTATTTTTATGTGGTGCTGAGGATTGAACCGAGGGCCTCACATGTGCTAGGTGAGTGCTCTACCACTGAGCCACAACCCAAGCCCAGTCTATTATATTCTTAATGATTTTCTAACTACTGCTTCTATCAATGACTGAGAAAGGAACATTGCAATCTCCAACTATAATTGTGTCTTTTTCTCGTTACAGTTTTCTAACTTTTTGCTTTCTGTATTTCAGTGCTCTTTAATTAGTTGCACATATATGGAATGTCCTTTTGATGAATCCCTTTATCATTATGAAATATCTGATTAAATCTGTTAAAATAACTTTCTGAGGTCTACTTTTACCAATATTATAGAGAGTGACTTGTGCTTTCCTTTGATTAGTGTTTACAAAGGGATATCTTCTTCACTTCTTTTACTGTTACTCTACATCTTTTATTTGAAGTGGGTTTCTTATGGACAACACATCATATTCTGACTTGGTAATCTAATTGAGCTATTTCTGCTTTTTTTTCTTTATTTTATTTTTTTAGCTTTAGGTGGACACAATATCTTTATTTTATTTTTAAGAGGTGCTGAGGGGCTGGGGATGTGGCTCAAGCGGTAGCGCGCTCGCCTGGCATGCGTGCGGCCCGGGTTCGATCCTCAGCACCACATACCAACAAAGATGTTGTGTCCGCCGAGAATTAAAAAATAAAATAAATATTAAAAATTCTCTCTCTCTCTCTCTCTCCTCTCTCACTCTCTCTTAAAAAAAAAAAAAAAAAAAAAAAAGAGGTGCTGAGGATCAAACCGAGTGTCTCATGCTTGCCAGGCGAGCACGCTACTACTTGAGTCACATCCCCAGGCCCTATTTCTGCTTTTTGAGTATTAAAAAAATCACTTTTTTCTTTTTTGTGGGTGGTGCTGAGGATTGAATCCAGGGTCTTATGCATGCCAGGCAAGTACTACACCAATGAGCCACAACCTTAGCGGCAAATCACTTTTTAAAATTATCATTATAATTGCGAGGGTTAGATGTAAATATACAAGCTTGTTATTAGACTTCTACTCTTTTAATCGGTTCCTTATATTCTCCCTCTCCCTTCCTTATGGAGTTTGTGTGTGTATTTACCTCCATTATTTGCTTACTTGTTATACTTTATTAAAGAGTTTTAGTAAGATTTATAATGCTCATTTATAACTTATCAAGTGTAATTTTTTTTTTAATTTATTTTTTAAGTTGTAGTTGGAAACAATATTCATTTTTTTTTATGTGGTGCTGAGGATCGAACCCAGGGTCTTGCACTTGCGAGGCGAGCACTCCACTGCTTAGTCACAACCACAGCCCCACAGTGTGATTTCAAATACCATTTTAGTACTTCATGTAAAGGTTAAATACCTTAGTGCAGTATGCGTCTATTCTCCCTCCCATTCCTCATGCCAATTGTTTGCGTCTTTTCTCCCTCCCATCCTTCGTGCCAATTGTTTGGAATCTAACATCCATATGTTATAGACAATATACAATATTACTTTTGCTATAAATAATCCCTTATCATTCTTAAAAACTAAAAAGAACTGGAAAATGTCTTCTTTTTTTAAGTTTTAATTTTTTTTGGTAGTTGTAGATGGACAGAATACCTTTATTTTATTTGTTCATTTATATGTTATGCTAAGGATAGAACCCAGTGCCTCACACATGCTAGCCAAGTGCTCTGCCACTGAGCTATAGCCTCAACCCCCCAAAAATGTTTTTTATACTGATATACAAGTTGACTTTTTCTGGCACTCTTCTATGTAGATGCATTCCATTCCCAAAAATGCTTGGTCAAATTATAGTTTATCTTGATTTAGTATTTTCCTCTTGTTTGCAAATAATGCAAGATTCACATTGATTTAACTAAATTTAACCTCCAAGGAACTTTTTGCCATTTCTTCATGCCATAAACTCTATATCTAACAACATATTTACTCTTTTCTGTTCTCCTTACTCCTTCCTTGAGTCAAATGCTTCTATCTGGGATTATTACCCTTCATTCTGAAGAACTCCTTTAGGTCTTCCACTGTAAGCTACTGAAGTTCTCCACGATCTTCAAAGTCTGCAAACAGCTTTACTCTATCTATCTTCCATTAAAAGGTATTTCTACTGGATACAGAATTCCAAAGTGACAGTATTTTTATTACTTTAAAATATTATTCTATTTGTTGTCAACTGTAATATTTTTGTTGAAAATTCAGCCTTTCATTATTCCTTTGAGTTTAATATATCCATTTCTACCTCCATTCCTACCCGTAACTGGCTTTTTTTCAGATAATGTTTTTAAGAGATTTAATATATTTGGGGGCTGGGATTGTAGCTCAGAGAACGAAAGCTTGCTTCACACCTATGACACACTGGGTTCGATCCTCAGCACCACATAAGAATAAGTAAATAAAATAAAGGTTAGGGTCAGGGTTAGACATGTCCATCTACAACTATATATTATATATTTGGGTATGGTTTTCTCAGTATCCAAATTTGGAACTGTCTGGTGAGTATCTGATCTGTTTTTATTAGTTCCGGAAAATTTTTAGCCATCATATATTTAGAAATCACTCCTCCTCCACTCTTTTTCTTTGTCTGAGTCTAAAGAAATATATTAATTCTTTTGACTAAATATCTCTTGAACTCTATTCTCTTTGTCCTGTCCTCTCTTTATATCACACACTTTCTTTGTGTCTTACTATTTTAGTATATTTCAGCTAAAGTATCTACTAACATGTCTGAGTTCACTAACATGTCTTTTGCTGTATCTAGTCGGCTGTTAAAGTCTTCCAATGTGTTTATTTTAGGCATAATTTTCAATTCTAGAATATTCATGATTCTTTAAATATATTTCAGTTCTCTGTTCAACTTCTCCATTTCCCCCATGTATACTATTCATAGTTTTTTTTTTTTTTAGTGAAACTATTTTATTTATTTTTTTTTACTTTATTTTTTTAGTTCTCTGCAGACACAACATCTTTGTTGGTATGTGGTGCTGAGGATCGAACCCGGGTCGCACGCATGCCAGGCGTGCTACCGCTTGAGCCACATCCCCAGCCCTATTCACAGTTATTTTAAAATACCTATCTGCTAACCATAGGAAAAAAGGGTGTTTGTTGTTTTATAAAATGTCATCGAATTTCCATAGAAAGCTCACTTCCTTCCTCCACATAGGTAGATTTTACTTTATATGGAAAACAATGCATCTTAAAAGGACATAGAGTACATTCTGGGCTGTAGTCTCTATGTGTTTACAAAACAATATCTTACCTTTGCTAATGTTTTCTTGGAGTAGATGTCAGTACGAAGACCAAAGTTCTGCAAATCGATTGGTTTTTCCTTGTTCTTCTCAGGAAAATTTAACATCTGCTGAGCAGCAGGTACCTATGAGTCAGACAAATGATAAATTATTGTATTACCTATTCACAGTAAAAGGGATAAAGGTTTTTTAAGAATCCTTAATACTGGCATTCATATCACTCCTGGTGAAAAACAACAATACACACACATATACACACCAAAACAAACAACTGACCAAGGGCTGGGGTTGTGGCTCAGTGGTGGAGTGCTTGCTTTGCACATACATGTAAGGCACTGGGTTCAACCCTTACCACCACATAAAAATAAATAAACTAAATAAAGATATTGTGTCCATCCAAGACTTTAAAAAAAAAAAAAAATTAAAACTGACCCAAACACTGAAATCTCCACTTATACTTGTAACAAAACTCAACATGTAAGAAACATTTTTTGGCATTTTTCACTGGGCTCTGTCGTGTCCACCTGTAATCCCAGAAACTTCAGGAGACTGAGGGAAAGGGATGACAAGTTCAAGGCCCGTCTGAGCAACTTAGCAAGACCTTCAAAATTTTGATGCTTTTTTTCCCCATTTCATTCCTGAAAAGACAACAGTTTTTTTTTAAATATGCTCTAGTTCACACTGGAGGGAAATTTGTAGCTTACGTTCTTATTATACCATCTTATTGCTACTTATAATTTGTTTAGCATAATAATAATAATAATATTTTCAACATGTGTATGGATGTCCACTTTTCAAATCTTTGATCAACTTTTGAACATTTTTTTATTCACATTACTAGGACACAGGTTGAATGAAAGAGAAGTTGTTTTTATGTTATTTGCTTATTAGTGATGGCAGAAGGATAAAGGATAAATATGAATGGAAACCTATAATTTGAAAGAATAAGATAAATAGGTTTGTAACTAGTGACATTATTATCTTAAACACTAAATGGTTTTTTTTTTTTCTTTCCTTTTAATTTTTTGAAATATTGACACAGGGCCTTACTAAGTTGCCCAGATTGATCTTGAACTTGATGATCCACCTGCATCAACCTTCTGAGTCACTGTGATTATAGGTGTTTGTCACCATGCCCAGCAAACACTACATATTATTAACAGATGAACATTTATTATAGCAAAACAAAACACATTCGACACAGAAACCAAAAGCTATCAGCTAAGAAATAACTTTCTAAGACAATAATTACTCCTGAATAGGAATGCTTCCAGTGAATGTTGCCATCTAGGCCTGAAGAGAAGTTAGCAATAATTTACCTGAGGTGATCGAAGATGCAGAGGCACAAGCCCAGAGGGAGTATCAGCTAATACATTGAAATGAGGAGTAGGTGGAGGTCCCATTGCCATGGGTCGACTTTCTGGATCAACTTGATAATTAACGAGCCCCCACTGCTCTAAAAAGGCATGAACCCTGAAGAATAAAGATCTGAAAATTAAAATCTAGAGAATTAACCTCATTTCTACAACCACCATCATCTTATTAAAAACCAAAACACATAATTATGCCACAGTATATTCTATTGTCATGTATAACTGAAAAGAACTAATTAAAAAAATATAGAAGTATGAAGATGTGAATTTGGTATCAGCATACCTTATATACAGAGATATGATAAATTATTGTATAATGGTGTATTAAGAATTGTAATGAAAAAATAAATAAATGGGAAAAAAAGTATAGGAAAGCAAGTAAGTATGTTCTCTGCAGGCTTCATACCACCAAAGTACCAGACAAATTCAATTTGTTACATGAGTGATAACTTCTACAAACCCAAAATGTTGTGGCTAATATAAATCCTCAAAACCGATGATAAACTAAAGTTTAATAGTTTTGATCATAGTAACGAGAACAAATGCTATTTAGGTCAACAGTGAAAAAACTCAAGCATAGATTCAATTCACAGAAGGAAATCCACATTTTTTATTTTTTTCCTTAGACAGATTTAAGACAGAGTCTATCCACTCCCCAGGCAATTCACTGTTTATCTCTGCTAATTTTATGATTTGATTTTAAAATTAAAAACTGTAAAATCCAAAAAACTCAGTATTAAAAATACTGAACACATGTTTATTAGATTTACATTATTAAGATTTACACATTACTAACAAAAAACATCCAGTTTAATAAAATATTAAAAGCAATGCATCAGTAACCACGTGCTGTGAAATATCTAAAAAGAAGTCAAAGAAATTTACCTCATCACAGCACACACATCTCCAGTCAAGTTCCTCCGACAAGCAGTGCTGGTTAAATACTCTTGGGGGTTCAGACGGTATGTGTCAATCATAAAATTTCTATATGCCAAGTATCTAAAAAACATGGGCAAAATTCAAATTTTTTTCCAGTTGTACTAGAGAAGGAACCCAGGGCTTCTCTTGTGCTAGGCAAGTGTTTTACCATAGAACTACATCTTTCAGATCCCCAAGGGCAAAATTCATAAGGCAGACATGCAATTCTTTCAGAAATAGTTACTTAAAGAATCAAACTTCTTCAGATTCTTCACAATTGTATACAACAAAAAATTAAGACAGCAGGCAACAAACAACAGTGATAATCAGTATTTACAGTTGTCAGTTAACTCAGAAATCCTATTAAGCAAAGTAATTATTTACTAGTGTACAACAAAAAAATAGATCGATTGGATGATGTTAATGTGAAATAACAACTGCAAACTTGGTCATGGTGGAGAAGAGATTTATAAATCCTTGGACGCATGCAGAATCTACAGATAACACATGATTTGTTAGGCCATCTCTCCTATTACCATCAACTTATCACTTACGTGTGCCAAGCCCTATTCTAAGCATTCTCCATATAGTAACTCAATTAATCCTCAAAATCCCTCAATAAAGTAAGATCTTTTATAATCCCATTTATAGATGAGACATAAGCACAGACTGGTTAAAAACTATGTTAGGCTACTGGGCTTGGAAGCATAAGAGCCAGAATGAACATAGGAAGTACAGTGGCTGTGGAATCTATGCTCCTAACCTCTGCTCCAACTCATTTCTACAATCTTTCTATAGCCACATGTCAATTTGACATGACTGTATACCCTCCATGGCAGCAGTTCCAGGGAGACCTAGGAAGGCAACAAGTAAAACCCATGGAGCCAAATTCAGAGGTAAGACAAGAACATACAAAAAAGTTAAAAAAAAAAAAAAAAAAAAAAAAAGACTCAGTGGCACAGCAGATTCCGCAATGTATCCAAGCATATCCACCAAAAATACTTAAAAAACAGAGTGTAAAGGAGTTTGAAACCTTACGATCATTCTTGGCACACAAGTAAAACAAGACGTTGGTAGCCTGAGGTCAGCTACATTAGACGAGAAAGAGAGTACACTGATCAAAACAGCTCCTGAATCAGCAATAGGTAAATATGCAAATAATAAAAGATTAATTTGCAAAGTGAAATTGGCTAAAATGCAAAATAAAGCTTTTCAGGAGAAGGCTACTAAAAACCATTAAGTATTTACAAATGCTGAAAATGGGCAAATTCTTTAGAATAATAATACCGTGTCAGAATAGGTGCAAAAATAGGAGAGAAAGCAGAATGAATCTAACATAAATTTTCTATGGACATATATGACACTACCTAAGTGGATTCCACCATTATGTACACCCACAAGAATAATTTTATCAAAATGAATTCTACTGTCATATATAACTAAAGAAAAGAACAATGAGGGGTGGGGGGAGAGGAGGGGAGAGGAGGGGAGAGGAGAGGAGAGGAGAGAAAAAAAAGAATAGAGAATAGGTGCAAAAAAACTATCAAGGATTCCTGTGCCCAGTCTGCGATTCTGGTTTTAAGTAACTCCTTAAATATTATTTTGGAAAGGCTGAAATTATATTTAACATTAAAAATTGGAATTTTGGGCCGGGGATATACCTCATTTGGTAGAGTGCTTGCCTTACATGCAGAAGGCCCTGGGTCAATCCCCAGCACCACAAAAAATAAAATAAAAATTGGAATCTTAATCTAGCATGAATTAACTACCATAAGAAAATGCTTATCAGGGATGGGGATGTAGCTCAGTTGGCAGAGTGCCTGCCTTGCATGCACAAAGCCCTGGGTTTGATCCCCAGCAACACACACACACACACACACACACACACACACACACACACAGGTTATCATTAATTATCTGCATTCCATAATGGATTTTATGTGAAAAATTAGAAAAAAGTCAATTCTTCCTTAATAGTTCAAATTTAAGCATCTGTTTATGCAGTTATACATATATAATAGGTAACAGGTTGATACCATAAGGATAATACATGAAAGGTTATTTACAGTATGAGAGGTGTAGACTATTATCGTAGAGACAAGGATTTCCATAAGTGTACGCTGGCAGATTGTAAGGAAAAGATAAAAATACTTCCTGGAAAACCTTTTTCTGCCATTATGTTTCTCTATTTCCAAAAAAAAAATTATAAACATGCATTATACAATCAAGATCAATTCATATGTAGCTGTATCAACACAGCTAAAATACTTTTAACTAGTAATGAATTATTAGGAAGAGGAAAAAGATTCCATTTTCTCTTGGGTTTTTAATACATGAATATGTATAATCTATAACACACATGCAAACCAAAGTTGGGAAATGTAATTAGAACATGAACTAAACGCTCTTTACCGAATTCACTCTTTTAAACTACAAGAGGTGATGTGCATGTAGTTCAAGGTTTATGCAAAAAAATATTAAATACACTTTCCATTGAAATAAGTAAGGAATGCTGAGCAGATGACACATGAACTGTTTCAGAGTAGATTGAGAAGTATCTGCAAACTTCCAAATCCCAACAATAGCAAACTCAGAAGCATATTTAAGAATCCCTGTCATGAACACCCAAATAAAAAAGTTTTCTAAAACACTGGCTTACATTTCTGGAGTCTTGGATTTGTTTTTTCCATTGAAAAATTCAGGAAGAGCACGCCGTTCAATCACATGAATACTGAAAGGGGGAGGGGAAGGAAAAGAGGATTGAAGAAGAATGAAATCTTGAAAATTGAGCTATGTTTAATTTTCAAAGTAAAACTAAGCCCTGGTTGGCAAAATTAATTACTCTGGACAAACATCTTTGTATTAACAGACTACAACAAACAAAGAAAGCTTCCCCTTTGATTCTCAAAGAAGAGGTACATATGTATTTCATTACAGCTCCTAACTATCCAGAGCATTTGGAATAGCATTCACTTGGTTTTTAAGGCATGCAGCAAAGTCTAAATATTGAAGAACAACCATGGTTTTGGACAAAACTAAAGCTCAAGTCAACCATGTACTGTATTTCTCCCCCCATGTTGGTACTGGTGATTGAGCCCAGTGCTTTGCACAAACTAAGCAAGCACACGAAGCATTTAGCTAAATCCCCTGTCCCTCCCTCCAACTTTTTTTTTGGAGATAGTTCACACTAAGTAAGGCTGGCCTTGAACTCATAATATCGAGTCGCAGCTTCAAGTAACTGGAACTAAATGTGTATGAGACTGCCCCTGGTTCTCTATTCTTCAAATTATCTTTTAAGTCTATATAGAGGCTAGAAAGATGTATTAAAAATTGCATCTATCCTTAAAGAATAAGACAATAATCATTAAGAACAGGATAAAAATGTCTAAACTAACCCCTAAGATCTGAGTAACTGAGCATCACTGAAGTAAATGTATAACCTTCATATTAGAAACTACTTAAAAATGTTAACATCTATTTGGAGGAATAAATTCTCGTACTTAAATATTTAAAAATAAAAAATTTTAAAAGGCCGCCCAATATGAAATAGAGATAACTCTTAAACAATCAATAAATACAATATCTAGGGCTTTAGTTATTTCCAACCATGGTCCCAAAGAGGTCTGTTTTCTCAAGATTTTTTTTTCATACCAGAGTTCATACTGAAAAAGACTTCTACATTTAAAATATTTCCTATTAAAACAAAGCTCTATATGGTAGTGAGAACAGTTTTTGGTTTATATAATTAACATTTTAAAATCACAAACATAATTAAACATTTTCCTGTGTATTATAGCTGAATCTAGATGACTTATGTTAAAGCTTACAACATTTTACAACCCTGTATTATGATTTTCACCTCTAAATTGTTTTAAAAAACACTTTTTAAAGATTAAAATCACTTTCCATCTCCCTTCATCCAATGTGACAGCAATTCCTGATGTGGGACTGAGACTCCAACCTGATTTCAAGGAAAGTTTCCTCAGTACCATGGATGTGGCACACTTACCAGTTATAATCAAACCATGATGCATAGCTGGGAATAATAATGTGATTAGTCTGCTCTGTCACATTATCTTCACCAGGGTCAACTGACCGACTCTGATCACCTTTGCCAGGATCTTCATCTTCCTATAGAAAAGAAGCCAAAGTTCAAAAGACAGAACTAGACAGATTAACACATCATTCTTTTGATATTAGTTCAAAGATAATGAAGCTAGTTGATTTGATTTTTAAAAAAACAGGAAACAGGGGCTGGGGATGTGGCTCAAGCGGTAGCGTCTCGCCTGGCATGCGTGCGTCCAGGGTTCGATCCTCAGCACCACATACCAACAAAGATGTTGTGTCCACCGAGAACTAAAAAATAAATATTAAAAAAATTCTCTCTCTCTTAAAAAAAACCAAAAAAACAGGAAACAAATTTCAAATATAAAAATTCAATTTTTAAGGTACAAAGTGGGTAGCTGAAAGAGCAGATTTCATCCCTCCTTTTTACAATTAGGGAATGGACTCATAAAATAAGTACCTCATAATAAGATTAATTAGCAAGTTGAATGAAGAAAGGGTGTCTCTAATGAAGAATTCACAAAGCTCAAATTAATTAAATCTCTTTTCACAACAGCTTCTTTTTTACTTGTTCAGTTTTATTTAATCCCAGTTCACAAATATAAATTACTAGTTCTGACATTATTATGAGGAGAAGAATACTAACAAGTGACAATAGGATAGCCTGTACTACAGACTCTGAGCAGTTAAGTATCTAAGAAGCCCTATGTGAACTATCTCACTTATTAGCAGATACTACTTTCTTGTCAACCAAGATACACAAAACTATTAAGTTATAAACAGAATATAAGTCAAGACAGTCCATAGAGGTTTATATCACTCTGATTACTACTTACTACTTAACATTTTCTCTGATTTTTTTTTTATCAGAGGTACTGCAAGTAAACTTCCCCCAAAACTGACTCCCAAATAATTTCAAAATCACTCCTTTAGGTCAAAATACAGGTGTGATGATATCAGTCAACAATAATAGTAATTATTTTAAAATAACACTTGTAATATACTGTTTATATCTAAATGGATACATGTATCCCATAAATTTTCTATACAGACTTCTCTTTCAAATCTACACCTGATCAAATATTCCATATTATACATTATATCTTAGAAGTGTATTTTAATCCCTGCCTTTTTTTGAGGGGTATTGCATAATATTAAAATGTTTAAAGAATCTAGACCAACATGTTATAAAACATTTTTAAAAGTCTGATTCTTCATAACTAGTTTAAAACTAAAAATTTTTATCAAGAAAACTAAAGGACTACTAAAAGAAATGAGCTTTTTGACAGTCACAAAGTCATTCACTTTTATACGGTTCAATCTATCATATTTCATTTGGGTACTTTTATTATTTTTAACCTTATGAAGTCATTTTCTATTAAGAAACCACATAGCTGGGCATGGGGTCCACACCTATAATCCCACCAACTTGGGAGTCTGATGTAGGAAGGACTGCAAGACTGAGGTCAGACTGGACAAAATTTTTAAATCCTATAACAAAATAAGAAATAAAAGGGGCTGCATATGTAGCTCAGTTTTAAGAGTGCCCTTGGGGATCAATCTCAAGTGCAGAATAGAAAAAAAAAAAAGAAAGAAAGAAAAGAAAGAAACTAGACTGATTTTGAATCTGTATTCTTTGACGATGGTTCCACTGTTAATACTTTTAAGTTAATTCAACTTAATTTCCTGTATAATAATATATGAGATGAAAACCTAGTATAACTTCCTATAAACTTAAGACAATTCCCTTAAGATCAATGAAAAAAGAAAGCAAGAAAACAACAAGAACTCTAAAATTGTTACTTAAATGTGCTGAAGAAAACAATCTGGTAATGCTCATGACAAAGTTCCTTACCCAAAATCAGGGAAGCTACAAGCAAAAAATACTGTGAGGGTTAATGTGTTTTTGTTTCAAGTTGGTTTTAATGTATTTTTGAGGTATAGGTGTTTTTTTTTTTTAAAGAGAGAGTGGGGGGGGGGGAGAGAGAGAGAGAGAGAGAGAGAGAGAGAGAGAGAGAGAGAGAGAGAATTTTTAATATTTATTTTTTAGCTCTCGGCGGACACATCATCTTTGTTGGTATGTGGTGCTGAGGATCGAACCCGGGACGCACGCATGCCAGGCGAGCGCGCCACCTCTTGAGCCACATCCCCAGCCCGAGGTATAGGTTTTATAAATCAACCAGGAAACAAAAAAAGTTACTTTATTCAGAAAAACCAGGAAGAGGCTGGCAATGCAAGTAATAAAAGACAACAGTTTATGTTTCAATGATCTCGCTCAATTGTGACACAAAAGGCAGAATGATACTGTGGGGCAGGGTATTAGAGAAACTCTTAAATTTACATTATGTAGCATTATGACTTGTACATGGATTCAAAACTCTTACCTTTGGCATAAAAGAAAATCTCACAAGTAAGTGCCTTTAACTTTCTATTTTCTTCCTTTTACTCTGTATACTAACATCTTTTCAAAATATAATATTCATTATTAAGGTAGCTTTGGAATAATAAAGTTTAATTTTAAAGGAAAAAAATAACAATAATATAGGTAAAGAATTTGTTGAAATACTTTCACTAGAAGTCTTCATGACTCTGTTCATCCCTTGTATGTATATAAAACAATGTTAAACGTCAGAATGGGGTTTCGATGGCAATTGGAAAAAAAGAAATATTTTTAGCAAATTAAGAAAGTTATTTCAAGAGCATTTGGGGTTAATTACACTTTTAACAAAGTTAAGCATGATAGCCTGACTGAAACAATGGGTCATTTACTGAAGACAAAGAAAAAATTAAACCCTGCCTAAATCCAACACCTTCCAACGAGATGATTCATATGTCTTCACAGAACTGATGAAATAGGAAGTAGGTAACTGTGAGGCCAAGAGCATAATTCAAAGTCTTCATTAGCCACACCAAAAGAAAACAGAAAAATCAAGGCAAGGTCCCTACTCATCCTCATTGTTATATAACATCTGAAATAGTATGGTCTTTTCTGATTATCACTTGCAACCAAGGGAGCATGAAAACAGAAACTATACCAAGGGACATTACCTAGAAAGATATAAGATTCTTCTCAATAAAATTCTGGGACCAATGAAGACAACTATTCTGGAGGACTATTTAAAAGGGAATTCATCTTGGTGGTTTGGTGCCATGTGCCTGAAGTCCCGGTTACTTTGGGAGACTGAGGTAAGAGGATCACTTGAGCCCAGGAGTTTGAGACCAGCATGAGCACCACAGTGAGACTCCATCTCAAAAAAAAAAAAAAAAAAAGGAAATTAAAAAAATATATATTAAGCCAGGTATACATGTGGTACATGCTTGTAACCCTGGCAGCACAGGAGGATCAAGAGTTTAAAGCCAGCCTCAGCAACAGCAAGACGCTAAGCAATTCAGAGACGTCCTGTCTCTAAATTAAATACAAAATAGGGCTGGGGATGTGGCTCAGTAATTGAGTGCCCCTAGTTAATCCCTGGTACAAAAAAACAAAATAAGAGTCTCAAAGTAAAAGATTTCTATGGACATTTCCAACTTCCAATCCAGTATTTCTACTCAGTACACAGGACAGTTAAAGAAAATCCTCTCAACAAGCCTAAATAATTTTTACCTTTCCTCCTGTTGTCATTGTTTCTTCATCTTGTTCATCTGCAAAATCAAAATATGTAAATTATTTTAAAAACAGATAAATGCTGTTTGGATTATCTGGAATCTTTACAGTCTAAAAACTTATACTGGACAGACAAAAGCAAGCACAGCAAAATCACCCCAAATAATTACGTAAATTGTAATTTTACAAAGAAGCAGAGAGGTGTTAGAAATTCCAAAATATAGGAAATAAAAAAAAAACCACAATGAAAAGTTTATAATTAATTACTAATTGAGCTAAAAATATCACAGTGGTGATCTTGTTAATAATATGGGCATGGGATTTGATTTGGACTCTCATAAGGACTGGTGAAAACAGTATATTATTTTGAATTTTAGAGGAAATGGGTAAATGATGCGTTAAAAAAAAGAAGAAGAGGAGATAAGGAATCCCTTTCAAAGTACTGGTAGAAAGTTAATGCCTTTCGAGGATATAGGACTCAGGACCTAAATGCCGGTCTTACAAAAGAACAAGAGAAAGCTCATCTAAAATTTAAAATAGGCAGTTGATTCCTACAGTGAAAAGCAAAAGTGCCAATGTAGTGAGGTTTCTGCACAAATAATTATATTCAGTGCTTTAGTTTTTAAAAAAAAATATATATAAGTAATATGATCCCCTGGTAGGACAAAAGCATTATGAAGTTCAAAAAGAATATGGAAAAGTAATTCTTTCACTCACATATTCTCTAAAAAAATATTCCCCATTATCCGTTATTTGAAAAGCAATTACCAAAAAACGAAACAAAATAAACAAACTATTCAAAAGCACAGGGGCTGGGAAAACCAGAGTTCACTAGTGACATGCAGTCAAACGCCTGTTTTTTTATGGAATCTGACTCTTTGAATAGTCCTAGTGAACAGGTTAACAGATGTGAAAAGTTAGCTTGCTGTGCTTAAAATGTTTATGAAAATAATAATATGGTTAATTTTTGAATACTTGCTATTTTGGTTTGTAAATAAAGTGCTGCCCAAAGGCTCATGTATTAAAGGCTTGGTCCCTAATGCATCAATGTTCAGAGATAGGGATTTGGGGGAAGTGATTTGATCACGAGGTGTCTTATCTCATTAATACATTAATCCTCTCATAGATTCATAACTGATGGCATTATGGAAAGATGGAAGAAATGTAGGAGGGAGTGGCCTAGTTCAAGGGACTGGGTCCTTGAGGATGTGCCATTGGGAACTATACCTTGTCCCCAATCTTCTCCCCATCCCCCTTCTGCCTGCTTCTCATCCATTATGAGATGTCCAGCTCTCCCCATCATCCCTCATCAATACACTACTCTACCTCACCATAGGCCATGGTAATACAGACAGGTGACTTCAATCTCTGAAACCATGAGCTAAAATATATCTTTCCTCCTTTAAGTTGATTTCCCCATGTATTTTGTCATAGTGATGAAAAGCTATGCAATACATTGGCTGTCCTTTTAAAGTAGGGAATTTTGGTATCAACTAGGAGAGGGTACCTGTCACATCCACCTCCCCAATAAAACCTTGAGTGTGAATTGTCTAATAGGCATCCTCAGGCTAAAACACTACATATATGTTGCTGCAAGTTCACTGCTGTGGGAGCAGTGCACTTCATGACTCTTGTATGAGGAAGAACATGAAGAAACCTGCACCCAGACTCCACTTGTGTTTACTCTTCCCATGCACCTATCATGAATGTTAGCTGTGAGTACAACCACATGCAAAATCCCAGGGGGTCATTTTGGAGACTCTCAATACATCTATGAGTAAAATAGTTTGTATACTCTTAATTGGTAGAAAATAAAAAGAATAATACTTTGAGATACATAAAAAGTAAATGAAATTAAAATTTCAGTATTCAAAAATTTCATCATAATATGGCATGAAGATTTGTTTACATGACTCCATGGTTATTTTTGAGCTAAAATGGCAAAGTTGTTGTGATTGAGTCCAAATAGCACAGAATGCCTAAAACATTTGTTTACTGGGGCTGGGGGTATAGCTCAGTTGGTAGAGTGCTTGTCTCCCAAGCCCAAGGCCCTCAGTTCAATCCCCAGCACACCCCCCAAAAAGAAGAGAAAAAAAGAAAAAGAAAGGGGTTACCAATCCTTACCAAAAACATGAGTAGTATTTTAACATGCAATAAGAGACTAGCACTCAAATATTTATTATCCAGGATGCCTGTTGTTTTGTTAGCTACTATCCAAATACTAAGAACACAGTCATGAATCAGAAAAGACACCAGCCTTTATGAACTTTACATCTCACTAATGGGATAGAATAAAAATCTTAGATGTTAAAAAATTCTACACAGATGATAAATATAAAGAAATATGCTTAAGAGGGTTTGGGTTGGTGTCCTCTTAAGAGCAAAAAGGGAAACCTCGGGCTGGGGCTGGGGTTGAGTGGTAGAGTACTTGCCTCACACGGCTGAGGCACTGGGTTCAATTTTCAGCACCACATAAAAATATATTGTGTCCATCTACAACTAAAAACATATAATGCATATATATTTTTTTTTCTTTTTTTTTTTAAAGGGAAGCCTCTCTGAAAAGGCGACACTGAAGCTGGCAAGTCAGCAGTGAGGTCAAAGGAGGGAACAAGTCAGGTCAAAGGGCTTTCAGTGGAGACCGCACAAAATTGAAAGAACATGAACATGAATAAAAAAATGAGAAAAGCACTTACATAATAGCAGAGTGTAAGGCTATAAAGCATTGGCAATAAACAGACCAGGACTCAAATATGGACTCTGCGACTTAATAGCAAAATAGTTAAAGATAGTTTACTGAACCTCTGAAATCTCTACTTGATCAATAAAACAAGGTTAATGTCGTTTAATACTCAAGTGCAAACATGTAGAATGATACCTGGCAAGTAATCAGGAATCACAAAAATGGATACTGTTGGGCTGGGATTGTGGCTCACAGGTAAAGCGCTCGCCTAGCATGCATGGGGCCCTGAGTTTGATCCTCAGCACCACATAAAAATAAATGAATGGAATAAAGGTATTGTGTCCAACTACAACTAAAAAAATAAATATTTAAAAAAATGGACACTGTTGTTGGAGATATAAGTTATGAACAAATACCTGCTAACAGGTTGAGGGGATTCAGGATGTAAAAAATGATGATACCAATTACCAAAAGGAGCCAAAGCTCTATGAAGAAACTACATTTTTCCTAGCAAGTGATTAACATAAAAATCTAGGTAACACTGCCAAAAACTAAAATTTTGTCCACTACATGTTTGTAAATCATAGGATAACCAACTTCTTAAGAAATAGTGTTAATATGACTTAATGATCTCTCTCCAGTCAAAAAATATAATTTATTTTGACAAGTTTCTGTCACTTAGGTAGTCTTGGTACCCAATAGAAATATACTTGTGATAAAACAAAAGTAGGAGGGCTGGGGTAATGGCTCAGAGATAGAGTGCCCGCCTAACAAGCATGAGGCACTCACTGGGTTGAATCCTCAGCACCACATAACACCTACAACTAAAAAAATACACATTAAAAAAAAAAAAAAAAAAAGAGGGAAACCCTTTTCAACTGCTTCTAAATGATAATACTAAATAAAATGTTCTCTCCCTTGTCTTCTTTATGTGGACAAATACACTTCCAACCCATCCCAAGGATTTTTTAGAGACCTCAAGAGAGAAAGACAGTTAACTAGGTGGCACATCAGAAAGAAATGGATTAGCTAAAACAACCAACAGCTCTAAGGACAGTAATTTATAGGTGATGGACCAGGTGTCCTTGGCATGGTTCATGTAACAACTAATGAAAAAATGAAAGGCCAGAAAAATAACTTCAAATTTAAAAAACATAACTCTCCAGCTGCGATCAACAGCATCTTCATTCACAACATTCCTAAACTGTGTGTACCTCACAAACTTCACAAGAGGGAAGGGATTTTACACCTGGCCTTAAATTTTCCTTCCAAGTGGAACCTCTAGCTTTTCTCCCAAATTGGGTTCTATTTCATTCCATTAAAAGTCTGTTATGGGGCTGGGGTTGTGGCTCGGAGGCAGAGCGTTTGCCTAGCATGCCTCGTGAGGCACTGGGTTCTATCCTCAGCACCACATAAAATGAAAAATAAAGATATTGTGTCCAGCTATAACTAAAAAATAAATATTTTTTTAAAAAGCCTATTATGAACATGTTCTAAATGACCACCTCATTAAAGGAACAATTTTCTACTCTTTTGTAAATTATAGGCTGGTTCCTTTTTAAGATATATAATTAGGGCTGGGGATGTGGCTCAGTGATAGAACACTTGCTTAGCATGTGTGAGGCACTGGGTTTGATTCTTAGCATCATATGTAAATAAGTAAATAAACAAAATAAAGGTTCATCAATAACTAAAAGAATATTTAAAAAAGAAAGGTTTTTAAAAACAGATATATACTTATATATATTAATTAACACTCTATATAGCAAACTGTCCCACTGAAGAATATCAAGTGTAAATCTTTTACCCTTGTCAATGTACTGAGATATAAAAATAAAAGACTGCTTATAATTAGTTTCTGTTTTCTTGGCTATTAATTACGTAGCTAAGTATCAATTACAGGATAGACAACAAAAATTTATGGAGAATGTAATATTATTTATATTACAAGTAATATTATTCAAGATCCATGTTCTAGTAATAACGCTAAATCAAGATAGAAATTTGAGGTTGGGGGGGTGATGCTGGGGATTAAACTAAGTGGCACTCAACCACTGAGCCACATTCCCAGCCATATTTTATTTAGGGATAGGGTCTCACTAAGTTCCTTAGTGCCCATGCTTTTGCTGAAGCTGACTCTGAACACTCAATCCTCCTATCTCAGCCTCCTGAGCTGCTGGGATTACAGACATGCACCACCATGCCCAACAAGATAGAAATGTTTTGACACATCTCCTTTTTCACTTTGTTTATGTAACACCTCCCATTACATTGTCATCAGATAATTTTCTGTTTCTGCTTCTGAAATAAAAAGAGAATCAAATCATCTTCCAGTATGTATTGCTGGACTGTAAATCAGGAAACATAGAGATGCATTCAATAAAATGAAGTTAAAGAATTCGAAGAAATACCCACTTGTATTTGCCATCAAGAATCACTGCAATTTGTGCACATTTCATTTTTTCTTTTTTATTAAAAGAAAAAATATTTCTCATATGCTAAACAAACTTGAAGGTAAATTAATAGCATGCTTATCTTAGCCACTGCTGTCAGTCGCCACCCTTCAGACAAGTATCAAAAGCTTCCTGATAAATTTTGTACTTTTTGCATTGTATGACAGTTGTGAATTAAAAAATGTAAAGTATTTCAGATACTTTCTTATTTGTTTAATAGAAAGCATAATTCTTTCTTAATTTAATGGATTTTGTAGGAAAAAAGAAATTACTACAATTTATTAAAAAGCAGATTACTCTCAATCAGAGTAATACTGAAATGAAGGTATCATTTTCATCCCAAAGAGATCTTGCAAAATGTTTTCTCTTCTAAAATACTACAAGTTCAAAAATTTACTGAGGACTGAAAATAGCAGCTTCTCCTTTGAGTTTTACAACTATAGAAAAACAATCAAGAGGAGCTGGGATTGTGGCTCAGTGGTAGAGCACTCGCCTAGCACGTTCCAGGACCTGGGTTCGATCCTCAGCCCCACATAAAAATTAACAAAATAAAACTGGGAGGGAGGGAGGGAGGGAAGGAAGGAAGGAAGGGAGGGAGGGAGGGAGGGAGGGAGGGAGGGAGGGAGGAGAAAAAGAATCAAGACTACTATATTGTCTATAACTTTCAGGAATACGAGGTGCTTCTATTTTTAATATTTATTTATTTACTTACTTACGTACTTAATCACTCAATAATTACACCTTACTTGTGAAAATGTACTCTACATCCTGAACATATAGTTGGCCTTCTGTACACTGGAGTTCCACATATATGGACTCAACCCACCAGAGATGGAATAGTCAGGAAAAAAAATGTCTACAGTAAACACATACACTTTTTTGTCATTAATCACTAAGCATATAACAACTACTATATAACATTTACAGTATATTAAGTATTTAAGCATGATTTAAAGTACATGGCAAGATAAGCAGAGGTTAGATGAAAATACTATGTGTCATTTTATGAGAGGAAGTTGGACATAAGCGAATTGTGATATCCATGGGGCATGGGGATCATGGAACAATCCTACATGGATACCTATACTATAAAAAAAAAACACTGTTTCTCAATTCATACTGCTTAAGAACTTTAATTTAGCTTATAAAGTATAAACATGTAGAAGATGTTTACTGTGAAGATACAAAATCAATTTGCACTATGATATAAGACAAGTAGTTCAGGGAGACTGGAGAAAGTACTTTAATTAGAATTATTTCTTTAAAACTCAAATATTCAGATTCGAGTAAAACATTAGTTTGTGGGAAAATACTATGAGAGGGCATCATTAAGAAACAATGGATCAGGGGCTGGGGCTGTGGTTCAGTGGTAGTGCACTTGCCTGGCATGTTTGAGGCACTGGGTTCAATTTTTCAGCATCACATATAAATACATAAATAAAATAAAGGTCTATCAACAACTAAAAAAAATGTAAAAAAAAAAAAAGCAACAATGGATCATAAGAGATTAACACTGGGGGCTGGGGATGTGGCTCAAGCTGTAGCGTGCTAGCCTGGAATGCGTGCGGCCCGGGTTCGATCCTCAGCACCACATACCAACAAAGATGTTGTGTCCGCCGAGAACTAAAAAAATAATAAATATTAAAAAATTCAAAAAAAAAAAAAAAAAAAAAAAAAAGAAATTAACACTGATAAAATGGTGGCAAACCAAATCATGATAGTACTAAGGAAATATATAGTTTATATCTGGTGGTAGGAAACAGTAAGTGAAAACAATACTTTTAAGTAAATAAAGGAGTATTTGAACAGCTGATAGATAAAATAAAGGAAACAAGACTATATAAGGTATGTTTTACCTAGATCTGCTACAGTTCCTCCTTTAACAGGTGTATTTTCACTATCTTTCTTTGGGTTTACTAGAAGGAGGAAAAAAAACAAAACCACATCAGAATCATGTATTAGAGGAAAACTTCTGCTTGCTTTTAAGAATAAAACAGAAAAGAACATGATTCAAAAATACATGCATCTCATTATAACTCAAATGTAAAATCATGACTCACACCTCATGTAAAAACCATAAACCCAGCTGCAAAGAGACTTAATAACAGACTGTACTCTGTAATTATCTAAGTATCAATATTTTTTATTATAGAAATAAAAAATGTTTACGTGCAAAACATAAAAAGAATTTTTCAGTCTTGTCCACAATTTTTTTTGACCATTTTTAGGCTTTTATCTGAATTCCCATTTCTGTGCCACTCATTCAGACAGATAAACCGAAGGAAAAATGATACCTTTTTACCCCAATACTAGAAATGAAGCCAAAAGTGCTCTACTACTCAGTCATACCCTCAACACCCAACTTTTTAATATGTTTTTAAATTTGTTCTAATTAATTATACATGACAGTAAAATGCTTTTTGACACATCATACATGAATGGGAGTATAATTTCTCATTCATCTGGTTGTACATGATGTAGAGTTACACAGGTCATGTAATCTTATGCACATAGGGTAATAATTTCTGATTCATTCTACTATCATTCCTACTCAACTATCCCCTCCCCTACATTTACTCCCCTGTGTCTAGTCCAAAATAACTCTATTCTCCCCATATCCTCATTGTGATTTAGCATCTATACGTCAGAGAAAACATTTGGCCTTTGACTCTTTGGGAAATGGCTTATTTCACTTAGCAGAATATTCTCCAGTTCCATCCAATTACTGGCAAATGCCATAATTTCATTCTTAAGGCTGAGTACTATTCCATTGTGTATATATACCTAAATTTCCTTATCTATTCATCTCTTGACGGGCACCTAGGTTGGTTTCCTAGTTTAGCTTTTGTAAACTGAGCTGCTATAAACACTGATTTGCCTAGCCCTTTTTTATATTTTGAGACAGGTTCTTGCTAAGTTACCCAGGGTAGCCTCAAACAATCAATTCTCCTGCCTCAGTCTCCTAAGTCACTGGAATTACAGGTGTGTGCCACCATGCTCAGTGAGAACTGACACCTTTTATGTATACAAACACACACACACACACACACAAATATTGAAATTTATGCTCAGGGTTTTAAAGCCTTGTGCAGATGTTACCCATTCTGTACTTATTCCTTAGCACTTACCTTTTCTCATGTAACAGTGTGCCTTTGTTTTAACTATTCTACATGGCTTTCATTCTAACAGGTCCATAGGTGGACCATAAACTATCCCTGCTTTGAGGGAAACTAAGTTTATTTTCAAGAATTCACTGTCTGTAAGCAGCATTCTTTAACCATTATCTCTCTGCATGCATGTAATTACTTAAGATGTGCTCTGAAGACAAAAACTGTTATTAAGTGTATACATTTAAAATTTAAGAGAGAGCCAAAATGTGTTCAGTGGCTTCTTCAATTTACACTTCCATCAAGAGCATAAGTTCCTAAGTCTTCAAAATGTTTTTACTTTCCCATCTACTTGAAACTGTGACAGAAGAAAAGTTATTTGAGCCTGGCATGGTGGCGCATACCTATAATCCTAATGGCTCAGGAGGCTGAGGCAGAAGGATCATGTGTTTAAAGCCAGCCTCAGCAACTTAATGAGGCACCTAAGCAACTCAGTGATACCCTGTCTCTAAATAAAATGCAAAATATGGCTGGGAATGTAGCTCAGTGGTTCAGTGCACCTGGGTTCAATCCCTGGTAGGAAAAACAGAAAAAAAAAAAAAAAAAGCTTTAATACTTTATATATTCTTGGTTAAGTAAGGCTGTTCATCCATTCACACATTTACTGGCTCTGCATTTATGATAAGTTTATTATGATATAATACATTGCCATTTTACTCTATGGGATTAGAATTTTTACACTATTTGGGATTGTATTCATTTATTTGTTAAATGGGTAAACAAATATCTTTTTCTCAGGCTAAGACCTGATTACACTATCCCTATCAGGGCTAGGGTTGTGGTTCAGCGGTAGAGTGCTTGTCTAGCTTGTGCAAGGCCCTGGGTTCGATTCTCAGTACCAAATAAAAATAAATAAGTAAAATAAAGGTAAAAAATATTAAAAAAAAATAAAAAAAAGGTATTGTGTCCATCTACAACTAAAAAATAAATATTTTTTTTAAAAAGGGTATCAGTATTAAGGGGGCTGGGATTGTGGCTCAGCGGTAGAGCGCTCGCCTAGCACAGGAGGGACCTGGGTTCGATCCTCAGCACCACATATAAAAATAAAGGCATTGTGTTGTGTCCATCGACATCTAAAAAAATATATATTTTAAAAAAACTACTATAAACAAATACGAGTCACTTGTCTACTAGCCATTCTACTCTACTGATTCAGTCATTCCTGAACCAAAACAAAATTATATTAATTATTATAGATTTAAACTTTAGGTAGTTATTGGTTAAGGGTTGTCACCACTCTCATGAGTCCTTGATTTAAAAATATTTTGGGGGTTATATTTATGATTTTCTCCTTCCATATGAACTTAAAAATATATCACAGTTATAGTTTCTTTTCTTTTTTCTTTTTTTCCTTTTTATGGTGCCAAGGACTGAATCTAGGGGTGCTTAACCAATGAGCTACATCTTGAGCCCTTTATATTTTTATTTTGAGATAGGGTTTCGATAAATTCCAAAGCTGGCTTTACAATCTTTCTGTCTCAGGCTCCTACACCACTGGATTAAAGGTGTGCACCACTGTGCCTTGCTTGGGTTGTTCTTAATGCCCAATTAGCTCAGTAGTAAAGCGCTTGCCTCACATGCGTGAGGCACTGAGTTCAATCCTCAGCACCACATAAAAACAAATATATTGTGTGTTCATCTACAACTAAAAAATATACATTAAAGAAAAAAAAAACATTCAAAGCCCAGTTTACAAAGGGGAAGAGATGTTCAACAGATACTATATAACAAAACAAGGAATATAAAATGGGAAGATCTGTTTTAAAAATTGAATCTGTTTTAAAAATTGAATCTTGAAGATTTTTAACATTGGTAAGAGGAAGGCTGTATTTCCAACTGCTCCATGGCTCACGATTAAAGCAGTACAAGAATACTGGTTCCCGGGCTGGGGATGTGGCTCAAGCGGTAGTGCGCTCGCCTGGCATGCGTGCGGCCCGGGTTTGATCCTCAGCACCACATACCAACAAGGATGTTGTGTCCGCCGAGAACTTAAAAATAAATATTAAAAAAAAATATCTCTTTCTCTCTTTAAAAAAAAAAAAAGAATACTGGTTCTCAGTGAGGGTAATGTGTTGGCATGAAGGTAGCTAGGACTCCAGTAAAAAAACAAGATCACAGAACTACAAGAGGTCATGGTCAAAGGAGACTCCCATTCTATGTGTGCTTTCTGCAACCAGCAGTCTGAGAGTTGCTCTCTAGGTGCACACCCCTGGCTTTGGAAGAGAGTTACACTTCAGCTCCCAAGTGAAAATATTCTCTGTAGCTTTACTGCAGCACTCTCCAGACCAATACCACTCAAAGTTTCTCAAATATAGGATGAGCCTTTTGTTCTTTAAATGTTATTTTTTCATCAAAATAATAAATTAATTAATTAAATAAATAAATATTGAATCTGTGACTAAAACCAAAGAAACCTTAAGGCTGAAGGAGCTACACAAATACATTATTTAAGGAAGAAATGTTCCCAATCTTGTCTTTCAGAAAATAAAACAAAGAAACAATTCCAAACTCATTTTATGAGTTCAGCACAACCTGGATGGCAAAATTTGATGAAGATTTTACAATAAAAGAAAGGTAAAGGCCACAATACTCCATAAACAAAAACTAATAAAATCCTTGAAAAAAATATATTAGAAAATCAAATGCAGTAATACATTTAAAGACAATGAAATTAAATGAGATTATTTCAGGAATGCAAAGTTGGTTTAAAATCATTTCAGCAAAATTACATTAATTGATTAAAGGAGAAAAATCATATCATTATATCAATGAATGCAGAAAAAACATTTGTAAAAATCCAGCAACCATTCATAATAAAAATCTCAAAAGTAATATAGGAATAAAATAAACTTCCTTGATTTGACAGGGCATTTTCTATCAACAGGTAACATCATTCTTCATGGTAAAATATTAAAGGTATACTCCCCAAAACAGGTTTAAAAAAAGCAAAAATGTTTTTATCATTGTTACTTAAAAGTATAGAAGTGTTACAGTATAACTAGAAGTTGGTGTAATAGGGTAAAAACCAAAACAAAAGATGGGGCTGGGGGTTATAGCTCAGCAGTAGAGCACTTGCCTCGAACATGTGAGGCACTGGGTTTGATCCTGAGCACAACATATAAATAAATAAAATAACGG
This sequence comes from Spermophilus citellus, assembly GCF_964194105.1. NCBI lineage: Eukaryota > Metazoa > Chordata > Mammalia > Rodentia > Sciuridae > Spermophilus > Spermophilus citellus. The sequence goes on along the minus strand of NC_138184.1, from coordinate 18,096,720 downwards.
TATTGTATCCATCTACAACTAACAGAAATATTTAAAAAAAAAAAACCACTCCCATAAACAATTGCATTAAATAATATATTGATGATCAGGCTGAGGTTGTAGCTCAATGGTAGAGCACTTGCCTCATGTGTGTGAAGCACTGGGTTCAATCCTTAGCACCACATAAAAATAAATATATTGTGTCCATCTACAACTAAAACACACACACACACACACACACACATATACATACACACTGATGGACTGGGGATGGAATTCAGTGGTACAGTCCTCTAGGTTCAATTCTCAATAATACACACATATACACACACAAATATGTTATAAATAAACATTTAAGCACATATAGTGAATTATAAGTTTTATAAATGGCTGGGGTTGTGGCTCAGTGGTAGAGCACTTGCCTAGCATGTGTGAGGCATTGGGTTCCATTCTAAGCATCACATAGAAATAAAATAAAGGTCTACTAACAACTAAAAAATTTTTTTTAAAAAAGTTTTATAAATATATGAAAGACCTCTACTCTGAAACACATAAAATAATGAAGAGAAACATAATTATGTAAAGGTAAACGTGACATACTGATATAGTATCATATTCAATGTTAAATCAATTCTCCCTCAAATGCCCATTTAAAATGACTTTAATTTCAATCAGAACCTCGGTAGGCTTTGAGAAACTAAAAGGCTGGTTCTAAAATTTATGTGACTCAGCCAAGAATTTAAAATAGCAAAAACAATCCTGAAGAATAGGATTTACAAAGATGGAGAACTGCCTAATTTTAAAACCTGAGTAAAAGTTATATCAATAAAGCACTGTGGTACTGGGTCCAGTAAAAATACACCGGTGGAAAAAACAGTGTCATAGTTTAGATCTGGAATATTCCCCAAAGGTTGAAGGCTTGGTCCTTAACTATTGTCTTCATTAGGAAGTAGACGAAACCTACTTAGACAGGAAGTCACAGAAAAGTCACTTAAAAAGTGTATCTTAACACCTTACCACCTCTGGATCCTTTCTCTTTTTCCCTCTCTTCTTGTTACTTGGCACCAAGAGGTGAGCATCTCTGTTCCAACATGAATTTCTTACTATAATGTTTTTCCTCAACAAAAGCCTAAAGCAATAGAGTCAAACAACTGTGGACTGAAACCATAAGCCAAAAATCTTTCTTGGATATTTTGAACACAGCCACAGAAATCTTATTAACACAGAATCTAAAAGTAGATCCACTCAAAAGATTTTTAAAAAAGGATAAAGATTATTCAATCAATAAAGTAGGATCTTTACAGCAAATGGACCAGATAGAAAAACAATAAACTTTGACCTCTATCTCAAAAAATAGTGAAAGTTTGATCACAGATCTAATTTAAAGTAGTAAGTATAAACCTTCTACAAGAAAACATAGGAAAATAGGGCTGGGCCTGTAGCTCAGTGGCAGAGTACTTGCCAAGCACTGGGTTCGATCTTCAGCACCACATAAAAAAATAAATAAAGACATGATGTCCATCTACAACTATTAAAAAAAAAAGAAAGAAAGAAAAGAAAACATAGGAAAAAATATCTTAAATATCTAAGGTAAAAATATCTTAGAACACAAGAAATGTTAATGATTCAATTTCATCAAAATTAAGAATACATGCCCTATAAAGTATTAGGAAAATGAAAAAGCAAGCCCCTATAAGTGGGGGCTTGAATTGTTTATAAATCAACTTAAAAAAACCAAATACCTGAATGTTGAGAAGTAGATTTTTAAACACACTACAAATACACAAAAAACAAGGATAAGACATAAACTGCAAGAAAATACACTACATGCATCTGACAAAGAGCTCAAACATGATAAATTATTCAAACAAAAACATAAAAAGCCAGGTGCAGTGGCACACACCTGTAATCCCAGTGGCACAGGAGATCAAGGCAGGAGGATTCCAAGTTTAGCAAGGTCCTAAGCAACTTAGCAAGACCCCGTCTCAAAAAATGGCCAGGGATGAGTCCTCAATGATAAACTAGGTTCAATTCCCAGTGCCAAACAAAACAACAACAACAAAAACAAAAACAGCCATCTACATAAACAAAAGCCAAAGAGACTCAGATCCAAATCTGAAAGGATAAATGAAGTCACTAGGGAAAAGTTAAAAATATCTTTTGGATATTTTAAGAGATGCAAATAGCACAAATTATGGAGGAAAACTAATCCATTATATTCTATCAAAGTTGAAGACTTCTTTCCAAAAGACAAAAGATGGATAGCAAAAATAGAGCTAGCTATACTTTTTTTTTTTTTTTTGGTCGCAGGGGCACTTGACCACTGAGCCACATCCCTAGCCTATTTTTATTTTATTTAGAGACAGGGTCTCACTGAATTGCCTAGCACCTCGCCATTGCTAAGGATGGCTTTGAACTTACAGTTCTCCTGCTTCAACCACCCAAGCTGCTAGGATTACAGCCATGATTCATCACTGCACCTACCTTAAATTAAATTTAATATCAAGGTAGTTAAAAAAAGTAGAAAAAAAAACTATTGGCGGTGTCCTGTGTGTGTGAGCCCCGTAGGGCTGGGGAGGTACCAGCTGCTGCCAGGGGAGGGGGCCAAGGCCGCCCGAAGCTCAAGTGAGGCCCTGGCTCCTTGGCGCCTATGTCTGGGACAGCTGGTGTGAGACAATCCTTCCCCGCTGCCCAGATAATCAAGAGTTTTGGCGGGACCTTTGAGCACACACGGAGATAGTGAGGAGCCGGACGAAAAAGACTAAGGCGCTGAAATGGATTAATAAGGAACTTAGTGATTTCGCCCGTGACCCTCCAGCACAATGTTCTGCAGGTCCAGTTGGGGATGATATGTTTCATTGGCAAGCCACAATTATGGGACCTAATGATAGCCCATATCATGGTGATGTATTCTTTTTGACAATTCATTTTCCTACAGACTTCAAACCACCTAAGGTTGCATTTACAACAAGAATTTATCATCCAAATATTAACACTAATGGCAGCATTTGTCTTGATATTCTGAGATCACAATAGTCTCCTGCTTTAACTATTTCTAAAGTTCTTTTATCCATTTTTTCACTGCTATGTGATCCAAACCCAGATGACCCTTTAGTGCCAGAGATTGCACGGATCTATAAAACAGAGATAAGTACAACAGAATATCTCGGGAATGGACTCAGAAGTATACCATGTGATGCTACCTTAAAGTCAGAATAACCTGCATTATAGCTGGAATAAACTTTAAATTATTGTTCCTTTTTGATTTTTCTTATCCAGCTGCTCCCCTATCAGACCTCATCTTTTTTAATTTTATTTTTTGTTTACCTCCCTCCATTCATTCACATGCTCATCTGAGAAGACTTAAGTTTCTTCCAGCTTTGGACAATAACTGCTTTTAGAAACTGTGAAGTAGTTACAAAAGAACAGTTTCCCAAGATTCAGAATTTTTTTTAAAAAATGAAGCATGTGTACTATGTGGCCAATGTCTTCACTCTAACTTGGTTATGAGACTAAACCATTATTCCTCACTGCTCTAACATGCTGAAGAAATCATCTGAGGGGGAGGGAGATAGATGCTCAGTTGTCACATCAAAGGAAGCAGCATTATTCTAGCAGCATCCATTTTGTTTAAACCTTCCACTGAAAGAGATTTGAGGTTACATGTTATACTTTATGCTCATAACTGATGTGGCTGGAGAATTGGTATTGAATTTATAGCATCAGCAGAACAGAAAATGTGATGTATTTTATGCATGTCAATAAAAGAATGACCTGTTCTTGTTCTATAGAGAATGGAAATTGGAAGTCAAACACCCTTTGTATTCCAAAATAGGGTCTCAAAACATTTTGTAATTTTCATTTAAATTGTTAGGAGGCTTGAAGCTATTAGTTAATCTATCCTCCAATACACAGTTTAATATAGCACTGAATAAATGATGCAAGTTGTCAATGGATGAGTGATCAACTAATAGCTCTGCTAGTAATTATTTTTCTTCAATAAACTTGCATAAACCAAAAACAACAACAAAAAAAAACTATTGGCAATTTTAATGATCTAATTTCTTGTGTAGATTTCAAACCTCTAGTTTGAAATTTTGCATTGGAAAACTGAATGGGTAATATGAGAACTATAAAATTCACCATTTCACATATGTGGTTTCCAATTTATGGGCCTCCTCCACGATACAGGTAAATAGTGATGATGTATAAATAAGTAAACTAAATGTCGTTTATATCTTTTCCCCTTAAAATGTGCTGATCCTTATTTTTAAAAATTTAATTACAGGCTCACTGAGATCACAAACATGTGATGGTCAATTTAAAAAATTATAAATATTTGGGCTGGGGATGTGGCTCAAGCGGTAGCGCGCTCGCCTGGCATGCATGCGGCCCGGGTTCGATCCTCAGCACACATACCAACAAAGATGTTGTGTCTGCCGAGAACTAAAAAATAAATATTAAAAAAAATTCTCTCTCTCTCTCTCCTCTCTTACTCTCTAAAAAAAAATAAAAAAAAAAATTATAAATATTTAAACCATACTTTGAGCTTCATTACATTGAAGTCTGAAATTTACATCACCAATAACTCAAGTTCACAATACTAAACTTACAAAATTCAATACAGAAAGTTTTCAATTTCATATGCACATAAAGCAATGCCTAGAGATTAAATAGGTTTAAACTATACATAAATGTTTTCCAGCTTTTAATGTGAATAGTAATTCTGTTGTGATTTTTTAAAAATATTAACTTTAAATATTTCTAAAGTTAGGTAAATCGTGGATCACAGTGTATTTTCTCCATAAACAAATAGGAAAAAGTATCATAGACGACTGGGAAACTCCTGTAAAATAAATTAATTAATTAATTGAAAAGAAAATAAATGACTGGGAAAGAGGGAATTTGAAAAAAGTTAATACCAAAAGTAGAAATTTATTCATATTTGAAAGTTGAGAATTATGGACTCAAAGCAAAAAATGAATTATTTCATGATGAAATTAGGTCTATCAGAATACAAACCATTTTTGGGGAGTACCACCTCCTCTATATTAGGTACAGGTGTTGGGTCTTCCATGTCCTTGGTAAGGTCTTCTTGCTCATCTTCCTCTTTCTGACTTCTGCGCTTCCCATAAAGATTAGCTTGGCTGAAACACATAGGTATATAAAATATAAACAAGACCAATTATAGCTAATTATACCAAACCATTCCTGAGGTTCTACATTATTGCTAAAATCTATACTTACAAATCACTTTTAAACAGGTAATAATCAAACAAATTATAGACATCTTACTGAAGATACATTTAATCAGCAAAAAAAAAAAAAAATTAAAATTAAAAGGTACTGGATATAAAAAATGGGCACAGAAATCTTACTATTCAAATTGCAGACATTATCTTACAGGAAGCTTCAGTTAGTACAACAAAAGAATACCTGCTAAGGAATATGGCATAGTTTCTCAGACTATAAACAAATCACATAAGAAATTTTCTCAAAGATATGAACAGCTATATTTTCCTGGCTTTTTATGTCATCCAAATACCAGAAACTACCATACCACTGAGTATGGTACTCATTCTTTTTTGTAAAAATTGCCTTTGTTCTTTCCCTGACAATTCAAATCATTTTTAAAACATACGAATAAAGGGCTGGGGGTGTGGCTCAAGTGGTAGCGCGATCGCCTACCATGCGTGAGGCGCTGGGTTTGATTCTGAGCACCACATAAATATAAAATGAAGATACTGTGTCCACCTAAAACTAAAAAATAAATATTAAAAAAATGAATAAAAATAAGAATGATTTCCTTATCTTGAATAATTACAATGAATATAGGACAGAAGTAATTAGAAATACATTAACAGTACTGTACTTCTGAACCTGGAAATATAGAGAAATTAATAAAAGTATGAAGAAAATATATCAGAGAAAAACGTGGTGAGCTGAAATTTTGAGAATGTGCAATAATTTATTAAGGATAAGGCAATGTTTTAGAGTAAAGCGTAAAAGCTAAAGGCATAAGCAAAAACATAAAAATAAAATAATTTGTTTGGAGATGCAATGGAGAGTAATCTACAGTGCACTGCCAGTGAAAGTGAATGAAGTAAGATCTAGGGAAGACAGAATGACGGACCACCCTGAGTCCCTCACTGAAGAGAGAATGCTCAAAGTTCTCTTTGAGAGATAACATATTGGTATGGGTCAGAATAAAGCATATCAGGTAAAAAAACTTTTTTCAAATTAAAAATTGCATGATGAGGGGGTGGGGAGATAACTCAGTGGTAAAGCACCTGCCTAGCATGCATGAGGCCCTGAGTACAATCCCCATCACAACAACAATAAAAAATGAAGTCTACAAATCTAAAAGGTGTCCAAGAGATAAAATATTTTTAAAAGGAAGAAAAGACGCAGGGAAGATGAATAAAACAAAGGTTATGAAAACAGATTTCAAAATGTTCTGATTACATACAGGATTCAAAGAAAAAATTTTAGCGATTGAACCGAGGACCCATGCATGCTAAGTACATGTTCCACCACTGAGTTACAACCTTAGTCTTCATGGAAAAACTTAAAATATGAAAAAGTGTGCCATGAGAAGGCAAATGTATGTAATCAACATACATACATACACAGGAATCAATCTGGTATGGCTGTATAAACAGGGTGGAGAGTAAATGCCACCACTGTGAGTCTTCTTGATATCATATTTTGTTTCAACAACTACTGGTGTGCTGGCACCCCATTTTAGCTCATAAGCAGGAACAGTTGGATATCTGACTTTAGGCCTGGATCACTGGGAAAAGTTGATAAAGGCTTTCCTTACAAAGCTGTCACACAAAATGGGCACAGTGGCGCACATTTGTAATCCCAGAAACACAGAAGCATGAGGAAGGATGAATATAAGTTCAAGTCAGTCTCTGCAACTTAATAAGACCCTATCTCAAGAAAAATAAATAAATAAAAATAAGGAATTTAGCTCAGTGGTAAAGCACCCCTCAGTTCAATCCCTAGGACTTCTAAAAAAAATTCAGGTACCTCGGATATCTCTGAACATCCACAGCAAGAGTCAGAAATCTAAAGTGTTTATCCCAAAAACATCATTAAGAAAACATATTTGTATGATTTTAATTTCTGTGCCTCAATATATGTGGTCTTAACAAAATCACAAATTTTAAGACCATGACTGGCTCAATAATATATGAAATAAGAGATTTTTAAACTTCCCTAAACAGCCACATACTCGTCTTTCTGAGTTAATGTAATCACTAAAGGGACAGGTAATAAAATCAGAGAAAAATATAGACTATGGTAAATGCGATTTCTTAAACACCTTGCCAACCACATTCTCAATACATACATACAAAAAAACACTCTATTCAGGGTACCTTTGTATAAACTAAACATAAAATGCCTATAAGATAACATCTCATAATAAGACAAGCTATTAAAAAAAAAGGTTTCCAAATAAGTCAAAGTACAGCTTACTTTTAGTAAATCTTCCAATGTAAATGTAAAAATCTGAAAAGTCCTTCAGAATATGTTTTAATGCCTTCTGAATCACGTTGGAGTTCTTACCCTTTCTTCCCACTTTTCTTCCGAGATTCTGTAGGTGTGGGAGGGGGAGGTGAAGGTGAATGTTTCCTCTTCCGAGCATTAGCTGATGCTTTTCTATCTCTTCTCTCTGGACTTCTGACTGGCTAGGAAGAAATAAATGAAAATAAATACCAGCGGGGCTGGGATGTGGCTCAATCGGTAGCATGCTCGCCTTGCATGCGTGCAGCCCGGGTTCGATCCTCAGCACCACATACAAACAAAGATGTTGTGTCCGCCAAAAACTAAAATAAATAAATAAATACTTTAAATAAATAAATAAATAAATAAATGCCAGCGAACTTTGCTGAGTCCTCGGTTTCAGTAAACCTTTGGGCAAAGGTGAGTTTTCATAAACAAAGATAGCAACAAACCCACTAGTTCAGAAAAAAGAAAAAGTATGACATTAAGCATCTAAGACCACTAGCCATGAAGAGACTTTTCTGACCTTTCATCATCAATGGAACTCTCAGTACAATCCCACAGACACTCAAATTTTGCTGTAACAAGGGCCTGAACCTTGCACAACTAAATACGGTTACTGTTCACATTCTGCACCTCCAGATGGAAAAAGCATTTTCAATAACTGCTAGAAAAATATGAAACAAACTATTAAAACAATGAAATAAAAATACAGGCCAAATGATCCTATGAAAATGTACTATTATACGTTAGAACTAGGATTGTAGCTCAGTGGTAGAATGCTTGCCTAGCATATGTGAGGCATTGGGTTAAATCCTCAGCACTCCATAAAAATAAAGGTCCATCAACTACAAAATATTTTAAAAAAGAAAAGAAAATGTACTATTATAGATACTACAGCTCAGTGGTAGGATACTTGCCTAGCACATAGGAGGCCCTAGGTTTGATCCCCAGAACCACACAACCACAAAGTACTAAGGGTTAATAAACATATAAAGAGATCTGCCAACGAAGAGTAAAAAATTTTTAAAAATTTATTGAGTTAAATTCTAAAACAAATAGGAATAAACTAAGATTACAAAAATTATGAGACCCCATTTTAAAGTATTTTTCTTAAAAGGATATACATAGTGTGATAAAAAATTTTTAATAGAAAGTTACAGGATTGAAAATAGGAACATAGGGCTGGGGATGTGGCTCAAGCCGTAGCGCACTCGCCTGGCATGCGTGCGGCCCGAGTTCGATCCTCAGCACCACATACAAACAAAGATGTTGTGTCCACCGAGAACTAAAAAATAAATATTAAAAAATTAAAAAAAAAAAAAGGAACATACATACATACATACACACACACCCACACAGGAATCAATCTGCTATGGCTGTTTACTCAGGGTGGAGACTAAATGCCACCACTGTGAGTCTTCTTGACATCATATTTTGTTTCAACAACTACTGGTGTGCTGGTACCCCATTTTAGCTCATACATAGGAACAGTAGCATATATGACTGTAAGATGTTATCTTACAGGCATTTTATTTATTTATACAAAGGCACCCTGAATACAGTGTTTTTTTGTATGTGCTTAATATTTTAATGGTTTAAAAAATAACCATGTTTCAAAGACTTTTGAAAAAACTAAAACATAAAGGAAAAACAAAATATTTAACTGTTTCTAATGAAAATGATTTTAGAACCACAGGTGTCTTCATTACACTGCCTCAAACCCATCTGTAACACACTCTGTTCACCATCTCAAGTCTATTTAAAATGACAAATCTACCCATCAAGTTGTGACCTATAAGGAATCTGAGGTAAATATTTAAGTGCATGTACTTAATAAGAGTAGTACTGCACTTTAACTATGAGACCTTTAAAAAAATGTACTTTTATTAACTACTGTCTATGCATTAACAAAGCTACTAAATGATATTAAACAAAAAAGTAAAACTATGGTTAAATAATGTTATAATGATAATTGGAATATAAAATTAAAACTCAGATCTATAGGAAAAATATCAGCTTTACCATTGCTACATTATACTTCATGGGTCACTTTAATTCTTAATAACTCTCTGAGATTTTCATGCCTTTCTAAGGGGATGACAGCTTCTGAGATGATTGTTACTGCTATATTAGGAACTTTTTCATGTATATAATGTCTGTTGCATGTGAGTTTATCAATGAAAATATAACATTTAGGGAAAGAAAGACAAAACATCTACCGGTGAGAAAGAGTTCCAAATAAAATACCTCTTCATTCTTTGTTGAAATTCGCTGACGAAAACTCACTGGCTTCCTGTTCTCATCCACTTCATAATCCTCCTCATTCATCCATTCATTGAAAATGTCAGTGTCTAAAATCCACTTCACATGAACCTAAAATCACATCAAAACATAAATATCTAGATAAATAATAAAATCACTTGAGCTTTTAAGTTATTCAGAATGAACCTGATTATTTTCAAATCCTCAATTACATAAGATATATTAAGAACATACTACTAGAAATGATGAGATGTGACTTAAACTTCTCTAATTTTTATTCCATTTCTTTCACTGAATAAAGAAAACAAGAAGGGCTGGGGCTGTAGCTCAGTGGCAGAGCGCTTGCCAGGCATGTGTGAGGAACTGGGTTTGATCCTTAGCACCACATAAAAATAAATAAAATAAAGACATTCTGTCCATCTACAAGTACAAAAAAAAATTTTTTTAAAAAAAGAAAAGGGGCTGGGGATGTGGCTCAAGCGGTAGCGCGCTCGCCTCGCATGCGTGCGGCCCGGGTTCGATCCTCAGCACCACATACCAACAAAGATGTTGTGTCCGCCGAGAACTAAAAAAAATAAATAATAAAAAATTCTCTCTCTCTCCCCTCTCTCTCCTCTCTCACTCTCTCTTTAAAAAAAAAAAAAAAAAAAAAAAAAAAAAAAGAACAGTACCTTGGGTTAGACTGAGATATTGATAGCTAAAATGCCAAAACTGATAATCATGTCATCATTATCTTCATGAAAAACCACTGATAAAAAAAATTCAACTGCACAGAACCAAAGACAGTTATTGCTCTAGGCAAAAAGGATATCTTTAGGTTTGGGCAATCAATAACACTGTAAATTAAATCGAACATGATGAAAAATGAGCATAGTCATAGAGACCATCAAGTACATATATTCCTCTGTAGAGATCTTTTCCAGGAAGGGCTAGAATTGTAGCTCAGTGGCAAAATGCCCATGGGTTAAATCCCAAATTAAAAAAAAAAAAGTTATAAAAATATATAACTCTGTTGATATTCAAGCTTTTAACATATGCAAAATAAAATAAAAACAAGATATATGCTGTTATACACCCTATATATGGTAAAATTATTGTGGAAAAAAGATCATTAAAATATTTAAAATAATGGTTACATATGAAAGAGAAAGAAAGAGGTCAAACAACAAAAGTGTCACTTCAAAGCTTACAGTAATTTCCTAGATATTTCTTTAATAATCACTTATTTCACTATTTTATATTCAATAATTTAATTTTTGTAATTAAGTGCTGCGTTTGTGATAATTATCAAATCTTCTTTAGGAATACAAACTAATATGCAAGCATTATTTTATAAAATAATACGGACAATGACAAAGAATTCCATTTTAAATTTCTGCCAAAAGGCAGATAGCTCCTCTTCCTCAGGTTTCAGAGGTTAGACTTCTAAGCATTAAATAGTGTTCTTCACAGCCCTACTCACACCTTGATTTCAGGCCAGTGAGGCCCATGTTGAACTCATAAACAATAAGACAGTAAGATTCTAAAAAGAAAAAAGAAAAAAATTCTAGTAGCTAGGCATCATGGAGCACACCTGTAGTCCTGGATTCTCAGAAGGCTAAGGCAGGAGGATCACTTGAGCCCAGGAGCTCAAAAATTAGCCTGGGCAAGAGATAGAACCTAATCTCAGAAAATAAAACAAAACAAATAGTATTCTAATAATCTACTGTAGTAACAGTCCATTTACATAACATAAAAATACAGGATCAAGAAGAAAAAATATATAGCATTTAACATTTTTGCTTTTAGTTGTCAATGGATCTTTATTTTATTTATTTATCTATGGTGCTGAAAATCAAACCCAGTGTTTCACCCGTGCTAGGCAAGTGCTCTACCATGGAACCACAACCCCAGCCTCATATTTAACATTTTAAAAAAGAGCATGTTCATTTATTTTTAGAACATTTATTCATTCATTTTTATTCATTTATTTTTAGAACAGAGTGTATGAATTCCAATGTTATTTAGAGTTCACGTATTATATCAAAACGTAGTATATTCAATATTATGGAAGCCATGTACTTAAACAACTATTTAAACTAAGGGAAAATGTTGTGTCAACTGAAAATAGAAGGGAGTTCTTTAGTTTGATTTCTCAAAGCTAAGTGATCAACAAAGTTAAGAGAAAAAAAACCACTGATTTTTCATTTGTGTCAAAGTGCATTCTATTGTCACATGTAATTAAAACACATTTGAAAAAAAGTAAAATACCCCCACTGATTTAATATATTTACAATTTGTTTTTATTGTTGACAGGATGTTTTTAGTTATAGTTATTATTGGCTTTTTTGGGGGGATGGGGAGAAAATGGGGACTGAACTTGGGGCCACGCTACCACTGATCTACAAACCCAGTGCTTCCTATTTTTTATTTTGAGACACAGTCTTGCTAAGTTGCCTAGGCCAGCTTTGAACTTTATGTTCCTCCTGCTTCAGGTTCCCAAGTCTCTGGAATTACAAACTTGCAGCATCCACCCATCATCTTTTTTTTTTTTTTTTTTTTTTTTTTTTTTTTTTTTTTTTTTTTTGTGGTGCTGGGGATTGAACCCAAAGCCTTGGGCATGTGAGGCAAGCACTCTACTAACTGAGTTAAATCCTCAGCCCCTCATCATCATTATTTACTTTAAAAAGTACTTGTAGGGGCTCAGCACTACTTGTGGCTCAGCAGCAGAGTACTCGCCTAGTATATGCAAAGCCCTCAGTTCAATCCTCAGCACCATATAAAAATAAATAAGATAGAGCTGGGGTTGTGGTTCAGTGGTAATGTGTTTGCCTAGCATGCATGAGGCACTGGGTACGATTCTCAGCACCACATACACATACAAATAAATAAAGTAAAGGTCCATTATCAACTAATTTTTTTAAATAAATTAATTAATTAAATAAAAGTCCTTGTAGGGCTGGAGGTGGAGTTGCCTGGCAGAGTACACACTTACTATGTGTAAAGCCCAGGTTCTATCCCCAGAACCCCAAAAAAATCATATCCAAACAAAAAATAGCAATTCCATTTTACTAAAAAGAATCAAAGAAAAATATGTCATTATTTGCCTTCTTCCTCACAAGTACTTACCAATTCCAATCATTTATACTAAGGAATCATGGGAAAAAACAGACATAACTCACAGAAATGTCACTCAAGGGGACGTTTCTCACTAGTTTTATAAATGCAGGCATCATATTTATGACCCAAACCCCAACTTTATATGGTATATGAAAATAGTTATAAAAACCTCTCTAATTTACATATTAAGCAAAAATTTCAACATTGAAAAGTAAAGTTAACATTTTCCTAATAAATAATTTAACCATAGGTATAAACAGACTTCTCTTTTCTGGTGGGGGTAGTGGGAATTGAACTCAAGGTACATTCTACTACTGAGCTACAACCCCATCCCACACAAACTTTTCTTAATACCACAAATAAGAACGACAGTTTCCAGGAAGGGGGGGGGGGATTAAGGTAATACTTTAATGATGTACCTTGAGTGAGTGGAGGGGAAGAGGGTAATGGAAGGATAGCAGAATAAAATAGACATTATTATTGCTGTGAGTATATACGTGACTGCATGACCAATGTAATTCTGCAACCTGTACACTCAGAAAAATGAGAAATTATACCCCATCTGATTCAAATGTATGATATGTCAAGATCATTTTACTGTCATGTGTAACTAATTAAAATAAATTTAAAAAAAAGAAAGTTAAAGAAAAAAATATAAAAACTTAACATATTTTCACGAAATACACTTTTAAATTTTAAATTTATGTACACAATAGTGTAGGAAGTTTAATGGTAAAAAAAGGGGGGAAATGAATGCCTTAAAGGCTAAAAGGAAAACATTAAACACAATGTTAAGAGAATATGTTTAACTCAACCACGTATGGAAACCTAGTATAGAGCAAATGTCAAATCACTGAGGAAAAGGTGGTCTTTTTAATACATTATGTGTCTAAATATAAACAATTGGATAACCATTTGAAAAGAACATGATGAGATCCATTCTTTTTATCAAAATAAAAACAGATTAGAGATCTAAATTTAAAAGATGAAACTATGTGACAGCTAGAATAAAACAATGTGAATTCCTAACAAGGCAGGTTTTTGCTAAATCCAACTAAAATTCTGAATGCAATAACAGTAAAGATGGAAAAAACTGATCACATAAAAATAATAAATTTTAAGCTGGGCACAGGGACATGTGCCCAGGGACTTGGAAGGTTGAGAGGCAGGAGGATCCCAAGTTCAAAGCCAGTCTCAGCAATTTAGTGAGGCCCTAAGCAACTTAGCAAAACCTTGTATGAAAATGAAAAAATAAAAAAGGTTAGGGCCAGGTACAGTGGAACACGCCTATAATATCAGGGACTTGGGAGTCTGAGGCAGGAGGACAGCAAGTTCAAAGACAGCCACAGCAATTTAGCGAGGCCCTAAGCAACTTAGGGAAGTGCTGTCTCAAAATAAAAAAATAAAAAGGGCTGGGGATGTGGCTGAGTGGGTAAGCATTCCTGGGGTTCAATCCCTAGTACCAAGAAACAAAAACAATGTTGGGGGGGGTGAGAACAAAGACATGTAGATTTTAAATGATAAATCAAAGAAGGAACAAAGTATTAATGACAGGCAAATCTGGATAAAGATTTCAGAAGTATGCAATATACTATTTTTTCCCCCTATGGTTTTTTTTTGTGAGTTTAAAATTACTGCAAATAAAGATTCTTTGAAAAAAAGAGACAAGCCAAGCATAACCCCAGCTGCTCAGGAGACTGAGGCGGAAGGATATCAAGTTCAAAGCCAGCATGGACAATTTAGTGAGACCCTGTCTTAAAATTAAAAAGGGCTGGAGATGTAGCTCAGTGGTAGCATACCTTGGGTTTAAGCCCCAGTACAACAAAAACACACAAAAAAGGTCTGGTGGGTACCATATACATGTAATCCCAGTGGACTAGGGAAGCTGAGGCAGGAGGATGGCAAGTTTGAGGCCGACCTGGACAACATAGCAAGATCTTGTCTCCAAATAAAGTAAGATGGGCTGGGGATGTAATTCAGTGGCAAAGCACCCCTGAGTTCAATCTCTAATACCAAATAAAATTTAAAAAAAAATAGATTCAGAGAAGAAAAAAAACAAAAAAAACACCTTATTTCAGCCAGGCACAACACAGCATACCTGTAGTCCTATATACATAGGAGGCTGAAGCAAGAGGATCAAAATTTGGAGACCAGGGGCTGGGGATATACCTCAGTTGGCAGAGTGCTTGCCTCTTATGCACAAGGCCCTGGGTTCAATCCCCAGCACCACCAAAAAGAAAAAAAAAAAATAGTTGGAGGCCTATCTGGGCAATAATGTGAGACCCCACCTCAAAAAACAAACAACAACAACAACAAAAAAGTGGAATTTTTGTTGTTAATCACATTTACATATATAAAAGCTAAAGTTTTTTTCTAAGGGCCACATGATTAGCACAATTAGAAATAAAATCAGGTCAGAACATTCAATTATTTAAACTGGGGATATAGCTCAGTGATAAGAGCAGTTGCCACTATACACAAGGCCCTGGGGCTTAATCACCAAAACCACCAAATAAAAATAAACACACAAAAGGATAAATTTCTTCAAAGAATTAATAGAAGAAATCTTGGAGATGGTTATAAAGTAGTACTTTGTACTATTCTTGCAATTGCAAAAATTATTTCTGTGTTTAAAGTTCAGGGAAATAACACGCATGAAATAATGGTTCAATCCCTAGCATCACCAAAACAAAAACAAAAAAAAAAAGAAAAAGAAATAAAAATGTTGGGGGTGGAGATCAATGCAGAATTTTATCATTATAATACAATTGGTTAATAAAACAAATCTGTTATCATAGTAATTCATTTAGGAACTGCTTCCAAACTTCCTAAATGACACACCAATGATGTTCAAACTCTACTGCTCTCTCCAACAAAAATCTGACTTGGTCTGGGATTCTTCTCCATCATCAATATAGACATTTCATCCAAGACCTTGAGAAGAGGTTATGGATGTCTATTAAAAAGGATGACTAGAAAGGGCAATCATTTTTCTGTATCTCCTTAAAAGATTATTTAGAGTTCAGATGGGTTAATAGATTATGTAAGTTTTTTTTTAAACCTGGGCACAGTGGCTCATGACTAGAATCCCCGTGACTCGGGAGGCTGAAGCAGGAGGATCACAAGTCCAAGTCCATACTTAGCAATTATGTAGGCCCTAAGCAACTTAGCAAGACCCTGTCTCAAAAAATAAAAAAGGGGGCTGGGGATGTGGCTCAAGCGGTAGCGCGTTCGCCTGGTGTGCGTGCGGCCAGGGTTCGATCCTCAGCACCACATACCAACAAAGATGTTGTGTCCGCCGAGAACTAAAAAGAAATAAATATTAAAAAAAAAAAAAAAATTCTCTCCTCTCTCTCTTTAAAAAAAATAAAATAAAAAAATAAAAAAGGTTGTGGCTCAGTGCTTAAGGACTCCTGGGTTCAATCTGTAATATCCTCCCCCCACCCAATTTTTTTTCTAGGTCCATACTTTGTTGCCCTTTAATTTTTAACAAAGATAGTTTGGGCTAGGGATGTAGCTCAAGCCATAGCACACTCGCCTGGAATGCGTGGGGCACTGGGTTCGATCTTCAGTACCACTTAAAAAAAATAAAGATGTTGTGTCCACCAAAAACTAAAAAATAAATATTAAAAAAATTCTCTCAAAAAAAAAAAAAAAAGAAAAAAAAGAAAGAAAAAAAGATAGCTCATCTGCTGAATTTTAAATTTCATCAAAGATTTTTTAAACAAACATTTACCTTCCAAGGCTTTTCTGGAATTGGTGGATCTTCAATTTCAGCATCAACATCATTACTATGGACCCAAGTATCATAGCTATAAAATAAATAAAATTTAAAAAACAAATTAGAATCAAATTTCATTCTTAATCTTTATCAAACAATAAGGATACATTTTAGCTAGGTACAGTGGTATATACCTATGATCCCAACAGACTGAGGCAGAAAGATCATAAGTTCGAAGCTAGCCTTTAAAATTTAGTGAGACCCTATCTTTTGGGGGGGGGGGGGAGCCGGACACACAGTGGCCCATGCATTTAATCCCAGTAACTTGGGAAATCACAAGTTCAAGGCCAGACCGAACAACTTAGCAAGACCCTGTCTCAAAATAAAAATATAAAGGGCTGGGGATACATCCCCAGTGGTAAAGCATCCCTGTGTTAAATTCCTAATACCAAAAGACAGAAAGAAAGAGAGAGAAAATTTCCAGTGGGTGGGAAGTGGAGAGAGAAGGAGGAAGTGCTGGGGAGTGATACTGCCAATTTTTTGTTATATTGTAAACACATACAAACATGTAACAACAAACCTCATCATTATATACAACTATAGTAAACCAATAAAAAAAATATGGAAAGAGGATTTAACAAGCATTTCACTGAATCTATAAAATCACTTTGTATAATTGATAATTTAACGCTATTAATCCTTCCAACTCTTTAACATGGGATAGTTTTCTATTTATATTTTAACTTTTTTCCGTAAAGTTTTATAGTTTTTATTGTATAAATATTTCACTTCTTTGTTAAATTTAACTTCAAAATGTTTTATTCTAGGGCTGGGATTGTGGCTCAGCGGTAGAGTGCTCGCCTAGCACGTGCAAGGCCCTAGGTTCGATCCTCAGCACCAAATAAAAATAAAATAAAGATACTGTGTTCAACTACAACTAAAAAAAAAAATAAATTAAAAAAAAAGTTTTATTCTTCTGATGCTATTGTATATGGGATTGTTACTCATTTCCTTTTTAGAATTTTCATTTTCAATATATAAAAATGCAACTGATTTGGGGTATTGACTTTATATCCTGTTATTCTGCTCAATTCATTTAAAAAAATTTTTTTAAAGCAGTTAGGGAAATAGCTCAGTGGCAGAGCACTGAACTAGCATGCTCAAAGACTTTGTTCAATCCCCATGACTTCCAAAAAAAAAAAAAAAGATTGAGAATGTAATTTTAAAATACTATCATTACACCATTATAACAAGTTATCAGTTCTGTCTTTACTACTGTACCAAGAAATCTCCTTGGCAGTAGTCATTATTATAGCCTTAATATTGCCTGAAATGGGCAACTCAGTTCACAGAATTCTCAAGTTCATGTTCCCAAAAAGTGTTTCTTGTCCTTCAGAACAGTACTTTTCACCTGGTGTTTGTTCCTTCTTGTCACCGCTCTTTTTCACCTCTGTTGCCAATTTCTAGATTTCCCCCCAAACCTCTAATAACTTAAGGCTCCAGGGCTCAATTTTTAGAACAAAACTCTTTTCTTGGTGATTTCATTCACTCCTGTGACTTCAAACAAACACTAACGATTTAAAATCTTGTATCTGTCCTCTATTCTGAATTCTGAACTCATAAATCCAAGAGCCAATTCCACACCTCTTTTGAGTATAACAAGTGTTCCAAACCTAACACTGTTGAGAGCCACAGCCAAAGGGGCCCCAGCAAACTTCCAGCTGCCAGCAAACTTCCAGCTGCCGGCTGATGATTGGCTCACAGCAGCCCCAGCAACATCTAGCTGATTGGCTCCTCTGTGGTGATGTTCATTGGGCTGTTTCCCTGCCCTTCAGACTGCCAGCTGATGATTGGCTCACAGCGGCCCCAGCAACATCTAGCTGATTGGCTCCTCCACGGAGCTGCTCATTGGGGGACTTCTTTGGCTCCGCCCACGCGACCCAGCCAATCAGCCTCAAGAGCAGGAGGATTGTGGGAGGTGGAGAGGTTTGTGTGGGTGTGAGAGGCTTGTGGGAAGCCACTGGTGGCAGTTGGGCTCTGAGGGTTTTTTCCTGAGGAGCTGTTTTGTTTGGCTTGTAGTTCTAAAAATAAAGTTAAGTTTCTTTTGACAAGTGGCTCCTGAATTGTGCCCAGCCAGACTGCTGCAAACACACTTAAAGCTCAATTTGTAAATGAATTCAGACTGCAATAATGCACGTTACAGTCAATCAACCTCATCTCAATAAATGACAACCCCATTTTTTCAATTGTGCAGGCCAAAATCCTTGGACACATTCTTGATTTTACTCTCAAATGCATCCTAAAATCAAACCATCAGCAAATTCTACTGCTCTTCATTCAAACTGTCCAGAGTCTACCTTCTTCTCAATCTTTCACTGTGTTCACTGGTTTCCCTGCTTCATCCATTGCCTTCCTGTCAATTTTTCACAAAACCAACCAAAATGATCCTTTTGAAATCCCAGCCTGTCCATAAAACTCCACTACTCAAACAAAATCTGCCAGGGGATCCCACCTAGTCAGAGTAGACTCATAATGCTAATAGTGGGCCTGGGGATATATTTCAGTTGGTAGAGTGCTTGCCCTGCACGTACAAGGCCCTAGGATCAATCCCCAGCAACACACACACACACACACACACACACACCCTCTAATAGTGGCTTGCCAAGAACTCAAAATCTAGTTCTACTGCTGTCACTATGCAGCAATGTGACCCCCTTTCCTAGTCTTCTCCTTTTATTCCACACTCATGTTATAACTGAGCAACACAGGTTTTAATTCTTCAACATGTGCCATCAAGCCTATGTACACTTTACACAGGCTATTTACCTACTGCCTGGAATGTTCCTCACTGCTGTGATATCTACATAGTTCACTTCATTACTCAAAGATCTCTTCTCAGTGAGCTTCAACTCACTAATCTAAATCACTATATATATTCTAACACAAATTTGACATAAGTGTATAATTATCTACCAAGTAAAACTCTTAATACAAATACACAGGCCAATAAATTATTATAAAAACCAAATGATCTCTAATCAAATATAGATGATTTATCTTTATGTCATTTGTTTATGTATTTTTAAATTTTCAATTATATGTTTTAGACACTACTTAGAAGTCAGTTCAGAAACATTAGGGAGTAGCACAGGTCTGTTTATATTGCTGGCACAGGGGGAACACACCTGTAATCCCTGAAACTCATGTGGCTCAGGCAGGAGGATCACAAGTATCAAGGCCAGTCTCAGCAACTTGGCAAACACCCTAGTAACTTAAAAAGGGCTGAGAGTATCGATTAGTGGTAAAATACCTCTGGATTCAATACCAAGTACTGCACCTGACTCCAATTGAACATATCTAAAGACACAGTTCGTTCTTTTAAAACTATAATTATGAGCTAAGTGCAGTGGCACATGACTGTAATCCCAGTGACTTGAGAGGCTGAGGCAGAAGGATTGCAAATTCAAGTCCAACTGCAGCAAATTTGTGAAACCTTTCTCAAACTAAAAAAGAAAAAGAATTAAGGATATAGCTCATTGGTAAAGCACCCCTCAGTTCAATCCCTACTATCACAATATATAACTGTGCCACAAACAGTAGCACATACCTGTAGTCCTAACTAGCTTAAGAGGAAGGCTTGGTTGGAGGATCACTTGAGCACAGGACTTTGAGACTAGCCTAAGTATCATGGTAAGACCCAGTCTCAAAAAGCAAAAACAGAACAAAAGGAAATAAATATAGCCAGGCATAGTGGCCTAGGAATGTAATCCCAACCACTCTGGAGGCTGAGGCAGGAGGATTACAAGTTCAAGGCTAGCCTGGGCAATATAGCAAGGCCCTGTCTTTAAAGACCATGGTGGGGGCTGGGGATGTGGCTCAAGCGGTAGCGCGCTGGTCTGGCATGCGTGCGGCCCGGGTTCAATCCTCAGCACCACATACCAACAAGGATGTTGTGTCTGCCGAGAACTAAAAATAAATATTAAAATTCTCTCTCTCTCCCCCTCTCTCACTCTCTCTTTAAAAATAAATAAATAAATAAATAAATAAAGACCATGGTGGCAGGCGGGCAGGCGGGAATGGGGGTGGGGGCAAGGGCAGCTGAGGATTTATCTCAGTAATTGAGCGCTTGCCTGGCATGCTCAAGGCCCTGGGTTCCATCCCCAGTACCATAATCAAACAAAACAAAAGCACCTCATACACAAAATCAGACAATTTTTTTTTTGTCTTCTAGTGAAGACTAAACATCTATTCAATAGTCTTATTCCTCCTCAGTGGGAATGGAATCTGATCAACCTCTATAGCCAAATATCAATTTTAAAAAAAATACAGAGAAACAACCTGGTTTCTAAGATAGTACATTGTAGAAAGGGGTAAAGAAGACAAAGGAGAACCTATAAATTGGAATTATATATACCAGTTAATCAAACAGGTGAATTTTATTTGACTTCTAATTCAAACAAATATCAATCATCAATCAAATATATCACTTACATGACAACACTGACAAGGTATTTCATATTAAGTAATTAGTCCTTTTTTTTTAGTACTGACAATGATGTTATGATTATTTCCTTTTAAAAATGATTCCTTATATTTTAGAAATGCATACTTAAATATTTATGGCAAAATGATGTGTCTAGGATTTGATTCAAATAACTTGGGAAGACAAAAATCAGAAGGGAGTTGACTATCCCACTCTACATAGCAGGACCAGAATAAAATCAATACCAAAACAGTTCTCCTGTAAATTCAGGAAAATAAAGTACATGGAAAGCTATACCTAAATCCATGTGCCCTGGACAGACATACTATTGAAAAAGTACCCCCTACCCACTACCACTAACATCTAGGTATTACATGTAATATTGTTTATTCATGCTACAAATACTCAAACACTATGACATATAAAAGTAGGAACAACACTAGGTAAATAAATTTAAGACTGGAAAAACTTCTCAGACATAATTTCATCCTTAATAGTTTTTGAAAAATCAAAACAAGCCAATCACAAATATGAAGAAGAAAAATTCATCTCTTAAAGGAAACAGATCTAAACTAGCAATCTAATACCATAAACAAAACCTCTTTGCAAAGGCATAGAAGCTCAGTTTTTTGAGAGGGGAAAAAAACACAACTTGTGATCTCATAGAATTCCATACCTTAAATAAGTCAAAAGCCTGACTTACATATATATATATCATACCTCAGAGCATACACATCAATATTAATTATCTGAAGAGAGGATCTCAAAGGCTCCAAACACAAAGTAATGATAAGGAGATGGAAACATTAATTACCCCGATTTGATCAGTACAGACTAAATACACATTTGTATTGAAATATTGGAACATACCTCATAAATGTGTACAATTATTAAATGCTACTAAAAATATTTAAAAATTTTAAGGAGATAGAAATGCTCACTAACCCTGATTTGATCATTTTATGCTCTATAAATGTACAAAATTATCAAACTGTACCCCATAAATACATGCAATTAAAATAATGATTAAAAAAAAAAAAAAGTTAGTGGTGCAGGCCTGTAACCCCAGCATCTCAGGAAGCTGAGGCAGGAGGATCTCGAGTTCAAAGCCAGACTCAGCAAATAGAGAGGCACAAAGCAACTCAGTGGGACCCTGTCTCTAAATAAAATATAGAATAGGGCTGTGTTCAATCTCCAGTAACAAAAAAAGGAGGCGGGGGCGGGGAATGTGGCTCAGTGGTTAATCACCACTGGGTTCAATTCCTGGCACTAAATAAATAAAAATAAAAAATTACCTCTCTGGAGGCCGGGGTTGTAGCTCAGTGGTAGAGCATCTGCCTTGCATGTGCTGGGTTCAATCCTCAGCACCACATAAAAATCAATTAATAAGGGGCTGGGGTTGTGGCTCAGTAGTAGAACACTTGCCTAGCACATGCAAGGCCCTGGGTTCGGACCTCAGCACCACATAAAAATAAATAAAACAAAGGTATTGTGTTCAACTTAACTCAAAAAATAAAATAAATAAAATTACCTGTCTGGGTAGAAGCCCCAATGTACTAACACCTGCTTGTCTTTTCTCATCACTGGTCTCAGCCATTCTTCTGAAAAGAGAAAAAAGAAAAACCTTAATTAAACTGATGAAATAAGTGAGCCAATTATGATTTAGCCTTAATTGTTATCAAGACTTTTTGGTTTTCTTTTGGTCTGCTTTAAATGACTTCAGAGTTCACCATCCATAGATAGCTAGCTCCATTCCTCAAGGCTCAAGGTGAGGCTGAACATCTTGGAGGAAGGGTGCCACAGAGGGAAGCATTTCATATCATGATCAGAAAGCAGAAAGACTCTACTCTCCTCAAAACTGCGTCCCAAATTCCCACATCCTCCAGCCATACCCTATCATTTCAGTTACCACTCAATTGATCACTATCAGGAATTAATTCATTGATTGGGTTAAGATTCTCAGAATCCAATCATTTCTCCTCTGAACCTTCTTGTACCATCTCACATGTAAGCCTTTAGGGGACACCTCACATCCAAACCATAACAGTTTTACTATGAGCGGGGCCAGTGAGAAAAGAGGGAAAGAGATTTTTAATTGAAGACCATCTACCAAATTAAAGAAAAATTTCTCAGCTTATATATTCAGACTTTCTGGATTTTAGGTCTACTATCTATCACTCCCTCAAATACACACTGGGAAATGAACCCAGTGCTGCTTTACCACTGAGTTATATCCCCAGCACTTTTTAAAAAAATTTTTTGTAATTATAGATAGACAGAATGCCTTTATTTAATTTGTTTATTTTTATGTGGTGCTAAGGATGGAACCCAGTGCCTCATACCTATTAGGTAAGCTCTCTGCCACTGAGCTATAGCCACAGGCCCCATCCCTAGAACTTTTCATTTTGAATAGGCTCTCACTTAGTTGCTGAGGCTGGCCTCAAATTCACAATCCTCCTGCCTTAGTCTCCCAAGTCACTGGGATCACAGGTTATGCCACCGCACCTGGCTACTATCTGTCACTCTGGATAAAACCAACGGCAATAAACTATCCCCCTCCCTTTCATCTGTCTATCCCTCTTTTCCACTCAAGTCACAATCACCATAATCTTCACAGCTTCATTTCCAATGTACAACCTCACATCCGTTTTCTATAAAGTTCTGTATTAATTTCAACTTCAAGGTTTGAGTCATGCCTCATCTCCTTGATAAAGGCAATTTACTATTCTTCTTTCTACAAATTCACTTTTCCTGGTGTCCTACAGTGCTTACAATGCTACATTAAGGACTGAAGATATACCTCAGTGGTACAATGCTTGCCTAGCATGTGTGAGATCCTGGATTTGATCATCAGCACCTAGGAGGTATTTAAAAAAAAAAAGAAAAATCTTTTCAATATCATTTTTATTACTCTTTAGTTGTCTCATATCTGTTAATCTAGCACTCTTAACAAGGGTACAAGAACTTTGCAAGTGTAGCTTAGTGGGTAAAGCACTTGCCTAGTGTGTATATGACCCTAATTTGATTTCCAGCACCATTTAAAAACAAAACAAAAGTATAAACCAGGTGCAGTGGTGCAAGCCTGTAATTCCATCAGCTCGGGCTTCTGAGGCAGAAGGATTGCGAATCCATAGCCAGCCTCAGCAATGAGGCACTAAGCAACTCAGTAAGACCCTGTCTAAATAAAATACAAAATAGTGCTGTGGATGTGATTCAGGGTCGAGTACCCTTAGTTCAATCCTCATACCAAAAAAGAAAAAGTATGAGCATTGTGTTCATAGCCAGCCCCAGCAATGAGGCACTAAGCAACTCAGTAAGACCCTGTCTAGGGGCTGGGGATGTGGCTCAAGCGGTAGCGCGCTCGCCTGGCATGCATGCGGCCCGGGTTCGATTCTCAGCACCACATACAAACAAAGATGTTGTGTCCGCCAATAACTAAAAAATAAATATTAAAATTCTCTCTCTTTCTCTCTCTCCCTCTCTCACTCTCTGTTTAAAAAAAAAAAAAAAAAGTAAGACCCTGTCTAAATAAAATACAAAATAGTGCTGTGGATGTGATTCAGGGTTGAGTACCCTTGAGTTCAATCCCCGTACCAAAAAAGAAAAAGTATGAACATTTTGTTCATTTTGTAGATAGGTACAAATTAATAATTTTTACTGATTTTAATCACAGTTGCGATTAATTCTACATTTCAGCACTGGTTATCATGTGCTTCTTTGATAGTCTGAATTTATCTTAGAAACTTAATTCTAGTAGTAAGAGGAAGTTCTGAAAAAAGCCCCTTGAAAGCCAAGAAACCAGCAAAAAAGCCAATCTTTGTGTAAATATTTTTTTTTTAGATCCTGTTTTTAATTCTTTTGGATTAATAGCCAGAAGCGTCGTCACTGGATTGTTAATTCTATTTTTAGATATAGGGATGTGGCTGAGTGGTAGGCTACTTGCCAAGCATCCTTGAGGTCCTGAGTTTGATTCCCATCACTGCAATAAACAATACTACAACTTCTAGATTTTTCAGAGACCCTTTACACTGCTTTTTCATAGTTGCCACAGTGCACAGTTTTCATAGTTGCCAGCAGTGCACAGAATTTCCAATTTCTATACATCATTTCCAACATTTATTAATTTCTGTTTTTTTGATAGTGGCCATTCTACATGTATAAGCTGATCTCACTGTGGTTTTGATTTTCATTTCTTTGATAATTAGTGTTGTTGCGCATCCATGTGCTTGTTGACCATGCGTATATCTTCTTTGAAGAAATATCTACTGAAGTCTGTTGTCTACTTTTTATTCAATTTGGATATGGCTGAATGGTTGCACTTGCCTAGCATTCATGGAGCCTTTGGTGTGACCCCCAATACCACCCTGGGGAAAAATTCAACTTAAAAACTTAGAGATACTGTGTTAGCAAGAGAATAGTATCATACACTGCTATCCTCCACCTCCACCTAGTGGCAACCAGTTGCTAATACCAAACAGAAAAGCTGAAGAAAGGCCAACTAACTATAAGCTCTGTAACTGTAACTAGATACAGAGTGATGTTTCTCTTTATGAAAAGATTAAGCTATGGTTTCTTAGATTTGATACCAAACATACAATCAACCCACCCTCCTTCCCCCACCAAAAAAATTAAATTCTTATGATCATTTTTTTAATAACTGTATGGTCTGTGTAGTTATGTCTCCTCCTTTCACTCTTGATATTTATTACTTGTTCTTTTTTTCCTCCCTGTGTGCACAGCAGGATTTTTATAACCTTATTAGTCTTTCAAAGAATCACTGACATTGCTGAGGATCACATTGTTGCATATATATTTTTTAAGATGTCAATGGACCTTTATTTACATGTGATGCTGAGAACTGAATCCGGTGCCTCACACATGCTAGCTCTACTACAGAGCTACAATCCCAGCCCCTGATTATTACATATTTTTTAATTCATTAATTTCTACTCCATTATTTTTCCTTTAGATTAAAATATATTTAGAGTGATTTTTAGTCTTTTTTCTTTCTTAATATATGCATTTAAAGATACATATGTAATGAGTTTAAGCATTTGCTTACACTGTATCTTATAAAACTTAATGTTGTTATACTCTGTTATTTTTTAAATTATTACTCAGTCAAAGGATTTTCTGTTTTCAGTATAATTTCTTCTTAACCCATGGATTATTTAGCAATATATTCCTTGAATGTTCAAATACACATGCAGCATAAATCTTAAAGAGTCAGGAAAATAACACTCCATGGGGTTATTGGCCATTCAAATATGAAATAATTTGGCTTCCTATATGAAAGTCATGCTGCAATGTGCAGTCTTTACCCAAAAACTTAATTGTGGTATCCCTACAGATTTATTTCTCATTATAAATTAACTTTTATTATGTATTTCAACTCAGTTTTTTGAAAGAATGGTTAGCACATGTTAAGTTTCTGTAGGTATGATAAACTCTGCCCACTGTTGAAATCATCTTTCAGAGCAAGTTAAACATCAAAAAATCAAACCACTGGGGGCTAGGACTGTAGTTCAATGGTAGAACTCTTGCCTAGCATATGTGAGAGACTGGGTTTGATCCTAACACCACATAAAAATAAATAAAATAAAGGCATTCTGTCCAACTACATTAATTAATTTTAAAAATAATCGAAATACTGAAAATTCACCAAACTAGTATGCTACTCTTGGACTCTACTGACAACCAGTCAACTGTTTTTTTCCTCAAAACTAAGAGATGATTGCCAACAAAGAAATAAAAGCTGTACAAAACAAAGTAAGTCTAATTAAGGAACAAAACTCTTTGTTGAAGAAAAAAAACTATGTATTTAAATAGAATGTGAGGGGCTGGGGTTGTGGCTCAGCGGTAGAACTCTCACCTAGCATGTGCAGAGCATTGGGCTCGAGCCTCAGCATCAACAAAAATAAATAAATAAAAGAATTGTGTCCAACTATAAAAAACTAAAAAATATTTTAATAGAGAAATAAATAAATGGAATGTGAAATTTAATACTTAAAACTCACTTTAAAAAGCTGGATATAGGGACTGGGGTTGTGGCTCAGCTGTAGAGCGCTCACCTAGCACATGTGGAGCACTGGGTTCAATCCTCAGCACCAAACAAAAATAAAATAAAGGTATTGTGTCCAACTACAACTAAAACATTTTTAAAAAGTTGAATATACTAAAAAAGTTGAATATTCTAAACCTGATATAGAAGCCATATGATATGATGTATGAGTTTATTAGTTCACAGCCAGAACTAACTTACCATCCTCTTGTGAAGAAGGATATGGATAAATGTGGTGGGAAGCTTTAGACTTCTCCTCAGTAAAAGTTCCCTGGAAAGCAAATGAAAAAATTACATAAAAATATAACACATAGCAAGCAAACTAATTAGTTAGAAATTCCCTAATAATTATAAAAGTACTCATTTATTTATATTTGAAGACTATATTATTTTTCATTAAGGAAAAGGGATATTAATAACAAAGATATTGTCTATAGACATACAAGTTGAGTACCCCTTATCCAAAATGCTTGGGACCTGAAGTGTTTCAGATTTCTGAGCTTTTTGGATATTGGAATACTTGCAAAGACCTTACCAGTGGAAAATCGCTAATCCAAAAATCCGAAATGCCCCCAAATTCAAACCTTTTAGAGTATCATAGTGGCACTCAAAATGTTTAGTATTTCAGAGTATTTCAGAATTCAGAGTTTCAGATTAGGGATGTCCTACCTTTACTTCTTAGCTAATTGTCTCTCTCTCTCTCTATGGGTACTTCTAACTAATTCTTAAAATTGTTCCAAAACTAACACAATTATCATCATTAACTTATGTGAATTAATGTAGGTTTTATGACATAGAGCCATAAGCTTAGGCTACACAGATATATGGTGGGACATAAGAAATTACTGCCCCCACCTTACCCCCCCATTTACACACACACACACACACACACACACACACACACTCTCTCTCTCTCTCTCACACACACACACACACACACACACGCTATTGCTGTAGTTTTAAGTCAATGCTGGAATACTAATGAACATAAAAAGTCAAGTTATAACTAGGTCACAGCCAGAATACTGAATACAGTCTAGGACATACTTGCAGCAATTTACATCAAAGTATGTTCACTCTAGAAACCATAAGATGAATGGAAAGTCTTATAATCAGTTGTAAGTAGCATGTCAATACATTCTCTGAATTGTTTCTTTGTCACCTCTCCCAAAACTGGTGATTGACCCAGGAGTGCTCTAGCACTGAGCTATATCCCAAGTCCTTTTTATTTTGAGACAGATTTCAGAAGTTGCTGAGGCTGGCCTGGAACTTGTAATCCTCCAACTTCAGCCTCCCACGTAGATGGGATTAAGGCATGTGCCAAAGTACTTGGCTGTTTTCAATTTTTTTAATATTAATTTTTTAGTTATTGGTGGACACATATCTTTATTTTATGTGGTACTGAGGTTCAAACCTAATGCCTCACGCGTGCTAGGCAAGCGCTCTACCTCTGAGCCACAATCCCAGCCCCATTTTATTTTTTCACAATGAATATTTACTATTACAATCAGACAAACACTTAGTAATGCTTCATCAAAGAATTCTAAAATTTATAAAAATTTGGAGCTGAGTTAGGTGCTTCATAAGATAAGGAATTCTCAATCATTGAAATGTTTTGGGTGCATTTTTGGAACAGCCACCAGAGGAGGGAAAGATATATCAATATTCAATAAGTCAGAGGCAACAAACAGAACAGCACATGTTGGCATATACACCCTATTAGACAGTCCTGGATTTGAACCGTAGCTTTGTATACTATTTGCATGACATGGAACAACTTATTTTTATGCATCAGTGACTTATGTAAAATGAAATGATAATATGCCTATCAAAATTTTTTTAAGGGGGCTGGGGATGTGGCTCAAGCGGTAGCGCGCTCGCCTGGCATGCGTGCGGCCCGGGTTCGATCCTCAGCACCACATACCAACAAAGATGTTGTGTCCGCCGAGAACTAAAAAAATAAATAAATATTAAAAATTCTCTCTCTCTCTCCTCTCTCACTCTCTCTTTAAAAAAAAAAAAATTTAAGTTGTAGTTATTAGATTAAGACTAAGAGTAGTGACAGGCTCACTGTAAGTGCTTAATCAGTATGGGTTGTTAATGCATGTAAAATGCTAATTAGGGCTGGGGTTGTGGCTCAGTGGCAGAGCGCTTGCCTAGCATGTGTGAGGCACTGGGTTTGAGTCTCAGTACTGTGAATCAATAAATAAAATAAAGGTCCATTGACAACTAAAAAAAAAAAGCTCAAGTAAAGCCCTGATGGTCAGTACTCCAAAATGGCACCATTTTTACCTCCTGAGGTCTCTCTTCTCTATTAGGGATAAGGATATAATTTACTGGTAGAGCCTAGCATGTACAAGGTTCAGTTCCAAGCACCACAATTAAAAAGAAAAAAAAAAAAAAAGATGACTCTTTGAAATCAGCCAACACTACTATCCCCTCAAGAGTATACCTATCTAGCCGGTGTGGTAGCACACTATAATCCCAGTGGCCTGGGAGGCTGAGGCAGGAGGATTAAAATTCAAAACCAGCCTCAGCAACTTATCGAGGTCCTAAGCAACTTAGTGAGACCCTGTCTCTAAATAACATGCAAAAAACTTGGGGATGTAGCACAGTGGTTAAATGCACATGGGTTCAATCCCCGACCCTCTCCCCAATTTAAAAAACAACAACAACAACAAAAAAAAAAGTATAAACCTATACAACATTCATGAAGTCATGTTTTTTACAAAGTATTACAGCTAACTATTTACTGTTAACTATTCAAACATAACTCCTTGCAGCATGATTTGGTAGTCTTGAGTAATTTTAGCTTGAAGGCATGAACCAGTCAGTTCATCTGCCCTTTTAACAGTCCATATGTAATTAAGCTATACTCGACAGTCCAATAAACAAATATTCCAAGAGAAAAAAAGGTGGTTAAAGATCTACTAAAAGTAATAATGCGGGCTGGGGATGTGGCTCAAGCGGTACTGCTCGCCTGGCATGCGTGCAGCCCGGGTTTGATCCTCAGCACCACATACCAACAAAGATGTTGTGTCCGCCGAGAACTAAAAAATAAATATTAAAAATTCTCTCTCTCTCTCTCTCCCCTCTTTCACTCTCTCTTTAAAAAAAAAAAAAAAAAAAAAAAAAAAAAGCTAGCCTCAGCAACATTTTTTTTAAGTTGCAATTTTTAAAATATATGTTTTAGTTACAAACAAACATGATACATTTATTTATTTATTTATTTTTATGTGGTGCTCAGAGTTGAACTCAGTGCCTCCTATGTGCTAAGCAAGCACTCTACCCCTGACCTACAACCTCAGCAACTTAGGAAACCCCTAAGCAACTTAGTGAGGCCCTAAGCAACTCAGAGAGACCCTGTCCCAAAGCAATAAAAATAAAAAGAACTAGGTATGTGGCTCAATGATTAGGCGTCCCTGTGTTCAATCCCTGATACTACCCCCCCACACCAAAGTAATAATGCTAGTGAAAAGAAATAGACTTCACATTGCTCCGATAGTACAATTACACTACCTTTCTCTATGTGTTTGACACAGATATCACATGTAAAAAGCTATACGAAAATCTGTAATTGTAAGCAATATTTGAAACATCTGCATTCAAAACACAGAAGATATTTTACTAATGCTAAAACGTATTTCATGGGCTGGGGATGTGGCTCAAGCGGTAGCGCGCTCGCCTGGCGTGCGTGCGGCCCGGGTTCGATCCTCAGCACCACATACAAACAAAGATGTTGTGTCCGCCGAGAACTAAGAAAAAATAAATAAATATTAAAATTCAAAAAAAAAAAACAAAAACAAAAAAAAAAACATTTCAACTGGCAGTCTCTTTTGCAGCAGAGAAGAAAAAAAAGATACTTAATGAGACTTCTCAACTAATCCCACAGATCAGTAAAACTGTGTAACACAAATGATGTTCCAAAAAATTATCTTGTACCTGGGTATTCACAGTTAGTTTAGCATGTCATGAGTTTCATTACAGTTTAACCACATGTAACCAAAAACCTAGTAAATACCAAAGACTCAGCCGAAAAATGAATTTAGTGAAGGAGTTTAAAATATCAGAAAATAGCATTATGTGACTCAAGACATATAAGCTTGGACTGAGGATATAGCTCAGGGATAGACGGCTTCCCTACTATGTACAAGGCCCTTGGGTTCATTCCTCAGTACTAAGAAAATACACACACTCACGTGCTTATCAGGAAAGTACAGTTTTGTTTTGTTTTCACCCACCAGTCTCCAATTCATAGACCCATGTGCTCCTCCTGCCTCAGCCTCCTGAGTAGCTAGGACTACAGGCATTCACAATTCCTGATAGAAAGTAGCATTTTTTTTTAGTAATTTTAAAAGAAACACATATCTAAATAGAATATGTATAACTGGGTGGAGTGGGCAAGTTTACTTGAAGTAAACTCCTACTATCAACAACTGTGTCACATACTCTGTTTCCTGTGATTGAGAGTTCAGTTGCAGCTCCCCTCTCCTGACTCAGGCAATGGCAAGGCCCTACTGAGGTGGATGGCGCAAGGCGTCCATCCTCTGGAGGAGCGCAGTATGTTTCTGGGAATGGGCTGGTTTGTTTTTGTATTCCCTTTAGTAAGTATAGTTACGACTTCTCATCTGACCACTAAGTACGGAGGAAAAAACATGACTTTCCCAATTAATGCAACTACTTCTAAAGAATAAATCTGTTTGCTCTAAATGCAATGATTCAGCTGTGGAACGTAAATTGTTAATGTTTAATGAGAAACCCCCTGTAGGAAAAACAGTCAAAGAAGTTTTTGAGAAATTAAATTAAAATCTAGAAAAGAAAAATTAATATTAAGATTAGTACCGGGCAATTTGTTCTTGTTCCTATGCACAATGGTTTGGTGCTCTTACACTTGTTTGATTAAAATTAGTAGCCTCTCTTTTCAAGTTAACCACTTGCAAAAACCATGGCGCTGGTTCTAGTCAGTAAGTCAAGAAAGAATAGTCAAGGTATAGGCCAATAGTCTGGGACATTTCTAACTATTATTAAAAGCTAACTAAGCAGAAACAGCTCAAAGCAATATGCGAACTGAAAGTAAAAATGCTTATGAATAAGCTAATTGTAGCTACGTAATATTTTGTTTCTTTGAATAATGATTCCTGTTTTGTAACCACAAAATACTGTGAGCCTGCCAAAATGAAAAGTATATATGATTAACTTCACAGTAAAGATTGGGATTCAGCACCTTCACTTTTGTATCTATGTTGTTTCTCCACCCCCTTTCACCGACTCCACTCCTCACCATCCATTAGTCTCCTGAGACCCCCTGCCGGAGCTGGACTCCAACATTCAGTGATGCAGAATATTCCAGTTTCCTTATGTAAGTGTACTTTGCTATAAGACTATGATAACTCCATATCAGTGCACTTTAATTAAATGCTCTCTGGGCATTTAGGAGAGGGAAAAAACAAAACAAAAATCCCAGATATTATACTTACTCAAAAAGAGAAAAATTTATTTTAATACAGAACTATATAGAAATCCAAAGATATTATGGTTAACATTTGGTAGAGGCATACACTACACAATGTTTCTGAAGTGATGGTGTCTATTACCTGATGTCGCTTGATGATATCTTTCAATTTGTTAGCCAACTTCAGATCAATGTCTGGAATGAGGTAGATGTTGGGTCTGGTCAGACAATTGTTCTGAGGAAAAAAGAATAAACTTTGAAATTCTACTGGTTTTAAAATAATGTAACAATATTCATCCATTATCACAATGGCAAAAATATGTGTTCAAAATCACACTTCTGAAGACATGCAGGAGGTATGCCTTTTAAAATTAATTAACTTATTTATATTCTTTTTTGCAGTACTAGGGATTGAATTCAGGACTTTGTACTTGCTAGGCAAGTACTCTACCTCTACAATATATCCTTAATCTTTTTTTTTTTTTTGTATTGGGGATTGAACTCAGGGGGACTTAATTACTGAGCTATACCCACAGCCCTCTTTTTATTTTTTGAGACAGGATCTCATTTAGTTGTTTAGAGCCTTCCTAAATTATTGAAGCTGGCCTTGAACTTGTGATCTTCCTGCCTCAACCTCCCAAATCACTGGGATTATAGGTACATGCCACCACGCCCAGCAAAAAAGATATACTTTGATGTAGAAAATAAAGTTTTATTGCAGAATAAAACACAGGTGATTCAGCAGACCACTTTTAAAACCATCCCCGGTCCCTCTCTGCAGCTGGCTATATCTGGACAAAAAATGTTAAGACTCAAGACTTAAGGAAATTCAGCATGTAAAACTCATTAAGGTTCCATACCAGATTGCCAGATTAATCCTCCTAGATAATTTTACCTGCATTTATCTTAACTGTAGTATTTTCACAGCTACATTTTTTATTTGGGAAGTAATTATACCTCTTTCTTTCCATTTCTAATCTTAAGAATGGCAATAAATCATGTTTATTAACTTTTCAAACCATGACCAAAATGAAACCAACAAACAAAACACACCCAATTATTTTGCTACTAACAGTCAATGGACAAACAATAAAAAATTAAATATTAAGCTTAACTTTTGCCAGGTACATTTCACAGGAAGGTAAATTCAATGATCACTATAAACTACTAGTCAATAAAAATATGACAGCAGTCCGGGGATACAGTTCAGTGGTAGAACACATGTCCAGGATGGGTGAGGTCCTTGGTTCAATCCCCAGCACCATAAAACAAAAACCAGAAGACATAATGAAGAAAATTAAGCATTCTTTCATCCAAGTTATAATCTAGTTAGGGAAACATATATTTATGTCAGAGTCATAGAACAAATCCAAGGAAAAAAACTATAAAACCAAGTGTCTAGCAGTAGAGAGGGTTATATCAAATGAAGTAAAAAGCGATTTGAATTATGGATAAGGTGACATTAATGAAGAAAAATAACCATAGATTATTTCACAAGAAATGAAACACTGACATAATAGTAACAAACAATTTTTAACAATGA
This sequence comes from Spermophilus citellus, assembly GCF_964194105.1. NCBI lineage: Eukaryota > Metazoa > Chordata > Mammalia > Rodentia > Sciuridae > Spermophilus > Spermophilus citellus. Next base: position 18,062,605 of record NC_138184.1, on the reverse strand, counting down.
CAATAACAGTAACAAACCTAAACAAAAGAATAGAGCAATAGGGCTGGGGATGTGGCTCAAGCAGTAGCTCACTCGCCTGGCATGCAGGGGGCGCTGGGTTCGATCTTCAACACCACATAAAAATAAAAAATAAAGATATTGTGTCCACCTAAAACTAAAAAAATAAGTATTTAAAAAAAAAGAGCAATATATTTCAGAAAAAAAATTTGTTCTTTTGATGTTTTGAAAGTCCAATATAATCAACTGTAGAACTGAAAGTATATTTAAGAAAAAAATTTAATGCCATGCTATTTATTTATTTTGATACTGGAGATTTAACCCAGAGACACTTTATCATTGAACTATATCCCCAGCCCTTTTTATTTATTTAGAGACAGGGTCTCACTAAATTACTGAGGGCCTCAGTAACAAGTTGCTGAAGCTGGCCTTGAACATGTGATCCTACTATTTCAGCCTCCCGGTTTGCTGGGATTACAGGCATGGGCCACTGCGCTCAGCATAAAACAAAAAAATTTTAATAATAACCTAATTTTCAAAATTACCTGCACCAACGTTTTCTCAATGTTCATAAACATTTCAACATTACGATCCATTCGTGATGGATTCTGCAGATCAAATCTCCGCCTAAAAGAGAAGAAAATCATTAGAAGATTGTCTCCCTCCTTAAACACAAGGGAAAACTCAATTTTAGAATTCAATGTAAAGAAATTAGAAAACTTAGTAGCCAAAATAGCATTCTACAAAATGTTTAAAATATACTCTTAATAGTATAAGAATGTACCATTAATACTTTCATAAAAGAAAAGGCTATTAAACCATATTAAACCAAAGGCTAGCACAATGGAAACTGAGGACATTCATTCAGGCACAAAATACTGAATTGATGGCAGAATTCCAATGACAAGCTAATTTATAGTTAGATTTTTGAACATGGAGAGGCAACAGATGCTAACAAAGTTTTAGGATATCTTTCTGGAGGAATCACAAACCACACTTTGACACAGTTCCCAGAACTTTTTCTCTTTTTTTGCTAAGGGTCTAGACTCTCATCCCCTGCTTTCTACAAAGGAAGGGTTTGTTTACGATCCAGCTCTCATTTATTGAAGATGCTTTTATCTTCAACAACAGTAGATGACATTTACTGTTTAGGTCACATTTGCCTTTCTACTGGTCAATAAAAATATGAGAGCAGTCTGGGGATACAACCAGAACACCCTGAATTTTTTTTTTTTTAGAACCATTTCTCTACAACTCCATCCCTGTGGATTGTAGATTGGATGGGGTTCCTTATCATTTTCCAGAGGCAGCACACATGATCAAGCCCTGACTAATCAGGAATGGGCAGGTAAGCCAAATGGATCTGGTCCACATGGATCCAAGGATCTATTCAGGAGGCAGGGAGACAAGCAGCCCTCTTCTTTGTTCTAACACCACCTTGCAGGGTGACAGCTTAGAGTTGCCAGGTGGAGAAGGAAAGTGAAGCCACCAGATTGAAGGAAGAACTGAGAGTTGAAGAAACAGTCTTAATAATATCATTAGGGTTTCTGGATCAAATAAAGCCTGAAAATCTCATCATCTTTTCAACAAAACAAACAAAATCCTTTGACTACAACATGTTAACTCAAGTGTCTGTAATTTTCAATAGGAAAAGTCATAACAGATACTGCATCTCACAATCAGCCTATGGACCTTTATGTTATCTAGGGTAGCTTGTACGTAGTTCTTATAAATTTTTTTATAAATTATTTTTCTTTTAAAACATATTTTCATTCATTTCTTCTTTAAAAAAATATAATCAACCTTTGTGATTTTCCAGAAAATAAGAGATGATAAAAGCTACCATAGTTGAAAAAGAAGTACTCTATTTTTCTTAAATCAAAGATATTTTAGAGGGCTGGGGTTGTGTCTCAGCGGTAGAGTGCTCGTCTAGCACGTGCAAGGCGCTGGGTTTGATCCTCAGCACCACGTAAAAATGAATAAAATAAAGGCATTGTGCCCAACTACAACTAAAAAAATTTTTTTTAAAAAAAGATATTTTACATCATACAGAAAAGAAATCCTGAGATCGAATGGCAGGGAATCACCATACTATCCTTCAAGAATAAAAAAAGTGTACTGGGTACAGTATGCATGCCTATGATCCCAGCTATTCAGGAAGCTAAGGCAGAAGGGACCACAAATTCAAGGCCAGCAACTGAGCAACACCCTGTCTCAAACTAAAATAGGGATGTAGCTTAGAGGCATAAAGCCCCTTGAATCAATTCCCAGTACTACAAACACGCACACGCAAAGAACAAGGAAAGTTTATCTACATGTGCTTAAAATCCAATTGTTCAAATTCAACAGTGTCTTGTGTTCTTTTCAATCAAGGAAAGCATCTTGGGCTGGGGATGTGGCTCAAGCGGTAGCGCGCTCGCCTGGCATGCGTGCGGACTGGGTTCGATCCTCAGCACCACATACCAACAAAGATGTTGTGTCCGCCGAGAGCTAAAAAATAAATATTAAAAAAAAAAATTCTCTCTCTCTCTCAAAAAAAAAAAAGGTAAGCATCTTGGATATTCTGGAACAGTTTGTAAGATACATGATATATAAAGAGGTGAGAGTTTCTTCAAATTTCTAACTGGCTACAACCAGTAATGTTCAAGAGTAGAGACTAGAGATTTAGCTCAGTTGGGAGAGTGCTTGCCTCGCATGCACAAGGCCCTGGGTTCAATCCCCAGCAACACACACACACACACACACACACACACACACACGAGTAGAAATTAATTATCCCATAATTTCTGATCATATGAGAGCTACAAGTATTCCATGTGAGAGCTACAAGTATTCCAAACCTTTAAAGTACCTATAAGAGGTACACAGCAATGACATGAATGATCTATGTAAGGGCAAATTCAAGTGCCCATTCTTTTTTCCACAGAAAGTCCAAGAGGCATGCAATAGAAAGCCACAGCTATCAAGAATTAAATATGCACAGAATGCTTGAACTGACACAACTGACAAATCAGAGTCACCCCTTTCCACTGTGATCCCATCATATGGGAATACTCACATAATTTTTCTAAACTCTATAGCTTTTCCACTTAATGGGCTTGACACTAACATTCTAAAATCATCCCATGAGTCACTTCTTCTATAAAACTATTCCTGTCTTCTTTCATGTTCTTAAAAAATCCTGAGCATAGTGATATTACAGCCTCATAAGAGAACAATCTTGTTGGTAAGAGAACTCATTACATGCCTTGGGGACAAGAACCAGGTTCATTAAAAAATGTTCCCATGTAGCCCTAGTGGCTAGCAGAAAGTATGGCTATATAAGCAAACTACTAAATACATTAATATTTACTATGATTGAGAACTAATGTATTACAACTTTATTATTGATGAGCTAGGACAAGACTGAAATGTATCCTAAAATAACTACAACTAAGAAAGTAAGAAAAGGATTTAAAAAGCGCATAAAAATAGATACTTTTAATATTTTTTTTAATATTTATTTTTTAGTTTTCGGCGGACACAACATCGTTGTTTGTATGTGGTGCTGAGGATCAAACCCGGGCCGCACACATGCCAGGCGAGCGCGCTACCGCTTGAGCCACATCCCCAGCCAGATACTTTTAATATTTACCATAGGTTTAAAAGTAGATTTTGGGTTTGGTTGTAGCTCAGTGGTAGAGTACTTGCCTTGCACATGTGAGGCACTGGCTTTGATCCTCAACATCACATTAAAATAAACAAAATAAACATATTGTGTCCAATTATAACTTTAAAAAGTACTAATAAAAAATACAAAGGTATTGTGTCCATCTACAACTAAAAAAAAAGAGTTAAAAAATAGATTTAGGGGCTGGGGTTGGGGCTCAGTGGTGGCGTGCTCGCCTCGCATGCATGAGGCACTGGGTTGGATCCTCAGCACCACATAAAAATAAAGACAATAAAGTCCATCAACAACTAAAAAAAATAGATTATATTATAAATACAAGGGACCTCTATCTTTAACTTTACATTGATTTAATCTTGTACGCAGAACTTTACTTTTACTACTTGTTTAGTTTTGAATATCCCCTTTCCACAACTACTTCTAAGGAAAGGGTAGGTTAGATCCCAAGCAATTTCCTCTTACAGGGCAAAAGATCATTACCCAACCAGGTGAGAAAATCCTATTTTAGCCGACAGCCTCCCACTGGTTCTTGGGGTGGGGGGGGGGGTGATATGTGAGTATCTCCCCTTCATAAAGAAAATGACACTCACAGGGTCTTGATAATAGAAGAACTATACCTAGAAGCCATCAGTTATAGGATTACTTACACAAAACTTCTTTATTTTCAAAGAAACTGCTTCCTTAATAAAATATTAGAATAGGGTTGGCTGGAATTATCTCCATTAGAAATCTGAGAAATAGGGGCTGGGGATGTGGCTCAAGCGGCAGCGCGCTCGCCTGGCATGCGTGCGGCCCGGGTTCCATCCTCAGCACCACATACCAACAAAGATGTTGTGTCCGCCGAGAACTAAAAAGTGAATATTGAAAGTTCTCTCTCCTCTCTCACTCTCTCTCTCTCCTCTCTCACTCTCTCTTTAAAAAAAAAAAAAAAAAGAAAAGAAATCTGAGAAATAATCTGAAAGCATTCGTTAAAAAATTTAATATAGGACTGGATGAATTTATCTGTAGACAAAGATTAAAAACTAAATGAATCTGTTAATAGAAAAAAAATTTTCTCTGCTTTTCCAATTGTTGATAAGTTTCTCTTTATAAAAGTATTCCAAGACTGGGGTTGTGGCTCAGTGATAGGACGCTTGCGTGGCATGGTGAGGCCCTGGGTTCGATCCTTAGCATCACATATAAATAAACAAAATTAAAAAAAAAAAATCCAGTTGCAACTTAAGGAAAAAAAGTATCCCAGTTAACAAGAAAATAACAAAGTAACACTCTTTAAGGATGAAAAATTTATAAAACATATCTATTCCAACTTTAAAAATTAAACATCCATGTGTTTCCATTACAAAGAGAAACAACCTAAAATTATATACCTCCTCATGGAGGAAAACCATACCATCTATGAAGTACTATTACAAAAAGAATTCAACTGAATGTAATCCTCTGGATCTAACCCTCAGTTGACTAAAATTTAGAAGATCACTAAATTGATTTCCTACAAAATCCCAAACATGAACAATCCTATAAGCTAACTTTAAGGTGTGTATGTATTTAAAAAAAAAAAAAAAAAAGCAAGGAAAAGAACCAAAAGAAAGATGGCTGAAGATTTTTACAGACTTAAAGAATCTTGGCAAACAAACACAATAAATAGACTATAGACAGACTCAAATAAGATAAAAATCATCCTGGATAAAATTAGGGAAACTTGAACACTCTAATAATTTTTCAATTATTTTATTGTTAATTTTACTTGTGGTGGTAACAATAGCATTATTACGCTTTTTAAAAATTTCTATTTCAGAAATAGTCAGCAAAATATTTTTTTTTAATTTTTATTAGTTATTGATGGGCCTTTATTTGCATTTATATGTGGTGCTGAGGTTTTTTAAAATATATTTTTAGTTGTAGATGGATAGGATACCTTCATTTTATTTATTTTTATGTGGTGCTGAGGATCAAACCCAGTGCCTCACACATGCTAGGCAAGCATACTACCACTGAGCCACATCCCCACCCCTTAGCAAAATATTAATAGATGAAATTATATAAGCCAGGCGCTGTGGTACATGACTACAATTCCAACTACACAGGAGGCTAAGGCAACAGAATCCAAGTTTAGGGATAGCCTGGACAACTAAGCAAGACCCTGTCTCAAAATAAAAAAAGAGATGGGCTGGCGATGTACCTCAGTGGTATAATACCTGTGGGTTTGATTCCAAGTATCAAAAAGAAGAAGAAAAAAAAGAAAGAAATTATGTAAAAATAAAAATATATGATGGTAACTGATGATTCACTGTATTATTCTTTGTAAACAGGTTTTCCACAATAATTAATTAAAATGGTTTGCTAAATAATGATTTAATAATATAGACTTAAGCTTTCCAGAATCATCGGTTTACTATATAAGTAAAAGAAGCATTTAAAATGCATGGGTATTAGGAAAATTTTAAATAAAGAAATCACATCAAGGGCTGGCTGGGGTTGTAGTTTATTGGTAGAGCACTTGCCTCGCATGCATGAGGCCCTGGGTTTGATCCTCAGCACCACATAAAAATAAATAAATATAAAAATATTGTGTCCATCTACAACTAAAAAAAAAAAAAAAGAAAGAAATCAGATCAGGGCTGGGGATGTGGCTCAAGCGGTAGCGCGCTCGCCTGGCATGCGTGCGGCCCGGGTTCGATCCTCAGCACCACATACAAACAAAGATGCTGTGTCCGCTGAGAACTAAAAAAATAAATATTAAAAATTCTCTCATTCTCTCTTACTCTCTCTCTCTCTCTCTCCTCTCTCACTCTCTCTTTAAAAAAAAAAAAAGAAATCAGATCAATGAAAGATTTTATTTTTAAATTACCAAGAATATTTAAGGCTGGATTTTTAATGTAGCTCAGTGGTAGAGTACTTGCCTTACATATGCAAGGCCCTGGATTCCATCTCCAGCACCTCGCCACCCTAAAAAAATAAATCTTAAAAAACAAAAAGAATATTTATTTATTTATGTATTTATGTATTTATAGTTGAGCCACAGCTCCAGCCCCCATAAAGAATATTTAAGTAAGTTGTTTTCCTTTTAGAATATGAAAAGATGGTTGAGCTTGCCCATAGAAATGCAAAATATTTTTAAACTATCTCAGGCAAAGATCAAAACATAAGCAAATATAAAATACCAACAAATACTCTGGTGGCTAGTAAAAGGGGATAGGGCATACCATCAATACACTTTTATACCTATAAATTAGTACTATTAGAACATGATTTGGTGACGATTGTGTTCCCAAAGCTCATGTATGAGAAACAATCCTAGTGCAACACTAATGGGAGATGGGACCTGATGAGAAGTGATTAAAGTCCTTATCTCAGGAGAGGGGTAGTTGTCTTGAATAGACTTGGGAAAGGGGTACAGAAGTAAACTTAGTATGTCACACTCCAAAAGGGCCGTCAACTGCACAGAGATAATTAGAGCCTGGAAATGGTATCTGTATAAGGAAAGAAAGGGGTCTACTATAAGTTGAAAAAATTATATTCAGTTACATGTGTGAATACTGGTATAAGAAAACAGGTTTGGATCTTTATTACATTATTTAAACATTTTTAAAAGCTTGGGCTGGGGATGTGGCTCAAGTGGTAGCGTGCTCGCCTGGCATGCGTGCGGCCCGGGTTCGATCCTCAGCACCACATACCAACAGAGATGTCGTGTCCGCTGAGAACTAAAAAATAAATGTTAGAGATTTTCTCTCTCTCTCTCTCTCTCTCTCTCCCCCCTCTCTCACTCTCTCTTTAAAAAAAATTTTAAAAGCTAGATGATCACAGGAGACAGGTTTTTAAAAATATATTTTTAGTTGTAGATGGACAGGATACCTTCATTTTATTTATTTTTATGTGGTGCTGAGGATTAAACCCAGTGCCTCACACATGCTAGGCAAGCACTCTACCACTGAGCTACAACCACAGCCCACAGGAGGTAGTTTTTTAAATATGATAGTACAATAGATAAGTCTTCTCAACTTAAAAGACAGACACCAAAGCAAGGCTTGATAGTGCACACCTGTAATCCCAGTTACTCAGGGGGCTGATGCAGAAAGATTTCAAGGTGGAGGTCAGAATGAGCAAGACCTTGTCTCAAAATGAAATTTTTAAAAAGAGCTGGAGATGTAACTTAGCGTTAGAGTGCTTACTTAGCCCCGTGTTCAATCCTCAGTATTGCCAAAAAAGGGGGGGAGGGTATATTTAGGTACTTCAAATCTTAAATCAATCTGCAGTCTCTTTACAAATGTGCCAGTAATTACCAGGTAGTCCAACTGATGATCATATACATAAACTTCAGTTAGGCAAAAATGCCCTTGAGCTATGGAATAACAATAGCTATGGATAACAGTACAGGAGAACAGTTGTGTGGGGGAAGTGTCCAAAGTCAGTAAGAAGCTTTGTTTGAAGAAGGCAGCTAAAAACCCTGGCACCCAGTTAGCACATATAGCTAAACCCAAGGCACCAGAAGTCATTAAAACTGGGCTGGGGATGTAACTTAGTGGCAGCTATGCTAACTACTAGCTCTGAATATAATGTACCTTAGAAGTTCACAACACACACTAAAACATTCACAGTGAGTGTACCTTCTAATTTGCTAATAATGTACACCTATTTGTTATCTATATTCAATTATGTATAAGAAGTAACTTAGAGGGACTGGGATTGTGGCTCAGAGGTAGAGTGCTCCCTAGTACATGCGCGGCCCTGGGTTCCATCCTCGGTACCACATAAAACTAAATGAATGGAATAAAGGTATTGTGTCCAACTACAATTAAAAAAATAAATATTAAAAAAAAAGAAACAACTTATAAAGACCTTACATGATCATGGATAGGCAGAATTAATATTATTAAAATAGCTATTCTGCTGGGTGCTGTGGTGCATGACTGTAATCCCAGTGGCTTGGGAGGCTGAGATAGGAGTATTGTGAGTTCAGCCAGCCTGAGCAATAGGGAGGTGCTAAGCAACTCAGTGAGACCCTATCTCCAAATAAAATCCAAACAGGGCTGGGGATATGGCTTAGTGGTTGAGTACCCCTGAGTTCAATCCCCTGTACCAAAAAAGGCCATACTACAGAAAGCAATAAACAGATTCAATGCAATTCCCATCAAAATACCAAAGAAAAGATGAGGGTCTCATGAATATCAAAGGGAGATCAGTAGAGTTGAGGAAAAGGAAAGAAGGAAGAGAAGGAAAGCAAAAATACTGGGGAATGATACTGGCCAAATTATATTGTTATATTATGAGCACTTATGAATATGTAACAACAAATCCCAACATCATGTCCAACTATAATGAAAAAATGGGGGGGAGGGGTAGTAACTTAGGCCTGGGTATATGGCCTGGTGGTAGACTGCCTAGCAAGCATAAAACCCTGAGTTGATCCCTAACCACACACACAAAAAAATTTTTTTTGCCTAATAAATACTATAGTTGTTTGGTATTTTCTAGGATTCAGGAAAAAAATAAGGCTCTTGATAAGACACAACTTGCTTTTACACTTAATCATAATGTTTATAGAATTTTCTAGCACCAATCAAAAGAACAGAATGAAACATTAGCTTAAATATCACATCAAGCCATACAAATAAATACAAAAACTTACCATCCCTGTTCGTTTTTATACTTGTAAGCAGCCCCGAGAATATGACACAAGGTGCCTCCAGCTTTGAAATCCATGAAACATTTTGCCTAAAAATGATACAAATTACATTACAAATAAAGATTCTGACAAAATTACTCATGTCTGGATTCTAAGTTTTAGAAACTCAAAGATATAAATGACTGTTAGTTTAATAAACCTCCTTAAATGCTTTCTTGAACAAACTGATTTATAACATTTTTCTGAAAGTAAACTTAAAAAGATTACTTTTTAAATATATTAACATTTCTCTTTGAATAGAGTTGTGAAAGCAAGAGTTAAAATACACAAACACACACACACACACTAGCATGCATGAGGCCCTGTGTTTGATCACCAGTAAAGCCCCCTCCCGCCAAAAAAGACAAAGTGTTTCAAAAGGAAATATGATTGTACTAAAGGAAAAAAATAACTAGATACTGCAGTGTTAAATTTTGAATTTATATTTTTTTAAATTTATAAAATTCCAGTTATACAAAACTCAACAGTAATTTTCCTGTATAAGAAATATTAGTATATCAATAAATTTTTCTTCATTTAGATTTTAGTTTGTTTGACAATAGTATGAATTGAACCCAGGGCCCTGTGCATGCTAAGCAAGTATCCTACCACTGAGCTCTCTTCCTAGTCCCTCAATTATATTATTTTATCAACCACTAAAACATAGCAGAGGGCTGAGGATGCAGCTTAGTGGTAAAAGTAAACCTGGGTTGTTTGAATAATACATACAAGGAAGGCCCTGAGTTCTATCAAAAGGAGGGAAGAGGAGAGAACAGGGGAAAGGGAGGTAAAAAAAAGAAAAGCAAAACAGTGTAACTTTCATTAAACTATATTTAAGTTTATAGTCAAAACCAGTAAAACTATTTTAAAGGGGCTGGGGAAGTAACACAGTGCTAGAGCAATTGTATAGTATGTGTGAGGCCTTGGGTTCAATTCCCAGAGCCACCACAACAAAGAGAGAAAAGAGAAATTGAGATTTGCAGGGGCTGGGGATGTGGCTCAAGCGGTAGCGCGCTCGCCTGGCAAGCGTGCGGCCGGGTTCGATCCTCAGCACCACATACAAACAAAGATGTTGTGTCCGCCGAAAACTAAAATAAATAAATAAATAAAGAGATTTGCATATTATGGAACATAAAAATACAGCTCAAATCAAATGTTGAATTCTATATAAGTAAAAACTGAATATAAACTGAGCATCAAATAGGCTAAATAAGATGAAAGTTTGGGCTGGGGATGTGGCTGAAGCGGTAGCACGCTTGCCTGGCATGCGTGCGGCCTAAGTTCATCATGGTTTTTTTCCTTTCTCTGAAAACTATCACAAAAAAAAATAATTTCAGAAGAACATTAAGAAGAGAGACAACAAGCAGGGTCAGAAGGAGGAAGGAGGGCTAGGGTTGTAGCCCAGTGGTAGAGCACTTGCCTAACATGTGTGAGGCACTGGGTTCAATCCTCAGTACCACATAAAAATAAATAAATTAAAGGTCCAACAACTAAAAAAAAAAAAAAAAAAAGAAAGAAAGAAAAAGAGAGGAGGAAGGAATGCCAGAGTTACTGTTTAATGAGTACAAAATTTCAGTTTGAGCAAACAAAGTTCAAGCCCAGTCTCTGCATCTTAGTGAGACCCTGTCTCAAAATAAAAGATTAAAATATAAAAAAGGGGCAGGGATGGAGATGTAGCTCAGTGGTAAAAGTAAACCTGGGTTGTTACATCTGTAGTACCACACACACAGAAAGTTCTAGAGCTGGACAGTGGTGATAGTGATTGTACGATGATATAAATGTACTTAATACCAATGAATTACTAAGGGAAGAATTAGGGGTGTGGCTCAGTGGTAGAGTTCTTGCCTAGCATACTCAAGGTGTGAGTTCAATCCCCACCACTGTAAAAAATATAAATGAATATTAAAATAGATTTTATGTTGTATTTTACTACAATGAAAAATAATAAAGTTGTTTTTTGTTTTTTTGTTTTTTGTACTGAGGATTGAACCCACGGGTCACTCTACTGCTGAGCTACAATCTAACCCCTTTTATATTTTAAGACGGTTTCTGATTAGTTTCTTAGGGCCTAGCTAAACTGCTGAAGCTGGCCTTAAACTTGTGATACTCCTGCCTCAGGCTCCCAAATCGCTGGGATTACAGGAGTACACCAAATGCCCGGCAATGATACTTTTTAAAATAAAAAATGTTAACAATTATGAAGATGAACTCCTCCAAATAAGATGATAAATAAACTCTCCAAGTTTGCCTGGATATCCTGTCATTTTTAGATACATGGGTTTTTGAGTTCCTACTTTTTGCCCAACACTATCCCAAGAGCTGCATTATAGATTCCTAATCAAATATTAGTGTGCAATTCTTATCCTCTGACAACTTGTTATTTAGCTGGGAAAATACACAAGTATTTAAGAGGGAAACCCATGAATATGTCAAAGGTACTTGTTTCACTAATAAAGTACAAAAAAAATTACAGCAATAGGTCTACTAGAAGAGAATGAGACCCATTTCAACAAAAGTCTTCTCTGAATACCTAGATGGGCTTAAATATCCTCTTTAAACCATACATGCATATGACTATTGTACCACTGAAACAACTGATTCATCTGAATTATGAACAAGAATAAAACGTTATCTTTTTTTTTAATGAGGGAATGAATGAATTCCAAAGAGATTTTAAAATTAAATGAATAAAATCCAAAGGGATTTTAACAGTGAGTTACATTGAAACATGTCTTCCTAAATTACTTCAGGCCTCCCTACATTGCAGAGGCTGGCTCAAACTTGTGATCCTCCTGCTTCAACCTCCTAAATTTACTGGGATTACAGACATGGCCCAGCTACGTCTGTTTTCTTAAGTGGCTTCAATATAATTGAATTTTTGAGAAAATTATTATAGTACCTATCTTCAGGCACTCTGCTAAATATTATAGATTTGAATAAGACACTGTTGGAGGCCCTAAGCAATTTAGGGAGACCCTGTCTAAAAAACAAATACAGTACAACCAGAGAAATGAAAAGTTGTGCTCTATTTGCGTACAAGGAATCGAAATGCATTCTACTATCATGTATAACTAAGTAGGTCAAATAAAAAAATAAATAAATTTAAATTAAAAACAAATAAAGCTGGGCACAGCTGTAATCCCAGTGGCTCAAGAGGTTCAAGAGTTCAAAGGCAGCCTCATCAACTGCAGGGCTCTAAGCAACTGAAACCTCTTCTCTAAATAAAATACAAAACAGGGCTGGGAATGTGGCTAAGTGGTTGAGTGCCCCTAAATTCAACCCCTGGTACCTCCCAAAAAATTAAAAAATAAATACAGGGCTGGGGTTATAGCTCAGTGGTAGAGTGCTTGCCTAGCATGTGAGGTGCTGGGTTTGATTCAACACTACAAATAAATAAAAGTCTACTGACAATTAAAAAAAGTTTTTAACATAAATAAATAAATACATAAAAAATTCACAAATTATTTTTTTCCACTTTGAATTCTTTTATTTTTTTTTACTTATGACAGTGGAATGCATTACAATTCATATTACATATATAGAGCACAAATTTTTCATATCTCTGGTTGTATACAAAGTATATTCACATCAATTCATGTCTTCATACGCGTACTTTGGATAATTATGTCCATCACACTCCACCATAACTTCTAATCCCATGCCCCCTCCCTTCCCCTCCCTACCCTTCTGCCCTATCTAGAGTTCATCTACTCTTCCCATGTTCCCTCTCCCTACCCCACTATGAATCAGCCTCCTTAAAAAGAAAAAATATTCGGCATTAGGTGTTTTGGGATTGGCTACCTGCAAATGCCATGTTTTTATTCTCTTTTATTGCTGAGTAATATTCCACTGTGTATATATGCAATTGTTTTAAATTTTTTAATATTTATTTTTTTAGTTTTTGGCAGACACAACATCTTTCTTTGTATGTGGAGCTGAGGATCGAACCTGGGCGGCAAGCATGCCAGGCGAGCGTGCTACCGCTTGAGCCACATCCCCAGCCCCCAACTTTTTTTTAATCCATTCATCTACTGAAAGGCATCTAGGTTGGTTCCACAGTTTAGCTATTGTAAATTGTGCTGCCATAAACATGGATGTGGCTATGTCCCTGTAGTATGTTGTTTTTAAGTCCTTTGGGTATAGACTGAGGAGAGGCATAGCCGGGGTCAAATGGTGGGTTCCACTCCCAATTTTCTAACAAATCTCCATACTGCTTTCCATATTGGCCACACCAATTTGCAGTCCCACCAACAGTGTATGAGTGTACCTTTTTCCCCACATCCTCACCAACACTTATTGTTATTTGTATTCATAATAGCTGCTATTCTGACTGTAGTGAGATAAAATCTTAGAATAGTTACATCTTGGGAGCAAATTTTTACCCTTTTACCCTTCACACAGATAGACTACTAATCTCTAGGGCATATAAAGAACTCAAAAAGCTAAACACCAAAAAAACAAATAACCCAATCAATAAAGGGCCAAGGACCTGAACAGACACTTCTCAGAAGATGATATACAATCAATCAACAAATATATGAAAAAATGTTCATCATCACTAGCAATAAGAGAAATGCACATCAAAAATTTGAAAATTAGGGCTGGGGATGTGGCTCAAGCAGTAGCGTGCTCGCCTGGCATGCGTGCGGCCCAGGTTCGATCCTCAGCACCACATACAAACAAAGATGTTGTGTCCGCCAATAACTAAAAAAATAAATATTTAAAAAAAAATTTTTGAAAATTATTAAAAAGGACTGGGGATATTAGTTTAGTGGTAAAATGCCTCTGAATTCAATCCCCAGTACCAAAACAAAACCTAAGATCCATGCTACTGAGAAATATATATTGAATGGAATAGAACAAGACACCTATATACAATTTATAGTCAATTCCTCAACAGATACTAAATCTGAAAAATTACATCATTTCCATTTATATGCTTAAGACTGACAAAAATTCTACAAATGACAGAAGTGTTTCTGATTCCAGCCATATGACAGATTAAATAACAATAAAACCTCACCACTACAAACAACTAGAAATGTTGAATATACGGCAAGTGACTTTCCATCAACTTTCTTTGAGGGCTGAGCAATACTGGGGATCAAGTCCAGGGCCTTACACATGTTAGGCAAGCATGTTACCACTGAATCACATCTCTAGTCCAGATATTTTAAATGAGCAGCTAAAAAACCTAGAAATAAAGCAAACCTGTAGGGGCAAAAATCAAAGAGGAGGGAAAAAAACAAAACAATTCAAAGTCAAAATATAGTGATCTTATGTGGTAAAACAATGATCCTGTTCCATTTTACTTTTTAAAATTTCAAGTTGGGATGATGCTAAATAGCCCAGGCTGGGCTGAACTTGGGATCCTCCTGGAATTACTCCAGTGCATTACCATGCCTAGCCTTCACCCTTGATTTCCTAAAGGTGAGGATTTTACTGTCTGTGCCAAGACAAGAAATGAGAACTTAGACCAAAACAAGGGAGAGCATTGGAACTAATACAATTGCCTGCCACATGTATATAAATCCAAGAGTTTCAATAAGTGGAACCATTAGGGAAAAGATAGGCAATAAAAAATCTGCCTTGTCAATAACAAAGGAGGAAAAGAGTTTCCATCTCAAGATAATTTGTTTGAAACTTAATATTAATCACTTAGCCTGGGAACGACATTCCTAAGAGTAAAGGTCCTCTGAAGTACCTTAAGGAACTAACTACCTAGCCCAGTACAGTGGACACACACCATGTGCTGAATATTGGGGAGGGTAACTGCTTGATCCCAGGCAAAAATTGAGGCCAGCCTGGGCAACACAGACCTCATTTCATCTGCCACGCGACCAGCGCGAGTTTCATAAAAGAAAGTTCGATGCCTAAGAAATTGCTAGTGAGTTGTAATTAAAGAGACAGACTCTCATTACCTTTATTCCCAGCTCTGAGACGGCTTCTCCTAGCTCCCGCCTCCAGCAACCTAATGCTGGTGGCAAGGTGTACAGAAGAGGCTAGCGAGAAAGGGAGCACACGCCAGGGAGTGAGCTTTTATCGGGGAACAAAAAATTCAAGGGAAAATCCCATCCAATGAAGGTTAAGGGAGGCAGCATCCCAAGGTCAGGGACCAGCGACTGGGTCTTCAGGTCAGTGGCCAGGCACGCCGCCTCTGCACAGACAAGCCCTCGTACCTGGGAAAGGGTGAGGAAGGCTCTGACACCTCTGTGTCTAAGCACCTCTCACCCAGCCAGGGAGCTAACTCAAATCACGTGCGAGGAGGATGGCCTCCCATAATTTCAAAGAAAATATACAAATAAAAATAACTGAAGTAAAGTAAGAACTAGCTCTCAACCAAGATTACCAAATTTCAAAGAATCAGAAACAAAATATTAAGTGATTATAAAGAGATAAAACATACAATAAGATTAGAACCACCAGGCATGATGGTGCATGCCTGTAATCCCAGCAGCTTGGGAGGTTAAGGCAGGAGAAATTCAAGTTCAAGGCCAGCCTCAGTAATTTATTGAGGTCCTAAGCAACTTACTGAAACCCTGTCTCAAAATAAAAAATAAAAAGGGCTGAGATGTGGCATTGTAGTTAAGCACCCCTGGGTTCAATCCCTGGCACCAAAAAAAAAAGGTTGGATACAAAATACAAAATATTCAAGTAATAGGAAAAAAATGCTTATTAAAATTAGTAAAGTAGGGGCTGGGGATGTGGCTCAAGCGGTAGCGCGCTCGCCTGGCGTGCGTGCTGCCCAGGTTTGATCCTCAGCACCACATACAAAGAAAGATGTTGTGTCTGCCGAAAACTAAAAAATAAATATTAAAAATTCTCATCCTCTCGCTCTCTCACCTCTCTCTTTAAAAAAAAAAAAAAAGAGTCAAGGTGTTGCTATGTTGCCTTGGCTGGCCCCAAATTCCTGGGCTCAAAGGATTTTCCTGATTCAGCCTAAGTAATGGGAACTACAGGTATATACCAGCATAGTAGCTTACAATTTTTTTTCTTTTTTTGATACCAGGGATTGAAAGGGGCACTCAACCACTAAGCCACTTCCCCAGCCCTATTTTCTATTTTATTCAGGGACAGGGTCTCACTGAGTTGCTTAGTGTCTTGCTTTTGCTGAGGCTGGCTTTGAACTCGCAATCCTCCTGTCTCAGCCTCTCAGCGGCTGGAATTATAGGCATGCAACACCATACCCAGGAAAACCACCCCCCTTTAAAAAATATTTTTAGTTGTAGATGGACACAATAACTTTATTTTATTCATTTATTTTTTTATGTGGTGCTGAGGATCAAACTCAGTGCCTCACACGCACTAGGCAAGCACTCTACCACTGAACCACAATCCCAGCAACCAGTCCCTTTTATATTTCATTTTGAGACAGATTTCACTAATTGCTTAGGGCCTTGCTAAATTGTTGAGACTGGCCTCAAACTTGCAATCTTCCTGATTCAGCCTCCCAAGGTGCTTCATTCAGGAAGATTTTAAACACTATTTTGAGACGAAAAAAAGTACATCCGGTCCCACTGGCCCTAAGCCATGCATTATTTTTAATTATGGCTTATGCCTAAAAATATTTTTTCTAGTCTCTAAAGTCTGGAAATAAATGGTTTGTTTCCCAGGAGTTATTTAATCACTAGCCAGGGCTAGTGGTTCATACCTGTAATCTCAACAACTGGGGAAGCTGAGGTGTAGCTCAGAGGTAAAGAGCGTCTCTAGCATGTGTGAAGTCCTGGGTTTGATCCCCAGTACCACAAAAAGAAAAAATTTCAAAAATAATATAAAAAACAGGGAAATAAATAGTAATGCCAGATTTTTCTCTCTACAAAAGCAACAAAACTCACAAATCTTAAAAGGAAATAAAGTATAATCCACTACTTCTCACCAGCTCAAACTATCAAAGTATCAGTTGCGCAAGGCCTGTTGGTGCATGACTATGACCTGAGACAACTGGGAGGCTAGGGCAGGAGAATTCCAAGTTTGAGGCCAGCATGGGCAACTCAGTAAGATCCTGTCTCAAAATAAAGTTTAGAAAAGGGCTCAATAGCGGAGTGCAGTGGCGCAAGCCTATAATCCTAGCAGCTCGGGAGGTTGAGGCAGGAGGATCAAGAATTCAAAGACGGCCTCAGCAAAATGTGGCCCTAGGCAACTCAGTGAGACCCTGTCTGTAAATAAAATATGGGGCAGGGATGTGGCTTAGTGGTTAAGTGTCCCTGAGTCCAATCCCTGGTACCCCCCACAAAAAAAGGGGGGCTCAATCATAAGAGTATGGGCTGAGCTGTGGCTCAATGGTTGAGCACTTGACTGGTATGTGTGAGGCACTGGGTTTGAATCTCAGCACCACATATACATAAATAAAGGTTCATAGACAGCTAAAAAAAATATGTATATATTAAAAAAATAGTAAAAGTACTTATTTAGCACCTGAGAGAGCCTGGGTTTAAAACCCAATGTAGGGCTGGGGATGTGGCTCAAGCGGTAGCACGCTCACCTGGCAAGCGCGCAGCCTGGGTTCGATCCTCAGCACCACATACAAACAAAGATGTTGTGTCCGCCAATAACTAAAAAATAAATATTAAAAAAAAAATTCTCTCTCTCTCAAAAAAAATAAATAAGTAAATAAAATAAAACCCAATGTAAGGGGGCAGTGTGCGGGAAAGAGTTAAGTACAAGAAAAAATTTTAAAATGAACCAATTTTAAGAACAAAAGAATTGTATTCTCACAAATCAGAAGGTTTCCCACTGACAATATATATAAAAATTCCACAAAATAGCGTGGCAAGGTAGCATACACCTGTAATCCCAGCTACTTAGGTAGCGGAAGCAGGAGGACCCCTTGAAAGCAGGAGTCCAAGACCAGCCTGGGCAACACAACATGACCCCATCTCTTAAATTAAAAAACCCAAGCCAGGGGGCTGGGATTGTGGCTCAGCGGTAGAGTGCTCACCTAGCACATGCGAGGCCCTGGGTTCAATCCTTAGCACCACATAAAAATAAATAAAATAAAGGTATTGACAACTACAACTAAAAATTAAATATTAAAAAAAAAAAAAAAAAAAACCCAAGGCAGGTGCAGTGGTGCATGCCTATAATCCCAGTGAGGATCGCAAGTTCAAAGCTAGCCTCAGCAACTGCAAGGTACTAAGCAACTCAGTGAGACTCTGTCTCACTAGCACGTGCGAGGCCCTGGGTTCGATCCTCAGCACCACATAAAAGTAAATAAATTAAATAAAGGTATTGGGTCCAACTACAACTAAAAAATAAATATTTTTTATAAATAAATATATAAATAAATAAATATGCATGCAAAATAGGGCTGGGGAAGTGGCTTAATAGTCATGTGCCCCTGAGTTCAATCCCCAGTACAAAACAAAACAAAAACACAAAATAGGACCCTAGCGATAAGAATTCAATCAGGAAAAAGAATGGTCTAAATGGTATAGCAGAGACATCAGGAAGCCATAACTGTAAATTATTAAGTTAAGCCTTTTTAACGATTGTTGCAGTGTTTAATGCAAATGTTAAATCACCCCTAAAAAAGAAGCTTCCAATAGTTGAAAAGTAGAAAAACACTACAGCTGAAATTCCATTGAGAGTCCTTATTTTATTCTACAAGCTGACAGCAGAAAAGGAAATGAGTTCTGGGCTACAACCAAGGATATGGAAACCAAAGATGCCACCAGGATAGGTGTGGTGAACCCTATAATACCAGCTACGAAGGCTGAGGCAGGAGGATCACAAGTTCAAGACTAGTCTAGTCAACTTAGCAAGACCCTGTCTCAAAAGAAAAAGTGCTAGGGATGTATATCATTTGTAGAGCACCCTGGTTTCAATTTTAATACTCCATACTGCAAAAAATTAAAACTAAAGATTATACCATAGTAAGCTGAAATACTTACAGGGAGTTTGGTGAAAGCCGGATTAGTGACATGCTTCCCAAAGGCATCTTCCTGGAACTGGAGAAGCTGTACCACAAGTCCAGACAGAGTTTTATTGGTAGGAGCATCTGCATGAACATACTGCAAGGAAAAGAAAGAGATTAAAGAACTGGTACATTTCATGAAAAAATAAAGTCAATCACTCTCTAATACCTCCAAAAGCACTGGTATTGTGGCAAATTTAATATGTGAGACATGCTCTCTACTTTAAAGAGACTTAAAAAACACACATCTGTGTGTACTTAAAATAAAACTGGCCTGGGCGTGGTGTCACACACCTGTAATCCCAGTGGCTCAGGAGGTTGAGGCAAGAGGCTCCATAGTTCAAGCCAGCCTCAACAATGGTAAGGTGCTAAGCAACTTGGTGAGATCCTGTCTCTAAATAAAATACAAAATAGGGCTGGGGATATGGCCCAATGGTTGAGTGCCCCAGAGTTCAATCCCTGATACCCGATAGATAGATAGGAAGGAAGGAAGGAAGGAAGGAAGGAAGGAAGGAAGGAAGGAAGGGAGGGAGGGAGGGAAAAATCAGGTGTGGTGGTACATGCCTATAATCCCAGCAACTTGGGAGGTTGAGGCAGGAAGATTGAAACTTTGAGACCAGACTCAGCATTTCAACGAGGCTCTAAGCAAATTACAGAGACCCTGTCTCAAAATTACATAAATGGAAAAAAAAAAAAAAAGAACAGGAGATGTGGCACAGTGGTTAAGTGCCCCTAGGTTAAATCCCTGGTACCAGAGAGAGAGAGAGAGAGAGAGAGAGAGAGAGAGAGAGAGATGGATGGATGGATGATGGTGGTATAACACTTAACTACTACTTATACTACCAAAAAAATAAAATAAAATAAAAAGGTCTGAGAATATAGCTGAATGCTAGACTGAGTTCACCCCCAATACTGGGAGGGGGAGAGGGACAAGAAAAGAAGAAAAAGTTGAAAACCTTCATTTGCTTTTTGGTGGTACTGAAAATTGAATCTAGAGCCCTGCACATGCTAGGCAAGCACTCCACCATTAGCCACTTCCCAGACTCTTTTATTTTGAGACAAGGTCTTGCAAAATTTTCTAGGCTGGTCTCAAATCTGTGAAACTTCTACCTCAGCCTCTCCAGTAGCTAGGATGACAGACAGGCTTGTGTCTTCAGCTAATACCTTCTTTTAAATACACGGTATACCTTTTCATTTGTTTTCTATTTTGAGTCAGGGTCTTGCTAAGTTACTTAGGGTCTCATTAATTTGCTGAGGCTGGCTTTGAACTTGTGATCCTCTTGCCTCAGCCTCCCAAGTCACTGGAATTACAGATATGCACCATCACGCCTAGATAAAACCTCCAATTTTGAGCAGGAAAAAGAGCTATGTTTCTTGACATATCATATTTCATACATTTGATTGAAGTGGGTTATGAACTCCCATTTTTACCCCATATACAGATTGCCAAGAACTATGTAATGTTTTGAACAACCAATAATAAAAATTAAAAAAAAAAAGAGCTATGTTTCCACTTTGGTTTCACAAAAGATAAGGAACAACTTAATTTTTCTTTCTAGTAGTAAACCTCTTTTCAAATACCATCCAACATCTCAAGGTTAATGTGGTATATTTCTGTTGTTAAAAAATAACTTTTTCACCAGCCACCCGTAATCTCAGTGGCTCAGGAGGCTGAGGCAGAAGCATCTTCAAAGCCAGCCTCAGCAACTTAGTGAGGCCCTAAGCAACTTAGAAAGACCTGCCTCTAAATAAAATATAAAAAAGGGTTGGGGATGTGGCTCAGTGGTTAAGCACCTCTAGGTTCAATCCCCAGTATCAAAAAATTAATAAATAACTTTTTTCTTTTTAGTGCTAGAAATTTACCATCTTATTATAAATATTTTTAACTGATCTATTACAAAATACCATCAGCTGCAGAGTCTACAATTACTGGGCATTGAGTTTTCAGTTTGTGCTACTGTCAAAAGACACAGAATAGGGCTGGGGATGTGGCTCAAGCGGTAGCGCGCTCGCCTGGCATGCGTGCGGCCCGGGTTCAATCCTCAGCACCACATACCAACAAAGATGTTGTGTCTGCCGAGAACTTTAAAAAAAAAATAAATAAATAAATATTAAAAATTCTCTCTCTCCTCTCTCACTCTCTCTTTAAAAAAAAAAAAGACACAGAATAATATAAAAGGGCAATCTTTTTAGTATACTCTTAAATTTTTTATTTGTTGAGATGTGTTAGTTTTCCACTATAAATGAAATAGCTAGCATGACAATTATCTCTGAAAAGCTGACATTTTCTTAAAATGCTTTATTTTATGTCAAGTATTTTAGACCTTAGGTCAGCAGAATCCAGTCAACTGCCTGTTTTCTGTGTCTACAAGCTAAGAATGATTTTTACATTTTTAGATGGTTGGAGGGAAAAAAAATTAAATACCATTTCTTAAACACTGAGCCACAACCCCAGTCCTTTTTAATTTTAATTAACTAATTTATTTGTTTGTTTGTTTTTGGTACCAGGGTTTGAACTCAGGGGCACTCAAGCACTGAGAAACATCTCCAGCCATATTCTGTATTTTATTTAGAGACAGGATCTTACAGTTGCTTAGCACCTTGCTTTTACTGAGGCTGGCTTTGAACTCTTGATCCTTCTGCCTCAGCCTCCTGAGCTGCTGGGACTACAGGCATGCGCCACCACATCCAACCCTTTTTTATATTTTATTTAGAGATAAGGTCTCCCGGAGTTGCTTAGGACCACTTTGAACTTGTGATCCTACTGCCTCAGCCACCAGAGCTGCTAGAATTACAGCATTAGCCATCACATCTGGCTAAACACCATTTCTTGACATATGAAAAATACACTGAAATTTCAATTTCCCTAAGTTTTACTAAAACACAACACATTCATTTACATATGATCAATTTCTGTTTTTACGAAACAGCAAAGTAGCTGCAAGTGAAACACGATGGTGAACAAAGCTTTAAGTAGCTGTTATCTGGCCTTTTTTTAATATTTATTTTTTAGTTGTAGTTGGACACATACCTTTATTTATTTATTTATTTAAATATTTATTTTTTAGTTTTAGGTGGACACAATATCTTTATTTTCATGTGATGCTGAGGATCAAACTCAGTGCCTCACACGTGCTAGGCGAGCCCTCTACCACTTAAGCCACAACCCCAGCCCCTATTTATTTATTTTATGTGGGTGCTGAGGATCAAACCCAGGGCCTCACACATGCTGGGCAAGCACTCTACCTCTGAGTCACAACCCCAGCCCTGTTATCTGGCCTTTTATGGAAAAATTTTGCCTGTCTATTCATTTTTATCATTATAAAAAGTTCTTTTAGCAGGGTATGATACAGCACACCTATAATCCCAGTGACTTGGTAGGCTAAGACAGAAAGATCGCTTACAAGTTTCAGCAACTTAGGAAGATCCTGTCTCAAAGTAAAAAATTTAAAAAATAGGGGTGAAGCACCCCTGGATTTAATGCCCAGTACCAAAACAAAAACAACAACAAACAAAAACCCTAACTTCCTTCAACATTACTTAAAAGGTGTGTTCTGTACAAATTTATTTCTTTATAGTCACAAAGTGATGCATGTATGTCAAAGAGGAACTAAAACTGTGGAAACAAGTTTCACATCATTAATTAGACATAGATGATGTTAACTGTTAGTCTATAACTATGGCTCTCAAATTTCAGCATGGAACAGAATCTTCTATTATCAGCTCCATGCCCAGAATTTTTTTTTTAATTTTTATTGTTGGTTGTTCAAAACATTACATAGTTCTTGACATATCATATTTCACACTTTGATCATGCCCAGAATTTTTAATTCAATAGGTCAGGCTCAAGAAACTGCATTTCAAACAAGTAACAAGTTCTCAGGTGGTACTACTGGCCTGGAAATCACACTTTAAGAATCACTGGACCTTGGGCTGGGGATGTGGCTCAAGTGGTAGCGTGCTCGCCTGGCATGCGTGCGGCCCGGGTTCGATCCTCAGCACCACATACCAACAAAGATGTTGTGTCCCCCGAGAACTAAAAAATAAATTCTCCCCCCCCCCACTCTCTCTTAAAAAAAAAAAAAAAGAATCACTGGACCTTTAAAAAAAAAATCCATTTCAGATATTACGTATCTAAGTGAAAAAATAAATTTTAGGGGCTGTAGCTGTATCTCAGTCATAGAGCACTTGCTTCACATGAAGGAAGCATGGGGGTTGGATCCCCTAGCATCACGGGGGATGGGGGAGTATTTTAACAAAATGAAAAATTTTATCATAATACAAAAGTCAAAGACTGGTGGTATAACTCAATGTTAAGCTCCTGCTTAACACAGTAAAGCCCTGAGTTGGATCCCATGAACCAAAAAAAAAAAAGCAAAAGTTAAGGAAGTCTGGGATTGAACCCAGTACTTCAGGCATGCTATGAAAGCTACTCTATCACAGTGCTATATCCCCAGATCATTTTTCTTTTCTAATTTTGAGACTAGGTCTCACTAAATTCCCCAGGCTGGCCTGGAACTTGCAATCCTCCTGCCTCATCAACATGAACAGGTGGGATTATAGGCATACACCACATTGCCTGTCTGAGTTGTGAGGTTTCGGGCAGGGAGATACTAGGGATTAAACTCAGAGGCCCTCTACCACTAAGTCACACCGCCATCCCTTTTTTTCAATTTTATTTTTGAGACAGGGTCTTACTAAATGTCCAGGCTGACCTCAAACTTGTGATCCTCCTGAGGCCTCTGCCTCCTGAGTCACTGGGTTTACAGGGATTCAACACCATGCCTGACTTTGGGGAATTGTTTTAAGTACCTGACATAAAGCAGATGCTCAATTGTTCACTGAATAAAGAGTAAACACTTCAAAAAAATGGGGCTAGCAGGCATGGTGGCACATGCCTATAATTACAGTGACTCAGGAGGCAGAGGCAGAAGAACTGATTGCAAATTCAAGGCCAACCTGGATGATTTAGTTAGACCCTACCTCAAAATAAAAAATAAAAATGGCTGGTGGTATAGCTTAGTGGTAGAGTGCTCCTGGGCTCAATCCCCAGTTTGGGGGGAAAATGGAACTAGCAATGTCACATTTATCTCATATAATTGTTGAGATGTCTATAAATTGCAGCTGCTCTGAAAATGCAATATTAAATGCAACAGAAATGTTTAGTCAAACTCATCAATGTATATAGAAAGTAGAAATACAAGTCAAACTTAACTTTGATTTGAAAGCCTCAGGGATCACAGAGGAACTAAAACTGGAAACATTAGCCTAGGCCTCAACACTGTGGGTCAAATGTGTCTGCCAGCCTCA
Source organism: Spermophilus citellus (assembly GCF_964194105.1). Lineage (NCBI taxonomy): Eukaryota > Metazoa > Chordata > Mammalia > Rodentia > Sciuridae > Spermophilus > Spermophilus citellus. Next base: position 18,038,056 of record NC_138184.1, on the reverse strand, counting down.
CAGCCATTTCTTCACCACCCAAACAAATCTCAAGATACCCAAGCCTAAAGCTACCCTCTTAAACTGGGGCCCAGATCAATGCACACTGAGCACTGGAAGAGAGAGAAATGACTATTATCTGCCTCTTCCCACTCTATTCCTCCATACTCAAAGGAGCCTTCTGAGTAGTTTTTTCTTTATTAAAGGCCTTCCCCAGCAACAAAACAAAAACAGCTACATTTAAGACCCAAAGTATTGGTTGAAAGTAATATGATTTAAAAGAATTAACAAACTAGGTACAGTGGAGCATGTATGTAATCCCAGCAACTTGGGAAGCAGAAGCAGCATGATCACAGGTTCTAGGCTAGCCTAGGCCATTTAGTGAAATCCTGTGTACTGGGGTTAAAGCCAAGGACCTTCACTACTGAGCTACATCCCCATCCCTTTTAAAGCTTTTTTGTTATTGTTGTTTATTTTTTTGGTACCAAGGATTGAACTTAGGGTGCTTTATTTTGTGCTACATCCCCAGACCTTTTTTTAAAAATTTTAAGACAATGTCTTACAAAGTTGCTTTAAGGCCTTGCTCAATTGCTGAGGCTGGCATCAAATTTGAGATCCTCCTGCCTCAGCCTCCAGAACGACTGGGATTACAGGTAAATGCCACTGTTCCCAGCTATACCCTATCTCATTAAAAAAAAAAAAAATTAAAAGGGCTGGACATGGGCTGGAGTTGTGGCTCAGTGGTAGAGCACTTGCCTGGCATGTGTGAGGCCCTGGGTTCAATCCTCAGCACTGTATATAAATAAATAAAATAAAATATCCATTGGCAACTAAAAAATATTTTAAAAGGGTGGGGGGTGGCTGGACATGTAGTTTAGTGGTAGAGCACCCTCTAGGTTCAATGCCCAACACCATAGGGTTCCGGGGGTTCGTACACATTCAGTTTCCATAGGCAATTCCAGAAGCTCTGTTACCACACAACAAAAATAACCACTTGTATAAGAGAGATTAATATTCTTGTCTACTTACACGTAAATTAGAAAAATCTATAGATCCAAATTTGATTTCAAAAGGGGAAAACTCTCTAAGTACCTAAAAATAGAATTATTGTCTCTCACTTCCTCAAACTTCAGATAGGAATAGTCCCTCAGAAAATACTATAGCATGGGGCTGGGGTTGTGGCTCAGTGGTAGAGTGCTTACCTAGCATGCATGAAGCACTGGGTTCAATTCTCAGCACCACATACAAATAAATAAATAAAAGTATAAATAAAATAAAGATATCAACAACTTAACAAAATTTAAAAAAAAGAAAGAAAATACCATAGCATAATATCAAAGGAACCCAAGATCCCTACCCATGCCTAACAACTGTCAAACATTGACAGGTCACTGAACTGTAGACCTTATATGAAAAAGTTTGTATACCAGCTTATCTTTTCATTCATTCAATAAATATTTAGGCTCAGATAATCCTTTTGAGATTTGGATAGGTTTAAGTAAGAAGTGGCTATGAAGCTGATGTATAGAGGTCTAGGCTAATGATACCTCAGGTTTTAAAGACCAGGTTAGTTTTGACTTATATTTCTACTAATTATTAATATTGTTATTATTTGGTATCAAAATGGATGAGCTTTGACTAAATATTTCTACTGCATTTAATACTGCATTTTCACAGCAGCTGCAATTCACAACTATTTGAAATAAATTTGATATTGTTCCCATTTGCCCCACCTCCAGTACTGGGAAACCCAGGAACACTTTATCACTGAGCTTTTTTATTTTTATTTCTGATTGCCACCGGGCACTCAACCACCGAGCCACATTCCCAGCCCTATTTTGTATTTTATTTAGAGACAGCGTCTGAGTTGCTTAGCGCCTTGCCATTGCTGAAGCTGGCTTTGAACTCATCATCCTTCTGTCTCAGCCTCCCAAGCAGCCGGGCCTTTTCATTTTCAGAGAGTTGCCCACTAAGTTGCCAAGATTGGCCTTCAACTTGAGATCCTCCTGCCTCAGTCTTCCAAATCACTGGGATTTAATGTGCCACCATGCCTGCTATCTCCACTTTTATTGATGGGCTACCTTATAAGGCAACCCCTTTCTAGTACACAGTCCTGACAAAGCCTTTGCCCCAATTCTATGGTAGGGAAGAAGAGAACTGAAGCGGTGCTCCTCAAATCTGCAAGCGGAGAGTTTTGGGCTATCTACTTTATTACACCATCTAAAACAGTCAGTCACTCCTGTAATATTTACATCGTGGGTAAATCTGAAAACGTTATAAACAAGCGCTTTAAGTCACAACTCTTGCAAACCGTTGATTCAGCAGAACTCACATTCCAAAGTATGAGAAACAAATCAGTGAAAAAATTAAAAATAACTATTAAGAAAATAAAGGCAATATGAAATGGGGTGTTCTGGTATAAATGGGTCCTCGGGGAAAGGCTTCATTGAAGAACATATTTCATACAATCGATCTTACCTCACACCATACACCACCCAAAAGTACAGTTAAGTGAAACCGTCACTTTTTAAGTCCTCAGGTTCTCCTTAGTACTGTATGCAGTTCATGCTACTAACCTACGTAATTAACTTCCGAGGTCACTCGTCCAGTCCCTTAGCAAATCCTTCCTCACCTCACGCTGGGAAGCCCAGTCGCTAAGTAAAACTCGGGCTGTTTCAACCACACTAGTTCGGTCTCTAACGAACCCCGTTCGGCACACTCCAGGAGCTAACAAAAGAAAAGGTTCGCGCCCTCCGGAGCGCCTGCCCCCGGCAGGCCGGGAGCAGGCCGCGCGAGGCGGCGGGGGCGTGGCGGGTGGCGCCGCCTTTGTTGTCCCGCGCAGCTCCGAGGACGCCGGAGCCGCGCCGCCCCAGCCCCAGCGGCCCCGGCTGGCGCGCGCACCCACCTTCTTGTAGTGCTTGCCCAGCCAGACGCGCACCGAGTCCAGCTGAGATACCGTCTCCGGACTCTCCCAGAACTTGCCGGCTGGGCCCCCGTCCTTCCGCCGATAGACGGCTAGGCCCGCAGCCGCCGCAGCGCCCCCTGTGCCCCCTGCGCCCGCCGTCGCCCCCGGCCCACTGCCCGCTGCCGCGGCCATCGTCGCCTCCGTCGCCCCGCCACCCGCCCCGGCCCTCGCGGTTTCCCGTCCGCACCCGCGCGCTCGACTGCCGCTCCGCCCCCTTCCGGTGCGGAAGCTCCGCCCCCAGGCACTGGCGCCGCAACCGCAGCGAGCGCGCGCATGCGCACACGTAGTACCCGCGCTGCAACTGCGGAAGCACGCTCCGCCTTCGTTTTCTGCCGTCGCCTAGGACCGCTGGGCAGCCCAATTGCTTGGTGTCGGTCTCTGTAGAGCCAGTTCTCCGGGGGCTTGCTGAGTACGTCTACTGTCGCAACGAGGTTCTGCGTTATAGCCAGCTCCGCTGCCAGAAATGTCCTTAAGACGGACCGAGCGAAAAGCTATCTGGACTGCCTTCGCGCCGCAGACCCCGCGCACAGAGTTGCTTGACTCTCCGGACGCTTGTCTGGCTTCCGGCTGCGGGGCGTCCTTGACCTTGCTGACTGGTTTCACGCTCCCGCCACTGATCGGCTACCGCGATCTTCCCCTATCCGTGTGAGAGGCACTCCGCCTCAGGTCTTCAAAGTACTTTTTTCTTTTTCATCTTTTTGCCGTGGTGGGATTCAAACCCAGGGTCTCGCGCTTTACCAGCTCTTCAAAGTACTTTACACAACCCACCTGTATGGATTTGAACACGAATCACACTAACCACGACCCGGTATTTTTCTTGTGTACAGTTGTGTCCTCGCCGCCGGGACCAAGACCTGTTACCTAGTAGATGTTAGATAACTGTACGTAAAGGCCATTATTAGAGGCAGAAAGGTTTTATATTACTTAACATAGTTTGGACACGATAGAGTTGTGAACATAATACTATATGACCTGGAGAAAGTCACTAATTGCTTGTGACAAGGTGTGAGGAGTTTTTCAAACCTTTTTAAAATGAATGCCAGGCACGGTAGTGCACGTCTGTAATTCAGCGGCTGGGGAGGCTGAAGTTGGAGGATCGCGAGTTCAAAGCCAGCCTCAGCAATAGCGAGGTACCAAGCAACTCAGTGAGACCCTGTCTCTAAACAAAATACAAAATAGAGCTGGGGATGTGGCTCAGTGGTCGAGTGCCCCTGAGTTTAGTCCCCGGTACCAAAATAATAATGATAAAATGATAATAATAATAAATCTTTAAAATATATCAATCCCTAGTACCAAAAAAAAAAAAAAAGAAGAAGAAGAAAAGAAAAAGTTAAAAATGAGATCAGAGAGGACAAGCGAGAACAATTGAAACAAAGGCAGTGAAAAGTGAAAGAATTCTTGGTGAAGTGCTGCTTGAGTCCATGAGGGCTACAACCTATGTGATTAGGTTGTATAGTAAGTTTTGACTTTACTTTAGACACTGGGACACTAGCTTTAACAGGAAATGACAGGATCAGATTTATATATTAGGAAGATAGCATTATCTCTGTGGAGTGAAGATTAGAAGAAAAAGACTAGAGAAAGATGACCTGATAAACTGTCTAGATGATAAGAAAAAAAATAGGTAAGTTAGAAATCATGCCCTCTAAAAGTTTATGCTCTGGAAATAATGATAGTTACTGGTATTTATGAAAAACATATATGCCATGCTCTGTGCAAAATTAGTGCATAAAAGGAAACTGAGGCACAAAAAGGTTAACTAACTTGCCAGAAAGTTAGTTCTATCTAATGAGTCAAGATTTTTGGACCGTGGAGTCCCCCAGGTACATTGTTTTAACTATTGATAACTTCTGAGTAAAGCAAGGAAAACCCACTGGAAAAGTTCAAAAAGCTATTTAATTTACCTGGAGCTATGGAGAAGGATATTAGTTCTTCCAGGGAGTGAATCCAGCTTTTTTGTTCAAAATAATTTGAAAGGGCTGGGGATGTGGCTCAAGCGGTAGTGCGCTCACCTGGCATGCGTGCGGGCCCGGGTTCGACCCTCAGCACCACATACCAACAAAGATGTTGTGTCCGCGGAGAACTAGAAAATAAATATTAAAAATTCTCTCTCTCTCTCTCTCTCTCTCTCCTCTCTCACTCTCTCTTAAAAAAAAAATAATAATTTGAAAAGCTATATTACCTCATTTTGTTTAAAAAAGAACATGAAAAAATTCATCAAAAATTAAATAGTTTTGCTGGATATGGTGGCACATGTCTGTAATCACACCTACTCAGGCGGCTGAGGCTGGCAGACTGCAAGTTCAAGGCCAGCCTGGGCCACTTAGGTAAGAGTCTCAGAATAACAAAAAGGGGATGTAGCTCAATGGTAGAGCACTTGCCAAGCATGTGCAAGGAACTAGGTTCAATCCCCTGCACCAAAATAAATAAGATTGAGTTCCAGTAAAATTTGATTTACAAAAACATGGCAAGCCAGGTGCAGTGGCACACTCCTGTAATCCCAGCGGCTTGGGGAGGCTAAGGCAGGAGGATCTCAAGTTCAAAGCCAGCCTCAGCAAAAGTGAGGCACTAAACAACTCAGTGAGGCCCTGTCTCTAAATGAAATACAAAATAGGGCTGGATTTGAACATGAATCACACTAACCACGACCCGGTATTTTTCTTGTGTACAGTTGTGGCTCAGTGGGTTGAGTGCCCGAGTTCAATCCCCAGTAACCACTCTCCCCCCACCCCCACTAAAAAATACACATGGCAAGCTGTGTGCAGCCTAGTAACACAGGAACACATTTGGCGAAGGCAAGAGAATCACAAGTTTGAGGTCAGCCTGGGCAACTTGTCTCAAAAATAAAAACAAGCAAAGCATGGGGGTACATGTTTATAATTTCAGCAACATCAGAGGCTGAGGCCAACCTCAGCAATTTAGTGAGAACTTGTCTCAAAAACTACAAAGGACTGGGAATGTAACTCAGTGGTAGAGCACCCAGGAGTTCAATCCCCAGTACTGCAAAAAGAAAAAAAGTTTATTAAAAAATGATCTGGGTGCTCGCTTCGGCAGCACATATACTAAAATTGGAACGATACAGAGAAGATTAGCATGGCCCCTGCGCAAGGATGACACGCAAATTCGTGAAGCGTTCCATATTTTTGCCGAGAACTAAAAATAAATAAATATTAAAAATTCTCTCTCTCTCTCTCTCTCCTCTCTCACTCTCTCTTTAAAAAAAAAAAATGATCTGGTCAAAAGGACTTAAAACCAGCATACTACAGTGACACAGCCATATGAATATTTATAGCAGCTTAATTCACAATAGCTGAACTATGAAACCAACCTAGGTGCCCTTCAACAGATGAATGGATAAAGAAATTGTGGTATATATACACAATGAAATGTTACTCATCCTTCATGAAATTATAGCATTTGTTGGTAAATGGATGAAACTGGGGAATATTACACTAAGTAAAATAAGCCAATCCTCAAAAAAACAAAGGCCGAATGTTTTCTCCGACATGCAGATGCTAATTCACAATAAATAGGGGGTGGGGAGGATATTGGTATTTTGAACTAGAAGGTGGGGAGGGAAGGGAAGGGAGGGTATGGGGGGAGGAATGATAGTAGAATGAATCAGAGGTTATTACCCTGTGTGTACATATGATTACAGGACCTATGTAATTCTACATCATGTAAAGCCAGATGAATGAGAAGTTATGCTCCATTTATGTATGATGTGTCAAAAAGCATTCTACTGTCATGTATAACTGATTAGAACAAATTAAATATTTTTAAAAATGGCCTGGTCAAAATTGAAATATTTTATTTTTTTTCCCAAAGTTTTCTTTCTTTTTTTTTTTTTAAGAGAGAGAGAGAGAGAGAGAGAGAATTTTAATATTTATTTTTTAGATTTTGGCGGACACAACATCTTTGTTTTTTGTATGTGGTGCTGAGGATCGAACCCGGGTCACATGCATGCCAGGCGAGCGCGCTACCGCTTGATCCACATCCCCAGCCCCCAAAATTGAAATATTTTAAATCAAAGACAATTCCCCCAAATAAAGTAAACAAAAGAAAAAATTCCATTTTCCTAAGTCATAAAAAGATCTAATATTCTATTAAGTCGTTTTTGTACTATTGAATCAGAATGCATGACTGTTCATAAACCAAAAAGCATGATATGTAGGTCTGTTGGTATAGAGAAAGTAAATTCAAATTGTTTACTCACAACACAGATTACTTCTGTGATCTCAGTATGTGTATTTCTTCCCACCAGCAATCAATTATGCAACAGATACCAGCTATGTGTCCCCTAATTCAATTCTATCACTATCTGCCTGCAGATAGCATCAGATCCCACAAGTTGAAGACTCAGTCCCCAGGATTACCACTATTCTGCTTTATATGCCAGTCAAAAGCCCTAAGTTCTTTTACATGTGTTTCTGACTAACCAGCCATAAGTTGGGGTTATTTTTTTTTTCAAGAGAGAGTGATAGAGGAGAGAGAGAGAGAGAGAATTTTTAATATTTATTTATTTTTTTAGTTCTCGGCGGACACAACATCTTTGTTGGTATGTGGTGCTGAGGATCGATCCCGGGCCGCACGCATGCCAGGCGAGCGCGCTACCGCTTGAGCCACATCCCCAGCCCCATAAGTTGGGGTTATTATAGTCTCCTCCTCTAATTTGATTAATTTGCTTTAGCAGTTTACAGAACTCCAGGAAAGCATGCTTACTGGTTTATTATGAAGAATATTATAAAGGATACAAATGAAAAGACAGGGCAAGCTATGAACAAAAGGATGAAGAGTTTCTGTACCCTCCAAGAACCTCTGCAGGTTACTCTGGAAGCTCTATGAAGGCTGTCCTTTTGGGTTTTTACAGAGGTTTCATTACATAAACATGATTGATCAAATCATTGGCCATTGGTTATCAACTTAACCTTAAGCTTTTCCTCTTCCCAGAGTTTGGAGGGTAGGGCTGAAAAACCCCAAGTCTCTAATCCTGCCTTGTTCTTTCTGGTGTCACGAATCTGAATCTGAAGTTTACTTAGAGACATCCAGCCATCAGTCAATTCATTTGCATAAAAAGACACTCTGGGGAAGTGGCTCCAGCGGTAGCTTGCTCGCCTGGCATGCATGTGGCCCGGGTTCGATCCTCAGCACCACATACAAACAAAGATGTTGTTTCCGCCGATAACTAAAAAATAAATATTAAAAAAAAAGACACTATCATTTCAAAGTTAAGGATTTGGGGAGTTATGATGCCAGGAAATAGAAAGATCAAATAGATAGTTCACAAAATACTATAGTACCTTTGCATGTTGCAAACCTGAGCTGCCCAGAAAATGCAAGCTCTCTGAATTTAGGAGTAAAATGTTCCCAGGTTAAGGGGCTGGGATTGGCTCGGTGGTGGAATACTTGCCTAGCATGTGTGAGGCATTGGACTCAATTCTTAGCCCCACATATAAATAAATAAATTTTGTTTGTAGAGTACAAACAAAACTCTTCTCTGACAAACGATAACATTTTTCTGGGTCTAAAGTTATTTCTAAGAATATTTTCTCAAATATATTGCCCAGGATACAAAGAAAACCAAGCACATGAGGAGAAAAAACAGTTCGTGTGAGAAACAGTAGAAATGAGACACGTTAACAGATATGCAGGAATATAAAACAACTTGGCCTATTCATTTCTGAAGTTAAATACAAGCTTTGATTATTATTATTATTATTATATAAAGAGAGAGAGAGAGAATTTATTTATTTATTTATTTATTTATTTATTTTTTAGTTTTCGGTGGACACAACATCTTTGTTTGTATGTGGTGATGAGGATCGAATCCAGGCCCATGCATGCCAGGCGAGCAAGCTACCGCTTGAGCCACATCCCCAGCCCTTATTATTATTATTATTTGCAGTACTGGATATAGAAATTATGATCCTCCTACCTCAGCCTCCTCAGTTGCTGGGATTATAATAGGCATGTGCCACCACACCTAGCTGGTCAGGGTTTCTGGTTTTGGAAATTTAGCCTGCAGGCTTCTCATGAGTAGGAAATTTTTCTCTATACATTTAATTTTCCTTCCCCAATGATGTGTGGGGGTTTGAGGATAGAACTCAGGGCCTTATGCACTCAGTCAAGACCTCTACCACTGAGCTATTTATAATCCAGGCCCCTCCCTAATGATTTTTTTGGTAATCTCTACTCAATCTGACATGAACCCCAGCCAGAAACAAGTCTTACATTAGTCACCTGATACTCTGCTCCCACCATGAAATTTGGGAGTCAGGGATCTAGGCCCTAAGTTAGAGGATAGCTTGGACTCTAAGGCCATGTCACAAAGTATACTACTTCATATAATCTGTATTTTCATGCATGGGTCAGTTTTTTTTTTTTTTTAATCTTTGTTAAATTAGGGAGTCCCACTTTAATTTCTGTGCCCTAAATTCCTAATTCCAAGTAGCAATACTGACTGCAGTTGTTCACATTACTTGGGCTACTTCTCCCCACCTTCTCAATTACATTATATTTAGGTTATAAAACTCCAAACTGCCTCTGCCTGTTTCTGAATCTATAACCCAGCATGATTATAACTTTTTTTTTTTTTTTTTTTTTGGTACCAGAGATTGAACCCAGGAGCAGTCAACCACAAAGCCACATCCCCAGCCCTTTTTTATATTTTATACAGAGACAGGGTCTTACTAAATTGCTTAGGGTCTTGCTAAATTGCTAAGGCTGGTTTTGAACTTATGATCCTCCTGCCTCAGTCTGCTGAGCCACTGCGGTTAGAAAAGTGTGCCACTGTGCCAGGCCTTGTGATTATTATTCCTTGGCTTGGGGAGACTGTAGAAGAGAATCGAAAGTTGAAAGCCAGCCTCAGGAACTCAGTGAGACACTATCTGTAAATTAAATAAGGGCTGGGATGTGGCTCAGTGGTTAAATGCCCTGAGTTCAATCCCTGGTACCAAAAAAAAAAAAAAAAAAAGATCATAACTCAAATTGAGGAGGTGGCTCAGTGGTAGAGTGCTTGTCTAGCATGCACAAGGGCCTAGTAGTACAAAAACAAAACCAAAATGAATTTTCCTTTTTTTAAAAAATGTATTTTTAGTTATATATGAACATAATACCTTTATTTATTTTATGTGGTGCTGAGGATCAAACCCAGTACCTCACACGTGCTAGGCAAGCACTCTACCACTGAGCTACAAACCCAGCCCCAGTTTTCTTTTTTTTTGTTTAAGAATTTTTAAGGGGCTGGGATTGCGGCTTAGTGGTAGAACACTCATCTAGCATGTTCGAGGCCCTGAGTTCCATCCTCAGCACCACGTAAAAATAAATGAATGGGATGAGGGTATTGTGTCCAACTACTTCTAAAAAAAGAAATAAATGTTTAAAAAATAATTTTTAAAAAATATTTATTTTTTTTAGTTGTAGTTGGATACAATACCTTTGTTTATTTTTATGTGGCACTGAGGATCAAACTCAGCTGGCACTTCTTGTAATCCCAGCAACTAGGGAGGTTGCAGCAGGAGGAGCCTGAGTTCAAAAAACAGACTCAGCAATTTAGTGAGGCACTTAACAACTCAGCAAGACTCTGTAAATAAAATATATATAGATATATATATGGGCTGGGGATGTGGCTCAGTAGTTAAGCATCCCTGGATTCAATTCCCATACAAAAAAAAAAAAAACAAAAAAAACAGCCTGGGGCTGGTTAGGCTTAGTGAGGCACACCAATAATCCCAGCAATTTAGGAGACTGAGTCAGCAAGATAGCAAGTTCAAGGTCAGCCTTGGCAATTTGGCAAGATCCTGTCCCAAAATAAAAAATTTTTAAAAGGGTGGTAGCTCAGTGGTAAAGTTCCCCTGAGTTCAATTCACAGTATGGAGGAAAAAAAAAAAAAGAGAGAGAGAGAGAAAGAGAGAGAGAGAAATACTAGTGCAAAGGACAGGGATAAGATTTATCCAAGAGAATTTATTTATAATTAGGAACTATGCAATGATATTAAAGACTTCTCAACTTTTTAGAGGTATGATACTGGTTTTAGTGGGGAGTTGGTTTATTTTGTTTTCATATTGGCGATTGAACCTAGAGGAGCTTTACCATGAGCTACATTCCCTAGGACTTCTTTCTTTATTTATTTTATCTTGAGACAGGGTCTCACTAAGTTGCTTACAACCTTGATAAATTACTGAGACTGGCCTCAAACTTGTGATCCTTTTGCCTTTGCCTCCCAAATTGCTGGATTTACAAGTGTCCTAGCACTATGATACTGGTTTATTATGCTGAGTAAAAAGATTATGAGATTTACCCTCATGTTTTGTCAGATAAGATGGCATGATTTGATTAAAAAATTGGGGGAAGTGGGCATTAGGGTAGAGGGTACAGATGAATCAAGATTGGCTCAGCAACTCAGCAAGATCCTAACTCTAAATAAATAAAAAACAAAATAGGGCTGGGGATGTGGCTCAATATTCTAGTACCCGAGTTCTATCCCCAATACCAGAGAGGGGGAAAAATGTGAGCTTTCTCTCTCTCTCTCTCTCACACACACACACACACACACACACACACACACACACACTCATACACAGTACATCTGAGTTTAATGTATTAAAAAATGTGTGTATGGCTAGCACAGATTTGTTAATGGTTCCTTTTATAATCAGGGTCTAGCGCTGGGGATGTGGCTCAAGCGGTAGCGCGCTCGCCTGGCATGCGTGTGGCCCGGGTTCGATCCTCAGCACCACATACAAACAAAGATGTTGTGTCCGCTGAGAACTAAAAAATAAATATTAAAAATTCTCTCACGCATGCCAGGCGATCGCGCTACCGCTTGAGCCACACCCCCACCTGGATACATTTAAAAAAAAAAAACAAAATATAATCAGGGTCTTAATTGCTGAGATTGACCTTGAATTTATTATCCTATCTCAGCCTGCCAAATTTCTGGGATTACAGGTATGCACTACTATAGGCAGCAAGCAAGAGTTCTAATATCATATTCTTTCAGGATTTTTAGTTTTTTTTTTTTCTTTTAGGTAATGGGAGTTGGACCTAGGATCTGTGCATGCTAGGCAAGTGTTCTACTACTGAGCTACATCTCAAGCCCTTTTTTAAAAATTGAGACAGGGTCTTGCTTAATTAGTCAGATTGGCCTCAAACTTGCTCTTCTCCCACCTCAGCGTCCTGAGTAGCTGTGACTTCAAGTTTGGCTCTTTCAGTATGTTCTATGCTTACATAAACATAAACATATGATCTTGTTTAAAAAACACAATTGGGATTATAAACAGACCAGGCATAGAACTTGCCTTTCACTTATTAGATATTTTTCTGTCTGTACACTAGATCAGACTCATTATTTTTAATTGTTGCAGCAATCTTCATTTAATTGAAATTGTTATGGGCTGAGTAGTGTCCTCCAAAATTATTCATTGAACCCTAGCCCCCAGTATGACTGACTGCATTTGGAGACTGGGACTTGAGGGAGCCAATTATGATTACGTGAGGTTAAGCATGGGGCGCTATAAGGGAAGATCCAGGTGTGGTGGCACACATCTATAATCCCAGCTATTTGGGAGGTAGAACAGGAGGATGGTAATATGGTAAGTTCAAGGCCAGCCTGGGAAACACAGAACTTTTTTTTTTTTTTTTTTTCTGGACAAGTCATTAAGCGAGATGCATTTATTGCCTAAAGAGATCTATATCCACTCACCCCACCTCTGAGAAGACCTCTTGAAGCATAAATAGAGAGGGGGGAAAAAAGCTTCGAGTGCCAGAGATATTCACCATGGCATTGTTTATAACAGAAATTGGAAGGCCCCTAAATATCCAGCCAGAAGACAGGCGGCCCACAGGGGTGGGGGGGTGCTCTGCATCTGGTCAAACATGGAGCCCCCACGGGTCACTGTCTCCAGGTCACCTGATGGAGGGTGGGGAGTAGAAACTTAAGGAAGCTCAGCTCAAAAGAAGGACCACTTTATACAGCTGAGGAGCGTCCCAGATTCAATAGCCAGAAGCACGGAGCTACCAACCTCTGGCCCTAGCTCCTCCCTGACAGTTTCCTCTGCTCACCAGCATGGCTGCTCCATCCCCAGGGGTCACCAACTCATCCAGCTCATGCTCCCAATGGCTTGATTCAACCCTCTCCTGCTGAAAGAAAGAAAACTTGTCTCTTATAAGAAAAAAAGCCTTACACTGGTGGCACATTCCCATAATTGTGGCAACTTGGGAGGCTGAGACAGGAGGATTGTAAGTCCAAAGCTAGCCTCAATTTATGGAGGCCCTAAGCAATTTAGCAAGATCCAAATCATAATAAAAAATAGAAAGGGCTGGGGCTCGGGCTCAGTGTTACATTCCCTTGGGGTTCAATTCCTGGTTAAAAAAAGAAAATAGCTGGGGGTGAAGCTCAGCTGTAAAGTGTATGCTTGAGGCCTTGGATTGATTCCCAGCACTCAAAGTAAAAATCTATTAGGATCTCATTCCCAACTCTATTTTTTTTCCGTTCTAGCTTCTCTAAAGTCTTCACACTTACCTGACCTTCTGGACATACTGAATTATTGTGTGTATCCTAAAAATATATTCCTTATTTCACCTGGATATCCTTGCTCACAGCTTCTTCTTTTCTTTCTTTTTTCTTTGGTACCAGGGATTGAACTCGACCACTGAGCCACATCCCCAGGTCTATTTTGTATTTTATTTAGAGACAGGGTCTCACTGAATTGCTTAGCACCTTGCTTTATCTGAGGCTAGCTTTGAACTTGGGATTCTCCTGCCTCAGCCTCCTGAAACGCTGGGTTCACAGGGTTCATTTTGTCATTTACCCTAAACCACTGTAGCACTTTATGCCTGCTTTCCAACATTTCTTTCCTTTTCCTTCACATAACGTTGTCATTTTCTATATTAAATGCTAAGTAAGTTCCCTGAGGGCAGGTCTGTGTGCCCTCACCTGCTTAGCAACTTGACAAACAGCATGCTCAAATATTTGCTCAGGGAACTCTCTATCCTACACAAAAAAGAATCATGCGGGGCTGGGGATGTGGCTCAAGCGGTAGCGCGCTCACCTGGCATGCGTGCGGCCCAATTTCGATCCTCAGCACCACATACAAACAAAGATGTTGTGTCCGCCGAGAACTAAAAAATAAATATTAAAATTCTCTCCCTCTCTCTTAAAAAAAAAAGAATCATGCCATGTTGAAAAGGGGTAATAACTTTTTTGTTTTTGTTTGTACCAGGGATTAAACCCACAGCGCTTTACCACTGAGCCACATCCCCGGCCCTTTTTATTTTATTTATTTATTTTTTAAAACTATTTTTTAGTTTTCGTTGGACACAACATCTTTGTTTGTATGCGGTGCTGAGGATCAAACCCCTAGGGCTTGAGCCACATCCCCAGCCCCCCTTTTTATTTTTTAGTGAGAGAGGATCTCACTAAATTGTTTAGAGCTTTGAAATTGTGATCCTCCTGTCTCAGCCTCCCTGGCAGCTGGGATTACAGGTGTGTGCCACCGTGCTGGGCAAAAATGGGTAATAACTATTTGAATAAATAATACTCATAATAAAAAATTAAAAAAAAATGCCAAAAAAAAATACTCAGCCTTATGTCCCACGGAGAAAGAAAATAATAAATATATATATATATATTTTATTTATCTTTGCGACCGGTTCTTGCTACTTTGCCCAACCTGGCCTGGAACTTCAGATTCTTCTGCCTCAGCCTCCTGAGTATCATGGATTACAGAGGCAGGCCATCGCGCCAGGATAAGAAATGCTTGTGTAATTTGATTGGGTGGACACAAAATGATGGCATATCGTACTGATTCTCAATATGTATGGAAAGGCCACATCTTAAAAATATTGTCTTCCGGGCTGGGGATGTGGCTCAAGCGGTAGCGCGCTCGCCTGGCATGCCTGCGGCCCGGGTTGGAACCTCAGCACCACATACCAACAAAGATGTTGTGTCCGCCGAGAACTAAAAAATAAATATTAAAAATTCTCTCTCACACTCTCTCCTCTCTCTTAAAAAAAAAAAAAAATATTGTCTTCCATGGGCTGGGGTTGTGGCTTAGTGGTAGCGCACTTGCCTGGCATGTGTGAGGCGCTGGGTTTGATTCTCAGCACCACAAATAAGTAAATAAATAAAGGTCCATCAACATCTAAAAAGAATTTTTAAAAAACTGTCTTCCAAGCTGTGAACTCCTGGTTCAGCCTCAGAGCTGCACTGTGCTCTCTGCTTTGGAAGCTTGGCCGCATGGGGCACGCACCAGCGCTTCACCTGCGGTTTTGCGGCACGAGATCCGTCTGGTCTTCTGCCTCCAGAATTCTTAGACCGTTTCCCCGTGAGCAGCACGCGCCACCTAGTCCTTTCCCTAGCTTTGTACAATTCATCACTTTGAGAGGCAAAACCGCTCACCTCCCTAAAAAGGCTTTAGACCAGGGGGATGAGGAATGGGAGCGCAAAATCGAGCTGCGAGTGAAGGCGGTGGCCAGAGCTGCAGCAGGACACCGTGCGGGCTCAGGCGGCAGGTCCTTTACACTCGCTGCGGGCGCGAAGGGGACAAGGTATACGACGGTCTCTCACGCGGCTGGAGCAGCAGCAGCACGAAGACCCGGGGAGACCCTGAGCCGCCCGAGCACCGGAAGTCCCGCCCGCGGTTCCGCGCCCTTTTGGGCCCGATCGAGGTCCGGCCGCGGGTTGACCGCCAGCGCCACGAAACCAAGACGACCACGCGAGCCGGGCGGAGACCACCTGGCGCCTACAAGGCGCGGGGCTGCGCACACAGGCGGGGCGGTGGCGCCAGGGCGGCCGGCGGGACTTCCGCCGCAGGACCCGGAAAGGCCTCGCCGCGGCTGGTGGGAGTTGTAGTCCGGCTGCAGAGGGGGGCCGCGGCTCATGCGCCGTGCACCGAGGCTTGTTTCACATCTGTAACAACAGGTGAATTGGGTTTTTTATTCTCCCCTTTTGTGCCCCCCGGCGGAGCCTGCCGCGGCCCGGGGTGGTCGGCGCGAGACGGAGCCCGCGTCCGGCCGCCGGCCTGGCGGAGAGTGGGGCGGAGCAGCCAGCGGGCCTGAGGAGCAGGCCGGGCATCCTGGGCCTGTCCGCGAAGCCGGCAGGGCCGAGCTGGGGGCAGCCAGGCCTCGGCCTGCCGTTGCCATGGAGCCGGGCGGGGGCGGGGGCCAGACCGGTCCGCCGGGGCGGGCCTCGCTACCAGGGGCTCAGCGGAGGCCGCGGGAGAGGCAGCTTCATTGGCGCTACGACGCCTTTTCCTCAGGGGATGCTCAGTTTCCTCAAGGCAGGGCCTGGAGGAAGTCTCTTTAGTGCCCTGAGACCTTTGTTTGCCCCTCCTCCCCCGGTGCGGCCAGCGCCGCTGTTCTTGAGATGGGCCTGGTGCATTCTGGCCCCCCTGGTTTGCCCCCTTTTGCACCGACCTTGTCACTGGAGGAGGCCAAGGGGTGATGTGTTCTTTGTTTGCTGGTGGTGACTTGCCCCATTTTGCAGGGGAAGACCTAATGCATGTTGGGTCCTTTGTTTGCAGTGAACTGGAATCCCAAGGGTCCTCAAAAACCCCAAGCCAGGAGTATGGCGTCAGCATGCTTGCTAGCTACTCCTCTTGTAGCAACATTGGTCACTTAAGTGCGATTTTGCAACCCCAGTCCTTAAGGGCTTGCCATACACTGTAGTTGGTAGACTTTTGCAGGCCAGCTGCAGGCTCTGAACCCTGTTTTTGGTTGCAACTCATGGACCAGAGTGAAATGAGACGTTATCTGATGGTTTCTCTTGAAGTTTCTTAGAAGGTACGACCCTGCTATCATTGTGGATCTTTACAACATCTTGTAATTTACACTTAAATCTCAAGAGTCTCGGCATTTCCGAGAGGGAGGACTATTTTCCTGATGGATAGATAATTTAGGATTTATGGTAGTGCTCTTTTCTTGAGCATTTTATCCTTTGGTGCATTTTCTCCTTATGTAGGTTGTCCCTCTACCTCCCAAAGATAGTTATTCTCCAAGTGTTTTAGTTTTTATAGTTGTGGTCCACCGCTGTTGGATCCTTCTTGTCCCTTTCAACCTTTGAAGATGTTAGTATAAAATGTTGTCTTAAGGAATGAACGTGGTGCATTTAGTCAGCAGCCTGATATCCTGAAAGTAAGTAATGTCAGCATGGAAAGCTTTGGAGTCAGAATATTTACATGCAGATTTCCATTCTACTCTGAGGCTGCTATGAGATCTTGGATGAGTTGTATAAATTATGTTTCAATTTCCTTATCTGAGAAAGAGAATTCCTCCCTCACAAGGTAGTTGCATGGATTAAATGGGATAAAATCTGTAGTTGTACTTTTTAAACCATAAAAATGGTATTCAGTATTGATTTTTTATTTTGCCAATCTAGGACATTGTATCAGCCTGTTTACCTTAGATTTATATTATATTCATTATGGGATTATAATGCAAACTGAAGCAGGTTTCACTCTGGGCTTGGAGAAACTGCTTCTCAGGCCTCCAAACCCTTCTTTACCTTGACATCTCCTTCTTGGTATCTTACAGGTGCTGGTGTAGGACAGCTCACATTTGGTGGGTCTAGAATGGGTCATGGCAAGTCCTGAAGTGAGGCCATTGTATTTGGTGTATGTGTTTCATGCCACTAACAAAACTTGTCCTTGTTGTTAGAGTTAGTAAATGAATTTCTATGATTGGAGCACCTTTGTTTCCCTGTGGGGGCCGTCACTCTAGTGACCCAGCATCATACTTCCCAGGAGGAGGCCCAGCCTCGGGATGAGGAGTAGCAAGGAGAGAATTCAGCTCCATTTCAAAAGCCTACAAAATCTGAGCCCATTACTGCTTTTATAAGGTAAGTTGATTTAGCCAAGCTCAAAGCAATGGTGGATCCATGCTGAGCCACACTGAAAAGGAAGAGGCATGTGTTAGGTGCATTTGTGACTGTCTTGGAAAAGGAATGTCATTCTTAATTAGTCTTGTGGAATCTCTCAGAAACATTTTGTTGTAAGTCTGCCTGAAGTTAAGATGTGTTTCATTATGTAAGAAATCTTGACAATATAATTTTACTTATCTCTAAATTACTTAAGAGATGCTGAATACAAAGTTTAAAGTTTTTTTAAAATTTTTTTTAAAATTTTTCCCCCCTTTGGTATACCAGGGATTGAACCCCATGGGTGCTTTACCACTGAGCTACACCCCAGCCATGTCTTATTTTGAGATGGGATTTTATAAATTGCTGAGTGTCTTGCTAAATTACTGAGGCTGGCCTTGAGTTTGTGATCCTTCTGCTTTAGCTTCCAGGGTTGCTGGGATTACAGGGGTATGTCTCTCTGCCTGGCTAGGATCAAAGACTTTATTTATTTATTTGTACTGGGGATTGAACCCAGAGGTACTTAACCACTGAGCAACATCCTCAGCCCTTTTTGTATTTTATTTAGAGACAGGGTCTCACTGCGTTGCTTAGTGCCTATCCAAGTTGCTGAGGCTGGCTTTGAACTTTCCATCCTCCTCCCTCAACTTCCCCAGCTACTGGGATTATAGGAGTGTGCCATTGTGCATGGCAGATCAAAGACTTTTTAAAAGCAAAACCTAGAGAGTCTATTTACTAGCAAATTAATTTAAATTTTCTTTTTTTTTTTCTGTTCATTTATTTTGTTTTATGGTATTGGGGATTGATCCTAGAGGCTCTCTACCACAGAGCTACATCCCTACCCCTTTTTATTTTTAATTTTGAGACAGGGTCTCACGAAGTTGCCCAGGCTGGCCTCGAACTTAAGATCCTCCTGCCTCAGCCTCCAGAGTAGCTGGGATTACAGGTGTGTGCCACAAAATCTGGCCAGAATTGTTACTTTTTTCCCTGTTATCTGTAGGTCTGTTCATCTATTGTATGTACTGACAAGAAAAATGCACTGACATTTTTGGCCAGTAAGCATGCTATAATTTAATATTTGGTATTTCATAGAGATTCCTCTATGAAAACTTTGTTCTGAATCACTGTTAGTTGCACTTTGATACCATCCATCAAATCTCATTCTTAGGGGCTTGACTAGGTTTTATGAAACTTCAGTAAACCAGTTTGTCCTTCAGATAATCCTCAGTCCCATTTCCTGATGCCCTATGAGACAGGGGATCTGTGTTGAACTCAGTTTCCTCTTGGAAGTCCCAAGGAAATCTCTTAAGTATTGTAATGAGATGGAACTATATATCTTTCATTATGAAATGCATCCCTTTCTTTCTGACAGGGCTCAGGGAGTTTTTGGACAGCAAAAAGAAAAAAGCTGTCAGTTAGAAAGAAGTAAGGACACATCATGACTCTAGAATGGAGCTGGCCTTCCCATCCATAAGACTGGGGAGCAGCAGTGGGACTCGTAAAGAGCTTCATATTTTTCACCTTCTGCAGAAGTTGTCTGTGTGGGCTCCTGGACCAGGAATATTAATTGTTGCCTTTTGACCCTACTTCTCAGGATTCCAGCTTTCCCTCCTGGCCAGAAATGTTCAGCTTGGACTCATTCAGAAAAGGTAAGAATGTCACTGTGCTTGTGACTCCAAGCCCCTGTGATGGGCAGCTATAACCAACAGGGGTGACTTTCCCAAGTGCTTTCCTAGCCTTCCTTTCCGTTGTCGTATAACCTGTGTGTGCCTCCCCTTGCCTTGGCATCTGTGTGTATTTGCCATTGTCCCCATAAATGCACTCTCCCACATACTTAACTGCTTGGTGAAATCTGGCTTGTTTTTCTAGGATAGAATTTAATTTTATTTATGTATTTTTGATGCAGGGCATTGAACCCAGGGGTACTAAATTGCTGAGGGCCTTGCTAAGTTGCTGAGGCTGACCTTGAACTTGTGATCCCTCTGCCTCAATCCCTCAAGTCACTGGAATTACAGGCATGTGCCACCTCGCCTGGTTAGGCTAATATTTTACGCCATTTACTCCATGAATCTTCACTGATACTGTTGACTAAATGCAGTCCTTCTCCAACTTTCTTCAACATCATATTCATGTTGTCTTGTGTTTATTCTATTCCAAATTAATCTTTGTATCATTAGATTGGCAGCTCCCTGTAGCCAGGGCTTGTGCTCTTTTATCATCCATAGTACCTGTCATAGCATTTTGCACATGGCAAGCCTTGGTAAACACTGGTGAAGTAGATCAAGTTATTGTTATAATTGTGGTCATAGAAACTCTGGCAAGTCTTGAAATTAGTGGTTTCCTGCAGGTGAGGGTGTTGCTTAAGCAATGGTAGAACTGAGCTATGGCAGTGCCATAGGGCAGAGTTCAAGATCTCCTTACAAGAACTGATGTAACTGGTGAGAACTTTGGGGGCCAGTTCCTAAAGAACTTTTATGTCTTAGACAGGCACATGGCTTTTTTCCTTTAAAGGAATAAAGAATAAAAGGCATATATCCTGTATTAAAGCCCATTCTGAGGTTCCTGAGTGTGTTTTACAAATAAATGAGAACCAGAACAGAACTTCTGTAACTACTGATTAAATAGATCCTCTCAATTGTGTCTCTGTATGTTCCTAGAGGCCTGGGAACCCTGGACAAGTGATTCCCTTTGTAACTCACTGATTGGGGCCAAAAGGAGAGCTGGATGTATCAAGGCAGAGCAGCCTCCTGCCTTGTTTGTCTTTAGTCACTTTGTCTGTTTTCATAGCACTTGAAACAATTAGTTTCTATTGTCCTAGGTTTTGTTTTTTTTTTTGTTGAGGAGGGGTGCGAACTAAGAAGGGAAAATTTGAAGTTGAGATAAGGATGGACAGTACATTTTTTGAGCTGAAAATTAAATATTATTTAATTGCTTTGTGTTTACTCACTAGCCAGTGGGCTTTGTTGTCTACCCACTTGAAAAAGGTGGGTGCTGATAACTTCTCTGATGATGAGAGTGTCTCTGAATGAACAGTACTGGTTTTATAAAGAGATGGAGAGCCCAATAAGATGGTGGTCCTCATTTTTTCACATTTTTTTTTTTTTAACTCTGCAGCATGATAGGGAGGTAGACTAGATGAGAGAACTTGGCAAAATTCCTTTTCAAGGTTTGTGATTTGACTTTCTATGTCAGAGATTGGTTTGACTTATAGTTTTCATCAGCAGTGGCATCTTTAGTGCTTAGTTTTATGGGAGACAGTGTAGCATTATTGAGTACAAGCTCTGGATTTAGGTGCCTAGTTCCCATTACAACTTGTCCCTCATTGTCTGTGGGAACTTTAGGCAGGTGACTGAGCCTCTCTCTGCCCCACTTCCTCACAGTACCTGTTTCACAGAGTTGTTCCAAGGATCAGATGAGTTAATACATATAAAGAGCTTAGAACAGGGCCTGACCCCTTGTAAACTCACAATCCCCATTATTATTAAGTAGCTTCGGGATGTACTAAACTCTGATTTTGGACCTCACCTTCTGCACAGGAAAAGTCTCATATACTTCTCAGCAATCATTTTATGCTTGAAGATCTAAGGGAAAAAATTAGTTAGAAAGAGTTGCTACCTTGAATATTTTTTTTTTTAAAGAGAGAGTGAGAGAGGAGAGAGAGAGAGAGAGAGAGAGAGAGAGAGAGAGAGAGAGAGAGAGAAAATTTTTAATATTTATTTTTTAGTTCTCGGCGGACACAACATCTTTGTTGGTATGTGGTGCTGAGGATCGAACCCGGGCTGCACGCATGCCAGGCGAGCGCGCTACCACTTGAGCCACATCCCCAGCCCCCTTGAATATTTTTCTTTGGGGAAATCTATCTTTTCCTGACTCTAAGGCTGAATGTCCTCTCCTGTCTTCTGAATACTTGTAACACTTAGAGTTTGTATCATAACCTTGGCAGTTGTTTGTGTGTGGCCTTGACACCTTTATTGTTATAAAGGACTCTCTTTTTTTTTTTTTTTTTTGGTACCAGGGATTGAACCCAGGGGCACCTAAACACTGAGCCATATCTCCAGCCTTTTCTTTTTCTTTCTTTCTTTTTTTTTTTTTTTTTTGAGACAGTATTTTTTTTAAATTTATTTTTTAGTTATAGATGGATACAATATCTTTATTTTATTTTTATGTGGTGCTAAGGATTGAACACAGGGCCTCACATGTTCTAAGTGAGTGATCTACTGCTGAGCACCAGCCCTTGAGACAGGGTCTTGATAAGTTGCTTAGGACCTCAGTAATTTGCTGAGCTGGCTTTGAACTCCGGATACTCCTGCCTCAGCCTCCTAGCCATTACAGGTGTGCATGCCCACACCCAGCAGGTGTCATCAATCTTTTTTTTTTAAATATTTTTTTTTTTTGTTTTAGTGGACACAATACCTTTATTCTACTTATTTATTTTTTATGTGGTTCTGAGGATCGAACCCAGGGCCTCGCACATGCTAGGCAAACGCTCTACCGATGAACCACAACCCCAGCCCAAGGTGTCATCAATCTTGAGAGGAAATATAATGTGAAAAGTTTGAGGCTCTTGCTGAGTTTGTCTGGGGTTCATTTCTGTTTTCTACTCAACATTAGCAAGATCCTATTTCCTACCTCCTGTCTCCCACAGTGTAGTGAAAATATTTGAGATGATGTAGGAAAAGAACCTGATTATGGTCTATGCCCAGCATGTGAATCCCTTAGTAAATATGAATAGGTTGATCTCTTTGGGGTACTGTTGATTGAGGACCTGCAAATGTGAGGCATGAGGGCGATGACAACTATTTCAGAGGTATTCCCTAGTACTCAGGAACCACCTGGGATGGGACCTTTCACAGTGCTGATGGAAATAACTATAGCAGTTCCACATGGATTGTGGACAGTAACCCACTGGGTCTTGTGGCTGGTTACCATTTTTCCTGTTATGTAATCCAACAGAGCTGCCAGCACTTGACATCTGCAACACTCATGTGCTTGGTGATTTACCTGTTGCTACCTTCAATGGTCTTCCAAACTTATTTTCTTTGGCAGTGATGGGGATTGAACACAAGGCCTTTAGCATGCTAGGCAAGTGCTTAACCACTGAACCACACTCCCAGCTCCCCTTTCTAGAATCTCTCTCTCTTTTTTTTTTAGTTGTTGATAGACCTTTATTTTATTTATTTATTTATATGTGATGCTGAGAATCAAACCCAGTGCCTCACACATGCCAGACAACTGTGCTACTGCTGAGCCCCAGCCCCAGCCCCTCTAGAATATTGATATAGGTATCTGAATTCTCAGCAGCAATGCTGTCAGAATCAGGACATGAAGAACAAGCTGAGTCTTCTACAGTCAGCACACAACTTTAAAAACCACTGAATCAGTATCAAGAATGTGCATTTTTATTCCAGTTGTATGGTTAGTTTTCAGTGATGATGTTGTGGGATTGTTAACAATTTTCTTCCAGTTACTACAAATGCTTCATGAGATAATAAATAATGATCAAATCATTTACTCTATTTTGTTTCAATCTAGCATCCTGAATATGAATACGAATCCTCTTCAAACAGGAATGGAGAGGTTGAGCTGGTCATTTGCAACCTTAGCTTCAAAGGAGAACTGGAATTAGTTCTAAAGTAAATTTTTTTTTTTTTTTTGGCACTGGGGATGGAACTTTGGGGCACTCGATCACTAAGCCACATCCCCAACCCTATTTTTTATTTTATTTAGAGACAGGGTCTCTAAATAAACTAAGACAGTTGCTTAGCTCCTCGCTTTTGAACTCGAGATCCTCCTGCCTTAACTTCCTGAGGTGCTGGGATTACAGGCGTACACCATCATGCCGGGCTGCTACAGGCATTTTTGCTGTGATACCATACATGTTTTTTGTAAAATCACACACTTATAATAGCTTCATTTTTTTTTTTTTTGAGATAAAGGAAAAAGAAGTTTTATTAATTTTCTAGCAAATGAGAAAGAAGGCAGCAGACTCGTGTCTCAGAGGTCATTGCAATTCTATCAGGAAGAGAAGAGGGCTTTTAAACAGGGGGATACAAAGGCTAAGTTCCAGGTATACATATCAGCAGTCATAATTGATACCCAAATAGTAGCCTTGAGAGTTAGCTCTTTTTTGGATCTGCTGGTACTATCTTTCTAGTATGGATTTCTTCATTCCTGTGGTCAGTGATCCAAAAGAAGGACAGATATCTTGGCCTAGGACAGGAGGAATGTTAATGGTTTCAGAGATCTCAGTCTATGGAGAGATTGCTTTATTCCTTGAGGCTCAAGGTGAGAGGCAGAACATCATGAGGGAACAGTGTGATCAGGAAGCAGAAAGCCACAACTTTAATATCTTTTTTTTAAATTTTATTTTGGAACTAGGGATTGAACCCAGAGGTGCTTAACCACTGAGCCACATCCCAGAATTTTAAATTTTTTTTAGTTGTTGATGGACTTTTATCGCTTTCTTTCCTTCCTTCCTTCCTTCCTTCCTTCCTTCCTTCCTTCCTTCCTTCCTTCCTTCTTTCTTTCTGTCTTTCTCTCCTTCCTTCCTTCCTTCCTTCCTTCTGCTGAGAATTGAATCCAAGGCCTCACGCTTGCTAGGCAAGAACTCTAACACTCAGCCCCAGCCCCCCTGCCCTTTTTTTAAAAAAAGGGTTTTTTTGTAGATACAGGGTCTTAATTGAGTTGTTTAGGGCCTCACTAAGTTGCTGAGGCTGGCTTTGAATTCGTGATCCTCCTGCGCTAGTTTCCTGAGCCACTGAGATTACAGGCATGTGCCACTGTGTCTGGCTACACCTATTATATCTTAAGAGGGCTTTTGAGAAATATGGAGTTGTGTGCAAATGCAACTGTGACTTTATGACCATAATATGACAAAAATAGTCAGTGGTGCCTGGGGAAGATGCTTTGGACCACCAAGGCAGGGAGCTCACTATGATGCTAAAAATGTGCAAAGTGTATTCTGATTGGAACCAATCTAGCAGTTGCTGTGGCAGAACAGGTGGAAGCAGAGCTCTGAGCCAGAGGGGCTGTTGGGAGGGAGTGTGCTGCTGGGAATGTAGGGGAAGAAAGCTGTGTTTATCTACTTGATTCCGCATCCCCAAATTTTATATATATATATATATATAAAATGAGAGAGGGAGGGAGGGAGGGAGGGAGGGAGGGAGAGAGAGAGAGAGAGAGAGAGAGAGAGAGAGAGAGAATTTTAATATTTATTTTTTAGTTATCGGCGGACACAACATCTTTGTTTGTATGTGGTGCTGAGGATCGAACCCGGGCCGCACGCATGCCAGGCAAGCGCGCTACCACTTGAGCCACATCCCCAGCCCCCCAAATTATATTTTATATATTATTATTTTTTATTTTTATATTTTTGGTACCGGGTATTGAACTCAGGGGAATGCAACCACTGAGCCACATCCCTAGCCCTGTTTTGTACTTTTATTTAGAGACAGGGTCTCACTGAGTTGTTTAGCCCCTCACTTTTGCTGAGGCTGGCTTTGAACTTGAGATCATCCTGCCTCAGCCTCTCTAGCCTTCCCCATAATTTTTTTTTTTTTAAAGAGAGAGGGGGGGAGAGAAAGAGAGAGAGAGAGACAGAGAGAATTTTTTAATATTTATTTTTTAGTTATTGGCGGACACAGCATCTTTTGTTTGTATGTAGTGCTGAGTATGGAACCCAGGACACACGCATGCCAGGCGAGCGTGCTACCGCTTGAGCCACATCCGCAGCCCCTTCCCCATAATTTTTTATTGGTGCATTATAGTTGTGTAAACTGATGGGCCCAGTGGGGCAAAGAGAGCAAAGAGCTCATGCATCTTCTCTCCAGTCTAGTAATTGTAATATAATTTCAGCAGTTAGGTGATTTTCACAGCCTTAGGCCTTCCTATCCCTGCATTTCCACTACTCACGGAAGACTCAGTGAATACCTTTTTATTTTTATGGCTACTGGTCATTGAATTCAGAGCCCTGTACATGTTAGGCAAGTATTCTACCATTGTGCTACACCCCATGCTCAGTGAATATCCTGATTGTAATCCATGTATCTCAAAAATTTGGAGCTTCTTTTTTTTTTTTAGAGAGAGAGAGAGAGAGAATATTTAATATTTATTTACTTATTTTTAGTTCTCGGCGGACACAACATCTTTGTTGGTATGTGGTGCTGAGGGTCGAACCTGGGCCGCACGCATGCCAGGCGAGCGCGCTACCGCTGAGCCACATCCCCAGCCCCAATTTGGAGCTTCTTAAAAATGTACTTGGGACATGCAGGGTGGTGTGTGCCTTGAAATCTCAGTGATTTGGAGGGCTGAGGCAGGAGGATTGCAAGTTCAGAGCCAGCCTCAGCAAGTTAGTGAGGCACTACTCAACTCAGCAATTCCCTGTCTCTAAATAAAATACAAAAAAGGGCTGGGGATGAAGCTCAGTGGTTAAGCACTCCTGGGTTCAATCCCCAGGAGCAAAAAAAAAGTGCTTGGTTGGTAATTAATAAGTAGCATTTAGTCTCCAAATGAATGGAAATATTTGGAATGGCAAGTGGTTCTCTTTTAAAAAGAGAGAGAATTCTAGTAAGTATGGATCTGTTTTTAATCCTCAGGTTGGACCCACTGATCAATTAGCCCCTTTGTTTCCCTGTTCTTAGCAGTAATAATTTGAAATTTGGTGGCTAAGGGGAATCCATATAAATGAGCCAATGGCTACTATGAGTGGAAGACAGTGGTTCTTTGGAATTATACAGTCCATGGCGTTCATCTTTCAACTGTTTTATTATCTTATGCTCATAAGTTAAGACTGTAGCAAAGCATATAGAATGTGTGTTAAACTCATGGAAGCTAGTTGAGGAGTGAGAAACAGTTTGCAGGCTTTTTGAGAGCTAAGAAAGAATCTCTACAAGGTTATCATGTGTATTTATATGATGTTTTCCTTATCTGTTTATGACTCATACATACACATTTATATATATATTTATATAAATATGTATACACACATATGTATGTTGTATCTATATATGATAATTGCCTTTTTTTCTGTGTGGCATTGTTGTCACTGTTTCTCAGAACCTGTGACTGGTTCCCAATATTGCCCAGAGCACCTTGTGGATGCTCTGAGGTGAGCCATTTCCAGGGGCTGTACTGTGAGGACTAAGAACATGTTGCCTTGATGTCCTCTCTCTTTCTCTAGATCGGGCCCAGCACAGGCAGCGTCAGTGCAAACTTCCCCCACCCCGCCTTCCACCCATGTGTGTCAACCCTGCCCCTGGAGGGACCATCTCTCGAGGTAAGGGAGGAGCCTTGCCTCCAGCAACAGCTTGGTCCAGGGTCTGTGGGGAGGCAGGTGGCAGAGGAAGCCCCGGTTCCAGGGCTGTGGACCTCCTGAAAATATTTGGGGGTGGGGTGCTTAGCAGAGCTGATGGAGCCCTGAGGGAGAGAAGACTTGGAATGTTCTGGATTTTTTCATGATCCTTATTTACATGGCTTGGACCTATAGTCTCCTTGGGCCTCCTTGTGTGGCCTGGAAGAAAGCCTATTCTCAGTTGGGTGTTCAGTACCAGCATGGAGAATCTTCTAGGTTCCTAGGAAGTCCCTGGCTCTGGTGTTTCAGAGAGAGCAGGTATTTATAGCAGGGCCAGAACAGACTCAGCCTAGGGCCTTCCATCTTGGGGGCTTTGGGGATACCCAGGAAACTACTTCCCCATCTTCCTCTAGTACCTCAAAGCACTTTACTGACATTAAAATCTGCCTCCCAGTCCTTTGACAAGGTGGGCTTTCCTTTTGTTAAGGGAGAATGTCAGTGTACCCTGATGAGTGACAGTTTACCTCAGCTCCTGCTAATACCCAGAGACAGAGCTAATAATAGGACCCAGAAAATCAGTTTTCCACATGAGCATCTCCTCTCTTCCCTCAGATTTAGATCTTTTCCAGGTCTGCCAAGTCCAGTGTCCCTCACAGCTCCTCTTCTCTGCCCATAGACTGCCTGTTCACATCCCTCTGCCTAAGTAGAAAGAATACTATTTTAGGTCATAGAGTCTTTGCCTCATCTGGAGAGAGCCTGTCTACAGGACGCTCTGTCTATAAAGTGCTTTGAAGGTCAAGAGCTCAGGGGGTATGTGGGAGAATTGGGCACCTCAATTTCTGTGGCACATGCTACTGCCATGTTCCTAGAAGTTTCAGCATGAGCTGCTCTTGCACTGCAGTGGCCTTGACCCTCCTCAGCAGTATGGGACAAGTATTTCCAGCCCCTCTGACCACTTGACTTAGGTTTTAAAGAAATGCCACCCCCTAAGTTGCCAAAACAAGAGTTGATTGCCCTTTTTTTTTTCTTTCTTAAAATGCCCTGTAACTCGAAAAGGCTGAACGTTAACATTTCCAACATGGCAGGTGAGTGGCTCTGAGAGTGTCAGATGTGCTGTGGCTAAGCTTAAAGACGGTTAGTTGGGGATAACCAAACAACTGGCCAGGCAGTGCCTCTTTTAGCTCCCGCTAAGGAGGATGCCTGCTTGTGGGATGGGCAGCTGCCCCTGTGGGGGCAGGGATACACAAGGATGCTCCTTGGCTTTCTCTTTTTCTCTTTCTTAGTGAGAAGCAACAGAAGATTATGCCTTTCTGCCATGCTTTCTTTTCTTTTTCTTTTTCTTTCTTTATTTTTGAGATGAGATCTCAGCAGTGCCCAGGCTGGCCTCATACTCATGGTCTTAAGTGACCCTTAACTTTTTGGGTAGCTGGAACTATAGATGTGTACCACCATGCCCAGCACTGCCATACATACTTCCTCCTATTGTGTGGCAGAAATAGTCTCTTTTGTGTTTTGATAAGGAAAACTGCCCAGAAAATGGTGGCCTCTTTTATTGAGCACAATATCCATCAGAGTCAGATTTAGAACTGAAAAACAGAGTTCAACTCCTTTACTAACCTACCTAACCCCTTCTACTGCCAATGTTCTAACAAGGCTTCCTTCCAGGATCAAGGGTGAATAAATAAAAAGCTCACCTCTGAGTGTTCCCTGTGCATTTTTCCCACTTACCTAGAACTGAGACATAGAGCACTAAAAAGTGTCATGGGATTGCACTGCTTCTGTCAGGATTCTGAGGACCACAAAACTGCTTCTTCCTATCCATTCCTTCATACAGGGAATATGTGCCTCCTCTTCTTAATGTGGTTTACTTCAAGGCATGTGTGGGTACACACATGGAAGGGAAAGCCCTGAAGATAGGTATTCTGGTAGCATGGTTAAGGTGCTCTTTTGGTCACGGTAACTTCTTTTACCCTTCTCATTGCTAGTTATGTTGACCATTTCTTGTCATTTTGACCATCCATCAAATATCTAACCAACACTGAGTAAGTTGCCTCATGTTGGTTGAGACCCTGGTTTCTTTAGGTGTTGGTCCCTCTCACTTTCCCTCTAAAAGTTCTTTGGTATACTCAAAGGCCTGGACTATCTAGGGCTTCCTCCTATTGCCTTTTTTGGGGGCCTCCAAGGTTTGGGTTCCTATGATTCCACCTATGAATTCAGCAGATCCTTCCTACCTTAATTCCACGATGCTAGGTATAGTTATTTACATCTGAGTACCAGATGTCATGCGTTATCCAAAAGTAGACAGAGATATCTGAGCCAGTAAGCCCTTTCTTTCTGTTTTCAGAACTAACTTCCTTTTTCATGGGCAAAGGATACAGCTAAATTTCCTCCATGAACATGGAGGGGAAGGCTTAATGTTGGTGGAAAGGAAGGGAGACACATCCAAACCCCTCTCACTTTCTTTCAAGGGCTCTGGAATAGGAGTTGGCAAACTTTTTGTAAAGGGAAGAGAGTAAATATTTTAAACTTTGTGGGTCATATGCTTTCTGTTGCAGTTATTTAACTTTGCTATCATAGCATGAAAGCAGTAGTAGATAATGAACTAATGAGCATGGTTATGTTTCAATAAAACTTTATTTGTAACAATAGGCAGTGGGCTCAATTTGGTCTGCAGGGTATAGAGTGGCCAACCCCTGCTCTGGACCAACGGAGAGAAGATCACAGAACCAGCAGGGTTTCAAGAACTGGTCTAAGGAATTTCCCTCATTTTATAAAAGTGAATGGAATTTGTGGAGAAGAAATACTTGCTCAGGGTGACGCCAGCTATTAGAACTCAAGTGAAGTAATGAAGCAGGAGCAAGAGACAGAGCTCCCTTCAGGACCAACCAGTTACTTGGTGTCACTTCATTTTTTTTAAACATAAAATTTCAATCATCTGTTCAAAATATGTTTTTAAAATAGAGGAAATGGTAGAATGAACCCCATCGTATATCACCAGCTTGAACAACTAACAACTCATGGCCAGTCTTCATTTCCTTCTCTTTACTCCTTTGAGAGCAAATCCAGGAAACCATAGCATTTCAACTGTAAAGTGGCTGTCAGAGCGGAGTGCTGTGGTGAGGGTTTTCTAAAGCACTGAGGACAGCCCAGGCAGATTTCCAGGTGGAGTTTTTATGTCTAGGCTCTTTTCTCCTTTAGCTTTGATAAAACACAATTTTCAAAGTGTGTCCTCAAATACTGTCTCCCCTACCTGACTTGGTAGACTTTTGGGTTCTTTTGAAGAAATTTGAACTATTAGCGCCCTTGAAATCTATTCCTGAAGCTGGGTGGAACCTAGCTTTGGGCAACTTAATGAGCCACATGGCCAAACACAAAACCCTTGGAGAATTATGTCCTGCCCTACAATGGATGATGTGGGTAGGGGTATTTGATACAGATGGTGATGTCCCCTGTGATAGTCGCTGTGTCAGATACTTGCTGTCAAAGCCATCTTCCCTTTTGCCCTTTTCCTGGTAAAAACCCACTGGCAGATAATTGGGAAATTGGAGTTGAAGCCATACCATCTGTCCTGGTCTGTCTCCAAGGAACCTTCCCCTGGTTGTTTCAGACCTTCAAGGGTAGGCATTTCTTTAGAACAGAGCACTCTGTAAAGCTTTCCTCCAAATATTCCTATCTGATCCTAACCATCGCTATACAAAACGAGTAGAGCAAGTTGTATTAAAATTTTTCTATTTGATGAAATGGCTCAAGGTTCTCAGTTGGCAAGTGGTAGAGTTTAGTGAGACTAAGCCCAAGTACTTAGACTCATGTCTTATATGTTCTTTTCATAGGCCCCATAGAGTGTGGTCTTAGACCATCAGCTTCAGCCTTGCCTGGGAACTTTTTAAAAAGGCACATTCTTGGGCCTTATGCCAGACCTAATGAATAAGATACTGGGGGTAGCACCCAGCAATGGTTTTTTTGTTTTTGATTTTATTTTGTGTCGTTGGGGGTTAAACCCAATGTCTTGAGTATGCTAGGAAAACACTCGATTACTAAGCTATACCCCCACCTCTTTTTATTTTTATTAACTAATTTTTTGAAGTACTGGGAATGAAACACAGAGCCTTGTGCAGGCTAGGCAAGTACTCCACTACTGAGCTACAATTTCAGTCCTTTTTATTTTATTTATTCATTTTGGTGGTACTGAGGACTGAACCCAAGGACACTTTACCACTGAGCTATATCCCCAGCCCTTTTTATTTGTTTAATATTTTTTAAAGTTGTAGATGGATACAATATCTTTATTTTTATGTTGTGCAGAGGATCGAATCCAGTGTCTCATGTGTGCAAGGCAGGTGTTCTACCACTGAGCTACAGCCTCAGCGCTCCCAGCCCTTTTTATTTTGAGACAGGACCTCTCTAAGTTGCTAAGGCTGGCCTTGAACTTGTGATCCTTCTGCATCACAAGTTCTGCTGCCAAAGCCATCTTCCCTTTTGTCTCCTAAGTAGCTGGGAATACAGGCATGTGCTGCTGTGCCCCACTATTTTAATTAATTAAAGTTTTTTGGGGGAGTAACATGAATTGAATCCAGGACTTTACACATGGTAGGCAAGCATCCTACCACTGACCCACCTCCCCAGCTCTTTTTTAAAAAATATGATTTGAAACAAGGTCTTGCAAAAGTTGCCCATGGTCTTAAGCTTGAAATTCTGCTACTCAACCTATGGGAGTAGCTGGGTTTACAGGCATGTGCCCCTCAGAAAACCAGCAATGTTTTAACATACTTTCCAGGGGATCACTGGAGTCACATGTAGAAACAACACATATAATCATATAAACAACAAATTCTCCTCAACTGCACTGACAACCGTTGACCAAGGCCTTCTGTGGTAGTGAGACCTTGAGGCCCTCTGCTCTACACTGTCACTATCTACAACATGCGGATTTAGATCCAAAGCTCTGCTCAAGGCCATAACGGGCAGAAGAAAAATGAGCCTGGCTAAGATCCAGGCATAGTAGTTGGAAGCGGAATCCCATCTGGTTTTCACAGAAGTATGGAACAGCAGATTCAGATGCTTCTGTGGGATCAGCTTATTTTTTGGCATCATGTCCAAAGTAGGATGATTTACCATTTGACTCCAGCCCAGGAGATTAAACCTGGTCTGCTCATGTCAAAGAAATTTTCCTTGAGCCAGGTGCAGTGGAGCACACCTATAATCCCAGTGATTTGGGAGGCTGAGGCAGGAGGATCATAATTTTAAGGCCAGCCTTGGCAACTTAACGAGGCCCTATGCAATTCAGTAAGATCCTGACTCCAAAAAAAAAAAAAAAAAAAAAAAGGCTGGGATTGGGGCTGGGTTGTTGCTCAGTGGTAGAGTGCTCTCCTAGCATGCATGAGGCACTGGATTCGATCCTCAGCACCACATAAAAATAAATAAAATCCATCAACACTTTATATATATATATAATTTTTTTTTTTAAAGGGCTGGGGATGTAGCTCAGTTGTAAAGTGCTCCTGGATTAAGTCTCCAGTACCCCCCCCCAAAAAAAAAAAAAAAAAAGAAGAAGAAGAAGAAACCACTTTCCCTGGCTTGTCTCCAGATCTTCCCCAAGTTTGCTTTGTAAGCCTTTGAAATGAAGGTACCCAGTTTATCCAGCCGGCATTCGGCCAAGCGACCTATGAGAGGAATCTACAAACACGAGTAGGACCAAGAGGTTAATTTGACGGATGTTGAGCTTAGTTTTAGCACTATTTCCCAGAAAATTTCCATCCCTTTTTCCCCGCTTGAGATCCAGAAGCCCAGTTCATGGTTTGGGTTTCCAGGGGAACTGTTTGGTCCAGGAGATCAGGGCTGAGGTAGCGGCTGGACCAGCTCGGCACCAGTCCGCCCGGTCCGCAGAGGGCGCGCGCTCTCTCCGCCCTTGACTCGCGGCTGCGCTCTGGGACCGCGGGGAACGGCGGGAGCGCGATGGCGGCCGCCAGGAGGCTCATGGCGCTGGCGGCCGGCGTCTCTCCGCGCCTGCGACCGCCGGATCCCCGCGCTGTCGGGCGACAGGAACGCACGCGCGGCCTCTCGTCCGGTCTCGCTCGTCCCGACGGCACCAAGGAGGCCGCCGAGGCCGAGCCCGGGGAGGCCCCAGGCGAGTGTGGGACAGGCAGCGGAAACATGGTGAACGGTGAGGGCACGGCGGGGTGCGCGGCCGCGTCGCCCTTGAGTTCTGGGGTGGCAACGGGGGCGGGCCGGGCGCTCTACCTGATAGTGGTCGCGTTGGCCGGCCGCTATCTGGCCGCGGCCCTGTTGTAAATCTCAGCGTGGCATAGACCCAAATGAGACCCAGAGCGCCTGCACCTGTCTGGGATAAGTGAGCGATGCGGGACCTCGAGGGAGTGGGGAAAACAGGTTAACGTCCAGTTTCTGTCAGGTTGGGTGACCAGGAGTTAGAGCAGTAAGGGTAAGCACGCTCTCGCCATTGTGGAAAATAGCCCCCAATACACCTGGGATTTCAGACTCTGAAACATGACAGAATGGCTGTTCTGGTGGACTGCAGTTTTCTGAATAGTACAGTGAATGGAACTGGGGAGAAGATCTCTACCCATCAAGGACGGTCTTCACTTGACTTAGGGCTGGAATGGGTCTTAGTGCACACCTGTGGGTCTAGTGTGCTACTTACTGTGTGATGGATCCCCATTGAGTTAACTTATATGCTGCTTATTACCCGATTGATTCTTGGTTACTTTATAAGAGCACCGAGGGCCAGGTAGGACCCTCCATCCTAGCCAGTTGAACAGGAGTCTGCCTGGAGGAAACACAAACAAAAACCTCACTGCCAGGATACATCAGAGCTCCTGGAGTAGCATTTTCAAAATGTAGAGCCCACTATCTTCAGGTGCTCTCTGAGGAAAGAGTATCCAGTGCTATGAAAAACTTCTTAGGAGTTGGGGTTGTAGCTCAGTGGTTGAGTACTTGCCTAAGCATAAATGAGGCACTGGGTTCAATCCTCAGCACCCCATGAAATAAAGGTAAAAAATAATAATAAAACATTAAAAAAAGCAAAAATGGGCTGTGGCTGTGGCGCAGTGGCAGAGCACTTGCTTAGCATGTGTGAGGCACTTGGTTGGATCCTTAGCACTGCATACAAAAAAATAAAATAATAAAATAAAGGCATGCTTTCATTTACAACTACAAAAAAAAATTTTAAAAGGAAAAACTTCTCAGGTGGTAAAGATGAAGCACATGTGGATATATACACCTCTTACAAAGTTCCATTTTTCAGAGCTGGGAGACAGGGTGGTAAAGGAAAAGACCTCACATCTCCTTTGCCAGTTTCTGACTGCATCTGTTGAAGGGCCACTCCGGTGTTTTGTATCTAGCTGCTCCCAACAGGCCTCTTTGTGGCCTAAGCCCCATGTCTGGCACAAGCTGCCTCTAGATGAATATCTCCCTCATTTATGCTCTGGGATTGATGCAAAGAACAAGTGAAAGAATTGAGGTCTCTCTTGTGGTTTCTTAGGCATCCTCCTTGATGACAAAGAAATCAGGAAAGAATAGCTCATGCCGTGTCTTAGTCTTTACATATAGGCTGGCTTTAGGGAGTTCTTCTGCATAGTGCTGAAGTACAGTTGAAATCTGAGGCCTGGTATTCAGAATCTCATTACTGACCTACATGGGTCACCCCTTTTGTGTGCCTTACTTTAGGAGGGTCTTTGATCTCCTGTGTGTGTGTGTGTGTGTGTGTGTGTGTGTGTGTGTGTCTTTCTTGTTATTTTTAATTTAGGGATTTCTTTCAGATAACATACTGAGGGGGTGGTTATTGACCATTTCAGGCTTCTGTATGATATGAAATCAGGAGCTTGGGTTGGGAAGAGGATGCTGGCAGCTTCTCTTCTGTGGTTTATGGAACTTTAGCTTTTTGCCTTCAGGAGGTGGTCATCATACAAGTGAATGTGACGCCACTCCTGTAATCCCTGAAGCCATTCTCTTCTTTTCTAAGGTTTTCCTGGGTGGTGTGGGGTCATGAGCCAGCATCCTCAGAATCTAGCCCAGAGTTGCTTTGAAATAGTCCCCAGGGACTTGTTAAAAGAAAAAGAACATCTGTAATCCTTTTCTTATTTTTGTTAGCTTCTAGGGACCTATTAAAAGAATTCCCACAGCCCAAAAACCTTCTCAACAGTGTGATTGGAAGAGCCCTCGGCATCTCACATGCAAAAGACAAGCTAGTTTACGTGCACACGAATGGACCGAAGAAAAAGGTAACTTCTGCTGGTGGCTATGGGAGGCATGGACTTGACTGTCCTTTTCTCTCTCGTTTTTTTTGTGAAGAAAGTTAGAGTATGTTTTCTGAATTAAAACAGCAGAGAATCTTAGAACAAAGCTGTGTTTGGAGAAGGGCCAGAAATACACATTTGATTAAGGGGAAGGGAATATTGGGTAAATGAGTGAGGAGGTCTTGCCTAAGACAGACCCCCTGTGCCAATTCCTGATTTTGGTTCCCCGTTAATATAGTAGCACTGCAGAGAATTAAGTGATGATGAGGATTCCTGTTTCTAGAACTTTAAAAGATCTTGGGATCCACAGAAGCATGCAGACCTTTTTTTTTTTTTTTTTTTTTTTTGCGGTCCTGGAGTTTGAATCCAGGGCTCATACATGCTAGGCAAGTGCTTTACCACTGAGGTTCATGCCAACCTAGGGAGACCATTTTGAATGAACGTATTTTAAAGGTAAAGATGGATCTAGTATGCCCTTTTTCCAGAAGATGCACCTTGAAGAAGCAAAATAACTGTGGTAGAACGAATGGATTGGGGGCAAGAGTTAACACCCTTTTAAAGAGTCAATGATGCAGCTGGGTTCTGTCTTGCTCTCCTAGCCCAAAGTCTAACACACTGCTGCTGTGAGGGCCACGGCTTTTTTCCCCTCTATACTAGAGAGGTACATTGGTGATGCTGGGGATTGAACCCAGGGCCTTAGGGCACGCTAGGCAGCTGAGCTGTATTCTCAGCCCTTATTTAATTTTTTTGAGACAGGGTCTCACTAAATTGCCAGTGCTGGCCTCAAATTTGTGATCCTCCTGCCTCAGCCACCTGAGTTGGGATTGAAGGAATGCGTCACAACCTGAGGGCTACCATTTTGTTGTTGATTCTCCCTATGATTTGCAAAAACTGTAGTCTAGAAAGACTAGTTGCCTTATTATGTCTTCTTTTCCCCAGAAAGTCACCCTGCACATAAAGTGGCCCAAGAGCGTGGAGGTAGAAGGCTATGGCAGCAAGAAGATCGATGCTGAGCGGCAGGCTGCAGCTGCAGCCTGCCAGCTGTTCAAGGTGACCCTTCTTAGTGAAAGTCATGCAGACCTCCCTCCTGGGAAATTCCTTACCCTTTGTTCTGTAGTTACTCTGGCATCTTTTTTTGGGGAAGAGGGGGTATGAGGGATTGAATCCAGAGGCGCTAAACCACTGAGCCATATTACCGGCCATTCATTCATTCATTTATTTATGTTTTCCATGAACTTTTAATTTTTTAATTTATTTTTAAATATTTTTAGTTGGATCTTAATTTTATTTATTGATACTTGGTGCTGAGAATCGAACCCAGTGCCTAACACATGCGAGGCAAGCACTTTGCCATTGACCACAACCTCAGCCCTATTATTAATTATTTATATGTGGTGCTGAGAATCCAACCCACAACCCCAGCCCATTGCCAGCCTTTTTTATTTATTTGGAGACTGGGTCTTGCTAAATTGCTTAGGCTGGCCTTGAACTTGGCGATACTCCTGCCTCAGCCTCCTAAGTTGTTAGTTGACTGTGCACCACTGGTAGAGGTTTGTAGAGGTTGACATGGTGTTTAGCTCTTCACCTATCTGGAGCCCTTGTCATTCTCTTCTTGGTTTCAGCCAATGAGAGAATATATGTATATATGTATTTGTTGGTACTAAGGATTAAACACAGGGGTGCTTAACATTAACCAAATCCCCAGCCATTTTTTAAAAAAAATTTGATATATGGTTTGCTAAGTTGATTAGGGCTTCACTAAGTTGTTGAGGTTGGCCTCAGACTTGTGATCTTCCTGCCACAGCCTCCCAACTAGCTGGGATTATAGGGGTGTGCCACTATGCCTAATGGGAGCCTTCTTTCTTTTTTAACATTCTTCTCTCCTTCCTTTGTTATCTCATCATGGTTGTCTACTTTCTGTAGTTTTAAAAACTACAGAGTACCCTTGTATGAAAAACTCCCTAAATAGAGTATGAAGGATCTATTTCCATTTTTGTTGTTTCTGTTTTTTTTTTCCCCCTGTTATTTTGCATGGTTTCCCCTATAGTCACATAGTCCTTGCTTACTTGTAAGGGAAGTATGATAAGTGCTGCTTTCACTTCCCAGTGGTTGGGCATGAGTTGCTTTCAGATTTTTGGTTACCCAGTGTTAGTGCTGCTCACTAGTATTTCCATGCCTAGTTGACCCCTCTGTGGTTGAACCTCGAATCTTCCTCAGGTCCCTAGGTCTTCATCTCTGCTCTTGCCAGGATTCATGTCCCTCAGCAGTTCCTCCTGCAAGGTCCTGAACCTGCTTCCTTACTGTATCTAAAAGGGAAGATCCTGTCCTGGACCCCTGTACCACCCATCTCTTTTCTCTGTTCTTTTTGGCCTTGTATGGCTTCTCTTCCCCTCCAATCCTTTTCTTTAATTTTTCAGATTTTTTTTTTTTTGTGTGTGTGTGTGTTAGGGGGCTGGTGCTGGGGATTAAACCCAAGGTGCTCTACCACTGAGCTACATCTTCAACCCTTTTATTTTGAGAGGGAGTCTCACTAAGTTGTTCAAGCTGCCCTCAAACTTGTAATCCTCCTGTCTTAGCCTTCTAAGTAGCTGGTACAGGCTTGTGCCATCACACCCAGCAGGTTCTTTTCTGTAACCTCAAACATACTTGTGTTCTACTCTCTTTTCTTATCTTATGTCCAACCCAGACAGCTCTTTTTCACTTAGTGTCATGGTCCTCTTCAGGTCTCTGGTTATTTTTTATGTATGTATGTATGTATGTATTTTTTAGAGACAGGGTCTGAGTTGCTTAGCGCCTCACTGTTGCTGAGGCTGGCTTTGAACTTGTGATCCTCCTGCCTCAGCCTCCCAGGCTGCTGAGATTATAGGTGTGCCAGGCCTCTGATTACTTTTGTATCCCTTCCACTTATTCCCCAGAGCATGGCAGTGGTTGCTTGATGTGGTTGCTTGGTAATTGCTGCGTGGCTGGACCAGACTTTTCAGCTTTACCAGACTCATTGGCCTTTTCTCAGCCCTTGCTCTGCTTGGGTGTTCTGAGTTGGTACCACTAGGTTCCTTTCTCAACTCTGCTTCTCCTGTCTCTCTAGATCACTTTCAGTCTCCAAAATATCTTTTTTTTTTTTTCCTATCCTCTCTATTTGGGGAGTCTGTCTCTTCTAGATTCAACCATCTTCTCTATGTTTAATGTGTATAAATTTCTGTCTCTTGTAGGGAAACTCTACCTCAGTGGTTCTCAACTGCAGGTGATTTTGCTCCCCAGGAAACTTGTAATTCTTTTTTTAAATTACTCTTACAGATACACACATAGTGAAATGATTGCTGCAGTCAAGCAAATGAATACACCCATCATTCGTGTACTTATTATCCCTTTTTTTTTTTAATATAAGAGCAACTAAAATCTACTCTTATAAGGCAATACTCACTTTAGTTCTCATATTGTACATTCAGTCTTTAGACTCATTCATCTTACCTGTCTATGCCTTTGTATCCTTTGACCCCCATCTTCCCATTTCCCCTTCTGTACCTCGGAACTACTGCTTTGCTCTCTGTTTTTGTGTTTTGGATTATTTTTAGATTCTTCATATAAGTGAGATCATGCTTATTTTTCTTTCCTTGTCTGACTTAATTTCACTTAGCATAATGTCTTCCAGATTAATCCATGTTGTTGCAAGTGGTGGATCTCCTTTTTAAAACTT
The DNA here is from genome assembly GCF_964194105.1 of Spermophilus citellus. Classification (NCBI taxonomy): domain Eukaryota; kingdom Metazoa; phylum Chordata; class Mammalia; order Rodentia; family Sciuridae; genus Spermophilus; species Spermophilus citellus. The sequence continues at coordinate 17,999,026 of NC_138184.1, read as the reverse complement.
GAGTAATTTATTGTGCATGTATCACAATTTTTTGTATCTCTTCATCTGTTGACAAGACACTGTAATTATTCCCATATCTTGGCTATTCTGAATAATGTTGCCATGGATATGGGAAGGCAGGAATCCATATGAGGAGCTGATTTCATTTCCTTCAGGTGTATATACCCAAAAGCAGTATTGCTGGGCCATATGGTATTTTTATTTATAATTTTTTTAGGAATCTTTGTATTATTTTCCATAATGGCTCTGATAATTTACATTCCCACTAGCAGTATACAAAGGTTCTCTTTTTTGTACATTCTTGCCAATATTTGTTATGTCTTTTTGATAGCACAGCCGTCTTAACAGCTGTGAGGAGGTGTCTCATTGTGGTTTTGATTTGCTTTTACCCGATGAATAGTGATATGGAGTACCTTTTCACACACTATTATTGGCAGCATGTTATTTATTTATTTTTAAGAAATATCTGTTTAGGTTCTTTATTCCCTTTTTTTCCTCCCAATTCTGGGAATTGAACCCACAACTTTGCACATATTAGGCAAGTACTCTACCACTAAACTGTATCTCCACCTAGCCCTGCTCATGTTTTAATTGGGTTGTTTGTATTTTTTGCTATTGAGTTATGGGAGTGGCTTATGTTTTGGGTATTCACTTAACAAATTTGTGGTTCCCAAATATTTTCTTGTACTTCATGGTCTCTCGCCAGCGACCCGTGCTGACGAGATGAACTGGGTTCAAAGGAGCTGGCTGTAACATTAAGAAAACAGCGAAGAAATCACGCAACACATGGACTTGAGTTTCTCAGATCGAGGGTGGGACTGCTCTGCGACCTTAAGGGTCAGTTTCCACGCTGGAAGGCTCAGGAAAAAGAGAATGTGCATCCGGAATCTCTTTATTTTTATAGGGGGGGACATACAAAGGAGTTTCAGTGGAATGTTCTTCACCAAATAAGGCAGGGGATAAGGTTTCAAAGGTGGAGTCTTGCTTCATGATGTCTTCTGATCAGCAGATTGACTGATATCTTGGCAAGTCACAACCTTCTCAGGGTGGGATCACAGGCAGAGCGAGAGGAGAGGTGGACTTGCATCGCACAGCCTAATATAGCATGCAGTGCCAGACCTGTCCCTTCACATAGCTACAATGCACATAGTTCACATACGCAGCTCATGGATGGCTTGCAAAAATGGTCCAGCTTTAATTTTGTGGATGGTTTTCTTTTGCCATGTAGAAGTTTCTTGGTTTGATGTAGTCCTGTTTCTCTTTTTCTTTTCCTGTTGTCTGAGCTTTTGGTGAGATATCCTAGAAGTTACTGTTAAGAGCTAAGATAAAGGAGCTTTTCCCACTATGCTTTTAGTGTTTTGTTTAGTTTTGAACGTATATATTTTTAGTTGTGGATGGATCTTTATTTTATTTATTTACGTGCGATACTGAGAATCGAACCTAGTGCCTCACCTTTGGCTAAGGATGTGTTCTGCCACTGAGTGACAACCCCAGCCCTGCTTTTTTGGTTTTGATGTTTTTTGATTTCATGTCTTACGGTTAGTTCTATTTAATCCATTTTGAATTGTTTTTTTTATGTGATATAAGATGTAAGATGAGGGTTCATTCCTCTGCATGTAGATAGACACTCAGTATTCCCCTGCATCATTTATTGAAGCAACTGTCCTTTCCCTGTTGTGTTTTCTTGGTGCTCTTATTGGAAATTAGTTGATTATACATACTTGAGTTTATTTCTGGCTGTCTATTCTATTTTGTTAATCTGTTTTTATTCCAGTACCTTACTGTTTTTGTTCTGTAACACTGGAGATTGAATCCAGAGAATGTTTCACCACTGAACTACATCCCCTGCCTTTGGTTTTTTTAATTTTGAGATAGAGTCTCATGAAATTGCCCAGGATGGCCTCTAACTTTCTTTTTTTTTTTTTAAGAGAGAGTGATAGAGGGAGAGAGAGAGAGAGAATTTTAAATATTTATTTATTTATTTATTTATTTTAAGAAAGGAAGACTTTTTTTTTTTTTTTTAAAGAGAGAGTGAGAGAGGAGAGAGAGAGAGAGAATTTTTAATATTTATTTTTTAGTTCTCAGCGGACACAACATCTTTGTTGGTATGTGGTGCTGAGGATCGAACCCGGGCCGCACGCATGCCAGACGAGCGCGCTACGGCTTGAGCCACATCCCCAGCCCTGGCCTCTAACTTTCAATACCCCTGTCAGCCTCCTGAGTTGCTGGGATTACAGATGTGTGCTACCACACCTGGCCTACCATACTGTTTCTTTGGCCTTTTTTTGGTTCTGAGGATTGAACCCAGGGGTGCTTAACCACTGAGCCACATCCTCCACCCTTTTTTTGTATTTTTTTTTTTTTTTTTTTAGAGACAGGATCTCACCAAGTTGCTTAGGCCTGGCTAGTTGCTGAGGCTGGCTTTGAACCCACAATCCTCCTGCCTTAACCTCCCGAGCTGTTGGGATTATAGAGTGCACCACCACACCCATCTTACCATACTGTTTTGATTAACTCTCATATAATTTGTAATTAGGAAGTGTGATGTCTTTAACTTCCTTTTACTTTCTCTTGGGGATGTGGCTCAAGCGGTAGCGCGCTCGCCTGGCATGCGTGCCGCCCGGGTTCGATCCTCAGCACCACATACAAAGATGTGTCCACTGAAAACTAAGAAATAAATATAAAAAAAAAAAGAAATTCTCTCTCTCTTTTTTTTTTTTTTTTTGGTGTGTGGGGGGTTGTGGTACTGAGGATTTAACTTAAGGGTACTCTACCACTGAGTATTATCCCTAGCTTTATAGTTGTAAAACAGGGTCTCATGAACTTGCCCATGCTGGCCTTGAACTTGCAATACTTTAGCCTTAGTTTCTGAATTGCTGGGATTACAAGCATGTGTCACTATGCCTGGCTAACTTTACTATCCTTTTTTTTTTTTTTTTAATATCTTTGTTTTATATTTATGTGGTGCTGAGGATTGAACCCAGTGCCTCATGCATGCTAGGTGAGCGCTCTAGCTCCAAGCCACACCCCAGCCCTGTCTTCACTATTCTTTCTTCAGATTGTTTTGGCTATTTGGGGCTTTAGTGATTCCATATGAATTTCAGAATTGTTTTTTTGTTTTCTTTTTCTTTGAAAATACCCTTGGAATTTTTATGAGATTGCATTGAACCTGTATGTAGCCCTGGGTAGTCTGGACATTTTAATAATACCAATTCTTCCAATCCATGAACGTGGATTCTAATTTTATGTCTTATTCAGTTTATTTTCATCAGTGTTTTATAGTTTTCATTGTACAGGTATTTCATTTCCATGGGTCAGATTTATTCTTATTTGTGTGTGTGTTTTTTTTCAGTGCAGTTGTAAATGGAATTATTTTCTTTCTTTTTTTTTTTTTTTTTTTTTTTAAGGCGGACACAATATCTTTATTTTTATTTTTATGTGGTGCTGAGAATCGAACCCAGTGCCTCATGCATGCCAGGCGTGAGGCGAGCACGCTACCACTTGAGCCACATCCCCAGCCCATGGAATTATTTTCTTGATTTCTTTATTGGATAGAATGTTATTGATATAAAGAGAAAACTTACTTTTATCAAATTTGCTGATTATTTTTATATTAATGGCTTTAAAAACACATCACATTATTTCTTTAGAATGTATTCCCAGCATAGGATTTTTGTGGAAGAAGTTATCTCAGTTGGATGGTATGGGATACTCATTTCCTAGCGCTGTATTACTGATGCTTCCTAGATTCCTGTGTGAATGTATCTTTTCCCCTGTTACCCTATGGGTTTTATTTTTTGGTCTAATAGGTGCACTTATCATTTTCGTATGTAAAAGTTAGGCATTTTTAAGTGTTCTTTCTGTTTTTTTCTGAACTTGGGGCTGAAGCAGGTAGACAGGTGAAAAGTGTAGCTCCAAACACAAGTGACTTATATTACAGCTGGATATGGTCCAGGCAGACTGAGGTGTGATCCTCATGGTGTCCCTTTTTCCCCTAGGGATGGGGTCTTCTAGGTCCCCGGAATGAGCTGTTTGATGCGGCCAAATATCGAGTGCTAGCTGATCGCTTTGGCTCTCCGGCTGACAGCTGGTGGCGCCCGGAACCCACCATGCCCCCCACTTCTTGGCGGCAATTGAATCCTGAAAGCATTAGGCCAGGGGGACCTGGGGGTCTTTCTCGCTCCTTGGGTCGAGAGGAAGAGGAGGATGAGGAGGAAGAGCTTGAAGAGGGGACCATTGATGTTACCGAGTTCCTGTCCATGACCCAGCAGGACTCCCATACCCCACTCAGGGACTCAAGGTATAGTTGTGGTGGATGATGCAGGGGAAACTGGCTGCTCCTTTGTATGGGGAGGGGTGGATGTTCTCTTGAGCCTTCTGTCCCACACTTCACCTGGCACATACTGTCACTCATTGGTGCATCTGCTAATTTGTGGGGGCAGCCTACTATGGTAAATGTGATCTTGTGCTATGATTGGGCTTCCACAGAACAGCAGCATGAGCCCTCTCTCCAGCTCATACTTGACTCCTACAGAGTCTTAGCAACTTCTCTGCCTGCCTCCACTCTATACTCTTTCCTGTTTGGGGAAGCCATGGGCTATACAAAATGTCTGTGAGGACCATGTGGCATAGCAAAGCCTAGGCTCTCATCTTTTCATGCCTCCTGGCTACCTGCTACAACAATATAGTGTTCAAGCACCTGGAGTCCCAGCACATCAGGGGAAATTGGCTCAGGAAGAGAGCAGACTTTCTCAACTAAACTTTTGGTACTCCCAGGGGAGGTTCCTTTGAAATGACAGATGACGACAGTGCTATCAGGGCTCTGACCCAGTTCCCGCTTCCCAAAAACCTTCTGGCCAAGGTGATTCAGATAGCAACATCCTCCTCTACGGCCAAGGTGAGTTGGGTCTCCTGGGAGCATGCTCAGGCAGCTTGCTTGCTCATGTCTGCTTCCCTCAAAACCAAGTCAGGGAAGCCACGGGAATGCAGGAGGGCTGAGGGTACATGTTCCATTCCCTCAGTTCACCTAGGCCAGCTGGAGGGACACAGAATCCCTGGAGGGTGAAGCAGAGGGACAGGAAGGAAGTCATAACACAGGAGCACAGGGAGCAGGGTGAGGGGCTGCAGAGTGGAAGATCTGGATCTCCTCATGGGTGGAGGTTGGCTTAAGAGTCTGGGTGGCTGTCTTGCCATGCCCAGGGGCTTTGGTTTAGCAGGATATTGGTGCAGGGCTTTTTGTTCCCCTAGGATGTGCCTGGTTTTTAGCTCACACTGACAGCTTCAATTCAGTTGGCCTAAAGGTACTTAGAGGACAGTGGGCTGGGAGGACAGGTAGTGACTTTGTCCAGACCCCATTTTATTCTGTGGAAGTTGAGGTGCAGCATGAGAAGCAAGCCCAGAACTAGGATGCCCCAGCTCTACTGGGCCTGCTTCTGGTTGTACAGTGGCACTTGTAGTGTGACTGATGTTTGGCACCTACTGAGATTGTAATTAATTCCATCTCTGGGTCCCTTGGCATTTTGAGGATGCCACAAATCTCTTTCTAATCCCTGCCTTTTTGTAACCTTCTTGCTTACTTTCTGTCTAGAACCTCATGCAGTTCCATACTGTGGGCACCAAGACCAAACTGTCTACTCTCACTCTGCTCTGGCCCTGTCCCATGACCTTTGTTGCTAAAGGGCGCCGTAAAGCAGAGGCTGAGAACAAGGCAGCAGCCTTGGCCTGCAAGAAACTTAAGGTGAGTCCAGGAGTGTCCTTGATATGAAGTATCAAAATGTCTTGAAGCTTCCCTATATCTGTGGCAAATTGTTCTTTTTAGGAAGTGACAACCACTACACTACGCCTTGGGCATGGGCACAAAAGGACCTGGTGTCCAGCCTTGCTTGCTTGTAGGCTGTGTGTTTGGTTATTGTTTCTACAACTTCCCCAAAAGTCCCCACGGAAATATTTTGCTTATGACCACAGCCTTTCAAGACTTGGCCAGAACCTGGGTGAAGCCAGAAAAAAGACATTATTGTTCTGAAAGGCATAAAATTAGGCAGATATAGTGTCCAAAAACATCTTGATGACCTAGGTTTTGTGGCCAAATGAATAATTTAATATGCATCTGGGGTAAAGATGAGGGAAAATGTCAAGGTGACGCAGTGTGACCTACGGTTGGAAGTTTGCTTGAAGTAGTGGGACTAGCATTGTGCCTGACTGAGAAATGAGTTATTGGAACCTGGGACAGCAGAGGTTTAGTTGCAGAACAAGAGAAAGTGATCACTAGGAGTGATCAAGTTGACTTTGGGAACTGCATTTTAAATCCAGCTGTGGTGAGAGGTAAGGAGAACCTGGAGAATAGAAGATGGAGGGAAGCACACAGGTGGTGAGATATATGAAGGGGGGTGGGTGTGCTCTGCCTCTGGCTCAAGAGAACAGGACTAACACTAATTGGCAAATCTTGGAGAAGTCTGAAATTTTACCTGCTGTTCCTAAGCTGTCATGGTAATGATGCGGCAGAGGAGCAGGTTTCCTGTGGCAGCCCTTGAGATGAGAAGCTGGGTGGCCCCTCTGAAGACACTGTTGGGGAGAACTCGTGCAGTCCCGGAAGAGGGTGGAAACCCTATCTTGCAGCAAGGTGGTTGAGTTGGCACCTCTGGTCCAAGGACTGGATTCCTGTCCATGAGATCCTTAGAGCTGATTCAGAGGAAGAGGATGGTGCCTGTAGAGGGAGAGGCTTTCTCAAGAAGCACTGGCTCTGTCTTGCAAGAGCCCTGACCCTACATGGGATGGGAACATGAGACTAGGGGCAATGACTGGTTTTACACATATGCCAGAAGGGTCAGGATGCCTCATTTTCTTTCTGGTGAGGTGGTATAGGCATGTAGGGAAACAAGTTAAGAGTTTTTTTTTTTTTTTCCTTTAATTGGCTTATTTTATTAAGTTACACATTTTAACAAGAAATTCCATTTATTTCTGTATATGATGGGGGTCACAGATGGGACAGCGTCTATGTGAAGACCCGGGGGGGGGGGCGGTGGGGCTGCAGATAGAGCTGAAGAATATGGTGGGGAGGCTCTAGTGAGGCAGCACAGGGAGAACACCCTGTCGAGTGTATTGTGGGGTCATTCAGGACTTGGCTTAGTTGGCCTTGGGTATGTAATGGGAGTTCATGAAGATAAGTTTGGTCTCTGTCTCTTGGGCACTGTGGGGAGCTCCAGCTATAGAGTGGTTTCTCCTTAAGGGCACCATACCTGCACAGGTATGTCAGGTTTACCTTTTCTTGGTTTTGTTTTGTTTTTTTCTTTTGCAGTACTGGGGATTGAACCCAAGGGGGCTCTACCATTGAGCTACATCCCCAGTCTCCCCCAACCCCCCCCCCCTTTTTTTTTTTAATTTTAAGATAGGGCTCATGAAGTTGCCTAGGCTAACCTTGAAGTTGGGATTTTTCTGCCCCATCCTCCTGAGTAGCTGGGATTATAGATGTACACCACTTTGCCCACTAGGTTTAGCTCACTAGGTTTCATTTTACTAGTAGACTACTTAAATTGTTATTTTGTGGAGATTCATGTTTTCCTGGTTCCCGGTTTCTTCTCTTCTTTACCATATAAGCTGAAAACCAAAATCTCTCAGAAAAGAGGTTTGCTTTGCACATGTCTCTTGGAGCTTCTGAGCTTGTCTGGACCAGCATCCTAGTCTGAGCCATATATGTCCCCTCTGCAGAGCCTGGGCCTGGTGGACAGGAACAATGAGCCGCTTACCCATGCCATGTATAACCTGGCCTCCTTGCGTGAGTTGGGTGAGACCCAGCGCCGGCCGTGTACCATCCAGGTGCCTGAGCCCATCCTCCGCAAGATAGAGACCTTCCTGAATCATGTAAGAGGCCCCAAGTCCCCTGCCATCTGTATGCCTCCATCTTCTCCAGACTGAAGGCCTCCACCTGCAGCAGGCAGTGCTCTCTCCCTTTCTTCCCTGGAGTCTGGGAGCCCCCTGCCTTAAGCAGCCCAGTCTGGCCCATGAGGGTCTTAGGACTATAATGGCCTGAGTCCTTGGCCCCAAAGGTCGGACCCTAACATCTGACCCAGATGAATCCTGTGGAAGGGCTGGCTGTGCATGAAAGAGGAAGATGGTATTTCTGTTTCACCATTTTGCTTGCCTCCTTGTCCCCCAGTACCCTGTGGACAGTTCATGGATCTCCCCAGAGCTCCGGCTGCAGAGTGATGACATCTTGCCCTTGGGGAAGGACTCAGGGCCCCTGAGTGACCCTATAACAGGCAAGCCCTACGTGCCCCTGTCAGAAGCAGAGGAGGTACGACTGAGTCAGAGCCTGCTAGAGCTGTGGCGGCGGCGAGGGCCAATCTGGCAGGAGGCGCCCCAGCTCCCTGTGGACCCACATCGGGACACCATCCTCAATGCCATTGAGCAGCACCCGGTTGTGGTCATCTCTGGGGACACAGGTTGTGGGAAGACCACGCGCATCCCCCAGTTGCTGCTGGAGCGCTATGTGACCGAGGGCCGCGGTGCCCGCTGCAATGTGATCATCACCCAACCTCGCCGTATCTCAGCTGTGTCTGTGGCACAGCGGGTCAGCCATGAACTGGGCCCTTCCTTGCGCCGGAATGTGGGCTTCCAGGTGCGCTTGGAAAGCAAGCCCCCAGCCCGAGGCGGGGCCCTGCTCTTCTGCACTGTGGGCATTCTGCTGCGGAAGTTGCAGAGCAACCCCAGCCTGGAGGGTGTGAGCCATGTTATTGTGGACGAGGTCCATGAGCGGGATGTGAACACAGACTTCCTGCTGATTCTGCTCAAGGGCCTTCAGCGGCTCAACCCCGCCCTGCGGCTGGTGCTCATGAGTGCTACAGGTGATAATGAGCGCTTCTCCCGCTACTTTGGTGGCTGCCCTGTCATCAAGGTGCCTGGCTTCATGTATCCCGTCAAGGAGCACTACCTGGAGGACATCCTCGCCAAGCTGGGCAAACACCAGTACCCACACCGACACCGGCACCATGAGGTGAGGATGCTCCAACCCATCCAACCCAGGGCTCCTGGCTTTTCCTCTGGATTTCCCTTCTCCCTGTCCCCGTTGCTTGGTAGCTTAGCACAAGTTACCCTCCCCAGTCTAGTTTCCTTGATAAAATCAGGAATAATCATGTTTGAGTGACAAGGATGTGAGGGTTAAGAGGGGTTAAGAGGCTGTGCCTCACTAAGTAATCATGGCTGTGTCCTATGCGTGGACCCCACACCCCAGAGCTATGACTGTAGCCTCTCTTCCCTCACCCCAGTCTGAGGATGAATGCGCACTTGATTTGGATCTTGTGACGGATCTGGTTCTGCACATCGATGCCCGGGGGGAACCAGGTGGGTGCTTCCTCTGCCTAGCCATGCCCACCCCACCACCCAATTGCCAGAGCAACCGGCTCATGCCTGCAGGGCCCCTTTACAGGTGGGATCCTGTGCTTCCTGCCTGGTTGGCAGGAGATCAAAGGAGTGCAGCAACGCCTCCAGGAGGCCCTGGGCATGCACGAGAGCAAGTACCTCATCCTGCCAGGTGAGAGCCTGGGTATGAGCCCTAAAACGAGTCTTGCCTTCTCTCCTTAACCCAACTGGGACTTGGGGAGCTCAAGTTTTTGACCAAGTTTTCACTACTTTTCACTGGGCTTATGATTTGTCTGGGCCTTGGTTTCATCAAGATGGGGTCAAACCAAGTGTATGGTGGACACCTATAATCTCAGAACTTGGGAGGCTGAGGAGGACCATCACAAGTTTACCCTCAGTGACCTAGCAAGACCCTGCTCAAAAAATTACAAAGGGGTGGGGAGGTAGCTCTGTGGTAGAGCGCTCTTGGGTTCAACCCTAAGAAGAAAAAGATGGGTTCTAGGAGCTGGTTCTGGTGGGAGCAGTGCCCATAACCATCATGCATCTTATCGTCCTTTAGTGCACTCCAACATCCCTATGATGGACCAGAAGGCCATATTCCAGCAGCCTCCAGTGGGGGTGCGCAAGATTGTCTTGGCCACCAATATTGCTGAGACCTCCATCACAGTCAATGACATTGTGCATGTCGTGGACAGCGGCCTGCACAAGGAGGAACGCTATGACCTGAAAACCAAGGTGGCACCTCTCTCCTGAGCCCAGCCAGTCCTTGGGGGGGATTTCATTTCTGAGGTGGCCCTTAGAACAGATGCACTTTATACCTGTATGTTTTGAGAAGGCCAGAGGATCTCAGTGTCCCTATAGTGAGAGGGCCTTGAGCGGGGGTATTTGAGAAACAGGAAAATACTGAGGAAAGCCTATGGCTTCTCACTTGTCCCTTTCCCCAGGTGTCCTGCCTTGAGACTGTATGGGTGTCAAGAGCCAATGTGATCCAGCGCCGGGGCCGGGCAGGCCGCTGCCAGTCAGGTTTTGCCTACCACTTGTTCCCTCGGAGCCGGCTAGAGAAAATGGTCCCTTTCCAAGTGCCAGAAATCCTGCGCACACCTCTTGAGAACCTGGTGCTGCAAGCCAAGATCCACATGCCTGAGAAGACGGTGCGGCAGAGGCAGGGCTGGGCGAGGACGGGACTCTGGAAGGGGCAGGAAAGATGCAGACTCATGCGGACTCTGCCTTATTCTTTCTGTAGGCAGTGGAGTTCCTTTCCAAGGCCGTGGACAGTCCAAATATCAAGGCTGTAGATGAAGCTGTTATTTTGCTCCAGGAGATCGGTGAGTGTAGGCTGGGCCAGACTAGGCTGGGCTGGACTGTGAGTGACTTTGGGTAGGACTGACAGCTGAACTGTTGCAGGGGTGCTGGACCAGCGGGAGTACCTGACCACCCTGGGACAGCGCCTGGCCCACATCTCCACTGACCCCCGGCTGGCCAAGGCCATAGTACTGGCAGCCATCTTCCGTTGCCTGCACCCACTGCTGGTGGTTGTTTCCTGCCTCACCCGGGACCCCTTCAGTAGCAGCCTGCAGAATCGGGCTGAGGTGGACAAGGTTAGACCTAGTCCTGTCCTGCAGTTGTCTGGCTGTCCCATCCAACCCTTTATCACCTGCTGTCCTGAGGTGACCTTTAGCCCCTGTTGTGACCCCAGTACCTTCTCTCCTCTTAGGTGAAGGCGCTGTTGAGCCACGACAGCGGCAGTGATCACTTGGCCTTTGTGCGGGCTGTGGCTGGCTGGGAGGAGGTGCTGCGCTGGCAGGACCGTACTTCCCGGGAAAATTACCTGGAGGAAAACCTGCTCTACGCACCCAGCCTGCGCTTCATCCACGGTCAGCCCCAGCCCCCACACCTGGTAACTCCCCCTCCCAGCTTTGTGACAGGAACCTCTGTTCACTCAGCACCTTGCCTCCCCAGGGCTCATCAAGCAGTTCTCAGAGAACATTTATGAGGCCTTCCTGGTGGGGAAGCCTTCGGACTGCACGCTGCCCTCTGCCCAGTGCAATGAGTACAGTGAGGAAGAGGAGCTGGTGAAGGGTGTGCTGATGGCCGGCCTCTACCCCAACCTCATCCAGGTGCTTCTTTCAGAAGCAGTTGAGCAGCTCTCAGCCTCTTTTCCCGTCTGCTTGCTCCTAGCTCAACCCCATCTGTTCTTTCCTCCTTCCCTGTAGGTGAGGCAGGGCAAGGTGACCCGGCAGGGGAAGTTCAAGCCCAACAGTGTTACCTACAGGACCAAATCTGGCAACATTCTGCTGCACAAGTCCACCATCAACAGGTGGGGGGAAGGCAGGACTAGACAGGGCAGCTGGGAAAGGCCAGAAGGGTGGCCTCACCCAGCCTTGTGTTCCCTAGGGAGGCCACACGGTTACGGAGCCGCTGGCTGACGTACTTCATGGCTGTCAAGTCCAATGGCAGTGTCTTTGTCCGGGACTCCTCCCAGGTGCACCCACTGGCTGTGCTGCTGCTGACAGATGGGGATGTCCATGTCCGTGGTAGGTACCTCAGCTTCTGGCCCCTGCTCCTTCACAGGCTCCATGTTCTCAGAGGCCTGGCTTCACATCAGTTCCCCACTGTCTCTTCCCTTCACCCAGATGATGGGCGCCGGGCCACCATTTCCCTGTGTGACAGTGACCTATTGCGGCTAGAGGGTGATTCTCGAACGGTGCGGCTGCTGAGGGAGCTGCGACGGGCCCTGGGCCGCATGGTGGAGCGGAGCCTGCGCAGTGAGCTGGCTGCACTTCCACCCACTGTGCAGCAGGAGCATGGGCAGCTGCTTGCGCTGCTAGCAGAACTGCTGCGAGGACCCTGTGGCAGCTTTGACGTGCGCAAGACAGCTGATGACTGAGCCCCTCTTACGCTGGGGCTATGTACAGAGTGCAAATGTTTATTTAAAATAAAGTTCTATTTATCCCTTGTGAGTATTGCTTATCAGCTCCTCTCTCTAGGCCTTAGCACTCTCCATTGTGGGCCACAGTTCCCTACATGAATGAAGGTATGGCTGGGCCTGGTGGCGCTTACCTGCAATCCCAGTGACTTGGGAGGCTGAGGTGGGAGGATCACAACTTCAAAGCCAGCCTCAGCAACTTAGTGCCCTAAACAACTTGGTGAGATCCTGTCTCAAAATTTGGGGAAGGGGCTGGGGATGTGGCTCAAGCGGTAGCACGCTTGTCTGGCGTGCATGCGGCCCGGGTTCGATCCTCAGCACCACATACCAACAAAGATGTTGTGTCCGCCAATAACTAAAAAATAAATATTAAAAAAAATTCTTTAAAAAAAAAAATGGGGGAAAAGGGGGGGGGAGCGCTGAGGATGTGGCACAGTGGTTAAGTGCCCCCGGGCTCAGTCCCTGTACCAAGAAAAATAAAAAGGTATGGAAGGGCAAGGCTCAGAGATGTTTACAGGGGCAGGCTGGCTGTGGTTCAAGTCTTGGGAACTGTCTTTTAGGGCTTGGTGCTTTCCACCCCTCTCAAGATGAGCTCCTAGTCAGTGCTGTCAATCAGCTCTAACTGCTTGGGGAGACCCACTATTGACACCTGATTTAGGAGTACCCACACTATGGGGAGTTTGTCAGATGGTCACTGTACTTGTAGGTTTAGAGTGTTGAGCAGCTCCTTCCCAGGCACCTCCTTGGGTGGTATGGCAACCCTGTTGCAAGCACAGAGCAAATCCGTGGAAACGCCCAGGCCACTTCACTGCAAATGTATGTTTTAATCCTTTATTAGAAACCATGCAAAGGGGACAGAGTGCATTGCACATCAGGACCTTGACATGGGATGAGATGGGCATTGGGTACAAACCAAGACAAGCAACACGGGACCTATGTGGTGGGACATCACGCATCTTTATTTACTCTTAAAAATCAATACAACACGGGTATAATGGCTGAGCCATAAGCAAATTGGAAAGTATTCCAGAACTGTCCCATCCCTAGAAGATTGCAGAGTAGTACACATCACACAGGGGCCTCTGGTCCCCATCTTGTCAGGCCAGCCTTCTCAGGTTCTCTGGCTTGTAGGACTCTTCAAGGGAGCTGGGACCAAACAGGAACACTGACAACTCATGTGTCCTACCTAGAGAGCTCTCCAGTTGGTCTGCCTCCTCCCCAATCCTTGGTGAAAGGGATTAAAAGGACCCAGAGACTGTTGTCAACCTCAGCATCCTCAAGTTCGCAGGTACCTTCAGGCCCAGCACCCATCACTTCCTTCACCCCAATTTCATCTTTCTGAGAAAACACTGGTGTCCTACAGCCCCTGGCACATTTAGAGCACTCGGCAGACAGCTGGGGAAGAAATTCCACCTTCCTGCCTTGGGCTACACTTTCTCCATCTCCACTAGGCCTGTGCAATTTCTTGGCATGTGCTCGGGAAGCTGAGGATCTGATGTCAAGCTTTCCCAAAGACACAGCTGCCTCAGAATTGGGGAGGATAGTTAGGCCCAGCAACTCACTCCCTCTCTGTGCAGATAAAATTCGATTCGAACCTAAGGGGATGTGAGGAGCACAGGTGGAGATTGTGGAGTTCAAGATCAGGGCCAGAGGGGCCAAGTCTGGGCCAGCCTCCTGAGGCAAGTCTGCACAGCAGAAAATGCCCCCCAGAGGAGAAACCCGTGGAAAAGCCCAGGCCACTTCACTACAAACTTATGTTTTAATCCTTTATTAGAAACCATGCAAACTTTTAATACAAAAAATACAAGTGCAATAAGAATCATGTCAATACAATTCCCGGGATTTCTCCTCACTGCAGCCATCCCACAGGTGGGCCCAGCTGGGTTGGCCACCCCTCCACAGGCTGGCCTCTCCTGCCTCTCCCCGCTCCTCTCCAGTCAGGTTAGAAGGGAAGTGGAATGGCTCGTTCTCGTGCCTTTTACTTTGTAAATTTTCAGACCTGATTCCCCACTGTCCATATGAGCTTTGGACATCTCAGGCTTCCCTGGACATGAGGGCTCGAGTGTCCTAGACCTAAAGGATTTTGACCTCAATGACTTTTTTCCTGTTTCTCCAGCATTGGCTTTGCATTCCACAGCTGACCACCAGATCCCAGGGAACAAGACAGATGCCAAAACCAGCCTCTTGGTTAGAAAAGAAAAGCAGCATACACACAAAATACCAACACAACCAGTCCACACTGACTAGCCCAAGTATGCCTGCCCTGTTCACCAGGCTGCAGCACCACACCTCACTTCCCTGCCCACAGTGTCTCAAGGGCCCTGAGCTGCCCAGAGAGGGCAGCCCCCAATGCCTGATATCCTCCTGGGTGGAGGCTTAGGATCATCTCCCCTCCCTGTTTCCTTTAACACCTACTGAGGACTCTCATTTACACATGGCTTCAACCTGCAAAACTACTCCACCAATTTATAGGTTACTAGGAAAAAGAATAAAAAGTGTTGACAGCAGCTAGGCAGGTATGGTAAGCAGCGGGACAGGCAGCACCAACCCCTAACTAACTTGGGGCAGGGCAGCAAAAGGGCAGGCACCACCTGCATGGTAGGTGCCATTGTGGGGGTCAAAGGGAGAGGCAGTGGCTTAGCAGACTCCAGAGGATGCAGTCAGTGCCCGGCCATCACAGAATCCACCTCCACTCTTCCCTCCAAGTTGACCAAAGGAGAAGGGACGGGACGGTATGTCAGTTTCTTTTGGGTTTGGTCCAGAAAACCCAAACAAAGGAGGTTGGAATCCGGTTCCCCCTCTTAGATCCCATGGGATCCCAACCCACCCCATTCCCCTCCCACCTTCTCCATGGAGTAGTGGTGCAGTGATGGACAGGAGCAAACCCAGGAGCTGGGCCCTGGGAGAGAGCAGAAGGAGGTGTGTGGGCAGAACTGCTGCTGCCCTGGGCAAGCGAGGCAGGAGGGCAGGGGCCTAGAGGGCTGCCTAGCACCCAGGTGCTCATGGGTCTAGTACACAGCCCGGGAAAGGGAGCCAAGGGCCCGGGAGCCCAAGCTGGGGCCGCCAGGGAAGTGGGGGGGCCGGGAGACAATGTCGGCCCCATGGTCGGTGCGGGCCCTGGCGTTTGCCCGGAACGTCAGCCTGTAGGTCTCAATCTGCAGTGACACGGGAGGAGGGAAGGGGGAGGGTAATGGGGGAGACAAGAGGAGGAACACAGGGGAGACGGAAGACGAGACCAGAATGTCATCATTAGATGCCTGGAAAATAAAAGGTTACTGTGTTAAAATTTAGGCCACGCTCTAGTCAAAAAACAAAGGACTTTCAATTTTCAGCCAGTGGCAGGGCCCCTGGCAGGCCCTCAGGCCGAGCCCAGCCACTTACTTGTCTCCTGGATCTGGCAGTCCAAGGTCTGGGCCTCCCTTTGGTCACCACCCCCCGACAGGGTGGTGTGGCCACTGAGGCCACTGGCTGAAGTGGGGGCGCCAGCTCCAGGTGCTGCCTCAGAGATGGCCGGCTCCTCCCCAGCAGGGGGGCCCGCACACGGAGGGGCCTCGCTGCCACCGCCCTCAGTCTACAATGAAACAGTGGGGGAGACAATGTGGGGTCAGTGGGGGAGGGAGTGGGATGGGTGATGGTGGAGGGTCTCACACACAACCCCACTGCCCGGCACCCACTGGTTCAAGCTCAAGGCACAGTTACCTGGAGTATCTGGATGGTTGCCTGCCGCTCCCCACCCAACCCAGCGGTCTGGTGATATGCCCTGGGAGCCCCTCTGTGGAGCACAGGGCCTTATGAAGCCTCTCTGAGGCTAGACTTCCCACTAAGGCCAGCACCAAATAAAAAGGGCTATCAGAACAAGCCAGAAAGGGTGACCTGGAGCTTGGGCCTGGACTTGATTGGGAAGAGGGGATACTGCATTGCCACCTCTGATCCTCCACAATCCCAGACCAGCCCTGCATAGCATGCACAGGATGGTGCTCTGCAGCCCATCGGGACCTGCCTGCTCATTTATGTGGTCACATTCCCTGATATATAGCCTCTTCTGTGTTGGGCACATTCTGGGGCCCTTGGACACAAGGAGGTGTGAGCCAGGGAGGCTTTGGGGACTCGAACAGCATCATAGAAAGAGGAAATCTGGGGGACACTGAACACTCGGTGGGGATAAAGTACAAAAGAGGGAACAACAGTGGGAGGCACCAGTGAGCTTGAACACTGGTGTCCCAGAGTGCTCAAAAAGTGACAATGGAGACTTCTATTTGTTTTTTAATCACAACAGAGAAAAAAACAGGACCATGTGTTAGAAAAATAATGCCAGAAATAATAAAGGGATACAACTGAATAAAAAACATAAGGCTTACGGTCAGAAAGACCCAAATGTGAATAACAGTCTACACTTGCTGGCTGTGTGGCCTTGAACAAGAGGCCAAACCTCAATTAATGTTTCACTGAGACAGACTTGGTTCAGAAGAAGACTGGAACAGCATCCTCAGCAAGGACCCTCCCCCCAAATGTTCACTGAACCCGAGTGGGCCTGGAATCTGGATGGAAAGGAAGGACCAGCACAGGCTCGCAGATGCAGAGGGAGGGACGGCCAGAGCAGTCACTCTCACCCCTGCCCTTTGCTCAGCTTTCCCTGAATCGAGGTAGCATCCTCCTGCTTGGAGGCCTGCAGGACACTGCCCCCAAGGTCCCCCATCCACCCATGTCTTGGAACAAAGGACAGACAGCATCTAGGGCACACATAGTGTCTCATGGAACAGTGGAAGGAGGGAGGGAGGAGAGAGGAGAGGGCAGGAAGGGAGAAGAGGCCTGGCCAGTGCTGAAGAGGGGAGATTTGCCACCTGAGTTCTCTCCCAGAGCCCTGGGTAGGTGACCTGAGCAGACCATCCAGAGGCAGGGTCCAACGTCACGCCAGATCTGCTGTCACTGGCAGCTGGAAACGCAGACTTTTGCACCCAGGCCAAGAATAGAATCTGACATGGAGCAGATACTGCATCCCCCTCCATAAGACAAGCAGGCAACTGTGTGTCATGTGAAAACGGCTGGGTTGGGCTCCATAAGGCAGGCCAGAGCTCCCATGGGCAAGGTTCTGCCACCAGCTGACAGATGAGAGGTGGCTGGGCCTCTTCACCTCTCCTGCCTTGCTCAGGACTGATGGTGGATGATGGGAAAACAGCAATAGTGTAGGTGAAGATATGACTCCTGAAGAGACTGAGGGGCGGTGACAGGTGCCCACCTGCCTGGACCCTGATCCTAGCTGCACAGTCACCCCCCTCCCTAGCTTTGTTCCCTCAGTGACCCACTCGCTACCTTCACAGCACCTCCCGCAGGCAGGTGGCCCACGTTATCCAGGGATCCCACCTTGGCCTGGGCCTTCTCCTTGAAGTTCAACTTCTGACTTTCAATCTTGACATCTCCCCCACCTGGAACCAGAAAGGAATTGATCACTGAAGCAGGTGGAGAACTGAAACAGCAATCTAGCTATGTGCCCAGTCTAGAAATGGAGAAAATGTAACCTGCTCCTGGGTGGCTCTGAGGAGGCCCCATGAACAGGCTTGTCATAATAGGGCTATTCTTTTTTTCTTAAAAACAAAAAAAATGTGTGTGTGTGTTGTGTATGTGTGTGTATTTAGTTGTGGATGGACTGAATACCTTTACTTTATTTATTTTTTTATGTGGTGCTGAGGATTGAACCCAGTGCTGCATCCATGCAAGACGAGCACTCTACCATTGAGCCATAAATAACCCCAGTCCCATAATAGGGCTATTCTTACTGAGTAGGGCTGAGATACTCTCCATCTGGCAGTGGGGTCGTCCTCAGGGAGGGACAGCCATCCTCATCCACACCCACAGTGCCAGGCTGCAGCCTGTACAGCTCTGACTAGGCCTGGTGCTTGGCATGCAGAACACAGACTGCAGGGCGAACTCACTACAGTGGCCCAGACAACAGTGCCTGTGATTCTCTTGACAGGGTGGTAACTCTCTTGACCTAACCCTTCCAGGTGGCATTTCTCAGCTAGAGCCTCCATGAATTGACATGAATGTTCTATCAGGGGTTCTGATAATCCCTTCTGAGGCAGGCACTAAAGCTGATGGAAAAGAAGTCCCTTGCTCAAAGTCACCACCAAGTTAGTGAATGACAGGGACAGGATGAGAATATCACCTGAGTTCTGCAGTAAAAAGAAGTAACTGGAAAAAGGAGAGAAGTGGCCTCAGAACTAGAAGTTGAGAAAGGGCAGGCATGGTCCAGGCCAGCCGCGGGATCCAGTGCTAAGCAAAGGTGACCTATACACAGGGCAAGGTTCAGAACTCACTGTGTGTGTCAGTCTGCCCACACTGGGCACCCATCCCTTTTCACGCTCAGCAGCCTGTTTCTTGTTTAGTCCTCCTCTTCCATCTCCTCTCCCTCCAAATTACAAACCTCAATACTTAAGTTCTATGTGATACCTACTTCCCTAGTTGACACCAAGTGACTTGAGATCTAGTTTTTGCTAGGGCTAGCAGTGCAGCACATAAGACACCTGGAAAATTTAGCAAGAAGCTAATTTTCCAGATAAAAGAAAATCAAAGGTTAATTAAGGACCAAATTGTTTTGATCTATCCCCTCGCCCCCGACCCTGGGACACTTAACCACTGAGCCACATTCCCAGCCCTATTTTAAATTTTGAGACAGGTTCTTGCTAAGTTGCTTAGGGCCTCACTAAATTGCTAAGACTGGCCTCAAATTTTTGATGCTCCTGTCTCAGCCTCCCTAGCCACTGGGATTATAGGTGTGCACTGCTAGGCCCAGCTGTTTTGATCTTTTTAAACAGTGCAACTCTTAAGACCACTGCTGAGAGGGGAGGATGTTTCTGTGCTTTCTCTTTAGCTGACCCAGAGGGCTCATCAGAGACGCCAGACCAGAGTGTCTGCGCTGCAGTGACACTGTCTCATTCCTAGATCCTCTGTGTATCCAGGAACTGGGACACACAAGGCTGTGAGTTGACAGCCAAGGTAGGAGACCAGACTCTGCTCAGACACTGGGCTAACCATGCTGTGGAAAGGACATGACACTGCTGTAGTTCCCGAAGGCCTAGGTGGCAGTGGTGAATATCTCTCCTCCAATGCCAATGTCACTGCTTAGGAGCATCTTTTTTCCTGGATCTGACAGGTAAGTTCCAACCACTACTCTCTAGACCTCTGTCAGCACTAGCTTCTGGAGTGCTCTTCTGAGAGGCAGAGGCAGGGCCAGGTTCTCAACCTAGCATGTGGCTCTGTTCTAGGCCTAGGTTGACCGTGACAAGCACACGGCAGGCACTCAAGAGAACAGCTGTGCAAATGGGGCCTTTATAGCTGTTCCTCCTCCAACTGGGAAGCAGCACCCTGCTATCCCTGACAGGGCCTGAAAACTCTGTTTCTACTGTGGGTCCTAGATGGGAGTTGGCTCCGTGAGTCTTCATCGCGGGAAACCTCCCCAGCCAGAGGCAGCAGCAGACCCATGGCAGGACCATCTGATTGGAGAGTGTCCGTGGGCACAAAGATTCCACTCACCAGGCTTGTGTTTGATGTTAGCCTTGGACCCACACTTGGAAGAGACCTTAGAGATGTCCACTTTCTTGTTCTGAATCTGAACCTAGGGATAAGAAAAGGAAGAAATTACTACCTCAGAGAGAGGGTATGATGTTAGGGCCAAACCCATATTGCCCTCATCATCTTCCCACAGCCAAGGTTTTTCTCCCCTGTTGTAAATCCCCGTCTGTCTATTCAAGGACAGGGTCCCAAAGTGCTTAAAAGAGCCTTCAATTTATCCTGGCCCTGCCCTTCATCTCTGATCACATCCCAGAGACCAGACTACTTTTTTTTCTTTTGTCTCTCTCTAACATAGAAACACATTCAGTTTTCCCTGCAGACCATTTGGGCACCCTTCAAATGGCTCTACTTCCTAAATGTTGGCTCAAAAGCCAACATTAAGGCTCTCATGAAATGTTCCTTTTGTTTCACCTCAAAATCTTACCCATCTATTCCTCACCCAGAGAACTGGAGTAACATTTTGGCATATTTCCTTCCAGTTCTTTGCAATGCACTTCCCTGCAGCTGACAAACAACCCCATATGATTCTGCAAGTACCAACTCTGTGTCGTCAGTAGTTTCCCAAGAAAGATAGTAAATGCAAAGAAATGCCATGGAACAAGCTGTAACATGCTGTGTAAACTGAACCCTATTCCTAATATTGACCATTTAGGCCACTGCCTACTTTCCACTTCTATAAACATGGCAGCAGTTAATATCTTTGCAAATGCAAAGTGTTTGTGACTCTGATGTCTCCTTTGGGCAAGATTCCCAGAAGATTGGCCACATGGTCAAAGACTGAGACTGTTTTCAGGTATTTATTTTTGTTGTTGTTGTTACTGTTGTTGCTTGTTTTTGAGATGCTGTGCTATGCTTGATATGTTTTCTGCTCCATGTAAGCCTCCACACAGGGTCTATTACTCAGGTGATTATCTGTCCATGTTTGGTGAATAATTGAAAGGATGAAGTGCCTTATAAAGTTATTCATCCCAAATGAATCATGGAACGGATATGCCCTGGGTTGGAGACTGGTTTGGATGTCCTCTACACTTGGTTCTACTTTTAAGATGGTCATCAGACTTTTATCCATGCCTGTCCATCAGGAGCCTTGGAAAAGCATCTCAGTACTGGGACTGACGGCACATCTTTGAGTCAATATAGGAAACAATATTAACAGACAAGGAGTATTTTCAATGTTCCTTGACGAGGAGTTCAGGGTTTCTCAGAGTGGCCCCAGGACTGAAGAAGAGCCTGGTTTTCCAATATGATCAATTCTTTCATGCAGTGGCCCTCTGGGCTCTGCAAGCAGGTGCCACACCACCTTGGTTGAACAATCTGTTAGACAGGCAGCTACTTTCTTAGGGCTTGTCTTTCTTTCTTCAGTGTCAGAAAGCATGTCCTCCACTGTTTCCAGGAGGAAAGACACGGTGACTGCTGTATTTTTGTACTTCTACCCACAGTCTGGGGTCTAGCAGTCACTACCTGTATGGTCGCTTGCCTGAGCTCTTCTTGCCCTTGCCTCTGGAGCTCTGCTCGTGTTTTTCCTCCCCTTGTAGGCCATCACATTCTCCTCCCCACCCTTCTCCACGGCCTTCCCCAGTTCTAGCCTCACTCCCTCTCTCCTCACACTCTGAAGGGTCACCAATGTGAACTGCAGAGTAACTACTTCACCCATTCCACATCAACTACAGAGAAGCAGCCACTGCGCAAACACACAGCCTCTACTTTACTTATCTTTCCCCAAAAGCTGAAGTTTTGCCCAGATAAGAAAAATTCTTCTTTTCTCTTTGGGCCATGGTTCATTCCACAGATATTTATATATATTCATATCTCCAACAAGGATAGGGTTTATGACACATTCTATGCACTCCCCCCTAAATATGTGCTCCCAGGAGGTAAAACTCTCCAGCTATGGAGTTGGTGGTTAAATCATGGCAGTAAATACGTTGTCTGGGTTAGAAAAAAGTCTCTTGTTTATATTTGTCAGGGGCAGACACGGCCAACTCAGAGAGAGGGCCATGGAGTCCACATTCACATAGCTCCCCACTCTTGGTCTTCACAGGAGGGACAGAGGCATTCTTTTTAGGGAGGGTACTGGTGATTGAACCCAGGGGCATTCTTTTATTTTTATTTTGAAACAGAGTCTGGCTAAGTTGCTGAGGGTCTCACTACATTGCTGAAGCTGGCCTTGAAAGTGTGATCTTCCTGCCCCAGCCTTCTGAGTCTCTGGAATTATGGTGTATACCATGATGTCCCCATTTATCTCAATATAGCCTAAGGAGTCCTTATCTTTTTTAAATATTTTTTTTTTTTAGTTGTTAGTAAACCTTTATTTTATTCATTTATTTATATGCAGTGCTGCAAATCGAACTCAGTGCTTTATGCATACTGGGCAAATGATCTACCACTGAGCCACAAATTAGCCCTAGGAGTCCTTATCTTTTAAACTTATAGAATAAAATATTTTTAGGTGAGTGATATATCTAGGATTGGCATCCAAATAACTAGGGTGGGCAAACACCAGTCACCCAGTGTTGGCCATGAAAACACTAAACAAAGCCTAACTTGTATATCAAGCTCATTTTGCCATTTTTTTTCTATTTTTGTATGTTTGAAAATTTCCAAGTGTAGTGGTGTACAACTGTAGTTCAAGCTACACAGCAGGCTGAGACAGGAAGATTAAGAGTTCGAGGTTAGCCTCAGCAATTTAGCAAGACCCTGTCTCAAAACAAAAACTAAAATAAGGATAGGGGCGTGGCTCTGTGGTAAAGTGTTCCTGGATTCAAAAATAATAAAATATAAAAATTTTCCATAAAAAGTTTTAAAAAGCTTAACTTAGCCCACTTAGTTAACAAAGTCCACCACCTCTAAGATACAACTCCTCTCCTTCCCTGGCTACTCACCTCTACCTTGTGCTCTAGCTTCCAAACCATGTACTCTTTCTAGCCTAAGATGTATGCCTCCTTCCCAGGGGTGGCCCAAGTATGCCCTCCTTAGGGAAGCCTGACAGCCAGCAAAGCATGTCTGTCTTTTGAAGGACACCTTCTTCATATGCCACAACATCCACTGCCCCTCTCTCTTATCTGTATGTTTCCTCAGGATGCACCGCTCTGTGAGAATCTGCAGGCCTAACACAGATCCCAGAGTATGCTGTGGAAGTCAGCTGCCAACAGGTCTGTGTACCCATTTTCTGCCTCCTAAGGGTGAAATGGAACCAAGGCTGCCATAAGATCTTAAACTGGGAACATCCACAGAAGAAGGCTGGTATATTGAATACATGAACACATCACGTTCTCCCTTCCCCTGAAGTCCCCTGGCTCTCATCAAGGGA
This sequence comes from Spermophilus citellus, assembly GCF_964194105.1. Taxonomy (NCBI): domain Eukaryota; kingdom Metazoa; phylum Chordata; class Mammalia; order Rodentia; family Sciuridae; genus Spermophilus; species Spermophilus citellus. The sequence continues at coordinate 17,975,867 of NC_138184.1, read as the reverse complement.
TATTTGTTTGTAGTGAGGAGGACTAACTGGAATCTTGCTCCAAGTCTCTCATTGTGGCAGTAACTCTATGTATGTGTGTGTATGTTTTTTTTTTTTTTTTTGTACTGAGGATTGAACCCAGAAGTGCTCAACCACTGAGCCACATCCCCAGCCCTTTTTTGTACATTTTATTTAGAGACAGGGTCTCACTGAGTTGCTAAGTGCCTTGCTAAGTTACTGAGACTGGCTTTGAACTTGCGATCCTCAGCCTCAGCCTCCTAAGCTGCTAGGATTACAGGCATGCACCACTGCGCCGGGCTTGTGGGTATGTTTATTTTTGGGAACAGATATAATACTGTTAGGACTACACGGTGAGTCCACCATTTTTAAATGACATATTTGTTTAGGGTGGCATTAAGGAGGGGCTAAAGAAAGCTGTAGAGGAACTAAGGACTCTGCTGTCCTTGGTGGCCAGTGTATTCACCCTCATCATCTCACCTGGAGACACTGCTCACAAGCAGTTTCCCAATACTCTCTAAGGAAGCCTCCTAAAATGAAAATGCTTTACAACAGCACATTCAGCCACACCTGTAATCCCAGCAACTCAGGAAGTGAGGCAGGAAGATCCAAGTTTGAGGGCAGCCTCACAACTTAGTGAGGGCCTAAGCAACTCAGGGAGACATTGTCATAAAAAAACAAAAAGGACCGTTACCACTACCAAAACAAAAATAAAATAGCACAATTACCCTCAAAAAAACTCTTGTTTGAAGTCGTGGACATATAGCATGGACAGATCCCAGTATGGTGCTGACTAACTGATAACTGCTCTCAGAGCTCTTATAAATGAATGTCTACATCTCATACACACGAGAACCAATTTCACTGGGGTAACTGGTCTGTTTCTACCCAGGCAAAGAACCCAAGAGGAAAAGCTAGTGTGAATGCCTATCTGGGGGGGGGGGGGCGCCCTCCTAGGCTGGTTCTCTCCCACTTCAAGCACAAACTGCCTTTCAAAGATTCAGCCACTACAGTTGACTCCACCCCAAGGTTGATTAATGTGTGGCCAACACCATCTGGTCAGGCTCTGTCTGGTCAAAGACTGCTTCAGTCCAGACCAGGAAGAGTTCCTGGGGAAGAAAAGCCTAGGAGGAGCCTGTGATAGGGAGCACTGCCAGGGGCAAGAAGGAATGCTTTAGGGACACATTTCTCATAATAAAACTGCTGGTGGCTGTTTGTAGGCCATGGGTATAATTAGAGGAGCAGGGCACAGAGTGGGAAAAGGAAAGGGGAAGCAGGACAGAACTTAACCCAGCTCAGGTCAGTAAGGAGAAGGAACCAGATGAACACAAGAGAAACTGAGAGGGAAGGGCTACACGCAGATGGCTCCATGAAATGCCCCTGGCACTGTGCAGAATCCTGCTTAACTAGGCACTGTCACAGGGACAAGTGGAAAAAAAAAAAAAACAACAACACAGCATTTTCTTCACATACTAAATGAGACTGCCCAGTCTCTCCCTGCATCAGAAGCTCCCCTGTACCTGGAATCACCTATGACCCTAACATAGATCACAGTGCTGGCACAGGACAACAGAAGATAAAAGGTAGGTATTCTGATGGAACAGGAAAGGACGACAAAAAGAAAAGGCAGAAAAAGTTGACCGAAAGAAGGAAGGGATTAGAAAAGAAAAAAGAATGGGAGGAAAGAGTAGAAAGTGAAAAAGGAAAAGAAGGCAGTGAAAGAAGAGTTCTAGAAGGAAGGGAAATAAAGAGAGAAGCTAGAATAATAAAAGAAATGAAGGGGCTGGGGATGTGGCTCAAGTGGTAGCGCGCTCGCCTGGCATGCGTGCGGCCCGGGTTCGATCCTCAGACCACATACCAACAAAGATGTTGTGTCCGCCGAGAACTAAAAAATAAATATTAAAAAAAAAATTCTCTCAAATAAAAGAAATGAAACAGCAGAGAAGGAGTAGGAGGAAAATGTTAATTCTCTGATTTTATAATGACAAGGATTCAAGAATGGACCTTGGAAAGATCTGGATACCTGTCTCAGCGTAGGTACTCCCCAGGAGCTACAAATGTACACAGACCTGTGCATCCCAGGCACAGATACAATAGTGTCAATAGGCCTATTCCCCTCACACTAGGTCTCTGACATAGGTGGAGGAAAAACCCAGAGCCTCTCACCCACTGGAGAAGAGACACATGAATGTCACTGGATGATGTTTTGGGACACACCCAGTCCAAACACTTCTGAGCCCTGAAGTTTCCCCTCAATTGGCTGGACTGCTTCTTGCAAGAAAGCCCCAGGCCAGGCCACTGTGGTCCTGTCTGTAAGAGCAGGGGGTCCTTAGGTTTAGTCTAGACTTATTTTTGATTCAAGGGTAAAAACAGTTTCTTGAATCTTCCCCAGGGCTCCCCACAGTGGGCTATGTCTCAGATACCAATTGGCCAGAGCTTATACTTACATTACCACCTCCAGGGACATGCTTAATATTGTCCTTGGAACCACACTTGGACTGAATATGGCTGTAGCTCACTTTTTTGGAGACTATCTGGACCTGGAGTGTTAGAGAACAGAAAAAAACAACACAAAGGGAGAGGGCTGGTTAGATCTGACACAAGGCAGGCTGTGAGTCCACATATGATCACAATGAGCAACAGAGTTACTGTTAAACCTCTGCCCCCACCTTTGGCAAAACAGTGTGGAAAAGCACAGGAAAGGGATTAGAAAGAGCAAGAAAGAGAGTGAAAAGGTGAACAAACAACACGAGGACATAAGCGGTTGTTGCACAAGCACTTCGTGGTTGTTATAGAGCTGGGCTGTGGCTCCCAAGGCCCAGACAGCAGCAGGCCCCTTATGCCAACACCCACCCATCCATCCATCTTCTTGGCATGCCCCTTCCCCATGAGCTGGGCATACTGTCACTGGTTCTACTCTGTCAGAGTCCTGATCCTCTGGACTTGCTTACCCCTTGAATCTGAGCCCTGGAATTACTATAGCCAGACTCACCCTTGGAAGCAAAGAGTGCCCTGAGAAGCACTGGCAGCTCGCTACCAGGGCACAGATCTGATACTAACAGAAGGAAAGACACTGCTCATATAAGAATAAAGATGGGTACACAAACTTGGACATTGGCGTTGGGGAAGCATAAACTCCAGCATCAGCAGAAACTTAATCCATCTGTCTAAGGGCTTGAGAAAACACAGTGCAACAGGGGTTTAGGTTTAGACTTATTTTTGATTCGAGGGTAAAAACAGTTTCTTGAATCTTCCAGATGCTTAAATCCTATGCCCTGTGAGTTTCAAGTGCAAAGAGAACAGGCTCAATGGTGGCTGTTAAAGATGCACAATTCCACTGCATTGTATATAAATGGTTCCCTGGAAATGAGCAACACAGGTGCTGGCTCTCAGGTTTGTAACAAAGAATTCTTCTTGGGCCTTCTTGAGAAGGAATAGTTGCTGGGCACACCTGTAATCCCAGCAGCTCGGGAGGCTGAGGCAGGAGATCTCCAGTTCAAAGCCAGCCTCAACAACTTAGCAAAGCCCTAAGCAACTCAGTGAGACCCTGTCTCTACATAAAATACAAAATAAGGCTGGGGATGTGGCTCAGTGGTCAAGTGCCCCTAAATTCAATCTCCAGTACCCAAAAAAACAAAAACAAGGAATACTTGCCAGCTTCCTTCCTTTGTTTCAGAGCTGGAGGGTTTGTGCAAATGCTGCAGCCCCCAGACTGCAGAGTTCCCCACAGAATACAGAAACCCACTACGAGAAACTCGAACCTGTATAGGTTGTCGCAGCATACCTTGTCATTTCTTGCTTTCTTCACAACTGTTTTTGTTTGTTTTGTAGTGCTGGGGATTGAACCCAGGGCTTTGCCCATGCCAGGCAAGGTGCTCTGCCACTGAGCTACAACCCCAGTCTTCCTTCTTCACAACTTTACCGATGAATAATTGGTTAGAAAACTACTTCCGAATGAGCTCTTGTCTGAGCCAGGGACCAGAAGCCATGGTACAACCTTCTTTACCTCCTCTCTACTACATATGCACTGTATGAGTTTTTTGGTCCCTAAGGGTTGAAGCCCAGGCATCCATTGGCCAGAGAGGTCCACCCACAGTAGGTAGGAAGGGCCTGCTTCCAGGGTGTGAAGATAGAGGAAGGAACCTCTACCCTCCAGGAGATGCTGTTATTCCTTAGACCTAGGTGGGTTTTTACTGGGGATGAGCATTGCAAATTTCAGTTAAGAGGTTACCTGAGGAATCAGGACAAATGAAACTATCTTCACATTCAGCAGTTTTATGAGAAAGGCCTTCTAATTCAATTAGAGAATGGGCTGCAGAGTTCTGGGTACTGGAAAATCACCAGTGCCCTGTCTTATGAGAAAGAACCTGGGTGTCCTGCATGTTTTACACATAGTGGATAGGTTTCAGATCAAGGTCACGTGAAGGAAGTGACTGAAAGAATTTAAATCCATTCTATTCAGCTGAGCTGATAGTCCTCAAGGGGCTAATGGGCTCCCACTCTCTTAGCTTTCAGGAATAATAAAAAAAACTTTCTGATGGCCGAGTCATCAAGCAGAGGAAGGAACATGGGAAAGAAGTAGAAACTAGTCAAGGACAGGAAAAACGTATAATAGAAGAGAAAATGACTCATGCTGGAAGAAAAGTGTTACCATCTTTACTTCCCCAGAGGGAAGTCTAAACAGAACTCACTTTCCCAGCAGGCGGTTTCTGCACACTTGCAATGGGGCTGGATGCTTTAGTGACTGCGTTAGGTTCAGGCTTTCGAGTTGTAGCCACTGCCTCTGTTTTTTTCTCTACTTTGGCCTGGATGGAGATAAAGGGAGGGCAAATTTCAAACCAAGAGGATGAGAGTCCAAATGCCAAGAAAAGAAGGCAGCAGGGAACTCAAGTCCAGGCCCCCAGGTAGAAGCACCACCTTTGTTCCTAGAAAGAACATACACGTTTCCTGGGCTACACCAAGCCAGAGATTTCTGAGTAGAAAAGCTGCAGGCCAAAATCTCAGCCAGAGGAAGAGATCAAGATGCCACTTACAGAGAAAAAAGGCACAAAGGAAGGCTGAGAACACCAAATTAGTGATTTTCTTCTGAATGTGTGTGAGGTGTGTTTTTTCAAATCATGATGTCCTCCCATCTAATGTTCTGATACACCCCCTAAGTGAGCTGCCATGGCCACAGGGAGCCACTACTGGTGACGGGAAGTGTCATATTTTTCAGATATAATTAAATAGAAAATAATTCAATCCACAGACCAAGTTATTCAAGATCTTCTGAACCTAAGAAGTGCAAAAAGATAGGGAAAAGCACAGCCTAGGAGCTAGGCGAACACTCTACCACTGAGCCACAACCCCAGCCATCCTTCCTCAATTTTTAAGCTCTGGATTGAAGGAATTATGTATCGTACCCTGGATGATGATGGTATAGTTTAAGTGCCAGTAAGAATATAAGAGATGAGGTTACTATTCCAGGGACTTGAACAGTCTCAAATGGACTTCTGATACCAACTTTTCCACACATTCAGCACCCATGCTTGCTAACAGTTAACACACAGTTCTGGAATCCACACAACCAGAACATTCTTGAAATGAGTGCTGTCTTTTTCCTTAACTGTACTCCCAGCATAATCCTGTTGTTTTGGAAAGCCAGAGGCTTGTAGCATTAACTCCTGGCCACAAGAGGTCACCTCAGTCCTCTTTCAGACAGACTCCACCCAAGTCAGGCTGCCTTCTGCCTAGCCTTACATTTATTATGCAGGGTAAGACCAGGAAAACCTGGGTTTAGATCATTGTCTCTCACCCTCACAGTCTCTGAGGGATCCTCTGTTTCCTTTGTAAAACAGAAGAATCCTTTGCCTTCAAGCAAAAAACCTAAACCCCAACCATAAGAACTGGAAGCCCCTCTGACTGAGATGCAAAAAGAAAGCTCAGAGCTGGGTCCACCCTTCCCTGCTGCTGGGGTAAAGCCCACTACAGAGCCCAGGCTAAAATTCCCTGACACTGAATCCAATGTCCTAACAGTCCCACTTGTTTGGTGGCTGGGTGTGGCAGTGGAGAAGCAAGGGCTAGCATGCCAAGAACCTTAAGCTCTCTGAACTCACCCGGCCACCTCCAGGCTGATGCTTGATATTTTCTGTGGAGCCGACCTTGGAGCGGACATTCTTCAGATCAGGGATAGAGGCATTGGTGGCCAGGCGATTCAGCCTGGGGGCAGAGGAGCTGGGCTTGGCTAAGGTGGGCTTCTTGTCCATGGGAGTTGTAGAAGGCCGGGGAGGTGTGGGAGTGGACTTGACTCGAGTGGAAGCCACCCCTATTGGAGGTGCTGCCCCAGTGGGAGTGGTGTTTTTCTTCACAGAACTGGTGGAGGTGGTCTTTGAACGATTCAAGTCAGCTGCAAGGTAAGAGTGAGAGGTAGCAAGGGTTCATGGGGAGAGCAAAGGGGAATCGTAAAGATACAGAGAGGTGGGGATCCGAGTGGGGGTGGGATGTTACCTGGTGCAGACTTTGCAGTCATCTTCTTCACTTCTGCAGGTTTCCCCTCAGTCTTAATGGCTGCACAAACATTAATAAAACATTTAACCAACTGACCTACTGAATGGCTCACCTGATGCTGAGATTTATCACTTTCAACAATTACTAAATGAGCCAGGGACTGTGCTAGTCATGTAAAGTCCTCAACCCGTGTAGTTCAGAAGGTAAGGCACTGTGTCTTATTCTTCTCTGAAGTCCTGACAATGTCTTCAATATGGTTTTACAAGAAGGTCATCAATATATATCTATAAAATTGAATTTCCCTTTCCTTTCTTTCTCTCTTCTGTGTGTTCCTCTGTGTGTTATACTTGAGATTAAACTATAGGCCTCACACATGCTAAGCAAGCCTTGAGCTCCATCTCCAGCCTTTCTTTTTAAATTTCGAGACAGGTCCTCACTAAGTGGCCTAGGCTTGTTATTTTCCTGACGCAGCCTTCCAAGTTACTGGAATTACAGGCATTTGCCACTGCACTGGGTTCTTTTATTTTCTTTTTGTTCTTTTGTGGTGCTAAAAACCAAAGGGCCTAGTAAATGCTAGGCAAGCACTCTATCACTGAGTTATACTCTCAGCCCTGAACTGCTTCTTTCTTCTCATCGTATAAGCTAATGGTAACTAAATACTGGGAGCTGTGGAATCACTAAGAAAGGAACAATAAATTCTACCTGGGAGTTCATGACAGTACCCTCCACTCAAAATTTTTCCGAATACACGCAACTGCTAAGCTCACACAATGCTCAAGAACTGTTAAGAAACTAGGCCCATCACGCTGCCACTGAGCAGTGCACCCACTGAGGAATGGCATAAGCAGGTCCACACAGCCAGTGATGCCAGCTGTAGCTAGGGTGGGGGCAAGGCCCCTTCTCACTGGTTCTCCTGGGAAGGAGGCACAGGTAATACTCACTAGTGGGCCGTTTGGACAGTGGCATGGGGGGACTTCTATTGCTTGGCGCAGCCGAGGCAGCTGCAGTAGCTTTCGGAGCAGCTGGGGTGCTCTTGGGTCCAGGTCTGAGGGCTGGGGCAGAGGTGGGCTTGGATGGTAAGGCCCGCTTCTCAGGAGTCTTTGCCTCTGCAACAGACTAGAAATAGAACAGCAGGAATAAGGGCTGCAGGTCAGCAAGAATCACAGAAGAAATACCACAAGAGGGTTCTATGTGAGCATGCACCAGAGAATGGGGGTGGAGGACACTATGGGTGTGACACCTACTGAAAGGAAAATATACATAGCTCTAAGAACAAAGTCCTCCAGACAAAGTAAGAAATTGGTCACGTAGGATGCTATGATCTGAAGTTAGGAAACAAGGTTAAACTACCTCACGGCAGTGTGAATGAACAGCCCTCAAAGTTTATCACACCACGGCCTACAGAATCCACTATAAACAAGTACCTCACTAGACAAGATTAAATAAACACATAAGCAAAACAAAAACTAAAAGTGTTGTTTAGCTAAATTCAACCACTCCTTTGGCTAATATACCCCCAGAGAATGCTGAGAAGGTTAGGGCTGCTGCAGATGGAGAAACTACAACCAAACCAGGTCAGAAGCCTGAGATGCAGCACTAGTGTGGACCCTAACTCACAGTATGTTCTCAGACAAATCATGGAGTCCCTCCTGAGCTTTATTTGCACATGTACATAAAAGAAATTACAAGAGCATCACTAAAGACCAGCTTTGAGAACATGTAATACCAGGGAATAGAGAATGCTAGATCTCTGAACAGAGACAATGGAAAGGGGCAGGCCCAGGCAACAGAGTGGGTGAGAAGCACTAGTGTCATAGCTGGGAATTGAGAGCAGAAGGAAAAGTTTCTTCAGGGTGAATGTAAAGCATCTGGGCCACTCAAGTTTCTCTTACATGGAGGCTGGGAACATCTCACTACTGAGGAATGGAAAGTATCAATTTAACCTGTTGGGATGAAGACTTTTTTTTTAAGTTCTTATTTTTTATTTTTATTATAGATGGACAGAATGCCTTTATTTATTTTTATGTGGTACTGAGGATCAAACCCAGTGCCTCACGCATGCTAGGCAAGCACTCTGCCTCTGAGCTACAGCCCCAGCGCAGACATTATTTTGATAAGCAAATATACCATGTTACTCAAGAGAGGAAGCCAAACCACAGACACAGTGGGCCCAGCTTTTTTATAACAAGAGAAACAGCCACAGAGAGAGCAGGTTGTTCATGGAGACAAGGAGGATAATGTTTAAGTGGTGAGTCGGCTAGGGAGGTGCACAGAAATTAAAGGCTGGCATCCAATCAAATCCAGCCTGAGTCTGCCAATGCAGGTTAATGGTGTGAAGAACCTGAAAAATGAAATCAGAGGAACTGGTTCTGCTACTAGCTCTGTAGAGTACATTTTGTAAGATTTTTTGCAGAGGAGTTCCCTCTGATTGCTATAAAATTAAAGACCCAAACCAGATGCTCTCTGGGGTCTTCTTCAAACTTTACAGATTATGACTAATATTCAATCATGATTGCTTTTACTATTGAAGTAGTAAAAGCAATCATGATTACATAAATGTACTAGTACAAGTTACTTGGGATAGAGATCTCTAAAGGAGAGCACACCTGTAATCCCAGCAAGCAGGGAGGCAGTAAGATCTTAAACTCAAGATCAGTCTCAGCAACTTAGGAAGACCCTATCTCAAAATAAAAAGGGGCTGAGGATGTTGCTCAGTGGTTAAGCGGACCTGGGTTCAATCTCTGGCAACAACAACAAAAAAAAAAAAAAGGATTGGGATTTAGCACCTCCAGACTAAAACTCTCCCCAGGACCCTTCCCCCGCTGAAAAGGATATAGCATCCTTTAGACATCAATCTCTTAACATCACCTTAACAAGTTCTAGGACCAGCCTGCGCTTTGTAACTGCAGTTATTTTGCTGTTTCTCAATTTATATTTTCTCCTCTGCCAGAATCAGAGACCTATTTGTTTTCCTGACTAGAGTTTTCTTTGTCTTTGTTTGTTTCTATAAATCTTTCTGTCTAAATCAGAGTAGAAATTATACACTTTAGTTTCCCTTGATCCTTATGTTAAAAAAAAAAAAAGCTATAATAAAACAGTGCTGTGTAAGCTCCTGAGTACCAGGACAGTTCTGGAGTTAGACCAAGGCTCATACACTGGCTTTACTACTTATCAGCACATACTTTAGGAAGGTGATTTAATGAAGGTTAAGTTAAGCATCTTCAACTATAAAATGAAAATATTAATACTGTGTTATGTGGGTAATTAAGAAAGAGAAAAAGATAACTTATTTGCCACCATGTTTTTAAAGAGTACCATGAGGCTGACCTAAAAGATCTTTTCAAAAAAAGCAAGAGTTTAAGGAAGGCAGCCACAGCCTCCACCCACACTTTCTCCCTGGAACAATTCTGTAAAGCTACTGTGGCTCTAAATGTGACCATTTCTGGGTTATAAAGAGGGTGGGTGACCTGGAAAACTGGAAAATATTAGAAGTAGCCAAGTGAGAAGTGTCCTAATGCCAAAAGCAAACTAAGTTGTCACATGATACTGGAACATGCTGAGATCAGCTGAGAGAGCCAGTATATTGCTGAAGTAATAGGCAAAATTCTCTTCTGCAGGATGATTAAAGAGAAAAGAAAATAATCAAATTTGGCAGGGGTATTTTACCAAAAAAGTCTGATTAATATGTGGAGGAGGGGAAACCAATTAACAAGTACATAAGTGTAAAGAATGAGGAGAAGTTAGTTGAGACAAAGGAGGAGGACCAATTGTAGATTACCTCCAACCGTAGATGGGTATTGCCTCCAACCAGGGCAAGGAAAGATAAAAAGAATAAAAGGGTTTTAGAGTGTTATGGCTGCATCACTGGGTCCCTGGACTGTTTTTCAAAGTACCCTTCTTCTTTTCCCCTTGTCTTTTCCTAATTCCACCAGTCTGAGTCCATCATCTGGTGGCAACAAGAGCCTATGAGACATGGACATAGGCATAGTATTTTGGTCACTACTTACCTTTGGTTTCACGTCTTTTGCAGGTAAGATGGAAGGCCTGGCAGTGGCAGCAGCAGGGCGTTTGGGTGGGGCAGCTGGTACTAAGCCTGAAGAAAGGCTCATAGGTTTTTTATTCGACCCACCAGAGGTGGTGGGAGCTGCTGGCTGCTTAGGGAGAGAAGTGGGCTGAGTTTTGGCTTTCGATGTTGAAGTCTTTGCAGGTTGAGTGGTGGCCAAATGCTTTAGGTTGATGGTTTTTTATTTTATTTAAAAAGGTTTTTTTAAAGACCAACATCAAACACACAGAAAAGAATAAAAACAAATTAAAAAAGTATAAATTGCACAATTCAAAGTAAAATTATAAGCAATGAGGATTGATGCAACTGAAAATTAGCATTCCTTTCTTCTGAGCTCAGTAAATAGGAGAGGGACCACAGAACAGAAAACTGGGAATTCTCTCTTTGTTTTCTCTCTCTCTCTCTCTCTCTCTCTCTCTCTCGCTGGGAATTGAACCCAGGGGCACTTTACCACTGAGCTACATCCCTAGTTTTTTTTTTTTTTTCCCATTCTGAGACAGGGTCTAGCTAAATTGCTGAAGCTGGCCTGGAACATGCTATCCTTCTGCATCAGCCTCCTGAGTTGCTGGAATTACAGGTATGTGCCACCAATTTTTTTTTTTTTTCCTGCAGTGATAGGGATCAAGCTCAGGATCTCACACATACTCAGCAAACATCCTACCACTGAGCTACAACTACAGTCCCTCTTTTTCTTTTCTTTTCAGTCCTGGGATGAAATCCAGCATCTTGTACATTCTAAGCACGAATTCTCCCACTGAACTACACCCTCCAGTCCTATGGGAGTTATTTCTTAATGACAGGGCTACAGTCTAGCAGTTTGGCATCTGAAAATTTAAATTCACTAATAGCTTTACATTATTAACCATCTTTGGGGGCTACAATAATTCTATAAAAAAAATCATCAGCAAGTGTTTAAGGCATTATTATCTGTATTTTTTTTTTTTTTCCTGAGATGGGGTCTTGCAATCTTGCCCTCTTTGGCTTCTAACTCATTAATTTGTCTCAGCCTCCTGAGTAGCTGAGAGTACAGGTATACTCTGGTCTGCCTTTTATTGCCTGTATCTTGATGGGGCAACAACACTACATCCCAAAGTGTAGCCTTGAACTTTGCACTAAGTATAAGTAAGGGTCTAAAGCTATGATCTACCTTAAAAATCTGCATTCCCTTTTCATGAACACAGATTTCAGAATACTTCTGCAATTATTCTTTTTGTAATTCTTAAGGGAAGCAGCAACAACCTCTATAGTACATTTTTATAGCTATATAAGGTAAAATGGTGAAAGGCAGAAAATTTAAATCTTAGGCTACTATGGTAAAATGGGAATGTAAGATATTTTCTAAGCACTGGATCAAAATTGAGGATGGCCTCATAATAAGCTCAGAAAAAAGAAACTACATTCATGATTCAAGCAATAATAGCAGAAGGTACTATCCTAAAGAATAAAAGACAATCACCATTCTGGCACCTACCTTTGTTTTCTTCTCTGGGCTTGGTGGGAGCTCCTTGTTTGGTGGGGTAGTGATGTCATTTCCGGTCACACTCACAGCAGCCTTTCCTTCTTCTGGCCTGGCTATTCCTAAGTTGTGGAAGTAAATGGGAATTATTCTAAGCAAATGTTTTTAACATCCATTTTGAAAATTCAAGGCTTAGCAGAGCAAACCACTAACTAGCAGTTCGTTCTGAAAAAAATTCACAGGGCTATGCTGCTGTAATGTGGACAAGATTCCTAAGTTCTCGCTGCAGTAGAGGACAATTTTAGATTCCAAAGATTCAGGGAAGTTGTCCTTCTGGAGAAAGCAATCTAAGTGGGACTTGTACAAATGATCAGTGGAAAGAAATGGTCCTTAAAGCTTCTTTTCTTTTCCCTGGAGACCAGAAAAAGGTTGTCACCTAACCATTTGCTCTAAGAACACACAAGGGAAAAAAAAACCTCTTCCACCAATCTATCTTTTAGAATAAAAGTTGCTAAGAGATGGGGTGAGAGCCAAGAGATCATCTAATATCCTCCCCTTACTTCCTTTCCCTGTAAAGAATCACTTTATGGAAGATGAGAGATAAGTTCTTGCTCTAGTTCTTGCAGTGACCTAGATTTCCAACAAGGCGAGGAGATCCATGCAACCAAACTCAGGACCAGAAATAAAATCTACTGTGCCTAAGGCAGAGTAGAGGGGTTACTTCAGAGTTCAACAGGGCTATGCCTCAAAGCACAAAAATACCTGAAATTTATAACCCTGGTGTGAGAGAAGGGTCTTTGTAAATGGCAGAAAATCTAGAATGACTATAGGGAAAAAAAAAAAAAGACAATAAAAGACAAATGTTTAACAGAAATAAAATTTGTAAATCTTATATCAAAGACAAATAGCTTTTTATATAAATAACTACTCCTAATGAATAACTCTTTTACAAAGGCCAAAAGCCATGAGAAAAAAATGATCAAAAGAATATGAACACAAGCCAGTTGCAGTGGTGCATGCCTATAATCCCAGCAACTCAAGAGGCTGAGACAGGAGGACTGCAGGGTCGAGGCCAGCCTCACCAACTGTGTGAGGCCCCTAAGCAATCTGGCAAGACCCTGTTCAAAATAAAAAATAAAAATGTCTAAGGACGTGGCACTGTGGTTAGGCACCCACAGGTTCAATCTTAATACCAACACACATACACACTATAGTTAATCTTTTGAAATATGAAAAGTTTCTCTTAGTTGTGGTAAGAAAAAATTGAAAGCCAATGAAATGCCATTTTAACCTAATAGTGTAAAAATAAAAATCCTAAAATTCTATAATTGTTGGGGGACAAGAAGAGGAAACACAACAGAAGGTATAACATGAAGCTATTTGTTTAGAAAGGGATGGGGAAAATTTAGTATTATAAATACATTTGTATGTGTATTTTATTTGGAGAGGTACCGGGCACTAAATTCAAGGGTACTCAACCAATGAGCCATATCCCAGCCCTATTTTGTATTTTACTGTGAGACAGGGGCTCACTGAGCTGCTTAGTGCCTTGCTTTTGCTGAGGCTGGCTTTGAATTCATGAACCTTCTGCCTCAGTCTCCTGAGCTGCTAGGATTACAGACGTGTTATGCACGGATTGTATGTGTATTTTAAAAGGATCTTCAGAAGGGCCATTAGAAAACAAAACAGCAACCACCTAAAGGGTTTACGGATGGGGTCTAGGTAGGACAGGACAGGACACGAAACTGGGGAAGTTTGGAGTATTAAAGCTTTTGCGATTCTTAAAACTTTTCTGATTCTCAGGAAGTTGTAAAGATGTATATAGGGAAGTCCTGTGTACCCTTTGGAAGTTTTTAAACTATAAATTTGATTCCTTTAATGGTTACCCAGGTTATCTATTTCATCTTGGTTGCATTTGAGTAATTTATGGTTTTCAAATAAATGGTTTATTTCTTTTGGGATGCTGAACTTAATTATTAGTTTAATAGCTGAAGTGATACCCAATTTCACTTCTATATTTGTGATTTCTGCTTTCTCTCTTTTTAATGTCAGTTCTGTCAAAGATTTGTCATTTTCACTGATATCATAAAAAGAATAAGTTTTTGGTTTAACTGATTTTCTCTATTTTCTTATTTACAATATTACTGATTTCTGATCCCTCCCTTCCTGCTTGCTTTTCTTTCCCCCCCCCCCCCCGCCCCATTTACTGGGGACTGAACCCAGGAGGCAAAACCCACTGGGCAAAATCCCCAGCCCTTTTAATTTTGAGACAGGGTCTTCCTAAATTGCCAGGGCTGGCCCTGAACTTGGAATCCTCTTACCTCTGTCTCGAGAATTACTGGGATTATAGGCACATGCCACTGCACCAGGCTTTTTCTAGGGCGCTTAACCACTGAGCCACATCCTTGGCCATTTTTATTTTTGTGACAGGGTCTCACTAGATTGCTTACAGCCTCACCAAATTGCCGGAGGCTGGCTTTGAACCTGTGATCTTCCTTCCCTTCCCGAGCTGCAGGATTACAGGCATGCATCTGTAATTTTTACTTTCAGCCTATCTATGTTCTTATGTTTGACATGAATTTTTTTGAGATAGCATACTCTTATAATCTGTCTTTTCATTGTAATGTCCAGACCATCTGCATTTCAATTATTAATATTTTAGGGCTTATTTAAATCTGACACTTTGGGGCTGGGGATGTGGCTCAAGCGGTAGCGCGCTGGTCTGGCATGCGTGCGGCCCGGGTTCGATCCTCAGCACCACATACAAACAAAGATGTTGTGTCCGCCAAATACTAAAAAAATAAATAAATATTAAAATTCTCTCTCTCCCTCTCTCTCACTGTCTCTCACTCTCTTAAAAAAAAAAAATCTGACACTTTATTATTTAACCGTTCCTTTTGTTTCTCATTCTTCTTCTCTTTTCTAGCATTCCAGTGGGTTACTTGAACAATTTTTAGAATTTTATTTTTAATGTTTTAAATATATTACTTTGTATTTCTGTTGTTCTAGATATTACATACAATACACATAGTCTACTGTGTCAATGTTTTATTACTTTGTACAACTGAAACCTAACATTATTTATAATCCTTTACCTTTTAAAAATAAAATCTTAGTGGGACTGGGGTTGTGGCTCAGTGGTAGAGTGCTGGCCTAGCACACATGAGGCACTGGGTTTGATCCTCAGCACCATACAAAAATAAATGTATTGTGTCCATCTACAACTAAAAAATAAACATTTGAAAAAAGAAATAAAATCTTAGTATTTCTTCTTCATATACTGAGTATTACATCAGAAGATCTTATAATTTTTGCTTCAAATATCTAATATAGATTTAATATTTGTTTTTTAGTTCTCGGCGGACACAACATCTTTGTTTTTATGTGGTGTTGAGGATCGAACCCGGGCCGCACGCATGCCAGGCGAGCGCGCTACCGCTTGAGCCACATCCCCAGCCCCTCTAATATAGATTTAAAAACTCATCAGGGGAATAGTTTATTAAATTTACCCCTAGTTATACTCATCCCCTTGTTGTTCTTTCATTTCCAAAATTCTAAGCCTCTGTGTTGTCCTATTTTTTCTTTTTGGAGAGCTTCCTTTTGCCATTATCTAAGGATATCTCTACTAGCAACAAATACCCTTAGTGTTCCTTTATCTAAGAATGGCTTTATTTCCCTTTCAGTCCCAGACAGTTTTACCAAACATAGAATTTGCAGTTGACAATTCTTTTAGCACTTGAAAAACACTGTGTCACTTCCTTTGCCCTCCATAGTTTCTGGTTTAAAAAAAAAAAAAATGCTGTCATTTAAATTGATATTCCCCTACAGGTACCACATCATTTCTCCCCAGTTGTTTTTAAAATTGTTCTCTTTGTCTTTAGTTTATAAAAGTTGTTATTTTTGTTGCTATTATTTTTTCAGTCCTGAGGATTCAACCTGATATGCTTTACCACTGAGTTACATCCTCAGCCTTTTTTGAGTCTAAATTGCTGAGGCTAACCTCAAACTTGTGATCCTCTTGCCTCAGTCTCCCAAATCACTAGAACTATAGGCATGGGCCACTATACCTGGCTTTTTAAAAAATGTTTAATTTTGTTATTTTAGCAGGCAATCATCCTGTTTATTTTTAATATTTAGGCTATGGTTATAGTTCTAGTGGAAATTTTGTTTTCAGAGTCCCCGCAATACAGTTCTGACTGACTGTGTTCTGGCTCTGCTGAGGCTCTTAATCCCTACTGGTACTGCCTGAAAGGGCTGAAAGCAATTCCTTGAGCCACCGAGTATCACTAAGTGGGGGCTGAATGATAATGTAGCCATGGAATGAAGATAACTTCTCCTGGTCTGTTCTCTGGCTGCTTGGGTGGGAAGTTTGATCTCACAGGGCTACTGAGGGTGGGAAGTACCTACCAGGGCTAAAGTTTTCTGCTGCTAGAGGAAAGGAGATAGAGGAAACCTATCAAGGTATCCTTCTGCCAATAGACAGAGGGTTGCTAGATACCAGGCTTATAGGTACTGATGGTGCTGTCACCTGGTGAAGGGCAAGGGATGGGCCTCCCTGTAACTCCTGCCAGTGTGGGTGGGTTAGGTCTACAGCTCCTGCTGACTGTGAAGTACACAATTAGTAGGTCCTCATATGCTCCCTGACAAAGCATCTACAGCCAACTGAGCCTAAGCTAGGTGTGGGTAGGGACATGGGGTTCACCAGCAGATCTTTGCTGGGCCCTTTCCTAGTATTTTTGCAAGAGAAAGCAGGCTTTTCTTTCTTTTTCCTTCTGCCTCCCTCCCTTCCTTCCGTTAATTTTATTCTTGTCTGTTTGTTGGTAATTCCAGATTTCAGGCCTTTCCAGTGCCCAGAGATAAATCTCCACCTGAGGCTAAGGCAGGAGGATCTGATTTGAGGCAGCCTTGGCAACTCAGCAAGACTCTGTCTTAAAAAATAAAAAGGGCTGGGGTATATCTCAGAGGTAGAGCACCTCTGTGTTCAATCCCCAGTGTAGTACTGTTAATTAAGTCCTGAGATACCTACGCAGTCTGCCTTCTTTCCACCTTTCAGATTCCTTCATGGAATTCAGTGAAATTATCCCCAGAGTATCTGGTTGTATTTACTGGGAGGAGTAGGAAAAAGTGAGTTGACACCATCTTGTATTGGTAGGAGGTTTTTTAATGTGGAGCTTTTTGTACTTTTTGATGTCTGAACCATATGTATTTTTAGTCAAAACTTGAATTTAAGTTTTTAAAAATATAAAGGGGAAGACAGAAGAAGAAAAAAAACCCCACAAAACCCTGAGTATGGTAGTAAATGCCTGTAATCCCAGCAACTCAGGAGGCTGAAGCAGAAGAATGGGGAGTTCAAGAATACCCTGGGCAATATAACAAGACCACATGTCCAAAAAAAAGCCAGGCATTAGAAGTGCATGCCTGTAATCCCAATGATTTGGGAGGCTGAGGCAGGAGGATAAAGTTCAAGGTCAGCCTCAGCAACTTAGGGAGATTCTGTCTCAAAGAAGAAAAAGGGCTAGATGTGGCTCGGTGGTTAAGCACCCCTGGGGTTCAATCCCTGGTATCAAAAAGGAAAAAAAAAAAAAAGGCAAACCAAACCATTGTGCAAGTTTGATAATGCTTGTGTTCTATAGTCTGCTGAAGAAAGGTCTTCTTAAATGTCCAACTTGCTGTTGGCTCCAGATCACCATAAATATTTTTCAGGAGGCATGGGATTTTTCAGTAAACAACATGAATACTTCATGAAGTCTGATTGCCTATGATATAGAAATGCAGCTGTACAAATATATGTCCTTATATGTAAAGAGAAAACTTCTGCCTCCCTCATGGAGACCATTCTACCTTATTTCAGGGATACATATACCAAGCAATGGTTAGAGCACTTGCTAAACTCTGTCACCAGAGTTGCACAAATGAATGTCTAGAACAGAAATCATTAACAGGACTGTTCTCTTCTGTTATCTTTCTAAAGCTTGTACTACTTACTGCTTGCTAGGAAAACCAGGATCAAAATAAAATCACAGCAATAATTCTGACTCATATATCTTCTTTTCTCTCATACCAACATCCAGTTTCCAATTCCAGTTATTTTTACCTCTTCCATTTCTCTCATATACTGGGAATAGGTGAATCTTCCCAAAGGTGACCTTGGGCTACTACTTTATTTTGCTGTCATAGGCAGTTACCACAGTTTTTAGAACAGAGTAGTAAAATTTAAACTTCTCAGTGGGGCATCTGAAACTTGGCAAGACTGAATACCATATAACTTTCTAGACTTTTCTCCCATTATTTCTTCCCACAGCTGTACAGATTGCTTTGGAATGCTTGCTCAGCCCATATTCTCTTCTGTAGAGAAGCCTCCAGGTCAATGGCATAGGTGGATTTAATTGGCTAAGACTGGTTAAAAAGACTTTTTTAACCAGTCTTAGCCAATTAAATCCACCTATGCCAAGTTCACCAGGCCAAGCTGGGCCAATAGATGTTATTTCCCTGCTCACTCTCTAATATGAACCAAGACATGGAAACTGCAATCAAGCAATCTTGGGTTTCTGATACAGAGCAGTACAAGCTGGCCACAGAGCCCAAACAATGGCAGCCCAATATTGTCCTGTCCCGGGCAGACCGGCGGCATCAAGGCATCAAAGAAAGCAAAAGGTAGGAAATGAAGAAAACAGTTTCCAGAGGGGAAAAGATTGGAGCACAAGTGCAGAGAGAAGTAGAGATCCCAAGAGACAGACAAGACAATAGCTACCAGTCAGATACACTACCTGCAACTGGATTCCTCCAGATTCTTGTGTACCCTGTTAATAGATTCTTTTTATGAATTTGAGTTCCTGTGTTTCTGTTCTTTGTAGTCAAATAATCCTTATAAGAGTGTCCCGTTGAAACTACTCATTGTTCTTTACCTCACATGAGCTGTCTGGATTTCACACTTATGAGTTCCTTTGCTTGGAAGGCTTCCTTCTACAATGCCAGGCACCCAAATTTTTGGAGCCCAGCACAAATGCCACCTTCTCCAAAAAGGTTCCATAATTCACAACTCTCTAACTCTTCTACTCCTCAATTAGATTTTAACTTGCTTGATGACAAGAACAATTTATAGTTCCTAGATGGTGACTGGCATATGGTAGGCATGTTGAATGAACAAATCTTTATATATTTTATCTACATAGTGTTTGTAGCAGAGTCAGCAAACATTTATCAGGTGAATGGATCAGTGGATTTGTCAGACATTTGGAATTTTTTTCTATCAGCATTAACTTCAGCTAGAATGAACTGGAATGAACCTATTCTGCAACAAAAGTCTTCACTTATTACCACCTAGAGAGTACATGACACTGAACTGAGCAGCTGGGGAAAGATGACAGAATCCCATCCATGAGGATCTTACAGTTCTGCCACAGCTGGAAGCACGGAACCACATAAGGGACCTGAATTCTTATAATCCTGGAGTCATAAGAAACCACAGAGGAAGTAAAAGCTTCTCTACCTATCTCCGTTAAAGAAACAAATCTACCTTCCTTTAGGGGTCTAGTTTTGCTTAACACTTCTCTAGAAAAACATGTTTCTTATTTTCAGAGGAAAAAAAATCATAAAAATGTATTGAAAGGAATAGAAAAACAGGTCCCAGAAATAGACTTTTTTTCTTTTTCTTTAACAAACAAAATGAATGTTTTAAACTCCCATTAACAAGCCTGTGAGTCATGGTCCTTTGTGCTCAAACTAGTCTCTGAGAAAAACAAGCTTTTTCAGACCACCAACAAAGAGGATGGGTGCGGGGCCGGTTAGCATTGATTGGGCAGGGGGAGAGGAAAAAAAGGGCCAGGAAGAGAGGCACAGAAGGCAGTCACAAAAACTGCACTTATCTGTTTATTAGGTTGCAAGACTTTCCTTTCTGTTTTCCCTTTCTTTTCCTTCTCCCCACAAAAACCTCCCAAAACACATACAGAGAAAACTAGCAGTAACATTGGGTCAAACATGAAGAACAGGAAAAGAATATTAAACAGCCAGTTCTAAAAGGCTCTTTTTCAGCTTGGACAAAAGCAAAACATTTTCAAAAGCAAAATGAAAAACAGAGCTTCTATCCAGACTCTGCAACTTAATGAGAGGAGGTTAATACTGATAAACCCATCGTGAATCCACACAAAGTGACAGCTTTTTAAGCAAGAAAATGAATCAGTTGCGACTGGATGGGGAATCATTTGGTTCAAACCAACAGGAGCTGAGGGAGTGGGAGGATGGGGGATGGGGTGGGCAGGGTGAAATGAGGTCAAAGAAGGGGCTCTAAGTTTTATGCCCACTACCCCTGACCTCATCTACGGCTAATCTAGTCAGCCCACGCCTTGCATCCATACTATCTGTTATCTAGGAGACATGAGGCTTGACCCAGCCAGATTCACTTTTGTTCTCATTCACACCTCCCTTCCAGAGAGCTTCCACAGTGAAGGAATTGAGCTTTCCCCAGGCAGTCAGACTCCAGCTGCCTACAGCTCCTGCTGGTAATCTATCACTCTGGTTCCTTCCTTGCTGTCTGCTTGTTCCCAATGAAAGCAAAATTTAGAAACATACCATCACGTGGGGTCTCTTCACACAGCAACGATGGAGTGCTCTGGGTTGCAGTGACCTCAATTTCTTTCTTCCCTGCCAGAGTCGTCTGTTCTGGCTGTTTCTCACTTTCCTGGCAAGCTAGAGAGCATGAATCAAGTCTTATTTCACTAATATCTTCCTGTCCTTTTTCCTTGCTGCTTCCTTCAGGAATCTGCTCCAGTTTATTGTGGAGACATAACCCAGCAGTGCTAAATTCCTTCTTCCCAGAGATGCTGCTGCTGCTGTTGCTGAAGTGGGTCAATTCTTCTATCTTCTTGGCCAATGGCTCCTCACAGATGAAAGAAGGTATCTCTTCAGTAGACAGAATGGGCACTTCCCCAGGACTCAATTTGTAGCTGGCTGTCTGCTCCTCAGCTACTGTCATGGAGCGCCTTATGGCAGAAGCTCCCAGCTTCCTGGGTGTTGGGCTTGGCATTGGGCTACTTGTAGGGTGCAGCAGGCCTGCAGGAAGTTCTTCTTGGGCAGGGAGTTCAGGGTACTTATCTGTGAGATTGACAGCTGGGGGAACTGAGAGATGAGAACATTCGGACAGGGCCCGGCGCATTGCCTTTTTCTGCTGGGGGGCTTGGTCGAGCATAGTCCCCTCCTCAACAGAACTCAATTTCTCCAACTCCTTATTTTGGTCTCTGATGTGAGAGCCTGCACTCAAATATTCCTGGGTGAACTCCACCATAGTAATTGGTGGAATAGCAGTGGGTAAATGCTCAATAGTGGGGGTTGGGTGGGTGACAGCCACCAATAGTGGGGACTCACATTTAAGCTGCTCAGAATTATCATTCATCACCCCGATGATTGGGCAGGCAGGGGTGAAGCCATTCTCTTCCTTTCCTGGAGTTGTTTCCTTTGACCTCTGAGAGCTCTGAGTCACTAGATGAAAGTTGGGGTTCCAAACACTGGTCTCCTGCTCCTTATCATATTGGGTGGGAATGCCAGCAGCCCCAGGATAATACAGATCTTGCTGGTTCTTGGTCTCTAGTCCATTCTTCCCTGCCGCCGTATCCTGAACTGTAGTGGCTTTGTTTCTGTCTGGCCCCTCTATGAGTCCCAAATGAAACTCCGCTGTCTTCTGATGTACTAAGTTCCCCTCCAAGGGATGGCAGGTTTCTGAAATCACATACCTGCTCTCAAGGTGACCCAAGGTTGCTTGATATTCCTTGTCCTGCACTTCAATGCCGAGCTCTTTGTCTAGCTTCCCCTCAAAAAAGCAGAGCTTATTCTGCTCCAGGAAGCTGGCATTCTTCACAAGCCTGTCTTTCAGCTGCCCGTCCATGCTGACATTCAGCCCGATTTCATTCAGTTTGCCCTCTGTCCTCTGCCACTCAAATCCAGTTTGACCAATTTCTTTTGGGGAGTCCATTTGGCACTCTGCAGGTTTGCCCTTACAGAGCTGGTTGTAAGCAGCCGTGAGAGAGGCTGGCTGCTTGTCTGAGAGCGACATCGTCTCTTCCACTGCTCTCCCCCTTCTCGCTCCTGGAGCTCTAACACCACCTACGATCACACAGAGCTTGCAGTGACATCACAGCAAGTCCCTAGCATTCATGACCAAATCTATCTTTTCCCCAATCCCCCTTTCTTCTAAAGCAGTTGGGTGCTACATGTATTTACCAGGTGAGGAAGGAAGGAAGAAAGGAAGGAAGGAAGGGAGGGGAAATGAGAAAGAGAAAGGAAGGAACCTGCTGCTTTCTATAAAACCAAATGCTACTGTTCATATAATTTCCTGTTAACTAGTACTCTGTTTAGACCTGCAATTTAAAATATGGTATGCTGCCAATCTGGGCACTGAAGATAGTAATTATTTCGGCTTTCACTGATATAGATACATGTGTACCCACACATTCACTTATCTGATACTATGCCTACCCTTCCACATTCACCCACTCAAAAAAATGTTTTAAAAATAAGCAAGACTCTTTTGCCAATCCCCAGCTATAATCTCTGAAGAATAATGATTCCAGGAAATTGCTCAAAATTTCACCAAAAAAAAAAAAAAAGCTTAATGTAATATAAAAATTGCAGGCATTCACTTCTCAGAGGAAGAGTGGGTTTGCTGTCATAGCAACTTATCAAATTCACTTGACAAATGACTTGACTAGGGTCCCCAAAGCCACAAGAAAACTCTGCTGGTAGCTCTGCACTGTGTAAGAGCTTAATAAAGGGTTCTTTTAAAGACATCAGTGATCAGGGATTTGGGAACACACATTCCAATTATAAAACACTTGCGCTTGGACCCTTGCCTAATTACAAAACAAACCCTTTGTGCTTTTACTCCTGTTCCCCCTGTGCCTCTTTGTTCCTTGCATGAGCTGGGTCACTCCTTCTGCACAAGCTCTGCTCTTTTTGGCCTGCTGATCTCATAGGGACCATGTGAATATACTGAGGACAGTCTTCCTTTGACCTCTGGAACTGAGGGACTCAGACAATTTGTAGCTTGGAGTTTTTCCACCCATCAGAGCCTGCTGCCCCATTTACTGCAGCATGGTCCTTTGCTTCTCTGGAATTTTTTAAAAAATTTTTTCCACACAGTACTGGGCTTGAACCCAGAGGTGATCTTTTACTGGGCTACCTCCCTACCTCTTTGTATTTTTTATTTTGAGACAGTTTTGCTTCATTGCCAAGGCTGGTCTCAAACTTGCAATCCTCCTGCCTCAGCCTCCTAAGAAGCTAGAATATAATGGCTCATGTGCCACCAAGACCAGATACCCTGACTTTGAAGTTAGAAATTTTACTTTTAGGATTGAGTAATCCATAAAACAAAATTCCTAAAGGAAAAAAAAAAAAAGAAGTTATAGTATAATAATAGATCAGACTCTATTTTGAAAAAAGCTGATTTCAGTTGTCCAGCCTATAAGCCACTATCTTGTATTATCACAGAACATTGTGAAATATTCTTCCAAGAATTCAAGGGATGGGGGCTGGGGATGTGGCTCAAGCGGTAGCGCGCTCGCCTGGCGTGCGTGCGGCCCGGGTTCGATCCTCAGCACCACATACAAACAAAGATGTTGTGTCTGCTGAGAACTAAGAAAAAATAAAATAAATATTAAAAAAAAAATGTAATGAATTCAAGGGATGGGGCTGGGGTTGTAGCTCAGTGATAGAGCACTTGCCTAGCGTGTGTGAGACACTGCATTCAACCCTCAGCATCATATAACAATAAATAAATAAAACAAAGGTATTGTGTCCATCTACCAAAAAAAAAAAAAAAAAAATCCAAGGGATAAACAGGTATGGTGTCACACCTGCAATTCCAGCTACATGGGAGGTTAAGGCAGGAGGATCACAAGTTCAAGGCCAGCCTAGGCAACTTAGCAAGACCCTGTCTCTTAAAAAAAAAAAAAAAAAAAAAAAAAAAAAAAAAAAAGGTTGGGGATGTAACTGAGTGGTTGCATCCCCAACCTTTAGCACTTGCCTAGCATGTGTGAGGCCCTGGATTCAATCCCTAGTATCAATAACAAAACAAAAACAGGAAAGTATGCTTGTTCCTTAGTCCCAAATTATTTTTTAGTTCCAATCAGTCTACCTAGACTTTCCCCACTAGTACTCCTAAAAAAAGAAGAAAAAAAAAAAAAAGAAAAAACGACTAATTTAAGGCAATAACTAAAATTAAGTTCATGTTACCTTCAAATCTCAACAGTCCCACCCATAAATAGAAGATTGCAAATTATGAACCTGACAAAAGCCCAGAAGCAGGAAGCAGAAGAATGAAGCTGAGCAATCAAAAAGGAGCACATACTTCATACTATGGTCATACAATATGGAACAGAAATGTGGTCAACCTAAAGCGAGAGAGTGATGGGGTCAGCATCTGGTCACTGAACCAAGAGAGGCCTCACAGTTAAAGCTTAAGAGACAGAGTGCTGGACGAGAGAGAGAATCAGACAAAACGTGAGGGCTCAGGACACCATGTCAGTCAGATGCTCAAACATGCTGATAATCTTGGTAGTCACCTAAAGGTCTAAGCACAAAGGGAGAATAAAAGGAATTATGGAGATAATTTCAGAATCCACTCCTCCTTGTAGGTGGTAAGGACTGAGATCTATGAAAAGCTTCTAACAAGGCAGAAACACAATATACTTGCTGATGCTAACTTTAAAACAAAAAAACCTAAGCAACTGTATTTATATATGAAGTAGGTGTTTCCTTCATAGGAAATTTGATGTGAAATAATAAAGCCTAAGTTTTTAGACTAGAAAACTAAAACACTCTGATAAAGACAGTAGGCAAACAATCTACTACCATCTACAAGAGACACTATATATAAGCCCTGATTCTAGCCACTAACAGAAAAAAAGCAGAAAAAAAGCTAAATCTCAAAATCTGAGGAATTGCCTAAAGAAAGAAACAGTTCTCCCATTCAAGGCCTTTCCAAAAAAGCGGTATTCAAGGACACTAGGTATGTGCAAAAGACAAAATCAGAATGCAAGAGCTTCTCTAACCCAATTTTTTCATTTTACCCAGGAGCAAATTGGGGTCCACAGGGAAAAAAGTGATTTGCTCAAGATCAAACATCAAAAATTTAATGGAAAAACCTCACAGAAAATGCCTAGTTTTCAACTACCAATCTTTCCACACCACTGAGAAAAAAGATAATCTTATTTACTGGATGACTCTCCCTTTTTCTTAATATTTTTAGTTATAAATGGACACAATACTTTTTTTTTAAGAGAGAGAGAGAGAGAGAGAGAATTTTTTAATATTTATTTTTCAGTACTTGGCGGACACAACATCTTTGTTTGTATGTGGTGCTGAGGATCGAACCCGGGCTGCATGCATGCCAGGCAAGTGCGCTACCGCTTGAGCCACATCCCCAGCCCTGGACACAATACTTTTATTTTTTGTCTATTTTTTATGTGGTGCTGAGGCTCAAACCCAGTACCTCACATAAGCTAGGCAAGCTCTCTACCACTGAGCCAGAACCCCAGACCCAATTCTCCCTTATTCTAAAAATAACTTTTTTTCTGATGCTGGAGAGTGAACCCAGGGCTCTGCACGTGCTAGGCAAATGCTCTACCACTGGGTTGGTAAATCTCTAGTTAGATTCTCCTTGTTAATGTCTCTTTTTTGATCAATGAAGAAAAATACTTCAGGGGTGGGGATGTGGCTCAAGCGGTAGTGCGCTCGCCTGGCATGCGTGCAGCCCGGGTTCGATCCTCAGCACCACATACAAACAAAGATGTTGTGTCCGCCGAGAACTAAAAAACAAATATTAAAAAAATTAAAAAAAAAAATACTTCAAAGGAGCTGGGGGCACAGCGGCACATGCCTGCAATCCCAGCAACTTGGGAGGCTCAGGCAGGAGGATGGCAAATTTGAGTCCAGTTTGAGCAACTTAGTGAGACCCTATCTCAAAATTTAAAAAAATTTAAAAGGCCTGGGGATATAGATCAGTGAAAGAGTGCTTATCGACCATGGATGAGGCACTAGGCTCAATTCCCAGTACCACAAAACAAAAACAAAATGAGCCAGGTGTGGTGGTACAAGCCTATAATCCCAGTGACTTGGAAGGCTGAGGCAGGAGGATGGAAAGAGACCAGCATCAGCAATTTAGAGAGATCCCGTCTCAAGTTATAAATAAAAAATGTGTTGGGGACGTGACCAAGTGGTTAAGCACCCATGGGTTCAATCCCTAGTGTGGGGGCAAGGAGGGAGATGGCCAAGTCAGTATCATAAACCAATTTAGAACCACAGACATAATCACACTCACCCACAGGACACTCACCCACCCAGCCACTGTGATTTTACATTGAGTTGGTAAATAGGAATTTACATGAAGTCTTAAAAGGGTGAGGCTTCCCATGGAAAAAGATGAGTACTTAAATCCAGAAGACATAAATTCTAAACTCATGTGACACTGCAATTCCTTTGCATCTCTAGGTTATTTTCCTTCCCACTCATTCAGAACTGGCTTAAATGTCCTTGTAGAGCCTCCCAGACTTCTTCTCCCAAAGTGAGTCCTTTATATTTCCATAAAACTCTGCCTCTTTCTAGGACTTGGAAAATACATGATAATCTTTTATTTATATGCCTTTACTGGGAGATTCCATGAGACAGAAATGTGCATATGACCAGCATAATGCTGGACACAGAGTAAACAGGCTCTCAAAAAATGGTCTGCTAAGCGAAAGAATGGATGGATTCCTTTTACATTGCCTCTATGTCATTTGACCAGATCCTTCCCATAAAGTTGTCTTCAATTCATCCCAAGAGGTAATGACTTTGAATATTCTTTGGGTTAAAGATTTTATTATAAGTCTGATAAAAGGGTACGGATTTCTGTGTGTCTGATCAGAAGATGGTTTCTAAGACTCTTATATAATGACACATCAAGCCTCCAAAGGCTTGATCCCAGCAGATGTATTGGCAGATGTTTCTGGGTTTTGCCTTGTGCCTGGAGCTAGTATTTAACCTGTTCAGGGCCTTAGGTTTTATATGCTCTGGTGACTGGTTTCTCTGCATTCTTTCTTATCAGTTACTAAGGCAACACTGCTTTCCAAATGGACCAACTGTTCTGGGTTATTGTCTCTAGGAAATAATTCTAATAAATTATCATTACAATGAAAGTTGATAATTCTACTAATTATAGTGATGAATGATACTCTTTTTTTTTTTAAAGAGAGAGTGAGGGGCTGGGGATGTGGCTCAAGCGGTAGCGCGCTCGCCTGGCATGCGTGCGGCCCGGGTTCGATCCTCAGCACCACATA
Source organism: Spermophilus citellus (assembly GCF_964194105.1). NCBI lineage: Eukaryota > Metazoa > Chordata > Mammalia > Rodentia > Sciuridae > Spermophilus > Spermophilus citellus. Next base: position 17,948,560 of record NC_138184.1, on the reverse strand, counting down.
CCGCCGAGAACTAAAAAATAAAAATAAATAAATATTTAAAAAATTCTCTCTCTCTCTCTCTCTCTCTCCTCTCTCACTCTCTCTTAAAAAAAAAAAAAAAAGAGAGAGTGAGAGAGGAGAGAGAGAGAGAGAATTTTTAATATTCATTTTTTAGTTCTCGGCGGACACAACATCTTTGCTGGTATGTGGCGCTGAGGATCGAACCCGGGCCACACGCATGCCAGGCGAGCGCGCCACCGCCTGAGCCACATCCCCAGCCCGATACTCTTTACTAATTACAATTTCCAAACTGAATACTGTGAAGATAAAATCTATTACCTGGAAGCAAATGATGGTCGTGTTATACATATATACACATATGCAAAACCATTTCAAAATCATATTCTACTGAATTTTAGAAACATCTCTTAGGACAATGTTTAACTCATGATTTTCCCGATTAACTTTCAAAAGTTGGAAAGCAGATTGAATGAAAAAATGAAGCTAGTAATTTGATTTACATGACCCCAAAACGTTATCATGGTTATAAATGAAAAATTCTCCAAGAAGTACAACTTCGGAAATTCCAGGCCTGTGTTCGTTTAAGCATAGTATTGACTTTCCCATGGCCTCCCCCTACAAGAAGAGAAGATCATCAAACTAAGACTAGACAGAAACACAATCCCTACCCCCAATCAGCATAAATCTAAGATCCTTTGCCTTTGGAGGCACACATAGGACACTCAGGATCATTTAGGAGATTATCTACTTTTCTCTAATCTCCTCTCAAAAAGCTTCACAGATGTCCCTGTTTCCCCAAAAAACTTAAGTGCTAGTCAGACCACAATGTTTGCTATTCTTCAAATATACCATGGACCTGCAGGTCACTGTGCAATTACACAAACTAACCCCTAGAATGCTTTATCCCATTTTGCTCAGCAAACTCTTAGCCATACTCAGACCCATTCACACCCCACAGAGTCTTACTCTCCTACTAGGGCTCAGTCCCTGTCTGCTCTGTAATCCTGTGGCATATAGCTTGTGCTTCTATGCTCTTACTTTTTTTTTTTTTTTTTAAGAGAAGTGAGAGAGAGAAGGAGAGAGAATTTTTTAATATTTATTTTTTAGTTTTCGGCGGACACAACATCTTTGTTTGTATGTGGTGCTGAGGATCGAACCCGGGCCGCATGCATGCCAGGCGAGCACGCTACCGCTTGAGCCACATCCCCAGCCCTTCTATGCTCTTACTAAAGCAAACTTCTCTCACTGGAGTAATATCATCTGTTTATCTGCCCTCTTTGGAATCATCAGAGTACACAATGTGTTTCATTATCTACTTTTACAGTGTAGGAAAAACCTCACTTGTTATCTATTAAATGAAAGAATTAACTAAATACCAAAAAGTCCAAATCATGTTGCATACTCTAACAGTTTCAATCTGTTCACAGATGAGATGACCCACTTTAGTAAATGTGTCACAGGTAAAAATAATGAAAGTTACCTTAACTGTTCCCCTTCATATTTTCAAGAAGTTAACATATTTATAATACTGAAATTCAGAAGCCAAGTTGTTTATCATTTTTTTTCAGAATCCCCTAATGCTACTGTCAGTCAGAGGGAAAAAGTGAGAAGTGAAAGAATGTAAAGGAAAAAAATTTCCTTTTAAAAGTAGGATATTAGGTGGCAGGGGGTATAGATCGGTGGTACAGTTTTTGACTACTATATTAAAGGCACATGGTTTGATCCTTGGCACTTAAAAAAAAAAAAGTAAGAGAGCAGCTCAGTGGTAGAACACATACTTAGCACACATGAAACTCCGGTTCAATACCCAGCACCCTCCAAAAACAGACAGAAGATAAAAGCAGGATAACCAAAAGTTTGAATTAATATTACAAAAATTATATGCTCTCTCTCAAACAAGGTAATAGTAGCACTGACTACGTAGAATTGTTTGAAGTTAAGAGTTTAGGATGGGCACATGGTTAAGTTTCATTAAATGGTAGCTATTTTTAACTATGTGACATTTAGAATCCTAATAAACTTCATTAAGATGCTAGTAAGAAAAAGGCCAGAGAAAGAGAGGGCAAGTGGGGGGAAGCAATGAGAAAAGGCACTTAAGTGATGGCACTCCAGTTAAGACATTATCAAATAGGTACTCCTGTGGTTGTAAAATAGTAGCAGGTTCTAAGATTACAAATGATTTTTTTTCATCGCTGAGCATATTTTATTTATGTACAAGGGCCTTGAAACTGTTAAGATTCTGGGCTTATAAATTACTTCAAGTTTCACACTAAGAAAATTTCCTACCATAAACTGACATTCCCAGCTGCTAGGAGACAGTTGAAGAGCTCAAGCAAACTGAAGAAAAACAAATGAAACTAGATTAAAAAAAGAGACCAGGGTTTAGCATGGCAAAGGCAAAGCCTATCTATAGGAATCCCTAATTGTGTCATTTGCAGTAACAACACCCCATGTGCACTGTCATTCACAGCTCTACTTGGTTTCCAGGGAACTAAAGGGGGTACCAGAATCATATGGAACATCCTTTCAAACTTGTGCTTTCCTGCTTCCCTTCACAAAAAAAACAGTCCCATAAGAAGTTCATTTCTGACAAGTTGAGCCCAGACTTCCTGAAGTATCTCATTAATCCTTCCTGGCTAGAATAACATGCTTAAGATGTTATGAAACTTTCAAGTTTCCCTGAACTTGAGAGTAGCATGGGGGAAAAAAAAAGTTACAGGAGAGAAAACAGTAAGATGGAAGAGACTTGAGCAATATATTTAATTTTCCTATCTCCAAACAGGATAAAATTGGGCTGGGGATGTGGCTCAGCGGTAGCGCGCTCGCCTGGCATGCATGCGGCCCGGGTTCGATCCTCAGCACCACATACCAACAAAGATGTTGTGTCCGCCGAGAACTAAAAATAAATAAATAAATATTTAAAAAAAAAAAACAGGATAAAATCAGCAAAATCATTTATAATTCAAAGAATGTCTTCAAGCATCATGTATATGTAAAGCTCTATGCTGGGTATGAAGAACAACACATGAATAAATCAAACACAGATTTTGTGTGGAGAATAAGACATTAGTGTGGAGTTAAAAGACCTAGATTCTCATCCAAAATTAATTTCTGATTCACAATTTATGTCCTCATGTGTCTATTTCTCCAGCTAGAAATGAGTTTAGCAACTGTTTTAAATACTGTTTAAAAAATACATATAATTACTAATTAGCAACCTTCATCTTTTACTTTGACAGTGCCTAAAAACTTCTGGAAGGTTCCTCTGAGGCAAGAATGTAGATAGCATTAACTTTAATGAGTCAACAAGACTTGGATTCCAATTCTAGCTCTGCCACTTTACTATCTATATGACCTTAATCTTGAGAGCCTCCATTTTCTCACCCTAAAATGGAATTTTTCACAATACTGTAGTGTGTGTGTGTATGTGTGTGTGTGTGTGTGTGTATTAGATAGATGGTGAGAGGAGGATGGGGAGAGGGAGAGGGAGGGAGGGAAGGAGAGAGAGAGAAAGAGAGAGAGAGACAGAGAATGAATAATTGCAATTGCTATTCCACTAATATCTTTACTGAAAAAAATGTTGAAAAACATCTGACCACAGGACAAATGAGGAGAAGATAACATGAGAATCAGTGGTAATCTGGGTGGGGGTAGGACAGTTAACGAATAATTCAAAGTAAGGAACAAAGATAAAATTTAATAAGCCAAATCTAGTACCAGTCATGGATAAAATATCAGAGCCTATATGAACCACAAGTGGATGGGCATAATGGGATACCCTGTTTACATTCCTACCAGAAACTCTGCATTCCCCAACACACCAGTGCGAACCCCAGAACCCCAGGCTTGCCTGAAGCTATGCACCTGCACATTTGCCTGGTTCCTGGATATGCTGGAATAAGTTTTGCCAGAAATATACAAAATCTTTTTTTTTTTTTTAAAGAGAGAGTGAGAGAGACAGAGAGAAAGAGAGAGAGAATTTTAATATTTATTTTATGGTTTTCGGGGGCACAACATCTTTGTTTGTATGTGGTGCTGAGGATCGAACCCGGGCCCGCACACACGCCAGTCAAGTGCGCTACCGCTTGAGCCACATCCCCAGCCCATACAAAATCTTTATGAACAAGATAGTCATACAATAGTGATAAACTAACACCTGACAATAAGATATGTTATACTGTTGAATAAAATAACAACATACAAAATATTGATTCCCATAATAATCATCTAGATAAATCATTGGCTCTAAGAAAAAACACAATAGATTTTTCTTCTTTTACAAAATTATACAAGCCAATTTTCAGATTTATATATAATAATAATAATAGGACAACTCTGAAAAAGAGCAAAAGGGTAAGTAGTGCTTGCCCTACTACTATTAAAATATATTAAGCCAGGTTGTTACTAAAGTTTGAATAGAGAAAAGATCAATGGTTAGGGGGTGAGAGAAGTCCAGAAATGCACCAAGCTGTTCACAAATTATAATGAGATGCCCAAGTAACCCTACATCACATTTTATAAAAATAAATGAAAACAACAACCCAGAAATAAGCGAATTTTAGAATGCTGTCAGACTTAAAAAGGTGTTGTTGAAAATTAATAGAAAATATTTTTATAAATTCAGAATGGAGATGAATTTTATAAATATTATTGATACACAAAGTAGTCATTAAATAATCATGAAATAAACCTATCTTGAAAAATAATTTTTTGCCTGTTATATCAGTATGTACAACAACAAGAAGTTGCATTAGTGGAGAAAGTACAGGGGAATAGGTCTTCATCTGTGCTGATAGTAGATTGTAACTCTGGTACACCTCTGTGCCCCTATGCTGAACAATATGGCAATACCTTTCAAAATCATAAATACACCTTCTTCAAACCAGAGCTAACTCTGGAGTCCCTTTTTTTGTTTGTTTATTTTTATGTGGTGCTTAGGATCGAACCCAGTGCCTCACATGTGCTAGGCAAGTACTTTGCCGCTGAGCTACAGCCCCAGCCCTAGAGTCCTTTTTAATCAGACAGAAGCACTTGCAGGAATATGACTTTTTTAAAAATTCTTTTAAATTTTTTTTTAGTTGTAGATGGACACAATACCTTTATTTTATTTTTATATGGTGCTAAGGACCGAACCCAGTGCTTCCCACATGCGAGGCAAGTGTTCTACCATTGAGCTGCACTCCCAGCCCCAGGAGTACGACTTTTTGTAAACAAAAGGAATGAGATTGTTTTCTCTGTTCTGATTTGTAAGGATCTCTTTTAAAATTGTTAAATTTAAAAGGCAAGACCAAGCCAGGTGTGGCAGCACACACCTGTAATCCCAGAGACTTAGGAGGCTGAGGGAGGAGGATCTTGAGTTCAAGCCCACCGTCAGCAACTTAGTGAGACCCTATCTCAAAATAAAAAATGAAGGGCTGGGGACATAGCTCAGTTGGTAGAGTACTTGCCTCACATGCACAAGGCCCTAGGTTCAATCCCCAGCACCTCAAAACAAAACAACAACAACAACAACAACAAAAAGAAGGTGAAAATAAAAAATAAAAAGGGTTGGGGTGTAGCTCAGTGGTCCTGGGTTCAATCCTTACTATCTCAAAAGGAAAATAAATAAGATAAAAAGCAGGGCATACATCAGCATGTCTCATATATAAAACCAGGAAATATGTACTTTAAGTATAAATGGTCTGGAAGGATGTGTGCAATACAATTAAAATTGGTTGCCTTATACAGCAAAATACTTATATAACAAGTATTCCTTACTGTACACAAATCTATGCATAGCACAAGAGGGAAAACTAGAAGGGGTTAACGGAGGGAGGCTGACTTACATTTTACTGCAAATTCCTTTATACCATGTAAATGTGTTAACCTACTTAAAAAAATCAGTAAAACTTTTTTTTTTTTTTTTTTAACTAAGTACAGAGTTTACCCTAAGGGAAAAGGTAGAGTAGAATTCAGAGAAGAAACAATACATTTTTTAATCTAAAATCCATTACACTCCTCTCAGCCACTCTTCAAGGACACTCCTAACACACGGACTCTGAGCTTGGCCTCACCAGGGCAGGGACTCAAAAGCTCTGTGGCAGCTGTCGCTTCCCAAGAACAACAAATCCCTTTTCTGCACTTCTTTGGAAATACCATGCAAAAAGTATTTCTTTAGCATACTAAGCATATCTTTGGAAATATTGGCTAGATTTCCACAAAATTTACACATTACCCTTTGGATCACTGCTAAAACTAAAGAAGTGTGGCCTAGAAGCCAAAACTAAAGAAATGCATAGAATGATGGGATGTCCTGTACATGCTACTGTATTCACTTTGCCTTGGTAAAAGGGTGGCAAGTAGAAGGAAATTAAAGCAGGAAAAAAATGAGTATATTGTACACAAATAATAACATTTAGCATTCTTTACTTATATAGCAAGTATTCCTTACTGGATACAAATCCATGCATAGCACAAGCTTTACACAAAAGAATAGGTCCATACCATGCAGAATATAACCCCAAGATGAAGTCTCTGCAAAAGCCTGACAGGCTGCTTGACTAAGGACAACTGGTAAGTTTTTGTTTTTGTTTCAATTTCTGGTTAGTATCTCTATCATGCAAGCTGAGAAAGAGCAATTTATAAAGAACATCATTTGTGGGCTGCAAAAAACCTCAAAGGCAAGGAAACACATTTTCAAGGTTAATTTCAGGGAAGTTTATATATTAAGTGCATACTTTTCAAGAGGGGAAAAAGACTAATATTCCTAAATCTTATAGAAATCATCTTAATCTCATTCTAACTGCTTGATTAATTAGATCCAAAAGGGAAAACATTATGAGGAATCCAAAATAGGCAAGTTTTATGAACTATGTTTCATAGACACAGACTATGCCCAAAATCTAACCCATTAACTGTCTGCTAATGGCTGTAAGCAGCAAACTGGTCAAAGAATGTGGCTGTATCTAGAGATCATTTCCCACTATTAGAAATAAAAATAAAGACTATGCCCACCAGTACTAGTCTGAGGCTACCATTTCCCCAGAAGAGAGCAAATCATTTTCATTTGATCTATAAGCAATTTAGATATTTAGTCCCACTGGCAAGAGCTACATATTTACTAGGGGGAAAAAAATCTCATGTACTCCACTAAACATGAAGCAGTTTTTTCCTCCTATTAATCCTTATACCAAACAATGCTTAAAAAAATTGGGTGTAAACATTACACATAGGAGACACAATTTTTTTAAAATTAATAATGGTGGATGGCAAAAGACTTTCTTTTCAACTTCCCCTAAAATTCAAGGTTCAGGGCCAGGTAAAAAGGCATGCAAATGAGACCACAGCCTCCTCAAGCTGGACATAGGGCATGCCTTGGCTGCAGAAAACATGTAAGTAGCAGTTATAGGTTTTCATGCCAACAAGCTAAGATTAACAAGGATGAGTAGAGTCTGGATGGAAAGAAGGCACAAGTTTTTTGCCTTTTTGATGCAGACTCAAAAGCCACAAGCGCACACGTTTTGTCATGACAGGTTCATACCACTGGACTTCAGGTGCTTGGATCTCTCTAGTTCCTGGGTTGTAGATTTTGGCATAAAAGGAGTAAGTCCTCGGGACTTGGTAGGTCTCATGTAGCCTTTCATTGGTTCTATTATTCTGCTTTTATCTTCCTTCTTTCCTTCTCCCAGTACCTTTGGTTCCGATTTTTCTGTCATTTTCTGAGGCTCTTTCTTGATGTTATCTTTGAGTTCTGGGAGTTGAAGATCCTTGGAAGCAGCCATTTCTAACTTATCTACCACCCCTGAAAGAGGAACTTCAACTTTGCCACATGAGAAACTGGACTGGAGTTCTGGTGTTGGTGGGGAAACACATTGTAATTTTGTGACATCAGAAGCCAGTATAATTTCTTTAAATTTATCCTTTTCACTTTTTGGAGGCAAGGGAGTCATATCAACCTCCTTATTCAAATAATCTGGGCCCTTAGAATCTCTATCTTTAGTATTTTGGTCCTCATGGTAACTGATCTTTTGTGCTTTGTCTCCCAATAAGTCAGAAATTGGAGCGGAAGTAGAACCTTTCTCAGTCTCCTCCTCTGTGTTCACTGAAGATGTTTGGAAATCACCCCTATCTCCATATGCTTCTAGGACTCTGGTCTCTCCTGGCAAGCCCTGGTCATCTGTGGGAACTTTAGGAAGAAGGTGCCCTTTTGCTGGCCCTGGGATTTGCTCTACTGAACAGATAGATTCACCACAGAGTGGCAACTCAGATTCTCCTACCACATGCCCTTCATCTACCCCTGCTTCATTTTTCACGGGAACAGCAAACTCACTTTGATTCTTAAGACAGCGATCTTCCTGACTATTCACTGTTTCTATGGCTGCTGTAAAAGGCAGGGCAATTCCTTCTGTGCTGGCAGATGGCATAACAACAGAGGGAGTCTTGGGTCTTTCTGGCCCTGGGACCCCATCTTTGTTGCAGTTATTTTCCACTAATAATTTAGAAAGCTGAACTGGGGCTCTCTCTTCCCCATTTTTTGCCAAGGTGTCTGGTAAGGAATCATTTTTCTTTACTACTTGAGGAGGAGTAGTGGGCAGTTTTTCACAGGCTGCTGATTCTACAGCCTCTATAGGAGCTGACTTATTCATGAGCCCTGACAGTGTTCTGGGACAGGTAAATGTAATATTTCTATTTTCGTCCACATAGCCAATTCCTTCAATTCTATGGTCCCCTGTGGTTTCCATGGGAACATGTATTTTTGTTGCATCTAACTTATTCTCCAGAATGTGCTTCTTGGGAAAACTATTTTTAACTTTTTTGCTTTTTTCATCACTACTCCTTTTATTTGGTTTGTCAGCCACTGCTGTGTGTCCCTTGGTTGCATCTGCCTTGTTCTCTTCAGATGCTATTGAGGGAGCAAATCCTGTCTCCTGAATTTGGTCTTGGCAGCTCACATCTGTCACCTTGGCAGCTGGTTCAATAATAGCAGAATCCTTGGCTGTATTTGTTTTGTTGCCCTCAGGGGCCTCAAGCTCAGCAGAATTAACCTCAACATTTTTACCTTTTTTGTCAAGTGCTTCCACTGTGTGTGTACCTGATACATGAAAGAATAAAGAATCAAGTATTTGGGGGGAAGTGTGTCCTAATTCCCTGTTTTTATAGGGAATGCTATCAGATACTTCTCCATCCTTCCCTACAAAAGGTGGATTAGGAATTTCCTCCTTGTCATCCATTCTAGTAGGTTCTATGGGATAATTAATTTTAGACTTCTTGTTTCTGCCTTCATTACTTCTCTTTTTAGTCTTTTCAGAAAACCAAGGAGTTGACTCATGACCCATCCAAGGACAACTTCCTTCCTTGCTCTGGTTACTGACACCTGTATTTTTGACTAAGGCTCCTCTTTCTGACCTAGCATCAGAAGTCCGAGTCAAGGTTGATCTATTTCCCAAAGGAATCCATGCCTGTAAAGTGCTTTCCACACTAGGGTCTATTATCTCCTTAGGCTCCCCCATCACTACTTCCTCAGTAAAATCAATCATGGTTCCTGGTTGCTTTGAAGAATCTAATCCCAGCTCATCTCTCTTATCCTCAGTAGTCACTCTTTTGGTTTTAAGAATTGATTCACTTAACCCAAGAACAGCTCTTCCATCATTCTCACTGTCCAGAACATATAGCAGGTCAGATTTAATTCTTGGCTTCCCAGAATTCATTCTCACTTTCCCAGAACTTCCCCTTCCCTTCCTGTTTTTGCCATCACCTGTCATTCTCTTAAACGGCTCATTCCCTAGCCCAGGAGCCTGAACTGACACTTGGCCCTGCAGCTGCTCAGAAGCCAAGATGTTGATTTCCTCTCTTTGCTTGGGAAATGCTTCCCTTTCTAGTTCTTTAACTTCTACAGATCCTTTAAGAAACACTTTCTGGTTGACATTCTGTAGTTTAGACATTTTACTTTCATCATTCTCTTCTTTGAGACTATCTTCTAATGGATTACTTGCTATCAAAGTTGGTATCAAATTAGGCAATTCTTTTGCTGCTATAGGTTTTGAAACTCCACCCACAACCTCTTGGTTCAAGATAGGAGAGCGAGCCTCTTTGGATCTGATCTCCAAAAGAGTTTCAGCATTATGTTCAGAAATTTCTGTCAGGGATCCTGTCAAGTTAGGAAGGCCCACTATCTGGCCTTTATCCACAGGGGTCTTCAGGAGGGGTGCAGGTTGTGGTTTGTATTCATCCGGCTGCAACAATCTCTTATCTTGGTTATGTGGCATTGATTTGTTTCCTCTGCCACGTTCCTCTACTCTCAGCTTGGACTGAGAATTTTCTGCAGTTTTTGGAGATTCTTCTGGACACAAAGTAACTCTGAGACTCTCTGAGATAAAGTTCTCACCTTCTAATTTGGCTGCTCTAGAGTCACCTCCATCTCCTCTTTTCAGATTCTCTCTGGATACAAGTCCATATTCCATGTTCACAGCAGTGGACTGACTAGGGAGGACACCTGATTTATGGGTATAACTGTTATGCCCTTCTGCACTGTCATCATTCCAAGATCCCCCAGCCCGGGGTTGAGAATATCTCTTTTGCTTTGGTTTCTTCTTCTTTTTCTTCATCACCATTGGCATGCTTTCTATATCCCAGGCCTCCCTGCTGAGATCCCTCTGGGGTTCAAGGAAGTCAGCATGAATACTTTTCCTTTGGTTCCCAGGATAACCACAGGAAGATGAACCAGAGACCCAACCCGACTCACACAAAGGGAAAGGGCCTAGCCTGGGATCAAGAGTCTTCTGTGGAGTCAAGACTTTCAGCAGCTCAGGAGGGGCCCTGGTAGGCTTGGGCTGGGCTGACCTGCAGTCACTGGATCTGCAACCTTGTGTGCCTTGTGAGGGAGGGGCACCTGCAATACATGAAGTTGGCTAAAATTCTAAATAACAAGCTTCTTGCTATTCTTTCTTAAAAAAAAAAAAAAAAAACAATAGTTCATTTAGTGACTCATTTAAGCAGTCTGTTTCCACCAATCCATATACTAATTTCTTTAGGAAAACCATTTATTCCCAAACATTTCTTATTCTTAATTGGGATTACCATTTCAGGTAAGAATTTTTTTTCAAACACATTTACAAAATATTTCAAACTTTTCTTTTTTCTTTTTCGGTACCAGGGATTGAACTCAGGGACACTTGACCACTGAGCCACATCCCCAGCCCTATTTTATATTTTATTTAGAGACAGGGTCTCACTGAGTTGCTAAGCACTTCACCTTTGCTGAGGCTGGCTTTGAACTCGCGATCCTCCTAACTCAGCCTCCCCCGCCACTAGAATTATAGGTGTGCATCACTGCGCACAGCAAAATATTTCAAACTTTCTAACCTCTGTAATAAACTCACTCACTACTTATAAATCTCATCTGATTTATTTCTCCTTGTAATTATTAATAGGTACACAAATCTCAATTATAAACAAGATAAGAAATTGTACTTATTTCTTTTTTGGTGATGTTTACTAATTGAATGAATACTTATTCATGATTTGGGACAGAATTTATAATTCTAAGAGTCTGTCACAAATATTATACTTATGTGTGTCCAATGAACTAGACTGATTCTGGGAAACAGACCCAGAAGGCCAGATTTATGCTGTTTAAAATTAAAAAAAAAAAAAGACTAAATAGTATTTTGGCCAGAGAAAAATTCTTATCATTCCAGAACCAGAACATCCTACTTTGAAAGACAAATGTGTTAGATTTCAATGTTCTGTTCTTAAATGTACTTCCCAAAAGACAAAGAAATATGCATAATGATTGTAAGCTGACAAGAATTTCAACAGTTAGGAAAAGCACCCTTGGAAAAGTTTCATGAAGTAACACAATTTGGATCCAAATTCCTGGAAAGAAAATTACTAAAGGCAGTCTTCAATGGTTCCTGTCAAGTATGACCCAATAAAATGATTTCAAAATACTTAACTAGCACCTTTTGTTTTTGTCCTCATCCCTCCAATGTCCTCTAAATCCTTAATATCTCAGGTTAATTTTAGGTTTTCTCAAAAAATTGTGAGCCATAGCACCTCACAGTATTTATTACACTTAATTTAGGAATTAATCAGCAGCAACTTGATGCCATCACTTACACTATTTTCTTCAATTATTATGTAAGTCTTTGTTTTAGAGTTCATGCCTGGGAACTTCTCTTTCTATTCAGGTTACAATATAATAATAACTCTAGGTGCTTCAATTATTTGGAAAACAGGAAGATCAGTGAGAACGAGGATGGATATCTATGTGCCTTAGGATGGTCTATCTTGTATACAATTAGCACTTACTTAAATCTTTACTGACATTCTCAGTCAGTAAAAGAACATTTAAAATTCATTTATTTAGCTCCTACTTGCTGCTAGACAGTGTGTAAACTCTAGGGACTCTAAATGAATTAAGTCCGAGCACTGCCCTCAAGGAGCTCACATTCCTATCATAGCAACAGAAAAGTATACAGAGAATCATCAAGTTGACAATCATATGCACGTGTTCCTGGCTTATCAACAAAAACATGTAATCTTAGAAATCACTGACTGAGCAAACTTAAAAGTTTTACAGTATCTTAGAGCAGTATCCCTCAAAGTTTAATACATGTGAAAATTACTTGGGGTTGCTGTTAAAATTCAGATTATAATTCTATAAGTCTGAGAAAGAGTCCAAGATTCCACATTTCTAAGATGTTCAGTCACAGTGCAAATGCTGTTGAGCCATGGAACACACTGTAACTAGCAAGACTTTATAGAACTTAATAGTTGAACAAACAGATATAGGCAAATAACATACCTAAGACTACTAAGGAGAGTCAACAGATGAAATAGACCAAAATTTAGTGTCCTGAGTTGATATAGCAGTGATTTTAAATATTTAACAAGTTGACCTTCTGCCTAAACAAAATGAAATCCATTGAAGAAAGGAAACTGACCTCATAAACTATACTGCTAATAACAACACAACCAGGAAAGTAGGGACAATGTCTACCAACATCACTTCAATCGCTCCTAGTTTAAGCTGTTTGAGAGTCCATTTGGTTTTCTCCACTTACCTGAGGTCTCTGAAGAAAGTTCAGAAGGCTGACTGCTGAATGGTTTCTTCTGTTCTAATTTCTCTAACACAGAATCTGACAAGTTGTCCTTTTGGCCCGAGGCTATGACTGGTTCTAAAGGTAATAGTACAGATCACATGTGGGTAAGAGAGTAACTATTTCAGATATTTTTCCACCCATGAGAAATTAAAGGTGGCAATCATTTTTGAGGAATTCTCCTACAATAGGCAGCAGAGATGAAGAGCAGGTTAAGAAGTAGTCAGGAGAGTTTCTGTTTCTATCTTTCAAGATGGGAAAATGACAAACTCTTTTAAGTTGGGAATAATTCAGTGAAATGGCAGAAAACAAACTAATGGCTGGGGCAATATACTTGACTTGAAGAGGAGAAATGGGACCTATTACAAAATGAGAGGAGAGGTTGGCCTTAATTAGGAGCAGGAACAGTTATAAAAATAGGAGAGGGGGTTGGCGTTGTGGCTCAGTGGTAGAGTACTTGCCTCTCATGTGCAAGGCCCTGGGTTCGCTCTTCAGCGCCACATGAAAATAAATAAAATAATGGTATTGTATCCACCTACAACTAAAAAATACATTAAAAAAAAAAAACAAAAAACAGGGACTGGAATTGTGGCTCAGTGGCAGAGCATTTGCCTGGCATGAGTGAGGCACTGGGTTCGATTCTCAGTGCCACATATAAATAAAGGTCCATGAACAACTTAAATATATGTATACATATGAAATTAAAAAAAAAACAGGAGAGAAGTCAGAGTCTATGGATACAGATACAAACTGTGTAGAGGAGCTAACAGACGATTGTGGGTGTTTTATTTTATTGCAATTATCTGGAAAATAGGAAGATCAGCAGATTGATAAGGTATTGGAGGTTGGAGGAGGGTAAAGGTAAGAAAGAGCTGTCTAGGAGAGTAGGAATATGAATAGATTTGCAAGGCACAGTGAGACTATTTATTTTAACTGGCATGATGCCTGTCCCTTAGTTTTCTGGAAGGTAATAGTAAAGATCACATGTGGGTAAGAAAGTATTTTTCTGTGGATGATATAGTGTCCACTTGAAACTATACCTTGGTAAACAGAAATACTGAGAGGAAACAAAGCTCATACCTGGTGAAATCATGAAAGTAGGTGCAGCTAACTGCCCCTCTTTTTGGAGAGACTGTATCTGGGAATTTTCACTTATTCCTTCCCGAGTCTGGGCAATTTCCATGTCTTTAACTAGAATCGATGCCACCTCTGTTCCTGAGGATGGTGCAACATCCTTGGCTGGAGTCACACTGTTGGCCAGGGTCATCTCTGTTCCAGGGGACAGAGCCACATCCTTAGCCAGGGCCACATCTGCTTCTGGAGGCAGCAGCATATCCTTGATCAAGGTTACTTCTTTTTCTGGGAGTGGAGTCATATCCTTGACCTGAGCCACCTCTACTTCTGGAGACACAGCCACATCCTTACCCAGGGCCAACTTTGTTTCAGAGGGTGTACCCATATTCTTGACCAGGGTTACTTCTGTTTCTGGGAGTGGAGCCACATCCTTGACAAGGCCCACCTTTGATTCTGGGGACAGAGCCACTTCCTTACCCATGGTCATTTCTGTTACTGGAGGTGGAGTAATGTCCTTGTCTGCGGGCCCTTCTGTTTCTACTGCATCCTTCGTGAAGACTACTGTTGCTTCTGAAGGCAGTGTCATGTCCCTTGGCACAGCCACCCCTTTTTCTGATAACAAGACCATCTCCTCAGCTGAGGATTTTTCTGTGGATGATACAGTGTCCACAGCTAGTGCCACCTCCATTTCTGAAAATGATACCATACCCTTGCCTGAGATTGACTCTGTTTCTTTGGGTGATGCCATGCCCTCATGTGAAAATAAATCCATTTTTACAGGTGGTATTCTCTCTGTTTCTTCAAATAGTGTCACATCATTGCCTGCAGCCACCTCTCTTTCTGTGGGCAGCACCATATCTTTAGTCAAAGACACATCTGTTTTTGCGGGTGATATGACATCCTTAACTGGGACCACTTCTTTTTTTATAGGTAGGACCATGTCCTTGACCAGAGACATATCTGATTCAATGGATGACTGCAAGTCCTTGGGCAGTGTCACATCTGATTTGGTGGGTTGTTCCATATCTTTAGTCAATTCCTCCTTTGTTTCTGTGGCGGGTGCCATTTCCTTGAGCAGGGCTACCACTTTTTCTCCAGATGGTGCCATTTCTGTAGTCTTCTGTCCTATTATTATTTCCAATTCTTTAGTTGGTGACTGTTCTTCTACTGATGCCATTTCTCCTTCCTTGGGTAACTCTAAGGGAAATAAATTAAAAATTTGGGAGCCATCATTTTCTACTCATACCTCTACACTTAAAACTCATAGGGCACAAGAATATTTGGCTATTGTGACCTTAAGACCTTAAACATAATTAAGAAGGTGTTGAGGGGCTAGGGTTGTAGTTCAGAGGTACAGTACTTGCCTAGTATGCGTGAGGCCCTGGGTTTCATCCTCAACACCACATAAAATAAAATAAACATATTTTGTTCATGTATTACTAAAAAATAAATATTAAAAAAAGAAGCTGTTGAGTTAGTACATGCTGCCTACTCCTTGAAAATCCCATCATTTAGAAGGATAAGACATGTGAAACTGAGAAGACAAATTGTGGAGGAGAAAAGGAAAACTATAGCTTGAAAACACAGGTATGTATTAATATTAGGAAGGGAACCTATGGAACTGCTGGTCAGTTATCTTTCCTATTAAGAAAAGAAGCCCAGAACTCTAGGCTTAAGTGGTTAAGTGAACCTGGGTTCAATTCCCAGAACCAAAGAGAAGGGATTTCCTCTTAAGATTGTATTTTAATTATAATTTAACTCTCCCAGCTCTGATATCTTTAATACAAGCTTAAAAACATTTGTGATAATTCTGAAAATTTTATGTGTCTCTTATAAGCTGCTAAAAATATGCCCAATGATTTATACCAATTATCAATATTTCAATTACTAACTGATAAAGCAGATTTAAATAATTCACCTGTCATCTGTGGAAGATTTGCAGTGGCCTCTGGAGAAACAAAGGACTCTGAGTATGGAGGGTTTGGGGCTTCCATAGACCACCCCTGAGGTACAACAGTTGCAGGAGCAAATGTGTCGCAGGGAGGCATACCTAATATCAAAACACAAAACACATTTTGAAATTTGGCTGACACTGAAGGAAAAAAAGGCATTTGATATTTTAAATCAACTGTATATATTGCCAAGAAGACATAGGTCTAAGGAACAGTAAAAAACAAAGTACAAAAGTTTTAAATGAAACACTGTTAACAATCTTCAGGTTTTGCGTAATTATTAACAGGAAGCATCACTATATCCCAGGAAGACCACGAATCAATATATATTGCCTACTTTTACAGGATATTACAAAGATTCAAAATATCAAAGATTGAGCTCTAGTAACACCACAATCAAAATAATATAATGTACAGTAAAGAAAGATGAGCCTTAATTCATCAGTAAAATGAGATTAACACCTGCCTATGTAAAAATATTTTGTTAATTATTAACAACTAGCTGGATGCGGTGGTACTTATTTATAATCTCAGTGACTCAGGAGATTGAGGCAGGAAGATTGCAAATACCAGGCTAACCTCAACAATTTAGCAAAACTGTCTCAAAATAAAAGGAGCTGGGGATGTAGCATCCCTGGGTTTGGTCTCCAGGACAACCCCCAGAAACACACACACACACACACACACACACACACACACACGGCAAATGACAAATATAAGTAGATTATTGTAATGCTTATCCTATGCCAGTGTCAACAGATTTAATATCAGTCCCTGCTGAGATCATTATATGTTTTTGTGTTTGTTTATTTTTAGGAGGTAGGGTCTCGCTAAGTTGCTCAGACTGGCCTCAAATTCTTGGCCTCGTGTCTCAGCTTCCTGAGTAGCCAGGATTATAGGCATATGTCACCACATATGAGAAGATTATTACAATTTAGCTTCAGAGACAAGTAGACAAATAGCAAACAATGCATACTGTACATTATGAACTAAGTGATATAGGAGTGCAGAAAGAACCATGAGGCCCAGACTATCACAAAAGGCTTCAGAAGAGAAGCAAGAGCAGAAATGGAGGGTGGTCAATTTCAAAGACAGAGAACACTCTGAGCAAAGAAAGTATAAAGATGCAAACAGGAGGAGATGAGGATATTACTATTTATGATAACTAAGATTATTTAATGATTACTCTACCAGACACAATGCTAAGTGTTTCACATAATTTTATTTAATTGTCATCACTTCTGTAATGTAAAAACTAGTGCTGGCTCTGTTTTGTAGATTAAAAAAAAAAAGAATTTAGGGAGGAAGTAATTTGATCAAGGTCATGGGTCATGAGTGAATAAAATGTGGATGCAGAATTTGGCCCTAGGTTAGAGGTCTTATGAGAGGATGTCCATAGTCTCCGGAACAGCTTGACTGTGAATTCTCCTCTTTAATCTGGAATAAGCCTGGTCACAGTCAGAGGCCCTACACCTGATTTTGCCTATTAGTTAACATGAAAGATGATGGGTGAAAGCTCATATTAAATGAAGCTAAGGGACTATAGGAGACCAGAATATGCACCCAAATAGGCCACTTTGGCATAAGATTACATTGAATGCAAGTCAACTGAGAAGTAGATATGAAAAACAAAACAAAACAATAGGGGCGGGGATGTGGCTCAAGTGGTAGCGGGCTTGCCTGGCATGCATGCGGCCTGGGTTGGATCCTCAGCACCACATACAAACAAAGATGTTGTGTCTGCCGAAAACTAAAAAATAAATATTAAAAAATTCTGTCTCTCTCTCTCTCTTAAAAAAAAAAATAGCAACAACACAAAAACCAACTCTTAGCTTTCCTCCTATTTGCCTAAAAGCAGGACAAATACTTTCAAAAGTGTTCCTCCATCCTCTGCATCTTAAAGTATAAAGGTTGATTACTGAAGACAACTGTATGCTCAGCCTGGAGATGTCAGCACAGGAATCTACATAACAAGTTTTACTCACTAGCCTTTATCACCTACTTGCACCCTCACAGTTTGCCACTAAAGACCCTGAAAAGTCCTTTTCCTTTATCTTTCTAATTCTCAAAAAAAGTATGGCTTTTTATCAAAGAAGCTATATAATTGAGTTCTAAAGCCACTTCTTTGAGATTAGTCATTCCCCAAATATCTTCCTTGTGTATATGACATATACATGTTAATCTTCACTTTCTTTTTCTCTTTTGCTATATGTGCCTAAGCAATAAATCTAAGAAGGAAAATTAATTTTTCTTCCCTACAGAATAATTCCAGCTAGAGAAGCCATACCGTAACTGTCTTCCAAAGGATTATTATGCCCTGTAAATGTCAAATCATTTGTTGTTCCACTGGAGAGAAAGAGCAAATCTGCTAGGCCGTCATCATGGTGCATCTTAAAGGGATCTAGAATAAAGAAGTAATCCAAAACTGAGTCCCAGTGAATGCAATTAGAAAGGTAAAAACATTTCTTATGACAACTATTGATTAGTTACATGTGTGTTGCCCAGTAGTAAAATAAGTTGAGATAACATGTGACTACACATGTAGGCAATCAATAAATACTCATTAATTCATTTGTTTCAAGTTAATAATATATAATCCCTTATTCCCGTAAGGTTTGATTTTCTAAATCACAGAGACAACAAATGTATAAAACTGAGAGAACACTTAATGTTCAACTCTAACATTCTAAGAGGCAAAAATAAAGAAAATGGAATTTTCAATATATAATTTAGAGATTTTGTTATTAAATAAATCAGTTAGAATGTTTTCAGAACAAGTTTAAAAAGGGAAATTTTCACCTCATGTGGACATTGTGAAGAAAACTGTATTTCAAAAGCTCTCTGAATGGAGTTTGTCCTGAGAGAATGAATAAACTCTAGATTCAGGAGTTGGTATGAGTGAAGATACTCAAAAACATCAGTAAACTCTTTGTGCTTTCTTACATGAAAAACATAAAAAAGCAAAGCTGGTCAGGGAAATAATGAATTCTGATTTCTAAGGAGGCCTTCTCAAATTCTGTTTCCATGTTAAGGATCAGACCCAGGTCTTGAGAGCCTGCATGTCTAACTATTTCCTCTGATGAAGCTAATGCATGACTCCCTAACACACTGTCAACATCAGAGGCAAGTATGTAAAAACCCAGGTCTTGGGAAAATGTTCATTTCCTTGGCTCTGAGACAGCTAGACCACCCCTCTTTTTATAAAGGGTTTCAGGATTAGAGGAGACAGATACTGCATTGCAAAGTGTATTTTGAATAATTAGAAGGCATAATTGAGAAAGCTGGGGTCAGGGGTGGAAGAAGCCTTGAGGCTGCCTTTCAAATAAACAGGGAAGGATGTAAAGGCAATCTGGCTGTAACATCTGTTATGCAAGGTCAGAGACAGGATCATTTAGCAAAAGGATATATTTTTGTTCAAGTCAAGCTTGAAAAATACTTAAGCTAAATTTGAGAACTGAGTGGTTGGAGAAGGGCACACCTTTTCTCTATATTCCCTCTCATCCAATCTCACAGTTTAAAATTTCATTAATAAGCAGATGACACTCAAAATTTTATCACTAGCCCTCTAGAGCTATCCCCTTATTTCCAGCCTTTAAAATAAAATGGCCTCTATATATGTGCCCATGTGTGTGCAAGCACATGCTAAGAATGGATGGAAACCCAGGGCCTCATGTGTGCAAAGTACATAATCTACAACTGAGGTAGAGTGGTAAAGTATTCAAAGTATTTAATATATTCCAGCACCCCAACTCTTAATTTAATAAATCCCAAATGCAACATGTTTCTCAAACCTATTCTCCATGAGATAGGACAGAAATTAAAGAGATAGGAAGGAGACAAAAGGAAGAACAGGGAAAAGACAACTTTAATGTGAAAACCTTGTGCTAAAGTTCCTCAGACCTTCATTCCCCAAGCAGTTCTCTCTTTCCAGGCCTATCACTCCAAGATTTCTGAGAATTCTATAAATGTTCACTCACAATTACTAGAAATTCAACCATTTGTGAAAACTGCCCCATGTTCACTAATTAGCCCACGAATACATGTATTTTTTAGAATGTATTGCACAAAGGAAGATACAAAACAGTATAGGATACTTTCCCAACCCTACCTTTTGATCAGATAATGAAAAAGATATCAACCTAAGAATCCTGAATTTGCCAGATCACCATGACCATCTTGAGCTCACCAGATTGATGTTATTCTCACATACCTTTTTATGCCCACCCCTTACCCAGTTTCCTTTAAAAGAATGTGAGATTTCCCAAGTGTCTCTCATTAGTGAGGTGGCCCATGTTCTCCCTTGAATGTGTACTCTCCTTACTTTTCTAAATAAATCTCGGTGCCTCAATATCTGATGGATTGAGAAATTCTTTTCTATGCCATTTGTCCATGTCCAACTTTGGACCATGTTGACCTAAGTTGAAGTCCCCTTCTCTGGGACCTTCTTGGGACCCCACATACTGGTATAACACAGAATCTTACCATATGAAATGGCATTCTATCCTTCTCTTGTTGGTAAACAATTTTGACCTTATCCTTTAAGTTATCCTTGACCTCTGAATTTCACACATTTGATTCATTAGAAAACTGGCAGAATTGATTTTGAAATTGTCCCCCAGAATCTATTTCTTCTGGGTCTCTACTCACTAGGATGTCTCAACAAGTTTGCAGTCAAGCCACTGGCTATGGCTGTGCTCATCTGAAGAGTTGCCTGGCAAGATCTGCCTGCCATCAAGATGGCTTATTTACACGGCCATGGGCTGAAGGTATCAGTTCCTCTTCCATGTGTACTTCTCCTTAGCAAATGGCTTTCCCCACGGTGAATAAATTTAGGAGTGACAAAAATGGAAACTGCAATGTCTTCTGTGATCTATCAATCACACACACCAAGCCTAGTTTAATGTGGAGACAGCTATATAAGGTTGTGAATACCAGGAGGCAGGGACCATTGGGAGCCATCTTGATGGCTGGGCACCACTCTTGACTTTCAGGAAATTAAATTCTACTGTGTTATCTCCCACTTAGAACTGGGAATCACCCTTGCTGGCTCCTATTCTTCCTGGCTGGAATTAGTAATTAAAAAGTACTCACAAAGATGGCCTGGCCAAAATGGTTTTACCAATGACTTCTATCATAAATTCAAAGAACTAAAACCAATTATTCACAATATCTTCCAAAAAATATAAGAGGAGAAAGCACTTCCCGACTCATTCTGAGAACAGTATTACCTACACAAAACTAGACAAAGACATCACAAGAAAACTACACACTATGTCTTTGAATATGGCTTCAAAACTCCTCAAGGGTTTATATATGGAACCCATTTTAAAAAATTCTACAACATGACCAAGAGGGATATATCGCAGAAGTACAATATTGGTTTAATATCCAAAATCAATGTATCATCAGAATAAAAAATAAAAACATGATCACCTTACCAGATGCAGAAAATCTATCAGAAAATCTGTTACACAAAATCAATATGATAAAACACTCAATAAAGTTGGGTATGGTGGTACACACCTATAATCCCAGCAACTTGGGAAGCTAAGACAGGAAGATTGCAAGTTTGAGGCCAACCTCAGCAACTCAGCAAGGCCCTCAGCAACTTAGCAAGATCCTGTCTCAAAATAAAAATAAAAATATTTAAAACACAAAAGGGGACCGGGCCCAGTGGTGCATGCCTATAGAACCAGTGGCTTGAGAGACTGAGACAGTAGGATTGCAAGTTTAAAGCTAGCCTCAGCAACATTGAGGCGCTAGGCAACTCAGACCCTGTCTGTAGATAAAATATAAAATAGGGCTGGGATGTAGCTCAGTGGTCAAGTGTTCCTGAGTTCAGCCCCCTCCCCCCCCCCAAAAAAAAAAACAATAAAAATAAATAAATTAGGGAAGGAAAGAAGGAAATTTTCTTAACCTGATCAAGGGTACCTACAAAACACACAGAGATTGGAGACTGGATGCTATCTCTCTATACTGTGGCTCTTCCTACAAACACATATCCATGATAATTTATAAATTAGGCACAATAGAGACTGACAATAATAAGTTATGGGATGGAACAATCATAATAACATAGTATAATAAAAATGTTAAAATGTGTGAAGTGCTTATTTTTGAAATGTTCCATTTGATATTTTCAGACTGCAGTTGACTGCAGGTAGCTAAAACTGTGGGTAAGCAGGGGCTACTCTAGTTCTATAAATGACATGATTTTGCCTTTAAAAATGCTAAGGAATTCCTGAAAAACTATTAGACCTGATAAATGAGTTCAGCAAGATTGAAAGATATGAGATCAACAAACAAAAAATCAATTATATTTCTACACCCTTGCAATGAAGAATCTGAAAATGAAATTAAGGAAACAAATCCACTCACAGCATCGAACAGAATGAAATACCAAGAATAAATTTAACCAAGCTCATACACTCAAAACTACAAAATACTGTAATGTAAATGAAAAAATAAACAAGTGGAAAAACTTTAAATGCTCGTGAATAGAAGAATTAATATTGTCAAGAGGGCAATACTCCCTAATTAATCCACAGATTCAGCACATTTTCTCTTAGAATTCCAGCCAATTTCTTTGTAGAAATTGACAATATGATTCTATGTAATTACAAAGGGCTGAGTGTCTCAAACAATCATGGGAAAAGGAAACTCACAATCACAAAAATTACCAAAAAGCGACAGTAAAGTGCACTCACAACTTTCAAGGGGGATTGGTGCCAGGACATGTGGCCCCATACCAAAATCCGTGGATGCTCAAGTCCCTCATACAAAATGGCACAGAAGTTTCATATAGCCTATACACATCCTTTTGCAAATTTTAAATCATCTCTATATTACTCATAATACCTTCTAAATGTAAATGCTATGTAAATAATCATTATAATGAGTTGCTTAGAGAATAATGATAACTTGAAAATGTCTGACATGTTCAGTATAGATGTAATTTTTTCTCTCTCTGAATATTATCATCAACTGTTGGTTGAATCCTTGGATGTAGAACCTGTGGGTATGCAGGGCAAACTATACTGACACAAAAATCATGAAATAGAACTCGATGTTGAGAAACAAAACCATGTACCTACAATTAACAGATTTTCAACAAAGGTGCAAAAACCATTCAATGGAGAAAGACCAGTCTTTTAAAACAATGGAAGCGGGACAATGGATATCCACATGAAAAAGAATGAATCTCCTACCTCTGATCATATACAAAAATCTACATAAAAGGGATCAAAGACTTAAACATAACAACACAAACTAACATTTTAAGAACAAAACACAGTGATAAACCTTCATAAACCTAGTTTTGAAAATAGACTGATGATATAAAAAACACAAGTAACACAAAGAAAAATGAATAAACTGGGTTTCATAAAAATAAAAAAAGTTATGCATCAAAGGATACTACCCAGAAAGTTAGAAGACCACCCACATAATGGGAGATACAATTTCATACCCACTAGGTTAGCTATCTATAATTTTTTATAAAGGGAAATAAGTGTTGGTTAGAAGGTGGAAGAATTACAAACCTCACTCATTACTGGTGTAAAATGTGGCAGTCACTTTGGAAAACAGTCTGGCAAATAACCTAAGCTCTCAATCAGGCTGAAATCAAGGTAGCAATGTTCTCCTGCAAAGCCCTTTTACAATTCATGTCTCCTACCACCTCAGGTTTTGGGCAACTACAGATCTGCTTTTCCATATTTTTTCTTATTTGAATTTTATAGAAATTAGTATTAATCATTTTTCTCTTCATCAAACAAGGATAATAATATGTATTTGACAGAGTGAGGTAAGAAACCCAGATAATATGTATAAAGGCTCCAGCACGGTGCCTGGCACAAAACAGGCACTATTATTACTGTAATAATTTCTTCTAGAAGAATTAAAAGTTTCTAAGACACTGCTGATCCTTTAGTTTCTAATGTATATGCATTTCAGATATTTATTCAAAACAGGTTCTGAAAAGGAGAAAATTGTTGGGCATTAAGTATCTCTGAAGAAAAGACAAACAGTACATAAAGGGTCAACAGATGTTTAGGGGAAATTATTCTACCGTAGTTGAACGTTAAGAAATTATATGTAGGCTATAATGTTTTATTTGAGTGGTGGTTGCCACTTTGTTCTTGTATTTATCATAGCTCACATTTAGCAGTCACATATGAGCTCCTGCTTACCAGTCTGGATAGGATTCACCACTTGCTCAGGCTGGAAGCAAAAGTTTGTATTTTCTGGCCAGTTCTGGCTGTTCTGATATTCCTGGTAGGCCATTTTCTCTTCGAGGAATTCAGTTGGAGAACCTTAACATACAGACACAAAGCAAATTACTAGAGAAGAGTTTCTGTAAATTACTATAGGAAGAACAATACGACACAATCACATTTGGCTAACATCTTTGAGAAAATATTTTTAAATTTAAAAATAGAAAGAAAGCT
Source organism: Spermophilus citellus (assembly GCF_964194105.1). Taxonomy (NCBI): domain Eukaryota; kingdom Metazoa; phylum Chordata; class Mammalia; order Rodentia; family Sciuridae; genus Spermophilus; species Spermophilus citellus. Next base: position 17,924,008 of record NC_138184.1, on the reverse strand, counting down.
AGGCATGGTGACACACACCTGTAATCACAGCTACTCAGAAGGTTCAGGCAGGAGGAACCCAAGTCCCCTTTCTCAAAATAAAAAATAAAAGGGTTGGGGATGTAGCTCAGTGAACAGCCCTGGGTTCAATCCTTAACACAGCCAAAATAAATAAGTTAATTAATTGAGTAAGTAAGTATTAGAAGCCTAGATTGTTTTCTGTGGGAAGGAGGAGTGTTATCGGAGATTGAACTCGGGGTCACTTAACCGCTGAGCCACCTCCCCAGCCCTTTTTTGTATTTTATTTATAGACAGGGTCTCACTTTTGCTGAGGCTGGCTTTGAACTCGTGATCCTCCTGTCTCAGCCTCTCAAACCACTGGGACTATAGGCATGAGCCACAATGCCTGGCTTACAAGTGTCTTTTTTAAAGATGGAAACTGATCATCATACTCCATGGATAAACATTTACAATGAATTTAGAGACATTCTTAATAAATAACCAAAGTATAAAATAAGTATGCCTTTTCTTAAGACACAACTTAAGATCGGGGGAAAAGAAAAATGAAGCAATATATTTCTGATATACTGTCTATCAACTGAAATGGCAAAGGAGACTTAAAGATCATGCAGTGTGGTCCTGCATATTTATGTCTAAGAACCTCCAGAAGGTTTAAATGCATCATCTCCATTCCATCAAAGTCCCCCTTTACCCACTGCCTCCTTTTGTTCTCTCTTCAAGTGTTTTGTCTTTTTTTGTCCCTCCTTCAGCAGCAAGAGAGCAAACTTCAAATAGCATTTCAATCTAAGTTCCACAGAGCTGTGGTAGAATTGGGTTAACTGTGTGCTTTAATTTTCTATAATACTAATGTAATTACTATTTCAGCAAACATATAGGGCCAATTTTTTATAGGTCACATTTATTTTTAGAAAATGCAAAGAAGAAGTCTCAAGGCTGACTGAAACAACAGAGTCAAGCACTGGGTAAAATTCTTAGGAGAAACAAGAACGAATCCACTGGTGATTAGGCAGCTCTGAGTTAACAGGCCCAAGAAACGTAAAACAATTCTTAAAAATGTGGATTAGGGCTTTGCATCCAAGTTTTCCTTAAATTTACATCCTTTTAATACTTTTTTACAAATACAATATCTTTACTTTGTTTATTCTTATGTGGTGCTGAGAATTGAACCCAGTGCCTCACACGTGCTAGGCAAGTGCTCTACCACTGAGCCACAACCCCAGACCCCTTTAATGCTTAGTCTGTTTTCATATCTGTTGTTTTCTAATGAAGAACAAAATTGGGATTGTTCATGGGAAATTTGAAAAATGTTTTTAATAGAAAAATAAGAGGGGCTGGGGATGTGGCTCAAGCGGTAGCGCGCCCACCTGGCATGCGTGCGGCCCGGGTTCGATCCTCAACACCACATACCAACAAAGATGTTGTGTCCGCCGAGAACTAAAAAATAAATATTAAAAATTCTCTCTCTCTCTCTCTCTCTCTCTCCCCTCTCTCATTCTCTCTTTAAAAAAAAATTCTCTCTCTCTCTCTCTCTCTCACTCTCTCTTTAAAAAAAAAGAAAAATAAGAAATATCAATAATAATTACATAATTTTATTCTAAATGGTTGACAGGCTGCTTCTTTATGAACAATATTTATGTTGCTCATAGTTTATATGCTACTAACAAAGGAGAAATTAGTGATGACTTCTATTTCATACTCCCGCTACTTTCCTTATCTGCTTTCTCAATGGTAACTTTAGAACACTGGAGTAGAAAGGACCCAAAGGAGTAAACCGATACCACATTTGTCCCAATAATTCATTTATGTATTTAAATATTTTTTTTTCACTTTTCCTTAAAGCCTTTACTTTGAGACATGATGGAAAAATTTTACAGGTACACATGGAAAAAGACAGACATGATCATGATTGAGTGAAGACAATCTAATCAGTAAACTTCAATGCCTGTTAGCTAATGCTGAAGCTGAAGTTCTGGGAGTATGACATGCTGCAGGGCTGAAAAGAATAGGTAATTAGTATTCCTCTCCTTCTTCCTCACCCTCTCCTTCAACAGAATCCACACCAACCTCCTCATAATCTTTCTCTAGGGCAGCCATGTCCTCACGGGCCTCAGAAAACTCTCCTTCCTCCATCCCCTCACCCACGTACCAGTGAACAAAGGCACGCTTGGCATACATCAGGTCAAACTTGTGATCCAGGCGAGCCCAGGCCTCAGCAATGGCTGTGGTGTTACTCAACATGCACACAGCACGCTGTACCTTGGCCAGGTCTCCACCAGGAACCACAGTGGGAGGCTGGTAATTAATGCCAACCTTGAAGCCAGTGGGGCACCAATCCACAAACTGGATGCTGCGCTTGGTCTTGATGGTGGCAATGGCAGCACTGACATCTTTGGGGACCACATCACCACGGTACAACAGGCAGCAAGCCATGTATTTACCATGGCGGGGGTCACATTTTACCATCTGGTTGGCTGGCTCAAAGCAAGCATTGGTGATCTCTGCTACAGAAAGCTGTTCATGGTAGGCTTTCTCAGCAGAAATGACGGGGGCATATGTGGCCAGAGGGAAGTGGATGCGGGGATGGGGCACCAGGTTGGTCTGGAATTCTGTCAGATCAACGTTCAGGGCTCCATCAAATCTGAGGGAAGCAGTGATAGAAGACACAATCTGGCTAATAAGGCGGTTAAGGTTAGTGTAGGTTGGGCGCTCAATGTCAAGGTTTCTGCGACAGATGTCATAGATGGCCTCATTATCTACCATGAAGGCACAATCAGAGTGCTCCAGGGTAGTGTGGGTGGTGAGGATGGAATTATAGGGCTCAACTACAGCTGTGGAAACCTGGGGGGCTGGGTAAATGGAGAACTCCAGCTTAGACTTCTTGCCATAATCAACAGAGAGTCGTTCCATCAGCAGGGAGGTGAACCCAGAACCAGTTCCCCCACCAAAGCTGTGGAAAACCAAGAAGCCCTGAAGACCTGTGCACTGGTCAGCCAGTTTACGAATTCGGTCCAAGACAAGGTCAATGATCTCCTTGCCAATGGTGTAGTGGCCTCGGGCATAGTTATTGGCAGCATCTTCTTATGTATTTAAATATTTTGAATCAGGCACTGGTGAAAAAGCAGCAAAAATGAAGAAAAACCCTGCTGTCATGGAGTTCAGATCACCCCCATCACCACCATCATTATATTGTGCTTATACACTATGGAAGAAGCGGTATTTGTGTAGTTGAGGGTTTCTGATGATGGAAGTCTCTGTAAGCCTCAGTTTTCATATCTAATACCTGCTTTACCTACTTCATAAAGGTTGAAAGGGGATATGTTAAAGTACTCAGAAAATTGTGACAAACATGGTAAAATTATTTCTAATCCTACCATTAGTATGGATTATAGGGGATAAGCATCTACAATAGCAGGTACTAAGTGCTGCTACTGGGGCTTAAAGAATGGTCACATGATATGGTCATGGGATGATCTAGAAATACTTCCTGTAGATCAGAACATAGCTGAACCTGAAAAGACAATTAGAAGGCTATGTACTTTGAGCTGGGAGTCGGTGGAAGACACACAATAGGAAAGACATTGAGCATAGCAAAGTATCTGTTTTTAAGCCCATGGGCATGAATGGGAAAATAAGGAGCATACCATTTTGGCTGGAACACACTTATGGAGGACAATAGTTCTTCATAAAGGGCAGCTAGAGGACGACTAGTGCTTCACAGGCCAAACAGAGTGGAACCCAAGGTTTGTCTATCTGCATTCCCTAAAAGAGAACCAGCCCATCTCTCTCCAGGTGGTCCTAGTGTTGTCAATCATGGTATTTTGCATCCTTATCCAAAGGAATGTACTTGTGATACAAGCAGGCCCAAAGTCCTTTGCAGAAATTTGAACCATAATGATATATTTGGGCTGCCAGTGGCTATCTTTCCCATTGTTTTTTCTTTTTTGATGAGGAAGGGGGCAGTAACTGGGGATTGACCCCAGGGATACTTTACCACTGGGCTTCATCCCCAACTCTTTTTGAGACCTTCTTGCTAGGAGCCACAAGCAAATATACGATGTATGGCACCTTTGTGAGATGATTATGTTAAGATTTACATTCATATGGAAATTGGACTCCCGCTGTTCACCTTGGCCTGCTACCGGATTCATGTTACGGGACTCATGGAGAGTTCCCATTGGTTGGGGAAGGATAGTAGGAGGGAATTCCGGGGGAGGTCCGGGGGAGGTCCGGGGGACCCCCGGTTCCCTGAACGCGCGGTTGCAGTGGAGGCCCGCAGTAGAGGCCCGCGTGGGAGGACCGGGTTTGGCTTGCCAGCGCCTACAGAGTATTGGCGGCTTTTTCAAAATAAAGTTTTGTTCCTGCTTGAGTGGCTCGTGATTCTGTGCCCAGCCAAGACTGCGGCACCTTCTGGAGAAGGAACGTGCAGGTCTGGTATTCAGATGTGAAAGTCTGCAGATTTCTACTTTCCAGAGTGGTGCTGTAGCTTGAGTGGCTCTCTCTAAGGGGCCACATTCAAAATAGCCAGCCTCCAGCTATCAGTACTATTAATGAACAGGCTTGACAGAGGCTCATTCCCATATCTTCATTCAATGATGATGACCTAGATTTCATTCTTAAAACTCCTTAGCAAAGGCAGGCAAAGTACTTTATGATAACGATAGCCTTCAGAATAAGTGTGGGATTTTTTTTTTTTTTAAATAACACAATTGTACTCTGCTCAGAGTCTATTTCAAGGAAAGAATAAATGTAATACCAGCTACTCAGGAGGCTGAGACAGGAGGATCAAAAGTTTGAGACCAGTCCTGGGAATTCAGAGAGATCTTTTTTTCTCAAAATTGAAAACTAAAAAAGCGGGACTGGGGATATAGCTCAGTTGGTAGAGTGGCTTACCTTGCATACACAAGGCCCTGGGCTCAATGCATGCATAATTTATTTATGCATAAATAAATAAGGGGCTGGGGATGCAGCTCAGTGGTATACTGCCCATGTTCAATCACCATTACCATAAAAATGACCAAATGAATGAATGAATGAAAGTAACTTTGGAGTTGACATGAGCTGGCTCCTATTTCCATTAAATTGAAGGCATTTACAGAAAGGCAAATGGCTAAAAGTTTAAAATACTCATTAATCAAATAACATATCTATGAATCAAAGCCAGGACTAATTCCATCAGAAAACATTGGTATCAAGTGCAATACAGACCAATGGATTTTAAAATAGCATACTACAAAAAGTACACTGAGGCTTGATGCAGTGGCCCACATTTATAATCCCAGCAACTCGGGAAGCTAAGGTAAGTGGATCACAAGAGGAATGCCAGCCTCAGCGATTTAGCAAGATCCTAAGCAAAATTCAGTGAGGACCTGTCTCAAAATTAAAAAGGGTTGGGGATGTAGCCCACTGGTAAAGTGTTCCTGGATTCAATCCCCAGTACATTCTCCCCTTCCATAGACCAAAAGAAAGTTCACTGATAGGGTTTCAAATTCTACATTGCAAATAACCTGTAATAAAACTAGCACCTGTCCAATTTTATTGTCACATCAGAGAATATCCATAATTACCTTTAAAAAAATACCAAAACATTCCTCCTCCTAAACTGCATGTATCAGTCAATCCAAACAACATATTGTAACACAATTGCAGAGGCATTTTTCAAATATGAGAATCCAGCAGTGATCTACTAAATTACTCATTACATTAAAGAGATTTAGAAAAATGTAAAACACTAACTACTCTTCTTACTATTCTCTCTCTCTCTCTCTGGTGGTAGTACTGGGATTGAACCCAGGGGAGCTCTACCATTAAGCTATATCCCCAGCACCTTTTATACTTGTGATCTGCTTCAGTCTCCTGAGTTGCTGGATTTACAGGCTTGGGGGGAGGAGAAGAAAGAAGAAGGAGAAAGAAGGAGGATGAAGGAGGAGGAGGAAGAAGAGGGGGGAGGAGGGGGGGAGGAGGAGAAAGAAAACTTAAATTGAGGCAGAAGATTAAGTTCTAGTACTAGCTCTTTGGAGAGAACTTAGTTAATCTGTTTAATCCCTCTGAACACGTAAGGGATACCTTAGATTACTACTGCAGAGATAAGACAAAAGTGACAAGGAAAACTGATATACATCTGTATCTATGTTACAGAACAAAAAATAAATCAATTGTGTTATCAACTAGTGATTTTAGAAAAGCAAAAGTTCTTCCTATATTCTTTCAAGTTTTCTGCAAATTTGAAATTATTTCAAATTAAAATAAAAATACTTCTATTTTCTAAAAAATAAAAAGTGACAGGAGGAAGCTAATTCCTGGTTTAGGGCTGTAGCTCAGTGGTAAAGCACTTGCCTTGCATGTGTGAGGCACTGGGTTCGATGCTCAGCACCACATAAAAATAAATAAATAAAATAAAGGTATTGTATACATGTACTACAACAACAACAAAGAAAGCTAATTCCTTTCTAATCCTCAACCAAATCTACTTTTTATAATTAGAATTTAGTACTGATACTAAGGTATCTTTGTCCACTTTGCAGACACACAAACAAAAATAAACAACAACAAAAAAATCACTAACCTTTCCTAATTTGAAATTAACAGGATTTTTATATCACTAAGATAGTTAAAAAAATGAGTTCAGAGCCCTAACAATACTTAAAAACACAGGCACTGAAGCAGTCTCCAGCAGGAAGGACATGAGGCCTTAGGATTATCAATTTCTTTTTCACTGTCAAACAACCCAGCATGTTTGTCTTTGAAATGTTCTAAAATACCACACAGCATGCCTCTTTTGCTTCAACCAGAATTTCTGCCAGATGCTTTCCAGAGTAGATGTAGTTGAAGGATGCCACCATGAGGCAGAGGTGTTTACCTGTGAACACCACCCTAATTGACTCCCATGATGACTGACTCACTATCATATTGGCACACTATTTCTATTTCTAAAAAGTGTCTTGGTCCTTTACTGTCTGGTAAGCATGACGACTGGGTGCCAACCATCCCTTCTACATCTTCATATTCCCTCCATCTAAAATATAACCTGTCCTTTTATAGAAAATGGTATTCTTCAATTGCTTTTTTCCTCTACCACAAACTTATACCTATATCTGACCCCTTCATTACTTCTTTTCTTCCTACTTATAAAGAAAGGTATAACCCTCCCACCATCTTTATTTCTTTAATCTGGAAAAAATGCTAAACAAGAGAATATATAAAAAAAATATTATTCTCCTTTCCAAGGAAAGAACGAGTACAATATTCCCTTTAATATCACAATTACCATCCAGTCCTCCAAATTCCTGCATTTGTTTTTCCCCTACCCCCTTCTCTCTTCACTTCTCCGCCAGTGGCTAGGAACACAGTTAAATCTCTGACACTTTCAAAAACCACAAACAAAACCCAAACAGTATTAAAAAAAAAAACCCTTATGGATTAAAAGAAATTTAATTTGCTTTTGATTTTGAGATGGGTGTCTTGTTGTGTTGCCCAGTTTGGACTCCAATTCTCTGGGCTCACATAATCCTCTTACTTCGGCCTCTCAAGTAGCTGGGAGTACAGGCCTATAACCACCATACCTGACTGAAATTTAGATTCTTAATTTGAATAAACTAGTTTTTCTTTTTCATTTATTTTTTACAGGCAAGATCTTATTATGTTCACCAGGCTGGCTGAGAGCTTTCGAGATCAAGAGATTCTCCTGCCTCAAGCCTTGTAAGTAGTTGGGACAAGAGGTATGTACCACCATGACCAATTAAACCAGTTTGTTTATTTATTTGTTTTTGGTGCTGGGGATCAAACCCATGACTTTAGCAAGTGTTCTACCACTGAGCTATGTTACCAGCCACCTAAATATCACTTTAAAAACAAAACAATATACCTGAGGAAAGTATTGGTAATTTGAATAGTGATATTATGGTATTTGATATTATAGAATTGGTGTGTATATGCTAATGGTACTATAATTATGTTTCTTAAATGAATTTTTTTAGAGCACACATCTCAAAGATCAAATGATATGCTGCCTGGGATTTACTTCAAAAAAATATGCAGGGGGCCGAGGATGTAGCTCAGTTGTAGAACAGTTGCTTAGCATGTGCAAGGCCAATGATTCAATCCTTGGTACAGGGTGAAAGGTGATGGGGAGGAGCAAGGGCAGGTTAAGGATGTTGAGTGAGGATCGATGAAATCAGATTGACCACAGAAATCAAACTATGTACTAGAGTCTCTCTTCCTCTAATCTGACTCGCCTATTTTTTTTTAAGAGAGAGGGAGAGAGAGAAAGAGAGAGAGAGAATTTTAATATTTATTTTTTAGTTATTGGCAGACACAACATCTTTGTTTGTATGTGGTGCTGAGAATCGAACCCGGGCCGCACGCATGCCAGGCGAGCGCGCTACCGCTTGAGCCACATCCCCAGCCCCTGACTCACCTATTTTTAACATAAAACATGTTCATGTTGCCTGACACCTAGCAGGTACCTGTAAATGGCTGTTGAATGAACAAATGCTTGTAATTTGGAGGAAGAACATTTCTGGAGATAAAAATACAGACTAGTATTCTTCCAGGTTTTTCATATAGATACAACCTATAAATGAAGACTATTTTTTTTGTAATACTTTTATTCCATTGACTTTATTCACATATTTTTGCTGAATATTAAAATATTATAATTGAGATGGGTGTGGTGGCGCAACCTGTAATCACAGTGGGTTGGGAGGCTGAGGCAGGAGGATTGCAAATTTTAGCCTGCCTCAGCAATTTAGAAAGGCTCTAAGCAACTTAGTGAGACCCTGTCTCAAAATAAATAAAGAAAGAAAGATAAATTCGGGGCTGGGGTTGTGGCTCAGTGGTAGAGCACTCGACTAGCATGCATGAGGCACTGGGTTCGATTCTCAGCACCACATAAAAGTAAAATAAAGATATGGTGTCCACCTAAAACTTAAGAACAAACATTTAAAAACAAATAAATAAATGTGCATATATGTACATATGCATAAAATAAATATGTAATAAACGTATATGCTTTTTCTAAACATCCACCACTATAACACAATAGAAATATTAAACTAGATTACTCAAAGGCTTAAATTTAGACAGAGCAGGTCAAGACACTTGAGAATAAAGTGTCTATTAATAATTAGGTCAAGACAGAAGACAAAATAAACCAGGACTACATATATATGACATAAGGCATAGCTACTCTGATTAGAGGAATATAGAAGCTAGGCTAGGCTCTTTTTTTTCAGACAGACTAGATATAAAATAATCCCATAATGTCAATAACTCATAATGAACATAATTCAAAATGAATCAATTTCTATTTTCATGTTCTGTTAAACAAGTTATATGTATGGAAACATTTAAATTATGAAAGTAGTTAATATGTTCTAAGTTTAAAGTCAGAAAAATTGTTTATTAGTAGCCACAATTAAATTCAATAGTGGGCTGGGTGCAGTGATGCACACCTGTAATCTCTGAGACTAAGGAGGCTGAAGCAGGAGGATCACAAGTTCAAGGGCAGCCTGGGCAAGGCAGTCAGACCCTGGCTCAAAATTTTTAAAAATTAAAAAGTACTGAGGATGTAGTTCAGTAATAAAAGTGCCCGTAGGTTCACTCCCCAGTACCACCAAAAATAAATAAATAAAACAAAATAAATTAAACTGCTTAGAAACCACAAAAAGATACCAAACTGCATTCTTGTCCATGCCCATAATTAATGGCTTCTATTCACTTTATCAATTTATTCCATGCAAGTACAGTTATTGACATTACAGCTCTAAAATGATGAAAAATCACTTTCAAAGTAGGGCAAATTACTTAAGCATATTTCTCATTATAAAAGATTATTGGGACACTTAAATATACAATAATCAAGAAGGAAACTAATGTCCAAAAATTTACTCTTTTCCTGTTTCTGATTTTCTCAGATTCCGAAGGCTTTCTTCACACTCTGATAAGTTTGTTAGCAACTGGGCATGGGGGAACATACCTGTAATCTCAGTGACTTGGGAGGCTGAAGCAGAAAGACTGCAAATTCAAAGTCAGAATGGGCAACTTAGTGAGGCCCTCAGAAACTCAGGGAGAACATGCCTCAATATAAGAAATAAATTGACTGGGGATGTAGTTTAGTGGTAAAGTGCCTCTGGATTCAATCCCCAGTACAAAAAAAAAAAAAAAAAAAAAAAAAGAAGACTGCCAGCAAATGAAGTGGGTCCTTGAAGGGTCTTGGTTTCCCACCCTCTTCATATCCCTCTACCTCCTGACATGGAGCTAGATATGTGGACTGATCCTCCACCCAAGGCGGCACAAAGAGGCATCAGCTCAGTATTGGTTTTATCCTTTGTCCTCTCACGAAACACAACCTTAGGCACGTTTTTTTTCCTACTCTACCTCATATCCTGTTATTATACAAAGAGGCAGGTAAAGCTAGAATCCTAGATATAACAGACCTGTGCAGCTTTGCTGTACTATTACCTAATAAAAGGATAATACTACAGGTAATGATGCAGCAGTTTTTTCTCTTTGCTCTGAAAATAATGCAATAAAAACATAACTAATATTTTAAGTATTATAAGTATTAAGTACTATTATAAGTATTATATATATATATATATATATATATATATATATATATATATATTAGTAGTTGGACATAATATCTTTATTTTTATTTATTTATTTTTATGTGGTGCCGAGGGGCCATCCAGGGCCTCAGGCATACAAGACAAGCGCTCTACCACTGAGCTACAACCCCAGCCCACAAGTTCTATTCCTTTATATTCACTGATCATAATAACCCATTCTTTGGAAGAGGTTGTTAATGGTACATGCAAAAACACACTAAATATTAAGAAGGAAGAGTCAATCAATACCCTAGAAAGTCATCTTTTCTTTTTCTTTTTTTTTTTTTTTTAAAGTTCTTTTCTTTTGCAGTACAGTACTAGGGATTGAAACCAAGAAAGCTCCTATCACTGAGCTACATCCCCAGCCCTTGATTTTTTATTTTGAAATAGGGTCTTGTGAGCTGGGTATGGTGGCACAGTCCTATAAATCCCAGTGACTTGGGAGTCTGAGGCAGGAAGAGTTTAAGTTCAAAGCTGCCCTTAGCAATTTAGCAAAACCCTGTCTCAAAAATTAAAAAAAAAAAAAAAAAATCTAAAAGGCTCAGTGGTTAAGCACACCTGGGTTCAAACTTCAGTACTAAAATAATTAAAAATAAATAAATAGGGCTGGGGATGTGGCTCAAGCCGGTAGCGCGCTCGTCTGGCATGCGTGCGGCCCGGGTTCGATCCTCAGCACCACATACCAACAAAGATGTTGTGTCTGCCAAATACTAAAAAATAAATATTAAAAAAAAATTCTCTCTCTCCCTCTCTCTCACTGTCTCTCACTCTCTCTTTAAAAAAAAAAAAAATATATATATATATATATATATATATATATATATATATATATATATATAAATAAATAAAAGGCAGAGAAATAGGGTCTTGCTGAGTTGCGGAGGCAAGCCTTGCTTATAATCTTTCGCCTCAGTCTCCCAAATTAGCGGGATGACAGGTATCCCACTAAATATCCCACTAATGTTGCACTGTGCCCAGCTGATCAATTTTCTTTTAACCAAATGAAACAAAGACATTCTTTAACTATGACCAATTGGAATTTTATATTTCAATTGACTGACCAGATCCAATTCCAGTTTTTCTTAAACTAAACTGAATAAAACAAAGATACCAACTCTTTAATGTTATCTAGGGCTGCATTCCCTTTATTCGTTCAACTATCACTTAACTACCCATTTGGGTTCTAGGAATAATGCAGCAAATAAAAAGGATAAGACGGGCTGGGGATGTGGCTCAAGCGGTAGCGCACTCGCCTGGAGTGCGTGCGGCCCGGGTTCGATCCTCAGCACCATATACCAACAAAGATGTTGTGTCTGCCGAGAACTAAAAAATAAATATAAAAAAAAAAATCACAAAAAGGATAAGAATCCACATCCTGAGACAACTAACTTTCTAAACAAGTAACTTGAACAGCCGAATGTCAGGAATGAGAGAGTATCCAGCTCTACTTATGCTGGCTAAACTGTATCTAGAGATTATGTTTTATTCTAAGCCTAACAGCTTTAGAGTGTCCAGACAGTGTATCATTAGCAATGTTTTGCATTTCAGCTCCAAATCTACTCTTCACTTTCTATTTGTAATAATAAAACTGGACCCCCTAAATATTTTTCTTATGCCTAGGGTAAGCCCTGGAGGAATATTTCAGGAAGAGATTTCTTTCTATTTCCACTATATTTTCTTCCCTTCTTGTTCCTGTGGTGCTTGCCTGGTATGTGGGACACCAAGTAGTGTTCACTGCCCCGAGTCTCACTGGCATCCCACAAGTGAGGAGCAAATTCTGCTATCATCTCTGCAAATTTCCAATGAGTTTCATTATTATCACCTTCTTAGGGAGTTTTGTGGGAAACCCAGCAAGCAGTATTCTCTCTTGTTAGTCTCAGTCTGTGGCATCTCAGGGACTTCACACTGCAGTGAATTCTAGTTTTAGTTTCTTTTAAGAGCTCTGAATTTCAATCTGGAGTGGGCTTGCTCCCCAGGTTCTCTCTTGCATACTTGGGGGTAAAGTAGTCGTAGCTCTTCCCTGTTTTTGGTTTTCTTATCTTCAGAGTTCTTTTTAGCTCTTAGTAGTTCATCTATCACACTAGTTAACAACTTTTTACATTAGCTTTCCCTAGTTCAGATTACTCTGTTTCTTTTTCCTGAACTGTACTAAAACACAGAATTAGTACCAAAAACAGGCTGTTCCCAGGAGAAAGGCTTAAATCAAAGGATATGGCAATTGATTTGGTCATACTATTGAGTTTAAGTACGAGCTAAGCTAAGCACCTTGCCAGTGGGAAATGGGATGCCAGTAACCCATGGTATAGTGGTAACACAATTAATCAAGGCCTAGGGGGACAGAAACACTAGCATCCAGAAGGAAATAACTTGTGCACGCATGCTCTCTCTCTCTAACCTAGAGTAATGATATATTGGCGAAAACCTGGAGAATATAGGTAGAAGTAGATTTTAAGGATGTTGGTCCAAGGAAGGTGGAATATAATACTACATTGGCCATAACTTGACAATGTGAATGCACTTACTGAAGATTCCAAAATTAAATGTATTAGCTTATGCAACTGGAGGAAGCTTTAACAGTTCAGTTGGTTCACTAAAATTTAGGACTTGAGAATAAACTGTGTTCAATGGGGTACTGATGCCAAAGCTTTTCTGGCTCAAATAGGGAATCTTAGAGAATCTTAGATAGAAATACTGGAATGGATTTTTTTTTTTTTTGGTAAAATAGGGAATCTTAGATAAATTTTATAAAAGGCCAGATGTAAATATTTTAGGCTTTATAGGCTATAAGGTCTCTATCACAACCCCAGTATGACCATGGGGGATGTTACCACTTAAGTAAGTTCCCTGATTTCAAAAGGGATTATGGTGACTGGGGATATAGTTCAGTTGGTAGAGTGTTTGCCTCACATGCACAAGGCCCTGAGTTCCAGCACCACAAAAACAAAACAAAACAACCCCCATAAATCAAAAGGAATAATGTGGTCCTAGAATTGCAGAGGCGAACTGGCAGCACTTAATCACAAAGACAAGGTAGGAAATAAAGACAGTAGAATTGTATCAGTACTTGGAATGCCCTTGGCAGCAGTTAATGATAACCATGTTCCACAGGCAGCCTACAATGATACAAACAGATCAATCTGTATAATTGGAGGAAGGAAGGTAGGCAGACTCTGGCCCTGGTAGGAAAACTCTGATTTGAAAATCAGAGTTGAAACTAGAGTTCTTTCTAGTTTTCAAACCCATATCAATTAGTTAACCAAGATCCACCTGATGAAAGACAAGTGTTTCCATAAATACAATCTAGGACTCCTTATCTAAGCTTCACCAAAGGCCATTTACATGGATGAATGTGGAATAGAAAAAAGGAAACACCCAAACCTCTGGGAGATTAAGAATTCTTAGGGACCCAAATGCTATAACCAGTCAAAGGGAAGACATGAGGAAGTCAGGTAATAGACAAAATGCTTAGTACAAGTCCAACTCACAGTGTGCCCATTTGTACAATGGACCAACTTTGTTCCTGGATTGGCAGAATTCTCAAATTGGCTTTCTGACTCGATTGATAAATCTTTATAACAAGAAGGGCAAAGTGGAAGCCCATAGAACTTCCCCTCCCTAAACTAAGATATTGTGCCAGAAGCAATACAACATCACTAGGAGAATTAAATCAATTAATGCTACCATCAGACTTAAAAAAAACAAACAAACAACAACAAAAAAAAAAAACAGGAGTGGTGATTCCTATCACATCCCCATTTAACTCACCAGCAGCTTGGCCCATGTTGTGAGATGGATCCTGGAGAATGCCTATGGACTATCATAAATTTAATCAGGTAATGGTTCCAATTAAAGCAGATGCCCCAGATATAGTAGTGTCTGTACTGCGGCAAATCAACATGGGTTCCAGCTACAAATTTGACTAATGCCTTTTCCCAAAAAACCAATTTGCTAGTACCCCAGAAGCACTTTTACATGCCTATAGTTCTTGCCTCAGATCTACATCAATTCTCCTATCATTATGATAGGAGAGATCAAACACAATGGCATTACAAAAACAGTACACTAGTTCACTACATTCCACTGTGCTAATTGGGTTTGATGAATAGGAAATAGCAAATAGTCAGATGCTTTAGGAAGATATATACAAACTAGAATATAAACCCCCCCAATTTAGGAATCCTTCATATCAGTCAAGTACTTGGGGATTCAAGGTCTGAAATTTTCCTTTCAAAACGAGTCAGTTGCTACAACATGGTACCAACAATTTAAAAGAAAAAAAAAGATATATCTTAACCCATTTACAAAGTTATAAGGCTGACAGTTTATATTGGGACCAAAAGAAGAGATGACTCTGTAGCAAGTTCAAGTTGCAACTAAACTGCTTTGTCACTTAGGTGTCACTTAGGCCTTACAGTTCAGTAGACCCAATGACACTTGAAATGTCCCTGCAAATAGGGATGTTGAATGAAGCCTCTAGCATACAAGATTAAGAGAATCACAGCCCAGACTCATAAAATCTTGAAGAAAACCTATGTCTTCTACAGATAACTATACACCTTTTAATAATTTGCTTCAGGCTTGAAATTGGGTATTGATAAAGACAAAATGCCTAATTATGGGACATACATAATGTAGCTTTCTGGTCTGAGCTTCTTAGCTAAAAAATGGATATTATCCAAACAACCTTCTCTAGTTGGGCACGTGCAGCACCAATCGAAACAGTATGTAATAGCCCAAATTCAAGAAGGTTCACAGATATGAGTAAGTCATATAGTGGGTTGCTCAAACTTCTTCAATAGACTTCTATTGCACTACTTCCTCTCCAACAACCCATGCTGACAGCCTCCTGAGAGTCCAGATGACCAGCTGACTAAGAAAGGGGGAAAAAGAAAATCCAAACTTATGGTTTATACATGAGTGAGTATAACATGCTGGTGAAACCTGAAAGTGAAAAGCTGCAGCACCAAAGCACACTTGAAGGTAATAGTGAAAGTGGTGAAGAAACAATGATTGCTTTAAATATTTTCTCTTTGTTATATTTTATTTGTAAATACTAATTACTTTCTTTTTTCCTTCTAATTATTTTAAGTTGAAGATTAACTTTGTAATTCATCTCTTTGTAATAGAATATTCCGTGAAACTTTGATTCAAGGAGTGATAAATATGGCCAGCAATGGAAACCATGATATAGGAACTGAGCAACTCTTCATTTTAGGGAAAGAGTGAGGGATTCTTCATTATAAGATAGACAACTTCAGTGGCTTCCTTGCTACATGAGAACTCAAATGAGTATACAGGAGTATTTGGAAGATAAGTGGGCACAAATATAAGACTGTGCCAATAATTAATTGCCTCTCAACTCCAAATCCAGTCTTCATTACCTTGTTTGTAATAAGGTGGACCCATAACCATTTCTCCAGTTGGCAGGAGGTTCAGCTTAGTGGAAGGCACTGAAGAGGGGTCTTTCCCTGGTTCCAGTGTGCTAATTCCTTGCTTCCACAATGCTCTATTGGTGTGAGGGACGCACAATAGTGCTTCACCCCAACAAGTTTTAGTTGGCACTACTGCAGATACCTTCCCAGACAAGTTCTTGCCATACTCCAAAATGGCTCAGTAACATCTCTACACACAGCTTCCTGTTTGCCTACCTTGACTGCAACAATTCAGCAAATACCTTCAGCATCCAGTGAAGACCTCCAATATATGAAGATTGCTTTTAGGAGCAACTTCAAACTTTGTTCTTAAATACCTATCTTAGCCCTACATGTAGTATCTGCTGCCAGTATTTGCTATTTCTGATTTGTCTTTCACCATTAATAGTTAAATTTCCTAACTTTTGAATTACCACTTGGTTTTTGTCTTTTGATCAGAACCTGACTAAATGGAAATTAAAAATGAGATAGTTTAAATTCACATAATATTAAAGGAGGGGACTGGGTTGTAGCTCAGTGGTAGAGGGCTTGCCTAGCACATGTGAAGCAAATAAGTAAAAGTTGTCCATTGACAACTAAAAAATATTTTTAAAAAAGGGACAAATTGAGTTTTTTTTTAATTCAAAGAAAATGAATCAGAAAGCACACATTAATCTCTAAATGTTTAAAACGTTAATCTCTAAATGTTTAAAAAGTTATCAAGTGCAAGAGAACATACTGTATCTTCTTTGCTCAGGATCAACAATAGCAGCAGCAGTTAATAGCATAAGGCTTCTTTATTTTGCAGCAAGACCAAAATACTAACTTATTAACCAGAAAATAGAATTCTTCAGTGAAGAATTCTGGAGAGTCTATGCCAATACTTAAATTTACAACTTACACAACTTTGCATCTTATCATCTCATTTAAATTGTTTAAAGTCCATGAGAGGGCCAGCCTTACCAGATATTTGCAGTCCAAGTCCTAAGTTAATTCACAAAATAAAACATCTGAGCATTACAGCACACACCTGTAATCCCAATGGCTTGGGAGGCTGAGGCAGGAAGACCACAAATTCAAAGCCAACCTTAGCAACTTAGCAAGACTGTGTCTCTGAATAAAATATTTAAAAGGGCTGGGGATGTGGCTCAGTAGTTAAATGCCCCTGGGTTCAATCCCCAGTGTCAAAATATACATAGTATATACAATATCTATTAAAAATACATATATGTATTTATACATCATTCCCCCCGCCCCACAAAAAAAAAAAAAAAAAAAAAAAAAAAACCTCTTCCTCTGTATGCTTGGAGTTCACTTTTGAAGCTTCACCGGCAGTTTTGCTCTCTAGAAAAAGAATATTTGTTTCACAATGGACCAGATATGCTCTAGTTACAGCCAATTAAAATAGTGTTATACAACCACTTAAGTAGGAAAAGAGGCTGATGGCCAAAAAGAAAATTATTTGAGCAAAAAGCATATACTGAGTCAGTATAGTGTTGTACACCTGCAAACCCAGCAACTTGAGAAACTGAAGCAGTTAAGATTGCAAGTTTGAGGCCAGGCTCCACAACTTAGCAAGACCTTACCTCAAAATAAAAAATAAAAGGGTGGGGATTATAGTTTCAGTGGCAGAGTCTTCTGGGTTCAATCTCCAGTACTGAATGGGGAAAAAAATAAAAGTATATACTGGGTTGGGCCTGTAAGGCCTTTCTAATATGGACATTAATCGCCACCCTAATATTACCTTACATTTATTAACTACCTCAACTAGGTTACAAAGCCCTGAAATATTTATTACTTAATCCAAACAACTCTGTGTGTGTGTGTGTGTGTGTGTGTGTTGCTGGAGATCAAACCCAGGGCCTTGCTCATGCTAGGCAAGCACTGAGCTACAGCTAGCTATAGCCCAATAATTATTTTATTATTAGCTCTCTTTTGTGTAGGACTAATCTTAGAGCTCAAAGAGGGCAAATAACTTGCTTAAGAGACCAAAGCTAGTAGATTGTAGAGCTAAGCCTGCTCTTCCCATGGATTTGTCAAATTATGTAACTTTACAAGGAGAAACAGACATTTAACAAATTATTCATTCAACAGTTACTGAGTACCTACTATGAACCAGACATTGTACTATCTGCTGAGCCAAAGCAGTGACCAAAACAAAAATTCTTTCTCAAAATATGTGTATCTATCTCTGTAATACCTATCTTCTTCTAATGGAGAAAGACAACAAATACTATAAACAATTAAGCTGCATGAATTAGAAGCAACTGACAAAAAACAAATGCCATGCAGAAAATTAAAGCAGAGAAATAGTATAGAAGAATGGAAAAGGTATAATTTTAGATACAATAAAGAAGCACTCACTGATAAAGTAGTGAATTATGAGTATATGAAAGTGAAGAATATTCCAGTCAGAGAAAAGAACTAGTGTTCAGAGCCCAAGACAGGGACCCACTTGACTCATTCAAATAACAGGAGCAAGAACACCAGTGAAACAAGATAAGCACAGGAGAAGACTAGAAGATGTGGTAAGAGAAATGACAAAGATATGGTAGGCTCTTCTGGTGTTCGATAAGGACTGTGGCTTTTCCTTTGAGATGGCAAACCATTCTGAGCAAATGAATGACATATTCTACATACAGGGCCATCCTAGATGTTTCTGAGAATACATCACAAGGAACAAATGGAAATTAGGAGACTACTTTGGGAGGTTATTATAGTAGTCAGTGTAAGAGAAAGTGGTATCCATCAGGGAGAGAGTGCGGTGGAGATATTGAGAAGTGGTCAGGTTCCACATCTATTTTTTGATAACCTAGATGTGTGATGTAGATAGAGAGAAGAGGCTATTTTAGCTTGAACAACTAGTACAGAATTCCCATCTAATGAGATGGGGAGCAGGTATTTGTTTACTTTTTGTTTTGTTGCAGGTAGGGATCATGAGTTCAGTTCAGGACATCTCAAATTTGAGATATCAATTTTACATTCATATTTTAAGCTTTAATTTCAATTTCCTTAGTTCTCACCCAACCTCCTCATGGAATTTATATCTGTTCTTACAAAATGTTCCTTATAACTATTCAGCATTTAAGCAGTGTTTACATATTTATGCATTTCTCTCTTCAACTAACTGGACAAACTAGAACAAATCCATAAGGCAGCTAACATATAAAGCATCACTTTAATTCTGAAGAAGTCTGTAGTACACATGTTGGTTAATTTGAAAATCATTTTTTTTAAATGAGCTGGCATTTCTTTCTTCTTTCTTTCTCCCTTCCCTCCTCCTCCTTCTCTCTTTTTAAAATATCTTTATTTTATTTATTTATTTTTATGTGGTGCTGAGGATCAAACCCAGTGCCTCACACAGGCTAGGCAAGTGCTCTACCACTAAGTTACAACTCTAGCCCTTCTCTCTTTTTTCCCCTATCATTTTAACCATTTTTAAGTATACAGTTCAGGGCTGGGGATGTGGCTCAAGCGGTAGCGCGCTCGCCTGGCATGCGTGCGGCCCAGGTTTGATCCTCAGCACCACATACAAACAAAGATGTTGTGTCCACCGAGAACTAAAAAATAAATATTAAAAAATTCTCTCTCTCTCTCTCCTCTATCTTTAAAAAAAGTATACAGTTCAGGATATACTTAAAAATTTACACTGTTGTGCAACAATCAACACCATCTTTAGGAATTTTTCATTTTTTAAAATAATTTGTTTTTAGTTGTTTCTGTTTCTATGAATTTCGACTCTTCTAGGTACCTCACATAAGTAGAATCACATAGCATTTGTTATTAGAATAAGTAGATAAGCATGGGAGTTGGGTAAATGAGAACAAGGCTCACTCCATCTTGAGGAAATATCACCTACCTTGGGAGCCAGAATACCTGCCCATAAACTGCCTTCCTCCTTCACAGCCACCTATTTCTTCTTAAAACTAAAGAAACCACATATGTAAAGAGTGTAAGGGACTTTCCAACTTTGGAGCATACACAGAGCACTGAGGCACTGTGTTCTGGGCGACCCCTGGTTCATTCTAATATCATTTACATAGCAGTTTGCAGCCCCACCCCACACCCCCAGCTTCACATAGGTACTGATGGAAAGTCTTTCAAAAAATCTTCCAACATGACTAAACCAGCACAGGGACACGGAGCAATGGTGGGAAACTACAGTAATTACCCCAAATACATAATACTGAGGAGGCGAGTTTACTAAATATAAAAACTCACCACATGGAAAACTCTGGGTCACACTTCTCTTGGGATGGCCCACACCACGCTCTCTAAATTGTACTTTCACTTCACTAAATTATTCTTATTCTACCTGTGTTTGGCAACTGAAAACTTTCTTTTGTGAAGAACCAAGGAATCCATTGCATGGTATCGTTTGTCTTTTTCTGATTAGTGTTTTTCACTTAGCATAATGTCTTCACAATTCATCCATTTGCAGCATGTCAGAATTTCCTTCCTTTTTAAGGTTGAATTACATTTCATCTAATGGATGTATCACATTTTGTTTATCCATTCATGTGTTGATGGGACACGAGGGTTGCTTCCACCTTTTGGCTTCTGTGAATAACACATATATGAACATGGGTGACATATCAGTTCAAGTCCCTGCTTTTAATTACTCTGGGAATAAATCTGGAAGTCAGATTGCTGGATCATACAGTACTTCGATTTCTAATTCTTATTTTAAAAAAATATTTTCAGTTCTATAGGAACAATACCTTTATTTGTTTTTTTTTTTTTTTTTTTTTAATATGGTGTTGGGGATCAAACCCAATGCCTTGCACATACTGGGCAAGGACTCTACCACTGAACCACAACCCCAGCCCCTATTTTTAATTCTTTAAGAAACCACAACACTGTTTTCCATTGTGCCTGCATAAGCAGGGCACAAAGTTTCCAATCTTTCCATATCCTCATCAACATTAATCAATTTCTATTTTCATTGTGTATACTAGCCATCCTGATGAGTACAAAGTTGTATCTCACTGTGGTTTTGATATATAATTGTATCTCCTTTGTAAGTATTTATTCAAGCCTTCACTGATTTTTTAATCAAGTTTTTTTTGGGGGGTGAGTGGTTACCAAGGATTGAACTCAGGGCCACTTGGCCACTGAGCCACATCCCCAACCCTATTTTGTATTTTATTTACAGACAGGGTCTCACTGAGTTGATTAGTGCCTCGCCATTGCTGAGGCTGGCTTTGAACTTACTCCCGTCTCAGCCTCCCAAACTGCTGGGATTATAGGAGTGCGCCACCACATCTGGATAATCAAGTTTTTTGTTGTTTTTGAGCTGTAATTCCTACCACCACCCCAGGGATTGAAATTAGGGGCATTTAACTGCTTCTCCACATCCCTGGCCCTTTTCTTTTTTATTTAGAGACAGTGCCTTGCTAAATTGCTGAGGTTGGCTTTTAATTTACAATCCTCCCACTTGAGACTCTGGGATTACGAGGCATATGCCACCATACCCAGCAAACTGTTAGGAATTCTTTATATATTTTGGATATTAATCCCTCATCATCGCTTTTTCCTTTGCAATTTATGCTTTCTATGCCAAATCCTAGAAAACATTACTAAATCAAATATCTGAAGGTTTTTCTCCTAAGAAATTTTTAGTTTTAGTCCTTTGATCTGTTTTAAGTTAATTTCTGTACATGGTATAAGGGCCTACCCTCATTCTTTTTCATGTGGAAAAGACTATCCTTTTCCCATTGAACAGTTTTGTCGCCCTTGTCCAAAATCATCTGGCTATATATGTGAGGATTTACTTCTGTCCTATCTATTCTCTTCCTTGGTCTTTAGGTCTACATCTATGTTATCACTACATTGTTGATTACTGAAGCATAGTAGTAAGTTTTGAATCAGTTAGTGTGAGACTTCCAACGTTGTTCTTCTTCAAGATTGTTTTGGCTATTTAGGATCCCTTGAGACTCCATAAAGATTTTAGTGTGAAATTTTCCTTTTCAGCAAAAAAGCATATTGGGATTTTGAGGAAAAATTCACTTTTTAAAAAAGTACATTAAGCTAGGTACAGTGGTATACACCTGTAATCCCAGCTACTCAGGAGGCTGAGGCAGGAGTATTACAAGTTTAAGGATAACCTCGGCAACTTAGCAAGACCCTGTCTCAAAATAAAACATTTTAAAAAGGTTTGGGAATATGGCTCACTGATTAAGTGCTCCAAATCCAATCCCCAGTACCAAAAAATTAAAAAAGAAAGAAAGAAAGAAAGAAAGAAAGACCCAAAGCAAGCAGAAGAAAGGAAACAATATAGAACAGAGTGGAAACAAATGAAAGAGAAAACTAAACACGATCAAAAAAATTTTTTTTAAAGCAACAAAATTGAAACCTTGAGCTGAAGTTATCAAGAATAAAGGAGTGTCAACTCCAATTATTAAAACCAGAAATGAAAGTGTACCAATACAGATCTTATGGAAATAAACAGGCTTATAAGGGAACAGTAAGAACAACTTACAAGCCAACAAATTATATTACCTGGATAAAGTGGGTAAATTCCTAGAAAGACAACTACTGAAACTGATTTAAGAAAATGTTAGGCAATTAAATCTCAAAACTAACTTGTGTGGCTAGTTCTACAGTTTCTAACAATTAGAGTCTGGAATTAATGCCATGATAATAGGGTTCCTTCAAATTTTCCTGTATAGTGTTCAAAGATATCATTCTCAACTTCATCCTTTGTAGCAAGGCATAAGCAGATGATTTTCATGTCAACAGAACCTCAGTTTGAAACTGTCTCTTTGTTGATTGGTCACCAATTGTGCCCCCCTCACAAGCTCTTATGTTTACTGTTTACTCTAACTGAGGTGCAGCATCAAACTGCACATAGTTGCACATTGACAGTGCTTTATTTCTACTAGGCCAGAGTTTTCTGCTTCAAAAATTCTGTCAGCACAGATGTCTACAGTCTGACGCTGAACAAGTACCAATCCAAAAAGTACAAGAGAGGTAACCAATAAGAAATGGCAAACAATGAATAAACATAACCCTACTCAGGTGCTCATGGGGACAATTCTAGGGCACAGACTACACAGTTCCTCAAAAGATCCTAGTAGGTTATGCTCCCTTTTTCCACACTATTGACTTTCCCTCTTTTTATAATTTCTCTTTCCCCAGTCTCCCACTCTCATTCTCTGGGATTGGTTCCCAAAATAAACTTATCTACATGCAAAGTTTGGATTTTCTCCCAGAAAGTAGAGTGTAAGACAGGCTTTAAAACAGGCCTTTAATGATCTATTCCTTCCAACTGCCTTACTGATGCTTAGTTAGCACATATGAAGATCCACTAAGATCTGACATATTGAGACAGAAAGATCAGAGGGCTTATTTTCAGGCTAGGTTTAATGTCAAGTACTATTACCAATTTCAACTTCATCAAATGAAAAATGGACATACTGTTATATATTCTAAGAGCTTCACAAACTCTAATGTTATAAAAATGATAGTTATCCTTACACTAAAGATATATATCAAACAGAAAACTGTCCAAATACAGAATCATGTAAAAATATAAAGTTAATTTATATTAGTGGTATGTGAATATTAACAGTTCTGAGTAAAAATCCTCTGTGATAATGTATGGCTCTATAATGCTTTAATTTTTTAATTTTTAGTCATCAATGGACCTTTATTTTATTTATTTATATGTGGTGCTGAGGATCAAGCCCATGGCCTCAACTCACCAGGCAAGCGTTCTACCACTGAGCCACAACCCCAGCCTGCTTTAAATTTTCTTTTCTTCTTTTTTTTTTAATATTTATTTTTTAGTTCTCGGCGGACACAACATCTTTGTTGGTATGTGGTGCTGAGGATCGAACCCGGGCCGCATGCATGCCAGGCGAGCGCGCTACCGCTTGAGCCACATCCCCAGCCCCTGCTTTAAATTTTCTTTTCTTTTTTTTTAATATTTATTTTTTAGTTTTAGGCGAACACAATATCTCCATTTTATTTTTATATGGTGCTGAGAATCAAACCCAGTGCCTCACACATGCTAGGCGAGCGCGCTACCTCTTGAGCCACATCCCCGGCCCAGCTTTAAATTGAATATATTAATATGTGACTTGTGGAATTGTATATAAGTTAAATTGTAAATAAGTTAAATAACCATAAAAAGTTAAAATATTCCATATTTGCATATGCCTTTTGGCACAGTATGAAATTTCATTCTCTAAAGCAAAGAAAATTGTATGAAAAGTTGTGGCGTGTGTGTATGTGTGTGTGTGTGTGTGTGTGTGTGTGTATTTTTAAAGCTCAGGAAGAAGCTACTTTATCATATTTAACACAAATAGCTCATAGTGTAATAAAAGGCTTTGGTTAAAATTTTTAAGTTCAGTCCAGGAGCTCGTTTTTAAAAAGCCCTAAAGACCCTAGAAGTTTAGAAAGTTAACTTTCTGAAGTCAATTTAATGGTATATGTGATTATTTTTTATTTTTCCTTAGTACTAGGGATGGAATCCAGGGCCTTGCACATTATAGGCAAGCATTCTACCACTGAGCTAAATCTCAGTCAATGTATGTGGATTTTTCTGAAAAGAAATTCTGAATTTTTATCAGAAAACCTATAGCCAAAAAAACTTTAAGAAGCATTAGGTGCTAGAATGTTATTGATATGTCTCCAACATTCAATTCAAATCTAAAAAATAAAGAACTAATGCTTTACAGCTTGGTGTGGTGGTACAATCTATAATCCCAGTTACTTGGGCGGCTGAGATGGAGGATGGCAGTTCGAGGCCAGCCTCAGCAACTTAGTGAGACTCTGCCTCAAAATAAAAAATAAAAAGGGGTGGGGATGCAGCTCAGTGGTAAAGCACCCCTTGGTTCAATCCCCAGTACCCACCCATCCCCCCAAAAAAACTAAAGCTTTGTTTCCAGGACTTGAGGGGCTGAGATGGATATCTTAATGTCTATATTTAGGAGCATCATATGCTATTTTATATGTTTGGACTAAAATTAAATGTCTGCCAAGCTAAAAAACAGTTTTTATGCTAAGCAAATTACCTTTAGAATCTTTTCAATGTCTTAATTCAGTCAACACACTACACTTGTAAATTGATGTGCTGTAAAGAAACACTGGCTCAATGGCTAGGGAACTGGGAATTCTGTGGAATTCTTCCTGGATACATCATTCTGGATTATCAGAAAAATAAAGTTCCAAGATTAAATGTTACTGAATATAACAAGTTTTGCTTAATAAATCAGAAGACACTTCAGGAGGACTGTCAATGTGAATTTAATTGGATTAAACATAAATGTGGTATTAGAAATTATCTAACAATAATTGATATTTCATGGAAACTGCCTTCTGGAAGACCTTTCTGCCATTCTGTCAACTGCCTTTCTCACCAGATATTATTAAATATCAATATTTGTTTGACCACCTTAACTCGTATTACAGATTCTGGCTAAAAGGGAATCTATATTAAGAATAAAAAAACCAACAATGTGGCAAAAAAAGTAAATAATTGTGGAATTATTACAGGTGGGATTAGAAGTTTTTTTAGACTGATAACTCAGATCTCAACAATCTTGATTTACCAAACTTGTATCTTAGTCACATTATACCTCAATAATTAAGACCCCAACCAAAATCCAGTCCATAAGGTGTTAATGTAAGATGTTTATTAGTGTAATTTATTTAGCACAATGATCACATTAAAATGACCCAATATACAAATTATTAAAGTCTAAAGTCACAAAAAATACAAACTTAGGTATATGAATGAAGTTATAAAAAATATTAGTTAAAAACAAAGTTCTGTATCTTTAACACTGGGCAGAGAGAGAGAGAGAGAGAGAGAGAGAGAAAGCATTTTTTTTTTTTAAAGTCACATTTCAATAAAGAAGCCCTGTCCAGTCTGGCTGCCTTACCAGTGAAATAATGAGCCACTGGCAATATGGCATATCATAGCAATACAGCATTTTTTAAAAATGGGATTAACTACTTCATATGAAGTTATACTTCAACCGTTACATTATTTCTTTCCAAATTAAACATCCAAATGAAACAGAACTAACAAAGTCTACCAAATTTAACCAGGTTTTAGTAGAAAAATTCAATAAACCCAGAAATTCATAAAAGAAAAGATTTTAAAATTTCAAACAAAAATAAACATGATCAAATGGAAAGAAAAGTGAAACAAATCAATGTCAGTCGAGAAGTATGAGTGTGCAACAGAAATCTACACCCAGGTTTTTCTACATACCTAGTCCTCAGACAAGCTACAAAGATTGGTTAGAAGCAACAAAACATGATTTCCAAGTAGTTGGCCAAACCCCTCAAAAAACAACCTATTAAAAAAGTGGGAAAGAATTATGTTTGGGTAGTGTGCTTTCTTACGGTAAGGGTTTTCATATTTTATCAACTACTTAGAAGATAAGCCCAAAGTCTTATATGCTTCCCTCAATTATCCTCTGTCTAGAACCTATGGAAAGATTCTTGGCAGAAATAGCACACCTTGTCACCTCTCCTATAGAAGACAGAATGTTTGCCGGGCATGATGGCACATGCCTGTACTCCCAGCTACTTGGGAGGCTGAGGCAGAAGGATCAAAAGTTCAAGGCCAGCTTGGTCAAATTAATTAGACTCTGGAAAAAAAGAAAGAAATGGAATGGAATGCTTCCAGAAGTCACTGCAGGGACTTCTTTGACCTTTCATGATATTCTCTAGTCTTCCTCTCAAATGCAGTTTTCTATCAGAGGGTCTAAAACTATTATATTCCTCAAAATTATTTCTTTTATTGATACGTACATTATCAATAAGAGGACACTAAAAAGGGTACTGCACCATTCTAGATCTCAAACCAGAACTACTCTATGATTTCAAAACATGGTCCATAATTTAAATTCCATTTCTAAAAATCCCATCAAAGATTACTCTTGCAAGGTTTCCATAGAATTTATCCTAAAGGGTTCTCTCTCTCTCTCTCTCTCTCTCTCTCTCTCTCTCTCTCTCTCTATATATATATATATATATATATATATATATATATATATATTTTTTTTTTTTTTTACTTATCAGTTTCCAAAAATTAGAAATGAAAATAAGAAAGTACCACTGAGAAAATCTTCAGACTGAATAAATGTAAATGCTACTGTTCATGGTAAAGGATTTTACACCCAGGTGTATATGTGTGATCCACCAATCCTGCTTGGATGCTGCATACAAAAGGTACTTCCAAGGCCAGGCACATTGTCGAATGCCTACAATCCTGTCTTGAGAGGCTGCAGCAAGACGACCACAAAATTAAGGCTAGCTTTGGCAATCCATAAGACTCTATCTCAAAAGAAAAAGGGATAGGGGTCTAGTTTAATATCAGAGTACCCCTGGGTCCAATCCCCAGTACAGGGGCTGAGGGGATTAGTACTTCTGAATTCAAGGAAATACTAATCCTTAACCATATGAGTCCAACCAGATGATAATTTCTTTAGAAGCCAGGCACAAGGATGCACGCCTCTAGTCCCAGCTACTCAGTAGGTGGGAGGATTGCTTGAGTCCAATTTACACCAGACTAGACAACATAGCAAGACACTGCCTCAAAACAAAACACAATAAAAAACTGGGGACTGAGGGAGTAATTCAGTAGTACAGCACTGGACTAGCATGCATGGGCCCAGCAATACTTTCAAAAACCACACACACACACACACACACACACACACACACACACTCCATAAGAAACCTGCTAAATTGGTTTTAGTTCTTAATTGGTTATTCTGGTTGCAGCTTACTTTCATTCTGGAGTTGTCACAGAAGCAGCCATTTTTATCCTTATCAACATCCTGGTTTTCTAACAATACAGGATTCCAAAAAACTGTAAATTAGTTCTATTTTCTTTAACTTCTCTATTCCTAGTTTGATAGTTCATGATCATGTTCTAAAAGTAATCTTGACTATAAAAAATTAAATATACAACAATAGTGTCAAATTTCCAGAAGAATCTAATGCTAGACCAGTAGATAATAATTTCATGATTAAAAAAATAGTTGGCCCAACTTGCAAATAACAAAGAATGATTTAGTTTGGAGAAATACTTTTCAAAGTTTAATCAGAGCTACTCTAAGCTAGAAAACCTTAAATTAAAATAGCTATCACTACTAAGATTTTGTGAAGATGAAGAGAAACAGGTAGCCTGAAAGAGGACCCTTCATTAAAAGCAAGCTCACAGAGGGAAAAAGCAGGGACAGGAAAGGGAAATTCACTGCAGTACTGGTGACCTCAACCCCTTTATGAAAGCACATGTTCTCATTTGGTGTAATAATATTCTGATTCACATTGAATATTCAAAAACCATATGAAAGGCCAACTAAAAATGTTTAAATGAAAGAAAAATGAGATTGAGTTAAATGATAAAATGAATTAAAAAACAAATAAAACATTAGATGACCTTCATAAAAAATACTAAAATTAAAAAAATTCATCATACACATTGTGCTCACAAAGGGAAAGGAGGATCCATCAAGCCCTGCAGAGCACAAGAAGCAGATGGTTTACTCAGGCATCAGCAGAAATAGGACCCGGAGAACTACCCTCAGATTCTTCTACATGGTGTCCAGGAAGGAAAAGCAAAGCTGCAATATGCTGAAGGTTTTTAGAAGTATAACGGTGCTTAGGAAAGATCACTGGTCTGGTGTTGCAGCAGCCCCAGTGTTGACAGACACTCTAGGCTTCTAGGAGGAGAAAAATAGAAAGGGAGGAAGAAGTAGGAGGGGGAAGGAAAAGGATGGAAAAGCACAGATCATTAGTAAACAGCAAGTTCAACATAGCAAGATGCTCATAATCTCTTTATATTATTAGTAGAGCTGGTGTGCTCTCAGAACTACAAACAATATTTTGAGGGAAATCAAATAGGAATTTTCAAAATGGCACTGAGCTAGGTGCTCTAATTAGTGATTGACAAAATTAGTATCAAGTCACAACATGCCCCCAAAGCATGCACTATTCACCCCTCCTTATTTATCCCTCCCCAGTCAAACATGCATATTTTCAGTAAAATACCTGCTTTAATACAGTCACAAAATAAAATTCAGAACCCAAACAACCCAAATCTACCTAAGGGTGGAGAGATCTTCAAGAGCTGAAAGAACTGCTCTCACAATGTCACTGGGCAGTTCATTTAACAGATTACTTTGTTTTTGTAGTCAGGGAACTAAAAGTTGAAATGGTAAGGGTCAAGCTGCTAGGTTTTTTACCTCCCTACACTATTAAGACTGAGCAGTAGGGAGACTACTGCTCAGTCTTAATAGTGTAGTGGGGTAAAAGAGACTGAGTCTCCTTTGGTCAGATTTGACATCCTGCTGGAAGAAACCCAGCCTAGTTTTGATAATTGTTTCTTTTCGGGTGAAAATGACATCCACTCTTTCCAACTGGCTAGTCAAACTGATCCCCTCCAGCCTATCTTCCCCTGGCACTGTGTCCTGGTTAAAGAAAGCTGAATTTACTCATTTTTTAAAAGTTCATATTCAAGCTTCTTCATTAATCACGGGTGTTATATATTTGCATAAGTACTTTTTAAAAATAAAATCACATAGATAACTCTGCTTTCAAAGCAGATACAGAAATATTCAATATTGCATATGACTACAATTATCAAAAAAAATACAAAAAAGTCAATTCACAAAACTGTAAGGTAAAATGGCTCTTCTGATTGTTTCTAGTTTGTAAAATAAAGAGTAATTTATGAGGTGCTAGTGAGAATGTTAATGTCACTGGGTAAAATCAACATTCACAACAAATAGGACCTAGTTATCGATAACTCTGAGTAATGTGTATGTATGTATACTCTGTGTATACATTCTTAAGGTCATAAAATAACAAATAAATCCTGGAATAACTACTATTGCTAAAAGAAGGCTGAGGCAGTCATCCCAGAAGAAAAACAAAACAAATAAAATAAATGGCTAGTGCTTGACTCCACTGCATTAATGTGAATCAAATTTTGTACCTCAGAGTTAAGAGCACACACTGCTATGTGTAAGAGCAATGTGCTTGAGCACTGGAAGTCAAATCACATAGGCCAACAGTATCAGCCTCATCATAACTGCAAATTAAGTATAGTTATTTATAAAAATATAATACATTAACTCTCATGTAGGCTCCTAAGAAAAGACTTACATTCTATATCTCCTCAGGGATAGACTTCTGCTAGAGTTTGAGAATTTTCCTCACTACAAAGATACTGAGGGGCTCCAGGTTAATGTTGGTTATGAAGTGAAAACCCATAGGAATGTGGTTGGTGCTAGCTGAAAGAATATCAAAGCCCCAGCAGTAGGCTAGGAGTTAAAATTAGGAATAAATTTCAAAAGCAACAGTTAAGGGAAAGAAAAAGAAAAAAACAGGGCAAAAGACAAAGAAAACATTGTAATTTACCGCTTACAGGATTCCTAATACTGTGTTTTGGAAACTAAAGTAAGTGTAGGGAAGACTTAGTTGTACAGGCCAAAAGCTTTCCATATAACATAAACTGATGATGAAAGAGTATTTTTAAGATGGATCCAATTCTTTCTTTCTTTCTTTTTTTTTTTTCATAATGGGAATTGAACACAGAGGCTCTTAACCACTAAGCCATATCCCCAGTCCTTTTTATTTTTTATTTTGAGACAGGGACTCACTAAGTAATTTAGGGCCTTGCTAAGTTGCTAAAGCTGATCTTGAACTTGCAATCCTCCAATCTAAGCCTCCCAAGTTGCTGGGATTACAGGCGTGCACTACCACACCCAGCAAGATGAATCAAATTCTTAAGTGGTACAGTTCCACCAAATATTCAAAGAATATCAAAGGAAATTCATTCTTCTCTTTCCATTGTTAGATATTTCATATGGCAGATCTTCTGATGCCCAACAAAAATGATACCCTCAGAAAAATATGTTCCACTAACAATTCTCCTCAAAAAAGTTTACCAAGGTGTACACTGTAAATATTTCACTTACATATTTGGAGAATCCTTGGAATCACTTACCTGTAGTGTCATTCCCTTCTATTCCATGGTCACCATTGGCTAACACTGTTGGTTTAGAAGATGGAGTACCTACAACAATTACAAAGAATAATTACCCACTAACAAACAGAAAAACGAAAAACAGACCCAATTACTATCTATTTTACTAGTGGAATTTTTGTCAGTCTTTAACATTAGCTTAAAGTACTTAAAACTGTCCAAAATTTAATGCTTCAGTATAAAGAAACCTAGAAACAGAATAGAATCATTCATTCTTCCCCTATTCAAACTATTAAGTATTAACCCTACAGAAAAGGCCTAAAAAGCAAGCCTACGTCTTTTTGTTCCATAAACGATCAAAAACAAACATTAAATTCAGTAAAACCATCATGACCACAGGGTTATAATCTGCGGTTCAAATCAAATGCTCTGAGGACAAAGGACCACTTGAAACAGTTCCCACTCAGAAATCTAGAGTACCATTCATTGCTCCTGAACATAAGGGCTACATAGCAGTCTCTAACATCACTTTTAGAAACAAAGCCTTATTTTTCTTCTTTGTAAGTTAACTAAGGATACTGAGCATCTTTTCATGTGATTGTCTGCCACTCTATTATCTTCTTCAGAAAACAGAATGGTCATATTTTTTAACTGGATTGTTTAAGTTTTTATTAGTGAGTCTTGATAATTATTTATATATTCTGAATATCAATCCTTTGAGTTTTGTAAAATATTGTTTCCTAGTCTTTAACTTATACTTTGATTTTAATTATACTCTTCAAAGAGCAAAAATCTTAAATTTTGATAAGTCTAATTTATCATATTTTCTTTCATGGATTGTTCTTTTGATAGGTATCTTAGAAATTTGCTTAACCCAAGGTCACAGGAATTATTTTCTCCCAAAAGTTTCATACCTTTCATACTTAAGTTTCACACTAAGGCCTATTGATACCTTCAGAGTTAAAGTTTATATGAAATATAAGATGTGGGTCTAGTTTTGTATTTTTATATATGGGTACTTAATTGTTCAGCATCATTTGTTGAAAAGACAATCCTTATTCTACTGAATTCCAAGGGTAAAAATGCAACACTGTAAAAAAAACCGATTAAGCATATTATATGTGCTGCTATTTCTGGGCTATTTATTTATTTATTTATTTATTTATTTATTTATTATATGTAGATACAGGGTCTCACTGAGTTGCTTAGTGCCTCGCCCTTGCTGAGGCTGGCTTTGAACTCACAATCCTCCTGCCTCAGTCTGCTGAGCCGCTAGGATTACAGACGTGCGTCAACATGCCCAGCAGGGCTTTCTATTTTATTCTTTCCCATTGATTTTTTTAAAATATGTAACAGCGGAATACATTACAATTCTTATTACATATATAGAGCACAACTTTTCATATCTCTGGTTGTATATATATTCACATCAATTCATGTCTTCATACATGTACTTTGAATACTAATAATCATCACATTCAAACATCACTAATTACCCCATGCCCCCTCCCTTCCCCTCCCGCCCCTCCGCCCTATCTAGAGTTCATCTATTCCTCTCATGCTCCCTCATCC
The DNA here is from genome assembly GCF_964194105.1 of Spermophilus citellus. Lineage (NCBI taxonomy): Eukaryota > Metazoa > Chordata > Mammalia > Rodentia > Sciuridae > Spermophilus > Spermophilus citellus. Next base: position 17,891,462 of record NC_138184.1, on the reverse strand, counting down.
TAATCCCACTATGAATCAGCCTCCTTATATCAAAGAAAACATTCGGCATTTGGTTTTGGGGGATTGGCTAACTTCACTTAGCATTATCTTCTCTAACTCCATCCATTTACCTGCAAATGCCATGATTTTATTCTCTTTTATTGCTGAGTAATATTCCATTGTGTATATATGCCACATTTTTTTTATCCATTCAGCTATTGAAGAGCATCTAGGTTGGTTCCACAGTTTAGCTGTTGTGAATTGTGCTGCTATAAACATTAAGGTGGCTGTGTCCCTGTAGTATGCTGTTTTTAAGTCCTTTGGGTATAGACCGAGGAGAGGGATAGCTGGGTCAAATTGTGGTTCCATTCCCAATTTTCCAAGAAATTTCCATGATGCTTTCCATATTGGCTGCACCAATTTGAAGGCCCACCAGCAGTATATGAGTGTACTTTTTCCCCCCTATCCTCACCAATACTTATTGTTGTTTGTCTTCATAATAGCTGCCATTCTGACTGGAATGAGATGAAATCTTAGAGTGGTTTTGATTTGCATATCTCTAATTGCTAGTGATGGTGAACAGTTTTTCATGTGTTTGTTGATTGTACATAATCTTTTGAGAAGTGTCTCTTCAGGTCCTTGGCCCATTTATTGATTGGGTTATTTGTTTTATTGGTGTCTAGTTTTTTGAGTTCTTTATATATCCTAGTGATTAGTGTTCTATCTGATGTGTGAGGGGAACATTTGCTCCCAAGATGTAGACTCTCTTTTCACCTCACAGATTGTTTCTTTTGCTGAGAAGAAACTTTTTAGTTTGAGTCCATCCCATTTATTGATTCTTGATTTTAATTCTTGTGCCACAGGAGTCTTATTAAGGAAGTCGGGGCCTAATCCCACATGATGAAGATTAGGGCCTACTTTTTCTTCTATTAGACACAGGGTCTCTGGTTGTATTCCTAAGTCCTTGATCCATTTTGAGTTGAGTTTCGTGCATGGTGAGAGATAGGAGTTTAATTTCATTTTGTTGCATATGGATTTCCAGTTTTCCCAGCACCATTTGTTGAAGAGGCTATTTTTTCTACAATGCATGTTCTTGGCACCTTTGTCTAATATAAGATAATTGTAGTTTTCTGGATTAGTCTCTTTGTCCCCTATTCTGTACCATTGGTCTAAAAGCCTGTTTTGGTACCAATACCATACTGTTTTTGTTACTATTGCTCTGTAGTATAGTTTAAGGTCTGGTATAGTGATGCCATGTGCTTCACTTTTCCTGCTAAGGATTCCTTCAGCTATTCTAGGTCTCTTATTTTTCCACTGATCTTTAAGTCTATACATTTTGCCAAGACAACTGCTTAATTACACTATTTGAGTAGTAAGTCTTTTGGGGGTAGGGAGCAGGGGTTGTACTAGAGATTGAACCCAGCACCTCACCTATGCTAGCTAGGTAAGGGCTGTATCCCAGAACTACATCCCAGCCTTTTTTATTTTGAGATAGGGTCTCACTAAATTGTCCAGGCTGGTCTCCTGGAATTATAGGTGTGTGCCTCTATGTGTGATTTGTACAGTAAGTCTAAAAATAAGATGATGTGGGGCTGGGGCTGGGGCTCAGTGATAGTGCACCTCCCTGGCATGTATGAGGCACCATGTATAAATAAATAAAATAAAGGTCTATCAACAATTAAAAAAAATAAGGTAATGTGACTCCTCCAACTTGGGTCCTTTCCAAATTGTTTTTTGTCCCTTTGCTTTTCCATATAAATTTTAGGACCAATTGCTGATTTATTTTTTTAAAAAAATCTTGATGAGATCTTATTTCAAATGCACTAAATATATAGATCAATTCAGGGAATGCACCACCTTTTTTGAAAGGCTTTGACTATAACATTTCAACAATCTGCTAACTCTGCAATATGTATTGTATGTATCATTCTCAAGATCCTCAGACACATTTCTTTTAAGTGAAAATCTAGGATTTGTACTACTAAAATATAAAATGCAAGACTTTACTTTGGAAGATAACAAATGAATACTAATTCGCTGACCCCCACTAATCCAAGGTAGAAATCCTTTACATAAACTTCTCAGTGAGAAGACCATTCATTCTGTAATCTCAGGAGGAACCAACAAGAACCACTTAAAAAAACAAGATAGACCAAATAAAGAATATCAATTTAACTGGAAGAACTGGGAGATAAAAGTGAAAGATAAATCAGGTATGATGGCACCCAATTGTGTTTCCAGGGATGTGGGAAGCTGAGGCAGAAATGGGATCTCACGTTCAAGCTGGCCTGGGTAACTTAAATTAGACCCCTCTCAGAAAGGAAGCATACAAGAAGCCCTAGATTGGACCACGAAGGCACAGAGGAGAAGACCACACTGTGGCCCCGCATCTACCAATGCATTGATCACCCAGCCCACTTCCATCTTGGGACACTGCAGCCACCTCCATACCACCCCCGACGTGTTAGCCTCTACCTTGGGGCAACAGATAGCTCCTGGAGGCAGCAACCCTCTGTAGCACTGCATCTCCGAACATCATCACACAGCCTGCCCTCTCAGCCCCATCTCTGAAAGCAGTCACCTCCATCTTAGGAACACCTCCGCTGCCGCAATCACCATCTTTAGTTGGGACAGCTTCCAGCATAGGACACCGGCTAGGACCTGGAAGCCTAACATCAATGTAACTATAGATTTGACACTGTCACTACCAACAACTAGGAACACGCTTGCATCCATCTAGAGACAACAATGAGGACCTGGAAGACCATCACCAAGGTCCCTGCAGGCTTGGTCACACCAGAGGTATCCCTGCTAGCCTATTTCTCTTGATTCCTCTTTTACTCTTCTTATGATCTAATACCTCTATATTCTCACCTCCTACGTCATAAACCCCACATCCTATACCCCACCACACACTCTCTTTGTCCACCGTTAGAAACTGTAGACCCCTACGGAAATCTACTACATATATAAATAGTAGACATCATTTCTGTTTATTGCAACAAAACTGTAATTGTCTAAATAAGAGGTATATGGTTTACAGGTGAATACTGTTTGCATTGGGTGCTGTAAATATTGATCTCCTCCCTTAAAGGTGCGATATTGGTTACCTGCAGGGACACTACAAGATTATAGGGTAGAAACTGTAATACCTTGGATCTGCACTGCTAGAGAGGATGACACATGGACAACATGAAAAATTCAGGGAAGAAAGTGCCCCAAACAAACCAAGATGGTACAATAATAGAATCCATTGACAGCACAATAGATCAAATATCAGAGAAGGAGTTCAGAATGTACATAATTAAAATGATCTGCAAAGCAAGTAATGATATAAGAGAGCAAATACAGGCAACAATTGATTGCTCTAACAAAGATAAGAGAGCAAATTCAAGTAAAAAAGATTACTTCAAGAAAGAGACAGAGATTCTGAAAATAATCCAAACAGAAATCCTCTAAGTGAAGGAAACAATAAACCAAATTAAAAAGTCAATAGATGGGCTGGGGATGTGGCTCAAGCGGTAACACGCTTGCCTGGCATGTGTGGGGTACTAGGTTCGATCCTCAGCATCACATACAAATAGAATAAAGATGCTGTGTCCACTGAAAACCAAGAAATAAATACTAAAAAAATCTTCTCTCTCTTAGACTACCTCTAAATAGGGAAGAGAGGTGGGAGGAAAAAAGAGGGAGAAGGGGAGTTGCACGGAAGATGGAAGGAGAACCTCATTGTTATACAGAATACATATATGATGTTGTAATGAGAAAAAGAAAAAAAAAGTGTGTCACATTAGATTGGATAGAGAGAAAGGATGGGAGAGGAGGGGAGGAGTAGGGGGGATAGGAGGGGCAGCAGAATAGAATAGACAATATGATTGATGTATGTACATTCCATGTATGTATTATATGTCAAAATACATTCTGCTGTCATGTATGACTAAAAATAAATAAAAATTAAAATTAAAAAAATCTTCTCTCTCTCTCTCAAAAAAAAAAAAAAAAAAAAAAGAAAGAAAGAAAGTCAATAGAAAGCATCTCCAATAGACTAGATCACTTGGAAGACAGAACCTCAGGCAATGAAGACAAAATATATAATCTTGAAAATAAAGTTGACCACACAGTGAAGATGGTGAGAAACCATGAACAGAATCTCCAAGATTTATGGGATAACATCAAAAAACCAAATCTAAGAATTATCGGGATAGAAAAAGGCACAGAGATACAAAACAAAGGAATGCACAATCTCTTTAACAAAATATCAGAAAATTTCCCAAGCACAAAGAATGAATTGGAAAATCAAAGAGGCTTACAGGACATCAAGTGTACATCCACATAAAGGTTTATTATAATGAAAATGCCTAGCATACAGAATAAGGATAGAATTTTAAAAGGCACAAGAGAAAAGTTTCAGATTACATATAGGGGGAAACCACTTCAGATCTCAGTAGATTTTTCAACCCATACCCTCAAAACCAGAAGATCAGGGAACAACACATACCAAGCTTTGAAAGAAAATGGATGCCAACCAATAAGCTGTAGTCATAGGGATTAAGAATTCTTGGTTAATATTAGAATACAGTTAGAGTTATATACAGTTAATAAGAATATATATTATGTATGAGTATATAAAAATAGGAATAATATAAAAACAATATAAAATTAGAAAGATTATAAAAATAGAAAAATTTATAAATATACAGGAGTATGTTTAGTTTTTTATTTGTATTACAGTTTAGTTTAGAAGATTTGGGTTTCTTGTAGTGACAGGATTGTGGTTAACATTATAGTCTCATATATACATAAAAACATATATAATGATTTATATAAATACATACATAAAGATATAATAGATATTAAAAGTAATATTTATAGTTTATACATGAAAGCTTTTGTTTAGGGTTAACTCAGAGTTACAAATTAGCTTTGTGGTTAGAGTTACAGCTTAAAAATATACTAATATAAACATATAAGTAAAATTATATATAAAAACATAATTACATGTGCTTTTATCTCTAGTTAGGTTTATGGTAAGAGGAACTGTTAAATTTTGTGTTAAAGATAGAGTAAGCCTGAACAAATGAACATATATGAATATATATATATGGATTTCTTTGTGAATTTATAAATATATATCTCACAATATACAGAAATATTCATGAAAAATATTGTTTATATGTAACAATGTTTATGAGCTATATTCCATAATATATAGGTACATTCATATAAATTGTTATGGTTTATATGTATAGAGGTTTCTGTGAGGCATAGTGGTAGGTATAGGAATAAGTTTAGAAAAATAGTTTGCATTAGTTTAGTTTTAAACCTTATTATCCAAATATATGAATTCAATATAAATACATATGTGAAAATATTTAAATGTACATGGATCTGTTTGTAGTTGATTTGAGATGATGTTTACACTGTTGTTTAGATATATTTGATGAATATGTAACTGAATATATGTAAAATTTATGAGGATTTTATTTAGCATTAGAATACATATGTTTATAAACATAAAGGAATATATATGCAAAAAAATATATGGGTATTGCAAGTAATAATTATAATTTTTATATAAAAGACTGATGGTTATGGGTAGGGTTAGGTTTAGCTCTGAGTTAGGGACTAGGCTGAGGGTTACCATTGGAATACCTCTCTCTCTCTCTCATATATATATATATGAATGTAGAATTAAAATTATATGAAAGTTTATAAATATTAAAAAAAGGTCCTAGGTTTGATCCCCAGCACAGCCAAAACATAATAATAATATAAAAAAGGATTACATGCCTGGCACAGTGGCACACGCCTGTAATCCCAGAAGCTCAGGAGGCTGAAGCAGGAAGATAATGAGTTCAAAGCCAGTCTCAGCAAAAGTGAGATGCTACGCAACTCAATGAGACCCTATCTCTCAATAAAATACAAAATAAAGCTGGGGATGTGGCTCAGTGGTTGAGTGCCCTGGAGTTCAATTCCCGGCCCCCCAAAAAAAGGATTAAAAAAGATTTAACAAAAGTTTTAAATAAATTGACCTTCAGATGTGTATCTCTAGCCCAGAGCTCTCCTGAACCCCAGACTTTCCTCAAGCTATCTATCATCTTCTCCATGTGGACTAACAGTAATTTTCACTGAATATACAAGTTGAATTTCTTATGTTTTTATGCCTTCTATAGCCTGCCCATGTTAAATGATGGAGATTCTTTTCTCTCATTTGCTAGGGCCAAAATTCTTACAATAATCCTCGATTCATCTTTAGCAAGGAAAAGGTCTTTTACCTTAGTAAGAACCCTTTTGGTGGAATGGCATGTGGTTTCTATAGCAAATGGGTGAAAAAGAATTGGAAGCCAGGCACAGTGGCACACTACACAATCCCAGAAAGTTGGACAGCTGAGGCAAAAGGAGAACTCGAGGGAGGTTGGGCAACTTAGTGAGATTCTGCCTCAAAATAAAAAGGACTGGAACTGTAGCTCAGTGGTTCAAATCCCCTGGGTTCAATTCCCCACTGCTGGGGGTGGGGGGATTCTATCTCAATCGCACATTCATCTCCTCTACTTTTTCTTTTATCCTGTCACTTCTTTAAAAGAGAAGTGACAATTTTTTCTTTTTAATTATTTATTTATTTTGCATTCCTGGGGACTGAACTCAGAGGTACTTGTACCAATGAACTACATTCCCCAGTCCTTCTTATTTTTAATTTTGAGATAGGTTCTCATTAAGATGCCCAGGCTGGCGTTGAAATTGGGATGCTCCTGCTTTGTTTCATGTCCCAAGTCACTGGGATTATAGGCACATGCCACAGCACTAGATTTTTTTGGCTAGATTTTTTTTCAGTGCTAGGGATCAATCCCAAGGCTTCCTGCGTGCTAGGCAAATGGTCTACCACTGAGACACATCCCAGCCCTAGAATTTTTTTTTTTTAAATGATGGAAAACAAATTACAATCTGTTTGATGTAAGGCCCAGTTAAGTTAATCGAACTGATGATACAAAAGACAGAAAAGACAACTGCAACAATACTGCCCTGGAATGAGAGTAAAGGCAGTTCATTCTCTACAGAACAACAGAAGAGCATAAGTACATGGATGAAGGTAGATTAGAGGGCTATTTATGTATATGGGACTATGTGGATCTCTTCTAATTTAGTCTATTGATTCTATATACTAAAGGTCATCAGCTGAGACTATGAATCTGAGAGCAAATGCTGAAAGTTTGAACAGAAAGAAGATATAAAAACAGTTGCTTACGAAAGTGACGTCTTTACAAACTCACATGTTCTAGGAGCAGAATCCCTGAAATTTGTGCTCTTTATTGAAGTGAAATTGAATTCTCATTTAAATTTTCTATATGTAATAATAATATTTTTAAGAATTCTGCTTGTTGGATTAAATAAGTGAATCTTTAGCTGTTACAGTATCTATTAGATAGTGAGTCAAACAGAAAGTATGCATTTGTGAAAATTGTAAGGTTCAACAGAAAGAACATGAGTTTTAATGGGTTCAGGTTGTGGTTCTATCATTAACTAAATGATCAAATGCCTAAGGCTTGCTAAGACTTAGGTGCCTTGGAGGCTGGGGATGCGGCTCAAGCGGTAGCGCGCTCCCCTGGCAAGTGTGCAGCCCAGGCTCAATCCTCAGCACCACATACAAAACAAAGATGATGTGTCCGCCAAAAACTAAAAAATAAATATTAAAAAAAAAATTCTCTCTCTCTCTTTAAAAAAAAAAAAAAAAAAGACTTAGGTGCCTCACCTGCAAAGTGAGACTAAGCACACTACAAAAGACAAACTTCTCAAATTTCACAGTGCTAAATAAATGTTAATAACTATTGTTATTCTCACTGCTAACTATAAATTGACCAACAATATGTTCCTGACTCTAAGGACCTATAAATTGATCAATAAACTGTAAAATAACATTTTGAGAATACTGTAATCGGTTTACTTTTTTATTACATAAAAATCTTGGTTGGATTTTTCTCTGTCTGGAAATGGCCCACTTTCTCCCTCGAAAGTGTATTCCCGCTTTACCCCAAAAGCTGCTTATTCTCAAGATAACCCACATTCTCCCTTGAGTGTCTCTGCTTCCCTAAATAAACTTCTGACTAAACCTTTGGGGAGGAAAAAAAAAAAGCTTGGCTAGATGATATTACAAGATCTAAGACTACTCCAGGCATACTTGTGAAAGCTAATGCAGAAATAAACAATTTTAACAGAATAAATTAAAATGAAAGAAAAAAGAATTTTAGATTAGGAAAAAGGCTTCCAAACTTCTCTTCCAATTAAGATTTGCTGGACTCTAATCACTGGAATGCTGCACATTACTGAGTAAACCCTAACCCAAAAGACTCTAATACTGCCTTTTCTCACTGATATCCCCAGAAAACCCTTACTTCATGAAATGAAAACTCTCAGCTAAATATATACAGCACTGAAAATAGCACACATATTTTTGAAACATTACATTCTGTAAGATATAAGGATATTCAACTTATACTTATTTAAAATTCCTCTTTCCCCAAGAGATTTCAAATTCCCACAGCTGGAAAATCAACCTGGCACAGAAGGAAAGTATCAGTAAGCTCAGAACATGGGTACCATGTGAAAGCACTATAGTGAATCAGCTTTTGGTATTCCACAGTCTGAATCCAACAGTACTCTCTTCTGCATTAGGCCAACACTGCCCTCTAGTGGCAAACTGATTGGCTGTAATTTCTATAGAAGGAGTCTACTCAGCTGGACAAAAAAAACGGCAATACCTAGTTATTACCCTTTAAAGCCAGGATTTACTTAGGCCCTTTCACTTGGATTAATGCTTCTCAATCTCAGATGTGCATCCAAGTTATCTGTGAGAGCTTTTCAAAATCAGGCCTCATGCCCAGAGTTTCTGATTGTGCATGGGCCCAAGAATTACCCATTGAACAAGCACTCACATGATCTGATACTGCTGGTGGAAAGAACACACTTTGAGAACCACTATCCTACATTAATTCCCTCTTGTACAGAAATAAGCTTTTAGGGGCTGGGGTTGTGGCTCAGTGGTGGAGCGCTTGCCTAGCATGTGTGAGACATAGAGTTTGAGTCTCAGCACCACATAAAAATAAAAAATAAAGGTCCAACAACAACTAATAAAATATTTTTTAAAAAAAAAAGAAATAAGTTTTTAGGAGTTGGGGGTGTAGATCAGTGATAGAGCCCTTGACTGGCATAAGTGAAGCTCTGGGTTCAAACCCCAGTACTACATAAATAAAGATAAATAGATGGATAGATAAATGACAGAAATAGCTTTTAGTTTCAAAGTCCTCTTGGAATGTGGAGAAGAATGCATGTTATTAATATCACAAGTAGAAGAGTATAGAAAAATGTAAGTGACTCATTCACAAATTTAAAAACTATTTGTTCTGTGGGTCAACAGTACATTAAATGTTCATTTGAATAAAAAAGAATTATTTCTTAGTTATTCACATTTGAGAGAAATACTGCTAATAGCAAGCAATCAGTATAAACATACTATTTTTGAAGCAAAACAAAAAACAAAACAAAAAAGTAACACATACTATTTTTGAAGCAAAACAAAACAAAAAAGTAACACATACATTAAGAGAAAGCAACTGAGGGGCTGGAGTTGTGGCTCAGTGGTAGAGCACTTGCCTGGCATGTGTGAGGTCCTGGGTTCAATTCTCAGCACCGAATATAAATAAATAAATAAATAAATAAATAAATAAATAAATAAATAAATAAATAAATAAAAGTATTTACAACCAAAAATTAGTAGAGAGAGAGAGAAAGAGAGCGCGCACGCGCGAGCGAGCGCAATTGAGAATTGTGTTCTAAGGTGAAATGCATTTTATTATTATTTTTAAATGAAAGGCATTTTAGATATACAGTTTGATATTGCTTTTATTCCCAGGTATATGTGGATAGTTTATGAGTAAAGGGAGTAAAAAAGAAGAAAGTAGAGCTAGGGATGTAGCTTAGTGGTAAAGTGCTTGCCTAGCATGCATGAGGCCATGGATTCAACTCCCAGTAGTACAAAAAAGAAAGAAGGAAAAGAAAGTATACAGTATGTAAACAGACAAGACTTAAAACCAATATCAAACTCAGTAGCAACAAGCATCCATGACACTCACACTGTGAACCTAAAATGTTTGGTGCAGGAATTGTACTTGGAGGGAAAAGCAACATTCCTACTTTGTGCTAAATAACATAAAGGCAGCCCTGCTTTCTTGCCCTTCATTTTTAAGTTGAAGGTTAAAAGTAGGGTGGGAGTATAAGAATTTAAGGAAATAAAAACACCATTGTCCAAAGAGTTCTATTACGTGTATGTAACCCATTCAACTGACCTTTCTGTATCTAGATGCAGGAAAGTGGTTAATAAAACTTCCACTGGTTGGCCTGAGACTGCTGCAAAATTTTATCATAAAAGCACCAGTGATATCTTACTGAACCTACTCTGAAAAGAAAATCAAACTTAAAAAGCTAGATGTATAATAAAACATAAAAAGTCTAGAGTCCTTCTGTCACTTCTGAAGAAATGTTCAGAAGAAAGAACATCATATTTAGAATGTTTTAGATAAAAAACAAAAGTGAAATTAATCATTTTGGCAAAACTGACAGTCTGATAATCTATAAAAATCAGACCCACAGAAGGGAAATTGCCATTCACAGCAAAGCCACTCACTGCTCTATATTTCTCAAGTATCTAATAAAGAAACTCCTCTCCTTTCTTCTTCAATGTCTCCAAATAACTACCTTCCATTTCCCTTATTCTCAGCCCAGGCTTCTATAAAAATAAACTTTAGTACACTGACATGGAAAAAAATGGTATTTAATAATTTAAGACATTGCACTTATAAACTTTACTATTATTCTTTTTGAACATGTTAACAAATGCATATATAAAAAATCCAATTAAGCCAAAAGAATATATAGTAAAAAAATGACTCTCCCCAACCCCTACACCACAGCCGGCCAGTTCTCTTTCTCAAGTAATCACTGCCACCAATTTCTACATTAATGAACTTTTAATAAATTATTTACATACTGCAGCTAGCTCAGAGGAGTATGCCTCCTTAGTATGCAGAAGGCCCTGGGTTTGTACATGCACGTTCGCACGCGCGTGCACACACAACAAAAAAAAAGGCAAATGAAGGGGTGGGTTAAAAAAACAAAAAAGGAAACCTTGTTAAAATGAAACTTAATAGAATAGCAGGGAAGGGGTTAATCATCTTTATAAGCAAAATCAATTTCTGAAAAAACTTTCCTCCCAGGGCTGGCGAGTGTACAAGGCCCTGGGTTTGATCCCCAGAATCATAAAAACAAACATAAAACAACTTTCCTCCTCGTAAATAAAGTTAATGTGACGTGGATCAAACCACTGAAAATGAAGTACAAGAAAACTTCCTGTTACTACTTCATTGTCCTTCAGTCCTAGATGGTGAAAGCAATACACAACTAAAGGAAAACAGAAAATGATAAGAAGCAAGATTCTTCCACCAGTGACTGATGGGCTGGGGGCGGGGAGGAAGAGATGAGGAGGAGAAGAGATAGTATTTAAAAAAAAAAAAGCAAATTTTTTTTCTTAGAGTGAATATTTATATGGTGCAATTAGATCATAAACTGTCAACATTTTTCCTAATGATTTGGGGTTACCCTCCTTCCCCAAATAAATCTTCCATATGAAGACAGAGGCAATGTCACCTCTATCCCAACAAGAAAAAGCCAGACCAACCACTGAATCATAACTTGGAATTCACCAGAGGGCTACTTAGGACCACCAAGTAGTAAAAATCCAAATAAAGAGATGCTAGGTGCAATATCAGCAGGTAGAAAAAGTTCAGCTAACTGAAGAATCCCTGGGATCCACAATTACCCAATGGATTCACACCTACTTGGATGACTGTCTTCACTAGATGAGTTTTTTAAAAGGCTTGAGGCAGCATGGAAGATCAGAGGGTCTCCATTGGAGCTATAGCCCTGGTGATGCAGACCTGGAAGAAGACTAAAAGAAAGACATGGGGCTGGAGCTGGAGCTCAATGTCAGAGCACTTGCTTAGCATGTGTGAGGCTCTGTTCAGGATCCCCAGGATGAAGTAGGGAGTATACATATTTCATAAAGGAAAAAAAGGTGAGATGGGAAGACATAACAATCTAAGTGTAGATGTATACATGTGATAACAGATCTTCAAAAACACAAACCAAAACTGAAAGAACTTATGAATTAAAATACAAAATGACATAGAATTCAATCTCAGAGATCCTCAGAACAAGTAAACAGAAGTTTAATAAAGATACAGAAAACCAAACACTTTAACATTAACATTCCAGCCAATAATAGCATAATGCATATTATTTTAAGGCTTGCAGGATATTGACCAAATAGAATTTACTGTAAATCACAAAACAAACCTTGACAATTAAAATAAACTAAAATTTCAATGATATCTTCTGATAGCTATAGAACTAAACTAAAAAATCAATTACAGAAAGCTATCTGAAAACTTGCGGAATGCTACAAATTAAGAAATATCCTTAATAAACCACAGTTCAAAGAGAAATTCACAAGGGAAACTAGGTTTAATTGAATGGAAATAAAAAATACAACATATTAAAATCCATGGGACAGCATGTGATGGCACATGTCTAAAATTCCAGCAGTTCAGGAGGCTGAAGCAGAAGGATCCTGAGTTCAAACCCAGCTTCAGCAACTCAGCAAGAACCTAAAAAACTCAATAAGGCCCTGTGTCTAAATAAAAATGTAAAAGATGGACTAGGGATGTGGCTCAGTGGTTAAGCGCCCCAGGATTCAATCCATGGTCCAAAAAAAGAAAAAAAAAAAAATAGGGTCTCTAACTAACTGTCTATGCAGCTACCATAAGTAAAATGAGCAAATCAACTCAAAGTAAAAAGAAAGAAGAAAATAATAAAGATATGAGCAGAATTGAAAACAGAAAGACAGTAGAAAAAAATTAATGGAACCAAAAAGCTAAATCTTTAAAAATATCAAGATAATTGATATATCTTTATCTAGACTTACCAAGAAAAAGGATACAAATTGTCAATAAGGAAAGAAAGAAGGGTCATAACAATAGGCCCTAGAACATTAAAAAAGATTTTATCTCCATTAATTTGACAACTTAGAGAAAATGAACCAAGGAACTCCTAGAAAGATGCAAATTAGGGCTGAGGAATATAGCTCAATGGTAAAGCACTTGCTTAATATGCATGATACCCTAGGTTCAATCCCCAATGGATATAAAGGAGGTGAGGGGAGACAAAGATACAAATTACCAAAACTCACTTGACAAGAAATAGACAACCTAAATAATCCTCCTATTCTCGCTCTTCAACTGGAGACTGAAACCAGGAGCTTGCACATGCTAGGCAACCACTCAACTACTGAGGGACATCCCCAGTCCTCTCTCTTTCTTCCTTCCTTTCCTTCCTTCCCTTTTTTCTTTCTTTCTTTCTTTCTTTCTTCCTTTTAAGAGGGTCTTGCTAAACTGCCCTGATTGGTCTTGAACTGGGTGAGATCCTCTTGACTCAGTCTCCCAAGTAGCTTAGATTATAGCTGTGTGCCACTATACCTAGTTAGTCCTATTATCTCAAAGAAATTTAGTTCCTAGTTTTAAAAAGTTGACAAAACTAGGCATAGATGGATTAATTGATGAATTCCATCAAACACTGAAAAGAAGAAAACAATATCCATAACATACAAATTATTCTGGAAAACAAAAGAGGGGGGAATACTTTCCCAACTCATTTTATGGAGTCAGCATGACCTCAATTCTAAAGCCAGACAAAGATGTTACCAGACAATGAAAGACCAATATCCCTCATGAATATTGCTGCAAAAATCCTCTCAACCAAATATTTAGCAAATCTGATTCAGAAATATATAAAAACAGCAAATCTCTTTTAAAGGCTTTAATCCATTTTTTAATCCTGACCTGAAGTGACTCTAAAAACAATAAATGGTGTCGAATTCCCATCTAAGATAAATTCTAATTTAAGTACATAATTTTATGTATTTAACTTTACAAGGCTATTTTCAAAGGAAAGGCACAGTAAGGAAATTAAGAAGTAGATTATATAAAAGTTGAAATATCACAGAAGAAACTTTAGAATTAAAGTGATTTATAGGGGCTCAGGAAATAGCTCAACTGGTAGAGTGCTTGACTAGCATGCACAAGCCCCCCATGCCCCAACACACACACACACACACACACACACACACACACACACAAAGTAATTTATAGTCTCATGAACACACACTTAATTAAAAGGTAATGAAGTCTGTCTCTCCAGTTTCTAACAAAGAAATTTAAAGAGAAAGTTACTAGCCTATACTAGAAAACTTGAATGAGTTTCCTCAGGGTTTCTAAGATTATGACCCAAATCATAAACTCCAATTTACTTTCTGAACATATATATTTTCAGTTTGCCTAAAATACTTACCTTCAATCTGGCTGGTATCTGAGCATGGTTTCTTCTTTGACTCAGAGTTCTCAGTTTTCTCGTCCACATCCAGGAGAGGAATATAGTCTGTTTTTCCAACAGTTTCCCCCACAACATCCTCAAAGGCCTCTGACTCCAGTGTGGCAATGAAGTCCCGCTTTATCTCTTCCTCAATTTCTGGAGGTGGCTCTGTTAATGCATCTGCAAGACTGAGGTCAGCCATTCTGTACTGTTGCAACTGCCTGTTTAAGGGGAAAGAGATACTTCATTTGATGAGCACAGCAAAGGGAAAGATTTTTCTAGACACTCTCATGCCTTGCCTTTTTTTAAAAAAGAGGCATAATCAAAAATTTTACAGGTAGGGCTGGGGTTACGGCTCAGTGGAAGAGCATTTGCCTAGCATGTGTGAGGCACTGGGTTTGATTCTCAGCAACACATATAAATAAATGAATAAAGTAAAGGTCCATCAACATCTGAAAAAAAAAAAAGAGAGAGGCTTCCTTATTTAAAAAATGATAAAAGTAACACAAAAGCATTTTGCCTTTTTTTTCCCACTTAATAAAATTAAATACCTTTATTTTATTTATTTATTTTATGTGGTGTTGAGGATCTAACTCACTACCTCACTGCCAGGCAAGCACTCTTCCACGGAGCTACAATCCCAGCTCCTTTTTATTAATGTTTTATTAAATACCAAAAAAAATCATGTTCCAGAAAAGTTTTTTAAAAAGAATACAAAAAGAGGTCAGGTGAGAATATTCCCATAAAATATATTACATTATTATCAGGTGAATGAAAGAGGCTTTCTGACTAAAGACTGAGTATGGGCCTTTTCTCCGAGTGAGTTCTCCTTCACCAGTCACATGGGATAGCCCCATCCACCAAACCACAACCTTCAGCACTGGCATGAAAAATACAGACATGTCCCTGAATTAGGTAAGGAAGATGGCCACATATATTACCATTTTCATAGAATCCCAAACTCTTAATTTTCAAAGATAATCTGAAGCTAAGAAGTATAATTTATTATAGGAACAACTAGAGATGGCTAGCCTGGAAAATACAAAAATCATGTAGTAAAAAGAGCCCAACAGGGTTGCAATAAAGTAAACATTAAGTACATGCAGAGTACAAACATAATACAGAATACTATCCCTGCTTTCAAAGAGTCTAATTTACTACAAACTCCAAGAGACTCATAAGGATAAGGTGAACTATGAGCCATACTATTGAGTGGGTAAATGTAAGTCAAATAGCAATCCTTAGTTGCATAGTGTAACGATCATTGCTTGTGTTCACCAATAAATTTATTCTTCTGATCTCACCCAATACAAACAAACCAGTCCCCATCCCCACAGGATTAGGGCTAAAACTAAAAGTCTGAAAAAAACAATTAGAAGAGGACAATTTTGTGACTACACTCTGAAAAGAAGGCTCATTCTGTTCTTTCAAGGAGAAATGAATTTTCTTCCCATAAATCTTTCTTTTGCTTAATCAGGCAATCTACTTCAGTTGCCTACAACAAATCTCAATGTATGTATCTTGCCCTAAAAAAAAAAAAAATACTGTGGATAGAACCCATGGACACTTTATCACTAAGCTACATCCCCAGTCCTTTTATTTGAGATAGACTTGCTAGTTTACTTAAAAGTCTCACTGGGTTGCCAAGGCTGGCCTTGAACTTGTGATCCTCCTGCCTCAGCAACCTGAGTCTCTGGGATTACAATTGTGCACCCACACCCGACTGCTAACCCAAATTTTTGAAAAGTCAAAATGTATTATGATTCAAGCCACCAAATGGTCAAGGTTTCCTTTCAAGCTCTTCTCAACCATCTACCTCTCCACAACAAATGAAGGACACAGTGAGGAATGTAGTCATTCTCTTCAGTCTTGTTCTCACACATCCTGTCCTCCCACTTACACTATCCTTTCTTTGCTAGAAATATAAAAGTCACAGAACTTTTCACTCATTATTCTTTTTTTGTTTGTTTGTTTGTTTCCACCAAGATGTGTGGCCACCACAATTATAAAACATGTACAAAGCAAATATTTTCCAGAACCCTAAAAAATCAGGGGTCATTTGGTTGGGGATGTGGCTCAAGCGGTAGCGCGCTCGCCTCGAATGCGTGCGGCCCGGGTTCGATCCTCAGCACCACATACCAACAAAGATGTTGTGTCCGCCGAGAACTAAAAAAAAAATAAATATTAAAAATTCTCTCTCTCTCTCTCTCTCTCTCACTCTCTCTCCTCTCTCACTCTCTCTTTAAAAAAAAAAAAAAAAATCAGGGGTCATTCTATCCCCAAAACCCAAATCCAACACCTAAAGGCTTTGCTGTTATGTTTCAATGGTCAAAGTATAAGGTTGAAGGCATAGGTGTTTAAATACTGAATAGCATCAACTACTGAATTCTACTATACAAAACAAAGTACAGATGGGATAATGAAGCCTGGGAATAAGATCTGTTTCTTCTAAGCAGGTGCTAGTAAATAAGATATTTTTCCAGCACAGGGAATGCTGGACGAAATTTGTCCAAATGTATATGGGGCTTGGTGAAAATAGTCATTATATATTCCTTATACTATATAAGAAAAAATAAAATATCAAGATTTAGAAAGATATTAAATACTGAATTTACATAGACTTCCAAATAAAACCTTTTCAAAATTTTAATAAATTTGAGCCTTCTTCCATGTGACTTTTTAATATCAGGCTTCCTACTTGGAGTAGTTACTTTAATTCCTGATCAAGAGTTTCAATAAGGCCAGGCACAGTGACACTCACCTGTAAACCCATTGACTTTGGAGGCTAAGGCAGGAAGATTGTGAGTTCAAAGCCAGCCTCAGCAACTTTGTGAGACACTGTCTCTAAATAAATATAAATAAGGGCTGGGGATGTGGTTCAGTCATTAAGCACCCCTGGGTTCAATCCTGGTACCGAAAAAGAAAAAGAATTATAAATGACTGGGCTGGGGTTGTTGCTCAGTGTAAGAGTACTTCCTTAGTATTATGAGGTCCTGGTTCAATCCTCAGGTACTGAGCAGGTAGCAGGATTGAACTCAGGGGCACCTGACCGCTCAGTCACACCCCCAGCCCTATTTTGTATTTTATTTGCTTATATTTTATTTAGTTGCCAAGTATCTCATCGCTGCTAAGGCTGGCTTTGAAATTCTGATCCTCCTGACTCAGCCTCCAGAGCCGCTGGGATTTCAGGTGTGCGCCACCATGAGTGACCCATCCCATTTTTTTAAAACAGGCAAAGTCTAGATTTATTGAAAGCAAAGGTAGCACTCCTTAAGATAGAGTGGAGTGGGCTGAGCAAGAGAGAGGCTCAAGTTCCCACTGTCTGGAAAATTAGTGTTTTATATGCTCATCTCATCATTTTTTAAAACGGTAGATTTTTTTTTAAATCCTTTTCTTAAAACAAATGTAATATTTAAATTTCCTGTGGCTTGGGGGTGTAGCTCAGTGACAGAGCACTTGCCTAGCCCATGTGAGGCACCACATTAAAATAAAGGAATGATGTCCATCTACAGCTACAAAAATAAAAAATAAAAAGTTAAAGTAAATTTCCTGTGGCTTGAATTCCTTAATCACATCTTTTTTTCAAATCTAGTATTTCAAATCAATAAAAGCTTGCTTCATGCATACAGAAATGTTACACCAACTTCAATTCAATTCAAAGAATAGTGGTAAACATAACTCTTCGCTTTTGTAAAGTAATTATGAATTAAATTATTTATAAATTTGCGTTTCAAACCTGAGGTTTATTTTGAAGCCATAAACTCTGTACTATACTCATTCAGGTCTCAAAAATGTAAATTAAGAGATATTCGTGCTCAAATGTTCACTGCAGCATTATCCAGATTAGCCAAGATAAGGAAACAACCTAAGCATACACTGATGGAAGCTATAGTTTGGGTCTTAAATGTCCTTGGAAGGCCCATGTGTTAAAGCATTGGTCCTCAAATAGGCATTACGGGAGGTTATAAAGCCTTAGGAAGGGCCTAGTGGGAAACCTTCAGATCTTTGGGGATCTGGCTTTGAAAGGGATAATGGAACCCCAGGCCCTCCCTCTTCTTCTTCCACTTCCTGGATAAGAGGTAAGCAGTTTTACTTGGCCAAAGACTCCCACCATGATGTATTGTCACAGGTCTAATGGAATAGAGCAAACCAATCAAGGACTGAAACTTTTTAAACTGTGAGCCAAAATAACTTTTTTTGTAAGTTAATCATCTCAAGAATTTGTTACAGTAATGGAAAGATGACTAACACAATGGATGAATGGGTAAAGAAATCATGGGTGTGTGTGTGTGTGTGTGTGTGTGTGTGTGTGTGTGTGTGTGATGGAATATCATGCATCCATTAAAAAGAACTTTTCATTTGCAACAACATGGATGAAACTTGAAGACATTATACCAAGTGAAAAAAGCCAGAGAAAAACAAAAATACTTCATAATCTCATTTATATGTGGAATCTAGTATATAGTTTCCAGGTACTCTTCCATACATACACACAGACAAGGTAATTAGTTGAGATGGATATGCTAATTTGCTCGACTGCAGTAATCATTTCAGCAAGTATACAAAAACATCACATTGTAACCTTAAGTATACATAATTTTTTATTATTTTTTTTTACAGAGAGGAGAGAGAGAGAGAGAGAGAGAGAGAGAGAGAGAGAATGAATTTTAATATTTATTTTTTAGTTTTCGGCAAACACAACATCTTTCTTTGTATGTGGTGCTGAGGATCGAACCCGGGCCGCACGCATGCCAGGCGAGCGCACTACCGCTTGAGCCACATCCCCAGCCCTACATAATTTTTTAAATGTCAACTAAATAAAACCATTGTTTTTGGTCTTTCCAAAAACATACAAAGAGAATTATTCCCATACCAACTTTTTTCTCCTATTAAGTATCTTTTTTTCTCTTGGTATAGAGGATTGAACCCAGGGCCTCATATATGCTAAGAAAGTGTTCTATCACTGAGCCACATCCCCAGCCCTGAGCAGCTTTTCTTTTTCTTTTTTTTTTTTTAAGATAGAGAGAGAGGAGGGAGAGAGAGAGAGAGAGAGAGAGAGAGAGAGAGAGAGAGAGAGAGAGAGAGAATTTTTAATATTTATTTTTTAGTTCTCGGCGGACACAACCCTGAGCAGCTTTTCATTCTTGAAATCTGTTCCAGCTCTGGGTAAACTCAGCACTATGGCGTTCTTCTCTCTAGAGCTGCTCCCATCCCATCCCAGTCCACACTCAACATGACCAGCAATAATTATACTTTTACCAGTGTGGAACTGGTGACAAAAACTGGTAGTTAAAAAAAAAAAAAAAAAAAAAAGGTAGTTTTGCTGCCAAAAGAGGTAAACTCTATTTGGAGTGGGAATTAGAAATCCTGTGGCATGACAAGAGCCTGCAGCAAATGCAATATCAAACTGAATTTCACTACTAAAATTATGAATTCCTCTAGTGAATAATGACTATTAAATTTAGGCTTCAGGGGCTGGGGATGTGGCTCAAGCGGTAGCGCGCTCGCCTGGCATGCGTGCGGCCCGGGTTCGATCCTCAGCACCACATACCAACAAAGATGTTGTGTCCCCCGAGAACTAAAAAATAAATATTAAAAAAAAAATTCTCTCTCTCTCTCTCACTCTCTCTCCTCTCTCACTCTCTCTTAAAAAAAAAAATCTTTACATTTAGGCTTCAGCAGCTTTTCAGAGGGAATCATAAACAAGAATTCAAATATAATTTCAACTTAAGACAGTAGTAGCAGCACAAGGGCCTAATAGATAAAATTTCCCTCTAGAAATATTCTATAGAAGTCTCACAGTGCAATCTACTCATATTTTTCCTGATTTAGAACACAGGTAGCCAGACTGAGGCAGGTGAACTGCAAGTTTGTTTGTTTTGTACTTTTTATATCATCTATTTTTTTCTCTTTTCACATTTTTTTTACTGGTGCATTTTAGTTGTACATAATGATGGGACTTTTTTGTTACATATTCATATATGTGCAAAATATAACAATATAATTTGGTCCATATTACTCAACACTTCCCCTAAGGACTGCAAGTTTGAGGCTCAGCAACTTAGAGGAACTCTGTCTGGAAATTAAATTTTTAAAAAGGTCTGGGGATGTCGCTCAATGGAAGAACACTTGGCTAGCATACATGAATGAAAACACCAATACATTTTAAATATTATTTAACAGATTGTAGATTCTCAAATAGCAGCTTCTTAATCCACAGTAAACCTTCTCCCCCTAGATCCCTACCTGCACATATTCCCACACCAGCTCCTGGACTAACTGTGGTTTGGCTGTTTAAATTTGCCAGAAGGCAAAACTGATAGAATATAACAAAACTGGAAAGTGAGAAGGTCACTTGACTGAGAGCATCAAGCCAACCACCCAGCATCTGCATCTCAATGGTTTAGCTATTTTTATTTGTCCCACACATAATTAGAAGTATGACTTAAAAACACATGCACACAAACTCTACTATAGAATAGTAATGTTGGAAGTGAAAGTATAAGAGTTTAGTCAGAAAACCTCAGTTTTCAATAAATTAACAAGATTACTTAATTTTCTAGTTATTGTGTTTATGTGATTTTCTGTTTGTTTTGGCACTGGGGATTGAAGCCAAAGATTCTTTACCAGTGAAGCACATACCCAGACCTTTTTCTTTTTGAGACAGGTTCTTGCTAAGATGCTAAAGGTCTCACTTGAGTTTCTGAGGCTGCCCTCAAACTTACAACCCTCCTGTCTCAGCCTCCCAAGTTGCTAGGCTTGGCATGCACTACCACACCCAACTATTTATTGTATCTTATAAGACATACAAGTCTAATATGCTTTTTAAGTGCTCTATAGATTTGTTTAAATGATTCTGAGTTCCATCCTATAATAAATTCATGTATGGGGCTGGGGGTGTGGCTCAAGTGGTAGCGCGCTCGCCTGGCATGCGTGCGGCCCGGGTTCGATCCTCAGCACCACATACAAAAAAGATGTTGTGTCCGCCAATAACTAAAAAATAAATATTAAAAAATTCTCTCTCTTAAAAAAATAAATAAATAAATAAATTCATGTATGAATCTCACCTAACAAAGAATTATTTGATGTTATTTAATATTCAGTTATGCCTTAAATGTTCAGTTACATATTTTATAGACAAAAAGACACAACACAGAATTGCTTTCAAATCTGGATATTCGGGAAAACCAAAAAACATACCCTTGTAAATAAGAAGTACCTACTTTCAAAAAAAATTATCTCTCCTTGATCATTCTTCTTCTATCTGTATAAATAAAAAGGTAACACTAAATGGACGTGTGGGTAAAGTACAAGAGAATTTGAAAGCTGAATACAGAAAATGCTATGTTTCACTGAAGTACTGGTTGAATCTGACATTGTAGCCTTGAGTGAGTCACCTTCTGGGGCAAGTTCCCTAATTGTAAAATGAGAGTGCTATGTTAAATGATTCCTCAGGTTGTTTATTCTTTGAGCTACTTACAATTCAGTTTCATTGATTCAGTTAGCTATTAATAAACAAAACTCATAAGACCCTCAATGTGAATAGGTATGACTCTTATTCCATAAATCAAGTTCTCTCAATTATAACTGTGCTCAACTTTATTAAAAGGCAAAAAAAAAAAAAAAAATGGCAGTAAAGGACTGAAAACAAATTCACCAGTGCACAGTGCCCCGCTTGAGCCAAAGTGACTGGAGCATAAGAAACTCCACCCAGTCCTGGCTAACATCAAAAGAGCCTGACATTGCTCTGCCAGAAAATAAGCCCCATATTATCTAACCAGACACCAAGAGAACACATGGTTTGTAAGCATAGCACTTTTGACATTTGATCTTTCATTCTAACCACATGCCTGAAGTGAAATTATCTGGTGAGAAATGTTTTGAAATAGGTAAACTAAAGGTAGGAGAAAACTACATGACATGATGATAAAGCAAAGAATAGAATCATGGTGTCTTGACTACTGTCTCACTATTAACACATGGCTATGTGCTCATAAATAGTAAATAAGAATATATGATGAAGTTATAAGCACCTTCAGTGGTAGGTAGTTTACTTTAGAATTAATTACTAAACTAAATGTATTAAGATCTTTACAGATTAGTGTTCATTTCTAATTTAAACAAAGTAGTTGCCAGATGTGGTGATGCATACCTGTAATCCCAGCTACTCTGGAGGCTGAGGCAGGAAAATCACAAGTTTTAGGCCAGCCTAAGCAACTTAACAAGACTTTTTTTTTTCTCCCAAAAAGAACTGGGGACGTAGCTCAGTGGGTAGAGCACCCTTGGGTCCAATCCCCAGTATTCCCCTTCCCCTGCCACCTGTCCACCCCCCAAAAAACTGACTAGTAAGTATGCTATGCTTAAAATACAGTGTTTATGCCTTAGGCTTGGAAGGAACCCAACATCCCAGTCAGACCTAGAGACCACTTAAAATCTAACATGTTTAAAGGTATAGCCTACATCATAATATTTTCATATTCAACATTAGATTTCTTTTTTTAGTTTGCTTATTAGCAAGTTTTAATCTACTAAATGATAACTTTATTTACCCAAATTTGGGGGGGCAGGGTTACTGGGGGTTGAATCCAGGGGTGCTTTACCACTGAGCTATATATCCCCAGTCCTTTTTATTTTTTACTTTGAGACAGGGTCTTGCTAAGTTGCTGAGGGTCTCACTAAGTTACTGAATTTGTAATTCTCCTGCCTCAGCTGCACTGCTGTCCTCAGATTGATCTTTAATGAATTTCTTTCAGAGATCTATTACATATCAATCTAAACCTTATTTGTCTTTTTCAATCAACATGGTATTTCATTAGAAGTAAAACTAAATCTTCAGCAAGGTTCTCTTGAGGAATCAGTTACCAATTTACACGTTCACAGGCTCATATTATCTTTGAGGCAAATATGAATTACTCCTACTTCTCAGAAGGAGACCTGCAAACAGCAACAGACACTCAGCAGGATCTCACATCCCTAAGCAATAAACTCCAAACCCCTGAAGAATGTATTACCTTTCTACCCCCAGGTGCCTCCCTATAGTTGCAAAGATAACAGCAGTACTAGTAGGAACTGATGAAATTTCCAGACTTGACAAAGTTCTGTTCATTACAGGATTAGCAACAGGAAAGGACCCTTGATTACTAGAAGAGCTGAGGCCATCACCCAGATAAATTCCTACATGAAAGAACACACTGATACAGGTTTAAAAAAGTTACATTTCACTCCCAAGTAGTTCCCATAACAAAGAGTCCCTTTTCCCACTGCTGCCTTATAGAGCTCTGCCCTCTAAATAGAAAAACACAGCAGACACATGCACATACAGAAAACCTGTATGACAAAGCTCAAAGCCTAGTTTTCTTACTTACATTAACTATCCAGGCAGCTTGTGTTTGGTCCTGACTGAATACATTTTTGGATCTATAAACAGGCACCAGTCTGTGACATTTCTGACCAAATAAATTTAAATCTATTCCTCCAAGAAGAATAATCTACACCAGATACCTCCCACTGTTAGCCATGTGATGCAGATAGCATGTCTTGCTGAAGTCTGGTTATATGAGCCAAAACAAGAGATGACAATGACACAGCACTTACATTTCTGTTATAACTATCCTTAAAAGTGAATCTTCAATTTTATTTCAATAAAAATAATGTGAGGGCTGGGTAATATAGCACAGTTGGAAGAGTGCTTGCCTCACATGCACAAGGCCCTGGGTTCAATCCACAGCACCATAAATAAATAAATAAATAAATAATACTATGTTACATTAAGAAATAAATAAAGTGAATCTTAAGAAGACTCTCAATATCTAACACCTCAAAGTTTTGAAAAAGAGAAGGCATTTTTTTTAACTTTCCTATTTATTCCATTTATTTTTCCTCCCCTTAGTTAACATAGTAAAGCACTGAGTTGGTCTATATCTACCCAAAATTATTTCTCACCATTTAAGATATCCAAAGACTTTTAAAAACACCAGTTCAAATGACCTATGACTTATTACCCTAACTTTAACAGGTAAAAAAAAATGAGTTCCAGAGAAAACAAGTCATTTATAAATGAAGCTAGGACTACGGATCAGGCTTAGAGAAACCAGAGAATATAGAAACAGAAGTGGAATGAAAAAAATAAAGAAAACCTTGCAGTTTTGAAGTTTCTGCTTTTATCTGACACAATGACATCACCATACTCTAAATACGTTTTAAGTATATCAACCTTACCTACATACCTATCATTATACCTACTTAAAGGTATGGAGGCAGTTAAGAAGAATACTGAACATTGAGAAAACACCCAAGTTGCCTAGTATGGTGACACACACCTGCAATCCCAACATCTTGGGAGGCTGAGGCAAAGGATCCCAAGTTCAAGGCCAGCCCTCAGCAATTAATGAGGCCCTAAGCAACTTAGCAAGATCCTGTCTAAAAAAACAACAACAACAAAAAAAAAACTAAAGGGCTGGGGATATGCCTCAGTGGTTAAGCCCCTGAGTTCAATTCCTGGTAATGAGAAAGAAAAAAAAAAAAAAAACTCCAGTTAATTTAAAAGTCCCCCAATTCCTATTAATGGAATTTTTTTTTTTTTTTAATTCTAGCAGCTCCTGAAGCTGAGGCAATAGGATCTTGAGTTCAAAGCCAACCTCTTCAACTTAGTGAGGCCCTAAGCAACTCAGTGAGAACTTGTCTCTAAAGAAAAAATATAAAAAGGGCTGAGGATGTGGCTCAGTGGTTAAGTGCCCCTGGCTGGGTTCAATCTCTGGTACCAAAAAAAAAAAAAAAAAAAAAAAAAAAAAAAATATTCAGGGAGGCAGGGATCTCATGAAAATCAAAGGAACTTAGTGGGCTGGGGATGTGGCTCAAGCGGTAGCGCGCTCGCCTAGCATGCGTGCGGCCCGGGTTCGATCCTCAGCACCACATACCAACAAAGATGTTGTGTCCGCCGAGAACTAAAAAATAAATATTAAAAATTCTCTCTCTCTCTCTCTCTCTCTCTCTCTCTCTCCTCTCTCTCTCTTAAAAAAAAAAAAGGAACTTAGTAAGAATGAGGAGACCAGGTGGTAAAGGGGGGTTCATGGGGGATGCTGAGGATTGATATTGGCCAAAATTATTATATTGTGTGCATGCACAAATATGTAACAACAAATTCCACCATTATGCACAACTATAATATGCCAATAAAAAAATGTGGAAAGAAAAAAAATTCAAACTCAGTAGGTGCTATCAAGGCCACAGGTACCTGAAAACCCAGTCATATCACCTACCATAATCAATAGCTGTCCATGCAGGGAGGGTCTCCCTATATTTTAGTCACATCTGTCATTTTGCAAGCATGTCATTCACATGACCACTGTACACCTTGCTCATATTGTTCTCCACACCTGCATCTCTCTTTTCTCTCTCTCCATTGGTCAAAGTCTCAAACTCAAGGTCCAAATGGACTATCACTATATGTGATTCCGTTTTAGAATCTCCTAGTGCTATTCAGAACTAGTGTTATCATCTGTACCTGCATTGTAAAAGTACAGTCTGATCTGTACCTGTTAGTTGTATATAATAGTTTCTGTAAAATGCTAGGTCCCAAAGGGGAAGGACCATCCCTAAATGCTGTGTACACCCTCCCTGCCCTTAGATTATTTTATACAGGAGATGGCCAAACAATAAAAATCAATAACACAAGGGTCTAGCTAAATAAATAGTTCTACAATGATATAAAGAAAATTAATAAAAACTGAATCTAATTTAAAATTAATCAGAGGTTCTGAAACTCTTCAGAACTCAAAAAATAAACAAAGCATCACCACTAATAAAGAATATTCACTTCATTCCTTCCACTTCCTAAACATAGTTTGTGCCAAAGCAATCATGTTTGCAATTATGGAAAGAAAACCAACAGGGAGTATCCAAATAAACCAGCTAAGCTCTCCATGCTAGGCCATCTTATCGTTTATTAGGCAGAGTAATAAAAATAGCTCTCTGTTTTTAGAAAAGCACAACAACATGATGCAATGTAGCAAAAACAAATATTTAGTAAAGAAATCAGCTACCATCACCAAGTTAATATCATACATATTAAAACATTTATATTATTAATCTGCTATCTTTCTATGGTATCAACTCATCTCTCAGGGAGTTATAAGATATAATGTCATTTTAAGATTGAGTATTCACACTCAATTCATATCAGCTTTTAATTTTTAAGAACTATTTTATTTAAGAAAAACCTCTCCATCAAGCAAAGTTTGGTTTCACTCTATATTATCATATAAGATGTTGGTAAAAAATGAAATAAAGTGGCGTGTAAAATCAGGAAAGGGTAGGAATTTGTGCTAACAATTCTGTAATTATGTATTTACAATATGTGTTCCTCCCAGAAGATCTAATATAATAAACATGCAGTAAATACACCTTCATCCTGCTAGGTGTGCTCTGTTCTGTATCATGACACAAGCCTTCTCTTGCTGGGAGTGATTGTATGACCAGCTGAAAGTACCCTCATGCCTCTTCCACTATTGGTCCTAAGCACAGAATCAGCACTGAGATAAGAGTAGTTTGTCCCTTTTGAACAAGAAAGAGAAGATATAAACTTTACAGGACTACTTAGAAGGCATTTTGTAGTAATGGTAAATATTTTACTTTAATGTATAAATACCTTACAGATGCTTAGAAGTAAAAATAACATTGGGTAAAAATTAAAGAAAAAAATCAAAGTAAGCTTTTAAGTTTTTTTTTTGTTGTTGTTGCTGTTTGTTTGGTGGCGGGGGGGGGGGGGGGGGGGGGCAGTTCTAAGAATTTAACCCAGGGGCAATTTACCAATGAAATATACCCCATGTCCATTTTATTTTTTATTGAGGCAGGGTCTCACTAAGTTGCTGAGGCTAGCCTGAAACTTATGATCCTCCTGCCTTCTTAGCTTCCCATGTCACAGGGATTACAGGGGTGCACCACCACTCCCAATTTTTTTTTAAATGGTGCTGGTGACATTTTGCTAAGCAAGTGCTTTTGTTAACATAATTTTGAACATTTTATCTTAAATGAAGATAGAAAACAGTTAAAAGTAAAAATCATTAAATGGATTCTTATTTTACATACACACATATGTGTATATATGCTAAAATTATATAATATTATGTATTCCAGAAGAATTACCACAGAATCATTAACTGTTCAGGATAGGACTGAGCAATTACATATTTTTTTAAATTTTACTTATTTATTCACTTTAGTTGTTGATGGATCTTTTTTTTTATTATTTATATGTGGTGCTGAGAATCAAACCCAGTGCCTCACACATTCGAGGCAAGTGCTCTACCACTGGACCACAACCCCAGTCCCAGCAATCACAGAAAAGTTGATTTTGAAGGGGACCTACAATTGAGAGTCACTAAATTAATCAACAATCTGCATAATCCATTCAACATAAAATATTCACTGAAATTAAATATAACAGTTCTTCTACAACTTAACATTAGACACTTTAGACTCACTTTGTTAGAAGTAGAGCCTGAGAGGGATTTCTGTAAAAGTGACCTTCTGAGGGAATATTCTCAGGAGAAACCTATGTAAAGCAAGAAAAACTATGGTTTTAGCTGAAGTCTAGCCTCTACTTGTTCTATGAGAAGCTCTGAAAAACAACTACACATGAAGTCAATACCACATGACCAGGGGTCATAGTTTCATATCTCTTATCAGACAGTCATTGGCTGAGGGCTGTGTGAAATCTGAGTTAGAACCTCCCATACATCTCTGAAGGTGGCACCTAACTACTGTGGACCTGACAATTAACACGTCAGCTGGGATGGGGGAGCAACTAGCTGGTAAAGGGGTTCTGAATATTACCAGCACTACTAAAAAAGTTCAACCATATAACAAAAAGGCATATCAAATTGGCTGAGGTATATAAATATCAAGCAAAATAAACTCTAAGAAAATAAAAAGATAAACACAAAATGACAAAAATTAAACAAGATTTAGCAATACTGAATATTATACTTATATAAAACTTACAGAAATATGAGGATAAACAGGTGAGGAATATTTTAAGACACACCCAATAAAGGAATACCATAATGTATATATTGCTCAGAAACCAATATAGCATACAGATAAAAATCGGTTAAGTATACACCTTAAGTAAAAACCTTAAGGTTTGAATAATATAAAGAAAAAGTCTCAGCTAATGAACTATATGATATACTAGAGAAAGGACATTTTCTCTTCTACCATATTGTGGAACTTTTTTAAATGTTTATTTATTCATTGTGGTTTATGATGTTAGGGACTGAATCCAGGGCCTCCCTCACATGAACCAGGTCTATATTCCTGGCCTCTACTTATTTTTAAAATCAATGTATATGTGCTCTCTTCTCCGGTCTCTAGTCTCGTCATCTTCTCTTGCCCTCCAGTGCTGCCATGCCCTGTTCTGAAAAAGTAACCGCCATCTCCCCCAGCAAGCGGCCCGCCTGCGGACGAGAGAGGCTTGCCGCTCGGCTTTGTATGACTATTGGAGCATGCCATGGCCCCTACCTGGGGGTCCGCACTGGCCGTGGGCTATGACCTGTACAGTGCCTATGATTATATAGTACCACCTATGGAGAAAGCCTTTGTGTAAACAGACATTCAGATAGCTCTTCCTTCTGGGTGCTATGGAAGAACAGCTCCGCGTTCTGGCTTGGCTGCAAAATATTCCATACATGTAGGAGCTGGTGTCATAATGTTGGTGTTATGTTATTTAATTTTGGCAAAGAGAAGTTTGGAGTAAAAAAAAAAAAAAAGGTGATCAAATAGCAGAGCTCATTTGTGAATGGATTTTTTATCCAGATATAGAAGATGATCAAGTGTTGAATGACACTGAAAGGGGTTCAGGAGGTTTTGGTTCTATTGGACAGAATCAAAATATAGGACAAGTATAGAAAAATGTTACTTTCTCTTAAAAATAAAGACTTTCTGTTTAGTATTTTGCACAACTGTAAAGCTAGCTTTAGCTTCTAAAAGTTTATTTTTTTTTACAATAAATGAAAGAGTTTTTTTAGTATCACATGGAAACTTTCTTGTATTTTTTTCAGTTTATGGTTGTATGTAAATCTGTGGTAACCTAATGCAAAATTTTTAAAATCAAATGTACATTAATATAAAATTTTTTTACAATGTTCAATAAATTATATCCTTTCAAATAAAATAAATGTATAGGTCTTAGAGCAAGTCTTCATTTTAAAAATCATTATTGTATAACCCATGTTCATGAAGCCTATCATAAGGCAGCTGGAAAAACTGAAAGAACTTTTTAAATATTTTATAGAAAATTCTAACACACTACAAATATCCCATGAGCTAAACCATAAGAGAAATTTTAAAATACTTAGAAGTGAACAACCATAATGCTTCACATCAAAGTTATTATTATTACTATTGATTATAAATTGTTGATAATATACCCTTGATAACAAAAGCAGACAAAAAGAATGGCAGAAATTATAAGCTAAACTGAACTAAAAAACTTAGATCAGCTGAGCACAGTGGAGCACGACTGTAATCCCAGCAGCTCGGGAGGCTGAGACAGAATGATCCTGAGTTCAAAGCCAGCCTTAGCAACAGCGAGGTGCTAAGCAACACAGTGAGATCCTGTCTCTAATAAAATACAAAATTGGGCTGGGAATGTGGCTCAGTGGTTGAGTGCCCCTGAGTTCAATTCTTGGTTTAAAAAAAAAAAAAAAAACACCTTAGATCAAGGGGCTGGGGTTGTGGCTTGGTGGTAGAGCACTTGAATAGCATGTGTGAGGCACTGGGTGTGATTCTGAGCACTGCATATAAATAAATGAATAAAATAAAAGTCATCAACAACTAAAAGAAGAAGAAGAATTGCAAAAAAAGAAAATAACTTAGATCAAGGATCAGCGGACACTTTCTGAAAACAGCAAAGAGTTTAAACTTTGTGGTACACATAATATTTATTTATCACAACTACAGGTAGTCTTTGTTTTGCAAGGTTCTAATATGTATGTATTTCAGTTACCATGGTTCAATTAAATAATATCAGTCCCCAACAGCACAATTCAAATTTTAGTTACCACAGTATATTAACTGTAATTGACAAAGTACCAAATTTGCTGCCAGTACTTGGTCTACATAAGTACACTATATAAGTAACACATGCCTGTGATTGGTTACTGTGTCTGTTATTCAGTTTATGCACAGGCAGCAAAGTATAGACAATGTCATTTCCTCATTTTCAAGTTATCAACCCATGTGACAATTTTCAAAAATGGTTAACTGGGGCTGGGTTGTGGCTCAGTGGTACAGCTCTTGCCTGGCATGCGTGAGGCACTGGGTTCAACCCTCAGCATCATATAAATATAAAATAAAGATACTGTGTCCACCTAAAACTAAAAAATAAATATTTAAATGGGGGGGCGGGGCTGGAGATGAAGCTCAGTGGTAAAGTGCCCCAGGTTCAATTCCCCGAACCATCCCCCCCCAAAAAAAAACCCTTAGGAATAACTTTAATGAGCAATATCAATATCAATGACTGTTACACAGAAAACAAAAAAAAAAACTTGATGACAAATTTAATTTCAAATTTTTAAAAAATGTTCAATAAATGATATAATTTCAAATTAAAAAAATAAAATAAAAATAAACCACAACCCCAGCCCCTTGATCTAAGGTGTATGTAGTATGTACTAGAAGTCTCGATATTTAAAGATGTTAATTATCCCCAAATTGATCTACAGATTCAACATAATCCTAAGTAAAACCCAATAGCATTTTATTTTGTTTTGTTTTGTTTTGTTTTTGGTCCTGGGGATTGAACCCAGGGGTGATTAACCACTGAGCCACATAAATCCCCAGCTCTGTTTTTGTATTTTATTTAGAGACAGAATCTCACTGAGTTGCTTTGGGTCTCAAGAAGTTGCTGAGGCTAGCTTTGAACTTGAAATCCTCAAACCCTCAGCCTCCTGAGCCACTAGAATTACAGGTGAGTGCCATAGCACACAGCTCAATGGGTTTTATTCTATTTAAATCAAATTAAAAAGTTGATTCTCTTGGACTGGGGCTGGGGCTCAGCAGTAGTGCACCTGCCTGGCATGTGTAAGGCACTGAGTTGGATAAATAAAGGTCTATCAACAACTTAAAAAAATATTTAAAAAATTTTTTTTAATTCTCAATTTTAAGTGGAAATAAAAGGAACCATGAATAGCCAAGACAATCTTGGGGAACAAATTTAAATTAACTCATTAATGGATGGAACTATATCAAAACACTGAAAATTGATGACAGTTTCTCACCTAGTAATTTAGCAATTTCCTATGTTTAAACTTTAAATAAAATAACAAAGACATTGTAGTGCCCAGCATAATCATCAGAAAATGGACAATGCAAGAGAATAGTTTCAAGACAGAACCATATATATGTAAGTACTGTAGTATTGATAAGTTTTCCAATACTGTAAAAAATAATACAGGTTGAAAATTTCATAAAGAAAACAAATTTAGTTCATAGTTTGGGAAGCTAAAAGTACAAGATCAGGAAGCTCCATCAATTCAGCCTCTGGTAAGGGTCCCTTCCTTAGCTGGGTCACCTCAAAACAGGTGGCATCATGGTGGGAGAATGTGTGAGCAAGAAAGAGATCACGTGGCGCAAA
The DNA here is from genome assembly GCF_964194105.1 of Spermophilus citellus. Taxonomy (NCBI): domain Eukaryota; kingdom Metazoa; phylum Chordata; class Mammalia; order Rodentia; family Sciuridae; genus Spermophilus; species Spermophilus citellus. The sequence continues at coordinate 17,859,376 of NC_138184.1, read as the reverse complement.
AGAAAGCCAGAGCCAGAATGAGGAGGGATCATAATGACCACCTACTAAGCCCCAACTCTAAAAGGGTGCACCACCTCTGAACATCATCATACTGAGAACCAAGCTTCCAACACATGTGCCTTTTGGAGGTACAGACCAGATCCAAATCATAGAAGATACTCAACAAATGGGACAATGCAGAGCAGTGGGGGAAAGATGTGTCCGCCGAGAACTAAAAAATAATAAATATTTAAAAAATTCTCTCTCTCTCTCCTCTCTCTCTTAAAAAAAAAAAAGTTTAAAAATAAATAAATAAATAAATGGTGCTGTGTTCAATGGGTATTGAGCATATTAATAATAATAATAATAATAATAATAAATTCCAGATAAATGGCAGGCCTAAATGTGGAAAGTAAAATGATAAAGCTTCTACAAGATAATATGGAAAATATGAATATCTTCATCATCATGAGAGGTACAGAAGAGACAGTCAAGATGGAGACATTAGAAAATAAAAATATCCCTAAGCTGTAAGATTGTCTTCTTTTTTTCTAGTAGCAACACTCAGATATTAGGAAAAAAAAATAGTGATGGCTTTAAAACGAAAAGAGCACCTTGAGGGGCTGGGGCTGTGGCTCAGTGGTAGAGTGCTCGCCTAACATGTGTCAGGCTCTAGGTTCAATCCTCAGCACCACATTAAAAAAATAAATAAATAAACAAAATAAAGGTATTGTGTCCATGTACAACTTATTAAAAAAAATTTTAAAAAAAAGAGCACCTTGAAGGTATAACTCATTGGTAGAGCATGTGTTTGTTTAACCCACAGGAGGCTCTGGGATTCACAGCACCAAAAACAAAACAAAGAAACTCAGATTAATTTGAAGCTAGCTTTTCATAGTTTATCCATCTACTAAATGACACACTGTAAATCCATGCACTATTTATGAAAAAGAATTAAGAAAATGAAAAATGTCATGGGAAAGTCTTAGTATACAAGAAAAAAAATCGAAATGAAATCCCAGAATGATAATGTTCTAGATCTAGAAATAATTTATCCAAAATTAGTCTTTAAACAAACAGTGTAAGTGAATGATTCTAGACATGAAGGGCAATGGCACATTTAAAAAAACAAATTAAAAATGGGGGAGGCACAATTTATTGAAAGGGGACCTAAACAAGAAAGTACTGTTACAAATATAATACAAACTAGATTGCGCCATTATTTTGCACTAATTACATATTTTAAAAGTGCATTTAAGGGGTGGGGATTGTAGCTCAGTGGTAGAGTGCTTGCCTAGCATGTGTGAGGCACTGGGTTTAAGCCTCAGCACCAAATAAAAATAAAGTTAGTGTGTCCATCTACAACTAAAAATATTTTTTAAAAGAATGCATTTAATATTTATACTTGTGTGTGTGTGTGTGTGTGTGTATGTATGTATGTATAACACATCACAGGGGGAGAAAAAGAGAAGAGGGAATGAAGAGGAAGGATGGTAATGATTCTAAAACAGCAGCTTAAATAACAGAGTTTTGCTGACTCTCCATGTTTAATCTTAAGTAGGCAGAGGCAAAGAGAACTTTGCCTCCTCACTGGAATGTTGCTTCTCTTTTGGTTTGAAAGTCTACATGTGCTGACCTTTAAAAGACAGTATAAGGTCTGTCTGTTCTCCCTTCTGCTAGTGGGCTGATAGACTGAACATGGGTGGACAATAACTTTATGGCTCTGATGCTGGCTATGTTAGTATTCTATTGTATTTCTTATACAAGCACTGGGAGACTTTTGCAATATAAGCATTTTTAATCATTCAAAAAAAAAAAAGAGTAAGACTACTGAGATAAAATAAAATTTTAAACCTTAAATGAAATCACAAATAAAACTAACAATCACCTGGGAAAGAAAATTCTCCTAAATATAATAAGCACCAGAGTTTTGACTTCCAAACCAACTGCTGCCAAGAAATTTGGAAATAAATTCTGAGCAATCAAGAGCAAAAAAGCAACATGCAATAGGAGAAAGATTTTGGTGCTGAATATAAAAATCAAAGAATGTTGGGGCTGGGATTAGGCTCAGCGGTAGAGTGCTCGAATAGCACAGGCAGGACCCAGGTTTGATCCTCAGCACCACATTAAAAAAAAATAAAGGTATTGTGTCAACCTAAATTTAAAAATTTTTAAAAAGTTAAAAAAAAAAAAAAAAAGAGCTGAGGATGTAGCTCAGCAGTTAAGCACTTGCTTAGCATGCCCAAGGCCCTGAGTTTGATCCCCAGCACTGCAAAAAAAAAAAAAAAAAAAGTGCATGTGCTTTACATTATATTTAGCCAGATGCAGTGAGTGGCACACACCTCTAATTCCAGCAACTCAGGAAGCTAAGGCAGAGGATGGCAAGTTCAAGTCCAGCCTCAGCAATTTAGCAAGACCTATTCTCAAAATACAAAATAAAAAGGGTTGGGGATGTACCTCAGTGGTAAAGCATCCCTGGGTTAAATTTCCAATACAAAAAAAATTTTTTTAAGTACAAACTAAAAGGACAGTAGCAGACATGAGCAATCCTGTTTCTTCTTTCTAGTACTCAAAAGATAGCATTTCCTCATCTCCAAAGAAGTTGAGACATGTGACTAGGTTTCAGTCAATGCAATGTGAGCTGAACTAATACGGCTCACATAAAACATTTTATCAGAGTCTCCTTCCTAGTGTAACAGGGGTTCACTTGATGCTTTGGCTATATCCCTTGTGAATCTGAAACTTACATGTTTTTTTTTTCATTTTTCCAAAACTTCTACCTGACCTTCTCCTTTCTGATCTTCTTTTCCCTGATCTTCTCCTTCCCGATTTCTCCTCCTTAATCTCATTTTCTAGGCTGGGATTGTGGCTCAATGGCAGCATACTTGCCTGGCATGTGTGAGACACTGGGTTCAATTCTCAGCACCATATATAAACAAATAAATAAAGGTCTTAATCTCATTTTCTTTGAATCATCTCTTTAAAAACCTTGTTCCTATGGATGGGCAGAATCACAGCCTTTGGGACAGGAGTCCCCTGTGTTTTTCCTTTGCTAGCAAAGCAATAAATCTTCTTTTTCTCAAAAGCGTTGTCCTCGTTACTAGATTGGCATCAGGGACAAGAACCAAGCTTTGGACAATACTATAGAGCTCTTTGCTGTCACAAACTAAATACAAAGGATCCAGTGGAAGGCTCCAAAACAATCCATAGAAAGAGTGAAAGTCCTCAATAACAAGTCAGGGGCTGGGGTAATGGCTCAGCAGCAGAGTGCTCGCCTTGCACATGCAAGGCCCTGGGTTTGATCCTCACACCAAATAAAATGAATACATAAAATAAAGTTATTAAAAAAAATAACAAGTCAAACACTCAGACTATGATGTGGGCAAGAAATAAACCTTTAATTGGGTTAAGCACCAAAATGGTACATATGTATTTTTAAAAGATAACATTAATTATCCTAACTAAGCAAACATCTTACATATCTAACATCCTCATTTTACAAATAAGGAAACTGATAAAGAGCATTCCAAAAATTGCATTACTTGGGAGGAAACCAGATCTCTTGACCTTCCTATTCAGGAACTTTACAGAATAGATTTCCATTCCATTCAGAAGTAAAAACTACTGGCACATGCCAGTAACACCAGCAAGCCAGTAAGCTGAGGCAGGAGGATCATTCAAGGTTGGCTTCAGCAACTTAGCAAGACCTTATCTCAAAATAAAAAATGAAAAGGACTAGGGATGTAGCTCAGTGGTAAAGTGAACTTGGATTCAACCCTCAAGTACCAATAAATAAATAAATAAAATAATAACCACTGACAGATCATCTGCTCTTTTCATAACCTCTGCGATAGCTGAAATATTTATAATATCTTGGGCCAAGACACTTCACTTTGCAAAAGAGAAGAATTAAACAAAGTTCTTTTTCAATCTATCATTATATGATCTGACTGTTTAGGTCAACAGGATTTCTGCATCTATTAGGTAGAACCATAAAAAATTGTTGACATTTGAGCTGGGGTTGTGGCTCAGAGGTAGGGTGCTCGCCTAGCATGCACAAGGCACTTCGTTTGATCTTTAGCACCACATAAAGTAAAATAAAGACATTGTGTCCACCTATAACAAAAAAAAAATTAAAAAATATTGTTGACATTTGATCATTTTCTATTTACATGAACATCAATTTCAAATGGCTTGGCCTAATACTAAGTGCCAAGCACCATGTTTTTTTTTTAAAGTACTAATTTTTATGAAATATGTATATATTTTACACACACACACACAAACACACACACACACACACACACACACACACACACATACCCTTTTAAAAGAGAAAATAGTATGCTGACTTAAGAGGTCCCTAAACTTGCCACTAGAGCAAAAAAGCAAAGGCTGTAACTTTGAAGAGAAAAACCTTTTATATATACACTTCTGAATACTTATAGGTATTGCTATTTACAAAGAAACTACACAATTTCATGAATAATGAATCATTTTAATGAATAAAAAGATCAGAATTAAAACATTTGGCCAAATAAGCATTATCTAAAAATCATTGTAATTACTATAAAAAAATTGTAATTACTGTAAAAAAATTTATTCATTCCATCCATTTAGATTTACCTGTTTTTGTTTTGTCTTCTTTTAGTATTAGAAATTGAACCAGGGATGCTCTATCAATGAGCTACATACATCCCAGCCCTTTTTATTTTATGTTTTGAGACAGGGTCTTTCAAAATCCCAGGACTGACCTCAAACTTGCAATCCTCCTGTGTTAGACTCCTTAGTCACTAGAATTACAGACATGTACCACCGTGCACAGTTTAGACTTAATTAAGATTTTAAATTGTTTGCTTTGTTAGGTTCTCAGAAGCTGAAAATACTAGTAAACACTTTATGACATTCCTACAAGAGTCTATATCATGAATACTCACTTTACATTCCTCTCAAATACAAAGGTTTCTCTAAAAAAAAAAAAAAAAAAAAATTGGCAAGCTATACAAAACAGGAATTTAGATTGGCCTTCCAGACAGAGGTGTGTTTCTTACCAAATCATGTTACATCAAGATACTTTATTCCAAAGATAACACCAAGACTAAATAACATATTTTTCCAAAAAACTTTATAGCCAAAAAGGGATGATTAACTTATATTCTTAGAGTACATGGAAGAATTTGTCTTTTAAGATTTTTCTAGAAGAATCTTAGACTCTCTATAAACCACCAGCTTGATAAAAAGTGACGCCAAAGGAGGAAGTAACAGTCTTTTCTTATCTCTGTAGAACACTGCTTTTCAGATTTCAATTTTGCTGTTAATTAGCCTTAAATCATCCTACAATATTATGCAATTAATTGTAAGCAGTGAACACCAAATATATAATTACTCCAAATATAACTGCCAGAAACTAACCAGTTAAAACTAAACACGATGAAATAAATCAAACTATTAAAAAAATGTTCTCACCAGACACTGTTGCATGCCTGTAATCTCAACAGCCTGGGAGGCTGAGACAGAAGGATGGCAAGCTCAAAGTTAGCCTCAGCAATTTAGCTAGGCCCTGAGCAACTCTGCAAGACTATCTCAAAATAAAATATAAAAAGAGCTGGGGATGTACCTCAGTAGTTAAGAAAAAAAAAAAGCCTCTGTACCAAAATAAAAGTTCTCCATAACTAAGAAAATACTGCTTACTGTCAGCTTTATTATTTCCACCCACCAACATGACTGCTCCCTCAAAACTCCACCTATCAATACAGCTTTCATCCCATCAGAATCAATTTTACTGGAAAAAACAAATATAATTTATCACCCATCAGTATGTGAGCATCTGCCAAAAAAACGACAGGAGCGATAAGAATGCTGTGTAAGCCAGGTGTGGTGACATGCGCACATAATCCCAGCAGCTCTGGAGGCTGAGGCAGGAGGATCACTGAGTTCAAAGCCAGCCTCAGCAAAAGCAAGGTGCTAATAAGCAACTCAGTGAGACCCTGTCTCTATATAAAATACAAAATAGGGCTGGGGATATGGCTCAGTGGTTGAATGCCCCCGAGTTCAATCCCAGGTTGAAAAAAAAAAAAGAATGCTGTGTATTCAGGCAGGGCACAATGACACATACCTGTAATCCCAGTGGTTCAGGAGGCTGAGGCAGAAGGATCTTGAGTTCAAAGCCAGCCTCAGCAACTGAGTGAGGCCCTAAGCAATTTAGGAGCTGGGGATGTAGCTTAGTGATAAAGTTCCCCTGGGTTCAATTCCAAAAAATTAAAACCTCTACACTACCAAATTTAAACATTTCTTAATGGTAATACAATCTTGACTGTGTTTTATTGCCTTGGTTTAACTAAATCACAAAGTCAGTAGACAGGAAAGATGGGGGTGGGGACGTGGAATAAACTAAGAAACCAGTGCTAATTCCTGTAGAGTATAAACAGAACTTGATCCACACATCCAAAAAGTCTTACTTCCCCAGGAAGCAATAATCACTAATTCTCCTTTCAAGATTCTAGTCAGAATTCTAGTCCTGACACATCTGCTTAATGGAAAGATAAGAATACATACACACTTATTCCTAAAATAGCTAAAAAAATAAAAATAAAGAAGGCTCAATTAGGGGCTAGGGTTATAGCTCAGTGGTTGAGCTCTTGCCTTGCATGCGTGAAGCACTGGGCTCAATACATAATTAATAAATAAGTAAATAAATATTTTTAAAAACCCATTAAAAAAAAGAGGAGGCTCAATTAGAAATGAGACTAAACATTTTTTTCCTTCAAAATTAAATTTTAATTAAACCTTGGAACACAAGGTTTAATTAAAATTTGGGAGAATACCCTGCTATGCACTGAACATACCTAGCACCAGATCTTGGGTTCAAATACCATTCTCTGATAAAAAGGAACAGGTATAGTTTGGAGAAATGATTAATTCTAGGACTAAGACAAGAAATATTCAAGATGAACCTGAAACATCCTGTAATGCCAGAAAATTAAAAAGTTCTAAAAATTGGGGCTGGGGATGTGGCTCAAGTGGTAGTGCACTCCTCTGGCATGCGTGCGGCCCGGGTTCGATCCTCAGCACCACATACAAACAACGATGTTGTGTCCGCCAAGAACTAAAAAATAAATATTAAAAATTCTCTCTCTCTCTCCCTCTATCACTCTCTCTTTAAAAAAAAAAAAAGTTCTAAAAATGAATTTTAATTCAAAGGAACATGAGTCAACTGAAAGAGTTTCCAATGGCCAAAGCTAGAATGCTCTGAATAAAATAAGGTCTTATTGGACAAATACATTGCACAAAGAATAAAATAAATATGCATGGGCTGGGGATATAATTCAGTGCTTGACCAGTGAGAGGCCATGACTTCTATACCTAGCATCACAAAAATGGGGAAAAAAAAAAGATGAGTCCATACTGGTATAAATAAATGAGTGAATAAATAGTGAGAGGTGAGAGAAGACATAAATCTCCTAAGAAGAATTTCAAATAATGTACTTGCTCCACCTTCTAGGAAGTAGAAAATAACCCCTCATTCTTGTGTGAAAGTGTGATAGCAGTGTGACCTCCTTCCAAAGAGTACATTATGGAAAGAAGAGAAACAGAAACCTAATACTGACTAAGCCAAGAGATCAGATCAAGATTAGTATCAAAAGTGATGTCAGGTTGATAGTATATACCTTGATATAAAGTAATGAAGAGTGCCACTGTACCTCTGTGATCCTCTTCCTGAAAACCATATCCCCAGTCTAATCATGAAAAAAGATCAGACAAATCCCAATTGAAGGATATTCTATAAAATATCAGACCAGAACTCCTAAAAACTGAGGAAACAGGAAAGTCTGAGAAATGGTCATAGCCAAGAAAAACCTAAACATGACAACTAAATGTAATCTGGTATCCTAGATAAGATTCTAGAACAGAAAAAGGTTGTTTAATAAAAACTGAAGAAACATGCCAGGTACATGTCTATGATCCCAGCAACTCAGGAGGCTGAGGCAGGAGAATCCCAAATTCCAGGCCAGCCTCAGCAATCAAGACTGTCTTAATATAAAAAAATAAATAAATAAATAAAAAGGGTTAAGGGTATAGCATGAAAAACTTTTTTTAAAAAAATCTGAATAAACTATGAATATTAGTTAATAATAATGTACCATCCTAATATTAGAAGCTAATGAGACCGGGTGCAGCGGCACACACCTGTAAATCCCAGAAGCTCAGAAGGCTGAGGCAGGAGGATCGAGAGTTCTAAGTCCAGCCTCAGCAAAACAGCAAGGCCCTGAGCATCTTAGCAAGACTCTGTCTCAAAATAAAAAATTTTAAAAAGCTGGGGATGTGACTCAGTGGTTAAGCACCCTGGGTTCAATACCCAGTGATACCCCCCCTACCCTGCACTTCCACAGAATGTTAACGATAGGAGAAACTGAGTGTAGAATATATGAAAACAATGCCATTTATTGTTTCCATATATCAAAATATATCCTTACAGGGCACAGTGGCATATTCCTATAATTCCAGTGACTCAAGAGAGCTAATTTCAGGTCAGCCTCAGTACGAAGACCTAAGTTGCTGGGGATGCATGTAGCTCAGTGGTAAAGCATCCTAGTTCAATTCCTAGTACAAAAAAAAAAAAAACTCTCTGAGCCTTATTTGCAGAAATTTCTTAAATAAAGAAAAATATAAAATGTTCATAAAGCTTTAAATCTTGAAGTTCTATCACTGGTACCCTTGAAAACCAACATAAGACAACAATTTGAGTAACCAACTCTAACAAGTGCTTATTCATATTCACAAAAACAAAACAAATCTTAGCAAAGTGAGCCTAACATGTCCAACCAAATCAAAAATTTTAGAAAAGGCATTTGAATCAAACCTCATGGTTTTATAAGTGAGAAAAGAGCTCAAGCAATTAACAAAGATACTTGTTCAAGATCATCCTTGATTCTCAACTAGAACCAGAATTTCCACTCTGTCTTATATTCCAACCAGATAACAAGATATCATAAAAGGTTTACTCTGATCAGTTCCTATGCTAACTTAACTGTCAAGATCAATAAGACAAGTCCAATTATACCTATGTAATGGAAACAGTACCAAATAGCAATCCTTTTCAAATGGCATACCCACCTCATGTGTATTTTTGTTTTCTGTAAGTTTGTGCCACTATAGTCAACATACATCATGTGAAAATTGAAGCTGTGCCTAATGCTCCTAGATATCCAAACTAATTCTATACAAACATAAAGTAAATATGTTAGTTTCTTAGGCTGGGGTTGTGGCTCAGCGGTAGAGCACTCGCCTAGCATGTGCGAGGCCCTGGGTTCGATCCTCAGCACCACATAAAAATAAATAAAGATATTGGGTCCATCTACAACTAACAACATTTTTAAAAAATATTAGTTTCTTATATTAAGGACTTAGTAATAAGTCCTAAATAATTTTTGTTTTTTTTAGCTAAGGTGAAATTTGCATAACTACAATTTACCACTTTAAAGCCTACAATTCTGTGGCCTCCCAACACTTCTCTCTAGTTTCAAACTGTCCTTAATAATTTTTAATTAGCAATGCATTTAAGATGTGATGGCCTAAAAACCAAAGTTCCAAACTTAGGTATGCCTTGAGGCACTTTTATTATTCTAATCTCCTTCTACACATGGCCAGCCAGAGTGCACAGATTATGCCAAGTACCTTTCACCTTTTTCCACATATCATTAGTATTCTATCACACAGAAAACTCATACTACCTTCCCTGAACAGAAGCACATAGTCATGCTTATTGTGTGGTTAATCTATCTAACAAGTTTTTGTCTCAACAAATACTTAGGACATTACACACTATTTAGAAAGAAATGATCTCATTCTATTAACCCAACAGCCAGCTTTATCAAAAAGCTTTTTGTTACAAGCTGTGATAACCCAGGAAACCAAATCTATTTTTACTGTTCTGGCAGGGAAAAGGAAAAGAAATCATAGGGGAAAACTGCTAATATAGCAAATCCTACTTGTGCTCAACGCAGGCCTGCCTTTACTGAGCTTTGTCTCTAGCAGGGGAAATGACAAATAATTATCATAAGTGCCAAAAGAGAAGTACAAGGTAGAGATCTGAAGGATGAATAAAGAAAGGAAGAAAGAAAGAAAGAAAGAAAGGCATTGTGTTGTGTCTATCTACACCTAAAAAATTAAATTAAAAAAAAAATCAAGAGTTAAGTTAAACAGTGCTTGTCTTCCAGTGTAACCCACATTTCTTAAAAAAAAAAAAAGTGTTTAAACTCCAGAGTCTAATCCCTTTACATGCACTAATTCATTTCCTATGCTGAACAACTCTAGAATATGGATACATTAGTATCCCCATTTAAAATAAGGACATCAAAAGCACTTAAGAGTTTACATAACTTGCCTAAGGATACTCAGCTAGTAAACTAATAGAACCCAACTCTTAAATTACTACGAAATACAGTTTTTATAGCACGCTCCAGGCAAAGCTAAAAGAACATTAAATATACTGACTGAAAAGCCAGAAGGTATATAAATATATAAACCCTCCATCACCTCCATTCACACCCACATGCCCACATCTAGGCCAAGTAACCAGCTAGATCCCTTCACCAATACTGCTACTGATCTGACTCCCAAATATAAGGTATCTTTCAATATCTAGTGAAAAAGTAAAACTGCTAATATTAGCATTCACCTAGTATTAACTTAATTCTTAAAAAAGGGAAAAAAAGTTATTATTCATCATTCATCATATTCTGGGTACTCAAAGCACACAGATGTGCCTGCTATCTGCTTGGCTCCAAGCAGGCACCTCCTGGGTACTGTCATATGTGAGGCTATGACCAAATGCTGAAAAAAGGGTATGTAACTCCAGATCCTTGTCCAGTCTGTTCCCCTCTGCTTCTATATCAGGGTGCTCAAAACAGATATCTGTAATCACAGCTAATTAGGAGGCTGAGGCAGGAGGAACACAAATTTGAGGATAGCCTAGGCAACTTAGCAAAATTAAAAATGTGAAAAGTGCTCCGTGGTAGAGCACTTGCCTAGGGCATATGAGGCCCTGGCTTCAATTCCTAGTACAAGGAAAAAAGTTTTCAGTTTTCCAACACTGAAGAACTCCAGAACATACCTCTCATAAAGGATTAAAGAAATCATTCCTCTCCAGAAGAGAAAAAGAAATATAAGTAGTAGCTGCAAAACCCAATCACTACTTTGAGGATGTAAAATCAGTCTTTGACTTCGAGTAGTTTTGGATGTTGGCTGCTCCACTGTCCTCTGACAGACTGTAGGAGAAAAGCAAGCCTCACAGAAGGATGCTCCTCCAGATGAAAGTAGCACTAAAAGCACTCTGAATGAAAAGGAGTGAAAAAGCATCCCAACAAACATACTGTGGATACCAAAATAAAGTTTTCAAACTTTAATATGCACATCCCCTGGGAAGATGGTTTAAAATAGATTACAAAGTTCTACTCCCAGCATCTGATTTGGCAAATCTAGGGAGGGGCATGATAATTTGTTTCACACTAGCTCAAATGGTTATGATACAGATGATATATAAAACTACCCTTATCAATACATATCTGTATAATTTAATCTCAAAAGCCATAATTTGAATTCCTTTTGACACTAAAGGTTAACCGAAGTATTTGCTGGGGGACTGGGGTTGTGGTTTAGTAATACAGTACTTGCCTCGCACATGTGGGGCCCTGGGTTTGATCCTCAGCACCACATACACAAAAACAAATAAAATAAAGGAATTAAAAAAAAAAAAGCATTTGCTGGCAAATTTAACAGATTGGTTTTTAATCTGAAAGCTGTTTAGCTCAACAATTCTTTTCATAGACTTTCTCTAAAGCAACCTGGTAAACCAGCAAAATCTAACCATTCTTTTAACTATAGACCTTAGCACCAAGAAAACAGAAGAATGATAAGAATGAAAGGAATTTGTTGTCAAGTCATCTTCTTTATAACTGAAAAGGCTTTTGAAAACCAGTCACATTTACCATACAAGTGACATATGTAGTCATCAGTTTGGAACCCCAAAGTACAAGCGAACTATAGATCCAAAACAATCATTATCAGTTCAACATCTGACCCCAAAGTACTTGAAAGCCATCGCTGAAATAAAGCTTTCATAAGAGCACCCTACAATACAAACCTCTACTCTTTAAACCAACAACAAAACTCTTGGCTTTTTGGGATTTTAAATTCAACAAAATTGATATAAAAGAGCACCAAATGCTTATAATAAAGAATCCAAAATGAAATTAAGAAAACAGTTCCAAGCCAGGCCCAGTGTAATCCCAGCAGCACTCAGAAAGCAGGAGTGGAAAGATGACTAGAGGTCAGGAGTTCAAGACCAGCCTGGGCAACACAGCAAGATCCTATTTCAAATAAACTCCTGTAATTCCAGCTAATCATGAGGCTGAGGCATGAGAATTTAACAAATTTTGCTGAAAGAAATTAAAGATCTAAACAAATGGAAAGGGATATCCTAATTTCATGGGTCAGAAGACATAACAATAAGATAGTCATAGTCCCCAAATTGATCCAGTCAATGATCTCTATAAAATTCCATCATGAAGTAAAAATAAAGTTAAGAAACACATACTTCCCAATCTCAAAACATACTACACAAAGCTACAATAATCAAGACAATGTAATATGTAGTCATAAACATAAAACAATGGAACAAAGTAGAAAGTTTGAAAATAAATCTTCACAGTTAAAAATTAACTCAGTTAATTTTCCACAAAATCGGCAACATAATCCAGTGAGGAAACAATCTTCAACAAATGGTGCTGAGACACCATTTTATAACCATTTTATAATTAACTGGGTTAATTTAAAATTTGGCAACACACTGTCTCAAAATTTTAAAAACATAAAAAAGTATTAAAAAATTTTAAACTTTATTTAGAGTCTTGCTAAATTGCTTAGTAGGTCCTCACTAAATTGCTGAGGCTGACTTTGAATTTATAATCTCCTGCCTGAGCTTCCCAAACCGCTGGGATTACTGGTGTATGCCACCGTGCCCAGACCCTGCTTATTTTTACAAGATAATTTTTTTCAGTCAATAAAATCTTTTTAGCAAAGTTTGCCAAAAGAAACAAGCTTGGTTGTAGATATAAAAACCTCTGCAATAAAAAGTTACTTACAGGGGGCTGGGGTTGTGGCTCAGTGGTAAAGTGCTTCCCTGGCACCTGTGAGGCCCTGGGTTCAATTCTCAGTACCACCTTCAAATAAATAAATTAAATTAAGGTCCATCAATGACTAAAAAATATTTTTTTTAAAAGTTACTTATAGGGTGACCCTAAAAGCAAAGGAGAAAAATTAAGCTTTCAATAATTAAGTAGACATTCTTCTTTTGGGGGGGGTGTGGGGGGTGAGTGAGTACCAGGGATTGAACTCAGGGGCACTCAACCACTGAGCCACACCCCAGCCCTATTTTGTATTCTATTTAGAGACAAGGTCTCACTGAATTGTTTAGCACCTCACTTTTGCTGAGGCTGGCTTTGCACTCCAGCCCTATTTTATATTTTATTTAGAGATAGGGTCTCACGGGATTCCACCTCTTGGGTCCCCTTCTTCCTCCGGGATAAGTCTTTTCTGCTGTCCTTTAATAAACTTCTAATTTCTACTCTGAAAAAAAAAAAAAGAGATAGGGTCTCACTATCTTGAGGTGCTTAGCACCTCACTTTTGCTGGGGCTGGCTTTAAATTCGAGATCCTCCTGTCTCAGCCTTCATAGTTGCTGGGATTACAGGCGTGCACTACCATGCCCAGCACACATTTTTCATTTTGCACCATGGTATGAGACCATAAAAGTAACTGCAAAATCGAACAATGCAAAGTGATCATAATAATTCATGAGACAAATTATAATTGTTCTGTAATCTCTATAAAAAAAAAAAAATTTCTGAAGCCAGGCACAGTGGTGTGTACTTGTAATCCCAGCTACTCAGGAGGCTGAGGCAGGAATATCACGTGCCCAGGAATTCAAGATGAGCCTGGGCAACACAAAAATCGCATCTCAAAAAACTTTTTTTTTTGTTCAAACTTCAGAAACTGTCGTTATGATCGGCAGAGTGGCACAGCAACTTGGGAGGCTGAGGTGGGAGGATAGCAATTGAAGGTTAGCCTTGACAATTTAGCAAGACCCATCTCAAAGTAATTTTTTAAATTTTATCTATTTATTTATCTAATTTTATGATTCTGACGATTAAACCCAGAGACACTTTAACTCAGAGCTACATGCCTAATCCAAAATGGCCTAGAATTTATAATCCTCCTGCTTCAATTTTCTGCGTTTTTATTTTTTATTTTTTTAAGTACTGGAGATTGAACACAAGACACCCTTCACCACTGAGCCCCATTCCCAGTTCTTTTTTAATTTTCATTTTGAGACAGGGTGTATCTAAATTATTGAAGCTAGCCTTGAACTTACAATCCTCCTACTCCAGCCTCCTCAGTCACTGGGATTACAGGCCTCTGCCTCTACCCTCAGCTCAAAAATTTAAAACTTTTAAAGGGGTTAGGGATATACTTCAGTGGTAAAGTGCCCAAGTTCAATCTCCAGAATCAGAAAAAAAAAAAAAAGACAAAAGAAAAATAAACTGTTTTAAATACATAGGAAAACAAAAATAGGGAAACTAATATTTTATAGTATAAAAATTAGAAACATTGAACTGTTAAAACTCTTTCTAAAAAACTTAGGAATAACCACCATTTGACCCAGTTATCCCACTTTTCAATATACACCCAAAGTTAGACTTAAAATCAGCATACTATAGTGACACAGCCATATCAATGTTTATAGCAGATAAATTCACAATAGCTAAACTATAGAACCAACTCAGGTACCCTTCAACATACAAATGGATAAAGAAAATGTGGTACATATACCCAGTGAAATATTACTCTACCATAAAAAAGACATTATGACTTTTGCCAGTAAATGGATGGATCTGGACACTATCATGCTAAGTGAAATATGCCAATCTCCACCCTCCCAAAAAAAAAGGTCAAATGTTCTCTCTGATATGCAGATGCTAACACACAATAAGGGTGGGGAGGAAAGAAGTTCAGTGAATTAGACAAAGAAAATGAAGGGAAAGAAGGGGAGATGAGAACAGAAAAGACAGTAGAATCAATCGGACATAACTTTCCTATCTTCATATATGAATACACCACCATGAAACTCCACATCATGTACAGCCACAACAATGGGATCTTAATTAGAATAAGTTATACTCCATGTATGTTTAACATGTCAAAATACACTTTACTAAAAAGAATAAAAATAAATGAACAAAAACATAGTAGTAGTTTGGATAGTGCTTGCCACCTTTTCCTTGTTTAATTTATGATATGTAACAGGCTTTTTTCCATATCTTAGAAAATTGTCACACCTGTTAAAAGTTTGGAACACCTTCCAAAATTTTATCTTTTATACTTTCAATGTCACAGAAATATCCTCTAGAGTTCTTTTAATGTAAAATTTCTTGCCAGCATCACTTCCTCTGGGAGATCATATTTTTCACCAACCCACTTTCTTCCTTTATTAAAATTAGCTCACCTTCACTAAATTCTATTTGATTCAAATCAAATCTTTCAAGTGGTGGAATGCATTAACATTCCCACAGTGAAGTTTCTTCTGTAACTCCATTTAGGTTCAATTTTAATTTTACTTCCAGTGTTGTTACTTTTGATCCTTTGCTGTGTTTTCATCTTTGTTGGCCAATTCCCTCTTTCAGCTATCCATTTTTGTAATTGTCACATGGGTTTACCATTGGAAGATGAGGAGGTAACAAGCTCTGCCCTGCTGCTTCTTAATGAACTGAATAATAGATACATAGACACTGAAAGAAGTAACATAACTGATCACTGATGTTGAGGAACACTTGCTATTTATGTAGTGATTTGTGAAGAGAAGAATTAATAGTGAATCCTGTACTTTAGGCAATTAATACATAGCAGAACCACAAAAAGCAAGGACTCCGGCTGGAGTTGTAGCTCCGTGGTAGAGCACCTGCCTAGCGTGAGTGAGGCACTGGGTTCGAATCTCAGCACCACATATAAATAAAGAAAGAAAGAAAGAAATAATAAATAAGTAAATAAATGGTCCATTAACAACTAAAAAAATTTATAATTTTTTTTTAAAAAAGCAAGAACTTCCTGTATGTCAAATCACAGAAACTGGGCACTTAAAAGGCTCTTTCTAGCACTGCTCCTGCCTGTAATCCCAGCAGCATGGGAGGCTAAGGCAAGAGGATCACAAGTTCAAAGCCAGCCTCAGCAAAGGCAAGATTTCAATGAGACCCTGTGTCTAAATAAAATACAAAAAAGGGCTAGGGATATGTCTCAGTAATTTAGTGCTCCTGAGTTCAACCCCCAGGACTCCCCCCACCCCTCCCCACCACCACCAAAAAAAGGCTCCTTCCAGATAATATAATTTAACCACCAAGTATCATGTGGACCCTTGAGGTGCTTGACTGGTGACCATCTACTGCGTATTTGACTACTTCAAGTGATAAGTGTTACTTCACTGTCAAACAGCTAGGAAAAAAAGCCCCCAAACCAGCATACTGGTTAAGAGTACAGATCTAGAATCAGACTGCCTGACTGGCTCTCCCTCTGTCAAGCTAAGTTAAATTTAGGCAAGTTAGGTAATCTCTCCATGACTGTTCCTGCATGCACAGAATAGGTATGTTAAGAACTACAATCATGAAGTTGTTACAAAGTCTAAATGAGTAATCCATGGAAGAACATATTATTTCTAGTACACATCAAGTATGAAGTAAATGATAATCTATAAAATTAATCATATCACAATCATCATCTATAGAGTACTTGGTTTTCTTTACCCACCCCCATATGTCTTGGTTCCAAATCCTCTTCCCTTATCTGGACTCTGCACTAGACTTTTATTATTTATTTATTGTACTGGGGATTGAACTCAGGGACACTTGACCACTGAGCCACATCCCCAACCCGATTTTGTATTTTATTTAGAGACAGGCCCTCACTGAGTTGTTTAGCACCTTGCTTTGTGCTGAGGCTGGCTTTGAACTCCCAATCCCCCTGCTCCCAAGCCCAGCTCTACCACTCTCTTAATAGAACTCTCTGACAGTCTCTCACCTAACTTTCCATGTGGTTATCTACCTCCCTAAAAATAAAATCTGACTCTCTTCCCTCCCCCAACCAATTCAGCCTAAAGTTATCATTAGGTAGAACTGGCACAGTAAGGCCAGGAGCTTTGGTGCACACCTATAACCACAGCAGCTCAGGAGGCTGAGGCAGAGGGGTTCTGTGTTTAAAGTCAGCCTCAGCAAATTGGTGAGGCCCTAAACAATTTAGCAAGACCCTGTCTCTAATTTCTTTGTTGTTTGTTTTTTTAATTAAATGGCTGGGGATGCTGGAGTTGTGGCTCAGTGCTTGAGCATTTGCTTGGCACTGGGTTCGATCCTCAGCATCACATAAAAACAAATAAATGAAATAAAGATTAAAGTCTTTTTTTTTTAAGTTTTTAAAAAAGGGGGTTGTTGAGGCTGGGGTTGTGGCTCAGCAGTAGAGAGCTTGTCTAGCATGTGTGAGGCCCTGGGTTTGATCCTAAACACCACATAAAAATAAATAAATAAAGGTGCAAAAAAAAGTTATGAGACAATTTAAAAGGGGTAGGGGGTTTGCTGGGGACGTGGCTCAGTGATAAAGCAACTTTGGATTTAATCCCCAGCACCAAACAAATAAATAATAAGTCAATCTAAGAGAGGTGGGAGTAAGGCTCCACTTTAAGAAAACTGAGCTTATGACAAACAGACCCAATAACACAAGTAGATTGATTCATTGATTCATTCATTCATCTTTTCATTTATTTATGGTACTATGGTACTAGGGATTAAACTCAGGTACACTTTACCACTGAGTTCCAACCCCAGTCCTTTTTATTTTGAGATAGATTCTTGCTAAATTTCCCATGTTAGCCTTGAACTTGTGATCTTCCTGCCTCAGCCTCTGGAGTCACTGGAATTACAGGCATACAACACGGCAGTAAGTAGATCCTTATTCTAATTCAACTGAATATTGCTTGGAAATAGGTTAGTGATTTTGTTTTAGAGTTCATCCTTTTTGTTATTTTTTTCAGTGCTCATTTTCACTGCATTCACTTTCAAAATAAAATTTCATTTGGAATGTCTCTTTTGAACTCATCAACAAAATGAAACTCTCAGTGAGGCCTGATCATTAGCTTCACAAATATTCAGTATTTGAAAAAATGCTCCTTCTCCAACAACACATATCTGGTTTCTCTATCTCAAAGGGAAAAGAAAAAGGCAAGAACAACAACAACAACAACAAAAAACACAGAATATTAACTCTTGAAACTAAAATAGGTTGTAGAGCTGCTCCTGATGCTGTAACCTGATCATGATGCACGCTGATAATCTCCCATTACACCAACATAAGAAAGGTACAGATAACAGACAAGCCACCACCTTCTTGCATTACAATCTCATGTACTTGCTTTGGATGTTGGGCCTGGTTACCAAAAGCAAAAGTAACATCATTTGGCAACATCTAGTAAGAACCAGGTAAAAGCCTAAAATGAATCACCTGGTAAAGCAAGGTTACACAGCACTGTACAAAGAACACACATTTTATCATCACAAAGATCTAGATTTGAACCCATCTTCTTATTTTCTGTGTAATCGGGTCCTCATCTTCTCTGACTTCCACCATCCCAAGTTTATATATAACAAAAATGTCTACATAGATTACCAGGACTGAACTGAACAATGTATAAAACACCCCAGTATAATCTTGCCTTGCCTTGGATCAACCAAAAGTATATGACAAAAACTTGTAGGGGAATTATAGTGATTCCTTGAAGTGAATTTTATACACACACACACACACACAACACACACACACACACAAAATGATCCTTTAAATCTGCTTATATCTACTCTGGTTTCTTTAATCACAGTAGTGAAAGAGCAAGAGTAGGAAAGAGAAACTTCAGTTTTAATTTAATATTCCTGTTCTATTTGATTTTCTCAATGTTGTTTAATTTGTGTTTCCAACAAATGTTTTTGTGGTTTTGTAGGGGTTTTTGTGTGTGTGTCTTTTTCCTTTGGCAGTGCTGGGAACTAAAATGGAGGGATTTGTGCATGCTAGGCAAGCACTGTACCACTGAGCAACACCCCAAACCCTTTTTCCTTTTCTTCCCCCCACCCCCCACCCCCCCCCTTAATTTTGAGACAGGGTCTCACTAAGTTGCCCAGGCTGGCCTCAGACTTGCAATCCTCCTGCCCAGCTTCCCAAGTAAATTTTTTTTTTTTTTTAAAGAGAGAGTGAGAGAAGAGAGAGGGGGAGAGAGAATTTTTAATATTTATTTTTTAGTTCTCGGTGGACACAACATCTTTGTTGGTATGTGGTGCTGAGGATTGAACCCGGGCCACACGCATGCCAGGTGAGCGCGCTACCACTTGAGTCACATCCCCAGCCCCCCAAGTAAAATTTTTTTAAAAAATACTATAGCCTGTGTTACATCTTAAAATTATTTTATAATTTAGAAAATTTCACATTTATAGATTTCTAGAAGTGAGTTCAACTATAAAATTCACTTCAAAGAATCACTATGATTCCCCTACAAGGAAAGTTTACTGTCTCCACAAATTACATTTCCAATTTTTCTCAATAATCTATAAATTTAGCTGGGTGTGGTAGCATACATCTATAATCCCAGCAATTTGGGAGACTGAGGCAGGAGGACTGAACATTCAAAACCAGCCTCAGCAACTTAGCGAGGTTGAAAGCAAACTAGCGGGGCTGGGGATGTGGCTCAAGCAGTAGCACGCTCGCCTGGCATGCGTGCGGCCCGGGTTCGATCCTCAGCACCACATACCAACAAAGATGTTGTGTCCGCCCGAGAACTAAAAAATAAATATTAAAAAAAAAAAGAAAGAAAGCAAACTAGCAACAGACCCTGTCTCAAAATAAAAAGGGGCTGGGTACATGGCACAGTGGTTAAATACCCTTGGGTTCAAACCCTAGTACCAGAATAATAATAATATTATAAATTAGGTGGTGGTACATGCCCATAATCCCAGAAATTTAGGAGGCTGAGGCAGAAGGATTGCAAGCTTGAGATTAGTCTCAGCAATTTAGTGAGGCCCTAAGCAATTTAGAGAGAACCTGTCTCGAAATAAAAAAGGGCTGGAGACATAGCTCAGTGGTTAACCACCCCTGAATTCAATCCCTGGTATATGTGTATATATATAAATTTAAAAGAAGGAATGGGGGCTGAGGTATATAGCTCAGTGGTAGAGCCTAGCATGACTTTCACCTTTCTTTAATCCTTCATACCTCCTAAAATTATACAATACAAAATCTAACAAAAAAGGAAGGATAACAAACATCTTAGAGTCATATTTTATCTAATTAACTAGTATCACCTCTAAAAACTATTCAATTTCAAAACACACAACACAGATTCACAAATCTGCAAAGGAAGCATGATACAATCAGTCTCTAATTCCTTATAGGACTATTGAGACTTATAAAATTATTTCTAAAAAGTAATTTCTTTGAAATAAAATATAACATTGGACTCCTAGGCACATTCTTTTTTATATATATTTATTTTTTAGTTACAGATGGACATAATATCTTTATTTTATATTTATGTGGTGCTGAGGATTGAAGCCAGTGCCTCACACATGCTAGGCAAGTGTTCTGCCACTGAGCTACAGCCCCAGCCCTCCTGGCACATTTGGGATCCTAGATTTTGGTAGGGTGGAGGATTTTAAGAGCACAAACAGCTAATATAACTATGGGTGAAGTCTACCAATTTAGATATTCATAATTACAAAATAATTAAGAATCATTTTCATTCAAACTATCACCATATTATCTTGTTCACTCAACAAATACAAACCAAATCAAACTCTGGACTAGGATTCACTGCTTTCAGTATGCCCATATTATTATTAGAATATACTAGAAAAACTGAGTCCCTTAGGTCCCTAGTATCTTTTTTTTTAATCTGTGTATCTTCAACACATTCAAAGATTTTATATAACTCATAAAGCTACCATGTAAGACAATATCCTACTCTTAACATGAGGACTAAAACACTGATTTAATTATTTAGTCTAATTACCACCCAGTCCAGAGCTTCTCAACTCTTTTACTTTTTTTGGTACCAGGGATTGAACTCCAGGGTACTTAACCACTAACCAACACCCCCAGCCCTACGTTTTTACTATTGTGGTCATGGATAGATAATTCTTTGTTGTAAGAGGTTGTTCTCACATTTGAAGTTGCTTCCCAGTATTCTTGGTTACCTGTACTCACTAGATACCAAGAGCACCTTCCCAGTTATAAGGATGAAAACTGTCTCTGGACATTGTCAAATGTTTCCAAAGAAGCAAAATCACACTTCCATCCCCTCTCAATTAAAAACTATAAAAAATTGAGGCTGGAAATCAAGGGAGATAGAGGATTGGGTGGGGTAATAGCTAGGAAATGGATTTGCTTGGGTTTGGGGGGGGAGAAGAAACGGGGAGTAATGACAGTGTTCTAAAACGTTTTACAGTGATGGATACACAACTCTGAAAATACTAAAAATCACTGAATACAGGGCAGTGGCACACACCTATAATCCCATCTGTTCATGCCACTGAGGAAGGAGGATCACAAGTCCCAGGCTAGCCTGGGCAACTTAGCAAGATTGTCTCAAAATAAAAAGGGCTGAGAATATAGCTCCATAGTAGAGTACCTCTGGGTTCAATCTGCAAAATCAGTCAATCAATATCTCTCTCTCTCTCTCTCTCTCTCTCTCTCTCTCTCTCTCTCTCTCACACACCACACACACACACACACACACACACACAAACACCCTGGGGGCTGGACCTATAGCTCACTCATACAGTGCTTGCCTAGCATGCACAAGGCCAAGTTCAATCCCAAATACCAGGGAAAAAAACTTTCTTTTTCATGTCTAATAATACATTTCAATTCCATCTGAGGTTGAAAACTACCTTCCCAAACAAATTATAACATATATACTTTCATCTTTGAAGAAACAAACTAAAACTCCAAATATTATATGCTTCTACATCTATGCACATTTACAGTCATTTTATAATTATCGATTTCTATGAGTTATACCACAGTTATCTACAACATACTAAGAAAAAGATTATGCACAGTACAAGAAAACAGAATAGCAAATTTTAATTTGACCTACTACATAAACCTAACTAATACTAAAAATCCCAATTATGAAATCTAAATTTCCAAATAAATCTGAACATCTGGCAGTATATTACACAGCAATTAGAAAACATTATGCTATGGAAAAGACTTAATCATTCTGGTTTATGTTTTGCAAATTCTAGCAGAAAACTAATGCTAGGGTTCATTGAAATGAACTGCTAATAACTCCTATTTTCTCAAAGAAAGCCATTATTATCTCAGATTTTCTTCTGAAAAGTATAATAGCCCTATTTACAATATTATGGAAAATATGAACAAGAATTTTAATCAAAATAGCATTTTGAAAAGCACCCTTTTGGTGGTGGGGCAGGGGGATATGCAGGACTGAACTCACAGCCTTACACATGGTAAGTAAGCATTCTATCACTGATCCCTAACCTTTCTTTTCATTCCTAAGACTATAAAAAACACTAATACATAAATGCAAAAAAAAAAAAATCAATAAATGCAAACAAGAAAAGTCCCAACAAAAGTCAATTTTCTTCTATGAAAGGACCAGCAAAGGGTCAGTCTAGCAAGACAGGAAAATTTTAGCTCATAATCAAGCTATTCCCGCCAAACACCACAGAAAATACTGTGGTCCAAACCCTACCCATGCTAGCAAAGGCCAACTGGAAACCTACACTCCCACCCTTTCAAGATGTAACAAGTCACTCAACACCCCTTGCAGTATAGAGTCAGAGAAGAGCATGTCAGGTAGCTAGAAATTTTATCACAAGGTACCCAACCTCAGTGTCATTGGAGACCACTTGAGTAGACTGTACTTCTAGAATATTATATCAATATAAATGGCACTTTCTTTTTTTTTAATATTTATTTTTTAGTTCTCGGCGGACACAACATCTTTGTTGGTATGTGGTGCTGAGGATGGAACCCGGGCCGCAAGCATGCCAGGCGAGCGCGTTACCGCTTGAGCCACATCCCCAGCCCAAATGGCACTTTCTTTAAAAAGTAAATATACAGGGCTGGGGATGTGGCTCAAGAGGTAGGGCGCTTGCCTGGCATGCGTGCGGCCCGGGTTCCATCCTCAGCACCACATACAAAGATGTTGTGTCCGCCGAAAACTAAAAAACAAGAAAATAAATAAATATTTACAAAGTTAAAAAAAAAAAAAAAAAAGTAAATATACAACTAAAACTTAGCCCAGTAATTATACTCCTAGGCAAACTGCCAAACTGTTTTCCAAGGTGGCTGAACAACTTTACAATTAACTGTTTCACTGTCTTATTCTGCTTGGGCTGGGTAAGTGGCCCATGCCTATGATCCCAGTGATTCAGGAGGCTGAGATAGAAAGATTACAAATTCACAGCTGACCTGGGCAACTTAATATGATCCTGTTTCAAAATGAAAACTAAAGCCAGATGTGGTGATACACACCTATAATTGCAGTGACTCAGGTGGCTAAGGCAGGAATATCACAAGTTCAAAGCCATCCTCAGCAATTTAGCAAGACTCTGTCTCAAAATTTTAAAAAAATTAAAAAAAAAAAAGTATAACACAATGAGTGAACCCTAATGTAATCTATGGACTTTATTTAATGATAACACATTAACAGCAGCTCATCAATTGTAACAATGTACCACGTTTATGCAAGATTTTCATAGGGGAGAGAAGAGGAGTACATAGGAATTCTGCACCTTAAGCTTAATTTTTCTCTAAATCTCATAAAAGAGCAAATTACAATTAATTGGCTTTATTTTATTTTTTATGTTTTACAGCACTGGGGATTGAATACTAAACACGAGCTCTACAACTGGTCTATATCCCTACCACTTCACTGGCTTAAAAAAAAAAAAAAAAACTTAAATCAGACTCTCCTTTTTCTAATATTTATTTTTTAGTTGTAGTTGGACACAATACCTTTATTTTACTTATGTATTTTATGTGGTACTAAGGATCCAACCCAGGGTTTCACACATGCGAGGCAAGCGATCTACTGCTGAGTCACAACCCCAGCCCCTCAGACTCTCCTTATTAACTTCCAAAAGTACATAAAAATATGGACTACTTCACGAATTTGTATGTCATCTTTGCACAGGGGCATGTTACTCTCCTCTGCATCATTCCAATTTTAGTATATGTGCTGCCAAAGTAAGCACTTGGCTTTATTTTTCTTATACTAAAATCAAACAACTTTGTTCCATAAAATTGAATAAATGTTCAAATCAGCCTAGCAGAGGAGTTTGGTATTATAAACAGAAAAGCAAAAAAAAGAAAAAAGAGAAACACAAGTGGACTGGTCCTTTCCCAAAGTTACTTTCCTTGTTAGGAAGGGACAGGGAGACAAATAGAGATATTGGTTAGTATCAGATAACTTCAGGATACCTTCAGGTTAACAAAGCAGGTTAAACTTCATTATCCTGTCAATTGAAACTGGCCTGTATGGGAAATTTAGTTATCTCTCTACTCTTCATTTCTCAAGGAGGTCAAATAAAACAACTTTGTTCTTTTTAGTTGTTGATAAAACTTTACTCTTTAAAAATACATATTTTTTAATTGTAGATAGACACAATACCTTTATTTCATGTTATTTTTATTATCATTTTTATGTAATGACAGGGATCGAACCCAGTGCCTCACGCATGCCAGTGCCAGGCAAGTGCACTAGCGTTGAGCCACAGCCACAGCCACAGCCCCCAAAACTTAGTTTTAACTTAATAACATGCAACTATAATGTGAGAAACTCCATTTTGATTTTTTTTTTTTTTTGGTACCATGGATTGAACGCAGGGACTTAACCACTGACTACATCCCCAGCCCTTATTTTTATTTTTTTTTAATTTTGAAACAAGGTCTTGTTAAGTTACTTAGGGCCTCACTAAATTCCTGAAGCTGGCTTTGAATTAGTCATTCTCCTGCCTCACAGCCTCCTAAATCACTGGAATTACAAATCTCCGCCACCACGCCCTGCAGTCCATTTTGATAGTTAGCCTGATCTGTAGAGGCATAAGTGCAGTAGTTTACCAAAAAAAGGGCATCCTGTGATTTTATCTAACAACCCAAAACTGCTTAAAAAAAAAACTCTAAATAAGAAAATAATCTCATTAAATGCTCATTCCACCACTAACATCATTTATACCACTAACTGATCAAACATATAATACGGTCTAACTCCTTATGACTTAAAATATGATCTGGAAATTAACAAAATCAGAATCACCTCAAAGATTAAAACCCAAAATCTGGATTCCACCCTAAATCTTCAGTCATAATCTGCTCCCCTGGCATGCCTGCCGCCCGGGGTTCGATCCTCAGCACCACATACAAACAAAGATGTTGTGTCCGCCGAGAACTAAAAAATAAATATTAAAAATTCTCTCTCTCTCTCTCTCTCTCTCTCTCTCCTCTCTCACTCTCTTTAAAAAAAAAAAAATTCTCTTGGGGCTGGGGATGTGGCTCAAGTGGTAGCGCGCTTGCCTGGCATGCGTGCGGCCCGGGTTCGACCCTCAGCACCACATACAAACAAAGATGTTGTGTCCGCCAAGAACTAAAAAATAAATATTAAAAATTCTCTCACTCTCTCTCCTCTCTCACTCTCTCTTTAAAAAAAAAAATTCTCTCTCTCTCTCTCTCTCTCTCTCTCTCTCTCTCTCTCTCTCCTCTCTCACTCTCTCTTTAAAAAAAAAAAAAAAAGACATTCCAGGGCTGGGGCTATGGCTCAGTGGTAGAGCCCTTGCCTCACACATATGAGGCACAGGGTTCAATCCTCAGCACCACCTAAAAAATAAATAAAAAATATTAAAAAAAAAAAAAAGACATTCCACCATGTCTCTCAGATCTAAATCATTCCCCAAATTTTTCACTACCTCAGAGGGCTATACTAAAGCCTGTCCTGGTGTTGAGGTGGAAAAAAAAAGGTAAGAAAATTCTTTTTTATTACAGTCACAAAATGACCTTAGCACACACTTATAGGAGACCAACCTTACACATGATTGAGTCACACTCCCCGGCTGGGTGCTGGAGTGCTCAGTCACAGAAATGTGGCAGAGCTTTCCCCATCCTTCTTGGATTCGAGGGTCAGTGGCTCTTGCACGGGTGTGTCTTGCTATAGCCCCATGGGTGAAGCTATGCTCACCTGTTCCTTTGTAATATAATACCTTGCCCTGTTTAGGATAGAATGGAAGTGCCTTGTGTGTGTCCCCTTCTCTTACTGTGCCCTTGGGTGTGGCCTACCCAGGTGTCAGTCAACCTGCTGACAGTGGACATCATGAAGATAGACTCAGCCCCCTGAAATTTGACCCCTTGCCTCATTTGAATAGCTTCTCCTCAATAAAAGGGGTCAACCCATGCTCTCGCTCTCTCTCTTCCTGTGGACCCTTAAGGTCAGAGGAGCTGTCTCAGCGACCCCAAAGAAAAAGGTATTTGTGTCTCTTGTGCGGTGATTTTGTGCAGCCCAGTTAGCCCAGTTCAACTGCAGTGACCCCTGAGCCTTTCAGCCAGAGAACTGAAACCCGGCATACACTGGCATCTTAGGTTTTCATAACCTGGATAAGATAAGGAGCCACAAATAAATGCAGTTTATCAATGACTGGCAAAACCACTGAATACCTGACAGAAACTAATACCAAGGCTAACTTCTCAATACCATCAACATAAGTCAAATATTAACAGAATGAAAAACAATATGTTAAAAGAAAATAAAGACAGGGCTTGGGGTGTAGCTCAGTGGTAGAGAGCTTGCCTAGCACACCTGAGGCACTGGGTTCAATCCTCAGCACCACATAAAAACAAATAAATAAAAGTATTGTGTCCATCTACAACTTAAAAAAATAAGATAAAAAGAAAACATATAAAAAAACAAAACATAATAAAATTCTATATCCAAAAAAGGCATTTTTTCAAAGATAAGAGGAAAAATATACATACAACTTCTGGGGACAGGGTCTTTGCTCTGGATACATTCTCAAAGGGATCTACACTAGGAGAAATTATCCAACCACCTGTTTAC
Source organism: Spermophilus citellus (assembly GCF_964194105.1). NCBI lineage: Eukaryota > Metazoa > Chordata > Mammalia > Rodentia > Sciuridae > Spermophilus > Spermophilus citellus. The sequence goes on along the minus strand of NC_138184.1, from coordinate 17,832,187 downwards.
AAAGACCTTAACATTCATTCCTAATCAGGCATGGGGGTGTAGGCCTGTAATTTCAGGTATTAGAGAAGCTGAAGCAGGAGGACAGAAAAATCAGAGTCCAACATGTGCAACTTAACAAAATCATTTCAAATACAAATTAGTAATTAAAAAAAAAAAATTCAGCCTAGCAACTCAGGACCATGAATTCAAAGCCAGCCTCAGCAAAAGTGAGGCACTAAGCAACTCAATGAGACCCTGTCTCTAAATAAAATACAAAAAAGAACTGGGGATGTGGCTCAGTGGTTGAGTGCCCCTGAGTTCAATCCCTGGTACCCACCCCCACCCCACCCGCAAAAAACTTCAAAGGGCCAGAGATCCAACTCAGAGCACTTGCCCAGCAACAACAAACCTGGGTTGTCTCTACTGCACACACACACAAAAAAAAATCATTCCACCTAACCACCTTCTCAGTATCTCTAGAATTCTCCAGAATACCACCCAGGCTCTGCTTTAACGTGTTAAATTCACTATCTCACCTTATCTTTAATATGAGAAAATCATTAGAAAGTTCCATTCCACTTTTTAACTTCTACTTGATAGTTATAGTTCTTCTGTCAAAGCAACAAAATAGTATATCTAAATCTAATTCCTCATGCATTTGCCAGATCTTTGGTACCTTAGAAAATGAGTTGTCACCATCTACTTCTTCACTAAATGAGACAGCTCCTATTTCTTAAATAAAAACTTCAAATCAATCAGTTGATTTACTGCTACCACCAGCCAGCCAGTTTTCTTCAGAAAAGTGTCTAGTAAAACTGAATACAATAATACAATATTATTAGGAACATAATACTAGAGTATTACGTTCCTAAAGGCCCTTATATATATTTCCCCATCCTCTCCAGCACCCTTGGGGCGTGTGTGTGTGTGTGTGTGTGTGTGTGTGTGTGTGTGGTTTTAACCACAGAGCCACATCCCAGTCCTTTTTATATTTTCTTTTCAAACATGGTCTCACTAAATAAGTTGCTTAGGGCCTTATTAAATTGCTGAGGCTGGATTTCACTAGTAATCCTTCTGCCTCAGCCTCCACAGCCACTGGGATTACAGGTGTGTACCACCACACAAAGCTGTTTGATTTTCTTAGTATTAGACCCAAGGACACTCCACCATCGAGCTACAACCCCACTCCAAACCCCTACCTTCTCTTTTTTCTCAAGATGGGGTCTCAGGGGCTGGGGATGTGGCTCAAGTGGTAGCGCGCTCGCCTGGCATGCGTGCGGCCTGGGTTCGATCCTCAGCACCACATACAAAGATGTTGTGTCCGCCGAAAACTAAAAATAAATAAATAAATATTTAAAAAAAAAAAAAAAAAAAGATGGGGTCTCAGTAAGTGGTCTGGAGCCTTGCTAAATTGCTGAAGCTTGCCTTTGAGATCCTCCAACCTCAGTCTCCTGAGTCACTGGGATTACAGGTGTGTACAACTACATTTGGCTTTGGAGCCCTTATATTTTTCATCTTAAAACTCTAATCGTTATGCTTCTGACTGCCTAAATACTATTATTTTCCTCATTACCGTCTTAAAGTTAACAGAGAAACATTGGGAAAAACTGTTTTAAAGAATATTTAGGGAGCTGGGGCTGTAGCTCAGTGGTAGAGCACTTGCCTAGCACATGTGAGGTACTGGGTTCAATATTCAGCACCACATAAAAATAAAGAAAGATACTGTACCAACTACAACTAAAAAAAATTGAAGAATATTTAGCTGGGTGCAATGACACATGTCTGTAATCCTAGAGACTCAGAAGGCTGGGCAGCAGGATTCCAAGTTCAAGACCAATCTCAGCAAATTATCAAGGCCCTAAGAACTTACTCTATCTCAAAATTTTATTTTTTTATTTTTATTTTTTTGAGAGAGAAAGAGAGAGAGAGAGAGAGAGAGAGAGAGAGAGAGAGAGAGAGAGAGAGAGAGAGAGAGATATTTTAATATTTATTTTTTTTTTTAGTTTTCGGCGGACACAACATCTTTGTTGGTATGTGGTGCTGAGGATGGAACCCGGGCGGCACGCATGCCAGGCGAGCGCGCTACCGCTTGAGCCACATGCCCAGCCCCTCAAAATTTTAAAAAAATAATAATAAAGGACTAGATGTGGCTCAGTGGTTAAGTTCCCCTGAGTTCAATCCTCAGTACCAAAAAAAAACAACAACAACAAAAAAGACAACACTGTCCTTCACTGTTGTCCCTGAATTAAACTGGTTGGTTTGCCTGAGGAATTTCAGCAAGCCCAGCTATACTGAGCAAATGAAGTTGTTCAAAATATCCTTTAAACATTTCTTTTGTCCAATTATAAATGTTGTCCCATTTTAGCTTGCTAAAGAACAGCTGCCTGGGTAGCCTGCTGACATTCATTCTTAAAATATACCCAGCCCAAGACAACCTACTAAAAGGGAACCTGCTAATTGGCTAAGTACTAGGCCACCAGCTGTATGAGAGAACCTCATTCTTGGGGATCCAAACATACATCTAATTTTAGTTATATGACCGTACAATACTGATGTCACTGTTTAAGAAGATCAGATGTGACTAAAACACTAAGATAAACCCACTTGTTAACCTATTAGAAATTTTAATGAAACATTTAATGACTTTAGTTTCTATTTCTGGTATTAGGAAATGAACCCAGGGCAGTCTAATACTGAATTACTTTTTTTTTTAAGACATTGGTGGACCTTTTTATTTTATTCATATATTTATATGTGGTGCTGAGAATCGAACCCAATGGCTCACACATGCTAGACAAGTGCTCTACCACTGGCCACAACCCCAGCCCCCTGATTTTTTTTTTTTTTTTTGAGAGAGAGAGAATTTTTTAATATTTATTTTTTTAGTTTTCGGCGGACATAACATCTTAGTTTGTATGTGGTGCTAAGGATCGAACCTGGGCCGCATGCATGCCAGGCGAGCGCGCTACCGCTTGAGCCACACCCCCAGCCCCCTGAACTATTTTTTTATTTTAAGAAAGAATCTCACTGAATTATCAAGGCTGGCCTCAAATTTGTGATTCTATTGCCTTAAACTCCAGAATGGGATTAGAGAGTTAAGTCACCATACCGAGTTGTTTATTTTTGCTTTACAATGCTGGAGACTGAACCCAAGGCCTCAAGCATGTCAGGGAGGCACACTGAATGAAAAAAAAAATTAATGATAATTCTCAGTGTAAACAAGGACATGATAATATAAGTTTTAATACATACAATCTTTCAGAAAACAATCTTGCAAAAATGTATCAAGTCTCAGGCTGGGGAAGCAGCTCAGTGGCAGAGCACTTGCCTTGCATGTGTGAGGCACTGGGTTTGATCCTTAAATGAAATAAAATAAAGGCATTCTGTCCATCTACTACTACAAAAAAACTTTTAAAAATGTATCAAGTCTTCGGGCTGGGGTTGTGGCTCAGCGGTAGAGTGCTCAGGTAGAGGGCTCACCTAGCGTATGCAAGGTCCTGGGTTCGACTCAGTACCACATAAAAAAATATGTTAAAAAATAATGGTATTGACAACCACAACTAAAAAAATAAATATTTTTTTAAATGTATCAAGTCTTCAACTTACACATCTTCTATCTCAGTAATTAATATATATCTAAGAATCTATCATGATGTAGAGAAATTAGAACCTTCATATATTACTACTAGGAATACAGAATGATGCAGTCACTTTAGAAATCAGTCCAGCAGTTCCATATTAAACATTACCTCATGACCTAGCAATTCCACTCACAAGTATATACACTCAAGAAAAATGAAACAAAGGGCTGGGATTGTAGCTCAGTGGTAGAACACTTGCCTAGCACATGTGAAGTGCTGGATTTGATCCTTAACATCACATAAAAATAAATAATATGTCCATCTACAAATAAAAAAATAAGGAAAAAATGAAACACAAAAATCTTGCATACAAATGTTCACAGCAGTATTACTCATAATACTTTAAAAGAAAAAAATCTAAATATCCAATTCAACTGATAAATGGATAAATAACATATATTATATCCATACACTCGAATACTATGTGATCTTAAAAAATGAAGTACTAATACATGCTGCAAGATGGCCTATCTTAGAAAATATGCTGAATAAAAGCAGTTTAACATGCACAGTGATGCATGCCTGTAATCCAAGCATCTTGGGAGGCTGAGTCAGGAGGATCCAGAGTTCAAAGCCAGCCTCAGCAAAAGTAAGGCACTAAGCAACTCAGTGAGACCCTGTCTAAATAAAATACAAAATAGGGCTGGGGATGTGGCTCAGTGGTTGAATGCCACTCAGTTGAATCCCCAGTACCAAAACAAACTTTTAAAAAGTAGTTAAACACAAAGGTCACATATCACACAATTCCATTTATAATGACACATGCAGAACAGGCACATCCATACTGTAGGGGCTGTCAGGAATTAAGGGATAGAGAGAAAAAGAAAATGACTACTAATGGGTATACAGTTTCTTCTGGAGTGACAGATTAGTGGTGCTGCTGGAAAACTTGTGAATATACTAAAAACCATTCAAAATGCTAAATTTTATCTCACATCACAATAAGGCTATTAAATTAAAAAACTATCATAATGAAAATGTGAAATATAAACACTCTTACACATAAAAATAAAACAAAAAATGAAAAACAGTCTCTATATGCAATAATAGGGAAACCAAGTAAATCAAAATCTGTTCACATTATACAACATAATGTAGTCATTGAAGATTATCTTTAGCTGGGTGCCAGTGGTGCACACCTGTAATTCCAGCAACCTAGGAGACTAAAGCAGGAGGACTACAAGGTTCAAAGCCAGCTTAGGCAACTTAATAAGGCCCTAAGCAATTTAGAGAAGCCCTGTTTCAAAATTAAAAAAAAAAAAAAAATAAGAAGGGCTGGGAATGTAACTCTGTGGTTAAGTGCCCCTGGATTCAATCCCTGGTACCAAAAAAAAAAAAAAAAGATTCTTTATGCCTGGCAATGAATGGCAGACAGAAAAGTAAGAAAAGAACAGGTCAAGTCAGGTGCAGTGCCACATACTGGTAATCCCACAGCTCTAAAGGCTAAGGCAAGAGGATCCCAAGTTCAAAGCCAGCCTAAGCAGCTTAGTGAGACCCTAAGCAACTCAGCAAGACCATCTTTAAACAAAATATCAAAAGGGCTGGGGATGTGTTTCAGTGGCTAAATGCCCCTAGGTTCAATCCCCAGTACCAAATAAAAAATAATAATAATAAATAAAAAAAGAAGATGGAAAAACAAAAAGAAAAGCAGGTTAGATACTACCCTTTACCAGCAATGTTTTGTTACACTTGTCTCTCTATAATTTAGTAAACGAGAGGGAAAAGAAAATGAATAAACTTGAGTTAAAAAAAATCTGAACACAGAATATAGCCAATCACATTACCGTGAATACTAGATTCAAGGGCTGGGGCTGTAGCTCAGCGGCAAAGTGCTCACCTAGCATATGCAAGGCCTTGGGTTCGATCCTCAGCACCACATAAAAATAAATAAAGAAAGAAAGATATTGTGTACGACTACAACTAAAAAATAAATAAATAAATATATATATATATATATATATTTAAAAAAATACTAGATTCAAGAAAGAACTATTTTGCGAATGAGCCCAGAATACATTTCCCCAGAGAAACAATATAGAAAATAAAAATAAGGTTCTTAATCTAACTCACAGAAGTTTAAATCTTTTATATTCTGAGTTCTAGAAACATAGAACAACTAGAAGCAAGAGGTACAGAGGGGCAGAAACAGATAAGAATTACCTTTCTCTGGGCCCTCAGGAAACTTTTTCCCCCTGTGGCACTAAAGATCAAACCCAGGGTCTTGTGCATTATAGGCAAGAGCTCTACAATTGAGCTACAACCCAGCCCAGGAAACATTTCACAATAGGCAAAAATAGTCTTACAATACTTTACTTCCTTTCTGCATTTTTCCAAGCCATTAGTAGCAGTATGCTTTACTAAATCCCACCATAATAGCACCATTACTCCAGCATAAACTGAATATACTTTTGGCAGAAGGGAAAGAGAAATGAAGAACAAAAATAAATACTATCTGATTTCAAAGGGGTCTCAGTCCAGTGGACATATATAATTTAAAGTCAATATGAAAATCCCAAGGAATTAAAAAAAAAAAAAAAAGGGCTGGGGATGTGGCTCAAGCAGTAGCGCGCTCGCCTGGCATGCCTGCGGCCCGGGTTCAATCCTCAGCACCACATACCAACAAAGATGTTGTGTCTGCCGAGAACTAGAAAATAAATGTTGGAAAATTCTCTCTCTCTCTCTCTCTCTCTCTCCTCTCTCTCTTAAAAAAAAAAAAAAAGAAAAAAAAATCATAAGGGGCTGGGGTTGTGGCTCAGTGGTAGAGCACTTGCCTAGCATGTGTGAGGTACTGGGTTTCATTCTCAGCACTATATATAAATAAATAAAATAAAGATCAATCAACAACTTAAATAAATAAATATGTGCTTGTGTGTGTATATATATGTATATAAATATATATATTTAAAGAATATTGCAATCTTGGGCTAGGAGTATAGCTCAGTTGGTAGAGTGCTTGCCTTGCATGCACAAGGCACTGGGTTCAAGCCCGAGTACCCCCCCCCACACACACACACACAAAGAATACTGCTGTCTTGTTTTTTGTTTGTTTTGGTACCAGGGATTTGGTACTCAGGATCCTTAACAACTGAGCCACAACCTCAGCCCTAGTTTGTATTTTACTTACTTATTTATTTATTTTTTTAAGAGAGAGTGAGAGAGTTGGGGGGGGGAGAGAATTTTTAATATTTATTTTTTAGTTCTCAGCGGACACAACATCTTTGTTGGTATGTGGTGCTGAGGATCGAACCCGGGCCACACGCATGCCAGGCGAGCGTGCTACCGCTTGAGCCACATCCCCAGCCCATATTTTTGTTTTGTTTTGTTTTCAGGGGGTATCTGGGATTGAATTCAGGGTCACTTGACCACTGAGCCATATCCCCAGCCCTATTTTGTATTTTATTTAGAGACAGGGTCTCACTGAGTTTGTTAGTGCTTCGCCATTGCCGAGTCTGACTCTGAACTCTGGATCCTCCTGCCTCAAACTCCCTAGCCTCTGAGATTACAGGCATGTGCTACCGTGTCCAGAAAATACTGCCGTCTTAAACAGTTTTAAATCTTCCAGTTCATGAAGGTGGAATATCTTCCTTTTTAAATATTTTTCATTGGACATAATATTTTTATTTTATATATATGAATATGATATGGCTCCATGGTAAAGTGGCCCTGGGTTCATTCCCCAGTACAACAAAAATAAAAATAATAATTTTTTTCTAGTTGTTAATGAAATTTTATTTTTTATGTATTTATGTGCAGTTTGAGAATTGACTCCAGTGCCCCACACATGCAAGGCAAGCACTCCACCACTGAGCTACAACCCCAGCCTACAAAAAAATAGCAATAAATTTAACCAAAGAAGTGCAAAGACTTATACACTGAGAAAGAACTTAAAGACATAAATAAATGGCTAAGCACAGTGATCTGCACCTGTCAACACCAGGTGTTCAAGAGTCTGGGGCAGAAGGAGTATAAGTTCAAGACCAGCCTAAGCTGGGGATTGAACCCAGGACCTTGTGCATATGAGGCAAACACTCTACCTACTGAGCTGTATCTTCAGCACCACCCCCTCAAAAATTTATGTTTTATATTTTTAAAAAAGAAGGGCTGTAGCCAGGCACAGTGGCCAAGCCTATAATCCCAGCAGCCTGAAAGGCTGTGATGAGAGGATCACAAGTTCAAAGCCAGCCTCAGCAAAAGCAAGGCTCTCATTGAGAACCTGTCTCTAAATAAAATACAAAATAGGACTGGGGATGTGGCTCAGTGGTCGAGTGCTGGTACCCCCCCCCAAAAAACAAAAAGCAGGTGGCCTGCAATACAGCTCAACTATACAGTTCCCCTGTTCAATCCCCAGTACTATCAAAAATGGAAAAAAAAAAGAGAGAGAGAGAGAGAGAGAGAGAGAGAGAGAGAGAGAGAGAGAGAGAAAAGGCTGGGGTTTTGGCTCAGTGGTAGAGTGCTTGCCTAGCATGTGTGAGGCCCTAGGTTGATCCTCAGGACCACATAACATAAATAAAAGTATTGTGTCCACTGAAAAATATTAACAAAATACAAAAGAAGACATTCCATGTTCATGAACTGGAAGATTTCAAACTGTTTAAGACAGCAATATTTTTTTAAATTGATTGACAAATTCAATACAGTATCTAAAAATTTTAACTTCCTTTTTCACAGAAATTGACAAGCAGATCCTAAAATTCATATGAAAATGCTAGGAATCCAGAATAGCAAAAAATCTAGAAGCTCCGCATGTTGGTGTAGGCCTGTAATCTCAAGAATTTGGGAGGCTGAGGTGGGAAGATGGAAAGTTCAAGGTCAGCCTCTGCAACTTAGTTTGAAAGTAAAAAATAAAAAACAATCTTGAAAAAAGAATAAAGTTAGAAAACTCACACTTTTTTTTTTTAATATTTTCGGCGGACACAACATCTTTGTTTGTATGTGGTGCTGAGGATCGAACCCGGGCCGCACGCATGCCAGGCAAGCGCACTACCGCTTGAGCCACATCCCCAGCCCACACTTCTTGATTTCAAAACATACTACAAAGTTGAGACGGTGTGGTACTTGCATAAGGAAAGACATGTAAATCAACAGAATAAAATCAAAGTTCAAAGATAAACCTGTGTATCTATTGGGTAAACTGACTTGCAACATGGATGCCAAGACAATTTTTTTTAATGACAAAGATCTCAATACTCTCCAGAGTAGTTATGCGATTAGTAAATAAGCACAGTCATCAGGAAAATCAAAATTACAATGAGCTATTCCACTTCATACCCATTAGGATAGCTATACTCAAAAAGATATCAGCAAGGGCTGGGGATATGGCTCAAGCGGTAGCGTGCTCGCCTGGCATGCGTGCGGCCCGGGTTCGATCCTCAGCACCACATACAAACAAAGATGTTGTGTCCGCCGAAAACTAAAAAATAAATAGTAAAAAATAAAAAAAAAAGATATCAGCAAATCTTTCGAGGATATGGAGGGAACTAGAACCATCAAATACTGATAATAGGAATATAAAATGAAAGGCAATTTTGGAAAATACTTTGGTGGTTCCTCAAAAGGTTAAACACAGTAACCACATGACACAACAATTCCACTTCCAGGTATACCTATGCAGGAAAAATGAAAACCTATGCCCACACAAAAACATACAAAGAATGTTCATAGCACCATTATTCATATTAGCTAAAAAGAGAATTGACACAAATGTTCATCAATGGATGAATGGATAAACAAAATGAAGTGTATCGATGTAATGAAATATTATTTAGCCATAATAATGAAATAAATGGTTGACACATGCTATAACATGGATTAACCTAAAAACAGGCTACATGAAAAAATTGATTGACAAAAAGGCCATTTATTGTATGATTCCATTTATATGAAATACCATTTATTGTATGATTCCATTTATATGAAATACCATAATGGAGTAAGGAAAATTTGTGGTTGCCAGTGGATAGAGGAATGAAAAGGAAAAGGAAGAAACTGCTAAAGGGTATGGGGTTTCTTTTGAGGATGATGAACATGTTCTGGAATTAGATAGTGGTAATAGTTGCAGAACACTATGACTACATCAAAACCCACCAAATTATATGCTTTAAAACATAAGTTTTATGGAATGTATCTTTTTAAATGTGAAATGATAAATGTCAAAGATAAATATTAATAAATACTTATTTGGTTAATAAAATAAAACATGAAAGAAAAAAATAACCTAAACTAGGAAAGTGGTTACAAAAGACTTTCTTTGGTTTTTTTCAAAGATAAGAATTTACTGAAGAATAGAAACAGGAACAAAATTCTCTCAATGCAAGAGGGGACCCGAGAGCAGGTTTTCCCAAAGAAAGGCAATAAATAAAGATTGACACCTGAGCTGATATGAATTGAACCAATCCTAAAAGTCTGCCTGATCCCCTAACCCCTCTACTCCCAAATTCTTCCTAAGCTCAGAAATCACTTATTTATCTGCCACCCAAAGCAACACTCACTCCCCCAAATTATTTATTTTTTTCTTTTCTGGGTTTTTGTTGTTGTATTTTCTTTGATGTTGTTTGTTCGTCTGTTTTGGTAGTACTGGGGATTGAACCCAGACACCCAGCCATTTTTTTAATTATTATTATTATTTTTTTAATTTTTGGTACCAAAGGATTGAACCCAGTGATGCCCTACCACTGAGCTATATCCCCAACCATTTTTTATTTTTTGAGACAGGTATCACTAAATTGCTGAGAATGTTTTTTTTGTAATATTTTTTAGTTGTCAACCAATCTTTATTTTATTTTTACTTCTATGAGGTACTGAGAATGGAACCCAATGCCTTACACATTTCAGGCAAGTGCTCTACCACTAAGCCACAACCCCAGCCCCTTGGAATGGCTTTGAACTTGCAATCCTCCTGCCTCAGCTTCCCAAGCCATTGGGATGACAGTCCTGCACAACTGACCAAAACTTTTTATTTTATTTTTAGACAGGGTCTCACTAAGTTGCTAAGGCTGGCCCTGAACCTTCAGTCCTTTTGCCTCATCCACCTGAACCACTGGAACTAGAGAAGTGTGTCCCCACACCAGGGAAAGCTACAACTATTTATATGTTATTCACTATAAGTCAGAAACTACCTATACTTTGTCATAATGAAAAAAAAAAGAATCATATAACCTAATTTTGGTCAACAATCAAAACTATTAAAATGATCTAGCTATGCTGCCAGGCATGATAATGCATGCATATAATCCCAGCAATTTGGGAGTCTGAGGCAGGAGTCCTGATTAAAAGTTTGAGGTCAGTCTCAGCAATTTCTTGAGACCCTCAGCAATTTAGCAAGACCCTATTTCAAAATAAAAAATAAAAACTGCTTGGGATATAACTCAGTGGTAAAGCACCACTGGGTTCAACTTCCAGTAGCAGAAAACAAAACAAAACAAAAAAAACAAATAAATAAGGGAAAGAAAAGAAAGGTTGAACTACAACCTTCAGTTTTAAGATGTAAAACATTTTTTTTTCTAAAGAGAGAGTGAGAGAGAATTTTTTTTAATATTAATTTTTTTTTAGTTCTCGGCGGACACAACATCTTTGTTTGTATGTGGTGCTGAGGATCGAACCCGGGCCGCACGCATGCCAGGCGAGCGCGCTACCGCTTGAGCCACATCCCCAGCCCAAGATGTAAAACATTTTAATCATAATTTTAAACACAAACTATAGAAAATCAAAACCAAGATCTCTCTTGGATATACTTTCTAAAACAGTAAAGAGAAAAATTAAGCATGAAATTTTGGCTCTAATTACATACTACTAGGGTATTATGTTGATACTCAGTGATTTTTTTTTTTAAATCACCCAAGTGAAAACCACAAAAAAAGTTAGTTGTATAGACACGGGAAGGGTAATGGAAACAATACTCAAAATAATCCCTTTGGAACAACGGACAGAAATTAGCAAAGAAAATGGGAATGTGAAAAGTCTAATACATGAGGACTGGAAATGTAGCTCAATGATAGACCACCTTGGTTGGCACATGTAAGGCTGTGGGTTTGATTCCCAGCACCCCCCAAAAAAAAAAAAAGTCAAACATACGGTTCAGAAAAACCAACCAACCAAGGACAAAGACTTGGCTTAATAGCACTTCTAGGAAAAAGATATAGAGATAAATTTTCTAGTAGACAGATACAAACTAACTTTGAAAAATAAATATTAAAAGAAAAATAATTTATTCTAAAACAGCACTGATGGAAAATGACTCAGTAGTAAATTCCCTATGGGCAGGGATTATAATTGATTTTTTTTTTTTTTTTTGGCAATGGGTACTGGTGATTGAACTGAGGCACTCTGAGCCACATGCCCAGCCCTATTTTTTTTTTTAATATTTATTTTTTAGGTGTAGATGGACACAACACAATACCTTTATTTTTATGTGGTGCTTTATGGTGCTGAGGATGGAACCAGAGCCCCGCCCATGCTAGGCAAGTGCTCTACCACTGAGCCACAATCCCAGCCTCCACAGCCCTATTTTACATTTAGAGACAGGGTCTCATTCAGTTGTTTAGGGCCTCACTTTTGCTGATGCTGGCTTTGAACTCACAATCCTCCTGCCACAGCCTCCTGAGATGCTGGGATTACAGGCATACGACACCATACCCAGCATAATTGATTTTTTTATTTTTTTTAGATGATGTTGCACTGTTTCCAACTGGGCTCAAGTAATCCTCCTGCCTCTGCCTGCCGCCTGGAACTACAAAAGCACACCATCACGCCCAGTCATAATGAATTTTATAATCACTTCATTTCAAAAGCCTAACACAATATCTAGATTAGACCATATCTTACAAACTTTGACAAACTGTAGCATGTACAAAGGATGATGCCAACATAGTAAAAAAAAAAAAAAAAAAAAAATCAGCACATTTCATGAGAAGCATCTGGAGGAAAAAAAAAACTGTTTAGTCTGGAAAAGAAAAAACTTCAGTGGGGCAAAATAATTGTCACTGAAGAGCTGGAAAGTGGAATTTGGAGATTCACAGAATAAAAATAACTGGGGGTAGCAAAATTAGAATCACAGAACAGAAACTGTAAGGAAGCAGATTTGAAAGCATCTTCAGGGAAGTCTTCCTAAAATGACAAATTTGCAAACATGGAATTGGTTGGTAACCACCAGCTATATGAGTTCCCTATTTTGAGAAATACCTGTGTAGAGGACTGGAGAGATGAGATATTACATTATATGCAAAAAACTTGCCTAGATCATCCTTAAAATCTCTTCCAATTCTATGACTGTACAAGTAGAAAGAAGTTCATGAAAGGAATTATTCTTGTCCTCAATACAAAAAAAGATTTTTAAAAAACTGCTAAAAAACAGTAATTTCTTTAACTAGAAGCATTCCATCAAAAAGGGACAAATATTAACTAGTTAGCCAATATACTTGATATGAAGAGACTTCCTTGCTTGGGATGAAACACAGCACTGAAAGTGAGTACAGGTCATCAATTTGAGCTAGACACTCACTTCCTGTTTGGCCAGAGGCAAATGACTTCACCTCTCAAACTGAAAAACAATAATTTAAAATCCCGAAGGAGCTGGTTGTAGAGCATTTTCCCAGCATTCAGGGCCCTGGACAAAAAAATAAATTAAATACCAATATTAAATAAAAATAATTTAAAGTAGTTAACACCTGCTAAATGCTTCAGAAATTTATGTAACATTTTTAAAATTTTATTTGTTAAGCCACCCAAATTTCTTTGTCAGAAAAGATGTTACAAATAAGCAAGAAGGGGAATATTAGAAGGAATTCTCTGATGCTGGATTAGAGTCAGATATCAGATATGAAAACAGATAGAAAAACAGATATATACACACATGTGAGCATGCTTATATATGTGGATATATATGCATATGTCCATATATACATGCATTATTTCCTAGTTCTGTCCCAAGAGGACCTAGAAGCAGTGATACCCCAGAAGAAACACACATTCAGAAACCAAACTTTATCTTAATACTTTTTTTAATAAAAGAAACCAGGGCTCCTTGGAGAAATGGCTTAGTTTAGCACTGGGACAGAGAAAATACAAAATAAGAAAGGAGCTGGGGCTGAGGATATGGCTCAAGGGGTAGCGCGCTCGCCTGGCGTGCATGCGGCCCGGGTTCGATCCTCAGCACCACATACCAACAAAGATGTTGTGTCCGCCGAGAACTAAAAAATAAATATTAAAAATTCTCTCTCTCTCTCTCTCCTCTCTCACTCTCTCTTTAAAAAAAAAAAAAAAAAGAAATGGATGGGGGCTGGGATTGTGGCTCAGCAGTAGAGCACTCGCCTAGCATGGGCGGGATCAGGGTCTGATCCTCAACACCACATAAAAATAAAGGCATTTTGGGGCTGGGGATGTGGCTCAAGTGGTAGCGCGCTCGCCTCGCATGCGTGCGGCCCGGGTTCGATCCTCAGCACCACATACAAACAAAGATGTTGTGTCCCCGAAAACTAAAAAAAAAATAAATGGATGGGAAACATAAACCTTACTTACAGAAGAATTCCAAAATAATATAAATAGAAAGAAGTAGGAACAGAGAAAATCACCATTAGACCACCACAATGATTGCTGCTGCTGGCAAGATTCACTAATAAAGGCTGGAGATGTGGCTCAGTGGCTCAGTGGTAGTGTTTGCCTGGCTTGTGTGAGGTCCTGGGTTCAATCCCTAGCATTGCAAAGAAAAAAAATTCACTGATGAATACTAAAATGAGTGGATGAAATTTGAAGGACAACTCAGATCTCTGTATAGCCTCGTAAGCATCTTCTCATAAGAGTTGTGGGGGGTGTTTTGTTTAGTTTTGTTTAATACTTGGGATTGAACCCAGGGGTGCTTAACCACTGAGTCATATCCCCAGTCCTTTTTATTTTTTATTTTGAGACAGGGTCTCACTAAGCTGCTTAGGGCCTGAGTAAATTGCAGAGGCTGGCTTTGAACTTGCAATCCTCTTTACCTCAGCCTCCCTAGACACTGAGATTACAGGTATGTGCCACCACACCCAGCTACCCTATAAGTATTATAAAACACTATAGTGATTTTTAAATATGCCCACAAATTCCTGGATACCCCTCTCTTGAGATAGAGCTTAATTATTTTCCCTTGGAGTACATATGTCTTGAGGACTTGTTTTCCCTTCTGAGAAATAAAGACAACATCACTTTAACTCATCAAAGTTAGTTATCTGGTATTCCCAGATTTAATGTGACAATAAGGGCACACCAGGCCTGGCAAGGTGGTGCATGTGCCTTTAATCTCAGTGACTCAAAAGACTGAGGCAGGAGGATCACAAGTTTGAGACCAGCCTCAGCAACTTAGCCAAGATACTCAGGACTTAGGGAGACTCTGTCTCAAAAAACTAAAAAGGAGTAGGTATAGTGCCTTGGCCCAATACCAATAAAAAATAGGGCATATCAAGCTGGAGGGTATAGTTCACTAGTAGAATGGTGAAAGGTGTCCTGAACACATATGAAGCCCTGTGTTCAATAGTTCAACATGGAAAAAAAAAAAAAAAGACAGTGAGAACTGTGATATTTTCTTGGTTTCTCTCTCAAATTGACAAAAATCAAATGAACCACCAACATACTTTCCATTGGGTCAAAAATGTTTCTCTAAGGAAAACTGTTTCAACCCTACAAACACATGAACTATTCATGTTTAATGTAAAAAAGAAGAAAAAGAAGAAGGAGGAGGAGGAGGAGGAGGAGGAGAAAAAATAATGTCAAAAACTTGAAGTGTAGGGGCTGGGGCTGTAGCTCAGTGGTAGAGTGCTTACCTTGCATGCATGAGGTACTGGGTTCAATCCTTAGTTTAATTTATAAAAATAAATTCAAAAAAATACATTTAAAAAAATTTTTTGAAGTGTCAATAACAAGAACTTATAGTCCATGGATGGATTACCAAATTTAGAAACAAGATTAGGAAAAAGACCAAGGCACTGAAATCAGGAAAAACCAACTCTCTGACTAAAGTTAAATCATCTAGACAAGAAAATTCAAAGCCTATAATGGTATGTGCCTATCGTCCCAATTTTTGGGGAGGCTGAACAGAGGATCACTTGGCTACAAACCAGATCAGCATGGGCAACTCAGGGTCTTTAAAGAAGAAATAAAGAAGAAAAAAAAAATGAAAAGAGGGCTGGGGTTGTGGCTCAGTGGTAGAGCGCTCACCTAGCATGCACGTGGCACTGGGTTCAATCCTCAGCACCACATAAATGTGAAATAAAAATATTGGGTCCACCTAAAACTTAAGAATAAATATTTTTTAAAAAATTAAAAGAAAGAAAATCAGGTGTTTCCTTCAGTGTCAATAAACAATGGAAAATGACTTTTTAATAAGCAACTTTATTTGTATATTTGAGAATTTATAAAATATTTTTTTAGTTGTCAATGAACTTTTATTTTGTTTATTTATATGTGGTGCTGAGAATCAAACTCAATGCCTCACACATCTAGGCAAATGCTCTACCACCAAGCCACAACCCCAGCCCACTTTTAAGAATTTTAACACAGGGATGCTGACAAATATATGAGATGACCAAAACCAACCAAACAACCAGAGTGGGAAATGTATTTAAACACACCCCAGCTCTTTCCAACTTTAGTTCATGGGTTCCTACAATGGGAAAAGGGAAACTCCCTAGGCTTCTGGAACTTGATTAAAACATCCCTTAAACTAGGCATGGTGGGGCACGCCTGTAATCCTGTGGCTTGGGAGGCTGAGGCAGGAGGATCTCGGGTTCAAAAGCCAGCCTCAGCAACTGTGAGGCCCTAAGCAACCCCAGTCTCCAATTTAAAATACAAAATAGAGCTGGGGATGTGGCTCAGTGGCCAAGTGCCTCTGAGTTCAACCCTAGTACCAAAAAAATAAAAAATAAAAAATCCCTTAAGAATATTCAGGGGCTGGGGATGTGGCTCAAGCGGTAGCGTGCTTGCCTAGCATGCGTGCTGCCCGGGTTCGATCCTCAGCACCACATACAAAGATGTTGTGTCCACCGAAAACTAAAAAATAAATAATAAATAATTCTCTCTCTCCTCTCTCTCTCTCTTAAAAAAAAAAAAGAAGAAGAATATTCAGTGCCTTCATTCTAATTTTACAATCAACTGCCTTCTTTTTTTTTTTTTAAAGAGAGATTGAGAGAGGAGAGAGAGAGAGAGAGAATTTTTTTTAATATTTATTTTTTAGTTCTCGGCGGACACAACATCTTTGTTGGTATGTGGTGCTGAGGATCGAACCCGGGCCGCACGCATTCCAGGCGAGCGTGCTACTGCTTGAGCCACATCCCCAGCCCATCAACTGCCTTCTTATTACTGATTAAGCTGACAGGACAATGAAGGTGTCTTGGTCAGTGGCTAATTAAATTCAACTGTGTACATGACACCCAATACTTCTGACATAAATAAACTGGCATCTGATTTATCAGTCTCTAATGAGTTTACTTTGCATTAATATACTCCCAAGCACTTGAAATCATGCTGTGTGGACCAAATTTCTGAAGTTTCTAAACTACTTTATGGAGGTCAGAGAGACCTAGATGATGGTTTAAATGTCATTTTACTATCTGTATAACTTCAAATTCCTGTCTCATTCTTCATCTGAAAATAAATAATAAAACTAGCTCATGGGAGATGGTAAGTGCTCAAATTATTATTTTAAAGTTAAATTTAAAAGGAAGAGTATAACTGAGGTTAAACATTTCATATGAAATGTAGTAGAGACAATTAAACTCCATCAATTTAAACGACATCCCCTGAAGAGATTCCCACTGTAAGGAGTAGAGAAAAGCAAAGTTAAAAATTTGCAAGTAAGTGCAGACTTGGGTGCTGAGACAAAAGATCCCTAGTTCCAGGTCAGCATTAGCACTTATCCAGGCCCTCAGTAACTTAATGAAACCCTGTCTCAAAAAAATAAAAAGGGCTGGTGATGTAGCTCAGTGGTAAAACTCCTCTGGGTTCAATCCCCAGTACTGAAAATAAATAAAATTAAAACTAAAAAAAAAAAAAAAAAAAGTTGCAAGTAGGGGCTGGGCCTGTGGCTCAGTGTGAGAGCACTTGCCTGGCATTTCTGAGGCACTGAATTTGCTTCTCAGCACTGCATATAAATAAAATAAAGGTCTATCAACAGCTAAAAAAATATATATATTTAAAAAAAAGTTGCAAATAAAATGCCTACATTGCGTTGTACAGATGGAGTCTCTTCTTAGCAACTCTAATGTTGTCTACCAAATAGTAATACCCCACAATAGTTAGAACATGACAACTGTTCACTCTAAATCCATGTGCTCAGCTTGGATTCAGGATTGATTTATAAAAATAGCTGCTGCTGTTGCTGGTCTTTGAATCTCTGCGTTGAGGACTGGGTAATGTCACCCTATAGGCCCAGAGAAGTTGTATTCCACCTCACCACACCCATTTCTCTGCCTACCCAGCCAAGCTGATGGCACCCCCTCCCGTCTCTGCAAAACACTATTCTCCCTCCTCCAGGGCTGAGTGAGCAAATTACAAGCACAAATATCCCCTGATGCAATGCCACAACCATCCCTGGGAAAGAGCAGGGGCAGTTGCCAAAAGCGCAGCAGCAGGGAAATGGGCGGGAGAGAGAGAGAGAGCAAGAAACCACTGCAATGTTATGCAGCCAGGGAGAGAGAATTGAGAGGCCCAGGGGAGCAATACTGTAACTGGACCAGAGGAAAAGGAGAAAAGGGGTTTTCCAATAGAAAGCTGGGTCACACTAATCTTTCCAAGGAGTACATGCTTCACCCCGAGTACGGGTCCTAAAACACAAACCTAAGGTGATTAGCTACCCAAAGCAGCAAATGCATTTAATTTACACGTTTCTGAAGGTAAAACCCCACTCCGAACGACCCAAAGGACCATTTCAATAAATTGAGCTAACCCAACATACCAATGAAGAACCTGTTTCTTGTGCTAAACCATAATCTCTGCTCCAACTGCTCCTTCTCTAGTCCCTGTCTCCACCCTCTCTTAATGCCATCCCTTCCCATTCCCGCAGCCATAGGACTTTAGTCCAACTGCCAGGGCCCACACGCACACAGTAAGAGCCGTGGCTCGGGCCCAGTTCTCTAGACAACCCTCAGCCCCACCCACAACCCCCGACAGAACACTCTCCAAAACTCGCCTCAGTACCACGTCAACTGACCCCCTAATGCCTCAGGAAACAAGCCTTGAGTCCCCCACATGCCGAGCTGCACCCAGGCCCCAGGCTGAAGCTGCCCCTTGCCTCTGAGCTCACCACACCCGGAGCCTGAGGCGGCCACCAGCTTCACCACCCATGACCCCACGCGGGACCTGAACCCGCCGTGACACACAGCCCCGGGGCCGCGCCTCGAAGACGGCGAGGTCACGCCCGCAGGCCCCGCCCGGCCCCTCCCGGTCGCCCCACGTCCGGCGAGCCCCGGCCACCGCCCTTCCCCGCCCTAGGCAGCCCTGCGGGGTCTAAGTGGACGCGGGGCAAGCTCGGGCAGCCCCGGGACAGTGGAAAAGCGGCCCTCGGATAGGCCGCCTACGTCTGACCTACCCGCCGCCGCCGCCGCGCCGGAGCCGGAGGGAGCCGTGAGGAGCCGGGTAAGGGCCGGAACAGCCGGAGCAGCCCGAGCAGCCAGAGCCGGAGAGCGAGCCGAGGGGCGGGGCGCAGGGAGGCGCCGCTTCCTCGCCGCCCTCTTGAGGCCCGGCGCGAGGGCAGAGCACCGCCCCTACCCAGCGGGCGCCGCCGTCGAGGCCAATAGGCGCGGGGCTAGGGCGGGCTGAGGACCGCCGCAGCCAATGGCAGCTGGCCTAGGCTCTTTGACCGCTCCCGGACGCGCCGCGAGCGCGGGCCGTTGGGGGCAAGGCTCGTGGAGTGTGGACCGCTGCGCTCCAGCTCGCGGAAGCCGGGCGCACAGCAGATTGACCCGCTGCCCCCGCTGTTCTGTAAGGCTGATTCTTTTCAGAGCTTGGGCGTCTGGAGCGGGGAGGGTGGGAGCGCGGGGCCACAGGCCGGGCTGCTCTCAGGCCGCCGGCGGCTCTGTGATGTAACCTGGCGCAGCTGCTCGCTGGGAGGAGCCAGGGGACCCGGCGGCTGGGGCCGCACCAGGGGTCGCTGCCACGAGCCGCCCTTGAAACGTGGCTGGTCCAAACTGAGCTGTGCGGTAAGTGTAGATAGAACACACAGCATTTCTGAGACAGTACAGAAAAAGAATAACAAAGTTCATTTTTTTTTTCAGTATTGAGGATTGAACCCAGGGTCTTGCGCATGCTAAGCAAGCGTTCTACCATTGAACCACACCCTACCCTCCCCGCCCGATTTTTTTTTTTTCTTTTGAAACGAGGTCTCTTAAATTGACCAGGCTGACCTTGGATTTAGGTTCACTTATCTACTCCTAGAAGCAGCAGAGGGGGGGGAGGGGGGTCTGCTTTTTAAATAATGAATCTTTGTGCTCACCTCTGCCCCTAACCTTCCTATGTCATTTCTCTCTTTGGGACCCCAAAATGAGAGGATTGCGGGTCCTCAAAGGGCCGTTCAAGCCCTGGCATTCTGAAACTAAATTATTCCCGAATTTCATCTTATCTTGTGATACTACTTCCCCAGTTGCTCAGTGCTTTGCTCTCTGGAAGGCCAAGTTAGCTTTTCCCTAAATCTTGAGATAGGCGGGGCTAGCATTATCATCCACTTTTTTTTTTTTTTTTTTTAAAGAGAGAGTGAGAGAGGAGAGAGAGAATTTTTTTTTTATATTTA
Source organism: Spermophilus citellus (assembly GCF_964194105.1). Lineage (NCBI taxonomy): Eukaryota > Metazoa > Chordata > Mammalia > Rodentia > Sciuridae > Spermophilus > Spermophilus citellus. Next base: position 17,811,820 of record NC_138184.1, on the reverse strand, counting down.
TTTCTTTTTAGTTCTCGGCGGACACAACATCTTTGTTGGTATGTGGTGCTGAGGATCGAACCCGGGCCGCACGCACACCAGGCGAGCGCGCTACCGCTTGAGCCACATCCCCAGCCCCGTATCATCCACTTTTGAAGTTGAGGAAATGGCTTCAGGAATTTTGGAATGATGTGCCCAAGATCACACAATTATTAAGTGATAGATCTGGAACTAGAAGCCACATCCTTTGATCCTTGCTCAGTGCTCTTTCCACCACACCTTGATTTTTTTGTTGTTGTTTTTTCTTTCCTTTTTTATTCTAGGATTTACTTCCTGGCCATAAACCATAACTACTGTCAGGTGTGACCCTCCAAGCTTACTCACAGTGATGCCCTCAGTTCCAGGCACTTGGCATGCTCAGCAGCCCCCTGGCTTTCCTCTAGTTCTATCATCCATTCTGAATGCCCCATTTCCAATAAATCCTTATAGTTTCTTACCAATTTTGACTCTTATTTGTCACACCCCCTTCATATCACCACTGGGCTTTCAGCATTTTAAGCCAGAATGCAACCATACCTAGGTCAGTGTACTTAAAAGACAGCTCTCATGGGGCTGGGATTGTGGCTCAGCGGTAGAGCGCTCGCCTAGCATGGGCGGGACCCGGGTTCGATCCTCAGCACCACATAAAAATAAAGGCATTGTGTTGTGTCCATCTACACCTAAAAAAAAAATAAAAATATAAAAAAAAGACAGCTCTCATATAGGCTGTTATTGCTTCTGCACTTCACTTAGCTCCATCCAATCACTTGTTCAGCATCTGAGGTCACTAAAGAGATGAAACATGGCCAGAGATGGCATGAACTGGAAGACCCTTGGAGATCTTCCAGTCCAAAGACCAAGCAGAATTTGTAAGTGAGCAAAGTCCATTGGTCACATTAAAGGATGGGGTCAAGACTCTGGAGCAGAAGGGTACATGCCCATCTCTAGTCAGTTGCTCGGAAAATGTACCCACTGTGGTCAGACATTTTTACATGAACTGTCCTGTGTGTTGAGTGTCTGGAGCTAATCGAGCATTGTTAAAAAATAATAATAATAGTACTGTGCAAGCCAAATGCATGTGTGGACTGGCAGCTCTTGATTTGCCAGTTTGTGACCTCTACTCCAGTTGCTCCTTTACCTTTAAGAAGGCCTATGTCATGCAGCAGATCCGAAAGAGAGGAAGACAGGTCCCAGATCTCAGATATTTTGTTCAGAGCTCATCACAGTGTACTTAAAAGCTGAAAATTCAATTAAGCCAATTCAATTAAGCCTCGTGAGATCTAGCTCTAGGGAAGATTTTCTGAGAAGAGATGAAAATTAAAAGATGCTTGCCTTAGCTCCTGGCACTTTCACTTAGCTTAGAAGCAAATATTTGGCAAGTTGGGCAAGCTAACTTATATTTAGGAAAGAGCTGCACATACTCATGGAATTCCTGCGGGCACAGTCCACACTGACTCAATTAGGATGCAGGGAACTTTGCAGGGGAGGATTTTTTAAACTTTCTATTTGGGAATAATTTCAAACTTACTGAAAATTGTAAGAATAAAAATAGTATGTAGGGGCTGGGGATGTGACTCAAGCGGTAGCACACTCGCCTGGCATGCTTGCGGCCCGGGTTCAATCCTCAGCACCACATACAAACAAAGATGTTATGTCCGCTGATAACTAAATAAAATAAAATAAAATATTAAAATTCTCTCTCTTTAAAAAAAATAGTATGTATCCTTTATGTGTTCACCTATTTTTATCATTTTGCCCATTTCCTTAATTATGCATATTCCATATACAAACATTTTGAGCCCTTGGAGTTTCATTCACATACATTAGACTTTTTACTCCTAAATAGTTCGGTGTGCTGGCTATGATGGTGCAGGTATGCAATCCCAGTGACACGGGAAGCTGAAGCAGGAGGACTGCAAGTTCAAGGCCAACCTGGGCAACTCAGCAAGACCCTGTGTCAAGAAATAAAAAGGAGAACTAGGAATGTAGTTTAGTGGTAGAAGTCCCCTGGATTCAACCCTCACTACCACAAAAAATAAATGTGTGTTTATATGTGTGGGTGTTTATCCGTCTAATTGATAGATGGATAGAGGCATGGAATGATGGTTAGAGATGTGGTAAAACTAGTAGGATATAACTAATGAGAACAAATTTTTTTTCAAAGTATAGTAATGAATTGACATGAGTACAAAAAAGTTCTTAAAAACAAGTAGGATAAAGTGTTAAAAGTACAAATAAAGTGTTAGAGTTATGGGTGTTAAACTGTAAAATTCTTTCATTTTTGCGTATATTTTAAATGTTTCCTAATAAGACATGGAGAAGGAAAGACATTCATACACAACAATGTCAGACTTCAGTCACTAGTATGGTAGAGAAATAACAGACTTGCTGTGGGAGCAGGGAAGAGAAAGTGATTATTTCTGCTGGGATGGATGGCAGTGGGGGTTCAAGGAGAGGGTCACAGAAGAGGATTCCTAGGAACTGGGCCTGAAAGATAAGCTTTTGAAGGCAGAGGAAGAGGGAAAGTAGGAAAATGGTTTTCCATTAGAATAAAACAGGGCAACATGAAAATGCCAGTCCTATTTGAGAAGCTGCTAATGAGCAAAGAGACTGGAGGAACAGAGAGGCAGGATAAGAGGTTGACAAGCCAAACTGCACAGACTGAGAAGACCTTGAAAACAAATCAGTATCTGGATGTGATTCAGTCAACCTAGGGGAGACTCTGAGAGTGTGAGTAAGGTGATGGCTTGCTTTGGAAAGATTCATCTGAAAGCTAGAATAGAAAAGTAGACAGGAAGAGAACCAGCCATGCAGGGATGGCAAGACTGAAGGTCAAAATTTCCTTCCTCCTTCTCTTTTTTTTTTTTTTAATATTTTTTTGTTGTCAGTGGATCTTTATTTATTTATATGTAGTGCTGAAAATCAAACCCAAACACATGCTAGGAAAGCACTCTACCACTGAGCCATAACCCCAGGGCCCCCCCCCCTTGTTTTTTTATACTGGGAATTGAACCCAAGGGTACTTCACCTGAGCCACACTCCTACCCTTTTTATTTTTTTATTTTGAGACAGAACCTCACTAAGATGCTTCAGGACTCTCTAAGTTGCTGAGGTTGGCCTCAAACTTGCAATTCTCCTGCCTCAGCCTCTGCCGTCACTGGGATTACAGGTGTGCACCATCATAGCTGTTTATTAGACTGTCCTCAACATTCCTGGGCTCAAAGGTCTGATCTGCAAATAGCTAGGACTACAGTTAGCCACTGCCACACCTGACTCTTGTTTTTAGTAGCAAGCTGAAAATTAGAGTAATTTTTGTGACAGGAAAATGTGTCACAATGTGAGCTTTCCAGAGGCAAATTACCAAAATAATTCAGTTTGTTCTTATCCCCAGTTCTCTAGGGACTCTGATATCCCCAAAGACATCCTGTTCCTTTTTCAACTCTGGGCTGTCCATAGACCACCCCTCTGGCACTCAGCCACCACCCAGAAATGCAGCTCCAAAATAAGCACTCAGGGAAAACTGATTTCCAGACCTGCTTTTGCCCTGCTTCTCTATCTGGACCCCAGGTTCCTCATCTCTACATGGTTGTGTTGGCCTGATTGTTCTCTAAGCTTCCAGTTTCAAGACATCCTTTGTGTGTCTGTGTATGTTTGTGTGTGTGCGCGTGCTGAGCCACATCACCAACGCTTTTTATTTTTATTTATTTACTTACTTACTTACTTACTTTGAGTAGAGTCTCACTAAGTTGCTGAGGCTGACTTTGAACTCATGATCATGCTGCCTCAGCCTCTCAAGCCACAGAGATTACAGGTGTGCACCACCATGCCTGACCTCAAGGCGTCTTTCATCCTGTCTTCTTGCAACTAGCCTCCTAGGTGCACTCTCGCAAATGTTCATTTTCCTCGACTTAAAGTTCTTCTGATCATGGAGCTCCACTCTGTCCTATCTAGCCACCTCTCTTACCTCTTTTCTCCCCCATCAGGGGCATCACTGCAGCATCCAGCTCCAGCTCCATGCTCCGGTTGAGAGAGCAGACCAGGGTCTCTGAGCTCCAGGAGCTGAGTGTGTGAAAAGAGTAATACCAAAAAAAAAAAAAAAAAGAGTAATACCTCCATCTCCCTGGGTTGTTGTGAGGAACAAGAATGTGACCTGCCACTTCATAGTACTCAGCTCCTCTCTTGCACACCTTTCTCCATTTCCCAAAGTTCAGAGGCATCCTGTAATGACTTACCCTAAAAGATCTCAGTAACAGCCCTTCCTTATCCATGAGCCATAACACTTTGCTTCTAATCAGCACATTAGCCCTGAAAGGAGGACAAGGGCAGCACAGCAAGGCCCTTCCTGAGTTCCAGGAAGAACACAACAGTTACACACACACACTTGTCACTTTTCATTCTCACAATGAGCCTGTATTTATTCCCCTTTTGACAGATAAGGAACGGAAAGCTCAGAGAGGCTTTATAACATGCCCAAGGTCACACAGCCAGATCCAAGAAATTCACAATGAAGGTATCAAGAGGAACAGTTAATTCAGTGTTCTTCCAGTCCTGATGTTTGTAAATAAATAATATAATCCTCATAACTAGGCCTCACATAGGCCTGAGGACTATAGCCAGCTGACAGAACAGAATGAAAAACCCTCGTGCTAGTGGAACTCAGAGCAGAAGTCTAGTAGGATGTGAAGACTATGCAAACCTGGCATTCTGGGCAAAGGCCTGGAGGTGTTCTTTGCTGTTTCCTGAGGGAGAGTAGAAGTTCCTCAGAATTGTTTATTCAGTGAGCAAATTCTGAAACTTCACTTGGGAGCAAATTGTTGGAGGAGAGAGAATAAGGCAGAAGAGAGCCTTCCAAGCTCTCTCAAAAACAAGAAGCCCAGAAATAGTGAGGCGCTTGCAGAGGAAGCACATAGAGAAGGGGAGCAGAAAGAGAGAGATGCTCCCAGTGGCTCTGATGAAGGGAAACACACAGGTGCTTCCTTGGAGTAAGCTCATAACCATCTGAAGCACGGTATGCCAATCCTGAGCAGCATCCAGGGTCTTACCAGATGTGCTGTTATAATGGGTGAGGGTCCCCCAAGACCTCAGTTCTGATATTCACTGAGTAGCCAGAAAGGTGTCTGCACACCTTCTGTATACCTAGCACCACACTTGGGGGCCTGGTAAATGGTTTGGGGAATTACAATACATATGCCACTCCCAGGAGGCCTTCTCTGACCCTCCTGGGGAAAGAGGCCTATGTCCCTGTGTTAACACAAGGACATGAGCCTCTTTCCCCAGGAGGGTCAGGGAAGTATAATAAGCATCCACTGACATGGTTCACCTCTGGGTCCTATCTTCGTTGCTCATTTATACTGCCTCTCCCACTGCCAGAGTCTCATGGTCAACACGAACAAGACACATGACTTTCCACTAGTGTTGGGAGCCACGGCCAGATGAGATGGTGCCTGGCCTTTTGCAAGAAGGAGTGGTTGAGAGGTGACACCAGCTGTGTATAATTGCTGTAACTGGATGATGCTGGATTGAAACAGGCTGTGTATTCATTTGTATATAGACCCCTGCTGTCCTGCAATAGGGCGGCTCCTGCTGCCTAGGGCGCAGCTACTTTTGAGTTCTTGCAGAGCCCGGTGGAGGGCTGGGAGAGTTCCCAGGGAGTGCGTGTGGAGTGCCTGTGGAGTTCGGGCAATAAAGTAGTTCCTGTTTGAACCTACAAGTGCCTCATGGCAGCTCGGTTATTTGTGCCCAGCCAGACTGCGGCACACTAGAGACTGAATTCCTTGGAATCACTGTGCTCTGAGAGCCCATGATTATGAGTAAACTTCCCTGACCTCATTATCTGTAGGATTTAAAATATATTTATAAATTATTTTTCTTCCCTTTTAAAGGTGGAGCTTAATTCCCCTTCACTTGAATATATGCCAGGCTTCTAATGCATAGAATGGCCAGATGCAATGCTCTATGACTTTAGAGGTGTGGCCATAAAAAAGATTTCTAGCTTCCTTCTGGCTCCTTTCTCTCGGATGGCCAACTCTAAGTCAGTCACCATGTCTTAAGGACATGTTAGCAGCTCTGTGGAGGAGTACCCCTGGGAAGGAGGTAAGGTCTCTAGTCAGAGCCAGCACCACCCTGCCAACCATGTGAGTGATCCACCTTGGAAAGTGATCCCACAGTCTTAGTCAAACCTTCAGATGATGCTGTCCCAGCCCACACGTGAGTGCAACCTTGAGTCTCTAAGCCAGACCCTCCCACCCACATCATTCCCAAATTTCTGATATGCAGACACTATAAGAGATGATACTATTGTATTAAGTCACTGAGTTTTGAAGTAATCTGTGCAACAATGAGTAATTAAGACATTATCATGGGGCTGGGGATGTGGCTCAAGCGGTAGCGCGCTCGCCTGGCATGCGTGTGGCCCGGGTTCAATCCTCAGCACCACATACCAACAAAGATGTTGTGTCCGCCGAGAACTAAAAAATAAATATTAAAAATTCTCTCTCTCTCTCCTCTCTCACTCTCTCTTTAAAAAAAAAATTAAAAAAAAAGACATTATCATAACATAGATGCAAAAATTCTCAATAAAATTCTGGCAAATCATATACAAAAACATATTAAAAAGATAGTATACCGCAATCAAATGGGATTCATCCTAGGGATGCAAGGTTGGTTCAACATATGAAAACCAATAAACAATTCATCTCAATAGATGCAGGAAAAGCATTTGACAAAATACAGCACCCCTTCATGTTCAAAACACTGGAAAAACTAGGTATCGTGGGAATATATCTCAACATTGTAAAAGCTATCTATGGTAAACCCAAGGCCAACATCATTTTAAATGGAGAAAAATTGAAAGTATTCCATCTAAAAACTGGAATAAGGGGCTTGGGATGTGGCTCAAGCGGTAGTGCACTCGCCTGGCATGCGTGCGGCCCGAGTTCGATCCTCAGCACCACATACAAAAACAAAGATGTTGTGTCCGCCGAAAACTGAAAAATAAATATTAAAAAATTAAAAAAAAAACTGGAATAATACAAGAATGCCCTCTTTCACCACTTTTATTCAACATCATCCTTGAAACTCTAGCCAGAGCAATTAGGAGGAAGATATCAAAGGGATACAAATCAGAAAAGAAGAACTCAAACTATCACTATTTGCCAGTGACATAATTCTATATTTAGAAGATCCAAAAAATTCCACCAGAAAAGTTCTAGAACTAATAAATTAATTTAGTAAAGTGGCATGATATAAAATAAACACCTGTAAATCAAACATGTTCTATACATCAATGATGAATCTACTGAAAGAGAAATTAGGAAAACTACCCCATTCACAATATTCTCAAAAAATAAAAATAAAATACTTGGGAATCAATCAAACAAAAGAGGTGAAAGATGCCTATAATGAAGACTATAGAACACTAAATAAAGAAATTGAAGAAGACTTTAGAAGATGGAAAGAACTTCCATACTCCTGGACAGGCAGGATTAATATTGTCAAAATAGCCATACTACCAAAAACATTTTACAGATTGAATGCAATTCCTATTAAAATCCCAATGATGTTCTTCATAGAAATAGAAAAAGCAATCATGAAATTCAATAGGAATAATGAGACACACAGAATAGACAAAGCAATCCTTAGCAAGAAGAGTGAATTAGAAGGCATCACAATACCAGTTCTTAAACTAGACTACAGAGCCATGGTAACAAAAACAGTGTGTTATTGGCACCAAAACAGACACTAGACCAATGGTACAGAATAGAAGATGCAGAGACAAACACACATAAATACCGTAGTCTCACACTAGACAGAGATGCCAAAAACATTCACTAGAGAAAAGATACCCTATTCAATAAATGTTGCTGGGAAAATTGGAAATTTTCAAATTAAATTTTAAAATAAAATTAAACCTATATTTCTCACCATGCACGAAACCCAACTCAAAGTATCAAAGACTTAGGCACTAGAGCAGAGACCCTGTGCCTAATAGAAAAAAAATAGGCCCATATCTTCACCAGGCTGGCTTAAGATCTGACTTCTCTAACAAGACTCCTAAAGCATAAGCAGTAAAATCAAGAATTAATAAATAGCGGGGCTGGGGTTGTGGCTCAGCGGTGGAGCGCTCACCTAGCACATGCTAGGCCCTGGGTTCAATCCTCAGCACCACATAAAAATATATAAGTAAAATAAAGGTATTGTATCCAAATATAACTAAAAATTAAATATTTAAATAAATAAAGGGTTGAGGTTGTGGCTCAGTGGTAGGGTGCTCATAGCATGCATGAGGCACTGGGTTCAATCCTCAGCACTACATTTAAAAAAAAAAAGGTAAAGTTACTGTGTTCACCTAAAACTAAAAATATTTTTTTAAAAGAATAAATAGGTTGGGGATGGGGTTGTGGCTCAGTGGCAGAGCACTTTCCTAGCATGTGAGGCACTGGGTTCAATCCCCCGCACCACATAAAAATAAATAAAGGTATTGTGTCCATCTACAACTAAAAAAAAAAATTAAAAATAAATAGGTTGGATTCAAACCAGAAAGCTTCTCAGCAAAGGAAACAATGTGAAGAGAGAGCCTGCAAATGGGAGAAAATCTTTACCATATGAACCTCAGAGCATTAATCTCCAGGACATATAAAGAACTCAAAAAACCAAATAACAAAATCAAATAACACCAAGAAAACAACACAATCAATAAATGGGCCAAGGAACTGAACAAACATTTCACAGAAGAAGAAATATAATTGATCAACAAATATGTGAAGAAATGTTCAACATCTCTAGTACAGAGAAATGCAATCAAAACTACTTAAGATTTCATCTCACTCCAGTCAGAATGGCAATTATCAAGAATACAAGCAATGGGCTAGGAGTATAGCTCAGTGGTAGAGCACTTGCCTAGCATGTATGAGGCACTGGATTCGATTCTCAGCACCATATAAAAGTAAAAGGTATATTGACAACTAAGAAAAAAAAATTTTTTTAAAGAATACAAGCCCTTTCCAACTTGGGCCTGGCAGAATGGCTCCCACAAAGAAGGGTGGCGAGAAGAAGAAGGGCCGTTCTGCCATCAACGAGGTCGTGACCCGGGAATACACCATCAACATTCACAAGCGCATCCATGGAGTGGGCTTCAAGAAGCGTGCTCCTCGGGCCCTTAAAGAGATCCAGAAATTTGCCATGAAAGAGATGGGAACTCCAGATGTGTGCATTAATACCAGGCTCAACAAAGCTGTCTGGGCCAAAGGAATAAGGAATGTCCCATATTGTATTCGTGTGCAATTATCCAGAAAACATAACGAGGATGAAGATTCACCAAACAAGCTCTATACTTTGGTAACCTATGTCCCCATTACCACGTTCAAAAATCTACAGACAGTCAATATGGATGAGAACTAACTGCTGATAGTTAAATAAAGTCATAAAACTGTAAAAAAAAAAAAATACAAGCAGCAATACATGATAGCAAGAATGTGGGGGAAAGACATTGCTGGTGGGACTGTAAATTGGTGCAACCATTATGGAAAGCAGCGTGGAGATTCCTCAGAAAACTTGGAATTGAACCACTATTTGACCCAGCTATCCTACTCCTGGGTTTATACCCAAACGACTTAAAATCAATATACTACATTGACACAGCAAATGTTTATAGTAGCTCAACTAACAATAGCTAAACTATGGAACCAACCTAGATGCCCTTCAATAGATGAATGGATAAAGAAAATGTGGTATATATACACAATCCAATATTACTTAGCCTTAAAGAAGAATTAAATTATGGCATTTGCTGGTAAATGGATGGAGCTGGAGAATATCATGCTAAGTGAAATAAGCCAATCCCAAAAAACCAAAGGCCAAATGTTTTCTCTGATATGCAGATGCTAATTCACAATGAAAGGCTAGGTAAAAATAGAGTTACTTTGGATTCGGTAGAGGGGAGTGAAAGAAGGGGAGAGGGTACAAGGATAAGAAACAGTAGAATGAACGGGGCTGGGGATGTGGCTCAAGCGGTAGCGCGCTCGCCTGGCATGCGTGCGGCCCGGGTTCAATCCTCAGCACCACATACCAACAAAGATGTTGTGTCTGCCGAGAACTAGAAATAAATATTAAAAATTCTCTCTCCCTCTCTCTCTCTCTCTCTCTCTCTCCTCTCTCACTCTCTCTTAAAAAAAAAAAAAACAGTAGAATGAATTGGACATTATTACCATATATATATATATGACTACATGACCAGTGTGATTCTACATCATGTACAACCATAAAAATAAGAAGTTATACTCCATGTATATATGATGTGTCAAATGCATTCTACTGTCATGCATAACAAATTAGTACAAAAATAAAATTTTTTTTTAAAAGAGAGAGTGAGAGAGAGGGGGACAGAGAGAGAGAGAGAATTTTAACATTTATTTATTTTTTCTTAGTTTTCGGTGGAAACAACATCTTCGTTTGTATGTGGTGCTGAGGATCGAACCCGGGCAGCACGCACGCTAGGCGAGCGCGCTACCGCTTGAGCCACATCGCCAGCCCCAAAAATAAATTTTAAATACATAAATCTATTTTAAAAAATGACAGCATCTTTCTCAATACTGCCTCTCCCCAAGCTCTCTACCCTCCAACCAGACTGAGCCACTCACTGTTTAAAACAGTATGTTTTTACTGAGTACCTTCTGTGTGCCAGCCGGCCATATGCTGGGCTATGACAGTAACCCAGCTGTACCAGCTGGGCCTCATGAATTTAAGGAATCACACACTCACACTGCCCTGATTCACACTGTGCCCTCCCAGGAAGCTCATCCCAGCTCACACCTTTGCATTTTTTAATTGACCTTTCTCCTTCTGCACAGACAAAAGCTTTCCTCCACAGGGCCTTTTCTGATTGCCCCATTGAAAATTATCTTTCCCACCTTTAAACTTGTCTACTGCTTTATGTTAAACTTAGTTTGGCCATTTAACATCTTCCATGTGCTATGATTATATATGTCCTTTAAGTCCCCATTAATGGCCCTAGGCTCCTCAAGATGAATGTCTTACATCTGTATACTCCACAGAAGGAGTGGACAAAGTGTTCTTTGCATAGTAGTTACCACTCAAGAAATGTTCATTTTGCAAATGAACATGAATAACTTGACCATAATATAACAAAGAAGCTGAATACCAAAAGAGAAAAATACTATGTGATGGAAGCTGGAGGGAGGAAGGAGAGTTCTTTCCATTGGAAGAAAGCAGGAAAGATGTACAGTCTATACTAGAAAATCTCATATGATTTTTGTTTTGTTTTGTTTTGTTTTGGTACTAGGGATTGAACTCAGGGCACTCTGCCACTAAGCCACATCCCCAGCCCTATTTTGTATTTTATTTAGAGACAGGGTCTCACTGAGTTTCTTAGTGCTTCACCATTGCTGAGTCTGGCTTTGAACTCTGGATCCTCCTGCCTCAGCCTCCCAAGCCATTGAGATTACAGGTGTGTGCCATATAAGGAGGTTCCCTTTGTGTGTGTGTGTGTGTGTGTGTGTGTGTGTGTGTGTTGTGTGTGTTGAACCCAGAGCCTTGTGCATGCAAGGCAAGCACTCTATCAACTGAGCTATATCCCCAGCCCCTAGATTATATTAATCATACCCATTCCCCCATGACCTTCTCCTGGGTATATGTGGTTAAGATAAATAGATGCCTATATTCAAAAAAAGATTAATATAGGAACATTCAGAGTTTCATTATTTATAACAGGCAAAAATTAACTAACCTAAAAATTCAGGCTAGGGCTAGAGCTTAGTGGGGTAGATCATGTGCTTAGTATGCATAAGGACCTGGGTTCAATACCCACCAACAAAACAAGAAAAATCAGGCAAGGACTGGGTGTGGTAGTGCATGCCTGTTATCCCAGTAGCTCAGGAGACTGAGGCAGGAGAATTGTGAGTTCAAAGCCAGCCTCAGCATTGGCGAGGCACTTACCAACTCAGTGAGATCCTGTCTCTAAATAAAATACAAAAATAGGATTGGGGGGAGCTGAGGCTGTGGCTTAGTGGCAGAGTATTTTTTTTTTTAAAGAGAGAGAGAGAGAGAATTTTTTAATATTTATTTTTTAGTTTTCGGCGGACACAACATCTTTGTTTGTATGTGGTGCTGGGGATTGAACACGGTACGCACGCATGCCAGGTGAGCGCGCTACCGCTTGAGCCACATCCCCAGCCCGTGGCAGAGTATTTGCCTAGCATGTTTGAGGCACTGGGTTCGTTTCTCAGTACCGCATATAAAAAAAAAAAAAAATGAATAAAACAAAGGTTCATCAACACCTCATATAAATAAAAGAATAAAACAAAGGTTCATCAACATCTAAAAAAATTTTTTTAAAAAATGAGATTGGAGATGTGGCTCAGTGGTTGAGGGCCTCTGAGTTCAATACCTGCCCCCCCCAAAAAAAAAAAAAAAGCAAGGGAGGAGACTTAGTTTGAAAGGGTAAAGTTTCTAAGCTGGAAAGCTTGAATTAAAATGTAAAAGATTAGGTATTATTAAGTTCCTCTGTTACACCCAGATTCCTGAGATAGTTAAGACAACGCCCTACTGGCCATTCAGCCTAGGGCCCTGTGCAGTTTGTCACAGGGCCCGAACCAATCAGTTTGAATGTGTACCCAGTTTAGAAGTGACCAATCACCCCTGCCCAGCCTGTTCCCGCCAATGAATGGACTAATCATGTATCAGAGTTGTTGTTCAATTTTCCCGCGCCTCATGATGATTTGTTCTGATGTATGCAAAGCCCCCCACCCTCTCCAAAAAGTGTACTTAAGCTCTGCTTGACCTCTGCTCTGGGCTCTGGGCTGCTCTCCCTTCTTGAGTGAGCACGGAGCCCCATCGCGCTGGAACGGATCCCTAATAAATCCCCCTTGCCATTGCATGGAGCTAGTCTCGTGTGGTCTCTCCTTCTCTGACGCTTCGCCGGACCCTTACAAGTTTAGTGAGTTTTTGCCTTATCTAGCATGCTTAAGGTCCCAAGTTCAATTCCCAACACTGAAAAAGAAAAATCTACAAAGGAATGGATAATGCACTGCTATTTGCTTATAAATAGAACACTACATAGCAATAAAAAAGAAAATACTGTGGGCACACACAATCTTATGGCTGAATCTCAAATATATTAAGCTATGTGCAAGAAGCTGGACACAAAAGAATTCATAAATGATGAGTTGGTTTTTGTTTTGTTTTGTTTGTACTAGGAATTGAACTCAGGGGCACTTAACCACTGAGCCACACTCCGAGCCCTTTTTTATTTATTTTGATACATGGTCTCACTAAAATTGCTTAGGGCCTCACTAAATTGTGAAGGCTGGCTTTGAATTTGTGATCCTTATGCTGCCTTCCTAGCTGCTGGAATTGGAGTGGTGCGCAACTCTGCCTGATTAAATTGTTCCATTTATATATTATTCGAAGCAAACAGAACTAGTCAGGCCCAGTGATTCAAGCCTTTAATCTCAGCAACTCAGGAGGCTCAGGCCAGAGAATCAGAAATTCAAGAACAGCCTGGGCAATTTAGTGAGAGACCTTGTCTCTAAATAAAAAGGGCAGGCCTGGCTCAGTGACACATGCCTATAATCCCAAAGGCTTGGGAGGCTGAGACAGGAGGATTACAAATTCAAGGCCAACCTAAGCAACTTAGCCAGACCCTGTCTCATGTTAAAACAATAAAAAGGACTGGGGATGTTGCTCAGTGGCAAAGTCCCCCTGAGTTCCATTATTAGTAACTGCCCCGCCAAAGACATATACACAACACATTATGATCATCATCATTATTTGTAGTACTAAGGATCAAACCTCAGGGCCTTGTGCATGCTAGGGTACTGCTTTACCAACTGAGCTGCATACACAGCCCAAAATCTATTTTTACTTTTATTTTTATTTATTCATTCATCTATTTATGTATTGATTGATACCAGGGATTGAACTCAGGGGCACTCAATCACAGAGCCACATCCCCAACCCTATTTTGTATTTTATTAGAGACAGGGACTCACTGAGTTGCCTAGCAACTTGCTGTTGCTGAGGCTGACTTTGAACTCTGAATCCTCCTGCCTCAGCCACCTGAACCTCTGGGATTACAGTCATGTGCCCCCGCGCCCAGCTCATGCCCCAGTATTTGTGTTTGTATGTGTGTGTTTCTGGGGATTTAACCCAGGGCTTTGTGCATGCAAGCCAAGCACTCTACCAACTGAGCTATATCCCCAACCCCTCATGCCCCAGTATTTTAATATTTATTTGTTTATTTTTGGTGTCATTGGTATTGACCCCAGGGCTTTGTGTATGCTAGGCAAGCACTCTGCTATTGAGCCATATCCCCAAACCCTATTTTAATCATTTTTAAGTGTATGGTTCAGTAACATTAAGTACATTCACATGGTTATACAACCAGCACCTCCATCTATCTACAGAACTTTTTTAATCATCCCATACTGAAATTCCACACCCACTAAAAAATAACTCCCCTTTTGGATCTCTTGCCAACCTGGTAAGTTTACCCACTGTTCTACTTTCTGTTTCTGAATTTGCCTATTTTAGGTATCTTATATGAGTAGAATCATAAAATATTTATCCCAATGTGCCTGACTTTCTTAGCATGTTTTCATATCAAAATTTCATTCCTTTTTAAGGCTAAGAAATATTATTTTAATACATGAACATGAACATCCTTGCCTTGAGCATAACTTGAATTTTTCTTCAAGCTTCAGCATTGTCATTCTGAATTCTTCTTTCAGTGCCTCAGGCAGAGGGGTTATCTTTATGATTATGACCTTTCTTGAAGGTTTGTTCCCTGCTTCAGTCTCTTGAGTAAAAGGAGTGAGTGAACTACGCGTTCTCTAGATAGAGAAGGGATGTGGCCTTTGATCTGCACCCTTTCTTGGGCTGGGAGCTCCTTTCATAAGAGGCCAGTGGTTTGGAGGAGGTGAACTAAGGGTGTTGGAGGCCACAGCTAGAAGTACACATCTGACTCCTGTATCAAGACAGGCCACTCCCCTCCCTACCCAAGCCAGCTGGGTGAAAGCCACCACCAGGCATTTTTCCAGGCACACATCACCCCAGAACCCAGCCAGAGATCAGCACTGATACCAATGGGGAATCCCAGACAATCGGCACCTAAGTCCAGAATCCTGCCTACAGAGAAGGAGGTGCAGCCTGGTTTGGCTCTCCAGGGCACCTAGGAGATATAAACAGTGCCCAAGGGCATGTTTAGCTGGTTTATGCATCAAAGCCCCTGCCCCAGAGAACCTGTCTAAGATCCCAAAAGACAATATGCAGCAGCCAGATTTTGTACCTGCCTATCCTTGAACTGAGCATACTTATCATCATCCTTCCTTAAAAACTTGAGAAAGCTGGGCGTGGTGGCATACCAACTGAAATCCCCGCCAGTTGGGAGGCTAAAGCAGGAGGATTGCAGGTTCGAGGCCAGCCTGGGCAATTTAGTGAGACCATGCCTGAAAATAAAAATAGGCCCTGACGTCAGTTCTCAGTACTGGAAAAAAAGAAAGAAAGAAAGAAAAGCAACAAACAGTCATGAGAGAAGGGCTGGGGGTGTAGCTCAGTAGTAGAACACTTACTTCGTGTTCACAAGGCCTTAGGTTTGATTTCCAGCACTGCAGAAAAAAGAAGTATGTTGTTACATCTTCCAAAGTTAACCTGTAACTTGACCCCTTCTGGTTTCTTCACTGATGAGCTGTGATGCCTTCAGGTGATATTGTAACAGGGGTTCCCTTGTGGCTTACATGTTTATTTCTTTTTCCAAACCTCCTCCTTTCTGATCTTCTCCTCCCTGATCTTCTTTTCCCTAACCTTTTCCCTGATCTTCTCTGATCTTCTTTTCCCTAACCTTCTCCTCCCTCATCTTTTCCCTGATCTCTCCTCTATAATCTCATTTTCTCTGAATCACCTCTTTAAAAAACCCCCCTGTTCCTCCTGATGGGCAGAATCACAGTCTTTGGGATAAGAGTCCCCTGTATTTCTCATTTGCTAGCAAAGCGATAAATCTTCTTTGTCCTGGGCTGGGGTTATGGCTCAGTGGTAGAGCACTTGCCTAACATATGTGAGGCACTGGGTTTTATTCTTAGCACCGTATATAAATAAATTAATAAAATAAAATCCATTTTTTAAAAAAGGCTGGGGATATAACTCAGTTGGTAGAATGCTTGTCTCACATGCACAGGCCCTGGGTTCAATTCCCAGCAACACAAAAATAAATAGATAAATAAAATAATCTTTTTCCTTTTTTCTCAAAACCATGTCCTCATTATTGGATTGGCATGGGGACAAGGACTGAACTATCAGCAACAATATGAGGATATCAGACCCCAAATCAGGCATGGGACATACACCTGTAATTCCAGCAATTATGGAGACTAAAGCAGGAGGATCACAAGTTCAAGGCCAGCCTCAGCAATTTAGTGAGATCCTTGACAAATTAGTGAGACCCTGTATCAAACTTTAAAATTAAAAGGACTGGGAATAGGACTGGGGATGTGGCTCAGTGGTAGAGCGCTTACTAGCAAGTAGGAGGCCCTGGGTTCAATCCTCAGCACCACATAAAAATAAATAAGTGAAATAAAGGTATTGTGTCCAATTACAACTAAAAATTAAAAAAAAAAAAGGACTGGGAATGTAACTCAATAGTAAAATGTCCCTGTATTCAATCCCCAGTACCAAAAAGAAGAAAAAAAAAAAAGTACCAGAACCCATATGCCCTTAATCAGTGGACTCAGGATCATCATCATCATCATCCTCATCCTCCTCATTCTCATCCTTGTCATGTTTTAGTTCTATTGGAGGGGGAAATGGGTTGGCCATCGAGGGTCCTGGGGTTTGTCACCTACAATATTCAAAGAAACATAAATAAAGAACATGGTGGACAGGAGCAGCAGACAGCTACTTCCAGACTGTCTATAGGACTTTTGTGATCACATGCAATTCTTTTTTTTTTTATTTGTTCTACATAGTTATACATGACAGCAAAATGCATTTCAATTATTGTATACAAAGGGAGCACAGTTTTCATTTCTCTGGTTGTACACAATGTACAGTTGCACCACATGTGCAGTCATACATGTACTTAGGGTAATGATATTCATCTCATTTCATCATCTTTCTTGCCTGGTGCCCCCTTCCCTCCCTCCCTCCCTTTTGCCCAAAGTTGTTCCATTCTCCCCATGCCCCTTACCCTATTATGAATCAGCATCCACTTATCAGAGAGAATATTCAGCCTTTGGTTTTTTGGGGATTGGCTTACTTCACTTAGCAGGATGGTCTCCAACTTCATCTGTTTACCCACAAATGCTGAGTAATATTCCATTGAGTATATGTATCACAGCTTCTTTATCCATTCATCTGTGGAAGAGCTTCTAGGTTGGTTCTATAGTTTAGCTATTGTGAATTGTGAATTGAGCTGCTATGAACATTGATGTGGCATACAATAATATGCTGATTTTAAGTCCTTTGGATCTAGACTGAGGAGTAGGATAGCTGGATCAAATGGTGGTTCCATTTCAAGTTTTCTAAAGAATCTCCATACTGTTTTCCATAGTGGTTGTACCAATTTGCAGTGCCACCAGCAATGTATAAGTGTACCTTTTTCCCCACATCCTCACCAACACTTATTATTGCTTGTGTTCTTTATAATTGCCATTCTGACTGAAGTGAGATGAAATTTTAGAGTATTTTTGATTTGCATTTCTCTAATTATAGAGAAGTTGAACAATTTTTCATATATTTATTTATTATTTTATTTTATTTTTTTTTTAAAGAGAGAGTGAGAGAGGGGAGAGAGAGAGAGAGAGAATTTTTAATATTTATTTTTCAGTTCTCGGCGGACACAACATCTTTGTTGGTATGTGGTGCTGAGGATCGAACCCGGGCCGCACGCATGCCAGGCGAGCGCGCTACCGCTTGAGCCACATCCCCAGCCCCATATTATTTTTTTTAAAGAGAGAGAGAGAGACAGGGAGAGAGAATTTTTTTTTTTTTAGAGAGAGAGAGAGAGAGAGGAGAGACAGAATTTTAATATTTATTTTTTAGTTTTTGGCGGACACAACATCTTTGTATGTGGTGCTGAGGATCGAACCCGGGCCGCACGCATGCCAGGCGAGCGCGCTACCACTTGAGCCACATCCCCAGCCCTTCATGTATTTTTTGATTGATGTATATCTTCTTCTGAGAAGTGTCTGTTCAATTTCTTAGCCCATTTATTGATTGGGTTGTTGTTGTTGTTATTATTATTATTATTAATATTTTGGGTTTTTCGACTTTTTTTTTTTTTCTTTTGGGTGGGGGATACCGGGTATTAAACTCAGGGGCCCTCAACCACTGAGCCACATCCCCAATCCTATTTTTGTATTTTATTTAGAGACAGGATCTCACCGAGTTGCTTAGCACCTCACTAAATTGCTGAGGCTGGCTTTGAACTTGCGATCTTTCTGCCTTAGCCTCCGGAGCTGCTGGGGATTATAAGCATGCACCACCCAGCCCAGCTTTGAGTTCTTTATAAATCCTAGAGATTAGTGCTGTATCTGATGTGCATGTAGTAAAGATGTTCTCCCATCTGTGGACATTCTCTTCATGTTATTGATTGTTTTCCTTTGCTGAGAAGATTTTTAGTTTGAATTCACCCCCCCCCTTTTTTTTTTGCGTTGCTGGGGGATTGAACCCAGGGCCTTGTACATGCAAGCCACCCACTTTAACAACTGAGCTATATCCCCAGCCCCTGAATTCATCCCATTTATTTATTCTTTTTTTTTAAAGAGAGAGCGAGAGAGATAGAGAGAATTTTCATATTTTATTTTTTAGTTATTGGCGGACACAACATCTTTGTTTGTATGTGGTGCTGAGGATCGAACCCGGGCCGCATGCATGCCAGGCAAGCGCGCTACCGCTTGAGCCACATCCCCAGCCCATTTATTCTTGATTTTATCTCTTGCCCTTTAAGAGTCTGATTTAGGAAGTCAGGACCTAATCCAACAAGATGAAGATTTGGATCTACTTTTTCTTCTATTAGGTGTAGGGTTTCTGGTCTAATTCTTAGGTCCTTGATCCACTTTGAGTTGAGTTTTATGCACAAGCAATTTTTGTCCGAGCCACTTGCTCAAGTTGGGGACTCACTTGCCCAAGTTAGATTAGAAAGTCATTGAAAAGAACCCCATTCAGCCAGTGAACAAGAGAAATACCCAGTTTGTTTTAAGATACCACCTGGGGAATCTGTGCTTACTGTGATGGATCTGAGGCGCCTCCCTGGGCCTCTAGGCACTAGGGTTTTCCTCATTTCATCAGGAATAAAGTACTAAGCAAGTAGTTTGGGGCCAGAGCATCTGGCCAGGAGCCCTGGCTCTATCCTTATAAGGGGGTAATCTTGAGCAAGTCAGTTAAACTCTGCAAACCTCAAGTTGCTCATTTATAAACACAACAGTCATACCCTTCAATTTCACAAGGTTCCTGAGAGGGTCAAGGGAAATAAAGGCAGTCTTTTATAAATGATGAGATTACATGGATGATAGGGACTATTATTAGTAATGGCCAGGCATTCTCTATTCTGGTGTTGGCCTTGCCTTACCCAGGGTAAGTCCCTTCTCCTCTCTGCATGAACTAGAAGAACTTCCCTGTTGATCAAGTCTGACAGTCAAGGATGACTGTAGTGAGAAATTTAGGCCATGGGAACCTCTGGGAGGGACGGCCAGGCAAGGCAGAGAAGCAATCAGTATTGAATGATGGAAAAAGTGACTCCACATGGGGAGTCCAAGATTCTGGCAGCCTTGGATTTAAGTAGGTAGGTCCCAACTGGTTGTCCTCTGTTTCCTGAGCAGCTCCAAAGTGAAGCCTACCCACTGAGTGGCAGGCCAAAATGAGGCCAGGGCCTATGGCCCTGCTGCTTGGAAGGGCCACTCTGAGCAGAGCTGGTATCTGCTGGCCAGGCAGACATTATGTCATCAGTGCATCTGGAAACCACAGACCCGCCCTTCCGGGTCTCCAGGGCCCTAATGCTCCGTGGCCAAGATCCCTGAGTTCCACACTCTTTGTGTCCCCAACCCTTCACATTCCAGGATCCAAGGAATTGAACTGAGACTTCCTGGGCTTCTGTCCAAGCAGCTAGTTCTAGTTTCCCTTCCCTTGGGAGTAAACAATACAACATTAAACAAAGGCCACTGCCTCAGCCTTGAGGAAAATACTGGGTCTTGTTAAATGTGGTGCTTAACTGTTTACTTCTCTATACCCATATTTTGTTCCAAGATAGAAACTGAGGGAACTATATTTATTGTTATTCTCCTGTCCCCTCCCTTGAATGTCCAGGTACTACAAATATTGCTTACTTTGAGATACTGGAGCAAACATGTTTTGACTTGAAAACTTGGGTGTTTGATTCCAGCTTTGGTCATTCTCTTTATTTTTTCCTAGGAATTGAACTCAGGGGCATTCTACCACTGAGCTACACCCCAACCCTATCCCCCCTCTTTTTTAAGTCTGGCGCCTTAGACCACTAGGCCATCCTGACACCCTCCCCCTCTTTTTTAAACAGGGACTCATTAAGCTACAGAGGCCTCAGTCACCTGGGAGTGCACCTTCTTAATCAGTCAATCTCTCAGCCTCTCAAACTGTTTTCTTATCTACAAAATGGGGCCAATAATATAGACCTCTGGAGTTACTGTGAGGACACTATGACTCACTGCATGTCAGGTGGTCATGGTCACACACAGTAGGTACTAATTGTAGCTTGGTCTTCCCCACTCTCCATTCATTCTTTCTGGAGGCCTTGGTGCTCAGACTTGAGCCCAAGGCAATGCCCTGGAGGGTTGTAAAATCTTGAATTGCTGGGTCCCTACACCAAAGCCTCTGTCTGATTCAGCAGGTCTGGGCAAGATTCTGAGATTTGCATTTCTAACAAACTCCCTTGGGCAGCAGCTGCTATTGCTGCTGCTGCTGGTCCTTCACTTGCACTTTGAGAACCACTGTTAGAAGAAGTGTGCACAGCCCTCCCTTAACTGTGAGGGAAGAAGTGGAAGAACTGACACACCTGCCATCTCCTCCCAGCACAGGCCTTCAACCAAGCTCTAGGGATTGTGGATTTAGCTCAGTGGCAGAATGTTTGCCTAGCATGCCCAAGGCCTTGAGTTCAGTCTTCAGCCCTGAAAAACAAAGCAAGGTAACTGAGCTCTTTGATGGACCTATTAAATGTGCAGGACTTCACATATTTTTAATGGCTTTATTGACATAATTTATATATCATAAAATTCTTCCATTTTAATAGGATGAAGTTTTGGAAAGTTTACAGAGTTGTACAATCATCTCAGAATCCCGTTGTAGAACATTGCCATCACCCCCCCCAAAAAAATTTGCTTAAACCCACCTGTGGTCAAGACCCACATCCACTCCAATCGCCAGGCAACTGCTGATCTGCTTCCTGCCTCTAAGTTTTGCCATATCTATAAGTTTCATATACATAGATACATACCATATATGAGCTTTTGGTATCTGGCTTCTTTTGGTCAGCCTAATGGGAATGGAGGATATGGCTCAGTGGTAGAGTGTTAACATAGGATGCATGATGCCCTAGGTTCAACCCTCAGCACTGCAAAACAAAAACAATCAGCATCATGTTTTTGATCTCCATCCATGTTGTAGCATGCAATAATAATCCATTCCTTTTTAGTCCTGCCTAGTACTCCATGATATGGAGATACTACAGTTTATCCATTCACCAGTGACACACATTTGAGTTGTTTCCAGTTTTTGACATTGTGAATAAAGCTGCTATGAACATTCATATGCAAGCTTTTACATATTTTCAAATGCTATTTTTAAGGATCAGTCATGATTTACCAACCTCCCTTCTCTGGTCCATAGTGTCTACTCTCTCCACTATTGGAGGTGTTGGGTAAAGAGTCAATTCCAAAGGGCTAGTGTGGGGCCCTAGCTTCTCCCCCCAACAGTTAGCCAGTTGATATCAAACCCAGACCCCTCCCCAGGTCCTGTCAGTCCATAGCCTCACCTCATCCATCATCATTGCCCTCCCGCTCATTACCCCAAATGTTATGGTTTGATTTAGAGCTGGTGATTAGAGGATTTTGCCTTTCAGTTAAATTAAACTTTTCAAAGCAGCCAGTAGGGAGAGAATGAAAACAGGATTGACCCAGATCCTTTGAAAATCCTGGAGCTTCTCATTCATCAGAGCATCACTAGGCCTGGGATGTCCCTTTGAACGGGGTACAGTCTGGTCCAAAACTAGCATTGTCTCCATAGAGCACCTCTCTCCATAGCTAGTCAGGAGCAAACCCAGGACCCATACACTGGCCTTCAGAGAAATACAGAGGGAGGAAGTGGCTTTGTTCCTAGAATCAGTGAAGTGGAAATAAATACCCTTTTAGAAAACAGTCTCCCCTGAGTAGTCTCTTTCAACTTGCTACCCAGATTCACCAAGTCAAAGAGTAGCCCTGCACCAGAGTTAAAGTTGCACTATGTAGTAATGAGAGATTGGGTGAATTAGTCCAGAACTATATGCTTGGGATTGGGGTTATTATTACTGTTAGTAGTAGTAGCAGTAGTAGTAGTAGTATTTGGTGCCAGGGATTGAACCAAAGGGCACTCAACCACTGAACATCCCCAACCCCTTTTTGTATTTTATTTAGAGACAGGGTCTCACTGAGTTGCTTAGGGTCTCAGTAAGTTGCTGAGGCTGGCTTTGAACTCACAATCCTCCTGCCTCAGTCTCCTGAGCCCCTGGGATTACAGGTGTGTACCACCTTGCCCAACTTGGAGCTGGAGTTATAGCTCATTGGTAGAGTGCTTAGCACTTGTGAGGCCCAGGATTCCATCGCCAACACCAAAATATTGTCCCCCAAAAGCTATGTGCTTGTATATATCGTATAGAAAGGATTTACAGCAAGTGAACAAGAATAAAGGCCCAGAGTATGTCAATCCCAGCCCTGTCACCTACTACCTGTGTGACCTGGGTAAATTAACATCTCTAACCTCAGTTTCTTTTTTTTTTTTTTTAAGAGAGAGTGAAAGGAGAGAGAGAGAGAGAGAATTTTTAATATTTATTTTTTAGTTCTCGGAGGACACAACATCTTTGTTGGTATGTGGTGCTGAGGATCGAACCCAGGCCGCACGCATGCAAGGCGAGCGCGCTACCGCTTGAGCCACATCCCCAGCCCTGACCTCAGTTTCTTCATCCATAAGATAGTCATCATCTCATAAGGTTATGTAAAATTTTTTACTCATTACCTGATAATAAGTGTGTCCAAAGTGGCAACTGTCATGTTCATTTTATTTATTTATTGTGGTGCTGGGGATTTAACCAGAGCCTCGTGAATGCTAAGCACAAACTCTACAATTAAGCTACACCCCACCCTATTTATTTCTATTTAGAAGAAAATCCTCCAAGTGGGTGCACTGTTCTTAGAGGTTCTGCAATAACAGGTGAATGCATGGAGTGGAAAGAATAAGGGCTTATTAAATCTCCTTGCTCTAAAAACCCACATAATATATTGTTCTCAGAGGATATATCAGAAATTGAGCTGGAAAGAACTGATATTACTCAGCTTTGATATTTATTTATTTACTTAGTATCAGGGATTGAACTTAGGGGTGCTCAACCACTGAACCACATCCCAGCCCTTTTTGTTTCTTTTTGAGAAAGAGTCTTGCTAAGTTGCTTAAGACCTTGCTAAATTGCTGAGGCTGGCTTTGAACTCTCTTTTTTTTATATATTTATTTATTTTTTTTTTAGTTTTCGGCAGACACAACATCTTTGTTTGTATGTGGTGCTGAGGATCGAACCCAGGCTGCACGCATGCCAGGCGAGCTCGCTACCGCTTGAGCCACATCCCCAGTCCTGGCTTTGAACTCTCCATCCTCCTGCCTCAGCCTCCTGAGCCACTGAGATGCATACAACACCACACCTAGCAGATTTTATTATTATTATTTGTTGTTGTTGTTTTGGGGGGTACTAGGGACTGAACTCAGGGGTACACAACCACTGAGCCATATCTCCAGCTCTATTTTGTATTTAATTATGAGACAGGGTCTCACTGAGTTGCTTAGCACCTCGATTTTACTGAGGCTGGCTTTGACCACACAATCCACAAGCCTCAGCTTCTCAAGCCACTAGGATTACAGGCATGCGCCACCTTGCCTGGCTAGATTTTATTTATTTATTTGTTTGTTTGTTTGTTTGGTACTGGGGATTGAACTCAGGGGCACTTGACCACTGAGCCACATCCCCAGCCCTATTTTGTATTTTTTCATTTAGAGACAGGGTTTCACCGACTTGCTTAGCACCTTACCTGGCCATTACTGAGACTGGCTTTGAATTCAGGATTCTCCTGTCTCAGCCTCCCCAACTGCTAGGTTTACAGGTGTGGGCCACTGTGCCCAGCTTAGATTATATTTTCAATAAAGCATTTTTTTGTGTGTGTTTCTACTGTTCATTTGCCCTTTGGTTTCTTCATTTTTAGTTGTTCATTCATCCATTCAATAGAAACTGAAGTGACAGCAGTGTGTCAGAATCTGTGAAATGTGCTGGAAAAAAGTGTTCTCAATACCAAACACATTCCCAGAAGTAAAGATTTGTACAATGTTCAACCACTTTTGCAGTATATTTTGTTGTTGTTATTTTACCTTCTCACATCTTTCAAGGCAGGGATAAGAAAATAAAGACTGAGGTTGTGATGATTCACCAACTAAAAAGTAGCATGACTGACTCAAATTCAGGTCTTCTGACATTAGAGCAGTTCACTTTACAGGATACCTCATTGCCAGAGGACAGAGTAATTAATAAATGAGTAAGATGGGGCCCCTCCCTGCAATTCTCCATAATTGATGCTTCTAGAACACTGGTCACCTCCCCTCATTGCAACCTCTTCTTTAGTGCCATATTAGAGGTACTTATTTTCATGGCTCTCTCCATTCCTTGTGGGATCTGGAAGGCAGAGGCAGTTCTGACTCATCTCCATATTCTAAGAGCCTGCCCAGGGTAAGGTAAAGGATCCTAACAATGCTCATTGTCCTTCTGGGTTCTTAGTTGCTAACACTGGAGCAGGGCCTGGGGTATAGGTGGTGCTCCAGCTATAAAGAGGCTCTAAAGAAAGTAGCAGGATGTGGTGCTACACACTTGTAATCCCAGCTACTTGGAAGTTTGAGGCAGGAGTGTCACAAGTTTAAGTCTAGTCTGGACAACTTAGTGAGACTGTCTCAAAATGAAAAATGGGGCCTGGGGTGGTGGCTCAGTGGTAGAGTGTTTGCCTAGCATGTGTGAGGCACTGGGTTTGATTCTCAGCACCACATATAAGCAAATAAATAAAAAGGTCCATCAATAACTAATAAAAACTTTTAAAAAATGAAAAAGGGCCGGGGATGGAGCTTGATGGCA
Organism: Spermophilus citellus; assembly: GCF_964194105.1. NCBI lineage: Eukaryota > Metazoa > Chordata > Mammalia > Rodentia > Sciuridae > Spermophilus > Spermophilus citellus. The sequence continues at coordinate 17,786,415 of NC_138184.1, read as the reverse complement.
GAGTGCTTGCCTATCATATGTAAGTCCCTAGACCTAGATTCAATCCCCAGTACTATAGTGGGAATGGGGAGCAAAGATCTGGCTTCTATGTGAAGGAAGTAGGAGAGAGTAGGAGTTTTCAAAGGTTCTGGAAGGCCAAACAGAATTCTGATGTACTTCTATGTCCCGGACTGAAGCTCAGAGTATGGGGAGACCTACACATATCTATAATTAAACACAAGAGTAAGGAATACTTCCAGCCCCTGCAGAGGCTTAGAGCTTGGGTCCAAAACTTCTTTTTTTTTTTTTTTTTAATATTTTTCAGTTTTCGGCAGACACAACATCTTTGTTTGTATGTGGTGCTGAGGATCAAACCCAGGTTGCACGCATGCCAGGCGAGCGCGCTACCGCTTGAGCCACATCCCCAGCCCGGTCCAAAACTTCTGATGGCCAAAGCTGCTTAAGTTCCTAGACAAGACCTTTGAGTTGGCCCTGGTCAGATGGCCTTGCCTTACAGAGGCATGGAGACACAGCCTCCTGACCTTGCCTTGCTCAAATGTGTAGATGGGCTTCACTGGAGCCAACCACTCAGATGCAGTAGAAGCCTCAGGGCTTAGGGAAATGATGTGGCTGTCATCTGGACACCAACTTTGAGAGTAGTCTTTGAGCCTGATGTGGAATATTCCAATAAACAGCCCAACTGAGCTGTGGGTTCCTCTTTCCCAAACTCCTCTTTTTTTTTTTTTTTGCACCAGGGATTAAACCCAGGGGTGCTTAACCACTGAGTTCTGGCCGCCCCCCATTCCCCCTCCCCCCAGGCCTTTTTATTTTTTATTTTGAGACAACATCTCCCTAAGTTGCTTAGGGCCTTGCTAAATTGCTGAGGCTGGCCTTGAACTTGTGATCCTGTGATCCTCCTGCTTCAGCTTCCCAAATCACTAGGATTGCAGGTGTGTGCCATGGTGCCTGGCCCCAAACTCTGGATATCCTAAAAATTATACAACTCCTCAACCACCTTCAGTCTGTGTCTATCTATCTCTTTCTTTTTTTTAATTTTGTACTGGGAATTGATTACCAATGAGTTATGTCCCCTGTCCTTTTTATTTTATTATCATTTTTTTTTTAAATTTTGAGGCAGGGTCTTGCTAAAATTTTGAGGTTGGCCTTAAAACTGGGATACTCCTGTCTCAATTTCTTGAGTTGCTGGATTACAGGCATATGCCACCATACCTAATCAACTTCAGTTTCTCTAAAGTGAATTCTGTTGACCAAGGGATGAGCCAGAGACAAGGGGCGGGGTGGTGGGGGGAGGGAGAAAAAGAAATGAAAGATAAGATAAAACATTTAATTGTATGGAGAAACCCTGAGGATCCAAGGAAGGGGTCATCAGTGCTGCCCAGGGAAGCCTGAAAAAGCTTTGGAGGAAGAAGAGGATTGAACCGGGTAAAAAGTATTGGCAGAGGTTTGCTATGCAGTGGGGAGGGAAAGGAACTTTACAAGAAGGCACAGCATGTTCGGAGACACAGAGCTGTCAATAGGTAAATTGAAGAATGCTGAGAACTCTGGCTGGACTGGAGGATGAACAGGGAGGCAGGAAGTAAGGCAGGAAAGACCAGCAGGGCAAAACGGAACTTGAGACCTTGCTGGGACCTTAGGACAAAATCTGAACTGTTTGGGAGGTTGAGAAGTTTTGTGTTTGGAAGAGAATCTAACATTCTGAGAAATAAAGCTGTGCTTGCAGTGACAACACTGGGTCCAGAGGCTTCCAAGCATTTTCTCTTTGTCACACAATGTGTACCTTTTACAGACAGGGACACAGAGCTATGATGCTGTGGTCCTTCCACAGGCCCAGAACCATATGAGCAGGGAACAGGATGGAAGCAGAGACCTCAGCAGAGCCATGATAGCCCCTTTAAGGGGAGGATGTCCTTCTGTGGAAAGAAGCAAGTTGCAGCTTTTTTTTTTTTTTTTTTTTTTAATATTTTTTAGTTGGACACAATACCTTTATTTTATTTTATTTGTTTGTTTGTTTGTTTATTATGTGGTGCTGAGGATTGAACCCATGTGCTATGTGAGTGCTATACCACTGAGCCACAACCCCAGCCCAGGTTGCAGCTTTTTAAGGAGTTTCCTCTTCTGTTTTTTTCTTTTTTCTTTTTTGATACTGGGATTGAACCAAGGGGTGCTGTACCACTACACTAAATCCTGACTTTGGGGGGTTTTATCTTTTATTTATTTATTTTGGTACCAGGGATTGAACCCAGGGGTGCTAAACCATTGAGCCACATCATCAGCCATTATTTTATGTTTTATTTTGAGACAGGGTTTTGCTTAGTTGCGTAGGCCTCACTAAATTGTTGAGGTTGGCTTTGAGTTTAAGATCTTCAATCCCTGGGATTACAGAAGTGTGCTAACACATCTATTTTCTTTCTTTCTTTTTATTTTTTGTACCAGGGATTGAACCCAGGGACTCTTAACCACTGAGCAACATCCCTGGCCCTTTTTTTTTTTATTTATTTGTTTATATATATATATATTTTTTAAAGAGAGAGTGAGAGAGGAGAGAGAGAGAGAGAGAGAGAGAGAGAGAGAGAGAGAGAGAGAGAGAGAGAATTGAGTGAGAGAGGAGAGAGAGAATTTTTAATATTTTTATTTTTTAGTTCTTGGCGGACACAACATCTTTGTTGGTATGTGGTGATGAGGATCGAACCCGGGCCGCACACATGCCAGGCGAGCGCGCTACCGCTTGAGCCACATCCCCAGCCCAGTTTGTTTATATTTTTTGAGATAGTTTCGCTATGCTGCCCAGGTTGGCCTTCAACTCTTGAGCTCAAGCAACCCTCCTGCCTCAGCTTTCTGAGTAGCTAGGCTCATACCACTGTGCCTAACTCTCTTCTGATCTTAATATCCAACACCTGGATCCCCTCTCCAGCCACCACAGCACCAACCAAAATCTCATATAAATCAGAGACCTCAGCAGAACCACTTCCTTCTCCAGATTCTTGTGTGACTCCAGATTCTGGTACACCCAGTGCATGGTAGAAGCTCAGTAAACAGCTGTTGGATGAAATTTCCTTTTGGTTTTGGCCAAGAAGTGGCTCCTGACTCTCTGGTTCACCAAAGTCTTATGGTAAAGAAAGGGTCTCCATCTACTTCCACATTGACCCTTAGGGTGAATGCTCCTCAGATTGTTCCCCAGTTCAGAGAGCCACTTAAGGGAGACTTCCTGGAGGGAGTAAGGCCTACATGACTGCACTTGAGAGGGAGGAGAAGTGGAGGGGCAGAGTGGGAGGTGGCCTCACAATGAGGTTGGGTGTGGGGAGGCCACTTACAGAAGCCACTCAGAGAGTGTCAGTTGCTGCCACCTTCTGGTGCCTAATTTCCTCATCTGCAAAAGGCGGTGCTCACACCTGCCTCAAGCAGGCCTCTCTGACCAGGTGGTGGGTGGTTAGAGAGGGTGGAGGGAGCAAAGTCCAGAGAGGAATGAGCTTTGCCTGACCTGAAGTGTGACCAGGCCCTTAGTGGGTGGTCACTGCATGTCTCAGATGTAGCTAGTTATATGTTTGTCCTGCAAAATGGACTCAATAATGGTATCTACCATTTTGGTGTGGCAGCACATGCTTATAATCCCAATGGACTCCAGAGGCTAAGGCAGGAGGATTGCAAGTTTGCAAAAAGGTATCTACCTCATAAGATTTCATGAGGACTAGTTTTTTTGTGTGGTACTGGAGACTGAATCCAGGGGTGCTCTAACATTTAGCTGCCTCCCCAGTCCTTTTTTTTTTTTTTTAAAGAAAGGATCTTGCTAAATTGCTACAGGTCTTGTTCAGTTTCTGAGGCTGGCCTTGAATTTGCAATCTCCTCCCTTGGCCTCTGGAGTCACTGGGATTACAGGTATGAACCACTATTCCTGGCTTCCTTTTCATTTTTAATTTTTTTTTTGGGGGGGTGGTACTGGGGATTGAACCTAGGGAAACTTTACCACTGAGCTATATTCCCAGTTCTTTGTAATTTTTATTTTGAAACAGGGTCTTACTACGTTGCTTAGGGCCTTGCTAAATTGCTAAGTCTGGCTTTAAATTTATTATCCTCCTGACTCAGGCTCTGGAGCTGTTGGGATTACAGGTGTGCATTACTACCCCTGGCTCTTTTTTATTTTTTGAGGGTCTTATTAAGTAGCCCAAGCTGCTCTTGAACTTGCAATCTTCCTGCTTCAGCCTCCCAAATAGTAGCAAGTTCTTTACCACTGAACTACACCCCTAGCCCTGCTATCTTGATTTTGTTTGGGTTTTGTTTGTTTATTCGTTTGTTTAAAAAAATAATTTTGTACTTGTAGATAGACAGGATGCCTTTATTTTATTTATTTTTATGTGGTACTGAGGATCACACCCAGTGCCTCATACATGTTAGGCAAGTGCTCTACCATTGAGCTATAGCCCCAGCCCATGTTTTTTGTTTTTTTGTTACTGGGGATTGAACTCAGGATGTTTAACAACTGAGCCACATCCCCAACCTTTTTTATTTTTATTTTGAGACAGAGTCTCACTAGGGCCTTGCTAAATTGATGATACTGGCTTTGAACTTGTGATCCTCCTGCCTCAGCCTCCCCAGCTGCTGGGATTATAGGTGTGTGCCACCACACCTGGCTAGTCTATTGTTCTTGTAGTTATATGGAGAATCACAGATGAATCAAACACTGAATTTGCCCTACCCTTTGTGCTGGGATCATAATAATCATACATGGGATCTTTGACTAAACTGTGCTAAGTACCTCATATATATCAAGTCCTTGAATTCACCAACTACCCCACTATTTATCTGCATTTTAGAGGTAATAGATCTGAATTTTCTGTGCTGGGGATGTGGCTCAAGCGGTAGCGCCCTCGCCTGGCATGCGTGTGGCCTGGGTTCGATCCTCAGCACCACATACAAACAAAGATGTTGTGTCCACCTGTAAAGGTAAAATTTCTAAGCTGATTCTAAGCTGCAAAAGTCTGAGTTAAAGTGTAAAAGACTAGGGCATTGTAAAGCTTCTAGATTACAAGGCCTGGGCTAAAAGGTAAAAGTCTATTGTTACAATTCCTCTGCTATCCCCGGAACCTGTAATCTCTGTAAAGTTGTTAGGACAATGCGGGAACTGCCCAGTAAATATCTCCATTGATTCCCTGGTTGTTTAATAGCTAAGGGCTCCAGGTAGCATGGCACGTAAGCATCTAGGCCCCAGAACCAATCAGTTTAAATGTGTACCCCGTTTAGAAGTGACCAATCACCCCTGCCCAAACTGTTCCCGCCAATGAATGGACTAATCATGTATCAGAGTTGTTGTTCAATTTTCCCGCGCCTCATGATGATTTGTTCTGATGCATGCAAAGCCCACCGCCCTCTCCAAAAAGTGTACTTAAGCTCTGCTTGATCTCTGCTCTGGGCTCTGGGCTGCTCTCCCTTCTTGAGTGAGCACGGAGCCCCAGCGCGCTGGAACAGATCCCTAATAAATCCCCCTTGTCATTGCATGAAGCTAGTCTCGTGTGGTCTCTTTCTCCGACGCTTCGCTGGACCCTTACACGCCGAAAACTAAAAAATAAATATTAAAATTTCTCTCTCTCTCTAAAAATAGATCTGAATTTTCTTTCTTTTTTTTTAAAGAGCGAGAAAGAGGTTTTTTGTTTTTGTTTTTGTTTTTGTTTTTTAAAGAGAGAGTGAGAGAGGGAGAGAGAATTTTAATATTTTTTTTAATTTTTTAGTTATTGGCAGACACAACATCTTTTGTTTTGTATGTGGTGCTGAGGATTGAACCCAGGCAGGCGAGCGCGCTACCGCTTGAGCCACATCCCCAGACCAAGAGAGAGAGTTTTTTAATATTTATTTTTTAGTTTTCGGCGGACACAACATCTTTGTTTGTATGTGGTGCTGAGGATCAAACCCGGGCTGCACGCATGCCAGGCGAGCGTGCATGCCAGGCGAGCGCGCTACCGCTTGAGCCACATCCCCAGCCCCAGATCTGAATTTTCTATCGACTGATTCTCTCATCTGCTCAATCTAGTGACCACAAAGCACTCAGTAGACTGTGCTTTGGATCATCCCATATTTGTCAACATATCTGGGCCTCCTGAGCCAGCCAGATGTCTGGACTGGCCTTAGAGCTTCTGGACCAGCTACCACACCCTGTAGTAGCCCTGCCTTCCCACTTTTTCTACCATGCCAGGTAGTTCTGCAGCTGCCAAGCTTGTCATTCTTTCTCCTGCACACCCAGCTATTTGGGTACTGCAAATGCCAGGTGAGGTACCTCAGTTTCTACCAGTCCTGCTCTTCTTGCCTTCCAGGTACAGGGTAGGTGTGGGGCAGGTAGCCAGGGAGAGATGAAGTGTCTCCCAAGATAAAGATTGCTGAGATTGGACTGCAGCTGAATTAGGGCATTAACCCATCTGGAACAAAAAGCTCAGTTGGATCAAAGGAAAGACACCACACCAAGGGAATCTAAGTAATCAGAATGTGACCTCTGTTCAAATGCAAGACAATTTCTCTCCCTCATCAAAGTTAGATCAAGTGGCCCCCACCTCTTCCTGTTCTCTGCATTATCTGTTTAAGACCGACCACAAACCCAGCCACAAATTAGAAAATTAACTCTCCTGGAAATTCATAGTTGGAATCATCCAGAGATGACTTCTGGGATCAAAAAGTTGAAGCCTTAATTCAGAATTGAAGACCAAAGGGTATGGCCTTCAGGGAGCATGGCCTTCAAGGAGCCCTCAGGGAGCCAGTCTGAGTCAGACCACTTTCTATACTGCTTTGTGTTCGAGGAAGGAAATGTCCTCTGTTAAAGTATTTGAACAGAAAAAGAAGATAGAAATAGGTAAAAGGTTGCTATAAGGGAACCTGAAAACACTCTACTACCGCTCAATAACCCCTGTGGGGTGAACCCAGAATCTTGCAAAAAGGAGACAACGCACCAGGCATCTTCTCTCATCTAGACCCACTTCGGTACACCTCTTCCCTCCCTGCCTCCAGTACTGTCACACACTCAGGTCTGGTGGTTTGTTCACCCTGATTTCCTGGAAACTCCACCTACCATTCAACCTCTCCCAGGTCCACTCATCTGGCTGCAGCCAGAGACCATGCTTGACAGTGAGGTAGTTGGGTGGGGTCAGGGCAGGGAGGGACCTCAGGTTGGGTCCTTATTCTCCTGTTTCTGTTACAGTAGTAGTTCTTGGGCCCAAGGCTGGAAAATACCACACAAGTCTTTGTCCCAGACACTAACTCCACTACCTGTGGCTCCCTAAGACATCTCTTTCCAACATTCCATCAGTCATCCAAGAAGCAATCTTAGTGTGCTTTCTAGGAAGGTGGCTTGAAAGTAGTAGAAAGTCAGGAAAGATCTTGGAACCTGAAACCCAAACATTTACTACCCCCTCTGTTTTTTTGTTTTGTTTTGTTGTACCAGGGATTGAATCCAGGGGCGCTTAACCACTGAGCCACATCCCCAGCTCTTTTTTATAGTTTTTTGGAGGTAGGGTCTCGATTAGTTGCTTAATGTCTTGATAAGTTGCTGAGGCTGGCTCTAAATTTGCAATGCTCCTGCCTCAGCCTCCCAAATCTGTGGGATTACAAGTGTGCACCAGTGCACCTGGTCCTCACCTCTGCTGTTTGTTAGCTGAGTTACCAGAAGCAACTCATCCATTGCAATTAATGTAGGTATTCCTGTCCTACCCCATAAGATGGGGTAAATTCCATCCTGTGAGAATCAAGTAAGAATGGCCACATACAAGATTCAGCACAGGCCAGGTGTGGTAGTGCACACCTGTAATCCCAGCAACTTGGGTGCCTGAGGCAGGTGGAACTCAAGATCAAGGCCAGCCTCAGCAATTTAGTGAGGCCTTAAGCAATTTAGCAAGATTCTGTCTCTAAATAAACTGAGGATGTAGTTCAATAGAAACGTGTCCCTGGGTTCAATTCCTAGAGTCCAAAAAAGAAAAAAAAAATCATTACCAACCACAAAATCCACAGAAAGAAAAACCAGGTGAAATTGCTTATCTTGCAGTTTCCTAAACTTATTTGTGAAACTAGAACCTTTTTTTTTTTAAGAGAGAGTGAGAGAGAGAGAGAGAGAGAATTTTAATATTTATTTTTTAGTATTTGGCAGACACAACATCTTTGTTTGTATGTGGTGCTGAGGATCGAACCCGGGCCGCACGCATGCCAGGTGACCGCGCTACTGCTTGAGCCACATCCCCAGCCCCGAAACTAGAACCTTTTGTTGAATCATTTTATGATAATGTATATACTCTACATATATAAAATACAGATTTTCTTATTTATGAACAATGGTTCAATCAACATTATTTTTTTAAATATTTATTTTTTAGTTACAGGTGAACCACGATATCTTTATTTTTATGTGGTACTGAGGATGGAACCCACTGTCTCACACATGCTAGGAGAGTACTCTACCTCTGAGCCACAACTCTAGCCCCTCAATCAATACTCTTGTACATATATACCATGTATTTATGTAGTATAAATTCCTAGAAGTGAAATAGCCATATCAAGAAAACATTTGAGCTGGGCATGGTGGCATATGTCTGTAATCCCAGTCATTTGGGAGGCTGAGGCAGGACTGCAAATTTGAGGCCAGCCTGCGCAATTTAGCAAGGCCCTAAGCAACTTAGTGAGACTGTGCCTCAAAGTAAAAAAATAAAAAGGACTGGGAATGTAGTTCAGTAGTAAAAGTGCCCCTGTGTACCATCCCTAGTACCCTGCGAAAAAAGAAAAGATTTGAAGCCATATAGATATAAAAATATATGTGAAGCCGTATAGATATATAAATATATATTTATATTATATTATATAAATGTATAATAAAATAAATAAATATTACTTATTTTTAAATTTAGTGGTACTGAGGCTACCATTGAGCTATATCCCTAACCACTTTTATTCTTTAGTTTGAGACAGGGTCTTGCTAATTTGCCCGGGCTGACCTCAAACTTGCTATCCTCCTGCTTCAACTTCCCTAGTTACTGGGATTACAGGAATATGCCACTGTACTTGGCATATTTTCTTTATAAACACACTGAAAAGGTCTAGAAGGCCACAGGCTAAACTTAAGAGGAGCTATCTATTCTGAGGGGTTTGGGTTTAGGAAGAGGAAAGGACGACAGGAAGAGACGTACAGAGGATAGGACGACAGAGAGACCTGTGTGTTTCCATGAGGGGTCAGTCTTCTATTGGTGCTGTGGAGCAGCAGCTAGGTGTCTCTGTGTGGGTGTTCTGGTCTTCTGTTCAGTATGTGTTTATGGAGATCATGCATCTTTGGTATCCTGTCCTCATTACATGTACAGATGTGGATTTTTTATTCACTCTACTTTGGAGGTGTTTCTTGATTTTGTAGATTCAAGTTTTCCACCCAGTCATTTTTTAATTTTGTTTTTAAAATTATTTATTTATTTTGTGGTACTAGGGATTGAATCCAGGGCCTCACCCATGCCAGGCAAGTGCTCTTTACTGAGCTACATCCCCAGCCCCTATTGTTTCTTCTTCTTTTTTTAATATTTATTTTTTAGTTTTAGGTAGACACAATATCTTTACTTTATTTTTATGTGGTGCTGAGAATCGAACCCAGTGCCTCACGCATGCTAGGCAAGCACGCTACCACTTGAGCCACATCCCCAGCACCCCCTATTGTTTCCTTAAAAATTGTTTTTCTCCAGTGGCTCAGGAGGCTGAGGCAGGATCCAGAGGATCACCTCAGCAACTTAGCAAGTTTTAGGGCCTGTAAACAAGTCAAGATGGCGCCAGGTTTTGCCAGGGAGCCATTAAGTGTGGAAATTCCTTATAGGTTGACTGCTGTATCTAGTTTATGATAATTAAGATAGCTGTGTGGAATGTATCTATACCCCTCCAGTCCTACAATAAAGGGCTCCCACTCCTGCTGTATCAATGTACACAAGTGACCCCCCAGCTATTTTGCTGCAGCCGGACTGCGGCAGATGGTGGCCTGTACAGGGAGCCCAGGGACACTCGGGGGTAAGTTGAGGAGGAAAAGCTGCCCGTCCCTAGATAGGATGGGAGCAAATCTGCTCGTCCCTAGGCAGATAGGTCGAGAGGAAAAATGGCCATTTTGAGAAAATGGAGAGGATTGATACAGTATGTTTGTGTCTTGTCTTGAAATGTTGTATTGTCTTTGTGACGAAAATATGGAAGGGGTGAGAAGTAAATTACTAAAGGAAGAAGGCACCCCAGTGGAACCAAGAATAGTTAGGGCATGTGTTGATGGAAGCCCAGGAACTCTAGTCAGAAAGAAGAAAGTTCAGAGGAGGAAGGATTATCAGGAAAAAAGTTGCAGCAAAAGGCTATTACTAAATACTTTTCGTTACCGGAGGGCGCGTGAATTGGTGCAGCGGCTGCCACGTGCGCAAGCCGGTCATGGTGCAGCAAGGACTTTCCAAGCAGCGGCAACTGGCTCTTCCCCGCCCCCCTGCCAGGGGAGCGGGACGCCACTGCCAGAGCCCAAATCCAAACCTGACCCGGAGGCACGGTCTCACAGGCTCTTGCTCCCTGTGCCCAGTGGCAGTTTGAGTCTGGGACACTCCCCGGACCCTCCCCAGGGCCATCTGGGGATGCCCGGGATGCTGCAGGCGCAAGACGGCCTGTGTCCCTGAAGTTTGATCATTTCCAAGGCCAGTAACTACAATGGTTCTCCCACACCTGGAAGCTAATGAGTAATGAGCACTATTAAGGCTTATTTCAAATGTAAAAAACCTTGAGATAATGTACTAAATTGTTCAGAAGGTTGTTTTCTTAGTGCCTGCTGGAATACTACAGGATTTTCTTTAGCATCATTGCCAGAGTTCCTGCCTTCATCCCAGTGCCGGTGAGGACAAGGGTGGAAGAATTTCCAGTGTTGCTGAAAACCAGAGGAGACTTCGGATCAAGCTAGCTGCCTGCAGAACTTACCTGGACTGTGAACTTACCTGGATTGTGATTTACCTGGTCTGTGAGTTAATCTATTGAGACACTGCTTTACCTGGACTGAGACAACAAACTGTAATCCACAACAAATTGTAACTCGGTATCTTTGCTAATGGTGTCATTGCTGGTATAATTTTTCCAAGGGCTTCTTGCATGGAGCCATCAATTAGCTTGGTATTGTGGCATTTTGTATCCTCCCCTTCTGCTTGTAGCAGATTATTTGTGGTGTTTGTGTAAAAACCACTATGATCGTTATTTAAATTAAACAAAAGGGGGAAATGTTTGGGTCTGTAAACAAGTCAAGAAGGCGCCTGGTTTTGCCAGAGGGAGTGGTTTGTGAAGTAATGCCAGGAGCCATTAAGTGTGGAGATTCCTTATTGGTTGACTGCTGTATCTAGTTTATGATAATTAAGATAAACTGTGTGGAATGTATATATACCCCTCTGGTCCTACAATAAATGGCTCCCACTCCTGCTGTATCAATGTACACAAGTTGCTCGTCACCCCTGGGCTATTTTGCTGCAGCCTGACTGCGGCAAGCAAGGACCTAAGCAACTTAGAGAGACCCTGACTCAAAGTTAAAAAAATAAAAACCAGGATGAGGATGTGGCTCAGTGGTTGAATGCCCCTGGGTTTAATCCCTGGTATAAATAAATAAAAAGTACTTTTCCTCCATTCTCTCTATCCCTTCTTTCTGGGGCTCAAATTTGATGTTAGATCTTCTTATTATGTTCTCTTTCTGCTTCTTTCACACTCTGTTGGTAAATATGATAAGTATGTTTTAGTGTTGTATTCTAAATTATTTTCTAATATATTTCCCCAATGTATGGGAGACATATCTGGGTCTAAGCTGTAGTTTAACCCATCAGTTGAATGTTAAATTTCAATAGTTATGCCATTTATTTTTATAAGAATGAATGAGTTACTTGAAAAAAAGAAGGGCATTTGCCAGAGGTGTCAGCAAAGGTGAAAAGGCCCAACAGGAATTGTGTGCAGGAGCAGGAGAAAATTTCTAGGATGGGGCTGGGGATGTGGCTCAAGCGGTAGCGCGCTCGCCTGGCATGCGTGCGGCCCGGGTTCGATCCTCAGCACCACATACCAACAAAGATGTTGTGTCCGCCGAGAACTAAAAAATAAATATTAAAAATTCTCTCTCTCTCTCTCTCTCTCTCTCTCTCTCTTAAAAAATTTTTTTTCTCTCAAAAAAAAAAAAAGAAAATTTCTAGGATGGAGAGATGATGTGTTGCTCAAGTCCATCCTTTAGAGAGACTTCTGAGGTCCAGAGAAGTTAAATGTTCTGCCTAGGGTCACACAGCTGCTTGGAGACAGCCAGAATTCCAATATAGGCCCTCTTTTTTTTTTTTTTTTTGTACTGGGGATTGAATTCAGGGTCATTCAGAGCCACATCCCCAGCTCTATTTTGTATTTGATTTAGAGACAGGGTCTCACTGAGTTGATTAATGCATCGCCATTGCTGAGATTACAGCTTTGTGCCACTAGCCTGGTGCTCTTAATTTTTGATTAGAGTCTGCCAGTGATCAAGGCCATCCTCCTGGGGAAAGTGTTAGGCATTGAAAAGGTTAAGGTGGACCCTGCACTGTCGTTCAATATAAACCCTGAAGGGCTGGGGGGTGTAGCTCAGTGGTAGGGTGCTTCCCTAGCTGGAGACCTTGAGTTGATTCCCAGCACTGCAAAACAAACAAAAATGCATCCAAAGCCAGACCAGGGGAGGGGTAGTGAGAATATGGGTGGGGTGGCTCCTGAAGAACCCAAGCTCTTCCCAGTTACTGGTTCTGGGAAGAGTTGCTGGAGGGCAGATGCTCAGAGCATCTAGAAAGAGGAGCCAAACTTGGTCACCATCGCCATCTGGTGGGTCACCATGGCTATGAGTTGATCTCTGCCTAAAGCCCTGTATGCAGCTGACACTGAACAAAATCTGAAAGGACAAAGGAGGCCTGTGGGTTGGGGGTGTGTGCCAGGCAGGCTGACTGGCCTGGGCTTGAAGAGTTGTCTGCTCCGCTCATCACTGTTAGGGTCGCCTCCCTGTGCTGGAGCGTGGTATTGTATGGGACTTTGCATGATTTCCAGGAATTCAAGCCTGGATTTCTGGGTGACCAAGGTCACAGGGTCTGGGAATCTTCAAGGTAATCTCCACTCCTAATCTGCCACCAGATCACAATCACATAGAGGCTGAGAACTGCCCCAGGCCACCCAACTTGCCCTGCTGCTGCTGTCTCCCCTCCCAGCCATTCCTCCAGACCTAATGTGGGCAGCTTTTGTTCTCCAAGTGGCAGTGGTGCATTTTCGGCCACAGGCAAGGGAGCTTTGCCTTATCTCTGAGTCTTCCAATTGGGCAACACTGATGTGTTCTGTTTCTCCATCTCCTTCAGTCTTTCTCTGAATGAATGTATGGTATTTCACATTTGCATGGTATGTTCCTTCTTCTTGGAAATCCTGTCTCATGATACTTCTAGTCATGATCAGGTTTGAACATCATCTCTTCTGGGATATATTTCTTTCCTTTGCTCTGGAACTCCATGTTCTCTGGACTCTCTTTTTGTGGCACTAGGGATTGAACCCAGGGGTACTTGGCCACTGAGCCACATCTACAGCCTTCCCCCCCCTTTTTTTTGTTCCTGAGGAATACAAGGGTGCTCAACCACTGAGTCACATCCCCAGTACTTTTTATCTTTTATTTTGAGACAGGGTCTCACTAAGTTGCTTAGGGCCTCACTAAATTGCTAAGGCTGGCTTTGAACTTGGGATCCTCTTGCCTCAGCCTCCTGAGTCATTGGGATATGGGTGTGTGTGCCACTGCTCCCAGCTGAACCCTTCTCTTTTCTAGTTTCTGTTTCATGAAATTAATGCTCCTAATTACTCCTAATCTTTTGTGTGTATGTAGCATTGGGTATCAAATCCAGGACTTCCAGAAAACTAGGCAAATGACCTACAAGAGCCGCACCACCAGCCCTGACTTGTAATCTTTGATTTCTCCCACTAGAGCGGGAGCTCCTTTCAGGAACACCTGTCTTATTCTATGTGTCCATTGCAATTCAAATATTGAATGAGTGAATGAAACAGATTTTTCTTCACTAAGACCCTTCTTCCAAGTGGATTTTGGGATAATGTAAAGGTCATCTGAATACCAGAGCCACAGAATGGTTGAGACACAGGCAGCGAAAGGGTAATATGTAGTTCAAATGCTTTTATCCATGAGAAAGGGAAGGAACTTACTCTAGGCTCTTTTGTTGGACAGGTGTGGCCCTGAGTCACTAAACTCAGGCTTTGCCTTGCCTGGAACCAGGTACCCTTTAAATGTGCTATGAAGAGGAATAAAAATCAAACTGAGGGCTGAGGTTGTGGCTCAGTGGTAGAGCACTTGCCTAGTATGTGTGAGGCTCTGGGTTTGATTCTCAGCACCACATAAAAAGTAAACAAAATTAAGGTAATGTCTCCATCTACAACTAAATAAAAAATTTTTAAAAAGCTGAGCTGCAGATGAATGTGCACAAAATGGAGATATTTATGTAAAGTTTTAAAACAGAAAACAATTGTTATTTTCTTTTTTTTAGAATTTTAATATTTATTTTTTCTTAGTTCTCGGCGGACACAACATCTTTGTTTGTATGTGGTGCTGAGGATCGAACCCGGGCTGCACGCACACTAGGCGAGCGCGCTACTGCTTGAGCCACATCCCCAGCCCAACAATTGTTATTTTCTTGCTTAGTTTCAATCATAGTCCTGGGAAAGGTAATGATTCCGTATTGGGGTAGGAGAGGCTGAAGTGTTTATAATCAAGTCACAGTGGTTTCAATTATGTTGTAGGGTAGGAAGCATTTGAGAAAGAGAAATCTGCCCTATTATTGGAGTACAAAATAAGCAAAGGATAAGACTAAGATTATATATTTTATTTTAGCATGGGCTAAAGAGTTCAGGTTTCATTTTATAGACAAGGAACCATTCAATTTTTAAGTAGAAATGGGTTGACCTAATTAGCCATTTTAGCAAGTTCGTTGTGGCAAGGATGGGTCCAACAGGAAATCAGCTGGCTATTTCAACAATCAAGGTAAGTATTACCTGTTCAAAGAAAAGATAAAAAGCAAAGTCAGAGTGAAGTAAGGAAGAGAACCAAGATTGGCAATGAGTAATGACTGAAGTTCTCCATGATTTAAAAAAAAAAAAAAGACAAAGTTGCTGAATATAGAGGCACATGATTGTAATCCTAGCTACTCTAGAGACTGAGGAAGGAAGATCGCAAGTTCAAGGTGATTTAGCCACACATTGTTTAAAAAAAAAAAAAAAAAAAAAAAAAGATATTGGGAGAAGTGTGTGTGAGTGTAGCTAAGTAGATTTTAACTAACTTGCATTGAAGTCCTGGCTTCCATCCCTAAGCAACACACATGCACACATACACACAGACATGCAGAAATGTACATCTAAGTTTAATGTATTTAAAAGTGTATGTATGGGGGCTGGGGATGTGGCTCAGGCAGTGGCGTGCTCACCTGGCGTGCGTGCGGCCTAGGTTCGATCCTCAGCACCACATACCAACAAGGATGTTGTGTCCGCCGAGAACTAAAAAATAAATATTAAAAAATTCTCTCTCTCTCTCTCTCTCTCTCCTCTCTCACTCTCTCTTAAAAAAAAAAAAAAAAGATTGCTGTGTCCTTTAAAAAAAAAAAAAGTGTATGTATGGGCCAGGTGTGGTGATCCCAGTGGCTCAGGAGGCTGAGGCAGGAAGATCATGGGTTCAAAAACCAGCCTCAGCAATTTAGTGAGGCCCTAAGCAACTCAGTGAGACCCTGTCTCAAAATAAAATATAAAAAAGGGTTGGGGGGCTGGGGATGTGGCTCAAGCGGTAGCGCGCTCGCCTGGCATGCGTGCGGCCCGGGTTCGATCCTCAGCACCACATACCAACAAAGATGTTGTGTCCGCCGAGAACTAAAAAATAAATATTAAAAATTCTCTCTCTCTCTCTCTCTCTCTCTCTCTCTCTCCCTCTATCACTCTCTCTTTAAAAAAAAAAAAAAAAAAAAAAAAGGGTTGGGGATGTGGCTCAATGGTAAAGTGCCCCTGGGTTCAATCCCTAGTACTGAAAGAAAAAAAAAAAAGAAGTGTATGGACTGGGTATGGTAGTGCATGCCTGTGATTTCAGCTATTCAGGAAACAGAGACAGGAGGATCACAAGTTCTAGGTCAGTCTGGGGAATTTAGTGAGATCTAGTCTCAAAAAACAAAAAGGTTTTGCTGAGTGTGGTGGCACACACCTGCAATTCTAGTGACTTGGGAGGCTAAGGTAGGATAGCAAGTTCAAGATCAGCAATTTAGCAAGACCCTGTCTCAAAGAAATTAGAGGTTGAGGCAGGAGGATTGCAAGTTTGAGAGCAAGGCCCTAGAATGAGAATAAGGATTTTTTGGTCATCATAGGAACATTGCCGGCTTTTTTCCTGTGGCGAGCAAATGCATCCTCATAACCTCCAAAATTAAAAGTAAAATATAAAGAAGCATGTTTGATATCTCTCATCAATAGAACATTATTTAGTAACACAACTATAGAGAAAAGTCAGGTTATTTAACTCAGAACTAACTTAAATTTAGGGCTGCAACATAGAAACCTGTGGAATTAAATTTTGTCTGAAAAAGATATCTCTCGTTAGCATTTACAGGTAGGCATTCTTAAAAATACAGGCTCTGAACAGCTCCTGTAGAAATCTGAAACACAGTAGTTAGTACAGGTTAGTGGCTGGGTCTAGAAGTCCTGTTTGAGTGACCGTGGAAGAACCAATCAGAAGCCCCCGAAAGTGTGCGAGGTGGGACCAGGAAGCCCGCTCTTCCGGCAGGCACCCCGTGGTTACCATGGTGATGCAAACAACATGGAGTCCGCTGCCCAAGTTCCCCAAGTTTTCCTAGCCGATTGCATTTTGTTTTATCTTGTCTGCATTTTCCCCCGCCTGGCCAAGATCCTACTGCAGTAGCAGCTTGTTCTGTCTCTGCGACCTGCCGTTGCAGCTCGTGTACATCCTGCACTTTTTTCTGTGGCACATGGGTGCTCCAAACGTTTTTTAGCAGCAAATGCTAGCATTACCATCAGATCTTAAGTTAGTTTGTGTTTGGCATTTAGGTCAAGTAATTCAAGGGTTAAAAGCAGTGCTGGCCGTAGGGGCTAGGACCCCATAGCGAGCAGCAAGCAGCCTGAGTTATAGCCATCCTGATTCATAGGACAATCATGTAGTAAAAAGGTCCCTGCGTACTTTCTGAGTATTGACAAAAACAATAGGAAATTGAAACTTATTTCTCTCCAGGTAAACATCACATTTTCTCTCCCTTTTTCTCACTCTCCTAGCGCAAACTTCTAGAACATAAGGGCCAAAAAAAAAAAAAAAAAAAAAAAAATCTTTTTTTTTAAGCTTTTTTTTTTTTTTATATGATGCTGAGGATCGAACTCAGGTTCCGCCCATGTTTACTGTAGTCTTTTCCTCATGCTCTTCCTTCCTGTTCTGTTCTTAGTTGTTCTCTAAAATTTTTTTAATATATATCTTTTTAATTATAGGTGGACACAATTTTATTTTTATGTGGTGCTGAGGATTGAACGAGGTGCCTCACGCATGGTAGGTGAGCGCTCTATCTCTGAGCCACAACCCCAGCCCTGGCCTCAAATTTGAGATCCTCTTACTTCAGCTTCCCCAGCTGCTGGAATTTCAACTTATGCCACCACTTCCAAATTAATATACCCATTTCACCTTGACAACATGAACCACATTTGTTTTTGGCCTCAGGATAAGTAGAGACTGTTCCAAAGTTGGTTGGGCTGTTATCAGAGCCTTTGTTTTCAGGAAATGTGGCTGCTCCACACACTGATATTAAAGTGTAGTCCCAGAAATACATGGGGAAATGATCCCTTTTAAACCCATCAATAACAAGGCAGAGTAAGGGTTCAAGATCACTTTATTTTCAGAGCCTGCACCAGTTGGTTAACAATACTAGGTAAGCTGGTACAATCTGAAAGCCATCCCCCCTTAAGGCATTCAACCAACAGAATACCTACAAACAAGATCAGAGACCAACTGGGATGTATCTTGACATGTAAGGGAAGAAGCCTTCTCCCATTCCCCTCCTCCCCACATATTTTCCAACAAGATTGTTTTATATCCAAATGCAACTCAAACCCGAAACAGCAACTAGTCATCTCCAATATCACTGATTCCCTCCCCACCCCCAGAATAGGAAGCAGAGGTAAGAGGGGAGACTGACTCTTTTTGTAAGAGAATCCTGGCTATACCCCAATGGAATGATGGTAAGGAGGCTGGTGCTGGAGGGTAGGGATGAACAGGCACCAAAACAGGCCTGTGTAGAATTAAGGCAGCCCCAAGGCTCCTTGGATGGGAGGTATTCTCTTGAGAAGACCATCACTTCCATGGGGCTAGATAAGGACTAACTGGTGATGATTCATCATTCCCTGTCCCTTGAATTAAAACATGATAAACCCAGAAAGTTTTACCTTCAAAATCCACCAAGCTCCCTCCTGAGAACCATTTTATACAGTTATCTGTATGCCAGGAACCACTCCTTCCTCCTAACACCCAGGGGCTCTTGCCCCCTCCCTGGGGTGGCCCATCCAACACTGATTTGATACTCCTTGGTTCATAAAATGATTTTTTTTTAAATTAAAAGTTACCAGAGAGTATCAGAGTAATAATAGGACACTTAATGGATATGTCCCTTCCCCATCCTATGGAGCCCACCCATCCCCACCCTTTACCCTGGATACCTACACTAAGACCTTCCAACACAGGCCTGGGGGTGGCCCAATGGAAGCTGCGTGAAGTGCTTTCCGGACTTGACTCCTACACCAGTCAACATCACAGGGAACTGGGGTGAGGAAGAGCAGGAAAACACCTCCCCCGTATATAGATTACAATGCTCAGAGGCAGGTCTGGGAGGTTTAGCTTATATCTTGTAGCCAAGCCTGAGTCCAGTGCCCACTCCCACCAGTATCTCAGTTCTTGACTTAATAGCAGCGGCCCCAGTATGCAGTGCCTCCTGGGGGTGATGAGCTCCTAGCTCTGTCGTCCCACAACTCAATAGGTTTACCTTTTCTTCCCCTTCCCTTCCTTTTTTTTTTTTTTTAAATTAAAAGCTGAGGTAGTCCCTGGGATGATAAAACCCTACCTAGAATGGCAGTATTTCGACTTAATGAAATAGTAAAATAAAAGTCTCCAGGAGTTAAAAAAAAAAAAAAATTGATGAAGCTGAATAAATTAAGATACGGGTTATCCCATAAAGATCTTTCCTTCCCAGGCTGTCTTTGGTATTTGGCCAGCAGCATTTCTGTTTGTGTTGCTTCTTCTTTCCCCTCCTCCACCCATCCCCTCATCAGAGAAGCCCAGAGCTCAATAAGGCCCCAGTTGCTTTATCCATTTGTAGGGAAAACAGCTTGAAGAGGAGATGGGACTGCACTATGGCACAGCCTTGGCAGACAGTCCTGATGAGGAAAGAGGACATCTTATAGGGATAGAAGAGGTGCAGCCTCTTCTGGGCTCCAACCTGGGAGTGTGGGAGGTAGGTTTCAGGCACGATGTCCCAGGCCTTCTCTCCGAATATCATCACACAGCTGGCCCCTTTGCTCAAGTTTCTTTGCAGCAAATAGGTGAAAGGGGGAGGGAGGCCCAGGCTGCTGCTTTCTGGTGCCAAAACTTTCAGAGCTTCTTCAGACGACTATACATCTCCCGTTTACTCTTTTCTCCTGCCCAGGTCCGGCTCTTGGTGCGGAACTTCTTTAAGTCTTCTTTAAAATCCTCATGGTGCATGGGTCGGTAGCTGGGGGGCTCACAGTAAGACTAAGGGGACAGGAGAGGATGAAGTTAGGGAACACTTGCCCCACACTCATATCTGGCTCCATCCCTGCCCAGAGCTATGAGCTTGGAATAGCAACGGTAGTGTGCCCTTCTGTGCAGGGCAGATACCCAACTTATTCCCAGGCCCCTGGCAAGACACAGTCATGACCACCAGACAGACCCACTGGTCCAAAATGGGGGTGGGAAACAGGCCCTTCAGAAAGCCCATCTTACCTGGCATTTCAGGAAGAACTCCTTGTATCCCCCCTTCAGAACATAGAGCTCAGGGTAGTGGAGTTTGGGGTATTCATTACCAAGCCGATCTCTCTCTCTCACATACCGGCACCTAGTAAAAGGAAAAAAAGGATCAATGCAAGGTTATCCCTACTAATAAACAATGCAATAAAAAGCAGTTATACTTATCTTCCCAGCCTTATTCACTTATTCCTAAGATAAAATGTTATCTAGTTAACCAGTACCAAACTATAAGTTCCTGACCATGTGAGCATGTACATTACTGGTAGATGGTCTCTTCCCCAAGCCTCTTTTCTCCAAACCTTCCTAGCATCTGACCCTGCCCATCCATCTCCATGGACACTATATATATATGTGGCACTGGCTTCTGAGCCAGCTTGCCCAACATGCTCCTTGACCAGTCTCCTTCATTCATCTCTTATCTTAGTGGGATTCTCTGTACCCATGCCTTTTGAATAGGCTAGGCCTGCACCAGCCACGGGGCATCTTCTTGCATCCAATGCTTCGAGTGAATACTGAATGCTTTTCTCCTACTAACCTCATCTGGTTGATAGTTCTTTACTGCCACCTGCCTGCCCTCCGCAGGAAAGCTGCAGTCCTTATAGCATCCTGCTTTTACCTTTTTTGTTAGCTCCCTCCCAACTCTGGCCCCCCTGCTGTTCTGCCAATCTTCCTGGGAGGTCCCGTTTGGCCTTTTTTTTTTTTTTTTTTTTTTAAAGAGAGA
The DNA here is from genome assembly GCF_964194105.1 of Spermophilus citellus. Lineage (NCBI taxonomy): Eukaryota > Metazoa > Chordata > Mammalia > Rodentia > Sciuridae > Spermophilus > Spermophilus citellus. The sequence continues at coordinate 17,765,659 of NC_138184.1, read as the reverse complement.
GAGTGAGAGAAAATTTTTTAATATTCATTTTTTAGTTCTTGGCGGACACAACATCTTTGTTTGTATGTGGTGCTGAGGATCGAACCCGGGCCGCACACATGCCAGGCGAGCATGCTCCCACTTGAGCCACATCCCCAGCCCCCCCCAATCTGGCCTTAATTTTCTCTGAAGCACCTTCTAACATAATGCACAATTTATATATTTGTTAGATTGTCTCCCCTTTGTCTACTTGGAAATGAACTTAAGTCTTGCTCAAATATCACCTTTTTGTCGTTTTGTGTTATTTTTATTATTATTATTTGGTACTGGGGATTAACCAGGGGAGCTTTACCACTGAGTTACATTCCCAGCCCTTTTAAACTGGGATTACAGATGTGCACAACTATGCCTGGCTGATTTTGTATTAATGAAGAGCAAAGGGATAACGATGTGGCTCAGTGCTTGTCAAGAAGGCACAAGGTCCTACTGAGCCTAGTAATCCTGTAATCCTGGCAACTCAGGAGGCAAAGGCAAGAGTATTACAAGTGTAAGACTAGCCTGGGCAACTTATTTTCTGAAAATAAAAAAGGAAAAAAAAATTAAAAGAGCTGGGGATGTGGCTCAGTGGTAGAGCACTAGCCCAGCATGTGTGAAGCCCTAGGTTCAATCTCTAGTACCACAAAAACAAAAACAAAACAAAAAAAGGATTGGGGATGTAGCTCACTGGCAGATTTTCTTGTATTCAATCCCTAGTATTTTTTTTTTTCCCTTTGGGGGGTGGGGACGGACAAAACAAAAAACCAAAACAAAGTCCTTATCTTTAGGAGACAGATGCCTGAAAGACTTGGGGAAATGGCCAGGTGTGTCAAGTTTCTACTGTGCGTATTAGAAATATATGCACTCAAATATGGTAAATATTAGCAACTGATGAAATCAGGTAAAGTCTATGCAACTACAGCCTTTGAGCTTTGAAAAGATTCAAAATAAACAGCGTGCCCAGCTAGAGGTATTTATCAGTGGTAGAGCATTTGCCTAGCATGTGTGAAGTCCTGGGTTTGATCTCTAGCACCAAAGGGAGAAAAAAACCAACAACCCAAAGTGGCATGAGAATGTGGCCCTATCAGAAGTTTATCCTGGGCTATTGTTGAAGCTGAACCCTCTGCTCTACCTCTCTCTAACCATATGTCCTTGTTTTCTTAGGACTTAATAACATGATTAACTTATTTCTCTCACCACTGTGACCTCTGCTGCAGCAGAGTCCTTGCTGATTTTGCTCACTGTTGTATCTTTACATTACTATGTTATATTGGTGTTTTTTATTTTGAAACAGGGTCTCATTAAATTGCTGAGGCCAGCCTCAAACTTGTGATCCTTCTGCTTTAGCCTCCTGAGTCACTGGAATTACAGGCATGAGTCACCACATCCCTGTTGCTGGGTTTTTATTGCCTCAGGTGCCTGCCACATTCCAGGCTTCCAATCCTTTTTTATGCACTCCTATCATCAAATGTTTTAAAGCATTATATTGAATTTTTTAAAAAAACATTTATTTTATTTATTTTTTTTTTTGTAGAGAGAGTGAGAGAGAGATTTTTTAATATTTATTTTTTTTTAGTTCTCGGCGGACACAACATCTTTGTTGGTATGTGGTGCTGAGGATCGAACCCGGGCCGCACGCATTCCAGGCGAGCGCGCTACCGCTTGAGCCACATCCCCAGCCCCCCAAAAAAACATTTATTTTTGGGAACTGGGATTGTGGCCCAGAGGTAAAGTGCTCGCCTAATATGTGTGAAGCACTGGGTTCGATCCTCAGCACAACATAAAAGTAAAATAAAGATATTGAAAAAATAAAATAATATTTATTTTTTAGTTGTAATTGGACATAATACCTTTATTTACTTATGTTTATGTGGTGCTGAGGATTGGACCCAGGGCCTCGCACAAGCAAGGCGAGAGTCTACTGCTGAGCCACAACCCCAGCCCAATCATATTCTACTAAGTTGTACAGCAAGAACATCACACTTTCATGACATTTGCATAAATAACAATCACTTGAAGGATGTCATGAGACCAGCAGCCCCACAGATAGAACTAAAGAGAGTAGGAGATCTGGGTGTATGTTGGAGTATACCTGAAATACCAGAAATATGGGAGGTTGAGGCAGGATCAAGCATCAGCAACTTAGAGAGACCTTGTCTCAAAAAATAAAAAGGGCTGGGGATGTGCCTCAAAGTTAAGCACCTCTGGGTTCAATCCTTGGTACTAAAGAGACAGTGGGGAAAATTGGAAGAGCTAGTATAGAGGACCAACAATAAGCCACTCAGGAAAAGACGTTGGATTCATGGGAAATACTCCCTAGCATCATTAACAGTGATGGACTGAAACAGTTTGAAAATCCTCTGCAAATGAAATTAGGTCAAGCCTATAAATTATACCCAAGGAGGCTGTTCACAAAAGAAAAAAAAAAAAAGGTCAATCAGCTGCTAAATAAGAAAGAATTTAGAAATTTAGAAAAACAAAGGTTATATATAATCAAACATGGTTCAAATGCAAGCCACACACCATGTCCCACAAAACCAACACAGTCCTGGAGCCTCATTCTGTGTAGTACTCACATGCGTGGGCCTCTCTCAGAAGAAAATTCACAATGGAATACAACGATGACACGTTTGCCATCTGTAGGTACAATGGGCTTCTTGAGTAAGTAGTCTTCAACTTCTTCTTCCATGTGCAAGTTCACTGCACCCTATAAAGGCACCAGATGCCATTAGCAACTGCATGTGTCATCTTGAAGTAACAGTTCTTGAGACCAGTTTGTGGTTTTACAAGTCTCTTGACACAATAGTATAGTAAACCACCCGGTCCTTATATCTTAATGGAGCTTCATAGGCCTATAGAGTAGTAAGATACATGTAGACTGGAAATGGGTCACTCAAATTCTGTTATATGACTTATAAGTATATATAAATTGAGACTTTCAAAAGCCATAATATAGTAGCAAACACTAATATCACCTTATCACTATTTTAGTTCCATTCTTCCTGGAAATGTGTCCCCAACGTGTCCCCCTACCAGGCAGCTTGAATGAACTAAAAACTCAGGAGGCCTGGTTCAGATACAGGGCAAGTTGGTTCTCCTAGTCAGGAGTCCAAGAGTGTTCATCATGGAACCCTGTAAGGTCCCCCTGAATGGCCTATACATCAAGGTGTACTACCTGAAAACTGCCTTAAGAGTGAGGGTATCAGGGACAAAATAGAGAGAACATCTGCAGCTTAAGTGGTAGAGAGTGGAACAGAACATTCATTTGGTATATCAGGAGTCAAGTGCCTTTCACATACACTTTCTTTGTGGGCTGAGGCAAGAGGATTCAAGTGCAAGGCCAGCCTCATCAATTTAGCGAGACCCTAAGCAATTCAGCAAGACTCTGTCTCAAAATAAAAAACAAGCCAGGCGCAGTGGTGCACGCCTATAATCCCAGTAGCTCAGGAGGCTAAGACAGGAAGATCATGAGTTCAAAGCCAGCCTCAGCAAAAGCAAGGTGCTAAGCAACTCAGTGGTATATGTGTGTATAAAAGGCTGGGAATGTGGTGACTTAAACATCCCTGGATCAATCCCTGGCACCAAAAATTAATTAAAATCACAGATCTCGCCTATGGCTCCTTCTATGCTCTCTTGAGATAGCAGAATTCAAGAATCCATACCTTGATGTGGCCTCCCTCATATTCATATGGGTATCGGCAGTCAATGATAACAAATTCCTTAATGACGCTGGCAAACTTGCCATTTAGAACAGAGGCCATCTGTGGAGAGAAAGATTAGGAAATCAACTTTGCTGTCAGGAATAAGAAGATCTAAATATCCCACATGTGGCAGGTTCAAAGAAGATAACTTACAATTTCCGGAGAAATGTATTTTAAATCTTGATGCTTCCCAGACACTGTATGAAAAAGATAACCCTTAAAAAAGAAAAAGGAAAAATTAAAAAGATATTTATCAAATCCGAAAGCCTTTAAACATTACATTTATATTGCGTCCTGGTAGAAGGCAGCTTTAATTGAACAATAAGTATAGGCTAAATATGTAATTATTCTTCCAGGCATTTCATTAACATCTTTTTTAAAAAAAAAAAATTTTAAATTTATTTTTAGTTGTAGTTGGACACAATCTTTATGCTCTACCGCTAAGCCACAATCCCAGCCCTCATTAATATCTTTTTTTTAAAATAATTTTTTAGATGTTGATGGACCTTTATTTTACTCATTTATTTATATGTGATGCTGAGAATTGAACCCAGGGCCTCACACATGCAAGGCAAATGCTTTTACCACTGAGCTATAACTCCAGCCCCTTCATTAATGTCTTGCATTTAATTTTCACACAAACCAATCCAGTACATTATTCCAAAGTTCAGACCTTATCTGAGCATTTATCTAAGGGCACCCAACTGGTAGGCCAGATGTGAACAAGAAGCCTTAAGTAACTTCCATTTCCTCCTGCTTTTGTCAGGAACCCTCATTTTAACCAGAGTGAACAGCACAGAAACACAGGGAAAGGACTACTGCCTCACTGAACTGCTGAGCACCTGTGAGGCCTTGCATGGTGCAAGGGAACAGAAAATATGTGACTTGGCCCTGTCTCAAAAGGAAGACAAGTACAGCAGCATTATTTAGTCCAGCTGGCTGTAAGAACTCATCTACTCTCTTGGTCATGGACAGCCACAAGATAATTAACTCCAAGTTGAAGGCTCTACAAGTGAGGATACACCTGTCTTTGCTTATTCTTCCCATTCAGACTCCTTCCTGTTCCCTCAAAACCCATCTGGGCAAAATACCAACAGCCCAGGGCCATATCTCCCAATAACCTAGCTGAGACAAATCCCTTTTTTATTATTTATATAGCCTACTGCTTTCACCTCACTGACATTTACTTCCATCATGTGGTATATGTGTTAGGTCTCCAAACATATGCTAAGTTCTTTTAGGGAAGAAACTAGGAATCTATACCTAACACATCAAGCACTTCAATAAATACTAGATCAGCTAACTTAACAAATAAGAGATTGATCAGGCAATCCTCAAGTCAAATATGGTTAAACAAGTTGCTGCCAACACATTCCCTATCCCACCCCTGTATTTTGTTACAGCTTAAAGGCAGAGAACCCTCCCTCACAATGCTTCAGGCCTTTACCCTCAAAGGCCATGCTTCTTTGAGAAAAGAAACAATTCAGTCTCAACCCATAACTGTCCCCCCTCCTCCTGATGAACCTGAGGTGCTATACCACTGACCTACATTCCCCACTCTTTTGAGATGGGGATCTTGCAAATTGCCCAGGTCTGGAACTTGCAATCTCCTGCCTCAGCCTCTGGAGCAGATGGGATTACAGGCTTGTGCTACCACACCCTACTAACACTACTTTCTGAGATAACCTTATAACATGCATACTTGTAGTGAGGCTATAAATTTATTTCTGCTCCTGATGCTATTTTTTAATGAGATACCCAGTTCCCAAAGAGTCTGATCTTTGAGTTGGAGTCAAGATGACTCCCTATTTGAACTCACTGATCAGCACTCAGAGACCAACATGTACCTGATTATGAGAAACCAAGTTAATTTCCCTTGCTTATATATTTTAATGTCTCCTTGAAGGCACCCTAGGAACCACCTTGGAGAGGCAGAAAGGCTGGGTAAAATCCTAGGTATCCTCCACCCCTTTATCCCTCAGCCACAGCAGCTCTGCTTGTAATTACCTTGGAAAAATCTCCTATAAGGTCCCTTGGGTCATTGTCCAAAATGTTTTCAATGGTCCCTTTTGGGGAAGGTGCCAAGGATAAAGACTGGTGTAGAATCTGTAACAAATCAAAGGTAGAGAATGAAGCCAGGGTTCTGACTGGAACTTCTAGAAACATTCACCTGGAGCATGACAAAGAGAAGACTTAAATTAAAAACTTTTACTGTTACCCAGCTGTTATAAAGTACCCCATTTCTATACCATTTGAAGGCTTCCTTTATTAGCACTATCAACAGAATTTGGGAACTTGTTTTTCTTTTTCTTAATATTTTTTTTTAGTTGTAGTTGGACACAATATCTTTATTTATTTAATTTTATGTGGTGCTGAGGATCGAACACAGTGCCTCACACGTGCGAGGCAGGCACTCTACCAATGAGCTACAGCCCCAGCCCCAGGAACTTGTATTTCTTTTCCCACCTTCCCTGGATATCAGAGGGAGCCTGCTAAACCAGCTTTATAGAGACCACAGCCTCATAACATAAAACTCAAAATATGTAGATGATAATTGAATCCTGACTTACAAAAACAATAGAGGCCAACACTAGAAGCATATGTTGGAATTATCTAACAAGGATTTTATTTGTTTTGGTTTTGGTACTGGGGATTGAACCCAGGGATGCTTCATCCCTACCCCTTATTTTGAAACAGGGCCTTGTTAAATTGCTGAGGCTGGCCTCAAACTTGTGATCCTCCTGCCTAGAGCCTCCCAAATAGCTGGAATTATAATTTGACAAGGATTTTAAAGCAGTCATCTTAAGCCAGGCTCAGTAATATACACCTGTAATTCCAACAGCTTGACCACAAGTTCAACTGCCTCAGCAATTTAGCAAGGCCCAGTCTCTAAATTAAATATAAAAAGGGGCTGAGGATATGCCTGAGCATTTGAGCACCCTGGGGTTCAATCCCTAGTATGAAAGAGGGAGGGAGGAAGCAGTCATAGAGTTATCTTAAAAATGTTTCAGTGACACATTCCTGTAATTGCTGGTACTTGGGAGGCTGAGCAGAACAATCTCACAATTGAGGCCAACTTGAACAATTTAGTGAGACCCTGTCTCAAAATGAAAACTAAAAAGGGCAATAGGGCCCAGGGTATAGCTCAGTGGTAGAGCATTTACCTAGCATGCATAAGACCCTGAGCTTGATCAAAGAGTGTCTGTGGGGTTGCGGTGCAGGGGAGGCCATAGCTCAGTGATAGAGTGCTTGCCTAGCAAGTGTGAGGCACTAGGTTTGATCCTCAGCAGCACCACATAAAAAGTAAAAGTATTCTGTCCATCTACCAAAAAAAAAAAAAAAAAAAAAAGCGCCTCTACAGATAATTAAAAATAATATAGACACACTTGATATACATGAAAGCAAAACCAAAAACATATAGTCTGTCAGGTGTGTTGGTGCATGCATCTAATCCCAGCTACTTGGGAGGCTGAAGCAAGAGAATTACAAGTTCCAAGAGCTGCCAAATAAAAATTTTAGAATTGAGAAATACTGTATCACTCTCCTAGGGAAAAAAAAAAGAACCTGTACAACTAACCTCCTGGGTCTTCTCTGGACTAGCTACCACTTCAGAACTGGTTCCAGTCATGCTCTTCCTCCGTTTTGTATTACCACGTGGAGATTCTTCTCGAGATCGTTCTGTTCTCTTCAACATTGACCGAGTCCGAGTGCTGGAGCTACACAGGGAAGGGGAGTCAAATGGCTTGCACCGATTGCCCTTAGAGAAAAAGAGACACATCCATCTTTCGTTAAAATCTGTTATCTTGAATGGCCCTTAAATCAACAGCTTCCTGGGATAGTAAAAAATTAATCCTGGCCTTGCATAGTGATGCACACCTGCAATACCAGCTACCTAAGAGGCAGGAACTGGAGGATTATGAGTTTGAGCCCAGTGTGAGCAATACAGCAAGATTCTATTACAAACCAAACCAAACCAACCCAGTGGCACACATTTATAATCCCAGGGACTCAGGTGACTGAGGCAGGGGGATCTCAAGTTCAAGGCCAACCTCAGAAACTTAACAAGGCCTTAAGCAACTTGGTGAGACCCTGTCTCAAAATAAAAAGATGTAGCTCAGTGGAAAGCACCTTTGAATTAAATCACCAGAACAAAACAAAGCCACCCCAAAATAAGGAAACAGACATCGTCAGTTCACCTGGCCCCAGAAACTTGTAGGGCCTAGCACATGGACCTGGTATTAAAAGAATATGTATTCAGCTGATGCATGGTATGCATAGATTACTATGCATACCATAGTGTAATCCATAAATGGCCTCAAAGCTATAGTTAAGCTAGGTGTGGTGGCACAGGCCTGAAATCCCAGCAAGTCAGAAAGCTGAAGTCACAAATTTGAGGCCAGACTCAGCAACTAGTGACACTGTCTCAAAATAAAAAAGTACTGGTAATATAGATTAGTGGTAAAGTACCCCTGGGTTCAATTCCCACCCCCACCCCACCCCCCAAAAGCAAATCTGCTACAGTTCTTTTTGGAATTACATGTCTTTACATGTTTTACAGTATAGTTCAGGTCACTGTCAGTTAAATGATCTAAGAAAACCCAGTATCTTATATTAAAGACTTGAGATAGCTAAAGTGGCCTAAATACTCAAGATTCCCTCCAGACACATCAGAAAAACTTACAATATTTGTAGTTCTTCTCATGACAAGGGGAGCTGTCCAGAGGCTTGACATGCATGATGGGGTCTCCTCATCATTCTAAGAAAAGAGGAAAAGTGATTTTATTTATAAAAATTTTAATTGTAGATGGACACAGTACCTTTATTTTATTTATTTGTTTGTTTTTATATGTTGCTGAGGATTAAACCCAGTGCCTCATACATGTGGGTGAGCACTCTGCCACTAAGCCATAACCCCACCCCAGGAAAATTGATCTTAAATAGATCCAATAAAGATTAACCTTAGTTTAAATAGGAGGCTGTGGCATTACCTCCAGTTCAAGGCCACCCTGGACAACTTGGGGGGATTCTGTCTTAAAATAAAAAGGCCTGGGCTAAGTAGCTCAGTGGCAAGAGTGCTTGCCTAACATGTGCAAGTCCTTGGGTTCATTTCCCAGTCCTGCAAAACAAACCAACAAACAAAAACCAAATTGACTTGGGTAGAAACTTTTTTTTTTGACACTGGGGATCAATTAATTAGATATCCAAACAAACTGAAAGTATCTCTGATGAGGACACTTGAGGAGGTCCTTTCAGCTTTATGCCACCACTTTGCAGCTAGTCCTACACTGTCCTTATTCATGTTTCTCACATATAAATAGATTATTTAACTCCTTCAGGGGAAGGAAGACCATATCGATGTCTCCTCAGAGGTGGTTAGAATAGGTAGGAAATCAATCTCTCTCTCTCTCACACAAACACACACACTTGGTACCTTCAGATTGTCTCCATCGAGAAGGTCCATGAAGCCATCATCTTCATCAGACAAAGCAGCTTTCACAGGTGATGAAGGCATAAAAAGAGGAACAAAATTCCCTGGCTCACTGCTCTCTTTTTCATTTGAGGAAAGCTAAAAGACAAAATTTATGGGTTATAAAATAAACAAGAGCTTGCTGTTTGGTTGAAGCAAGATTGCCAGTTTGATGTCAGCCTTGGCAACTTAGCAAGACCCTGTCTCAAAATAAGAGAGCTGAGGATGTATCTCAGTGATAAACAGCTTGCCTAGCATGTGTAAGACCCTGGGTTGAGTTTCCAGTGTGGAGAAAAAATAAATAAAGCAAATAATAATACTAAAAAAAAAAACTAAAAAAAAAACCTCACAAATCATAAATCTACATGCCAGAGAAAAAAGTTTATAAGAGATATGTTTTTTTCTAACAAGGCAAACCCAATGCTAAGATTTTTTGTGGGTACCAGGGATTGAACCCAGGAGATCCTCTTCCTTTTTTTAATTTATGTTTTAGTTTTCGGCGGACACAACATCTTTGTTTTGTATGTGGCACTGAGGATTGAACCCGGACTGCACGCATGCCAGGCAAGCGCGCTACCGCTTGAGCCACATCCCCAGCCCGAGATCCTCTTCCTTTAATCTCCCGAGCTGCTAGGATTACAGGAGTGTGCCACTGTGTCTGGCTCCAGTGTTAAGTTCTAATACCCTCAAGAACCAAATCCCCTTGGAGCATGAATGTGTTAATTCTTTAATGGCCCTCCAATTTTCTGAGTGGTCCATTCACTAAGAATCCTGCCTACAGCTAGCCTACTCTGGATCTGACAGTACATTGTCCACTCCCAGTATAAATTAAGCTCTGGGCTATCTGTGGTCCTAGCTAAGTATACATGAGCTTACCCTGGGCAAACTGGCAGTTTTTCAGCCAGCAGACCTCAGGTGTAGGCAAATTTATCATGGAATGATACCTTCTGAAAGCTCACACTACTGTGAGGCAGGTTCTGGGATCCCTAGGTACAAAGATAATGTAGAAAAAATAGCCAAATCTCTTGACAAAACTTTGTTCTTTCCATACCAAGAAGCTATTATAAGGAAAACAGATGAAGGTTGACTAAAAACTGTTAGGATTACAGGTGTGTGCCAACATGCCTGGCTAAGATATTTAGTTTCTGACACCCATATCTTAAGCGTTACTGTGTGCTTGGGAATGTGAGATTTTTGTCAAACCGTGGTTGATGAGCTATTTGTGTCCTTTGGCTAATCATCCAACCTAATAGTACATCCTAACCTGACAAATGAGGTAATCCCAACTACTTTTTAGGCTTATGAAGATTCAAGACAAAACAAAAAGAGTGCTTTGGGGGCTGGGATTGTATTGTGTCCACCTAAAAAACAAAAAACCCTAAAGACTACTTTGTGCAAATGCTAGACAGAGTCAATACTGGCCCCAAACCAGAACTTCAGGCCACAAACCACACCAGAAAACAAGTTCCCAGAAAAACCCAGAAACCTAATATGGTCACTTTGTTTAAATTGGGCCTCTTCAGTATAGATTCTGTCAGCTGACCCAATTCAGGTCAACAATAGGAAACTTTTTTTTTTTTGGTGTGTGTGATACTGGAGATTGATCCCAAGAGCACTTAATCACTTAATCCTCAGCCCTTTATATTGATCTTGTTAAGTTGCCCAGAATGGTTTTGAATTTCTCATCTTCCAGCCTCAGTCTCCCAAATAGTTGGGACTACATGCTTGTACTATTGCACTTGAGCCAACAGTAGGAAGCCTTAGAAGTAATAAAGTCTCTACCTGGAAAATAAAAAGCCCTGAAATAAGTGGCCCCACAAACTGCTAAGCAATCTGTAGATGATGGGTTAACTGAAATCCTTTTTTCCTTTCTTTTTTTTTTTTTTAGAACAGGGGCTCACAAAATTGCCCAGGCCGGCCTTGAATTTGTGATCTTCCTGCCTCAGGTTCCTGAGTAGCAGGGATGACCATGCTTGGCAGCATAATAGTTCTTTTTTTTTTTTTTTTAATATTTTTTTATTTACATTTTAGTTTTCAGCAGACACAACATCTTTGTTTGTATGTGGTGCTGAGGATCGAACCCGGGCCGCACCCATGCCAGGGGAGCACGCTACCGCTTGAGCCACACCCCAGCCCCAGCATAATAGTTCTTAATATCTCAACTCGAAGCAGCCAAATACTTACACCAAACAAAATCATTCTTTGGAAAGTATCTTAGTACTTAGGAAGTATTAGGAAGTGTTATAAAAGAGCAAGTTTTAAGTAACACATAATCCAATCCTACCATACATACAGTAAGCATCTGGGATGCTACCTGATCAGTTTCCCAGAATTGGCAAGGACATATTTCTTGCTCAAGCCCACTAACAAACCATCTCCCACTCTTACTTCTGCCAATCTGTTCTCCAGCTACAGCAAAAATATTAAAAATGTTTGACAATCTGGTTAATAAAGACAAGGGTGCTTTTTTTCCTTTTAAATACTGGGGATTGAACCCAAGGGTGTTTAATCACTAAGCCACATTCCCAGGCCTTTTTAATCTGATAGCTCAGTTGCTTAGTTGCTGAGGCTGGTTTTGAACTAGCGATCCTCCTGCCTCAGCCTCCCATGTCTCTGGGATTACAGGTGTGCATCACCATGCCCAGCAAGAGTACTTTTTAAATTCTCTCTTCCCCTCAGGAATTCCCCTGAGAAAGCCAGAGCACATACCATCCGAGCTGGGGCAGAGTTCTGCCTCTGTGCGAAGAGATCTTTACCCTCCTCAAGTCCATGAGAGTGCAGGCAGCCACGAGATGCAGGTCTTATTGGCTTCTTAAACTCAAAGGCTTCCTGCAAGACAGTATAGTGGAGACATCTTCTACTGTCTACAATATACAGCTCTAGGGCTCAGCTATAACTTGGGAAGCCAGGCAAGGGAGTGGGTACTGATCACTTTTGTAACTGACTCCAAAACAACACTGAATCTGTTTAAGAGTTCATGGCTGTCAACAGCTAACTTCTTTTTTTTTTTTTTTAATTGGATGTTCACAACATTACAAAGCTCTTGACAAATCATATTTCATACATTAGAATCAAGTGGGTTATGAACTCCCATTTTTACCCCAATCAACAGCTAACTTCTAAAGTAGCATCTTGGGCTGGAAGTGAACTCAGTGATAAAGCACTTGCCTAGCATATATGAAACCCTAGGTTCAATTCCCAGCACCACAAAGCAAATAAAAATTCAGCAGCATCTTTTTTATGTCCTACCTTATTTCCTAATACAGTATCTGCAAAGAATAAAAAAAATACTACAAATGATAAGCTAAATCACAAACTTTCTAAAATCTAAAGCAATGGCATTATAGTATAATTGCCTGTGAGCAGAAGTCAAACTTTTCACCTAGGATTTATATTTTCTACCTCTTCCTACCACTGAGACAATTTTTTTCCTCTTAAAATTAGTACTGCATTCCAGCTGGATGCTGTAGTACATGCCTGTAATCCCAGTAACTTGGGAGGCTGAGGCAGGAGGATTGCAAATTTGTGGCCGGCCTAGGCAATTCAGCCAGGCCTTAAACAACTTAGCAAGACCCTAATCTCTCTTTTTTTTTTTAAAAGAAAGAGTGATAGAGGGAGAGAGAGAGAGAGAGAATTTTTCAATATTTATTTTTTAGTTATCGGCGGACACAACATCGTTGTTTGTATGTGGTGCTGAGGATCGCCGGGCCGCACGCATGCCAGACAAGCGCGCTACCACTTGAGCCACATCCCCAGCCCCAAGACCCTAATCTCAAAAAAAAAAAAAAAAAAAAAAAGCATGGGGATATACCTCAATGGTTAGATGCCTCTGGGTTCGATCTCCAGCATACCCCCACCCAATAAAGAAAATAACTAATTATTAAGTGCTAAAAGCGGTAATAGTAATATCACAGTTATTATCATTGCCGACATAGAGCTAAATACTGTCTGTACATTAACTCATTTAACCAAATACATGATTCTCTCCCCTTTTACAGATAAGAAAACTAGGCCTTAAAGTTTAAATGGTATGACCAAGATACTGAAGCCAGGCAGGACAACTTAAGGAAGCTCTTTAACTGCCACCTATACTGTCGTTCCTTTTAGAACAAACTCTAGGTAGGCAAATTGTATGAGAAGCCAGGTTTGGTGAACCAGATGTCAGTAGTTTGAGCCTGGTAAAAAGCACTACACAGAAGAAGCAAGACACTGCTCCAAGCACTCAAGGCAGGAACCCATTTTCATATTCTCCTTCATGATATATTCTAAGTTGATAAACAGAATTATGAGATTTCATGGAGGCAGTTGTTTTTATAATAAATCTGTAGGATCAATCAAATATGGAAATACAGTGAGAGAAGGCTGACAAAGAAAACCAGGCCAGGGTACAGCTGGGCTTTTGGATGAACAACAAGTTCACTTTCTAAGCCACTATTTCAGTTACTAGAATTCTCTAGGACTCGTTGACCCTCGTCTTCCAAATAGTTATGGGCCTACAACTCACCCCAGGGTCAGGGCAAAGAAGGAAGGCCTGGGAAGACTGTTCCAGATAAACTATTTGTGGATCTAATTACTTCCGAGAGCTATCATCTGAGCAACATCTACAGCTTGCCAACTACCATTTTAAATTCTCCACATACATAATTTTATTTAATCCCTACAATGGAACAAAAAGGTATTGCTACTATTATTTTATATAAAAAAACACAAAGAAGTCTTAAGAGAGGTTGCCAAGGTCACACAATTAGGAAGAAACAAGATTCAAGCCCACATTTCTCTGATTCCAAAGACTACACATGATTTTGAACAGGTTTATTTGCAGAAAATAGCCCCAGTCATTTCTCTTGCAAGCTGCTGACACTTGCAGGTTTCACCTCTATCCTGAGTTAGTACATTGATGCCACACTCACATTTTCCTTGTTTTCATCCTGGTCGATGAGCTGAAAGATGTCATGGTCAAGAGAATCGGAATGGCTTCTTTTCAGAGCTGGGCTACATCCCAAGAACTTCAGCTATTGAAGTTAAAAAAAAAAAAAAAAAGAGGAATAGAGTATGTAAAGAAATATTCAATGGAAAAATCATTAAAAAAAAAAAAAAACTTTTTCTTTAGTTGTAGATAGACACAGTACATTTTACTTTATTTTTATGTGGTGCTAAAGATATAACCCAGTGTCTCACACATGCCAGTTAAGCGCTCTACCGCTGAGTCACAACCCCAGCCCTAAAATTCAGTTCTTAGTGTGGTGGCACATGCATGCCTATAATCCCACTGGCTGGGGAGGCTGAGACAGGAAGTTCGTGAGTTCATAGCCAGCCTCAGCAAAAAGCAAGGCACTAAGCAACTCAGTGAGACCCTGTCTCTAAATACAAAATAAGGCTGGGAATGTGGCTCAGTGGTTGAGTGCCCTTGAGTTCAATACCCAGTAATGTGCTCCCCCACCTCCCCACCGGCAACAAAAACAAAAATTTCCATAAAAAGAACTCTTCCTGGTTTTATAAAACAGAAGACAAAGTTCTCAAGAGGCTGCCATTGCTGAAATTACTCTAGGCAATGTCTTGAGTTCTTATGAGATTACAGAAAAGCAGTATTCACTTCCTAAATTGAAGTCTCCCATCAAAGTCAAGCTGGAAGCTAGGGGATAGGTAACAGGTTTTAGTCTGAAATAATGGAACTTACAGGTAGGGAATTTATTCTCCTCATGGGATTTTCAAGGCTGAAATGAAATCAGAAGGTAAAGATGAGAATTAAGCAAGGAAAGTGGTATTCATAATAGCAGATTTTAGCCTTTACTTTGAAGAGGGGGTTGACCAAACAGACTCCCATTTAAGCAAAAGATAAGAAAAGTCCTGAAGCTTTCTTGCTCCTTAGAATCTTAGAGCATCCCAAAATACTTGTAGCCTTGTAGGTAAAAAACAAAAACTTGGACTTCTCTTAAAATATACATTGTCTTAAGGCTTTAATGCCAGAGGGAAGAGCAAGTGAGACCCAAACAGAATACCTAAATTACAGCTAAAATAAAGGAGGGCAAGTTCAGAAAACTGCTGACACAAATTCCTCATTTTCAAGATACCAGAGTATTTCTAAGATCCAGGTGTCTCACTAGGAACAGCTAACCCTAGGGCTCTTGTCTAGAGTATAAAAAACTTCATTAATTTTAACCCCCCAGGCCAGGTATGGTGGTGCTTGGGAGGCTGAAACAGGAGGATTGCAAATTTGAGGCCAGCCTCAACAACTCTGCAAAGCCATTCTCAACTCAGTAAGACCTTGTCTCAAAATAAAAAATAAAATGTGCCAGAGATGTGACTCAGTGGCTAAGCACCCCTAGATCCAATCCCTGGTTCAAAAAAAAGAAAGGAAAAAGAACAGTGAACACTGAATACATACTTTTCTTTACTGTCTAATGGCCCAGGAGAATCTAGACAGAAACCTGTGAGAAATTAAAAAAAAAAAAAAAAAAAATTTCAGGAAACAATGCACAAAACACTATTTTGTTGTTAAAATAAATATACAACATTTTTTTAGTATATTCACTAACCCTCTTCTCCTACTTGTGAATACTCCTGAGAGGAATAAGACCCTCAAGGAGAGAGATGGTCAAGGTGGCACAGGCCTATAATCTCACTACTCAGGAGGCTGAGGCAGGATGATGGCTAATTCAAGACCAGCCTGGGCAACTTAGTGAGACCCTGTCTTAAAGTACAAATAAAAAGGTCTGAGGGTATACTTCTGGATTCAATCCCTAGGATGGGGAGCTGTGATTTTGGTTATTCAGACGGAGGTGACCCACACAATCTTTTGTGAGTTCCAACCAAGGAAAGGATAAAACTTTTCTGGAATAATTATTATTCAAGCATTTTTGTGTGGTCAACTCATATGCCTATTTTGGGTATGAAAAATACAATCATTTTTCATAACATCTAAGGTCAAGTATTTGTTGCCTTTAACAAAATGATACTAAGGTCTCCATATCAAAGGCAAGTGGGGAAACACACTGCTTAACATTATTTATATGTCAGCACATGTATTATTGCTCCTGATATTCTTGCTTGCCTCAAAGCCACAAATAAGAATCCTATCCTGGGTTGGGACTCAGTGGTAGAGCACTTGCCTACATGTGTGAGCCATGGGGCTTGATTCTCAGTACTATAAATGGTCTCACTAAGTTGCACAGTTTGGTCTCAAATTTGTGATCCTCCTGTCTCAGTCTCCCAGGTTGCTGGGATTACAGGTGTGCACCACTGCACCCTGCCTATCTCCAGTTCTTAAGAAGCCTATACAGTTTACATTTTAATAGATTTCCTCTTGTGGTTCCCTAACTGGAAAAATCCACACCCCAAATACTCTTATCAGTATAATAATATTAACATTATAACAAGGTATAATCCTGCAGAAACATGTATTTATGAAGTAGAACAAAATGCACTGGCACATTTCCTCAAGGCAGGATTTCTGGAATGATTCCATTATACTTAACTATTTGACCCTTGTTTTTGTCTTCAATTTTTTATTGGTGCATTATAATTATACATAACAATGGGATTCATTTTGACATATTCACATATGCATAAAACAATTTGGTCAATTTCATTCCTCAGTAATTTCCTTTCCACTTCCTCTTCCTGTTCCCTTAATCTACTGATGTCCCTATTTTCCTGAAATGCCCCCCTTTCCTTTTTTCTCTAGCTCCCACATGAGAAAATATACAACCCTTGACTTTCTGAGTCTGGCTCTTATTTCATTTAACACAATCCCCTCAAGTTCCATCCATTTTCTATAAATGACATCATTTATGGTTCTTTATGGCTGAATAAACTCCGTGTGGCTGTCTCTCTCTTTGGAAATAGCTCACCTTCTCCTTGAGTGTGTATTTCTTATATTACTCTAAAGGAGTCTCTACTGAGAATGCCCATATTATTCTTGAATATGTTTCTACTTTTCTAAATAAACCTGTCTATGCCTTTCAAGGGAAAAACCCCCAATGTGTATATATACATTTTCTTTATCCATTCATCTACTGATGGCTACCTAGGCTGGTTCTATAGGTCACTTTAAATTGTGCTGCTATAATTCTTTAGGATATACCAAGGAATGATATAGCTGAGTCATATGGTAGTTCCATTCCATTCCTAGTACTTTGAAGAAACTCCACACTGATTTCCATAATGGTCATACTAATAATCCCATATTAATTGTTCCCTTTTCTTCACATCCTTACCAGCATTTATTATTTACATTCTTGAGAACTGTCATTCTGACCCTTTATTTTAAAAGGTTTTCTGAATGCCACTTATAGTCGGTATAGTGAATTTTACTCTACTCATTCTTCAGGAGCAAATATACATCACTCCTTTGAAGATACCAGACACTAGTTTCTCTTAACAAACTGCCTCTTTAAGGCTTCTTTATGGTTCCGAAGTGTTTGTCACCCAATGCCAAGACTTCTCTCTGTATTCACTTAACTTCTCACAAAAGTTCTGGGGTGAAAGGATATATTTCAGGAAATTCCCAACATTGCTCACCACACAGCAGACAAATCCTGCATGTTTGGAAATCAAAAGCATACCTGAATCAGTTGATTCAGAAGAACCCATTCTCTGTAGACTGCTGTTATTTCTCACCTCCAGTGGCTGCTCATACTCACTGAAATCAAAAGAAATACTTCCAAATGAGAAATGCATAGGACATAATTAAAAGGTCACATAAAGGAAATGGGACATGAAGCAGCCAGGCTGCCTCCAACCATCATCACTTCTAAGCCAGGACTCAATCCCCTCTTTGCCACCCAGAATACCAGGTAGCACTTGAGAAAAGAAAGGAGTGGACGCGCTTGGCTCTGGGCCACATTGTAGGATGTACTGACTATGGTAAATGAACATTGGGATATTTTTCCAAATGAGTTTATAGTCGAGGTACTGTGCTAAAAGTAGGGACGAACATGGCAGGAGTCCTTGCTTTTCACAGGTTGGGGAAACTATAAGACCTAAGTAATTACAAAACGAGACGCCCAAGATGTGAGAAAAGCAGCTTTGCCCGAAAACATTGTGGGATGCATTTTTTTTCCTCGCTGTTAAGTTCACAGAACTTTCTAGTATGGAAAGTTTAGTTAAAAAGCCGGGCCTTAGAAAAGCAGAGGGGATGAACAGCAGGAACGTGTAGGAGCCAAGGGAGTGCCACGATCCCGCACAAATGTCGGGAAAGAAAATGCCACGTCCTTTTGTTGAGAAGGAACAAAGCTCGCAGTAAACCAAGACCCTGCGCAGCGGTTCAGGAAAGGGTGGAAGTGAGGCCGGAGGCCCGATTCTCCTCGTGGGGGAAGATCCTAAAGAGCTTCCTGGAACAGGAATTGGAGGGCTCGGGGCAATTCAAAGGGATGAGGTGGGAAGCCAGGCCCCCGGCGGGCTGCTGGGCAGGGGGCATCGCTGGCAGTCCGGCCCGCCTCTCCGCCAACATTCTGCCGGGGAGGTGCGCATGGCGGCCCCAGCCCGGCCCCGAGCTGAGCGCCGGGCCCGCAGGTCCCACCCTCCCCCGCCCGGCCTCTCTGGGGCGCCGCTCGCCGGCCCGGCTCACCTTCCCAGTCCCTGCAGCTGGTCCATGGTGACCGTCAGATTGGTGACAGGAGACAGGCCATCCGCCGCCGGCGCGCCGAACAGCGCTTTCGAGACCGGCTGCGGCGCAGGCGGGGGACTGCAGGCGAAGAGCAGGCGACGGCGGTGCGGGGGCTCGGGGCCCAGCTCCATGGCGGCCCCCGGTCTCCTAGTGCTCCCGCTACGACTCCCTCCGCCGCGCCTGCCCGCCCGCCCTGCCGGCACCGGCCTCGGCCGCGCGCCCCGCGTCGGCGCCCGCGGGTCAAACACAAACACGACCCCGCGGTTCAAGGATGCGGCTGCCGCGGGCAAGTGGCGCGGACGGGCAGGCGTCTGGACCCGGCAGGCGCCAGCCACAAGCACGGATGCTTCCCTCACACCCCGCGAGGCCGGCGGGCGGGCGGGCGCCGGCAACCTGAAGATTAAATCCAAACAAACTCTTCGAGTCAAGAAGGGGGAGCGGGCAAGAGCCGCGAGGCAACGGCCCGGGCCCACACTATGTTCACTCGTCTCTCACCCCCTTTGCCCAGTCCTGGGTCTTAGAGAACTACACAAATCAGTAGCTCCCTCCCAGGCTTTCGCAGCCGAAGTGGCTTTCGCGGTAATAGCTGGCCACTGGGACCACCGATGCTCCGCCCCTTTCCTAGTTGGCGCCAAACAGAATCCACCAATCAGTAAGTAACTTATTTTCCTCACTCCTGAGTGGCAGCCAAGCTAGACCAATGAGGAGAAGAAGATAGCGCCTCGCGGGACTCCGCCCGGCCACCCGCTCTTAGAGGGGGTGGGGCCTGAGCAGGTGGGTGGAGTCGAAGTTGGATGGGGCGCGAAGGTCAATGAAACTCCCAGCAGGACCTGCGAGATTCTGGCGGCACCGGAGAGGCCCTCCTGCCCTGGTGCACGCCGGGAAGCGTAGTTCCTGTGCTCTCAAGGGGCAGCCTACCCGCGAACCATCCCCCCCCGCACCCCGCCCGGTCCTGCAGTCCCCAGGTGTGGGAAGCTGCGGCGGGGTAGGCGGTCCTCACAGTCTGGAGGCCTCCGCTGCCTGAGCAGCGCTTTGGATTTCTCTTTTCTTCTCCAGACCTCTATGCTCCAACTTTATAAGGAGGAGGGAACTGAGTAACCTCAGCACCAGACCCTTGCCTTCAGTGCCCCTCTGTGCGCTGACAGCTCCGCCGGCGCTCAGGCAATGCGGACCTGAGCCCATGAAATGGTCCACGCCCTCCCCCAGCAGCATTCTATCTCGCGGATCCTCTTGAGTTTTTCCTTTTTTCTATCTCTGACCCGCTGGGAGCTGTTAGGGAACAGTACTAGTGAACAGGTAACAGCCACTGATCCATCTGAGTTACCTGTACCAATTCATTTAACCCTTAAAACTCAAAAGAATTACCCTTTCCAGTTTCCAGGTGGCCATATTCTTGTTCATAGCCCTTGCAGTAGTGTTTGCTTCTAGAATGGTAAAACAGAAACCTAGGTGCAATACAGGCTATAAAAGGACTTAGCTTTGGACAGCATTTTTAAAGCAAACATACTTAGCTTATTAAGAGCACATAGGAGGGCTGGGGCAGTGGCTCAGAGGTAGAACACTCCCCTAGCATGTGTGAGGCCCTGGGTTCAATCCTTAGCACCACATAAAAATGAATAAAATAAAGGTATTGTGTCCAACTACAACTAAAGAATAAATACTTAAAAGAAAAAGAACACATAGGAATTTAGGTGGCTTTAAGAGCCTGCTGGAGATTATGACCATTATCTCTGCTTAAAAAAAATTTTTAAAGGAGGGTGCAGATGTAGCTCAGGGGTAGAGCGCTTGCCTGCCATGCATAAGGCCCTGTGTTTGATCACCAGCACCACATGGAGGAGGAGGAGGAGGAGGAGGAGGAGGAGGAGGGGGGGGAGGAGGAGGAGGGGGGGGAGGGGGAGGAGGAGGAGGAGGAGGAGGAGGAGGAGGAGGAGGAGGAGGAAAGCAGCAGCATTTTAAAAACTTTGCTTTAAAAGGTTTGTATTCGGTGCTGGGGAGATAGCTCCGTTGGTAAAGTGCTTTCCTCTGTTTTCAATCCCTAGCACCACACACAAAAAAGGGGTCGGGATTATGGCTCACTGGTAGAGCGCTTGCCTAGCATGTGTGAGACACTGGGTTTGATCCCTGGCACCACGTTAAAATAAAGATATTGTGCCCATCTACAACTAAAAAAAAATATTTAAAATAATAATAAAATAAATGACAAGTAAAATTAAAAAAAAAAAAGATTTATATTCTACAAATAATATAAGTACAGTTTTAGAAAATATAGATAAGCAGAACGATGTTGACCAAATTATATTGTTATATTGTGTGCATGTACGAATATGTAACACTGAGTCCCACATACTATGTATAATTATAATGCACCAATAAAAATATGGAAAAAAATGGGTGTGGTGGCACAAGCCTGTAATCCCAGGTACTCAGGAGGCTGAGTGAGGGGCTGGGGATGTGATTTAGTGGTAAAACACCCCTGGATTAAATCCCTATTATAAAGCACACACATACACATACACACACAGGACATTCCCGAATGAGAAGTACATTAACATACCATAACATTTCCAACAAAGAACTTAAACACTTGCTTGTATCTGTTTCTGTGATTAATTAACTAGGCCAACTCCCTCAAATTATTACAAACTCAAAGAGTAGGGACCTTGACTTTCTTTTTTCCTACCACCCAATGCCTGGTTCAGGAGACCCCTCAGTACATATAGGCTAAATTAATACATTCTGTGAAGAAAAAAATATGAGTGCTTTGAGGGTGTTTAAGAAGGGTATTTGAAAGCCAGGCATGGTGGAGCATGCCTGTAATTCCAGTAGCTGGGGAGGCACAGGCAGCAGGATCACAAGTTCAAAGCCAGCTTCAGCAATTTAGCGAGGCCCTAAGCAATTTAGTGTGATGCTGTCTCAATATAGAAAATAAGAAGGGACTGGGGATGTTGTCCCATGGTTAAGTGCCCCTGGATTCAATTCCCAGTGCAAAAAAAAAAAAAAAAAAAAAAGTATCTGAGGTAGCAGTAGAGCTCTTGCCTAGCCTGCATGAGGCTCTGGGTTAGATCCCCAGCTCTAAAGCAAAACAAAAACCAGAAAGTTAAGAAGGGTATCTGAGGGGCTGGGTTTGTGGCTCAGTGGTAGAGCACTTGCCTAGCATATTCGAGGCCCTGGGTTTGATCCTCAGCACCATATAAAAATAAATAAATAAAACAAAGGTATTAAAAATAATAATAATAATAAAAGAAGGGCATCTGAGACTTCACATGCAGCTCAGTGGTAGAGTACTTGCCTAGCATGCACAAGGACATGGGTTCCATTCCCAGGACTAAAAGTAAAACAAAGAAAGAAAAAGGAATATGATCTGGTCTGGCCCAGTAGGTCAGGAAATCCTTGAGGAATTTGGCCTGAGACAAGGTCTTAAACAAAGGCCCTGAGGATGGAGGGAATTCTATATCTGGTAGTCAATAGGTTGAGACAGGAAATTAGGGAGGCAGGCAAGAGCCCAGGCTGCTAGACCACATCTTGGAATTTGGACTTTATTCTAATAGGGGTGTGAAAAAAAATTGAAAGGTTTACATAGGCATTTAAAACTGATAACCTTTTGGGCAGAGTGGAGAATGGATTAGAAAGCAGCAATTAGTGGGGGCAGAGTTGAGAATGGATTAGAACGCAGCAATTGTAGAGACAGGGAAAGGGATTGAAGGCAATTGTGGCAGTCATATTATGAGATGGGATGGTGACTTGAACTGGGGAAGGGGTAATGCAGAGGGAGAAGAGTAGGCCTGTTTTCTACCTGTGGGTGGTGAAAGGTGCATCACAGCTGTGTCTCAAACAGGGAGGGGCCTTAGTAGGGCTCCTGGCTCTTCCTTGGCAACCACAGAAGCATGACTTTTTTTTTTTTTTAAAGGAATCAAATGAAGTACCTTCTTTTTAACACATTTTTTTTGAGAGAGAATGAGGGGGGGGGACAGAGAGAGAGAGAGAGAGAATTTTAATTTTTATTTATTTTTTCTTAGTTCTCGGCGGACACAACATCCTTGTTGGCATGTGGTGCTGAGGATCGAACCCGGGCCGCACGCACGCCAGGCGAGCACGCTACTGCTTGAGCCACATCCCCAGCCCCAGAAGCATGACTTTTTAATCTGTACTATGTATTATAGTGCCCTGTATGTTGTATTCTGCTTAAAGAAGGGATTGCCAGGGTGGGGAGTGTTGCTCAGTGGTACTGCATGTGCTTGGCATGTGTGAGGTCTTAGATACAAGGGCACCAAATAAAATAAAATAAAATAATGAAGAATTCTCTTTGCTACAAATAAAACCCCCAAACCTCAGTATTTCCCTCCATCAATTTATAAGTCTTATTTTCTGAAGAGAAAGAAACATTCCTTTTTGATTCAACATTTTGCATGTGTTTTCATTCAACTCTGCTGGTAGCAGGACTGAATTATGGGATGCAGTACAAGCCTCCCTGGAGACTACAGGGTTTAGTTTAACACAGGAAGGTCAGACATAATAGACTTCTCTCCATAGGCCTGGTGTGGGGTCTTGCTTGGAATCTGTATACTCACAAAGCTTTCTCTGGATTGCTATTATTTTTTTGTAGCAAAGATTGAGCCCAGGGGAGCTTAATCACTAATCTACATCCCCAGCCCTTTTTATTTTTTATTTTGAGACAGGGTCTCACTAAGTTGCTTAGGGCTTTGATAAATTGCTGAGGAGGCTGGTATTGAACTTGTGATCCTCCTGGCTCAGCCTCCGGAGCCACTAGGATTACAAAGGTATGCCACTGTACTTTGCTGTCTGTATTATTCTAAACACAGCCAGGTCTGTCGACCACCGAACTATCTATCTTTTAAGGCCAGACATAAGAAAATTCTAATAAATAATTTGTACTTATGTTGAATTATACAAGGGAATGAGTTTTGTAGTTACCATTCTACGTATAGACTAAATCCTACTTCCTGGTTATGTCTGCCCTGCAGCGGCAAACTCTTCTAGCAGAAGCCCTCACGATTTTATATTGGAACTTCTGAACAATTTCACCTACTCTAAGTACTCCTTGTGGCCTCCTCCCTTATCTCATAGAAATCCTGAATTCCTGTCTCCTACTGGACTCTCCCTCCTGAACTCCAGCCCCTCTCCTGAGTCCACCTAGAATGGCCCACTGGCAACTCAACTCCACTTTCTCAAATTGAAATACTCATTTCAATTCATTCTACTCTTCTGAGTCCCTTTGGACAGACATAGCACTTTCATTTACTCCTTTTCCCTCCCGCTGCTGGTTGCCAACTGAACTTTCAAGTCCTAACTCCCAGGTGATCTTTCCAAATGCAAATCTGATCTCCTAGTACTCTCTGCTCAAGAACCCTTTAAGTTCCTGAGACTAAAAGGCTTAGGGGTCACTCTAGTTAAACTGGGCTAACTGGGCTGCATGAAATAACCACACAAGAGACACAAATACCTTTTTCTTTGGGGTTGCTGTGACGGCTCCTCTGACCTTAAGGGTCCGCAAAAAGAGAGAGAGCAAGAGCACGCGCTGACCCCTTTTATTGAGGAGAAGCTATTCAAATGAGGCAAGGGGTCAGGTTTCAGGGGGCTGAGTCCATCTTCATGATGTCCACTTGTCAGCAGGTTGACTGACACCTGGGTAGGCCACACCCAAGGGCACAGTAAGAGGAGGGGACACACACAAGGCACTTCCATGGAAGATTCTATCCTAAACAGGGCAAGGGGTTATATAACAAAGGAACAGGTGAGCATAGCTTCACCCATGGGGCTGTAGCAAGACACACCCATTTCTGTGACTGAGTGCCTCAGCACCCAGCTGGGGAGTGTAACTCAGTCACCCTTAAGGTTGGCTCCCCCCCCCCAAAAAAAAAAAAAAAAAAGGTTGGCCTCCCACAAGTGCCCCCATGACTTAAAGCAGGGCTTCCACATGTTTTGGAATGATGCAGGACACACAAAACCACACATAGGTGACTCTATGACCAATGTGATTCTGCAATCTGTACAATCAGAAAAATGAGAAATTATACCCCAATGATTGAAATGTATGAATTGCCAAGATCATTGTAATGTCGTATGTAGCTAATAATAATAATAATAAAGCATTTTAAACACATTATTTACTCATACAACAATATATAAGCCGTGCTTGGTGGTGCATGCCAGGAATCCTAGCCATTTGAGAGGCTGAGGCAGGAGGATTGCCAAGTTCAAAGCCAGCCTCAGCAACCTAGTGAGACCCTGTCTCAAAATAAAAATATTAAAAGGGCTGGGGATGTGGCTTAGTGGTTAAGCACCCCTCGCTTTAATTCCTTGTACTAAAACAAAACAAAAGAAAAACAATCAAGCAAACAAATAATACCCTATTTGGTACTTTATTATATATCACTTTAAAAACCAACCAATCAATCTCTGGTTATGATCCACTAAAACAAATATATGATGACTCACCACCTAATTTGAAAAGCAATGACTTAAAAAAAAAAATTAAAGCAATGATTGACAGTCTGAAGCTCAAAACCTTTTTGGCCCCAACACCAGCTTCTTCACAGTAATGTATCTAATGTATCTTCCACTCTGTCTTCATCCTTTTTTTTTTTTTTTTTGCTCACAAACTGTCCAGTACCTGCCAGGAGAAATCCCTCTAGAAACCCCTAACCATTTAGCCCTCTCTGCTGTCACAGTTCACATGACATGTACCCCTTCCAAGTTTCAATATTTTTCATTATTTTCCCTGTCATATCTCTGTCATTCTGCTCTTACTCTTTTATGCAATTTAATACTTTACTCAATACCCACCTTATTGCATTCATTCATTCATTCAATAAATATTTATTCAGTATCTACTGAGACAAAATCAGTGCTTGAAATATAAATGTCACAATTCCTACCCTTAGGGAGCTCTTCTCAGCTAAGCCTCAGGATCCTTATGATAAAGGAATCATCACCATGATAACGGCTGTCATTTGTGCAGAGACAAAAGAGATCTTTAGGAGGGGAAGAGAGTGTGGAGGAGTTTGGAGGAGACACTTCCCAAAGGAGATTTATTTTTATTATTCTTTTAAAAATATTTTTATTTTGTTTATTTATTTTCTTATGGTGTGGAGGATTGAACCCAGTGCCTCACACATCATGACTGACCTACAACCCCAGCCCTCTTTTTCTTCTTCTTCTTATTTATTAGTATTATTATTACTTTTTGCAGTGGTTGGGAGTGAACTCTGGCTAGGCAAGCACTCCACCACTGAGCTACATCCCCAGCTCTTTAAAAATGCTTTTTTAGGGCAGGGTCTCCCCCAAGTTGCCCAGGCTGGCCTGGAACTTGTGATTCTCTTTTTTTTTTTTTTTTTAGAGAGAGTGAGAGAGGAGAGAAAGAGACAGAGAGAGAATTTTTTTTTAAGGGGGGAGAGAGAGAGAGAATTTTTTAATATTTATTTTTTTAGTTCTCGGCGGACACAACATCTTTGTTGGTATGTGGTGCTGAGGATCGAACCCGGGCCGAGCGCATGCCAGGCTAGCGCGCTACCACTTGAGCCACATCCCCAGCCCCACTTGTGATTCTCTTACCTCAGCTTTCTGGGTAGTGGGGATTATAGGCGTGTGCCTGGCCCAAAGGGAATTGATTAAAGCTGCTGAAATTGGAAGTTGTGAGTCCCTGGAAAAGGGACCCTTGGTGGTAGGGAGAGATAAGTGCTCTATAAGGTGCCCCAGATGCAGCAGGTGAGAAAGAATTCTGCAGTTAGTGAGAACTACCACTGATTTGCTCTAGAATGGGCCCCTGGGAGTGGTTGTGAGAGACACAATTGTGTGGCACAGTTCTTGAAGACCTTAGATCTTGCTGAAGGGTTTGGCCTTGTATTGTGGACCAAGGGTGTGGAGAGTGGTTGATAAGAGAATAAGATTTACTGCAGGGTTGGGAGGATTGAGGAACCAGGAGCTGGCTGTCCTCCTGAACTGGGAAATTCTGATTCAAGGTGGAGACCTCAACCACAGAGAAAGGAACTAACCTTGAGAACCTTAAAAGAGTCTTTTGATAAATGAGAGTTAAGATTGGCCTGGGTGGGGGAAAGAGAGGAATTTGGAAAATTTCTAGGCAGTGACTCAAGCACCTGAATAGAGAGTAATGTTTCTTTCTTTTTTTTCCCCGGGACTGGGATTTGAACCCAGGGGCACTTTACCACTGAATTACAGCTCAGCCCTTCTAAATTTTAATTCGAGGCAGGGTCTTGAAAAGTTGTTTAGTGCCTCACTAAATTGTTAAGGCTAGTCTCAAACTTGTGGTCCTTCTGCCTTAGCCTCCTAAATCACTGGGATTATAGGTTTGTGTAACCACGCCTACCTGAAGAGCTTAGTTTTGTACTTGTGGATTGTCTGGGCTTGGCACTCAGTATAGTTTTGGGGTTAATTAGCATGAAGACTGAGTGTATGCAAAGACAACTTTAGGCACCTCAATCTAAGAGCACCAGCACTGCATGTGTCAGTCATCCCAGCTATTCAGGAGGCTAAGGCAGGAGGGTCACAAGTTTGAGGCCAACCTGGACAATTTAGTTAGACCCTTCCTTAATATAGAAAGGGCTGGGGGTCTACATGGTAGACACTTGCTTTACATGCACAAGGCCCTGAGTTCAATCCCCAAAACCTCCCTCCAAAAGTCAAGTTCTGTTTTGTAATTCTTGGTGATACAAATTAAGGTTCTGGTTACACTGGGGGAGGGTGATTGCAAGGAGCAACAAGGGTAAATTTTGGAAACAGTTCTTTTTTTCTTTCTTTTTTTTTTTGGTGATACTGGGGACTTAACTCAAGAGTGCTCTACCACTGTGGTACATTCCCAGCCCTTTTCATTTTTTATTTTGAGACAGGGTCTTATTAAGTTTGCCCAGGCTAGTCTTGAACTTGAGATCTTCTGCCTCTACCTCCCAAATTGCTGAAATGACACATATGTACCACCATACCCAGCCTGTTGTTTTTTTTTTTAATTATAACAAACTTTGATTGAAACATACTGTTCATATAGGACATCGAACAAATCATGAATGTGCAGCTCAATGAATTTCCACAAGGTAAGCCACTCATGCAATCAACACCCAGATCAAGAAACAAACTGAGCTGACAGCATCCACCTGTAATCCTAGCAACCTAGGAGACTGAGGCAGGAGGATTGCAAGTTTGAGGCTAGTCTGGGCAATTTAGTAACACCCTGTCTTCCCAGTTACAAAAGAATAAAAAATAAAAAATAAACATGTCTAGAGGTTAAATGCAATGGTAAAGTGATTTCCTGGAATGTGTCAGGCCATAGGTCCAATCTCCAGCTCTGTACAAAAGCAAATAAAATAAAACAACAACAACAAAACAAAATTAGGGCTGGGGATGTGGCTCAAACGGTAGCGCGCTCGCCTGGCATGCATGCGGCCCAGGTTCGATCCTCAGCACCACATAGAAACAAAGATGTTGTGAGCGCCGAAAAAATAAAAATTAAATATTAAAAATTCTCTCTCTCTTTAAAAAAATTTTTAAAAGTCTTTAAAAAAATTAAAAAAAAAAACAAATAACCCCCCCCCACACACACACACACAAAACAACAAAACAAACAATGACAACAACAAAAAATCAGGTCTGGGGTTATAGCTTAGTGGTAGAAAATGAGTTGAGCATGCCCTAGGCACTTGGGTTCCATTCCCAGCATAACAAAATACCACAACAAAACCTTTTCTTGATGGCATTTTTCCCCCTCCAGTTATACTCTTCCCCTTCACAGTAAAAATCCTCAAAAAGCCGAGTGTGGTGGCCCACATCTTTAATCCCAGTGGCTCAGGAGTGTGAGGCAGGAGTATCATGAGTCCAAAGCCAGCCTCAGCAAAATCAAGGTGCTAAGTAACTCAGTGAGACACTGTCTCTAAATAAAATACAAAATGGGGCTGGGTTTGTGGCCCAGTGGTCAAGTGGCCCTGAGTTCAATCCTGATACCAAAAAAAAAAAAAAAAAAAAAAAAAATTCCTCAAAAAATGTTGTCTCTAGGGCTAGGGATGTACCTCATTGATAGAGTACATGAATGCTGGAAGAGACCTAGACTCTATACCCACAATATTGTCTCTAATTTCTCTTATCCCATTTTATCTTTTTTTTTTTTTTAACCAGAGATTGAACTCAGGGGCACTGAACCACCAAGCCATATCCCCAGCTGTATTTTGTATTTTATTTAGAAACAGGGTCTCACTGAGTTGCTTAGCCATTGCTGAGGCTGTCTTTGAACTCATAATCCTCCTGCCTCTGCTCCTGAGCTTCTGGGATTACATCACATCCGGCTCCATTTTATCTTGAACCAACTCCAGTCAGACATCACCTTCCCTATTTCATAGGAAACCTTTTGTCAAGTTCTTCTTCTTTTTTTTTTTTAATATCGTTTTTAGTTGTAGATGGATACAATATCTTTATTTTGTTTATTTTTATATGGTGCTGAGGATTGAACCCAGGGCCTTGCATGTGCGAGGCAAGTGCTCCTCCACTGAGCCACAACTCTAGCCCTTTTGTCAAGTTCTTTAGGGACTTTACTGTGGCCAATTTGCAGTCCTTGTTGTTATCTACCCAGCAGTAGATAACTAGATACACTTGACCACTCCTAGAGACATTTACCTGATATGGCTTTCAGGCCACCACTCTCCAGATTTTCCTTCCTCTGTCTGGTTGCTGCTGGTGGTGGTGATCATGGGGGTTTGAGGGATCACAGGGAAGGAATTCTTTGGTCTGGCAATGGTAGGAACCAGGCATGGGGGAAGAGAACAGCCTCAGGCCTCATGGATAATCTGGGAGCCCCCTGGAGCAGCATGGCCCCTTGTTCCCAGCAGCAGGCTAGAGCTTGGCTCATGGAGACTTGGAGAAATGTTTATGGAGTGAATGAAGACCAAGCATTTGAATGTTATCCTGAAGGCAGTGGATTTAGAAAGGGCCTCTGAGCCAGGGGCAGTGGCAAATGCCTGTAATCCCAGTGGCCTGGGAAGCTGAGGCAGGAGCATCTGAAGTTCAAAGCCAGGTTCAGCAATTTTGCAAGGCCCTAAGCAACTTGGCAAGATCCTGTCTCGGGCTGGGGTTGTGGCTCAGTGGTAAGTGCTTGCCTAGCATGTGTGAGGTACTGGGTTCAATTCTCAACACCACATATAAACAAATAAATGAATAAAGATCCATCAATAATTAATAAAAATTTTTAAAAAAGATCCTGTCTCAAAATAAAAAATAAAAAGAGCTGGAGATGTGGCTTAGTGGTTAAGGGTCCCTGGATTCCATCCTCATGCCAAAACATGAAAAAAAAAAATTCCACTCAACTGCCTTTGTAATATGAAAATGCATTAGTACAAACTAATAAAATATCTGCTACATAAAAAAAGACAAAAAAAAAAAAAGAAAGAAAGAAAAAGAAAGGGCCTCTGAGCAGCCATCATTCCTTCTCCCTCTTCCCCATGGAAGATGGACTGACATGGTGTTGGGGTGGTGAGGCAGATTTTTCCCTTCTGAGGAGGTTGAGGACATTTTGTCCTGCTCTTCCCCCAGAGGACCCAAGCAGACCACCAGAGGGCACTGTTTTCTCCGGAGAATATTTGGAAAAAAATATTCTGCGTTGACAGAAAAGGCAGCTGTCATTAGGACAAAGGCTGAAAGCTAAGCACTGTATGAGAAAAAAAATGCACTCCAATTTCTGGGGATCTGTTTCCAGAAAATTTTGCAGGGTTCAAAATGTTCAGGGTCAGGAGCCCCACAGCTATGTTGGTTTCTGCTGGCCATTTATCTTCTGTGGCAGCCTCTTGACCACTGTTGGTCTCAGCTGGAAATGGAGGAATGGTTGCTGGTCAGCCCTTCAGAGGCCTTCACAGGACAGAACAAAGCATGTGATATAAATGCTTTTCAGAAGTTTCAAATAAAGGCCTGGGGTTGTGGCTCAGTGGTAGAGCGCTCGCCTACCATGTTAGAGTTCCATCCTCAGCACCACATAAAAATAAATAAGTGAAATAAAGGTATTAAAAAAAAAAGAAGTTTCAAATAAAGTGTGCTAGAGAAATGTGAGAGGTTGCTGACCCTCACAGTCCCCCAGTCTACCATATACAATTAACAATATGAAGAGTGTGACATCACATTCCTGTAACCTATTGCAAGTGATTCCCCAACAAGTAGAGGTAATGAGGTCTGACCCAGGTCAGAGGCCATGGGCAGTGAATGGAGGACACTGGGCATTAGGGAGGTTCTGGAATGGGAGGGGGACTTTATCTCAAAGGGCTTAGTTTTCTTGTAATTTCTTGGGGTCCTCCCCTTGGAAGTCAGAGGTGCTGGGTTCTACCACGCGGCCTGCGCAGTGGTTTCATTAATGAGGTTCTAGGCATAAAGTTAGTTAGAAGAGATCGAAATAAAACACACAGACAGTACCTTATTTATATTGCTAGGTCCGAGACGGCTCACCTCTCTGGTTCCCACCTCTAGCCGCCCAGCAGGGCAGCGAGGATTACTCTGGGCTAGCAGGAGAGAGAGAGAGCTAACACGCCGGGGAGTAGCCTTTTATTTGGGGAACAAGAGATTCAGGGGAGAATTCCATCCAATGAAGGTTGAGGGGGGGCTGCACTCCAAGGTCAGGGTCAGTGATTGGGTCCCCGGGGTCAGTGGTCAGGCACACCCCACACGGATGGGCTCTCTCATCAGGAAAGGGTCGGGAAAGCTTCGACACAGCCAGAGCGCCTCAGGCCCTTAACGGGAGTCACCCAATCACGTGTCAGAATGGCCCCCTACACTGGGTAGCAGCTGAGCCCTCCTTACAGCTTATACTTGGGTATCCTGCCCCACCCCCTCCAGCCCACAGATGTGCTCAGAGGAAGAAACACTGTGTTAGGGCCTATAGTGTCATGGCCCTGTCCCTGCCTTTCTCAATCCGTGGGCCTCTGGTGTGTAACGTTGTTCCTGAGGCTCCCTCTTGTTCTGGCTGAGGTAAAGCCTCTTGCTCCATCTGCCCACAGCTAGTTGGCAAATGCCTACATTTGGCAAGTGCTGTGCGGGTATGGTCTAGGAGGATGGCAGGGTGGGGGCTGGGACCCTGGTTTCTACCCCCTCACACCCCAAATCCCTTTCTAACCCTAAGCAATGTCTGCCCCAAAGGGAACTGGGGGCAATATCTGCCCCAGAGGGAACTGGGGCTGGGCCCATTCCAATCCAAGGTTCAGACTCCAAGGCAAGCCCCAGGCCTTCTGGGATGTTTATATGGGTGTAGAAAGTGGATTTGAGGAAATCAAGATTAGAGTGAAAGTTTCCTTTTCTGTATCACTACTTAGAGTCTTTTAAAAATTGTATATTGTGTGGGTGTCAGATGGGGTGCTGGTGGTGGCTGGCACTAGCTTGTAATCCTATTACTTTGAGAGGTTGAGGCATGGGATCACAAATTCAAGATCAGCCTGAGCAATTTAGCAAGACACTGTCTCAAAATGAAAAATAAAAACGGCTAGGGATGTAGCCCAGTGGCAGAGCATCCCTGGGTTCAATCCCTAGTACCTGAAACAAACAAGTTGTGAATTGTGAGGCTCCAAGGAACAGCAGGGAGGTTTCCTATACTTCCTTGAGTGAAAAACCCTTTTCACAGACAATCTTTTCTTTAATTTTTTTTTTTTTTTGTACTAGGTTCTGGCTAAATTGCTGAGGATCTCACTATCTTGCTGAGGCTGCCTTGAACTTGAGATCCTTTTGTTTCAGCCTCCTGAGTTACAGTTGTGCACCACCACACTCAGCTTCACAGGTTTTTTTTTTTTGTTTGTTTGTTTTTTAATACTGGGGATTGAACTCTTGGACACTCAGCCCCTGAGCCACATCCCAGCCCTATTTTGTAATTTATTTAGAGACAGAGTCTCACTGAGTTTCTTAGCGCCTCGATTTTGCTGAGACTTGCTTTGGACTCACTATCCTCCTGTCTCAGCCTCTGGAGTCACTGGGAGTACAGACGTGTACCCAGTCCCTGCTTCACAGGGTCTTGTCTGATCATTGTTCCATAGAACACTGAGAAGTACCCACTTATTCAACATAGCTCATGTTCACTTTATAGAGGAGGAAATGGGACAGACAATCTTGTTTCCAGCCTCAGTCTAGTTTGGTGGTGGTCTGAGTGCAGCCTGATCTCCCTTTCTTCTGTGTACTTAGAACCTCCACCAGGGGGCAGAGGGGATGTTGCAGGGCAGCCTGGGGGATCTCAGACATTTGAGGAGAACTACATTGGGTTTAGATCTGAGTAGGGGCTAGTGTGACCACCTTTTTGGCCTGAGGCCCCTCTAGGGCAACCTTGGCCACTTTCACCAGGAAGACAGTGTCCTCTTATGGGTCCTCTTGGCAGTTACTCTCAAGGGTCAGTCTGGGTGGAGACCTCAGTGAAGCTCAGCTTTACTATCCTCTAGTAAATCCATCTGACTGGTTGCTTTATAGTTATTTCAGTAAATAAATTTGATGAGCTTCTCTGTTTTGTTCTCCCCACCAAGGATTGAACCCAGGGTGCTCTACCACTGAACTATACCCCCACCCTTTCTTTATTTCTTTATTCTTTTTTTTTTTTGAAAGGAAAAAAAGGAGCAGTAACAACTTTTATTTTCTCTTGGGGCTAGGGATGTGGCTCAAGCGGTAGCGCGCTCGCCTGGCATGCGTGCGGCCCGGGTTCGATCCTCAGCACCACATACCAACAAAGATGTTGTGTCCGCCGAGAACTAAAAAATAAATATTAAAAATTCTCTCTTCTCTCTCTCCCCTCTCTCACTCTCTCTAAAAAAAAAAATTCTCTCTCTCTCTCTTTAGAAAAAAAAAACTTTTATTTTCTCTGTTTAAATTCAAACAGAAAACAAACATCAATTTTGTTATACACTAACATCTTCAAAGTACATCATTTGTACAAGAGAAGGACTAAGAACAAAAATGTGTTTACCGAGATCCAAACACAAGTGAATGAAGTACACCTCCTCACACTGCTTTCTGATGGTATTCAGGAGGGGTGACTTCATAATCCCTGGCACTAAACAAAGTTGCAGAATTCTTTGCCAGGGGGGCTGGGGATGTGGCTCAAGCGGTAGCGCTCGCCTGGCATGCCTTCGGCCCGGGTTCGATCCTCAGCACCACATACAAACAAAGATATTGTGTCTGCCAAAAACTAAAAAATAAATATTAAAAAAACTCTCTCTCTCTCTCTCTCTCTCTCTTTAAAAAAAAATCTTTGCCAGGTACTTGAGGAAATCATGAAAATAATTCAATAATAAAGCAGGGCTCTTCTCATCCAGAGGTGTATAGGCCAACATCACTCCAATTATTACAAATAATCTCAGTAGATGTGGCGCTCCATACTCCTGGGACATGGGTGCATTAGAATGACCTACAAGGATTTCAGCATACTGTGGTCTCTCAAATTTGTAGAGCAGTTGAGTGCCCAGCATTACATTGAAGTATTCTTTTATTCCTGCCACAATTTCATTAACAGCCTACTCCTTATTATCTGTGTTTCCTCAAGATTTCTTGTAATTTGCATAATCCTCAAGAATAGACTCCACATTCTTCTTTGCAGGAAGATAAAAGAGCTGTTTTTGTCTGCTAATTAAGTCCCAGTCATCAACAAGCCCTGGTTTTAGCTCTTCAGGAATCTTTACTTTAACTTCAACTCTGTTCATAAATGTTTCTTCATTTTCAACAGCAGGAGCTACCTGGGCCCTTTTTTTCCGAGGAGGCTGAGGTGTCTCACTGGTACTGCCACCAGGTGTTTTCTGTTTGTTCTTTTTGGTTTTCACTTCAACATTTTTCTGTTGCAGACCAGATGTCTTCTTTCCTGGAGCAGCCCCTCTCATCTTCCCCTCTGCATACAGCTCCTGATTGGCTTTTTGGAGTTCTCTCTTTCTGCAGATTGGTGTCCACGTACTTGAGCACTCTGCTCTCTGGAACCCATTCATCCCAATTTTTATTCCAACCACTGTAATGTATAAAGTATTTCACTTGTTTGTCCTTTATGGCAACCTTAACGCACTTTGCTTCATAAAGGAGAGGCCCATGAAAGCACAGCACTCACTCACCCTCCTGGAATTTCGGCTTAGGGTCCTGCTTGGGCGCCTCCTTCTCCCACCACCTCCCACCCACTACCGCTCCCTAATCTCTACCCCACCCAACTTTGCTTCAGATGCACCGTCAGGCACAGCCAGCTCTATATCCTGGGCCCGATTTATTTATTTCTTTATTCTGAGATAGAGTTTTGCTGATCTCAAACTTGAGATCCTCCGGCCTTAATCTGCCAAATTGCTGGGATTATAGTGACTGAATTTATTTCACCATGCCTGGCTTTACGAGCTTTTCTGATTATACCTGAGCCTCTTTCTGGCTTGGTTATCTGGGCTAGGAGCAGATGGATGCTCCTAGTTAGGACTGAGTTAGGACTGAGTGGCTGCTCTGAACAGAGTACTGTGCTAGGTTCTGTCAGGAGGTATCAGGTGTAATGGTGATTCAGATTAACCTGGAGTTGATAAACTGAGGGAATGCATGTGCTTTCTTGACCTCTAGGCTCCTAAAGAATAGACAGCTGTTTGAAGATTTACCTTCTTTACTCAGACCAATTGTCCCTAGAAGTAGTTCAGTTTCTGTGCCTGAGGCTTCCAGGGTCCTGCCCCATCTCCAAACTGTAATAGGCATTTCCTTTTGGTGAATTAAGACCAGGAGGGATATTGGGCCATGGTAGCCCAGGCTTGTGGATTGGACCATGGAAGCTCTTTACACATGCTGCAGGAATGACTTTACCTTTATGAGTAAAGTCTATGATTGGGTGGGTGAGTTAGACTGTGTGGGGGTGGTAAGCAGAACCAGAGTGGGAAGGGGTATGATGGAGCCAGTCCAGGTGAGGAGAAAACCACAGGAGGGGTGGGTGTCTTGGAGCCTCTGTCCTGCTAGCTCCTGGTTGTGCCAAGGACACCAGGTGGGAGTCTGAGATGCTCAGGAAGGTCTAGCACTTGTCCAATTTGCAGATTCTAAGGCTCTTGCTTCCTGATATCTTGGTGGGGGCTGATATTGCCTGGGGGAGATCCAAGCAGGCCCATGGATCCAAGGTTCTCCATCCGTCCTCACATGTTGTTGGGGAGGCCAGGAACAATATCTGAGGTGAGGCCTTTCTCCTAACTCTTATACCAGGACAGGGACCTGAATTTGTACCAGACCCTAAACTTATCCTCCTAGAGACAGTAAGTCCCAAAGAGGAATTGTTTTGATCTCTGGAGGCCTGTGGCTTGCAGGAGAACCTGGTAAGTGAAGACCTCACCAGAGAGTGACCTCTTCCAAGAGCTCATCCTATAGTCTCCTTCCCAGGCCTGTGGTCTCTACTCTCTCCTCCCTCCCCTACCCCTCATGATGAGTCAGCCAGCTGGGCACCTCCCTCTTCTTACTCAGGGTCTCATCACAGGGACAGGGTATCTGAAAGGTGAAGGGCCAGGGCTGGGGATGTGGCTCAAGCGGTAGTGCGCTCGCCTGGCATGCGTGCGGCCCGGGTTCGATCCTCAGCACCACATACCAACAAAGATGTTGTGTCCGCCGAGAACTAAAAAATAAATATTGAAAATTCTCTCTCTCTCCTCTCTCCTCTCTCACTCTCTCTTTAAAAAAGAAAGGTGAAGGGCCAGCCTGGGCCAGCAAGGTACCTTTTTAATTTTTTTTTAAAGACGGACACAATATCTTTATTTATTTTATTTATTTTTATGTGTTGCTAAGGATCAAATCCAGTGGCTCACATGTGCGAGGCAAGCGCTCTACCACTGAGCTACAACCCCAGCCCCTCATCAAGGGACCTTTAAGGCTGGAAGCTGACAGTGTTTGTCCAGGACACAAGAAGGCCTTAACCAGACTGGGGAAATCACAGAGAAGCCAGGACTAGGAAAAAGGAATGTACATGGTGCTCCTCCCAACTGATGGTTCTCTGCTGGGTGGGGATAGGGTGTTGGGAGGGAGGAAAGGAAGCATCATTTTTTTTTTTTCCTGAAAAAGTAAAATTTAATCAAAGAGTCATATACACAAAACAACTTCTGATTCGCTTCAAACTCTCCCACTGGGTTTTTCACGGACAAGTCAGTTTCCCATTGAGTTCGGACTAGCTACAGATGCACCAACAGTGGGCAGAAAGCTAGTTCCTCCTTATTAGATAAACAGTAGGAACATCTACTCAGGTTTGAACAAGGTCCATGACCTGAGTGACCAAGCAGCAGGTGGCATCCCTTAAGGTTCAGAAGGCCAGTTTCTTCATCAGCAGATAAACTCTGGAATCCACTCCAAATCCTTGCAGGTTGTTGGCATCACCTTGCAGCCTCATGAGTGAAGCCCCGTAGAACGTAGGCAGAGAGGTGTGTTGCTGCTTCCATAGACGTTTCATCCCCTCAATCCTGCACACGTTCCCCTACATTACATATTCAAACTGGTCAGCCCCGAAAGGCCTAGGGTACCATCTTCATACAAGGTATTAGCTAAGACCAATTGGAACTTGTCAAGCAAGTCTACAAGATAAATATGAATGTTTACATCTAAAATGAGGTCCATCTTGAAAGATTCACTCTCACAATGCAATAGAGATACTCCATAAAACTCTTTACCCTCTGAGTCAATGTCTTTCACATCCAAAAAACAAAAAAAAAAAAAAAAAAAAAGAAAAAAAAGATAAAAAAAAGAAAAAGAAAAAAAAAAACAAAAAAAATGTCTTTCACATCCAAAACATCCTCAAAAAGGATGCTAGCCATCGTGAGGGGGCCACCGTAGCAGCAGAAGCGCAGAGCAAGCAGCCATGACTTGAGGTATTCGCGCACTCCCTCGTGCTGAGAGTAGACAGGGAAAAAGTGCAGGCTGAGGAGCGGCAACATCGGAGCCTAATGATGCATGCGCACCGACTTGCAGCAACAAGGAGGTATTAATTTTATCTGTTTCTTTTAATTTTTTTTTTTTTTTTGCAGTTCTGGGGATTGAACCTAGGGCCTCATGCATGTGAGGCAAGCACTCTACCGCAGAGCTCCTCTATCTCCAGTCCATTACCCAGTTTTTTTTTTTTTTTTTTTTTTTTTGTTGTTGTTGTTCTTTTTTTTGGGGGGGGGGTGTTTATTTATTTATTTATTTTTTTGTTTTTGTGCCAGGGATTGAACTCAAGGGCATTTAACAACTGAGTCACATCCCCAGCACTTTTTAATTTTTATTTTGAGATAGAGTCTTGCTAAGTTGCTTAGGTCTCACTAAATTGCTGAGTCTGGTTTTGAACTTGCGATCCTCCTGCTTCAGCCTCCTGAGTTGCTGGGATTGCAGACATGCACCACCAAGCCTGGTTTACCCTGTTTCTTGGCAGTCTTGCCTAGGAAGTTTAGAAGAGCACTCCCTTATGGGATTTGAACAGACACCACTGCTTGAGGCACAGGGTTGCTGGTGTCAGTCCAGCCCAACTGTACCCAGTGATCACAAGGGAGATCTCCCGAAGAATTTAGGATGAACCTAGGGCCTCATGCATGCAAAGTACTCTTAGTACTGAATTATACTCTTAGCCCCAAAGATAAATCTTTTTCTTTTTAAATTTTATTTTGTGACACTGGGGATCAAACCCAGAGGTGCTTTACCACTGAGCTCCATTCCCAGCCCTTTTCAATTTTTCTTTTGAAGCACAGTCTCACTAAGTTGTTGAGGCTAACCTTGAACTTGAGATCCTCCTGCCTCAACTTCATGAGCTTCTGGAATTATGGGCCTACATCATCATGCCCAGTCTCCAGAGATAAATCTTGATTAGAATAATGATGAAACTAGTTTCTAATGTTGCCATACAACATTTGGAAGAACACTAGGAATATGAATTATGCCTATGGGTGTTCTTGGTGACCAGATATGGAGAGACGGTGCTACGTGTGTGTGGGTGGGCGGTGGGAGCTTTCCTCCTGTCTGTGCATGGGTTGGGCTTGAGAGTAAGGACAAGTGTGTGTACACATGTGTGTGATTACGTGTTTGTAGTGGGAAATGTGTATATGTATTTTTATGGGTTCACTCTGGCTGCGATTCTTTAGTGGCTTCAGCTGGAGAGACAGGTGAACACATCTCTGTATTGGGCCCTGAGAAATACCGTTACTGTTCCTGAAGTTAGTGAAAGACTGTTTGGTGACTGTCTCTGCTGAGCATGAAGCCACCACCTTGGAGGTCCCCTATACTAGAAAGAGATTCCCCATGGAGGAGAGGAGTAGGTAGGTGCTCCCCCCACCCCTGCCGCCGTTTTTTGCAGTACTAGTGATTGAACTCAGGGGCACTCCACCACTGAGCTATATTCCCAGCTCTTTTAATTTTTAAAAAATGTTGAAACAGGTTTTGTTAAATTGCTGAGGCTGACCTTGAATTTGCTGTTCTCCTGCCTCAGCCTCCCAAGTACCTGGGATATAGGCTTGTGCCACCATGCCCAGCCTGTGCAGCCTTCCCTCCTCTCTCTAGCCTTATCTCAGTGAGTTTGAAAACAGCCCTCAGGGCTGCTCTGGGCACCAAAGACAGAAGCCAGAGTCCTTCAACAACTTCTTGAAAGGGTTCCTGGGACCATGGAGACCTATACCCATGACTGCCTCTGGACATGTGGCCCCTGAACATTAGCTACCTGCACCTGGGCGTGTACATGGGGTTCCTGTGCTATCACGGGGCTCAGTACACTCCTGTGAAGGGGTCACCATTATTTCCATTTGGTGGAGGAGGAAACTTAGGCCAGAGAGGGGGTTGCCTAAGGTCACAGAGGGAGGTCTTAGCAAGTCTGGTCTCTTTCATCTGAGTTTGTGTTCTGGCTGCCCCTCTCTTCCTGGTATGAGCACTATTTTACTGTACCCCATCCTTCAATACCAGAATCCCCACCCCAGCCCTCTTCATCTTTAACCTCTGCCCATTTTCTCTTCCATAGCCCATTGGATCAAGAGATTGAAATTCAGCTTTAATGGATATAGTAGAAATCAAGGGGCTGGACTGAATTGGCCCGGGTCAGGAGTTGCGGACTTTTCCTCACATGACTCCTGTCCACAGAATTGGGCAGAAGGTTGCAATGTCCTTGCCAGCTTTGTGTCCTGGGGCAGGATCTAGGGATGCTCAATACCCAAGAAAGCTCAACACCCTCTTGGCCTTGGCCTACCCTCAAGGCCCCTGGGCTAGCCAGGTAGTTCCCTGCCTGCGGCAGGCTGCACTCTTTATGTCCAATTCATTGCTGCCCACAGAACCTGCTCTGACCTTCTGAACATCACGCCTTGGCTCACAGTGTCCCTACATGCTGTGATTTCACCCAGGCAGTATACAATTCCTCCTTTAGATTGCCTGTGTCCTCCCTGGTTGCTAAGGCAGTACTGCTTTCTCTGGTCTCCCATAGCTCCAGGGCATGGCCCTCCGGGTTTTAAGACAGACATTAAGTCCTTGTCCATATCCCTACTGAATGTGAGCTCCCTGCCTCTGGACCACCTTTGTTGTGCCCACCAGAGTTTGTATGGCCCAGGGCCTCAGAATGGAAAGTGTGGAGACCTATTGGAAGCACACACAGGCCAGGTTGACTGTGGCTTTCTCTGAGAAGTTGGTCTGGGCCTAGATCACTTTTCATTGCATACACTTTTCTATTATTTGGGGTTTTCACTAAGCTTTCTTGTATATTCTTTTTCATAATAATAAAGGAAGAACCTCATGCTGGGCCTGGTGGTACACACCTGTAATCCCAGCAACTCAGAAGCCTGAGGCAGGATGATCAAAAGGGTCAAGGCCAGCCTCAGCAATTTAGTGAGACCCCAAGCGATTTAGGGGGAACTTGTCTCAAAATAAAAAATAAAAGTACTGGGGGTGTGGCTCAGTGGTTAAGTACCTCCCCTGCCCCCCCATACCAAAAAAGAAAAAGAAAAAAAAGGAAAGAAAATTTTCATTATATAATAAATATGAATGTTTATTGTCTATATTTAAAGGACAATCTATTAGAAGAATTCACTCCCCAACTCAGCATTCAGCCTCTTTAACATACCTGAGAAGTGTTGCTACCAAAAAACATGCTTGTAAGATACATTTAAAAATAAAGATCATAGCCAGGTATGGTGATACACACCTGTAATCCCATGACTTGGAGGCTGAGGCAGAAGGATTAAGGATTAAGAAGTTCAAGGCCAGCCTCAGCAATTTATCGAGACCCTGAGCTATTAATGAGACCCTGTCTCAAAATTCAAAAAATAAAAAGGACTGGGAATGTAGCTTAGTGGTAGAACACTTGCCTAGCCTGCCAGAGGTCCTGGGTTCAACACCCAGCGCCACCAAAAATATATATGCGCACACACATATATATTGTCTTGAAAAAGTTGGAGACCACATCCACCCAATTGATGGAAGTTATTTGACATGGGTACTGGGGTGTGTGGGAAGGGTTTACAAATTGTTAAAAGGACTTTTGTTATACTGGGATTGTTTGGATTTTTTCTTTCTTTCTTTCTTTTCTTCTTCTTCTTCTTCTTTTTTTTTTTTTTTGGTACTGGGGATTGAACCCAAGGGCACTTAATCACTGAGCAACACCCCCAGTCCTTTTTATTTTTTATTTTGAGACAAGTACCTCCTAAATCATCCTTAGGAGAGGAAAAAGTGTCAAGGGTATGGAGGAGGCTGGCAGCACAGAGATGCTCCAGGCTGGCCAGGAGGCCTGGAGATTGCTCAGTCCTGTGCTTGTCTTACTATATTATCCTGAGCATATCAATCAACCTCTGTAAACCTTGGTTTCTTCTCTTAGCTGGTGTCTCTTTCTGCTCTGATGCTTCTATTGTTCTAAGGCACTGTTCTCCAACATTTTTGTGCATCAGAATCAACTGCAAGTTTCATTAAAAAAAATTTCTGAACAGGCATGGTGGCCCATGCCTGTAAAACCCAGAGGCTCCAGAGGTTGAGGCAGAAGGATCACAAGTTTGAGGCAAATAAGAAATAAACAAAGTACTGGGGATGTAGCTCAGTAGCAAAGCACTGCTGGGTTCAATCTCCAGTACCAAAAAGCAAAAACAAACATCCTCTCTAGAGGGGCTGGGGATGTGGCTCAAGCGGTAGCACGCTCGCCTGGCATGCGTGCAGCCCGGGTTCGATCCTCAGCACCACATACCAACAAAGATGTTGTGTCCGCCGAGAACTAAAAAAAATAAATAAATATTAAAAATTCTCTCTCTCCTCTCTCACTCTCTCTTAAAAAAAATCCCCTCTAGAGTTTCTGATTCACTAAGTCTGGGGTGAGGCCTACCTGAGAATTTGTTTTTTTGGGGGGCGGGGGGGGTGGGGTGGGGTGTGTGGGTGGGTGGGTACTGAGGTGCTTAACCACTCGGCCACATCCCAGTCATTTTTATTTTTTTATTTTGAGACATGGTCTCACTAAGTTGTAGAGGCTGGACTTGAATTTGCAATCCTCCTGCCTCAGCTTCCCCTCCCAAGTCTCTGGAATTATACAGGCATGCACCACCAGGCCTGGCTGAGAATTCCTTTTCTACTAGGTTCCCAGAAGGTGATGATAATGCTGGTTTGGGGTCCATA
This sequence comes from Spermophilus citellus, assembly GCF_964194105.1. NCBI lineage: Eukaryota > Metazoa > Chordata > Mammalia > Rodentia > Sciuridae > Spermophilus > Spermophilus citellus. The sequence continues at coordinate 17,723,334 of NC_138184.1, read as the reverse complement.
GTTTGAGAACCAGGTTCTAAATCAACAACTCACTGGGTAACTATCAGATTAATTCTTTGGGGATCTTAGTTTTCTTGATTGTAAGAGAGAGAGTGTGTGTGTGTATGTGTGAGTGTGTGTGTGAGTGTGTATCCCTGGGAAAGTGCATGTGTGAAATTTGTAATCACAGTTCCAGTGTGTGTGTGCGTGTGTGTGTGTATCCCTGGGTAAATGCATGTGTGAAATATGTAATCACAGTTCCACTTCTTTTTTAGTACAATTCACTAGAAACTTAATTCAGGGAAGGCTGTCTGTATTGTCTAGCCCAAGAATTCTTGACTTTGACTTTATGCCAGAACAAACTGGACTGCAGGGTTGTGGCCTGGGATTACAAATTCTTCTCAAGTGATCACAATGGATTGATAAAGATGGGAACCCTCTGCCCTGTGGAGGTCAAGGCTCAGGGTAGTGAACTGGATTTCCCAGGTCACTAAGTAGAACAGTGGCTCAGCTAGGAGCCATGTTTTCTGAGGACTCCTCAGGGCTGGGAAGAGTCTAAAAGCCCCCAAAGAGCCTGTCCAGCAAGTGACAGTCCCGTCTTTCAGCCCTCCCAGCTGAGTTCTGACTTCTGGGTACTGCCTCTCTGCCTTCTACTCCTTCTGCAGCATTGACTCACACCTGCAGACTTCTGGGATTTGCAGGTAGCCACTATACTGAAGTCTTTCTCCTTGGCCTTAAAGTAGCCTAGCAGGTCTGCACTTGCTGAGGGGGAGCAGAACAAGTTCAGACCATGACAACTTACTCAGGGGACCCCATGTGGCATAGAACCAAGGAATACTGGGCTCCAGGTACAGATGAAGCTGAAGAACAGAGCCAGACATTTGCAGCCTTGAAATGGGCTTGGAGAACTGGAATTTGAGGACCTTGCCTTATTGTCCTTGAAGGGATACTGGTTAGGCATGAGGTTTTTCCCTCTTGCATTGTCTCTTTAAAGGTGAAGGTCAATAATCTTGGTTCTGGAAATGTTTGATCCTGTCAAGCAAGGAGACAATAGGAATCTCTGTCTGCCACAGTATGAATTGTAAAGGGATCCAGAGATCATCCTATCTGAATCACATCAGGTGAGGAAGTTAGGGCCTGCTTTCCTGGGAAGACCTTTGCTACCAGCCACTAGCTAATTCCAAATTGAGACTCAGAGAATGAGAACAAATCAGCTAATGTTACCCAGTCAAGAAAGACAGAGCAGACCTGGGTGTGGTAGTACACACCAATATTCCCAGCCACTCAGAGGCTGAGGTAGGAGGATCTCAAGGCCAGTCTCAGCAACTTAGCGCTACTTAGGAGGGCTACTTTCCTGCTGGTTGACCTTCTTCACCACAGTCCATGCCTGGGCAATCCTAGTCTGGTTGACAGGGTTGCAATGATTACTCAGCCTCTTGACTTTCCTTTAAGCTCCTTGTGTTTTGCAGGAGTGGTGAGTAGGGAAGAGGAAACAGATTTTTTTTTTTTTTTTAAGAGAGAGAGAGAGAATTTTTAAAATATTTATTTATTTTTAGTTTTCGGTGGACACAACATCATTGTTTGTATGTGGTGCTGAGGATCGAACCTGGGCCGCACGCATGCCAGGCGAGCGTGCTACCGCTTGAGCCACATCCCCAGCCCGAGGAAACAGAATTTTAGCCAAAGGTCACCTGACTCTCATCCTAACCCAAACCCCTGAGACTCTGTGCCCAGGGTGGACAGCAGGTAATTCCCACTGCATATCCCCAGCTCAAAAATGGTACCAAAAAAGCCAGGTGCAATGGCTCATACCTGTAATTCCAACAGCTAGGAAGGCTGAGACAGGAGGATTGCAAGTTCAAAGCCAGCCTCAGCAGAAATCGAGATGCCAAGCAAGTCAGTGAGACCCTGTCTATAAATAAAATACAAAATAGGGCTGGGGATGTGACTCAGTGGTTGAGTGCCCCTGAGTTCAATCTCTGGTACCAAAAATAAATAAATAAATAAAAATGGGACCAAGAGCCAGTGTGGTGGCATAGGCCTATAATCCCAGCGTGGGAGGCTGAGGCAGAAGGATGGCAGATTTGAAGCCCGTTTTAGCCTCTTAGAAAAACAACCTAGCAAAACCCTGTCTCAAAATAAAAAATAAAAAGGGATGGGATGTGGCTCAATGGTTAAGTGCCCCTGAGTCCAATCCCTGGTACCAAAAAAAAAAAAAAAAAAAAAAAAAAAAGGTACTAAGGACTGGGAATATAGCTCAGGGGTAGAGACTTGCTTACTTGCTTAGCATATGTAAAGTCGCAGGTTCAATCCCCAGTACCAAAAAAATGGGGTACAGAGGGGCTTGGCCTCCAGGGGACTTTGCTCCTCAAGACTCATGCTACAGGCACCTGGTATCTCCTCCAGGCCAAGGGGAAGGTCACTCCCTGGTCATCTTGGGGAAAGAGATCCTGTACTGGGGGGCAGCAATGATCATGGGGTGGTGGGCAGTATAGGATAGGTTCTTATACACCATGACTTTGGGGTTCCCAGAAACTCTGTCCCTCTTCACTGCAGCCAGGGTGATACTCCTGTTACCAACCCCACCTGGGAAGAACCTACCATGCACCATCAACCACCCTGGGTGCTGGTGATGGAGCCTTCTCCAGCCAGCACCCACCTCTCATCACTCCTCCCACACATTAGTGGTTGCCTTTGGAGGCATCAAGCAGGTGCTACTGAAACATTTATAGGAAAACCTGCATGTCATAGGGACAAAACAGGTCCTTCCCAACCAGGGTTGTCATGAGGGTCTTCTCTCCATTTTAAGCTTCACTTGTTTTTTTTTTTTTTTTTGTACTGGGGATTGAACTCAAAGCCTTGTGCAGGCTACCAAATTCTCCACCACTAGCTGCATCCCCAGCCTTCACACCTAATTTTTAAATTTTAAGTTTAATTAATTTGAATAACCACATGTGCTACTGGCTATAGTATTGGCCATTGCAGACAATTGACTGCATTAAAGCAGAAATGAGCAAGGTCTGATGAGCTGGGAATGGAGAGAAGAGTTTGTTAGGGCTGGGGTTGGGGAGGAGGTGGAGAGCCCAGTGGTGTGGGTCTAGAGGTCACTAGCAGAAGGTGAGCAGCAGGCAGCTTGGCACAGTCCCTGGCCACCTAGAGGCACAGAAGTTGGAGCTGCTCAGGGTTGGGAATGGGAACAGACTGTCAAGAAGTCTGTTCTTGGGTCACTGTCAAGAAGTTTGATGTCGGGGCTGGGGATGTTGGCTCAAGCGGTAGCGCGCTCACCTGGCATGCGTGCGGCCCGGGTTCGATCCTCAGCACCACATACCAACAAAGATGTTGTGTCCGCCGAGAACTAAAAAATAAATATTAAAAAATTCTCTCTCTCTCTCTCTCTCTCTCTCTCTCTCTCTCTCTCTCTCTCTCTCTCTCCCCCCCCCCCCTCACTCTATCTTTAAAAAAAAAAGAAGTTTGATGTCTTGTCTTCCTCATTGGTGGCAAATTTGGGGTTGGGAACTTAGACTATGTGAAGTGCCCTGGCCCTGGTGGATATTCCTGGATAGGACAGAGAATGACTGACTTAGTATTTCCTAGGAGAAAACAAGCTGTGGTTTGATAGCTCCCCCAATCCCCACTAGTGGAAGACAGAGGGGTCCTGTGAGCCAGAGAGAGAACTTAGGAAATACCCAGGTCCCCCCTCATGGTTGGACAGAGCTCCCACCTCCCTGGACACTGTGTCCCAAGAAACTCTTGTGAATCACTCCAAGAAACAAAGGCATTTTTTTTTTCCCCCAGAAATTACCCAATGCTACTTATACTCTTTAGCTTTTCCTTTGACAAATCCTTCCTGAACCTGGCTCTGGATCTTCCAGCAGCTGCCCTCGTCTATCTGAATCTTTCTGAGGGCAGAGCCCAGTGCCAGGTCCTGAGAGGGTGCCAAAGAGGAAAGGGTCCCTGGACACCTAGGAAGTCTGTGGCCTGAAGGGAGCACATAGTCTTGTCCTCTTGTCCTTGGGAGCTCCTGTCTGAGGGACAGATAAGTTTGTCACATTAGGGAAACTTTTGGCCTGGGGAGGAGGAGTAGCCCCTCACTGAAAGTCTGAACAGAAGGGATAACTTGGAGATTGCCAGTCTGAGGGACAGCACAGGCCTCTGTGACTCTTGCCTGAGGAGACAGGTGGCCCCACCCTGGGGACTTGTCTGACAGATAAACAGACTGAAAGTGGGGTTGGTGAGCTGTCTCCAGTCTGATGTTGGAGTAGGGTCGGGGATGCATTGCTGAGGATGCTATCTGGAGGTGATGTTGGGCAAACTTCCTAGAGAAGTTGGCTCTGAAAATGTGTCCAGGGCTTGGGTCAGTGAGAGGAGTTGTTGGCAACGTTGGGGCATAGTTTTCAAGTTTTTCTGCAAATGTATGTGTCTGTTTGGGTCAGTTGGGCTAAGGCAGTGCAGAACAAAGAGACCTGACCCTGACCTCACTCACAAAAATGCCCAGGGGTCTAGGACTTTACAGTGAACATGGAATTTCTCACCCATGGTCACATTTGTCCCCACACAGGCATTGCAGGTCACGTCATTCCCATCCTACAGACAAGGACATTCACAGGAAAACAAAGCAACTTGCTCCAAATCAAGCAACTGGTGAACTGATGGTGCTTGGGACCCCCCCACCTCAGGTCTTCTGGCAAAGCAATCCTGCCAGTGAGAAGAAATAAAGCCTGAAAGGGGGTGTTGTGCAGAGACTGGGTAGAGCCTGTGGCTGGCACCCTCTGCTGGCCACAGAGTACAAGTGCACTCTGCCTGTGGCCCAGGAACAGGAAGGGAACTTCTGTCTCTGAACATACATCTGACCCTAGTGCATTGCTGTCCAGCAGAGTTGGGGTTACTGTTTCCAATTTTGCTCAAGAAAACAGACTCGGGGAGGGGAGGTAACTTGCTAGAAGTAAAGGTTGAGCTACCTGTGCATGGCCGTCCCCTGTGTCATCCTTGCTTAGCTGCTTTGCAGAGTTGGAAGTCCATTGGGATCTGTGGGAGAGGGAGGGCTGACTGCTCAGGCACTTTAAGCACACATGCTATGTGTCAGGTATTGAGTGCTCACTCTTTGTCACTGCAGTCCACACAGATCCTCAGGGGGACTTCATTCTATGGCCTCATTCTATGGCAGAGTGAGGGAGGTTAAATCGTATCTGTGAGCAACTGAGCAAGTTGGGATGTCTTACATCTAACTGCTTCCCTCCTCTTGCTGGAGGGGTCACACAGGCATGTGACCTACATGTTTGCTTCTGTAGTGTGGCATAGGGAGATTCCTGTGATGGTTGGACTTGGGAGCCATTACTATCTCTTGGCTCCAACTAGCAATAATACTTGAGATTCTGTAATAAAATATTGTACTTAAGCTGGCCTTTGAAATTCCATCATCAGAGTCTCTTTTCTTTTTTTCTTGTTTGATCCTATAAAAATGCAAAAGCCTTTTGGAGCTCACCTTGTGTAAAACCTTCATTTGGAGGATTGCAACTTCCCTGAGAGACATCAGCTCATGGCGTAAGTCACCAATTTCACTCCCTCCTGGGGTCCATATTTACTTCTGAAGTATTAACCTAAGGGTTCACAATAACAACAACTAAAGCAGCAACTCATATATACCGACCACACACAATGCTGCATTTGGCCCAGAAAATAATTCTATAAACAGGTCCTCTCTGTAAATACTATCCCCATTTTTACAAGGAAAGAGACTAAGGTGCAGAGCAGTTATGCCTATGTTCAGGACAAACCATACAGCTAGTCACAGCAGGGTTGAGGCCTGAACAAAGACAGCCTGGTGCAAGGGGCAGATTTATATATTTTTTTGATACCAGGAATTGCATGCGAGGCAAGTACTCTACCACTGAGTTATGTCTCCAATCCAGCTCCTTTTTGTTTTTTTTCTTTTTTAGTTGTAAATGGACACAATTCCTTTATTTTGTTTACCTGTTTTTATGTGGTGCTGAGAATCAAACCCAGTGCCTCACATGTGCTAGGAAAGCGCTCTGCCACTGAGTCACAACCTCAGCCCTCTTTTCTTTTTCTTGTCACCCACTGAGAGAGGGATTCTGGAATGGGAAGGGGCTCCAGCATCTGCTAATTCATGGAAGATCTTCCAGAGCCTTCAGTGGCCTTAGAGGCTTGTTTCTCTGATTGTAATGTATAGGAGATGGTGCCTCGTGGTCTGCAGGATGGGATGAGCCTTTGGGAAGGGTTGATATTGGGACATAGGGATATTTGTCCAGCTCTCAAGACTTGATGTGAGAGGTTTCACTTTTCTCCCTTGATTCTGATTTTTCTTAGAACCTCCTGATTACCTTGTTAGAAGGTGAGACATATGAAAAGGAAAGCTGGTGTGAACCCCTCTCCTTTCTATGGGTTCTAAGGCTCTGGTCAGCCTCCCTATCTTACATGATGGCATGATGGACTCCAACCAAATATACCCAGCCCTAGAGGAGACTCTCATGAATCTGGTAAGCCTGGGCCCCATGTTGTGGCCCACAGGGGAGATGTGTGCCCTCAAGGCCAAACTTCTGTTTTTTTTTTTTTTTTTTTTTTTTTGTAGTGCTGGAATTTGAATTCAGAGCCTCCTACATACTAGACAAGTGCTCTACCATTGAACGCCATTTCCATCCCCAGACTTCTAACTTGTATCATGGGACTGGTGTCAGTCATTTGGGCTCTGAAAGATTCTAGGAGAAAGGACAGCCTAAAAATGGCTGAGGTAGAATGCCCCCTATGGCTGGATAGGAGGGACTCTGACAGTGCTGGATCCCATCTAGAGGAATGCAGGAGGAGGTAGGTCTCATTCTAGTCTAAGGACTAACATGCACACCCACTTCTGTCCCAGTTTGGCTTCTTGGGGACTCCTAAGCTGGTGACAAAGTAAAGGAACCAGTAGAGCCCGAGGGGCCCGATGTCCCTTTTCTGGATGATCCTTTCCCCAGCTGTTTTAAAGGGCTTGAAGTGCAAGTTGTGCTTGACCAATAGGCCACCGGGGTAACACTGGACTGTGAAACCAGGTTGCACAGCAGCCCACTTCTCCTTCCTCCCCCCAGGCCAGTGTATCATCAGTGTGTCCTTTCAAGGTGTCCTGTCCAAGCCCCTGAGGAACCCATATCATCAAAGGTCAAAAGTTACCCCAGGCCTCATGGCCACATGGCCAGTCCACAGAGGAACTGGAACCCTAATTTGGTTCATTCCCTCTCACAGCTGTGTTCTCCCCCCTGCCCAACCCAGCCACCTCAGTTTACGATCTCAGCTACTGGACAAGGAATCATTTGAGGTTAAGTCAGGGGAGACTTTTTGGAGGCTGCAGGAGCAAAGAGAAGGAGGTTGATGAGTCTGGTTGGAGGCCAGGGAAAGCTTTGCTGGTGGAAGGATATACCAAATGGAAGGACGCGGTGCAGAGTTGGGAGAAAGGGCAGGAGGCTTAGCGAGCCAAAGTGGTTGGGATGTGTGTGGCAGCCTGGCACTTGGGGTGTGCAGGGCTGTGGTGAGGGCCATGGGGAGAAACAGGGCTACAGGCCTTGATGCTAGGCCCAGAGTGTGTAGGTTTCTTTTTTTTAAGAATTTTTTTAATATTTATTTTTTAGTTCTCGGTGGACACAACATCTTTGTTGGTATGTGGTGCTGAGGATCGAACCCAGGCCGCACGCATGCCAGGCGAGCGCGCTACCGCTTGAGCCACATCACCAGCCCCGTGTGTAGGCTTCTAAAGGCAGTGGCTTGAAATGGCCAAAGCAGTGGTTAGGAAGAGACCCTGGACAATGGTGTAGAGGGTAGACTGCGGTCTGGGGAGACCCTGGAACTCAGGGAAGGTGGAGTCTGGAGGTTTGGGTGGCAATTCATGGAAGAGAAGGTGGGTGGTAGGGGAGGTCTGAACGGTGTGCCCCCAGGAGAGGAAGGAGCAGGTGGGCTGTTCCTCAGATTTTTCAGCTCAGGGCTTATTTAGTGAGTATTCAACAGATCAGGTGAGGGAGCCCAGTGGGGACAACCAGGGGATTCATGGGAATTTTGAACTCAGAGATACAGACCAGGTGGTGTCTGGTTCACTGTAACTGGTGTCCTGGGAGGGGATGTATCCAGGAAGACTTGAGAACTTGGAAGAGAAGCAGCCCAAGCCCCTGATATTAAGAGGACAGCCCTTGGAAGAGGCAAAGACAGTAGGGAAAGCAGGAGAATGGCAGCCGGGGAGATGGGCCAGGGCAGTTTCAGGCGGAGAAGCTGTCACCTGCACCTATATACAGTAAGACAAGACTTGAGAGTGGTCACTGGACCCAGGGAGGGCTGGCCAGCCTGTTGGGGCTTGAGTGTGAGTGAAAAAGCTGATCCATCCAGTATAGACAGCCTTGCCTCAGGCTCAGGTGGGGAGGACCTAGGGCCAAAGGCTACATCTGCTGGGTGCGAGGGATTCCAGGACATTTTTAGACTGAAAAGAGGCAACAGAGAAGGATCCAGGAGAGGGAGACATGGAGCCAAGTCCCTGAGTTGACTGAAGGCCAGGTACAGGAAACAGGGTGGTCCAGCCTTGAACTGAGTGTGGGGAAAACTTCTCCCTTGGGTGTGAGAGTATCTAGGGTAGGGGCACAGATACTGTTATTCATCAAAAGTTAATTGAAGCCAGGTGCAGTGGCACACCCCTATAATCCCAGAGGCTCAGGAGGCTGAGGCAGGAGGATCATGAGTTCAAAGCCAGCCTCAGTAATTTAGTGAGGCCCTAAGCAACTCAGAGAGATCCTATCCTTAAATAAAATATAAAAAAGGGCTGGGGATGTGGCTCAGTGGTCAAGTCCCCCTGGGTTCAATCCCTGGTACAAAAAAAAAATGTTAATTGAGTGTCCACTCAGACAGTGTGCAGGGCAGGAACTGGCTTTCTTCCTCTTTTCAGGGACTCAACCCTCTTGAGCAACCCAGGCCATGAAATCTCCTGAGGCCATTTCAGGGAGATGGGGAAATTCTTTCTTTGTCTTGCACATCAGGCCGATCTGGCGCGCTGCCCAGCCCCCATGAGATGACAGCAGGCAGTGGGGCTGAGCTGCAGCCCAGGCCCTGGAGGCCAGCCCAAGATGGGGCTGGGTCAGGAGGACTTGTGGTTGGGTCTTTGCATCAGGCTCAGGCTGAGCATAAAGGAGGCTCCTGTGGGTTGGAGGAAGCAGTCTTGGAGACCATGCAGACCCAGAGAGAAGGCCCTTTTCTGGAGTGGCGGTCACTGTTGCTGCTGCTGCTGGGCCTGATGATGCCTCTAGCCATAGCCCAGACCCTCAGCTACCAGGAGGCTGTGCTCCGTGCTGTGGATGGCTTCAACCAGCAGTCCTCAGATGCCAACCTCTACCGCCTCCTGAGCCTGGATTCCCAGTCCCGGGGGGTGAGCTGGCAGGGAGGGCTGACTCTGCTCTGGCTAGGATTGGCCACACTGGGCTTTTGCTCTGTCTTCTGCCAGGAAAGTACTTCCTCCTGTTGGTGTGATCCTCCCTTTTCCAGGGAAACTTCCTGGAGCTATGTCCTCTCCTAGCATGATGTTTTTCAACCTTAGCATTCTGCTGTGGCAGATGTACTCTATCCCTACTCCACACAGGCTGCAGGGACTTCTGGGACCTCCAGGGACAAGGGTGAGGTTATTGATTCTTCTGTCTCTCTGTATAGAGAAGGGCTTTGGCCAGGCTTGGGGTCCTGAAGGTCTCATCCTCCAGGAAGCCCTTGGTTTCCCTCTCTCCCAGAGGGGAGATACCCCTCATTAGGGCTCCTTAAGGAGGTCAGAAAGGGGCTTATCTTCCTCCTCTCTGTTCTCAGTGCCTGGCACATAATAGATGTTGATGAAAGGCTGTTCCCTTCATGGGGATCAGGAAGACTGATCAGAGAAAGAAAAACTGGGCTCGAGCCTGGACTCCCCACTTCTTTCCTTGACCAGGATGAGGACCCAGATACCCCAAAGCTTGTGAGCTTCACAGTGAAGGAGACAGTATGTCCCAAGACGACTCAGCAGACCTTGGAGCAGTGTGACTTCAAAGAGGATGGGGTGAGGTTGGGGCTGGGGGTGCTGGTGGGTAGGTACCTCCTGAGGAGCTGGATAAAGGGTCCTTGGAGAACATTTCCAGCCACCAAGGCAGGGCTGGGAGTTATGGTAAAGGGTTTCCAGTTTGACTTTGAGCATTCCCTTTCTAGCTGGTGAAGCGATGTGTGGGAACAGTCACCCTGGACCCGGCCAGGGACTCTTTTGACATCAACTGTGATGGGGTGAGTGGGCTATTCTGGGATGCAGGGGCTGATGAGAATGGCACATGGATAATCTGTCCACCAGTCAGCCACTGCCTTACCCAGAGCAGGAAAAACCTCCTTCTACCCAGGGGTCCTCCCTTAGCCTGATCCCATATCCAGGGCCAACCCTGCAATTCCTGAGAGCAGTGGTTCTTAAAGATTGGTCCTTACCTGGGAACTTGTTAGAGATGCACATTCTTGGGCTCCACACAGAACTACTGAATGAGGCTCTGGGGTGAGGTCCAGCAATGTGTATTTTAATAAGCTCTTCTGGAGATTCTGACTCCTGCTGAAGACTGAGAACACTGACTTAGGGTAGTGGGCTCTGAGGACCCTGGGGAGCCCCTTGCCATTTCTGAGCCTCAATTTTTTTTTCCATCTTTTTATTAAGAGTAGGGATTCAGCTATGTGCTCCAAAGGTCACAGTCAGAAGAGGGTGAACTGGCGCTCCAAATCCCCTGAGGGAGGTCTAAGTGGACAGGGGTCTTGCACCCTTGAGTGCAGCCCTTTAAGGAACTTGTTTCTTCCTGTTGTACAGCCCCAGCATTTCAAGAAAATTGCCCGGCTAGGTGGGCTCCTCCAAAAAGGTGGAAAGAAGATTGGTGAAAAACTTGAGAACATTGGCAGGAAAATCAAGGATTTCTTTCAGGGTCTTGTGCCCAGGTTACAGTCCTAGAGTTTGTCCCGCCCTGCCTCTGGGCTCTGAAAAATAAACTGTGTGAAAGCAACTTCTGTCTCACTTGTCTTGCTTCCTCCCCTTCACTACAAGGGAGTCCTCAACTCTGGAGGCCTGTGTGTGCATGCACATGTGTGTGGGCATGTGTGTGTGTGTGTGAATGAGATGCAGAGGTGAGTGGGTGGCTGTTTCATGCCAGAGGCATGGGTTGTGGTGGCAGGGTCAAGAGGTGCAGGACAGCATCTTCAACCTCAGGGTCCTCCCCAGGCCCTTTGTACAGCTGCCGCCCTCTTCTGTTGAAACCCAGAAGGCATCTGGGGAGGTCTCCTAAGTCTAGTTGTGGTGGAAATGCTGTGGACCTGCTTTCTGCTCACAGAGGTGATACTTAAGGGTGGGGCCAGGCCCTTTTTTGTTGTTGTTTGTTTTGTTTTGTTTTTTAATATGTGGTGCTGGGAATTGAACCCATGGCTTTGGCATGGACATGCAAGGCAAGCACTCTACCAACTGAGCTATCTCCCCAGCCCACCCACGCCCTTTGTTAACACATCAACACAGTCTGGTCTCCTGGGTGGCCGGATGATCAGGTTCTATTGTCCTGCTGGTACAATTCCCATAAAGTTCTAGTTCCTCTTGAAAATCTTATCTCTGTAAAGTCCACCTTTCCTGGCTTTTCCTCTGGCTTGGGGAAGCCTCACAGTTTCTTCAGCTGGGAAGCAGATTTGAGATATGGGCTGTTGGTTAGGGACCAAATGGCACTAAAAATCTGTATCATTTAAAATGTGAATCCTGGGGTTGTGGCTCAGTGATAGAATTTTCATCTACCACGTGTGAGGCCCTGAGTTTGATCCTAGGCACCACATAAAAATAAATAAATAAAATAAAGGCATTGTGTCCAACTACAACTAAATAAATAAATATTTAAAAATAAAATAAAATGTGAGGGCTGGGGATGTGGCTCAAGCAGTAGCGTGCTAGCCTGGCATGCGTGCAGCCCGGGTTCGATCCTCAGCACCACATACAAACAAAGATGCTGTGTCCACCGAAAACTAAAAAATAAACATTAAAATTCTCTCTCTCTCTCTAAAAAAAAAAAATAAAAAAAAAAATAAAAAAAAATAAAACCTAACATTTCTCTTTAAAAAAATAAATAAATAAATAAAATGTGAATCCTGGCCAGGCGCGGTGGCACATACCTGTAATCCTAGCTGCTCCAAAGACTGAGGTAGGAGAATCAGGAGTTCAAAGCCAGTCTCAGTAAAAGCGTAGCACTAAGCAACTCAATGAGACTCTGTCTCTAAATATTAAAATACAAAATAGGGCTGGGATGTGGCTCAGTAGTCCAGTGCCCCCGAGTTCAATCTCCAGTACCAAAAAAAAAAAAAAAAAAAAAAAGTCGTGAACCCTGCTGGATATGGTGGCGCACGTCTGTAATCCCAGGGCTGAGACAGGGAGGATCACGAGTTCAAAGCCAGCTTCAGCAATGGCAAGGCACTAAGTACTCAGTGAGTACAAAATAGGGCTGGGGAGGGCTGGGATTGTGGCTCAGCGGTAGACCATTTGTCTGGCACGTGCAAGGCCCTGGGTTGATCCTCAGCACCACATAAAAATAAATAAACAAAATAAGGGTATTGTGTCCAACTACTTCTAAAAAATAAATATATGTATATATTAAAAAAATAGGGCTGGGGATATGGCTCAGTGGTTGAGTGCCCTTGAGTTCAATTCCTGGTACCCAAACAAAAAAACAAACAAACAAAAAACAAATGTGAATCCCGCTCAGTGGAATGAGGAGCTCGGGCTAGAACACACGTGCTAAGGGATGGCCAGGTCCCAGCTCTGTTGCACAGGCATTTCAAACTGCCCATGTCCTACTCACCGGCCATTCTGGGGCTGACTGGAAGCATCTATGGCTCTTTGCCAACAGAAAGTACTAGAGAGGTCCTGATTCAGGGAGCAGCTCATTTCCTGGAGCCCTCAGCTAGGTTGTGCCCTGACCACCAACAGGGGACACATCCTCTTCTGATTCCTTATCCTATTTCATTTCTCTGAAATGCTGGGGCTTTTTTTTTTTTTAACATTTATTTTTTAGTTGTAGTTGGATACAATGTCTTTATTTTATTTATTTTTATTTGGTGCTGAGGATTGAACCCAGGGCCTCAGACGTGCTAGACAAGTGCTCTACTGCTGAGCCACAACCCCAACCCAATGCTGGGGCTTTTTGCAGTAGCCTCCCAAATGAATGACTCCTGCCTGCATCTTGCCTTAGGTCTGCTTCAAGCCCAAACCCAGTAAAACGCAGATACCCCTGCCTGAGAGGAGCAGGCAGCAGAGTCTCACAGGGCTTTTACTTTGTTACCTGTCATGCTCACCTGTCTTAGTGAGCTGGTGTGGTAGATTTCAGGCAGAACCCAGGAAGTTGTGTTGTGTCAGAGTCAATTATTAAATTTCCTGGATTTTTTTTTTTTTTTTGAGATGAGTGTTAAGCTCTACAGGTGCAGTGATGCACACCTGTAATCCCAGCTACACGGGAGGCTGAGACAAGAGGATGTCAAGTTCAAAGCCAGCTTCAGCAACTTAGTGAGATCCTGTCTCAAAATAAAAAATAAAAGTCCTGAGGATGTGGCTCAGTGGTAAAGCGACTCTAGGTTCAATCCTCAGTGCCAAAACAAAACAAAACAAACCCCCAAAAGACTTTTGGTGACTTGAATTGGGCTATGATAGGAGAGAGTCTTTATATCAGATACATTAGGGGAGTCTGTAAATGCTGACACACCCTTTCCCTGACTGGGAGAGGGATCACTTACAATGATAATATGGGCCTGAGCAAATGGCATCCATTTCTAATTTCTTCCCAGAGACGGTCCCTCTTGCTACCATGGCAACCTAGGTTCCCATTCCTGTCTTGCACTTTGGTATTCTGCATGGGCCTTGGCCACATACCAGCAACATGTACAATTGACCCCTGATTCCAGAAAGGAATGGATACTTACATCTTTGCCAGCTCACCTTTGATCATGAAGCTGTAACTGGTCCCCTGCAGGGAGGTCCACAGGCCTTGTCAGTGTCCTCTAAAATCTGCCATCTGATTCTTTGACTGGTGAGAGGACACATATTAGTCCCTTTCACAATGGCACTGGACAATCAGGCATAGCTTGTCTATTCACCTTGACAGAGAAGATCTGGATGGTGGGTTTCATGGGCATACAGTTTTCTGGGAATGTAAAGGAGGGATTCTCAGCCTGGCAAGGGGGAAGGGAGAGTGTTCCAGAGAGAGAAGGCAACCTGAGCAGAGACACAGTGAGGCACGGTTGAGGTGCTTAGTGCTCAAGGCGGGCATGCAAGATGGCGGGGCAGGGTGGGACTGGAGTGAGACCCCAGGCCCTGGTCCTGAAGAGCAGCAGGGAGCAAGTGATGATAGCTTCAGCAGGGTGAGATTCTGTGTCCCTCTTATCCTGCTCAGTGCATGTGATAAGGGAGACTGGGATGGGAGAGAAACCAGGATGTGTCTTCTCAGGAAAGTAGCCAAAAAAAGAGGAAGAAAGAGGAGAGAGGTAGAGTTGGCTCAGAGCTAACCCTGTGGAGCTGACTGGAGTGAATTGTCCCACAGAAGAGAGAGGCAGGTTGATTCCCTGGTGGGCTGGAGGTGGTGGCGCTTCCTGAGAGCATTGTTTTGGGTGGCAGATTTCTGGGGTGTGTGGGTGAGATGAGTGTGGGGGGAAGGTGACAAGATCAGCTTTGAACACATTATCTCTGAAGCGCCAGTGGGATGTGGCTCCTGAGTGGCGCACTGGGCGAGGGTGTTGTAGCAGATGCTGTTAGCGGCTGGGGCACCCACCCCACAGCTGTTTCTCACAGCTGCCCCTTTACAACTTTCTTCATGCCTCCCCAGGGGATGTCTGGGAGGTTGTGCTCCCTCTGCCCTGGGGACAGTGACTGAAGAGGGTTTAAAAGCCTGGCCCCTTGCTTCAAGTGAGGATTAAGGAAATGGTGCAATTCCTGTTCCAGGGCTTTCTGTGGGGTCAGTGTGGACATCCTGGCTCAGCTCCTTCTTCTGCCGCATTGTGCTTCCCTTGCTCCCCTTCCTGAGAACACCCCTCAGTGGAATCTATGCCTCTGAGTTACCAGATTCAGACTCAGAACATTCTGCCTCCTCTCTGAATCTCATCTGTGAATGTCCATCTCAGGCTCTGCTTCCAAGCCAACTCAGCGTGACCCTGGACGGAGGGTGTAAATGATCCAGTATAAACCACATTTTCTAGTTTCTGTATCTGATGTTTTGACAGCTGGAGCCTTGTAGACTGGAGAGGGACTGTCTCCTGCCAGTTGCAGACTCCTGGAGATAGCCTAAAGCTCTCCCTCCAGCCCAGCTTTCATATGCAAGTGACCAATTCAGAGCCCAAACCCTCTCCCCTGCTGTAACAGGCCTGTCCCTTTTTATCTTTCTTTCTTTCTTCTTCTCCCCCATCCTTCTTTTTTTATACTAGGAATTGAACCTAAAGGTGCTTAACCACTGAGCCACATCCCCAGCCTTTTTTAAAAATTTGAGACAAGTTCTTGCTAAATTGCTTAGGGCCTTACTAAATCGCTGAGGCTGGCTTTGAACTTCTATCCTCTTGCTTCAGCTTCCTGAGCCTCTGGGATTACAGGCCTGCACCACTGTGCCCGGTTTATATTTCATTTTGAAACAGGGTCTAAGTTACCCAGGCTGGTCTTGAACTTATGATCCTCCTGTCTCAGCCTCCTGAGTCTTTGGGATTACTGGCGTGGGCCACCACACCAGGCTTGTTTCTCATATTTACTAGTTTTTCATATATTTATCTTTATATGCTCTATAATGACACAATTAATTGCTACTATTTTTCTTCAGATAGTTACTTATCTTTTGGAGCAAATAAAATTACAAAGAAGGGGCACAGACTTTGCCTAGCATGCATGAGGCACTGGATTTAATTCCCAGCACTGAAAAAACACACTGGAAATGGCATAAATGAAGGTAAACTTTATTTTTTCTTTTCTTGGCAGTGCTGGGGATCAAACCCAGCGCCTCACACATATAGGCACCGAGCTACATCACCAGCTGCAGCACTTCTTATTTCTTTGTGGAAATCTAAATTTTGTCTAATATAATTTATTTTTTATTTTTTCATTTTTGTGGTGCTGGAGATTGAACTCAGAGCCATGTGCATGCTAGGCAAGCATTCTACCACTGAGCCATATCCCCAGCACTAGTATACTAATATATATATATAATAATATATATATTTTAAGTTTGGAATATTTCATTTAACATTTCTTTTTTTAAATATATATATTTTTAGTTGTAGATAGACCTGTATTTAATTTATTTATTCATATGTGGTGCTAAGAATTGAACCCAGTGCCTCCCACATGCTAGGCAAGCGCGCTGCCACTGAACCACAACCCCAGCCTCATTTAACATTTCTTGTAGTTCAGGTTTACTAGGAATGACCTCTTTTTATCCTTCATTTGTAAAAGAAATTTTGCTTGTGTATTGAATTTTTGGTTGGTGTTCTTCATTTTTAGCAGGTTAAGATGTCCTTGGCTTGTCTTCTGCCTTGCATAACTTCTGAAGAGATGTCAGCTATGATTATTTTCATTGTTCCTCTAGATATATTGTGCCTCCTCTTTGGCTTCTGGTTGTGAGCCTCTTTTCTTTGTTTTTATCCGGACAATATTAAAGTTGGTTTCTGTCCCAACTTAGTCTTATGAAATTTTCATACATGTGATATAGGTCAAAGTATGGTTCAGTGGATATCCACATGCTCTGCACCTAGATTTTGCAGTTGTTAATATTTTAATATTAAACATATTCCTTTTCTTTTTTAAAAGTATTTTTTAGTTGTAGATGGATACAATATCTTTATTTTTTTATGTAGTGCTGAGGCTCGAACCCAGTGCCTCATACTTGCTAGGCAAACGCTCTACCATTGAGCCACAACCCCAGCCCTCCTTTACTTTTTTATATATGCATTTCGTGTGTATGCGATTAAATTCTGTAAATGTAAGTTTGCAGCTCATGATACCTCATTTCTAAGTATTTCATCATGCATCCCTTTAAAATAAGGACATTCTCTCACATTCCAGAACAACCCAGTTCTAGTTTATGATGGGTGAGACTAAGGAGAGGCCGACAGATGGAAGATTGCATAGAATGCAATTTATTGGGGAAAATTCTGATGGAAGCCTGGTTCTAGGCGGCAGCAAAACCAGTTGGATCCCTGCAATTTGAGTCAGAAAGAGGGATATATTTATGGGTCAAGACAAAAATTTCTTTATTTGGCTGGAATGTACCTGGCTTATCTTATTGAAGAGTCAGGCACATTCCTGGATACAGGGTCTGATTGTAAAGCCAATGTGTGATTTTAATGGTTTTATTTATTTACAGTTTACTGGGAAACAGTACAGAAAAAACTAACTAGGGTTTCTCAGGGGTGATTATGGTGGTTAGGACTCAAGATGGGTGCAGTTATATATCAAGCTGTATCCATCCATCTCACATCTATTGTGGGTTTTTTTTTTAATCTTTATTTTTATTTGTTTATTTTTATGTAGTGCTGGGGATTGAACCCAGGGCCTCACATGTGCAAGGCAAGTGCTCTACCTCTGAGCTACAATTCTAGCCCCAATCACATCTATTGTTATCAAACTAAAATTAATAATTGCATCTATTCTGACATCCTGTTTAGATTAATATTTTCCCAATTATCCCTAGAATGACTTTTTAAATATTTATTTTTTAGCTTTAGGTGGACACAGTATCTTTATTTTATTTTTATGTGGTGCCGAGGATCGAATCCAGTGCCTCATGCATGCTAGGTGAGCACTCTACCACTGAGCCACAACCCCAGCCCCCTAGAATCACTTTTGACTCTTTTTTGATACTAGGGAATTGAACCCAAGGGCTCTCTACCACTGAATTACAACCCAGCCCTTTTTATTTTTTATTTTTAGACAAGGTCTCACCAAATTGCTTAGGGCCTCACTAATATTTGCTGAGGCTGGCTGCAAATTTATGATCCTCCTGCCTCAGTTTCCTGAGTTTCTGGGATTATAGGCCTGTACCACCAGGCTCAGTTAGTACCATATTCTTTTTTAACTTCTTTCTTTCTTTCTTTCTTTCTTTCTTTCTTTCTTTCTTTCTTTCTTTCTTTCTTTCTTTTTATCTTTTTTTTTTTTTTTGTATCAGCAATTGAACCCAGGGTTGCTTAACCACTGAGCCACATCCCTAGCCCTTATAAATATTTTATTTAGAGACAACATCTTGCTGAGTTGCTTAGGGCCTCACTAAGTTGCTGAGGCTGGCTTTGAACTCACCATCCTCCTGCCTCAACTCCCGAGCCATTGGAATTACAGGCATGTGCCACCATGCCTGGCTTAGAACCCATTATTCTTAAAGCAATCCAAATGTCCATCAAATAATCTGTGACATATTTATACAGTGTCACATCTTAGGCACTTAGGCACTTAACACAGACAAACACAGATGCACATGAAAAACACTATTTTGAACAAAAAAGGACAGACATCAAAAATGTACATTGTGATTCATTCCATTCTATAAGTTTCAAGAACTGGTCAAAGTCACTTATATTAATAGAAATCAAACCTGCATAAGGTCAGAGTCAGTGGGTACTGATAAAAAAAAAAAGAGTACTTTCTTTGTTAATGGATATGTTTTATATGTTGATAAAGATTTTGGATACTACAGAGAGGTATAAAGTTTTAAAAATTGTCAACTCATGTACTTATGATTGGCACATTTCACTGTATTTTGATCATATATTGATAAGAAGCCAGTAGGAATGAGGTAAATAAGAATGATCATTAATTAATAAAATGGACACAGGCATGTTTAATTTTCCAAATCTCCCCTGACTACCAACCATTTAACTGACCAATTCAAATTGAATTGGATTCCAGATAGAATATTGCATGCACCCTGAGGTTGCTGCTGTTGGTGGATTCAGTGTTCCTGGGCAGAGCCATGGAGGGCTGTGGTCATCTATGGAGCTTTGGTTTAGGCTGATCCAAATTTGGCAAGCTGAGTAAAAGGGCTCTGGAGCTGCTGCCCCATAACCTGAATTCACAACTTAATTTTTATGGTCTGGTAGGTCCACGTGTCATTTGTTTCTTGGTGGGTCTGTTATTTTTATTCATACTTTTTCAGCCTATTAGAAGTTGATGTGAAAAGCAGCTTGCAGAAACACTGCCTGCACAGACTTTAAAAAATACCAATTTATTGAGAACTTTAGTGCTGCTAAAAAGGAGTATGCAGAGATTGAGTCATCCCTAGAGAATGACAGGATACCAAAAAAAGCCTTTAAATATATCCTGCCTTATAGATGCTTAAAGAATGATTCGAAGAGCACTAATTTGATGCTGATGGAGGAATTAATTTCCCTGGCTCAAGAACTGAAGGAGGGCCAGCATGGTTGTGGTGGTTACATCTGTAATCCCAGCCACTCTGGAGTCTAAGGCAGGAGGATCCCAAGTTCAAGGCCAGTCTCAGCAATTTAGTGAGACCCTGTCTCAAAATAAAAAGGGTGTGGTGGTGCATGTCTGTAATCCCAGCAGTTTGGGAAACTGAGACAGGAGGATTGCGAGTCAAAGTCAGCCTCAGCAACAGTGAGGCACTAAGCAACTCAGTGAGACCCTGTCTCTAAATAAAATACAAACTAGGGCTGGGGTGTGGCTCAGTGGTCCAGTGCTCCTGAGTTTAATCTCTGGTAACAAAACAAACAAAACCAGAAGGAGAAAAGTTCCAGTTGCTCAAAACAAGGAGAGATGCTAAACATCTATGGGAATCACCACAACACAAGGTACTTTTGCAAACCTTCCAGGAGGCCAAGATTCATACCAATTGTCCCTTTCCCAGGAGTGGGCCTTGGTCCTAAAGCACCACCTCCTCTCCACTCAGGCCTGCTGAGCTACCAGGTTGCATCCACCCAACTGGACTGTATTGGAGAGTAGAGGGAGCACTGAGGTCAGTGGGTCCAGGCTGGCCCTTCCTCACAGGTGGACCTCTTTCACTTCCACATCCTGGATGCAGCAAGGAACCTCTTCATGTTTGACTCTTTTTTTTTTTTTTTTTCCTGGTGGTGCTGGGGATTGAACGCAGGGCCTGTGCATGTGAAGCAAGCACTCTACCAACTGAGCTGTCTCCTCAGCCCCTCATGTTTGATTCTTTAAAATAACAATAACACTACTTCCTGGGATTCACCAAAGAGTGTGGAACTTTTATTTCTTTCACAGAAAGTTTGAATTGTTATTCATTAGCAATGAAATAAATGGTTTACTGAAAAGACTAATATTTTATTCAAATTGAAATTTTGTCAAACTACATTTTTCAAGACAATGTTTTTTTTTTTTAATATTTATTTTTCAGTTATCACAACATCTTTGTGGACACAAGATCTTTGTTTGTATGTGGTGCTGAGGATCAAACCCGGGCTGCACGCATGCCAGGCAAGCGCGCTACCACTTGAGCCACATCCCCAGCCCCAAGACAATGTTTTGTAAATATTTATATTCGTTTGTAAATGAATATATTTTATGTTCTATATAAATACTATAATTAGAAAATATACACAACTCAGTGTTATTTTTAGTAGTCAATATTAATCCTGTTTTTCTAGAGTTGTATTACCCAAATAAAAATAAGTTTCCCCTAAGTATATATGATTGAAAAACAATGAGGTGAAACTCCACATCATGTACAACCACAAGAACGGGATGCTAATTACAATAAGTTATATTCCATGTATGTATAATATGTCAAAATACACTCACTCTACTGTTGTTCATCTAAAAAGAACAAGTAAAAAAAGGGTAAAAAAATAAAAACAATGAGGTAAGAACAGAGTAAAATAGCAACTTAGGGATAAATAATAGATATTATTAAAATACAACAGAATTTACAGATTATATGGAGATTGATTTCTTTCACTGCAAGAATACTGCAGAAAAAGGTCTTTTTTTTTAAAAGAGAGAGTGAGAGAGAGAGAGAGAGAGAGAGAGAGAGAGAGAGAATTCTTAATATTTTATATATATATATTTTTTTTAGTTCTCGGCGGACACAACATCTTTGTTGGTATGTGGTGCTGAGGATTGAACCCAGGCCGCACGCATGCCAGGCGAGCGCGCTACCCCTTGAGCTACATCCCCAGCCCCAGAAAAAGGTCTTTGATCAAGAAGAAATCCACTGAGCCAGTGTAATCCCACTGGCTCCGGAGGCTGAGACAGGAAGATTGAAAGTTCAAAGCCAGCCTCAGCAAAAATGAGGCACTAAGCAACTCAGTGAGACCCTGTCTCTAAATAAAATACAAAATAGAGTGTATTTTATTTAGAGACAGGGTCTCACTGAGTTGCTTAGCGCCTTGCCATTGCTGAGGCTGGTTTTGAACTTGGGATCCTCCTGTCTCAGCCTCCTGAGCCGCTGGGATTACAGACATGCGCCATCACACCTTGCAGTTCTTCAGTATTTGCAATGACTGATACATTAGTCCTTCAGCTCTCTCCGAGGTCATTTGCTACAGAATCACTGTTTTTACTTCTCACTTTCCAGTTGGCTGTTATGTAGGCTTTTCCATTTTATTAAAGAATTCTTATACTTCTGTGCTAAGGGCATTTTTAATTCATTGTCTTAAAGTTACATTCTCATATCAGGTTTGTATTGTTTCCAAATTATTAGAGGCCTTGTTTTTCTTTCAACAAATTCCCAGCAATTGCAACATTTAATGAAATGAAAACTCTAAAAGCACTTTACAAAACCCTTAATCTGTTACTGTGGTTCCCAATGCATGATAGATCCTATGCAGGCAGAGATTTGATCTGTTAGTTACTCTGTTTTGTTACTGCTCCTTACAGTGCTAAACCTCTACAAGGAAAGAAAAACAGACTGCAAAAAAGATACAAACCAGATAGAACGTGGAGCTGGCTGAGCAGCTTAGGGCAACGTTTGTCTTTTCCCTAATGGAGCCTGAATATCCTGGATTTGTGGCTGATGAGAACAAAGGGACTGACTGCAGGGAAACAAGCACTGAATAGTGCAGAGATGATTGGCAGCCACCGATTGGGATTATGAAAAATACTTACAAATGATGCAAAGATAGAGGAGAAGGTGTAAAATGATACAAAGATGCCCACCAGAACAAGGATGTTTTTGGTGACTCTGGACTCTGGAGAGGATCTGGGGGAGAGGTTGGTCCTATGAATATGTTGGACCTGCTTCTTGTGCCTGTATAGGGTGGAAACCATGAAGGCACTGGCCCAGGTCATCAGTCCCACACACAAAACATCATAAGATAATAACACCACTATGTATAGTGATCTTCTTGTAATGTTACTAACTCCCGCAGAACAATAATCTAAATCCTTTTTCCGTGTGTTATTTTGGCTATTCCACTTCCCAGTCACATGAATAAGAACCATACTGTTCACGAGCACGTTTAGGACCCAGCACAGGTTGTTGGAGGGCCCAATGTATCTGGAAGCTTTCAGTTTCAACTTTGGCCACTTGGTCATGGGGCTGATCATGATGGCCTGGAAGACATTCAAGAGGCAGATGCTGCCAATACACACACCTCTGCTAACTCTGTGAACAAAGAACACAACTTTGCATCCGGTATCACAGAGGAAATGTTTCAATCCAAAAGCAGCCATTGTCTGAGGGACTCCTTTAGAGAGCAGGACCAAGGAGTTGGCCACAGTCAGATGCTGGAGAATCAAATCTGTGGACCTTAATTTGCATGTGGTGAAGTAAAGTAAACTATAATGGCAAAGAAGGAAAACATTCCCCAGGAATCCTACAACCGTCTGGGTTAAGAAGATCACTCCTATAACTGAGTCACTGGAGGCCATGTGTCGTTTTTCAGTGACTGATATTCCCACTCACAGCAAGATGGTCCTGAATGGAAATGTGAAGTCTGTTTTACTGCAGCAGCTGAAATCTACTATTGTCCAATTATCATTGTTTCAACCTATAAATTTCATTTTCTTTTTTTTTTCTTTTCCTTTTATAGCACTGGGGATTTAACTTAGGGGTGTTCTATGACTGAGCTTCGCCCCCAGTCCTTGTTATTTATTTTTATTTTGAAACAGAGTTTTGCTAAGTTGCCCAGGCTGGCCTTGAACTTGTGATCCTCTTGCCTCAGCTGGGACCACAGGCATGCACTACTACGACCAGGTGCCCATAATTTTCTTATTAAAACACAATTTTTTTTTTTTTTTGCCGAGTGTTTTTCTGTAAAAAGAGAAACATATATATCTCCAGTATTAGTGTATTATATTAGTGCTTTGCATGTATCTTTAATAACAATTCTAGGGCTGGGGTTGTAGCTCAGTTAGTAGAGCACTTGCCTAGCAAGTGTGAGGCACTGGGTTCAATTCTCAGCACTGCATATAAATAAATAAAATAAAGGTCCATTGAAACCCAAAAATATTTAAAACCATAACAATTCTATGACTTTATTATTCCCACTTTACAGGTGAGGAGATCTTAGGCACAGGAAAGCTGAATGACATTTCTAAAGTCACCTCCTTATAAGAGGCAGAGCTAGGAATAGACAATGTACTTAACTATTGTGTGTCTAAACCTCTGATGTAGTTATGCTTTTTAAATCTTTCAAACAGGGGTGGGGATGTGGCTCAAGTGGTAGCGCGCTCGCCTGGCATGCGTGCGGCCCAGGTTCGATCCTCAGCACCACATACAAACAAAGATGTTGTGCCTGCCGAAAACTAAAAAATAAATATTAAAATTCTTTAAAAAAAATAATGCAATACTAAAAACTGTTACTTTTACTTGAATGTTGCTTCCCTGTTTTCAAAAAGAAAAACATTCTAAATATAACCCACAGGTACCAAATATTTTCTTAACCACACTAGCACTGCCTCTATTTAATATATTATGTGCCCAGAATGGATTAACACTCCATGCTTACTATTTATTGGCATAATAAGCTACTTCAATCTGCTACACCATATATATTATCATAGGCATGAAAGTATTATAGAAGTAATTTTGCTAATCTGGGAAATATTGCCACTGATTCTCAAATGAAATAACAGCTAATAAATTAATTTCCAAGTTATTATTTATTTCTTTATTTTTTATGTGGTGCTGGAGATTGAACCCAGGGACTTATGCATGAGAGGCAAGCACTCTACCAACTGAACTGTATTCCCAGCCATCCAAGTTATTTTAGAGAACTTTAGTAAAACATATCACAGTTTCATGCATTAAAATCCAATAACAAGGGCTGGGTTATAGCTGAGCACTTGCCTAGCACATGTGAGGCACTGGGTTCTCTACCACGCGGCCTGCGCAGTGGTTTCATTAATGAGGTTCTAGGCATAAAGTTAGTTAGAAGAGATCGAAATAAAACACACAGACAGTACCTTATTTATATTGCTAGGTCCGAGACGGCTCACCTCCCTGGTTCCCGCCTCCAGCCGCCCAGCAGGGCAGCGAGGATTACTCTGGGCTAGCAGGAGAGAGAGAGAGCTAACACGCCTGGGAGTAGCCTTTTATTTGGGGGACAAGAGATTCAGGGGAGAATTCCATCCAATGAAGGTTGAGGGGGGGCTGCACTCCAAGGTCAGGGTCAGTGATTGGGTCCCCGGGGTCAGTGGTCACGCACACCCCCACACGGATGGGCTCTCTCATCAGGAAAGGGTCGGGAAAGCTTCGACACAGCCAAAGCACCTCAGGCCCTTAACGGGAGTCACCCAATCACGTGTCAGAATGGCTCCCCACAGGGTTCGATCCTTAGCACCACATAAAAATAAATAAAGGTGTTGTGTCCATCTACAACTAAAAGTAGAAAAAAAAAATGAAAGATCAGAAATAGGCCCACATAAATGGACACTAAATAAATAAATAAAAATCCACTAACAAGTAGCAGGTATTACATTAAATTAAATTTGGAGCAGTTTGGGACAGGCTTTTGGTCTTAGGCTTCCATTTCTTCTCCAGAAGTTCAGCCTGTGACTCAGTAATAATTTCCTCCCTCCTGTGTGGCTTTGGCTCAGTTTCTAGCCTAAAAGAACCCCCTTTCCAAATACTGCAGTTACTTTGCTTCCCGACACACTTACTTCCTTGCAGATTCTGCCTTGCAAACCAAACAAAATATGTTCACCTGACCTACTGTTGCCAGGCAGTTGGGCGCAGGGTAAGAGTCATGGCGTCCAGTGAGTGTGCAGAGGGAGGTTGCCCAGTCTGGATATAAGTGTGTGGTCCTGGGACCTCACCTCCCCCCAGATCCGCAATTATCATTCTACCTGAACTAACACTGACAGTACACACCAGGGAAGTTAAGATATTTTGGAACACTTAGTCCCCATTACCAATTACCAGAAACAATTGTCACATTCTCCTGAACATCTCCAGAGAGATGAGAGTGTTTGAGAGAAGCTCTTCTTGTCAGTGATCCCTGAGGGCAATCAGGGTCTCACAAGGAGAGAGCAGAAAATACTGCAGTCTGAGACACAAGGGATTCACAGCAAATCAGATGTGTCATTTGCTGCTTCCCCGAGGTGTCCATCTCAAACTCTCATTCTCTTTAGTCCCCAGATTCTTGAGTTAAACTGTCATTTAAATACAAGTAGAGAGATGAGATCACACAAGAGCTTGAGAAGATATATCAAGTTACAGTGCAAAGAAGAATTTGAAGTCAAATATTGATAGAAGTAAGCAGGAAGAAAATTTTACAATCTTTTTTTTTTTTGAGAATTTTTAATATTTATTTATTTAGTTAGTTCTCAGCGGACACAACATCTTTGCTGGTATGTGGTGCTGAGGATCGAACCCAGGCCGCACGCATTCCAGGCGAGCGCGCCACCGCTTGAGCCACATCCCCAGCCCAAATTTTACAATCTTATGCACATTAATATCTTAGAATGACACACATTCTAAGAATATACATTTTGTCAGCATTTACCCCATAGAGACAGAAATTATAAATTGAATGATATCCACAGGAAAAATGAAACCAAGTTCAAAGAGTCCAGAGAGAAGTTCTATGTATAAACTTATTGAAAAACCAATGATAATTAAATTATTCCGGAGTTATAAAATACTCAATCTTCCCAATAGCTTTAAGAAGATTATAGAAGGGTGAGAATTTTGTCTGGATTCAACCATATAGAACACACCAAAAAAAAAAAAAAAACAGTATATAAACATCAAAGTATAATTAAAAAAATTTTAGTTGTAGATGGACACAATACCTTTATTTATTTATTTATTTATTTATTTATTATTATTATTTTTAGCTATAGGTGGACACAATGTTTTTATTTTACTTTATATGGTGCTGAGGATCCAATCCAGTGCCTCACACATGCTAGGCAGGTGCTCTACCTCTGAGCCACAATCCCAGCACACAATAACTTTATTTTATTTATTAATTTTATATGGTGCCGAGGATCAAACCCATGCCTCACCTGTGCTAGGCAAACGCTCTACCACCGAGCCACAACCCCAGACCTCAAAGTTATAATTTTAAATATTAGAAACCATGTGTTAACACACTAAAATATTATATTATGGGCTGAGGATGTGGCTCAAGTAGTAGCGTGCTGGCCTGGCATGTGCAAGGCACTGAGTTCGATCCTCAGCACCACATAAAAATAAATATATTGTGTCCACCTAAAACAAAAAAATAAATAAATATTTAAAAATTATATTATAATAATCAATTACCATTTATACCAGGAATGGAAATGAGAATTAGCATTAAAAAATCCAATAATAGGGCTGAGGATGTGGCTCAAGCGGTAGCATGCTCGCCTGGCATGTGTGCGGCCCGGGTTCGATCCTTAGCACCACATACAAACAAAGATGTTGTGTCCGCCGAGAACTAAAAATAAATATTAAAAAACTTAAAAAAAAAGAGCCATTTGTTGGCCACCTTCCCTCAGACCCCAATACATACAGTGGTCAAGCAGCATTGCAGCAATAAAGCATTCTCTTAAAAAAAAAAAAAGAAAATCCAATAATATTTGCAATAGAATCAATTCTCATCGAATGCTATGCATTCGTGTTCAAGATGCAAAAAAAGACATTAGCAGAATTCAACAGAAATTCATATTTTAAAAAATCAGTAATACAACATTAGTGTAAAACATTTCCCAAAACCATGCAAATACTTACCTTACAACTAGAAATAATGTCATTACCTATCTGGAAAAATTCAAAGGTATCAGGAAATAACAATCTCTTAATCATTTTCTAGAGTTACACCCCAGTGTTGCTACCATGTGCTTATGTTCTAGAAATAGAAATTTTATTGCAAAGGAGAATAAGCAAAACTATCCATGAAAAGTCTGAAACAAAAACAGAGAGTGGCTTCCCTGTATAACAAAGCCTTGGGGGGCTGGGGATGTGGCTCAAGCGGTAACCGCTCGCCTGGCATGCGTGCGGTCCAGTTCGTTCCTCAGCACCACATACAAAGATGTTGTGTCCGCCGAAAACTAAAAAAATAAGTAAATAAATTCTCTCTCTCTTTCTCTCTCTCTCTCTCTTAGAAAAAAGAAAAACAAAGCCTTGGAAATTCAAATAGTGGGCTAATGAAATACAAATTTCAAAAATAGAATAAAACATAAATATACTGTAAGATGAAAGCAACAGTAGTAAAAAATGTCTATATATACATACATGTCTATTCATATGCATATAAAATTAAAAAGGGCATGTGGATTCTGTTTATTGGGG
The DNA here is from genome assembly GCF_964194105.1 of Spermophilus citellus. Taxonomy (NCBI): domain Eukaryota; kingdom Metazoa; phylum Chordata; class Mammalia; order Rodentia; family Sciuridae; genus Spermophilus; species Spermophilus citellus. Next base: position 17,695,666 of record NC_138184.1, on the reverse strand, counting down.
ACTGAAACTTCCCAATGGGTTTGCTCCCTCATGCCTCCTGTTTCCACACAGGAAAAAGGGACATTTAACCTTTGAACCAGAGCCTCTTTGACTGTTGTTGGATGTAAGCGATTCCTGCAGGCTCACTGCATTGTCAATTGTTTTCAGTTGGTTTCCAGGTCCCCAGTATGTTCCCATGTGAGCGTATTACCATGTGAGATGTCATCGACATCAGCAAAAAGCTTGGTGACCTATGCTGACCTCCTTTCTCCATTTGAAACTTGGGAACAGCCAGATGTTGTTTCAGCAATTATTATGGTTTGGATATGAGGTGTCCCCCCAAAGCTCCTGTTAATGCAGGACTAATCAGAGGTAAAATGATTGGCTCGTGAGAACTGTAACCTAATCAGTCCATCCTAGTTTGAGTGGAATGACTGAGTGGTAATGAATGCAGGTCAGGTGTGGCTGGATGAAGTGGGTCACTAGGGGCTTGCCCTGGAAGGGTGCCCCTTGCCTGTGATCCCTTCCCTTCTCTCCTTCTGCTTCCTGACCCCACCATGAGCTGAGCTGCTCTCCTCTGCTGGGCCCTTTCCCCAGGAAGTGCTGCTTCATCCTGGGCCCAGAGCAATGCAGTCGGCCATCTATAGAATGAGACCTCTGAAACCATGAGCCCCCAATGAACTTTCCCTCCTCTGAATTGTTCTTATTGGATATTTTGGTCACAACAACGAAGAACTAGCTAAAACAGAAATTCTTCCATTTGTTCAGTTTCTAAGTTGCCTGATTTTAGATCATCTGAGGGTCTTCTGTCCCCTATCTATATCTAGATGTGGTAAGAGTCTGTGAATAGTCCTGGGAGGGACCAATTAAATAAAGATATTGAGACAGGCTACTTCAAGCTGGGAAACTCTTAATCTATACCCCAACCAATATAGGAAGAAGATGCCACATTTCTTTTGAAAATGAAAGCTATATATACATACATGTCTATCCATATGCGCATATATATACAGTATAAGCATCCTTCGATATGAGACACAGCATCTTCTTTAGATGATGGGCTGGGAGGGATACCAGTAGACGTTCTAGACTGAGCTGGACTCAAGTCTGGACTGATTCCTTGTATTTGTCAGAAATTTGCTTCCAAGGTAGTGACAAAGAAAGATTTTCTGATTAACCTCAAGAAACATACTCCCATAGTCATAAGGAAAGGCAGGACATCGGACACGGTGGCACACGCCTGTAATCCCAGCGGCTCAGGAGGCTGAGGCAGGAGGATTGCGAGTTCAAAGCCAGCCTCAGCAACAGTGAGGTGCTAAGCAACTCAAAGAGACCCTGTCTCTAAATAAAATACAAAATAGACACTCAGTGTCTGAGTGCCTCTGAGTTCAATTCTTGGTACCCCAACCCCCCCCCCAAAAAAAAAAAGGAAAGAAAAGGTAGGGCTGAAGAAGACCAGAAGTAGTAGCATCTTTTGCACTTGCTGGGAGATTTCGGCTGGTGTGACAGGTACCCGGATAAAAGGACAGGCATTGCCTCAGACATGGTTGACAAGTTTTGCATTTCATAATATTTTGGGGCTGTCTATCTTTTTTTTTTTTTTGAGAGAGAGTGTGGGAGAGAGAGAATTTTTCAATATTTATTTTTTAGTTCTCGGCGGACACAACATCTTTGTATGTGGTGCTGAGGATCGAACCCGGGTCGCACACATGCCAGGTGAGTGGCTACCGCTTGAGCCATATCCCCAGCCCCATCTTTTTTTTTTTTTTTTGACCCTCCTGTCTACGGCAGAACATCTGTCCCTCAGAGGCGATTTGTTGTTTAAAGCCTATGGCATTACTGCCTTTTGATGAAGGCAGGATAGATCCCTATAACACCAGAAATGTCCACATCTGTTAAAAGAAATAGCACCAGGGCTGGGGCTGGGGCTCAGTGGTAGAGCGCTTGCCTAGCACGTGCAAGGTGCTGGGTTCGATCCTCAGCACCGCATAAAAATAAATAAATAAAATAAAGGTATTGTGTCCAACTACAAATATATATATATATATATATATATATATATATATTTTTTTTTTTTTTTCTTTTTAAGAAATAACACCAATGCTCAATGTGTTCCTAAGACAAATGAGCTTTGATGTAAGCATGTTTTATCAACTCCTCTTCATCTCTCAAAATCCCCTTTTGTTCTGATTTTACCAGGATTTGCTGCTGCTTTGAGTGGCACGGACAAACCAGCATGCCATTGCTATTTCCAATTACGATGTTATGTTCTGGAGAACCTTCTTTCTGTTAACTTTTAGACTGAAAAAAAATGAATCAAAAGTGGGATCCCAAGTAGGATCACCTTGGAAAACACCAAGGCCCCTTGAATTGTGTGCGGTCCCCACTTGAGGAGCCCTTGGTGCTCCAACATCCAGGAGGTCCTTCACCCTTCCACCTCCATGAATTTTTCTCTTGGATTTTGAAATCCCTCTTTTTGTTTGAGTTCTCTCATTTTATTTGGGATGTTGTTTTATAATTCCTTTATTCTGCTTTCTTCTATGTGCCTCTTTTTAAAGAAAAGAAATAAGATCCCTAGATTCTAAGGTAGTCAAAGACGGTGTCCCTTCAGAGATTCCAGATGGCTATCTATTTAAACATCATGGCCCCTCTTTGTGAAAATTTTAAAACTAATGGGCAAATTATACCAAGGGTCATTTGTTGTTTCATCAAGGAACTTTTGAACTCCTCAAACTTATCTTCCTTAGAAGTAAACCAGAAAACTGTGGCAACAACATTAATCTGGATGGAATCCATCCTTCAATTGGTACTTCAAAGTGTTTGTTAAATTGCATTCAATATTCAAAATTTAGCCATGCACAGTGGTGCATGCCTGTAATCCCAGCAGCTCGGGAGCCTGAGGCAGGAGGATCATGAGTTCAAAGCCAGCCTCAGCAATTTAGCCAGGCTCTAAGCAACTCAGTGAGACCCTGTCTCTAAATAAAATGTAAAAAATAAAAGGGCTGGAGATGTTGCTCAGTGGTTAAATGCCCCTGGGTTCATCCCCGGTACCGAAAAAAAAAAAAAGATTCAAAATTTACCTCACTACAGTATATTGTCTAGAAGCCAACTTTTGAAAATAAGCAATTAAAAGAGGATAAGGGTGGGGATGTAGCTCAGTGGTACAGTGTATTCTCTGCATGTGCTGAGTCATGGGTTCAATCCCAGAACTGCAAAAATGAAATAAAAAGATAAAAAGACCAACGAGATCCAGACACCTTCTGCCGTAGAGTCTTCACCTCCTTTCCTACCATTTCCCCTTCCTTTTCCTCTTTCTCTGACTGAACAACCTTTATTTCCAAACTCTTCCCTTCTCGCCGCACTCAATTGGGTCCTGTTACAACCTGTGCCTTTAGGATAAAACCCACCTAATGACCCAGCTAAACTCCAAGACTCCTGTGTTCCTGGACTAAGACTAACCTCTAGGCAACTGTCAAGAAATTTCCATAGACCTCACCAGGTTGCTGACAAGGCCACGTGGCAATCCAGGCCTCCTGCTGAGTTTTTCTGACAGACACCAGTTGATTCTCACCCTTACCTGTGAAAGGGCAGACTCCACCCTGGAGGCTTAGCCTGACTGGATTCACCCTGAGAAACAGACAGCCAGTTCTGGGAACTAGCACAAAGATGGGCCAAACATCTCCACAAACGTATCCTTGAAGCATTTCCTAAGGGCTTAGACCACAATTAAATTCAAGACTGTACACAAGGAATCTTAATGAGTCCATTTTGGGAATGTTACAGCTATTTTCAATGCATTTTAAATAAAAATTTGGCCTCCCTATGGATGTTGATTTTACTCAAGTAACTTTTAATTCTGTTTGTGAAAGTCCTAACTCTAGAGCTCCCCTAACTGGTTGAAAAAACCACCTTGGAATGGGGAACTGTGTCTACGCTCTGATTCATCATTTGGCTTTTACTCAAGAGGATATTAGTTACAAAGAAAACTGCCCAGATTATCAGCTACCACAGATGGAAGCCCACAGATAAAATCTTCCTTGCCTCTTTCAATATTGTAAATAGCTTAGAAACTAGAAAACAGATTGATACCAGATTTTAAAAAGTCCCAACAGTCCCCTTCAAAACCCATAAGAGGGTTGCAGGTGTAGCTCAATGGTAGAGTGCTTGCCTAGCGAGGCTCTGTGCTCAAATCCCAGTACTAGATAAAAGAAAGGGGGTGGGAGAATAAAGAAAGAAAATATAAAATAAATATTCCAAATGAGAACAGTAATGAGCCACCATATAGAGTCTTGTGTCTATATAGATTGTTGGTATTCATTTGGAATTGCAAAGACTAAAAATGAACTATATGTCAAGATGTATAAGATGAAATAATGCTACCTATTGCCTGGACATTATTAAGATTCAAGGCCTTTTAAAATTAGACTATAGAGGACAGAGGAAACCACCTTTCTGATCATGCTCCAGAATCACTTCTCTAGAAAGTCCCACTCGTCAAATCTCTGTCATGGTTCAATTGGAATTAGAAAAATTTCTAAAAACCTCGCAATTATTTTTACCTTACCTATAGTACTTAGGAATATAAGTCTACCCGCTTTGGGGTGCATAAACTCTCACCATTCCAAATCAGCATGGGATGCCCCATGCATTTGGATCCCATTTTAAAAAACCTCCAATTAAGTCAGGTGCAGTGGCACAGTCCTGTAATCCCAGAGCTCAGGAGGCTGAGGCAAGAGGATGGTAATTTCAAAGCCAGCCTCAGCAACAGCGAGGCGCTAAGCAACTCAGTGAGACCCTGTCTCTAAATAAAATACAAAATAGGGCTGGAGATGTGACTCAGGGGTTGAGTGTCCCTGGGTTCAATCCCTGGTACCCCCCAACCAAAAACAAAACAAAACCTCCAATTAACAAGAGGTGATATAGTTTAGTATTGCAAAAGTATAATAAAAGCTGTCGATAAAAATCACACTCTTATAGAATAATCTTGCCATTGTGTACTCCTGGGAGATGAAGACATGCAGCATTATAACCTCCAATGCAGAAATTTTGTCTTTCTTTACTGGAAATTCCATCCCAGGGCTTATCAACAAATCTTTGTGCTGCCGTACTTAAGGAAACTGATTCCTGCATATACATATCTCATTTAATGATGGCGCCACCACCTCCTCAGGCTCACACTACTGTTGATAAATTAGAATGAAGTAGGAAATGTTCCCAAGGGCAGCAGTGCGGGAGCCTCTTCTTTGACCCGAGCTTGAGGGCAAGTGTGGGGACCCCGCTTGATTGATGGTGACAAGTAGCACAGGAATTTCAGTGCTGATGGGAATGAGCAACATAATTGGAGGAGCCCTCTGTTCTGGTGGGGATCAGAGCCCCTCAAAGAGGGCTGGTGGCTGGATGGCGAGTTCCCAAAGACAACAGCTTTGGGAAAATGGTTCCTAGTTTTCTGGTTTTATATTTGAGCCTATATATAATCTAGCTTGAATAAATGAAGTGTAAGCATTTTCCATTTTCTTTTTTCATAGTATATTTCATATATATTTATATATATTATTTTATATATTTCATATAAATTTTATTTGTTTATTTGTGAATGAACCTTTATTTATTTATTTTTATGCTGTGCTGAGAATGGAACCCAGGGCCTCACATGTGCCAGGTGAGCAGTCTACCACTGAGCCACCACCCCAGCCTTACATTTTCCATTTTCCTTATTTCTATTAAGACGTAGAAGCCGGGGGCTGGGGTGGTGGCTCAGCGGTAGAGCACTTGCTTAGCACATGAAGGAGCTGGGTTTGAGCTTCAGCACCACATAAAAATAAGTAAATAAATAAATAAAATAAAGATTAAAAAAAAAAAAAGGGGCTGGGGATGTGGCTCAAGCGGTGGCGCGCTCGTCTGGCGTGCGTGCGGCCCGGGTTCAATCCTCAGCACCACATACCAACAAAGATGTTGTGTCCGCCGAGAACTAAAAAATAAATATTAAAAAAAAAAGATTAAAAAAAAAGAGGTGGAAGCCAGGCTTGAAAATAGAGATTTTATGAAACCTATAGAAAAGTGGGAGAGGAATTTCAGAACAGTAATAAAATGAAACTTAAGGATACTGGACAGACAGTAGCCACTACAATGTTCTATAGGAAACCAGAAAAATCTGTCAACAAAATCACAATGTTTCTAAAAGTTTTCTTCTTTTGTCTTAATGGCTGTATAAATCAAAATAAAAGTTGTTATGAAATTAAAATTTAGGGCTGGGGCTGGGGTTCAGCAGCAGAGTGCTTGCCTAGCACTCATGAGGCACTGGGTTCGATTCTTAACGCCTCATACAAAAATAAATTAAATAAAGCCATGCTGTCCAGAAAAAAAAAATTACATAAACCAGGTGTGGCGGTCCAAGCCTGTAATTCCATCAACTAAGGAGGCTGAGACAGGTGTATCACAAGTTCAAGACCAGCATCAGCAACTTAGTGAGATCCTCAACAATGTAGAGAGATCCTGTCTCAGAATAAAAAAAAAAATTAAAAGAACTGTGGGGGCTGGGGCTGTAGCTCAGTGGTAGAGCGCTTGCCTTGCATGGGTGAGACCCTGGGTTGGATCCCCAGCACCACATAAAAATAAACAAATAAAGATATTGTGTCCATCTACAACTAAAAGAAAAAAAAAAAAAAGAACTGGGGATGGGGCTCAGTGGTACAGTGCCCTGGGTTCAATTCTTTATACCAAAAGCTTTCCCAAGATGAGTGAAACAGATCTGTAATTCTTTCACCATTTCTCTGTTTATAATTAGATGATTGTCTTGTTTCAGGAACATGCAGATCAACACAGATTGAGTTTCAGCAGAAGAGTATCTTGGGAAAAGCACAAAATCCACTAAGACACAGGTGCTGGGTCCTTCCAGTCTCAGACCTCAGCATTTCCTGCTCTCTCCAGGAGAGTTTCTATTTTCTCCAGGGGATATTTGATTAGAAGGGCCATTCTCAGATCTCTGGAGAAGCTCACTAGAAAGTTATAATTGTTTTTAGTAATTGGAAACTGGGCCAAAGTTTTTCAGAATTAACTTGAGTTCCCAGTGTCTGCTGTCCGTGTTGGTACAGGGGGAATGATAATTGCAGTCCTGTGGGGAGATGAGGTCAGAGGATCACAGACCCATATCCCACACCTGCCTGTCTCCCTGCACACACTCTCTGGCTGTCCTGATAAATGCCTGGAGCCCACCAGCCTGGCAGCAGGAAGGAGACAGGTGAGTATTTTGTATTTTGTTCTGGGAAGCATGGTCTACAAGGAAAGCAAGGGCATCAGAAGACACAGTAAGAGCTGTTGTTTGAAAAGAGGAGTCTTCTGCACTATAAACTGAATGGTACCAAAGTCATGGAGGAAAGGGAGAGTAATTACTTATTCTGGGCTGAACCTGTGGAGAAGGTATGGTGGACCAAAAATCAAAAAATTTCCTAAGTGCTTTTAATTTTATTCAACTCATTCTTCATCGTTGGATTTTGATTGATGAAGCCATAGAATGTGGGCTTTTAAGATTTTCTCATGTAATTCAGAATGTCATCTGCTAGCTCTTCTATCTGCTTTACAGGAGTCCAGAATATTTTCAGTTGGTCTAAGTTTTTCTCCAGTAAGTACCTCCATGCCTGTGATAATGTGTAAGATGTAGCTGATTGATGTACTTCTGTTTAGAAATAGTAAGCAATATAATCACTTCATAGAAACAGTGATTATGCAGCAACAGAAAATATCTAACATCTGCAGATTACATTTAGACTTTGTTCATTATTGGACTTTGTTCATTATTGAAGTCAGGGAAGAAGCATTTAAGGAAAGTTAGTTAACTTGATGATTTAGTTTTGTTTTCTTTTTCCTGAGGAAAAACTATGGACTTAGGCAATTTTCAAAATTTCATTATTTTATGATATTTTCTATGATTTCAAAAAATGTTCTGATGCCATTCACAGACTCAATATTCATCTTAGTGTTATTTAAATTGATTCAGGAAATAATTTCCCCTACCAATATCCCTTTTGCACAATACAGTTGTGTTTTAGAATGTTTAATAATTGTGAAATTGAATTCATTTTATTTGATATTTTCCATTCATAAACAAATGTTAACTTTCTCTATAATTAATGGTAATTTAGTCTCTCTTCTACAAGCATTTATCACCCTATTCATGTTCCATGTACCATTGCTTAGCATACATGGTTAAGATGGAAAAGATTCTCTTCCTTTAATTCCAACACAGAATGAGTGGCACTTTCAATCAATTCCATTTCATCTCATATAAGTATTTCTTTAGGGTTTTACTAAGTACACAGACTCTGTGTCCTCTTTTGAATTATTTTAGGTGATGTTTGCCTATAAATGAAGCTTTTAGATTTAAGTGGATAGCTGGGGACATAGCTCAGCTGGTGTCTTGCATGCAAAAGGCCCTGGGGTCAATCCCCAGCACTACTCAAAAACAAAACAAAGCAAAAAAAGATTTAAGTGGAAAATTGTCAAACACACTAGTTAAAAAAAAAGTACGACCATTATTTAAAATATTGACAAGATACACAAAATCATAGAATGTATGTAGAGTTTTAGGAGAACATAAATAACCATGTCTGGGGTTGAGACACACTGGGTTAAGTAAATTGTGAACTCCTGACTGACTCTATAAGGTGGAGACTTGGAAACATTATTCAACTTTTCTGTGCCTAAGATCTTCTCACTTATTAACTGAGAATGATGACGTGTGTACTTCATAAAATTGTTATAAAAGTTTTATGTAAAGTATTAAAAGAGTACTATACTTGTTGCATAAAATGATATAATAGTATTCTTTATGTTTTTCTTCTAATAGCAAATCACTTAGAGAAAGGAATATGATAAGAAATTATTGATGGGAAACAAAGGTAGGGGACAATAATGGATCTGGGTCGACGGAATAAAATAGACCTCATGTTTTCCATGCAGGATCCCCTCAGCGAATGGAACCATCAATTCTTGGAAACTGCCATGGCCTCCGGTGATTTGGTGATAGGAATGGTCTTCTTATCGCAGACCATAATTGGATTCCTGGGGAATTTCTTTCTTCTCTGCCATAATTTCCTTTATCTCACCAGATGTCCTATAAGGCCCAAGGATTTGATTCTCAAGCACTTGACCTTGGCTAACTTCTTGGTCATATTCTGTAAAGGAGTCCCACAGACCATGTCTGCTTTTGGGGCAACACATTTCCTCAGTGATACTGGATGCAAACTTGTTTTCTATGTTCACAGAGTCGGCAGGGGTGTGGGCACCGGCATCACCTGCCTCTTGAGTATCTTCCAGGCCATCACGATCAGCCCCAGGAACTTCAGGTGGGCGGAGATGAAACCGCAAGCTTCCAGATACATGGGGCCCTCCAACATCCTGTGCTGGATGCTAAACATGCTGTTGAACATCAGTGTTCCTATGTATGTTGGCAAGTGGAACAGCAAAAACACCACAAATAAAATAGATTATGGATACTGTTCTGCAGTAATTGATAACAGAGTCACGGGTGTGATACTTATAGCACTCTTGTCATCCTATGATGTTTTGTGTCTGGGACTGATGGTCTGGACCAGTGGCTTCATAGTTCTCATCCTGTACAGGCACAAGCGGCAGGTCCGACATCTCCATAGCACCACCCTCTCCCCAAGATCCTCCCCTGAGACTAGAATCACTCAAAGCATCCTTGTCCTGGTGGGCACCTTTGTATCATTTTACACTCTCTCTTGCATTTTCTCACTATTTTTGGCTCGTTTAAATGATCCAGGTTGGTGGCTCGTGAACAGCTCTGCCTTGATCACTGCTTGCTTTCCTACAGTCAGCCCCTTTGTTCTCAGGAGCCGTGACCCCAGGATATTCAGGCTCATCTTTACCTGCTGCAGAGGGACTATGCTATCCTCTAAATGATCCAAGTAGCTCTAGATTTTACATGTTTTTTATCTTTCTTTTTTTACTTTTTCGTTTGTACCAGGGATTGAATCCAGGGTGCTTAACCACTGAGCCACACCCCAAGCCCTTTTTTAATATTTTATTAGAGACAGGGTCTTGCTAAGTTGTGTAGAGCCTCACTAATTTGCTGAGCCTGGTTTTGAAATCAAGATCCTCCTGCCTCAGCCTCTGAGCTGCTGGGCTTACAGATGTGTGCCACCATGTCCGGTTTATCTTCTCTTTTTCAATGGCACCATTCAATTCTTCTTTCCTTCAGAGGTCTAAGCACAAGAAGGGCCAGCCAGATGATGGATAGAATGTAAACAGCAAACTGAATCTGCTGTCACAAGAGGTGTCATAGTGTAGGAGCACATTTCCAGACTAGATGTTTTGCAAAATGTTTTCATAATTTCCCTGTTTTCCAATATTCCAACTGAGAAATTTTGTGGTCAACATGTGAGGTTAATTTGGAGACAATGCAAAGTTTATGAGTATTGAACTTTATTTTTTATTTGTTTTTTTAAAAATATTTATTTTTTCAGTTCTTGGTGGACACAACATCTTTGTATGTGGTGCTGAGGGTCGAACCTGGGCTGCACGCATGCCAGGCGAATGCGCTACCGCTTGAGCCACATCCTCAGCTCCGAGTATTGAACTTTAAACCAATTAGTGAAAATTGTCCTGGAATTAACCGGGCCCAGAAATGTACGAAGAGTTTCATGAAATGTAAAAGTCAAACAGAGTATCAGTTAAGAAAATGGGAAGAATGACTAGTGCCTGGGATGGAACTGAGGAGATACTGCAGGATATCAAAGACCAGGCTTTGCTATTTTATCTGAAATGCTAAGAAGAGAGTTTGTCATTTGAAACATATGATGCTCTAGAATATGGAAGAGTGGTATATTTCAAATATTTCCCAGTAGTGATTGACAGAATGACCTGGGTGGGGTCAAGAGAGCACATTAAGCATGTTAATTGGTTTTTAATTATAATTCAATTTGTAACTTATAAATACAAGAGCAGTAAGTTGGATCATTGGGTTTTCAGAAGCATTTAAAGATGGAATTTTCTGTGTTAAGTAATTATTTCAATTATTATTTAAAAAGAAGCACCTGAGTAGACCATATTTTCTGAACTTGGGAAACAAATCTGTAGTGGAACCATTCACTGCATGGAGGGGCTGAGGACAAGGCATGAGGGATGAAGCTTTGATTCCGTATTTTGGGATTCGAAGTAATGGCTGCTTTGAAGTGTCCAAAGAATATTTTACAGAATCTTGAAGTAAATTCCTTGATCATATCGAAAAATTTCAACAGTCTTTTTTATGACTGTTGTGAGATGAAGCTCATGAAGAATTTTGAAGATTCAAGAAGTTGAACAATACAATAAATAAGTTTGAAATAACAGACATATATTAAATCTAGATATTATGTCTTATTTTTTCAGCACATACGGAACACCAAAAACTAGTTTAATCATAGATTAACTTTGCTGCCCATTACATAATACTTTTGAACATTTTATTAAGGAATTTTAATATACTTCAAAAATAATTAGTTAAATACACACACACACATACACACACACATACACACTGGGGATTGAACCTAGTGGCACTCAATCACTGAGCCACATCCCCAGCCCTATTTTGTATTTTATTTAGAGACAGGGTCTCACTGAACTGCTTAGCTCCATCCTTTTGCTGAGGCTGACTTTGAATTCTTGATCCTCCTGCCTCAGCCTCCCAGGTCGCTGGGATTATAGGCATGCACTACTGTGCCTGGCTAAAGATGGGCAATATTTTTATAAATAATTCTAACTTTGTAGCATTGAAGAATGAAAATGCTCCATACTAAACTTTTGTACAGCTTCAATTTAGTGTTGTGAGGGGGAAATACAGTAACTTCAAATTTCTTTTTCTTTTTTGGGGGGGCGGGGGTGGTATACCAGGGCACTCAACCACTGAGCCACATCCCCAGCCCTACTTTTTCTTTTATTTAGAGACAGGGTCTTACTGAGTTGCTTAGCTCCCCGCTTTTGCTGAGTCTGGCTCTGAACTCGAGATCCTCCTGCCTCAGTCTCCTGAGTCACTGGGATTACAGGCATGCTCCACCACACCTGACATGACTGCAAATTTGTACTCCACTGAGTAGGAGAAGATTCCCTGACAACTTAAGTGCTAGATTTCAAACCTGGGAATATATTCTAAAAAATCAAAAACTAGGCTAAATGCAAGCAACATATAATAATAAATATAATGTAAGTTATAATAAGTGTTTAATGGAATAAAATGAAAAAAAATTAAAAACCTAGTGATGAAGTAGAACTGATGAAATATTAAGAAAATGTGAAAAGATACATTTAAACAATATGAAGGATAAACAATAATACTATTCACATGAAATTGTTTATATATCTAGCAAACAGTAGGAAGAAGTTTATATTAATAAATGAGAAAGTTGGGAAAAATTATTTCTACAAAATACAGGATACCAAATTTGAATTAAGACAAATTAGAAAATGAAAAAATGTTTGGAGGTATTAACCAAAATTTTTGACTGTCTTAAAAGGCTCTTTTCCCATATTATTAAGAATTAAGATTCATTCTTTCAACTTCTTTCTTCCTTTCTGTCTCATACTGGGGATTGAACCCAGGGGTACCACTGAGCCACATCCTCAGCCCTTTTTTTATATTTTATTTTGAGGCAGGGTCTCACTGAGTTGCTCAGGGCTTCACTACATTGCTGAAGCTGGCCTAGAATTCACGATCCTCTTGCCTCAGCCTCCCAGGCCACTGGGATTATAGTATCACCTTTTTTTTAGTTTTTGTTTTGAGACAGGGTCTTGCTAAATAGCTGAGGCTGGTCTCTAATCTGTGATCCTCCTGCCTCAACCTCCTGGGCCACTGGGATTGCAGGCATGTGATGTCACATCTGGCTCCTCTTTTTTTTTTTTTCTCCCCATGTTCAAATCTTATAAAGTTAATATTTAATGTCAACATTTTTCTTGCTGCCTATTTTTGTGTCTGCTTTTTTAAATTGTAATTCATTTAATTGTAAGGTTAATGGGTTTCTCTGTGACATTTCCACAGATGCATATATTGTGCTTTCTTTTCATCCAACCTTCCTAGTACCCACCCTTGTCCTTCTCTTTCTCTCTGTCACTCCACCCATTTTCCCTTCCCTATGAATCTCTCTTCTACTTCCAGGTAATCATTCAATTTTTTTTAAAGTTTTCACATATGAGAGAAAGCATGAAATACATGTCTTCCTGTGTCTGGCTTATTTTGCTTAACATGATGACCTTTTGTACCATCCATTTTTCTACAAATGACATGATTTTCTTTTTCTTTATGGCTAAATAATACTCCATTGTGTCTGTATATTTCTTTAATCTATTCATCTGTTAATAGACACCTAAACTGATCCCAAATTTTGGAAATACTGAATATTTCTGCAATAAACATGGGTTTGGAGGGATCTCTTTTGTTTGCTGACTTCAATTCCTTTATATATATACCCAGGAATAGGATAGCTTGATCAAATGGTAGTTCCATTTTTAGCTTTTTGAGTAATATTTATCCTGTTTCCCACAGTGGCTTTACAAATTTACTTCCCCACCTGACAGTGTATAAGGGTTCATTTTAATCCGTATCCTTACAGTATTTATTTTTGTTTTTTTTTGCTTTTTTAAAATGGTCATCCTGACTGGCCTAAGAATATCACTGTATTGATCTGTATTTTTCTAATGACTAAAGATGTTGAGCATTTTTTCATTTATTTATTAGTCATTTGTATTTCTTCTTTTGAGAAGTGTCCATTTAGACTGCAACCCCATTTCTTTTTCTTTTTTCTTTTTTTTTAAATTTCAAGCTCTCTTTTTTAAAAAATATCTTTATTTCATTTATTTTTATGTGGTGCATGAGGATCGAACCCAGGGCAAGTGCTCTACTGCTGAGCCACAATTCCAGCCCTCTTATTTTTTAAATATTTATTTTTTAGTTGTAGTTGGTCACAATACCTTTATTTATTTATTTTTACGTGGTGCATGAGGATCAAACCCAGGGCCTCACACGCGCTAGGTGAGTCCTCTACTGCTGAGTCACAACTCCAGTCCGGAACCCCATTTCCTTTTTTTTTCCTGCTTTATTAATGTGTCACTGACAAATAAAAATGATATAGTCAAGCTACAGAATATGGTGTTTTCATATCCTTATACATTTTGAAATGATTACTACAGCTGATAAGGCAACATAGCCATTATCTCACAGTTAACTTTCTTTTTAATGGGAAGATCACTTAATATCTACTCTGTTAGCAAATTTCAAATATGCATTATTAATTATGTCTATTAACAGTACGTAGTATTAATTATAGTTCCCATGCTGTACATTAGTTCTCCAGATCTTAAGTGGTCATTTTTTTATCTTCACATTTTTACTCCTCAGCCAACATTCACCCTATCTCCTGGTCCCTCATAAGCACCCTCCTATTCTTCCAGTGAGTTTGATGTTTTCAGGTTCCACATGTAATCTGAGATCATTCAGTCTCTTTTTGTGACTGGCTTATTTCACTTGGCATAATGTCTTCAAGGTTCATCCATGTCATAGTTTTTTTTTCTCTTTATTTTTTTTTTATTGGTTGTTCAAAACATTACAGAGCTCTTGACACATCATATTTCATACATTAGATTCAAGTGGGTTATGAACTCCCATTTTTACCCCAAATACAGATTGCAGAATCACATCAGTTACACATCCACATTTTTACATACTGCCATATTAGTAACTGTTGTATTCTGCTACCTTTCCTATCCTCTACTATCCCCCCTCCCCTCCCCTCCCATCTTCTCTCTCTACCCCATCTACTGTAATTCATTTCTTTCCTTGTTTTTTTCCCATTCCCCTCACAACCTCTTATATGTAATTTTGTATAACAATGAGGGTCTCCTTCCATTTCCATGCAATTTCCCTTTTCTCTCCCTTTCCCTCCCACCTCATGTCTCTGTTTAATGTTAATCTTTTCCTCCTGCTCTTCCTCCCTGCTCTGTTCTTAGTTGCTCTCATTATATCAAAGAAGACATTTGGCATTTGTTTTTTAGGGATTGGCTAGCTTCACTTAGCATAATCTGCTCTAATGCCATCCATTCCCCTGCAAATTCCATGATTTTGTCATTTTTTAGTGCTGTGTAATATTCCATTGTGTATAAATGCCACATTTTTAATCCATTCATCTATTGAAGGGCATCTAGGTTGGCGGAACCCCATTTCTTGATTGGATTATGGCAAAGATCTTCTCCCATTTGGTAGATTGTCTCTTTACCCTATTGATTATTTCTCTTGCTGTGAACAAACTTTTTAGTTTGATGAAATTCACCTTATCAGTTCTTTATTCCTGAGCTATTGGAATCCTATTCAGGAAATATTTTCCTGTGCTAATATATTCTGCTATGTTTTTCCTCTACTACTTTCAAAGTTTCAGGTCTTATAATAAGACATTTGACCTAGTTTGAGTTGAGTACAGTACAGGTGAGAGGCATCTAGTTTCAGTTTTCTATATATAGATTTTCCCATACCATTTGTTGAAAAGACTGTCTCTCCTCCAGTGTTTGTTTTGGCACCTTTATCAAGAATCAGTTGGCTATAGATGCATGGGTTTATTTCTGGGTCTACTATTCTATTCCTTTGGTCCATATGGCTAATACCATGCTGTTTGTTACCGTTGCCCTATAGGACATTTAGAAACCAGTATTTTGGTACCTACAGCATTGGATTGCTTTTTCTATTGGGGTCTTTAGTGCTTCCATATGAATTTCAGGATTGTTTTCTTCTAGTTCTGTGAGAATATTTCACCTGTGGAATGAAACTAACTTGGTCATGATGTATGATCTTTTTGATGTGTAGTTAAATTTGATTTTCAAGTATTTGAGAATTCTTGCATGTATGTTTTTCAAAGATGTTGGTATACAGTTTTCTTCTTTTGTTGTGTTCTTAACAGGTTTTGAGAGCAGGTAGTATTGGATTTGTAGAATGAATTTGGAAGTGTCCTGTCCTTTTCTGTTTCATGAAATAGTTTGAAAAGTACTGGTACCAGTTATTTAAAAAATCTGGTGAAATTCAGCAGTAAATCTGTGGAGTCCCAAGCTTTCCTTTGAGACACATTTTATTGCTGTCAATCTCATTGCTTGTTATTGATCTGTTTAGGTTTTTATATACTCTTGGGCCAATTTTTGTAGGTCATATGTACCTAGAAATTTGCCCTCTTTGTGTAGATTTTCAAGTTTTTCAGAACATAATTTTTCAAGAAATATTCCATAATGATCACCTGGGATTCAGTAGTATTTCTTATGACACTCCCTTTTCACTTTTAATTTTATTTATTTGGTTTTTTCTCTCTCTCTCTTTTCATGAGTTTGGCTAAGGGTTTGTTTTTCTTGTTTTGTTGATCCTTTACATTGTTCTTTTAGTCTCTATTTCATTTTGATCTTTAATATTTCTTTCTTTCTACCAATTATGGGACTGGTTTGTATCATTAGGTTGTTTATTTGAGATCTCTTCCTCTCTTTCTTTAAATGTAAATATTCAGAGGTAAAAACTTCCTTATTTGTTTTGCTTTTGATGTATCCCACAGATTCTGGTATGTTGTGTTTCTATTTTCATTTGATCCTAAGAATTTAAAAAATTTTCCCCAGGTTTATTCAATGATCGACTGTTTGTTCAAAAGTGCATTATTTAATGTCCATGTGTTCATATTGTTTCTTTTCTTTAATTTTATTTTTTTTTAGTTTCTTTTTTCTCTTGCATTTGATTTCTAATTTCATTCCATTATGATATGATATGATGCAAGAAATTTATTCTTTTTGTGTGTGTGCACGTTTTTTCAGACTTGGTTTATGGCCTAAATATGATATAATTTAGAAAAAAATCCATGATCTGATAAAAAAAGTATATTCTGAAGCTACTTGATGGAATATTTTATAGGTGTTTGTTAAGTCTTTTGGTCTATAATGTTATTTTTATTTATTTTTTAAATATTTTTTTAATCTTTATTTATTTTTATGTGGTGCTGAGGATTGAATCCATGACCTTACACATGAAAGGCAAGCACTCTACCAATGAGCTACAACCCAAGCCCAATATGGTGTTATTTAGCTCTGATTTTTTTTTTTTAATTTCTTTTGTCTGGATGATCTACCTATTGGTGGGAATGGGGTATTGACGTCACCTACTATCATTATGTTGGGGTGTTTCTCTCTTCTTTAAAGTCCAGTGTTGGGGCTGGGGATGTGGCTCAAGCGGTAGCGTGCTCGCCTGGCATGCGTGCAGCCCGGGTTCGATCCTCAGCACCACATACCAACAAAGATGTTGTGTCCGCCGAGAACTAAAAAATAAATATTAAAAAAAAAAAAAAAGTCCAGTGTTTGTCATATTAAATTGGGTGTTCCAACATCTGGTGCATATATTCACAATTATTATATCCTCTTGATGTATTGTTCCTCTATCAATATCTCATGACCTTTGTGTCTAATAACTGAGTTGAAGTATGGTTTGACTGATATGAGTGTGGCTACTCTTGCTTGCTTTCTGATTCCATTTTCTTGGAATATAATTTTCATCCCTTCACTTTCTGTCTACATATATATTTGCCTGTAAGGTGAGTTTCTTGCTAGCAGCAAACTGTTGGGCCTTGATTTTTTTTTTAAAGAGAGAGTGAGAGAGAGAGAATATTTTTATTTTTAATATTTATTTTTTAGTTTTTGGCGGACACAACATCTTTGTTTATATGTGGTGCTGAGGATTGAACCCGGGCTGCACGCATGCCAGGCGAGCGTGCTACCGCTTGAGCCACATCCCCAGCTCCGGGCCTTGATTTTTAATCAGTCAGTCTTCATCTTTTAATTGGAACATTAAAACCATTTATACTCAGGGTTATTATTGAAAGGTATGTACTAGTTTCTGTCCTTTTGTTCCTGTCTGGTTGTTTTAAACCATCTATGTTTATTCTTTCTCTTTCACTCATTAGAAGTTTGATAGTTTACTGAATTAATAATATTAGATTCTTTCCTAATTCTCATTTGCTTATCTATTCTTTCAGTGAGATTTATTCTTTTTCCTGCTTTCATGATGCTGTTTATCATTCTTCCTCTTCTAAATATAGAATTCCTTTATTTATCTTCTGTAATGCTAGTTTAGTACTCATGAATTCCTTTAGTTTGTGCTAATCTTAGAAAATCTCTTTGGATTTGAAGAAGAATAACTTTTCTGGATATAGTAATCTAGATTGGCAATTATTTTCTTTCAGGATTTGAAACACATCATTCCATGCTTTCCTGATGTTTAGAGTTTCTGCTGAGAAATCTACTGTTACACTAATGAGTTTCTGTTACATGTGACTTGGTGCTTCTCTTGAAGGTTTTAACACTCTTTCTTTGTTCTATACTTTTGCAGTTTAACTATAATGTGTCTTTTCTGGTCATCTCTATTTGGAGTTCTAAATGCCTCCTGTACATGGTTTTCTTTTCTTTTTAAATATTTTTTAGATATTGATGGACCTTTATTTTATTCATTTAATTATATGTGGTGCTGAGAATAGTGTCTCACATATGGTAAGCAAGTGCTCTACCACTGAGCCACAATCTTTCCCAATATTTGGGAAATTTTCTACTATCTCACTGAATACGTTTTCTATTTTCAACTATTTATAGGTTTGGCCATTTAACTGTGTCCCATAGATCTTGTATATTCTGTTCATTTTTTTCTGTATTACTGTCTGAATGTGATAATTCATCAACCTTTGTCTTTAAGCCATGTTATCCTTTTTTTTTTCTGATTGATCTAATCTTGTGGTAAGGCTTTCCATTATTTTTTTTCTTTTTAAATTTGCTTTATTGAGCCTTCTGTTTCCCAGATTTCTTTTTGATTCTTTTCCATAATTTCAATCTCTTTATTGAATTGCTCTTTCATATTCTACATTGTCTTCCTTAATACATTCAGCTGTTTATTTGCATTCTCTTTAAACTCATTCTTTGTTTTTAATATAATTCTTTTGAATTCTTTGTCCTGAATTTTACCCACTTTGATATATCTGGAACCAATTACTGGAGAGTTACTAACTTTTGGAGGAGTCATATTGCTTTGTTTTTTCATATTTCTTGTATTTCTATGTTGAAATTTATGCATCGGTTCTTCTTTTATGTGAGGCCCTCCTTTAGGGAGATGCTGTACCCTGGGAAATCAGTGTGTTGTGTCGTGCTGATTTTAATTGAAAGTGACTGTCTTAGTGTAGTTTCCCTATGGCTTCTTTGGCTTTGATTAGTGAATTTTGACACAGTGAGTGCTAGTGTCAGAGTCTGAATGACCCACTTTTTCTGTAGGTCTCACAAGAGTGGAGAGCCCCTGGAAGTTCAGGCAGGGGTGTTGTAGACCACATGGAGTATGGGGGCGGTAGGGATGTGGTATGAGGTCACAGCTATCTGTACTAAAGGAGGGGAGCAGCGGTGTGTCCCATGTACACTCAACTCCAATGACTCTGAAATTTCCAAGACTTGGTTCTCTTGCATAAGGACACACCATGGCTTATTCCTTGCAAGCTCCTGCAGCTGGCTTCCTAAGTTGCCAGTCCTAAAGAAAAAGTAGTCTTCAATCACCCATTACAGACCAGTTTCACACTGAGTAGAGTTCTCAGCAGTTTTGTTTCAGAAGATGTCCCCCAGAGCCAAAGTAGCATTCAAGGCTTCTGGAGTGTCTCAGGGCTTCACAAACAAGCCCAAGAACAATAGCTGTGAGAATAGAGAAATTCACGACTGTGCCCGCTAGGACCTTCCCCAAGGGCTCTTCATAAGCTAGAAACATCATGGTCTTTTGGAGGCAGCAGTTTTGGGGATGTTGGCATATTCATGATCTGGACACTTCCCACGCTGCTCCTTATCTAGTGAAACATGCAAATTGTCACCAGTTCAGGTTCAGGATTTCTCCCTTATTCACAGCTCCCTGACGCTCACTGGACTAATTGAGCCAAATTGTCTTCCTTTGTTGTTCTAGACACAAAGTGAAAGAATGTTACATGGAGAATCATTTCCATCCAATATTATTCATCTTCTTCTTTTTTTTTTTTAATTTTTTTTTTTTTTTTTTAGTTCTCGGCGGACACAACATCTTTGTTGGTATGTGGTGCTGAGGATCGAACCCGGGCCGCACGCATGCCAGGCGAGCGCGCTACCGCTTGAGCCACATCCCCAGCCCAATTTTTCATCTTCTTTACAAGGCATTGAGAAATGCTATTATTATACTTCTTATTTTATAGTATATTCATAAAAGCATTCTTCTCATAATGTACTTAAAGACATGCTATCTTACTTGGAACTTTGTGAGCAATGACCTCATTTTCTATGTTGTTTCTTCATTTGTTGATTTGTACTTGTTTTTGTTATTTCACTATATCCCTTCTACTAGTTGCATACCCCAATTCTATTTTATCCTGCAAAATACAACTAAATAACATTGTCAATACTGGATCTACTTTCTCATCTCCTAGGCAATTCATGGGCCCTTCAACTCCCAGCTGTCTTCTCATGATTTATGTGTTTTTCTTTCAGAGCGTATTTTTCTGCATTTCTTAAGTCTTTTTTAAAAAATTCTTTCATACCTAACTTCTCTTTAATGTTTTATAGTTTCTTGTTTTTCTATGCTAGATTGGTTCCTTTAGAATAAACATTGAGCTGTGTGTTCTCACTTGACCTATTCCATCTACAAAGGTTTGAATCTCTAAAATGCTCTACATGGTTCTTTAGCAAATGTATCATTGTTGAGAGTTTTTCAGTTTAATCTATGTAGTTTGATCTTTTATTTTTACAGTTTATAAGTAGTTATTTTATATTCTGAGGTTGGTATATTTGACAGTTGAGGGATTAAGAGTCTAAATCTTAATCTTTAGCTAAATCTTAATCTAAAGCTTTAGTTTGCTGACTGTAATCAATGCTGGCTGATGTCTTGTGTGTTGAGTGAACGGTGGCAGTGAGCTCCTTCTTGTATGATTTTTTTAAATTATTGTTTTTTAACTGGAGATGGACATAATACCTTTATTTTATTTATTTTTATTGGTCCTGAGGATTGAACTGGGTGCCTCACATGTGCTGGACTCTACCACTGAGCCGCAGCTCCAGCTTTTCTTGTATGATTTTAACGTGAGGATAACCTGAGGTCTCACTTTAAGGATCTTTTTCTGCAAAGAACTGCACTGGCTCTGCTTCTAGTCATGTGAGGTGACACCACACTGAGTGGCCTTATTTTCCTTTCCATGAGTCTAAATTAAATGGAGAATCTCTAATTCATTTCCTTTAAGTTGTTGAAAACCTAAAGCAAATACTTTCATTTTCAGATTGCTATTGGCCTCTGTTCTTTGTTCACCTAAAATTTGTTAAGTGTTTCTAACTCACTTCCTTAGAGATTTCTCCTAGGACAAACTGTTCAAATTCAGGGATGGGATTGAAGTGATACTTATAAAATATTTTATCATTTATCGGGATAAAGTTATTTAAAGTATGCAATCCTCCATATTTTCAAGAATGGAAGTGTCACTTTTCATTTCTTTTTTTTATTCTTCTTTTTTTATTGGTTGTTCAAAATATTACAAATCTCTTGACATATCATATTTCATACATTTGATTCACGTGGATTATTATTATCTCTGGGATAGAATGAAGGAAGTTCTGAGGAAAGTTTACAGCATTGAGTGCCTACATTAAAAAAAAAAAAAGGTCCCAAATAAATAATCTAATGTTATACCTCAAGGTCCTAGAAAAGCAAGAACAAACTATTTCCAAAATCAGTAGAAGATAGGAAATAATTAAGAACCAAAAATGAATGAAACTGAAAATAAAAAACCAACAATACAAAGGACCAATGCAACAAAGAGTTGGTTCTTTCAAAAGATAATCAAGATGGATAAAACCTTAACCAAACTAGCCAAAAAGAGAAAACTCAAATCAACAATACTAGAAATGAAAAAGGAGATATCACCGCAGACATTTATGAAATCCAGAGAATCATTGGTAACTATTTAAAAAGTGTATACTGCAATAAACTGGAAAATCTAGAAGATACTGACAACTTTTTAGACACAGCTGACCTACCCAAATTGAACCTAGAGAATATAGAAAACTTAAACATACCAATATCAAGCAATGACATTGAAGCAACAATTAAAAGCTTTGCATGAAAGAAAAGTCAGGACCAGATGGATTCTCAGCCAAGTTTTACCAGAGCTTTAAAGAACTAATGCCAATCTTCAGCAAATTATTCCATGAACAAGAAAGGGAGGGAACACTCCCAAATTCATCCTATGAAACAAGTAGCACCCTGAAAGCAAAACCAGACAAAGATGCATCAAGGATAGAAAACTCTAGACCAATATCTCTGAAGAATATAGACACAAAAATCCTTAATAATATCAGCAATCTGTATTCAAAACACATATAAAAGATTATACACCATGATCCAGTGAGTTTCATTCCAGGAATGGAAGGTAGGTTCAATATACACAAATCAAAAAATGTAATTCACCACATAAATAGAATTAAGGACAAAAATTAAAAGATGATTTTATAGATGCAGAAAAGGACTTTGACAAATCTAGAACCCATTTATGTTAAAAACTCTAAAGAAACCAGGGATAGAAGGAACTCATCTCAACATTATAAAGACACTATATGACAAACCCAAAGCCAACATAATATTGAACACGGAAAAACCAAAAGTGTTTCCTCTAAAATAAGAAACAAGACAAGGATTTCCATTATCATTAGTTTTTTTTTAATTTTTTTAGTTCTAGGTGAACACAATATCTTTATTTTGTTTTTATGTGGTGCTGAGAATCGAACCCAGTGTCTCATGCATGCTAGGTGAGCGCGCTACCACTTGAGCTTCATCCCCAGCCCTAAATATAGTTCTTGAGAGCAAAAAATTCAGGCAAAAGAAGGAAATTAAAGGGATACAAATAGATAATTTGATTATCTCTGTTAGAGGATGATATGATTCTCCATGTAAAAGACAAAAACACAAACAACATCAACAACATTCCACCAGAAGACTTTTAGAGCTGATAAACAAATTCATCAAAGTAGCAGGACATAAGATCAACATACAAAAATTAACAACTTTCCTATACTACAACTACGAATCTGGTGATAAAAAATCAGGAAAATGATTCTGTCCACGATAGCTGCCCCCCCCCACCAAAATTGGGAATAATTCTAACCAAGGAGGTGAAAGACCTCTTCAATGAAAACTATACAACACCAAAGGAAAAAAATGAAAATGACATTCAAAGATGGAAAGACCTCCAATGTTCTTACAGTCAATGCAATCCCCATCAAAATACCAATGACATTCATCACAGAACTAGGAAAAAATAGTCCTAAAACTCTTATGGAAGAATAAAATACCTAGAATAGTGAAGCAATACTGAGCAAGAAAAGTGATGCTGGAGGCATCACAATACTTGACTTTGAATTATACACAGAGCTATAGGAACAAACAGCATGATATTAGTATCAAAACAGACTTGAAGACCAATGAAATAGAATAAAAGACATAGAGACAAATCCACATAGATACAGTCAAACAATCCTTGACAAAGGTGTCAAAGCGTATATTGGAGAAAAGACAGTCTTTTTAACAAATGATTTTGGGAAAACTGTATGTATATTAAAGCTAGATCCCTATCTCTCACCCTGCACAAAAATCAACTCAAGTGGATCAGAGACCTAAGAATTAGACTAGAAATACTGCAACTAGTAGAACAAAACATAGGCTCAACACACCAACATATTGGTGCAGACACTGACTTCCTTAATAAGAATCCTAAAGGTCAAAGAATAAAAACAAGAATCAATGAATGGAATGACTTTAAATTAAAAACTTCTGCACAGCAAAAGAAACAATTAGGAAGTGTGAAGAGAAAGTCTATAGAATGGGAGAAAATCTTTGCTAGATATTCCTTTTTTTTTTTTTTTTTTTTGGTACCAGAGATTGAACCCAGGGGTGTTTAACCACTAAGCTACATCCCCAGCCCTTTTTATTTTTTATTTAGAGATGCGGTCTTGCTAAATTACTTAGGGCCTTGCTAAATTGTTGAGGCTGGATTTGAACCACAATCCTCCTGCCTCAGCCTTCCAAGCTGCTGGGATTACAGGCATATACCAGTCAGTTATTCTTTCAACAAGAAATTAATATTCAGAACATATAAAGAACTAAAAAAAAATTAACACCAAAAAAAGAACAACACACAAATAAATAAGCTAATTAACTAAACAGACTTTTCTGAAAAGAAGAAATGCAAATGGCCAACAAACACATGAAAAAAATGTAAACATCCTTAGCAATCAGGGAAATGCAAATGAAAAACTATACTTATATTTCCTCTCACTCCAGTTAGAATGATAATCATAAAAAATACAAATAACAATAAATGCTGGTGAGGATGTGGGGAAAAAGCTATACTTATACATTGTTGGTGGGACTGTAAATTAGTGCAACCACTTTGGAAAGCAGTATGGTAATTCCTCAAAAGACGAGGAATGGAACCACCATATGACCCAGCTATCCCACTCCATGATATTTATCCAAAAGAATTAAAATCAGAGTACTACAGTGGTACATACATTCCAATGTTTAGGGCAGCATAATTCACAATATCCAAATTATAGAACCAGTCTAAGTGTCCCTCAAGAGATGAATAGAAAAAGAAAATGTAATATATATAGACATAAGGAGTTTTACCTAGCCATGAAGAAGAATGAAATCACCTCATCTGCTGGTAAATGGTTGGAAGTGAAATAAACACGTGCTAAGTAAAACAAGCCAGATTCAGAAAACTAAGGGTTGAATGTTTTCTTTCATATGCAGAAACTAGGAATTTTTTAAAAAGGGGGATCATATGAAAAGAACAGTGGCGTGAAGGAATGGAATTGTTGGGGAGGGAAATGACAGAAAGGGAAAGAGGAGGATCTGTGGATGCAATTGACCAAATTTATGTTATGTGCACATAACAATAATGCATCAATTAAAAGATTAATTAGTAGAAGGAAGTCCAATAGAGTAGTGGTAGGGGATGGGGGAAGGAGGAGGAGTGGGAAAAGGGGCAGTTCTGGGGATTGAAATGGAGCAAATTCTCTTATATGCATTCATGAATATGTCAAAATAAACCCCACAATTATGTAAAAGCATAACGCGATGAAGAATAAAAATAGAAAAGGAAAACGTTATTTAAGGCATTCCTTCTTTTTATTTTGTCTTTATCTTGCATTTGATAAAATCTAAAGTTTAGGTAATATATAAAGTAATAAGTTCATATCTAACTTGATGACTTCCTTCAATTGTTTTTTCTTTAATATTTTTTTTTAGTTGTTGATGGAATTTTTTTTTTTTTTTTGGACCAAGGATTGAACTTAGGGGCACTCCAACACTGAGTCACACCCTCAGCCCTATTTTGCATTTTATTTAGAGACTGGGTCTCACTGAGTTGCTTAGGGCCTGGCTAAGTTGCTGAGGCTGGCTTCAAACTTGGAATCCTGTCTCAGCCTCCTGAGCTGCTGGGATTACAGGCATGCATCACTGTGCCAGGTAATTCTTTTTTTATTAATACTTTTATTTTGTTTATGTGTGTTTTTTTTTAATGCGGTGCTGGGGATTGAACCCAGTGCCTCACGTGTGCTAGGCAAGCACTCTACCACTGAGCAGTTCTTAATCTTAAAGTTGAATTAGATACTTATTGTTTTCTTGCTTGCACTCATGTTCTTTGTGGATAACTGCAGTTCAAGTTCTTTAACTCAAGTTTTTGGATTTTTTTTCTTCCCATTTCCTTCTCTTTCCTCTTCTTGTCAGGACTTGGCATCTCTCACAGTGGTGAATGAATGGTCCCATGTTAGCCTTACCTACTTTTATTGAAATGCTTCTGATATTCGCTCTTGATAATGATGTTTGTAGATAGGAAATTACATCAACCTATTTGACATGTTTAATCATAAAATATTTTATTTGAGGATAGCTCTTATGATTAATATTTACCAAAACTTAGATTTTTACCAGAAGAACATCTCAGGAAAACAGAGAATCCAGTAAGTCACATGGGCTTTGCTGTCAGTCCCTTTTGCTTCAGACTGACCTCAGCATTTCTTGCTTCCTCCACGGGAACTCTTGTCTGCCTCCAGGGATCACCAGACAGGAAAAAAAAAAAAAAAAAAAAAGCCTCCACCAAACATTCTCATCTCTCTGGAGATGCTCATTAGAAAGTTGGGATTGCTTTTAGTAATTATTATGTAGGACAAAGTGTTTTCAAAATATCTTAAACCTCCCATGGGTGAAGTGTCATTGATGCTACAGGTAAAATAATAATTGCACTTCTGCAGAGAGATGAATTCAAAGGACCACAAACTTATATCTCAGAACTGGCTGCTCCCTGCACACAGTCTGTCCTGACCATCACCCTGAGCTCACGAGCCTGGCAGCAGGAAGACAGCAGGTGAGTTTTTATTTTGATCTGTAACAGAATCTGCAAGAGAAGGAAGTATGTTTCAAGACACAGTAAGCATTCCTGTCTAGAAAAGGGTCTAGAAATTGAACCAATTCCAAGCCCAGAAAGAAAGGAGGAAATAATTACTGAGTCATGGGCTAAAATGGTAGAGAAAGAAGGGAACTTCAAGAACATATGCTGGTTCCTGATAGTCCTTAATTTAACACAATCCTCTCTTTATGGTTACTGGCTTTTGGTGCATGAATCCACATAATTTATTTAAATTTGTATAATTTGGCTATCAAATTGCTGGATAGTTTATGTTTTCTATAAAAGTAAAGGACAACATTTCCAGGAACAGAAGAGGTATTTGTGTACATTTCTGTACTAATGTATCAGAAGTAGCTGATTGAATTATCTTCTATTCAGAAATTGTAAATATGGGGTCTTCACCACTTCTGGGCATATTATATACTTAATGGAAACAGTAACTGTGTAGTGACAACATATTTGGTATCTATTCATTACGCTTAGACTATTTTTCTTTTTAATTTCTTTTTATTTTTTAGCACTGGAGATTGAACCAAGGGATGCTTAACCTTTAAGCCACATCTTCAACCCTTTTTATCTTTTGAGATAGGGCCTTGCTAATTTGCTTAGGTCCTCACTAAGTTGCTGAGGCTGGCCTTGAACCTGCGATCAGCCTGCCTCAGCTTCCCTAGTAGCTGGGATTACAGGTATGCACCACCAGGCCCAGCTTATTTTTCTTCTTGATGCCAAGGAAGGAGCATCAAGGAAAGGTTACTTGATAAACTTAAGGGTTTTTTTTTTAAAGTTTTTTCAGTTGTTGATGGATCTTTATTTTTTTTATTTATATGTGGTGCTGAGAATAAGATTCAGTGCCTCATACATGTGAGGCAAACACTGCCACTGAGCCCCAACCCCAGCCCTGAACTTAAGTTTTTATTAGAAGAAAAAGACATCAGACTACAGCAGTTTTATGAATTGAATTATTTTGTGATTATTTTCTCTAGTTTCAAAAAATGTTCTAATGGCCAGGTGCAGTGGTGCATGCCTGTAATCCAAGGAACTCAGGAGGCTGAGGCAGAAGGATCACAAGTTTGAGGTCAGAAGTAGCAACTTAGTGAGATCCTAAGCAACTTAATGAGATCCTGTCTCAAAATAAAAAATAAAAAGGACTGGGGATGGGGCTCAGTGGTTAAGTTCCCCTGGGTTCAATCCCTGGTACCAAAAATAAAAAAGACATTCTAATGCCATTCCCAGGCTCAATGCTTGTATTAGTACTATCTAAATGCATTTTGTGAATAATTTTCAGAACCCCTGATTTTCTTTTCCATAATGGTTTCACATTTTAATATACTTAATAGTTCTGACATGAAAATAATTTTATCTTCTATTTTTACATTCACAAGTACTAATGCTCTGTATAATTTTTAAAAAATATTTATATTTTAATTTTAAGTGGATTTTTATTTTACATTTATGTGGTGCTGAGGAGCGAACTCAGTGCCTCAAGCATGGTAGGCAAGTGCTCTACCACTGAGCCACAACCCCCGCCCAATGCTCTGTATAATTAATGGTCATTTATTTTATCCTCTGTAATATAGCATCTCCTACTCAGTGTTTCATGTCATTTCATTGTGTGCTCCTTCTTGATGAAGACAGAATAAAGTCTCCTCTCTTAATTCCATCATGGAATCATTTATACATTCTGTAAATTCCATTCCCTCATTACAATTATTCATTCAGAATTATTCTAAAACTGCAGCCTCTATGTCGTACTGGAAGCTCTAAATCATAATGGATATTTTTCTATAATATAAGCAATTAGATTTAAATGATAATAGCCACATTCACAATTTTTTTAAAAAGTAAAAAAAATTATCTAAAAACAGATAAGTACAAACATTTAAAATGTATAAAGTATTAGAAAACATAGCCACATTCAAGGATTAGATAACACCCTGGTTAAGCACATTGTCAATTCCGGACTCTCCCTCTTATAGGGTGGTGGCTTAAGAAATGTCATTCATCTTACCTGTATCTAAAATCTCCACACTTATAGAGTGTGAATAATAGACACTTATTTCATAAAATTATTGTTTAAGTTATTTGTAAAATACTAATATAGTATATTTTTTAGTGGAGATACATACTACACATATGTATTTTCCTTTCTATAGGAAAGACTCTAGAGAAAATGGCTTTTGATAAGAAATATGGACTGAAGACAACACTAAGCAGGAAATATTGGATAACAGTTGCTCTAATAAAACAGACTTGATGTGCCCACGCAGAACCCTTTCACAGAAAAAGGGAATATCAGTCACTGAAAAATGACACATGGCCTCCAGTGATTTTGCAATAGGAATGATCTTCTTATTCCAGACCATAGTGGGAATCCTGGGGAATTTCTTTCTTCTATACCATTATACTTATTTGGAACTCACCAGATACACAGTAAGGCCCACTGATTTGATTCTTAGGCACCTGACTGTAGCCAACTCCTTGGTCCTGCTCTCTAAGGGAGTTCCACAGACAATGGCTGCTTTTGGGTTGAAACATTTCCTCAGTGATATTGGATGCAAACTTGTTTTTTATGTTCACAGAGTGGGCAGGGGTGTGTGCATTGGCAACACCTGTCTCTTGAGTATCTTCCAGGCCATCACGATCAGTCCCATGAACTCCTGGTGGGCAGAACTGAAACTTCAAACTCATAAATTCTTAGGCCCCTCCAATGTCCTGTGCTGGATCCTGAACCTGCTAGTAAGTATCATCATTCCCATGTGTGTGACTCACAAGTGGATCAGCAAAAACAACACAAGAAAAATGGATTTGGGATACTGTTATGGGGTAGTTGACAATGGAATCACACATATATTACACAATATATTTTTATTATCCTATGATGTATCTTGTGTGGGACTCATGATCTGGGCGAGTGGCTCCATGGTTTTCATCCTGTACAGGCACCAGCAGAGGGTCCAACACATTCACAGCACCAACCTGTCCCCCAGATCCTCCCCAGAGTCCAGAGTCACCCAGAACATCTTAGTCCTAGTGATCACTTTTGTATCATTTTACACCAGCTCCCACATCCTGATATTGTATATGGTTCTTTTTCATAATCCTAGTTGGTGGCTGGTGAGCACCTCGGCACTGATCACAGCTTGTTTTCCAACAGTCAGCCCCTTTGTACTCATGATCCGTGACTGCAGGATCCTCAGGGTCAGTTCTGCCTGCCTCAGAAGGAGTGCACCACTCCATACTCTGTTCACACAGATGTACATTTTACGTGGTGCGTCTTGGTTTTCATAATATGCAGGCATTCATTCTTTCATCGAAGGTGGTTAAACCCACATTATTGAGTAGTCACCTAAGAAAGAATGTATGAGCAACAAAGTGAGTCTACTTCTTAGGATTCATCACGTGGTAGGAACTAAATATTTTGCAAAGTGCTTTCAAAATTTTCATGATATTAAATGTTGCAGTGGAGCTGGGTGCAGTGGCTCCTGCCTATAATCTCAGTGGCTCTGGAGGCTGAGGCAGGAGGATCATGAGTTCAAAGCCAGCCTCAGCAAAGACAAGATGCTAAACAAATCAGTAAGACCCTATCTCTAAATAAAATACAAAATAGGACTGGGGATGGGGCTTTAGTGGTCAAGTGCCCCTGAGTTCAATCCCCAGTACCAAAAAAAACAAAAAAAACAAAAAAACCCAAAAAGTTGCAGCAGAGAAGTTCAGAAGACAACCTTTAATTTATAAAATGGAGCCTTTGATAATTTGGGGATAATGCAAAGCTTTTATGAGAATTTAACATTACAACCAACTAATTAAAAATGTTCTAGAATCAACTGGGAACACACATAAAAAGAATTGAATGAGGGGCTGGGGTTGTGGCTCAGCGGTAGAGCGCTGGCCTAGCACATGCAAGATGCTGGGTTCGATCTTCAGCACCACATAAAAATGAATAAATAAAAAATAAAGGTATTTTGTCCAACTAAGAAAAAAAATTAAAATAAAAAAAAGAAGAATTGAATATCAGAAAAGCCTGAGTGATAAACTTAGTCCAGAAAGAGAGAAGGACAACGAATGACTCAATAGCAAATGTCCTGTGATGGAGATGAAAGGGAAATCATGCATGAAATGCTGCAGGATCTCAAAGACCATGTCTTTTCAATGTACTTTAAAATGTATGTTTTTGGGGCTGGGGATGTGGCTCAAGCAGTAGCGCTCGCCTGGCATGCGTGCGGCCCGGGTTCCATCCTCAGCACCACGTACAAACAAAGGTGTTGTGTCTGCCGAAAACTAAAAAATAAATATTAAAAAAAAATGTATGTTGTTGTTTTTTTCCTGTGTTGAAGGAATGTAGTGTATTTCAAATTTTTTTCAGATATAATATACAAAATGACCTCAATGGAACAAAGTGAACATAAGAATCATATCAAGAGGTTTTAGTTAAAATTCAATTCACAGTTGATAAATATCAATGTTACAAAGGAACCAACTGGTTTCTGGAACCCTTTAAAAGTAGGCTATTCTTGGGTTGGGACTGTAGCTCAGTGGCAGAGCGCTTGCTTAGCGTGTATGAGGTACTGGGTTCCATCCTTAGCACCATGTAAAAATAAACTAATAAAATAAAGGCATTTTCTCCATCTATAACTACAAAAAAAAATAAAAATAAAAAAAGTAAGATATTCTGTATTAAGCAATGATCCCAACTGGCCTGTTCAGGAGAAAGAAGGTAGGCCCCATATCCTGAGCTTTGGGAAATGAGTCTGTAGCGGAGGCTTTCATTATTTATAAAGAAGCAATGGACAAGATGTGAAGGGATGAGGCTCATGATTCCATTTTTGTTGTTGTTGTTGTTGTTGTTACAGATAGACACAATACCTTTATTTTATTTATTTATTTTTATGAGGTGCTGAGAATGGGACCCAGTGCCTTGCACATGCTAGGCAAGCGCTCTACTACTGAACCACAACCCCAGCCCCTCATGATTCTGGGGTTTCTTTTTGTTGTTGTTGTTGTTTTGTTTTTTTTTAAAGAAGGAATAATTACTGCCAGGAAAGCCAAAGAAATTATTTTTTCATTGCCATGAAAAACCTTAAAATAATTGTGTGTAGCTATTATAAACATTATACCCAAACTTTAAAACTAGGTCAATATAAATTATGTATTTGGATATGAAATTAGCATATATATGTAGACAAAATGATTGAGAAGTGTTTATCTCAGAAATATAGGACATGCCAATAAGAAAATCAACTCATGGGGTTGGAGTTGTGGCTCGGTGGTATAGTGTTTGCCTAGTACGTGTGAGGCATTGGGTTCGACTCTCAGCACTTCATGCAAATTAATAAATAAATAAAAATAAATGAAGGTCCATTAACAACTAATAAAAATATTTTTAAAAAATTAAAAAATAATGGGCTGGGGATGTGGCTCAAGCGGTTACACGCTCACCTGGTAACACGCTCACCTGGCATGCACGGGGCGCTGGGTTCGATCCTCAGCACCACATAAAAATAAAATAAAGATGTTGTGTCCACCGAAAACTAAAAAATAAATTAAAAAAATTAAAAAATAAAATGAGACAACTGAATTTACTGAGTAAATCATTTTATTCCCCAATATATATTTATAAGTAAATTAACTTAGAAAATCTAAGAGAAAAAAAAATTCAAGTAGTAATAATGATGAAACATCAAGATAGAGGAATAAATGACAAAAATGATCAGTAAGAATGTTAAAAAATGCCCAGTAACCTTATTCATTAGGAAAATGCAAATCCGACCCATCATGAGATTTCACTTCTGCCTCATACCCACTCAGATGACTGTACTTAAGACAGAGCATGGGGGCAGGAATGGTAGTAGAATGAATTGGACATTATTACCCTGTATGCACATATGATTACATGACTTGCCTAAGTCTACATCATGTGCAACCAGACAAATGAGAAGTCATACTCCATTTATGGATGATGTGTCAAAATGCATTCTATTGCCATGTATAACTAATTAGAGCAAATTAACCCCCCCCAAAAAAAAAAGAAGACAGATAATACACAATATTGGTGAATATGTGAAGAAATTAGAATGTCCATGCAGTGCTAGTGAGTTATAAAACATTACAGCCACTTTGGAAAAACATTTGGCAGTTCCTCAAAAGTTTAACTTAGAGTTATTATAGGTCCATCAATTCCATTTTATTTTTTATTAAAAAATAAAATGAGTTGTCTCATTTAATTTTTTAATTTTTTAAAATTTATTTTATTGTATACACACAATAGAAATAAAAGCATATATTTAGGGGCTGTGGCTGTAGCTCAGTGGTACAGTGCTTGCCTTGCATGTATGGGCACTGGGTTCAATCCTCAGCACCACATACAAATTAAATAAATAAATAAATAAATTGAAAAAAGCATATGTTTATATAGTAACTTGTGTATAAGTGTTCATAGAAGCATCATTTGTAATAGAAAAAAAAAACAGTGGAAATGGTCATCGGTGGAGGAACAGATAAACAAAATGTGGTATTTTTATATAATGGAATGTCATCCAGCCAAAAAAAGAACACAGCATGATACAGGCTTCAACATGGATCAACAGTGAATATGTGATGCTCAATTAAAAAAGAAACATTAAGAGGTGATACAACATATGGTTGTATTTATTTATTTTATAATTTTGATAAAGATTTAATCCATAACATATTTATTTTTATTTCTTAAATTTATTTAACTGATACATTAAAGTGTGGGGAGCCATTCTGACACGTGATTGGGTGACTCCCGTTAAGGGCCTGAGGCGCTCTGGCTGTGTCGGAGTTATCCCTGATGAGAGAGCCCATCCGTGTGGGGGTGTGCGTAACCACTGACCCTGGAGACCCAATCACTGACCCTGACCTTGGAGTGCAGCCCCCCCTCAACCTTCATTGGATGGAATTCTCCCCTAAATCTCTTGTCCCCCCAAATAAAAGGCTGATCCCCGGCGTGTTCTCTCTCTCTCTCTCCTGCTAGCCCAGAGTAATCCTCGCTGCCCTGCTGGGCGGCTGGAGGCAGGGAAAAGAGGCGAGCCGTCTTGGACCTAGCATTAAAATAAGGTACTGTCTGTGTGTTTTATTTTGATCTCTTCTAACTAACTGAATGCCAGAACCTCATTAATGAAACCACTGCGCAGGCCGCGTGGTAGATTAAAGAGTCCATATTAATGGGTACCATATGATGTTACAACACAGGTATAATTCTTTTTTTTTTCTTCTAAGTTATTTATTTAAGCCATCTCCTGCCACAAAGGGATGGAAGATCAGTATAATGGCCATCATTTGATACAAGTAAGGTGAGATTAAGATTCCCTATACTGGGCTGGGGATGTGTCTCAAGCTGTAGCATGCTCACTTGGCATGCGCCGGGGGGGCTGAGTTTGATTCTCAGCACCACATAAAAAATAACATAAAGATGTTGTGTCCACTGAAAACTAAAAAATAAATATTAAAAAATCCCCCCACCCCCTCTCTCTTAAAAAAAAAAAAAATTCCCCTACTTTGAAGAATATTGGTCCAAACCAGTGCTGTGGTCCCCAGTGTCTGGGTAATGGTCCAGATGTGCTATTCATCTTCAGAGCCAGTTGGATGTGGATTCACATGAGTGAATCGGAATACAGTATGGTTACCATCTCCCCAGGGAAAGGGCTTGGTTCTGACGCTGAGAAGGAGATAGGTGATGGTCTTTCCTGCTCTCCATAGTGCGGCTTGAAAAAAGCATTCACCATGTCCCCACCCCCACCCCCACCACCTCCCCGGAGCTCCGAGAGGTAGGTGAGGGCCTTCCATGTGCTAGCTGAGCCCTGCTGGCGGTGGGCACTGCTCTCCATAGGCCACCCCACCTGTGGGCAAGACCGACCTACCAGCTAGAAAGCCAGGATCCAGACACAGCCAACGCCACCGTTTTGACCTGGATCCAACATGCATAATTCGGTATCTGTATAATACTTAAATCAGGTTCAACATATCTATCGCCTCAAACATTTATCCTTTCTTTCTTTCTTTTTTTGGTACTGGGGGTTGAATCCAGGGCCTCACTTGCTTCGCAAGGGCTCTACCACTGAACTACATCCCTACACCTTTTTTTATTTGACTTTGAGACAGGGTTTTGAACTTGTCATCCTCCTGCTTCAGCCTCTTGAATAGCCGGGATTACAGGCGTGCACCACCACAGTCAGCACATTTATCTTTTCTTTTTTGACAAAAATATTCAAAATTCTTCCACATCCTCAATAGCACTTACTACCTTTACTCTTTGTGATCACAGTCATTCTTACTGGAATGAGGTGATATTTCACCATGGTTTTGATTTGTCTTTCCTTGATTATTACTGATTTTAAGCATTTATTATGTACCCACTGGTCATTTGTAACTCCTTTTCAGATGGGTGTGGTCATATGACCAGTTTCTGCCAATGGAAGAACACATCTGCTGTATGCCACTTCCAGACACAGCCCATTTAGTTCTCCTCCTCCCCTTCCTCCTCCTCCTCCTCCTCCCCCTCCTCCTCCTCTCCCTCCCCCTCCTCTTCTCCCCCCCTCCCAACACAGATGGTGAGGAAGTCCTTAAGGACCGGGAAGCACACGGTTGAAGAACTTTGGGTTCTGAATAACCTCATGCAGAACTGCTGTTTGTCATATCCAACACCAACTCAGCAAAAAAATCCTGAAGACAAAAAGCAGTGCTAATCCATCAAATATTGTGAGGATGGTTCTTCAGCATAACCTAATTGATGGAAAAAACTGATAAAAAAACAAAAACCTTAATCATAGGATTAATTTAAATAGGAATACTTCCAGTACATTTAAATAACAAAAGTCAAATTGGACTTGTCATTTTTCTCTTGTATTTAACCTATTTTACTTCAAAGAAGACCACACAAGATGATTTCATTCTGTGCCTTATTTGAAGCCAGGGCTGTGGTTGTGGCTCAGTGGTGGAGTGCTTGCCTAGAATATGTGGGGCCCTGGGTTCCATCCTCAGCACCACATAAAATTAAATAGGTAAAATAAAGGGATTGTGTCCATCTACAACTAAAATAATAATTTTTAAAAAATGTATCGAGGCCAGACAGGCAATGTTATGTACACCTATAATTCCAGCAACTTGGGAGGCTGAGACAGGAGGATCCCAAGTTCAAGGCCAGCCTCATCAACTTAGTAAGGTCCTAAGCAACTTAGTGAGACCCTGTCACAAATTAAAAAATAATAAGGGCTTGGGATGCGGCTCAGTAGTTAAGTATTCCTGGGTTCAATCTCCAGTGTACCGCCCTCCCCCCAAAAAAAAGCTTAAATTAAGGCCAGAATAGTAGCAATATTTACAAAATATTTGCCAGAGAGAACTTTGAGATGTCATTTAAATTCCTTTATTCATTTTAAAAATACAGTACAGTAATTATATTTCTAGTAATAGTAATTCTAGTTATTTTTTTCTAAAATTTAACTCAACAAAAATTTTTTTTTGTGTGTGTGTGGTACTGGGGATTGAACTCAGGGCCTTGTTCATGTGAGGCAAGCACTCTACTAACTGAGCTACCTCCCCAGCCCAACAAAATTACTTTTATCAGGATTATTGTTTTTTTATGAAAATGATTTTGCTTTTTTAATGTACATCAAATTTACCAACTTCAGGTTTTGCTATTATAAATTTTCCTAAAGGACCATGGTTTTACCAAGTCAACTTTTCTGGGTCAAGTTATAAAAATCAGAATTTTCAAAAACATTTTTTTCTTTCTTTTTAGTTAATGATAAATTTTATCCTATTTCGTTCTTACAATCATCAGTTTTATTTTGTGTGTACCGTTTTCACAAAAATAATCATAAAGGATTTCAAAGGGATCCCTTGTATCAAAATGATAGTATCTAAGCATTCTGACTCCTTGATTTACAGATATTCAACTTTTTAAAAAAAATTTACTTTTTAGTTTTAGCCAGACACAATATCTTTATTTTATTTTTATGTGGTGCTGAGGATCGAACCCAGTGCCTCATGTGTGCTAGGCGAGCGCTCTACCACTTGAGCAACAACCCCAACCCATTATAGAGACTCAATTTTGACCTACAAATTTTGGAACATAGTGCTTTTGTAAAAGTCATTATGATCTTCCACTCCTACCCATCCTGTTTATGAAGATGTTCTTACAAGGTATAGGCAGATGAAAGCTTTCATGTTCCTTCAGTCATACTGGGAACCAAAAACAGGTTTTTAAATCATGCTTTGTAATGTAGAACTATTAAAGGAAACAATTTAGTCTGGAACTTGTTACAAACTGGCAAGGAAGCTTTTAGTCCAGACTATTGTAAGTAGAGGTCATGACCCTTGCAAAACATCCCAGAGGCTGAATCAACTATGAAAACAGAGAGTTGGGGATTTAGTCAATGTGCATTGTGAGGTGATCCATGGATGGGAAATTATGAAGAGAGACTTGATGAGCTATCTAGGGTATTCAGATACTTTCGAATCCAGCCTAACAAGATTCTGGTAGAGGCAGAGCAAACTAGAGTGAGGGAAAAGGACTTTGATCAGGTATCAATGGTAGGTGTATTCAGGTCTGTGGTGGATATCATACAATGTACATTTGGCCATGAGATGAGGAAACAAATTTGTTTCTATTCTCTGAGAACAGATAGTTCTCATCCCAAAGCCACTCTCACCCAACCTAGGTGCCAGATAACACCTCACTTTGGGAAAGGGTTTTCACACCTCTGTCCTTTAAACTTCGTAGACACTATCCTCCCTGGATCCTCGAATTCCCCACGTGAGATTCCCAATAAATGTGGATACCCTGGGTCCCCAAAATCTTGATGAGCTCTGTGTGTGTGTATGTGTGTGTGTGTGTCCTCTGGACATGCTGTGTATTCCCAGAACCTGTAATAAAATCATTCTTTATATAATGCTGTAAAACACTTGGTTTTAAGAAGCTAGCAGCTGAAAAGAAGTCATTATCAATAGAAATATCTAAGTTAGTGACACAAACATTCCATATTTAACTACAGTAATAGGTGCCATGTGTTATTATATCTAAATTAGTTTTGATATCAATGATTTGAAATATTAAGGGTTTGAGAAGTTTATGAAAGAAAAAGAAAATTTTTAAAGTAAGTAGGAATTTTATACAAAATTAATGAGTTACCTAAAAATGATTTGAAAATGCTCTTAAAAATCCCATGCATAACTACTCACTCCAGTTCTTTGTACCTATTTCCTCTGAAATTTTTCTGTATGCCCAAGAATCAATTTTTGTTCCTAAAAAATATATTTAATATTGTCTGTTCTAAAAATATATTCTTAATGTTTG
The DNA here is from genome assembly GCF_964194105.1 of Spermophilus citellus. Taxonomy (NCBI): domain Eukaryota; kingdom Metazoa; phylum Chordata; class Mammalia; order Rodentia; family Sciuridae; genus Spermophilus; species Spermophilus citellus. The sequence goes on along the minus strand of NC_138184.1, from coordinate 17,657,872 downwards.
CCATAAGAAAGTATAAAAAATCTTCTTTATAAAGCTTCTGTGAATGTTCATTAAAAGATTTTTGTATAGAGTTGTGGCTCAGTGGTGGAGCACTTGCCTAGCATGTGTGAGGTACAGGATTCAATTCTCAGCACCACATATAAATAAATAAATAAAATAAATGTTCATCAACAACTAAAAAAATTACATATATATAAAAATTTTGTATGAAAAATATATTTTTTTTACTCTAGAAAGTATGTAGGAGTGCAATTGCTGCGTCAAAGGGTAGTTCCAAGTTATAGTTTTTCTAATATTCTAATTACTAGCACATTCTAATTATGTAAATTAATGGGTTTCACTGCAACATTTACATACACAAATTTTGTTTTATTAGAAATTATAAAACTATTCTCCAGACAGTCTCATTCCCATCAATAATGAATGAGTGGTCCAGTTTTTCCACATTCTCTCTGCATTTTATTTTATTATTGATATCTCCTTGTTGCTTTAGTATATATTTCTGTAATGGTCACTGATGTTGAACATTATTTCATGTGCTTAAAGACATCTTCAGGGCCGGGGGCTGTGGCTCAGTGGTAGCCTACTCGTCTGGCATGTGTGAGGCACTGGGTTCTATCCTCTGCACCACATAAAAAATAAATAAATAAATAAATAAATAAAATAAAGGTATTGTTTCCATCTACAACTAAAAAAAATTTTTAAAAAGACATCTTCGGGCTGGGGATGTGGCTCAAGCGGTAGCGCGCTCGCCTGGCATGCGTGCGGCCCGGGTTCGATCCTCAGCACCACATACCAACAAAGATGTTGTGTCCGCCGAGAACTAAAAAATAAATATTAAAAATTCTCTCTCTCTGTGTCTCTCACTCTCTCTTTAAAAATAAAATAAATAAAAAAACATCTTCATATTATTTTGGTGAAAGATCTATTCACTTCATAGTTGTATTGTTGATTTTCTTCTTTTTGAGAGTTCTGTTTATATTCTGGATCCTTGTCTTTGGCGGATGTGTGAACATATGCAAGGAAATAACAAGTTTTATTTCTTGGGCTGGGGATGTGGCTGAAGCGGTGGCGTGCTCGCCTGGCATGCGTGCGGCCCAGGTTCGATCCTCAGCACCACACACCAACAAAGATGTTGTGTCCGCCGAGAACTAAAAAATAAATATTTAAAAAAAACCAAGTTTTATTTCTCAGCAAAGAAAGTATTAGCAAATACTTCCTCTCCTTCTATTGTTTCCCTTTTCATTTAGCCAGTGTAATTAAAATATCTATAAGAAGTACAAATTCCACCTCAAAATGTGAAAGAAAATTGAAGTAGTTCAGAATACTAGAAACACTGAATATGTGGAACCTTCGTCTGATACATAGTGACTTGCCAGCCCTTGGTCACACAGCTTCATTCTGCCCAGTGTTACACTGGAGGAGGAGCCTGATTCAGGTCTAAACTGGAAGATGGTGGCTAGCAAAGTGGCTTTCTTGTTCCTCCCCTGACTTATGTCAAATATTATGAGAAAATAAATAGCAAACAGTCATGTCTTCATGATGAACAGCTCTTTTATGTTTAAATTTAACTCATTAAACCCAAAGAGCCTCTTTACTCATCCCTCCCTATCATTTTTTTCTTCTAATAGCTGATTTGTCCAAGAAGCTATACTTTGACTATTTTTTGGGGGGGTGGGTACTGGGGATTGAATTCAGGGGCACTAGACCACTGAGCCACATCCCCAGCCCTATTTTGTATTTTATTTACAGACAGCGTCTCACTAAGTTGCTTACTGCCTAGCTAAGTTGCTGAGGCTGGCTTCTAACTTGCCACCCTCCTGCCTCAGCCTCCTGAGCCATTGGGATTATAGGTGTGCGCCTCCATGCCTGACTTATACTTTGATTCTTAAAGGAGAGATTAAGAAACATATGCATTTATTGGGCAAATCTTGTCACTTCATGGTGCTAGAGCTAGAAAAATGAGTAAAGATAATTCTTATATAAAGGAGATTCACCCACAAGTTTTTATTTAACACCTCTAAGTGCCTAGCACCAAGCAACCAATGAAGAAGTATCACTTTAAGCTTTGGAATAATACATACAAACACAGAAGAGAGGCAAGATAGGCATTGGTGGGAAACTGAGGGAACGTGAGGTTTCCCAGTATAAGTCATGATTGAGTGGTTGGTGGACCCCTTTAATAAAGTTGTCTTTCCAGTATCTTAGATAGATAGTCTCTTAAACCTTGGACAACTGCATGTGAAGGTCACTCTGTGAACAACCAGGTCTCTCTGGGATAGATGTGCTATCAAGGATTAAACAACGAACTATGGTTAGATGTTTATAATCATCCTTCTTTTTAAAAAAAGCAATCATAGGATAAAACACTATCATCTGGATGGAATGCAACCTTTGTTTCTCACTGGTATCAGTTTCTGAATTTCCTATTCTATTCCAAATCATTGCTATCTGGGGGCCAGATCCATGATAATGCACTTGTTTAGCTTGAACTAATAAAACTGATAAAGTCAGGCAGAGCATGATTCCCTTTATCAGTCTTTGTTATGCAGGATTTTCCAGCTCTTACTGTACATGAATGCATGGTTGTATATGTAGTTTCTTTAATCCTGGTCCACAGAGCTGTTGGTGCATCCAGATGTGGTCCCTAAACAATCCCTGTGGCCCAACCTCATAGATGCTATTGACCTGCTGATAGCACATATCTTTGTCCATTCATTCATTGATGACACTTAGATTGGGGGAACCAATTCTGGCAATATCTGTGTTACATCTATGAACATGAATGCATGACATCCTAAATCAGTTATGTGGTTAACTGTGTCAAATGATTTATTGAGTCTGGATTTCACTTGCATTCTTGGTACAAAGCATACTTGATTATAACACAATATTTTAGAGTTTTGACACAATGTTTTCTAAAGTTTAAAATTTTTACTTTTTAATTCACATATCCTATTTCTCTATAATATTCTGTATGGCTTAATCAAGGCAAAGTTCTCATATCACCCTTCCTAAAAGATATTGAGGGGCTGGGGTTGTGATAAAGCACTTGCCTAGCAAGCATGAGGCACTGGTTTGGTCCTTGGCACCATGTAAAAATAAAATAAAGCTATTGTGTTCACCCACAACTAAAAAATAAATGTTTTTTTTTAAAAAGATATTGAGATGATTGACTACAATTCTTCAATAATTTTAAGTAGCATGAGTTTATCCAATTAGTTTATTAGTAGAATTTTCTTCTGGACTCTGAATTTTGTGCTTTGTGTGTGTGTGTGTGTGTGTGTGTGTGTGCGCGCGTGTGTAAGGATTATTTTATATGTGTTCCATTCCTTTATGGATATTGTTGAATTTAGAATCTCTACATCTGTGGGATGAAGTTTGATAAGATACATATTCCAAGAATATACACACAGAACACATACACACAGAGACATATATTATATACTATATATACATGTATATGTGTGTGTGTGTGTGTGTATATATATATATATATATATATATATATATATATATATATATATATAATCTACATTGCATGTTCATTGCATTAAATTGAATAAATTTGTCTATTGAATAAATTTGTTTTCTTGTATCAATTTAGTACTTCAAAATTTTTTTTTTGCCTTGACCCCCGTTGGCACATCCTTCTCAAGCACTTTGTGGGACTCAATTTCTCTATTCATAACTAAATCATACTTTAAATCAGAGACTTTTGGGCTAATGGTAAAAATGGATTTTCAGGGACTGGAGCTGCAGCTCAGCAGTAGAGCTGTTGCCTAGCATGTGTGAGGCACTGGGTTTGATCCTCAGCACCACATAAAAATAAATAAAGAAAATAAAGGTATTGTGTTCATCGACAGCTAAAAAAAATAATAATAAATTTTAAAAAAAACACCCTGATTTTCAGCTAAAGAACATCTAAGGGAATTTGAGAATCCAGGCAGAACTTTGAGCTTTGCAATTCCTACTGTTTCAGACCTCAGCTTTCCACTCTCCATCTACATGAGTCTCTGTGTGCCTCCAGGGATTGTAGAAAAGAAGAGCCTCCTCCAAACACCCTCACCTCTCTGTAGATGCTCAGGAGAAAGCTGTAATTATTTTTGCTAATTGGTGCCTGGGACCAAGTTTTCCAAAAACATCTTCAGTTCCCCAAGCGTGAGCTGTCATTATCATGACAACTGAAATGATAACTGCAGTCCTGTGGATAGGAGAGGCCACAGTATAACAACCCATGTCCCAGACCTGGCTGCCTCCCTCTGCGCTTGGTGGCGATGCTGATGATTATCACTCTGTGCCCACCAGCCTGAAAACTGGAAGAAGTGGGCATTTTATATTTGGGTCTGCAAGTCAGAGTCTGCAAGAGAAGAAAGCGTATCAGGACACAAAGTAAGTCATCTTCTAGGCTGAAAACTAATGATTTCCAGAATCATGTTAGAAGGGGGAAATAATTACTGTTATGGGCTGAACTTGTGGAAAAGGAATAAAGGCCCAAGACCATAAGCTGCCCCTTAACCACTCTTAATTTAACTTAATGTCATACAGTTTGTGGTTGATTTTCAATGTGTGAAGTTTTATTGTTCAAAATGTTCTAGTATACTTAAGAAATTAATCTGCTAGCTCTTTAATTATTCCTGAAAAAAAAATTAAGGTCAAGACCAGTAGGATTAATAGATATTTCTACAATACCCCTGTGCCAGTAGTAATGTATGAGATGTAGCTGACTGAATTACCTTATTTGGTTTAAAAATGATAAATTCAGGATTTCTTTTTGTAGATGTACACCATGCCTTTATTTTATTCATTGTTTTTAATGTGGTGCTGAGGGATTGAACCCAGTGCCTCACATGGGCTAGGCAAGCGCTCTACCACCGAGCTACAACCCCCTCCCCAAATTCAGGATAGTTTGAATCCACTCTGGCACAAGACAGTGATTTTGTGTTGAAAGGAAATACCTCGCTACTTGGGACTGCTTTACTTCTAGAAATCAGGGAAGGAGCATCCAGAAAAGGCAACTTTATGATCTTAGATTTTCATATTACAAAAAAAAAAAAAAAAAGGAAGAAAGAAAGAAAAGGAGGGAAAAGTCATAGATTTCAACAGCTTTCAGAATTACATTAGTTTTTGATAATTTCTTTCTTTTTTTTTTTTTTTTTTTTTTTTTGTGGTCCTGGAGATTGAACCCAGGGCTTTGTGCATGCAAGGCAAGCACTCTATCAACTGAGCTATATCCCCAGCCCTGATAATTTCTCTTAAAAAAAAATTCTAATGACATTGCTAGGTTCAATACTCAGCTGAGAACTTTGAAATTTATTAGCGAATTAGCGAAATTTATTAGCCTATCTTCACTTCTCCTTTTGCATAGTAAGCTCATGTTTTAAAGAATTCTGACACTGAAATAATTTCATTTAACATTTCTGCATTCACAAATAATCCCTCCAATTAATGGTAATTTAGCTTTTCCTTTTCAACATTTTATCTCCCACTCTCCCTAAAGTTTCATGTCCCACTGCTTACTTAACATATTTATACTCCTGACAAAAAAAATTTTTTTTTCTGGCCTCCCACATTCTAGGAAAGTGTTCTACCACTGGGCTATATCCTCAACATTTTTCCTTTTTATTTTATTTTTTAAAAAATATTTATTCTTAAGTTTTAGGTGGACATAATATTTTTATTTTACATTTATGTGGTGCTAAGGATCAAACCCAGTGCCTTGTGCATGCTAGGCAAGCACTCTACCACTGAGCCACAACCCCAGACCCCTTTTTATTTTTTTTAAATTTTGTCACAGGATCTCACTAAATTGCCCAGGCTGACCTTAAACTTGTAATCTTCTTGCTTCAACTTCCAAGTAGCTGGGATTACAGGTGTGCATCACTATGCCTGGACGTCTTAATTAAGATGGAGAAGAGTCTCCTCTTTTAATTCCAACATAGAATCATTTGGGCATTCATTAGATTTCACTTGATCTTCCATGAATATTGTTTGAACATCAATCCCAAATCAGGCAATCTATATTCTAATTGGCCCTCTGGTTCATGACAGGAGATCATTGCCAATGAAAGTTATATTTAAATGAAAATTTGCTAAAATCATAATGTGTTCCAGTATAATCATTCTGTTAAAAAAAAACTGACATGATATACCAAAAAAAGAAAATGTATGAAGTATTGTAAAAAAATAACTATGTCTGAGGTTGAGATCCATAGTGGTTATGTCTCTTATAAGGTGGTGATTTTACAAGTCAGTCAGCTTTCCTGTGCCTGAGATGACCTCACCTGTAAATTCTTCAAAGAATTGCTCTAAATATTATATGAAAAACATTAATGTAATTCTCTTACTGTGAGAATGTTTTTCTTCCTATAGAAAATCTCTTGGAGAAAGAAAAATGTGCATTAATAAGGAATGTATGGGTTGGAAACAAGAAGTATACGGTGGTGGATTTGAGTTCCCATAATAAAACGGATCTCATGTTTCCAGGCAGGATCATCTTGCCCTGAATGAGAATATCCATCATTGTAAATGTCAGATGGCTTCCAAGCATTTGGCAATAGGAATAATCTTCTTATTCCAGACCACAGTGGGACTTATAGGAAAAATCTTCTTTCTTTCCCATTATAGTGTCCTTTATTTTACCAGGTGCCGAGTAAGGCCCACAGACTTGATTCTCAAGCACCTGACCATGGCCAACTCCTTAGTCCTGCTGTCTAAAGGAGTCCCACAGACAATGGCTGCTTTTGGATCGAAACATTTCTTCAGTGATATTGGATGCAAACTTGTGTTCTATGTTCACAGAGTGGGCAGGGGTGTGTGCATTGGCAGCACCTGCCTCTTAAGTGTCTTCCAGGCCATCATGATCAGCCCCATGACCTCCAGGTGGGTAGAGCTTCAACTACAAATTCCCAAATACATTGGGTTCTCCAACATCCTGTGCTGAATCCTGAACATGTTGGTGAATAGTTTTATCCCTGTCTTTGTGCCTGGAAACTCAAACAATAAAAGCAAAACAAAGAAAAAGGAATTGGGATTCTGTTCTGCAATAGTCAGTAACCAAATAACAGGATCCCCAGTGACCGCACTATGGTTAGCCTATGATGTTTTGTGTGTGGGATTCATGATCTGGGCCAGCAGCTCCATGGTTTTCATCTTACATAGGCACAAGCAGCGGGTCAAACACATTCTCACAGTACCAAACACTCCCTCAGATCCTCCCCTGAGACCACAGTCACCCAAAGGATCCTTGTCCTAGTGAGCACCTTTGTATCATTTTACACCCTCTCTTCCCTGTTTTTAATCTTTTTGTCTTTTTATGATGATGCCAATGAATGGCTAGCAAACATCTCTGCACTAATCCCTGCTTGTTTCCCTACAGTCAGCCCCTTTATTCTCATGAGCAATGACCTCAAAATATCTGGGTTCCACTCATTCTGTTGTGGAAGGAATAGAGCAGGCTAAGATGGTCACAGAGCATTACTTAATTTTTAAAAAATTTTTAGTTGTAGATAGACACAATACCTTTATTTTATTTATTTTTTATTTTGTGGTGCTGAGGATGGAATCCGGTGTCTCTAGTATACTAGGCGAGTGCTCCCTCACTGAACTATAACCCCAGACCCCAGAGCTATAACTTTTTAAAAATTTTTTTTAGTTGTTGATAGACCTTTATTTTATTTATTTATTTTTATGTGGTGCTGAGGATCGAACCCAGTGCCTCATGCATGCTAGGTGAGCACTCTACCACTGGGCCACAACTCCAGCCGCCCTACCTCCAGAGCTATATTTTTGATATGATTTTTGTCTTGGCATTTTCCTGTAATGTGAAGCTATTTCTTCATTCTTTTATGTAGTGCTTTAAGCACCCAAGATGTTCACACTAGAGAGAATGTAAATGATAGACCAAGTCTCTCCTTTCATTGGATTTATCATGAACTAAGAATGTAAAGTACAGACTAAAGATTTTGCAAAATGCTTTTATAATCTCTTATTAAATTGCAAGAGAGAAGTTTAAAGTCTAAGAATTTGTGAGAAAAATGGGTTTTCTAAGCACTTTGTAAACATAGAAATATTATCCAAGTATATAACTTTAAATTGATCACCTAAAATTGTTCTGAAATTAACTGGATACAAAAGTGTAAATGAACTTAAATAAAATAGAAGAGCCAGAGTTTGATCAGTCAAGAAACCTAGATGCCCTTCAATAGATGAATGGATAAAGAAAATGTGTTATATATACACAATGGAATATTACTCAGCATTGAAAGAGAATAAAATTATGGTATTTGTAGGTAAATGGATGGAGTTGGAGAATATCATGCTAAGTGAAGTAAGCCAATCCCCAAAAAACAAAGGCTGAATGTTCTCTCTTATAAGTGAATGCTGATCCATAATGGGGGGGACATGGGAAAAAAATGGAGGCAATTTGATGGGTCAAAGGGAGGGAGAGGTGGAGAGGAGGAATGGGGAAAGGAAAGATGGTGGAATGAGATGGACATCATTACCCTAGGTACATGTATGACTGTACATGTGGTGCAACTCTACATCATGTACAGAGAAATGAAAAGTTGTGCTGCCATTGTGTACAATGAATAAAAATGAATTTTGCTGTCATATATACCTAATTAAAATAAACAAATTAATTTAAAAAAAAAAGAAATCAGGCAGAGGGGCTGCAGTTGTGGCTTAGTGGTAGAACGCTCGCCTAGCACGGTTGAAGCACTAGGTTTAATCCTTAGCACCACATAGAAATAAATAAATAAAGGTATTGTGTTCATTTACAACTAAAAAGAAAGCAGGAAGAAACATGAAGGCTCTACAGGAGTATCCTGGGTTGGAGCTGGAGGGGAAATCATGTATCAGATATTGGGGGATATCAAAGACCAGGTTAGCTGGGCATGGTGGCTTATGCCTGAAATCCCAGCTGCTCAGGAGACTGAGGCAGGAGGATCATGAGTTAAAAGCCAGCCTCAGCAATTTAATGAGGCCCTAAGCAGCTCACTGAGACCCTGTCTCAAAATAAAATATAAAAAAGGCCTGGGATGTGTCTCTGTGATTAAGAGGCCTTAGGTTCAATCCCCTGTACCAAAAAAGACCAGGTTTTACCTTAAATCTAAGAAATTTAGCCATTTAAAATATGTGACATTTGGGGAGTAGGTGAGAGAGAGGTACATTTAAAAAATATTAAAATAGACAATGACCTGGATGGGACAAAGTATCCGCAAGAATCACATAAAGAAGCTTTAAATTCAAATTGTAGCTCATAAACACGAGAGTTATAAAGAAAACCTACAGGGGCTGGGGATGTAGCTCAAGCGGTAGCGCGCTCGCCTGGCATGCATGCGACCCGGGTTCGATCCTCAGCACCACATACCAACAAAGATGTTGTGTCCGCCGAGAACTGAAAAATAAATATTAAAAAAATTCTCTCTCTCTCTCTCCTCTCTCACTCTCTCTTAAAAAAAAATTGTTTAAAAAAAAAAAAAGAAAACCTACAGGTTTTTTCGAGTCAGTCTTTGAAATAAAACAGAATATTCTTAAGCAATAATCTCAATTAATGTGTTCAAAATGAAGCATCTGGGGGCTGGGGCTGTAGCTCAGTGGCAGAGCATTTGCTTAGCACATGTGAGGCACCGGGTTTGATCTTCAGCACCACATAAAAATAAACAAATAAAATAAAGGTATGCTGAGACCCTTTATAAAAAAGGGCTGGGATGTGGCTCTGTGATTAAGAGGCCTTAGGTTCAATCCCCTGTACCAAAAAAGACCAGGTTTTACCTTAAATCTAAGAAATTTAGCCATTTAAAATATGTGACATTTGGGGAGTAGATCCCCAAATGTCACATCTACAACTACAAAAAAAAAAAAAAAAAAAAAAAAAGAAGAAGCACCTGGTGGACCTCATATTCTGAACCTTGGGAAATGAATGTTCAGTGGAATCAATCACTGTCCAGGGAAGGGTGAGACAAGATATCTGGGCATAAACTTCATGTTTCCATTTGTTGAGGGGAATAATGGTTGCTCTGAAACAGCCAATGAAGAAATATTTGATAAAATCATAAAACATTTTTTTTTTATCATGATGAATAACTTCAAGACCTTTTGTGATTTGTGAGAAAAAGCACATGAGAAACATGGAGGAATCAGATATTTGAACAATAAACAAGCCTGACCTAGAGGCTGGGGATGTGGCTCAAGCGGTAGCGTGCTCACCTGGCATGTGTGCGGCCCGGGTTCGATCCTCAGCATCACATACAAACAAAGAAGTTGTGTCCGCCAAAAACTAAAAAATAAATATTAAAATCTTTCTCTCTCTTTCCCCCTCCCCCATCTCTCACTCTCTCTTTAAAAAAAAAAAAAACAAAAAAAACGAACAAACAATAAACAAGCCTGACCTAACAGCTATCTACTGAATATGGGTGTTACATCACGTTTCTCAGCACATATGGAAAAAAATTTTAAATCATTGTAGAGAATAACTTTTCTACCCATTTCCATTTTTTAAATAGTTCATTAAAGAATTTAGAATATTAAAATCTCTAAAAAGCTGAACAGTATTTTATTAAATAATTATAATTTTTAAGGTAAAGAAATGAAAATACTCCATTTCAAAATTTTGTACCATAGTTGCTCCTCAAATTGGAAGAGTTCAGCATGGTGACACACCTGTAATCCTAGTGACTCAGGAGGTAGAGGCAGGAGGATCATCATTTCAAGGCCAGCCTCAGTACCTTAGCAAGACCCTAAGCAACTGTTATGGTTTGGATTCGAGTTTTCCCCCAAAAGTTCATGAGTGAGACAATGCAACAAGGTTCAGAGAAGAAACAATTGGGTTATGAGAGCCTTAACCTAATCAGTGAATCAATCACCTGGTGAGATTAAGTGGTAACTGAAGGCAGGTGGGCTGTGGCTGGAGGAGGCGGGGCATTGGGGGCATGGCTTTGGGGTATATATTAGTGTCTGGTAAGTGGAGTTGCTGTCTCTGCTTTCTGATCATGGTGAGCTGCCTCCCTCCACTAAGCTCTTCTGACATGATGCTCTGCCATGATGAATGAAGCCTGCTGTCTGTGCATTGAGACCTCTGAAACTGTGAGCTCCCTCGTAAGCTTTTCCTCCTCTATCATTGTGCTGGTCAGGTCCTGTTAGTCACAGCCCCAAAAGTGCTGACCAAAACAGCAACTCAGTGAGATCCTGTCTCAAATAAAATACAAAAAAAGAACTGGGGATGTAGCTCAGTGGTCAGGTGCCCCTGAGTTCAATCCCCAGTACAATAAATAAACAAATAAATAAATAGGTATGTGTCTATCTATAATTAAAACATTTTAATAATAAAAAATTAAAAGCTAAATGCAAATAATATGTAATAGTAAAGTATAAGTTAGAACAAGTATTACATGAAAGAAAATTAAAAAGAATAAAATGTATTGAAAGGGTAAAGTTTCTAAGCTGCAAAGCCTGAATTAAAATGTAAAAGACCAGGCATTGTAAAGTTTCTAAGCTGCAAAGCCCGAATTAAAATGTAAAAGACTAGGTATTGTTAAGTTCCTCTGCTACACCCAGAACCTGAAATTCCTGAGATAGTTAAGACAATGCCCTACTGGCCATTTAGCCCAGGGCCCTGTGCAGTTTGTCACAGGGCCAGAACCAATCAGTTTGAATGTGTACCCTGCTTAGGAGTGACCAATCACCCCCGCCCGACCTGTTCATGCCAATGAATGTGCTAATCATGTCTCAGAGTTGTTTTTCAATTTTCCCAAGCCTCATGATGATTTGTTCTGACGTATGCAAAGCCACCCCCCCTCCCCAAAAAGTGTACTTAAGCTCTGCTTGACCTCTGCTCTGGGCTCTGGGCTGCTCTATCTTCCTGAGTGAGCCTGGAACCTCAGCATGCTGAATCAATAAATCCCCTTATGCCAATTGCATGAAGCCAGTCTCTTGTGTGGTCTCTTCCTCCAATGCTTCTCCTGACCCTTACATTATAATAAAATATTGCCAAAATGTGGGACTTCCAAAATATAAAGAATAAACAGTATTTAAAGCTAGTGATATAATAATTTAAATGTATAGGGACCAATATAAAAAACTTATAGTAGGGCTGGGGATGTGGCTCAAGCAGTAGCACGCTCGCCTGGCATGCATGCGGCCGGGATTCGATCCTCAGCACCACATACAAACAAAGATGTTGTGTCTGCCGAAAACTAAAAAATAAATATTAAAGTTCTCTCTCTCTCTCGCTCTCAAAAAAAATTTAAAAACTAAAATTGTAAGGGTCAGGCGAAACGTAGGAGAAAGAGACCACGAGACTAGCTTCATGCAATTGCAAGGGGGATTTATTGGATCCGTTCCAGCGCGCTGGGACTCTGTGCTCACTCAAGAAGGGAGAGCAGCCCAGAGCCCAGAGCAGAGGTCAAGCAGAGCTTAAGTACACTTTTTGGAGAGGGTGGGGGGCTTTGCATACATCAGAACAAATCATCATGAGGCGCGGGAAAATTGAACAACAACTCTGATACATGATTAGTCCATTCATTGGCGGGAACAGGCTGGGCAGGGGTGATTGGTCACTTCTAAACTGAGTACACATTCAAACTGATTGGTTCGGGCCCTGTGACGAACTGCACAGGGCCCTAGGCTGAATGGCCAGTAGGGCGTTGTCTTAACTACCTCAGGAATCTGGGTGTAAAAGAGGAACTTAATAGTACCTAATCTTTTACATTTTAATTCAAACTTTCCAGCTTAGAAACTTTACCCTTTCATTCCCCACTCCTTTTTCTGACTACTTTTAATCTTAAAAGTAATGAATATTGGGGAGTCTCATTTTTCATCTCTGTCGGTGGAGCATATTGCCTTCTGATTACCATGGGTTGTCCTGTGTTTCCTGGAATCATTTTTAGCATGGCCTCCATTTTAGATTTCACTCGGTATTAGACCCTGATTTATCTAACTACACTGACTACCTAACTTTAAATCTGGCTTCATTCCCCCCTCTAATTTGGGAACTCCTTACTGCTGTGAGGAAGGGGGACGAAGAGGATCTCTCTGGCTTCTTCAGGCTGAAAAGGGACGGTGTGGGGCAAGCAGTTTGGAGTCCCCCTTAGAAATATCGGGTCTATCGAGTGGTCCATGCTAAAAGTCCAATTGAGAAGTAATAGGCTGGAGGGCCATTCGAGTGGTAGGTGGTCTATAAGAGAAACAAGAATTCATTAGTACTGGAACCATATTGATGCAGTAATAAATGCCACAGCACAGGAATATGCCAATGAGTATAATGACCAAGACAAAGATTAACAATGTTTTCCATCAGGCAGTACCAGGAACTAAGAGCTAAGATATTGTTTTCACAACAAAGTTGCTGAGGACATGGCTTCCATCTGAGCATGTAAATCTTCAAGGATATTTGTCACATTGTCAGAAATGTCAGGGATGTCAACACAACATTTAGGGTTACAGATGTCTTTTTCCTTAAGATATAGTCTAATAATCTAATGCCATCTGATCTTTCAAAATTCTTTGCTAGTATGACCTCTGTGTCTAATAGAGAAATCTTTAATTTTGCTACTCAGGGCTGGATAACCATACTAGCAAAACATCAAGCCTACCTGCGTTGGTTAGAAATAAAGGCCTTAGACTAAAATTACTCTAGCAGTCCCTTTGACAGTTATCAGGCATTTCAGTCTAAGAATCTCTTTTGTAGCCTCCAGTCTACTCATTTATGGAAGTTACATTTAACTATTATTATCATTTAAGATGTCCAGGAACAGCTGTGCTTTGGCTTTGACTGTCTTTGCTAAGTGTTTAAGATGAAGCAAGTCAAACTGACTTCTGTTTCTACCTATTGTTAACAGTCAGCTGAGTCTCTGGGAAGTCCTCGGGAATTTCACAGCAGCTTAGTGCCATTTGCGCTAGGATGGGTCCAGGCCTTGCTTGACCATACGGCTTACCTCAGAAGCATCAGGGATATCTCCCTTTTCTGATGACCCTCCTCTTCACAGCAAATGCACTGATTGGCCTTCTGTCCTCCACTGGTCTCATTAATCTCCCTGCTCGGGAAGTTATGTGGCCTAGAGTTGCAGAGCCCTTTGAAAAAGTTCCCTATTCCCTGATTCAGACTGACTCAGAGGGCAAGAGCCAAATTTTTAATTTTAAAACTTAATCTTAAACATCTAGCAAATAAGTCAACAGTCTTATATGTCTATCTCTCTATCCTGTAGGTGATAACTCCTTATCTTAAGTTAACCCAGGTTGTGAGTTCTTAGAGCAGTACCTCTTTAAAAAATTAACAGGTAATCCTTAGACCATCTAAAAGCAAACTTCAAAACAAAACTAACTAGGATAAAAACATATTTAGTCTATGTAATAGCTACCTAGAATTTTGGCAGAGTACATCCCCTGTTTGAGATCCTGGCAATCGTGACAAAAACCAACTTTTGGGCACAACTTTAAATGCACTGAAATCTGGCCTACTTCTTTCATAGTCACTTTCACACGCAGTGAGTTGGGACATAGAGCCTTATCTGAAGTAAGGCGGGGCTCTTCATAAGTCTTAAATACTATAGTTCTAAAGCTGATCTTTGCTTTTTAGACATCATTTTACAAAACTTACATAAATTGTCACTCAAGTTCACATGAATATTAGCTAACACAACATAATATCACATCTAAAACATGAATTAAAGGAAGGCTGGAAGCTTCCAACCTCTTGTAGGAAAGTAGCAAAGCACTTTTGTGTTTTACAATAAAACCTTTACCCAGATTAGGCTCTCATTAACTTAAAAATACATTTAAATTGTGTCTCAGTGTAGAAAGCAACATAGAACTTTACATATCCATATCTTATTGATAACAAGTCCAGTTATAGAACACAAATGATATAATTGAATCTCCAACATGTTTGTTTTTTTTTTTTTTTTGAACCTAAAATTACCATACAACTTTAGAACACCAGTTGTAAAGCTTCTACCTTACAGACTTGTATACCTGGAAGATATGAACACATTAGTAACATCACAATTACATTGATGATTTTATGCTAACCAAGTTTGGCTTTTAAAGAAATAACATAGCATAATTCTCTAAAACAATAGCACTTGTTTAACCAGCTGTTTAATGTCTTTAAGATTACTTGCTCAAAAACTTACACTTATAACCAACTTGTACAGACCTTTTTCATCACTTACTTAAACCCTCTTAATTACTTAAACTCTTAACCAGAAACACACTTTTCCTCTATTAAATCCATACCTAGAACCGTCTAGTTTTTTTTTTTTTTTTTAATCTGTTAACCTCCTTCTGTTCACATCTTGAAACAATATTTGTAAACTTTTTAATTTAAGCAGATTTAACATTTTATTAGGGCCTTTTTGAACACCTAGAAAAACTTATAAGCTTAATTTAAGACCTCCTTTTTTATCTGTTTACCAAATTTAAATTGAACCATTTGAATCACGTGAATCAAAGATATTTGGATCCATTTTTAATTTTTTTATGAGCGCTCCTCATCTGTTAATTGTCATATCACTGCAGGATATATGGACATACACACATACAGACATACCGACATTCAACACATAACAAGAGTGTGCACACATAACAATAATAAAGGCCTCATAGTTTTTCGCAGATGAAATCTCCATTGCAATGTTCTTTAAAAAAAAACTCCAGTTGATCAAAAAATAGAACTTATCAGAAAAACATTAACTTGTCTGTAGGATAAAACTCATGAGCTCAAAAAAACATAGAATCTAAGAAAAGGCAAAAGTCCTAGAAAGAATTGACCGGCCAGTAATTAGTAAATGCCATACAATTTACTCTTTGGTTTAATCTAGTTTGAGTTCAGGTAAGACACCTTTACTTTTTTTTCCTTTGGGCCTCAGATCTGTCTCCTACTGAGTGCTCCAGGCTTCTTCTATTTGCATATCAATTTAAGTCCTGGCTGAAGTCTGGAAGGAACTGGGAAAACTGGAATTTTGAGCAGAAACTTCATGTCTAAGGCATTTTAACCATAAGTCACAATTTTCAGGTGTGGAAGTTGAAAATATGGTACAATTTACAAAATTTCATCTTTATATCTTCCTACACTAGAAAAACTTGCTCACACAAAACTGAAAATAGGATCTTTCTTGATAGTATAAAAGCCACCATCAGAAGAAGTTCCTTCAGGATCATTAAGCTACTTTCTTTGTTCTGAAGTTCCTAAAGTAGTATTAAGTTACATTAAATTTGCCTGAAAAATTTTAGGAAGAACCACACACTACCATGCATATCTGAAATTAAGCTTTGAAAATTCCCAAGACTGTTGCTAATTAATGTCATTTCAATAAGGCAGACCAACGTTTTAATTCAACACTTTTTCTCTAAATCTTACACACAGAGAAACAGATACCAAATCATAATTTACTATCCTTGCCCAAATCAATGCACTGTATACCTAGTGAAATCTCCTTAGGCTACCCAGTTCAAAAATTGAAACTCTTTAGAACTATCTGAAATCAAACTAAACAATTGCTTAAACCCAACTTTTAACTACAAGATAGCGCAATGCTTTAGAAACCCATTCAGATACCAGATTGTTACAATAAAAAAACTATTTTTTAGACACACATTTAACCTAGTTTATCTTTAAGAAACAATCAGACAACCAGATAAGAATATATCCCTCCAAGTTTTGAACTTTCATTTAATTATGACTCCCATCAGTGGCACCATAGACTTTCCCACGAGTGGACCAGATATTTTCACGTAGGGGCAACTATAAGTATAAAATCAAGGGTCTCAGTGTGACTGACTTTACTGCATTTAGGTGGAGTAATCCTTAAGTGCAGGGAAATTATGAGGAAATTTTCCCCAAAGCGAAAATGGCTCTGGCAGCTGCTGGGAATTCCTCAGTTTCCCTTTCACTTGCAAGATTAGCTCCTCCAGTTTGGTTTGACCTTAGGCACTAGGCTTTTTTTTTTTCCTAACTTTTTAGTAGCCAGCTCCCAAAAAGCCCATCCTCTGCTTACAGTTATTTCGAGTGCTAGGCTTCCCCAATAAAACATCTCTAAAGCCAAAATTAACACCAATTTAATATTGAGGACAGGGCTTTGAGAAAAGTCAAAGCGAGATGTCAAAGTTGTTAAATCTCCAGCAAGCATCTCTATTTGCACTCAAGCTAATTACGGGAGGGAGAGAAAACATCGCTTTCCTAGTCTCAGTATTAACCTTAGTTGGAATCTATCATCTGCTTTGGGCTTCATTTTTAAGCAGCCCGACTCGAGGAAGACCCATTCGATTCTTTTGCACCGGGATTTGGTGATTGCAGCCGGGGAGGGCTGTAACATTGGGGGGGGGGTGGGGTTTGGGGACCCGGTCCCTTCTACCCTCACGAAGGAGGGAGAGGGCCAGGTACTCCAGAGGCGCTTTTTCTGCTCGCCGGGAGGACGGAAGGGGGGGGCAATCCCCCGCCAACTCCGCCCGCTCTGCTGTGGTGCGAATGGGCCCAGTGGCAACTGGTTGCCGGCAGAGGAGGGGGAGGAGGGGCGGTCCCCCGTGGACCTCACCCCCGATTCCGTCCGCCCATCCCTCAAACCTGCGGGAGCATTCCCCCTCCCCCCCCCAGGTGAGACGGCCACGGGCGGAGAGGACAGATGGGTGGAAGGGCCAGGAGGAACAGGGACAGGATGAATCCGCCATACCGCGGAATCCTCCCGGCAGACTGCGCAGACCCCACCCATACAGGAGGAGATTCGCAGAGGTCCTGAAAGGTTAGGTCACCATGATCTGGATGGCCATGCGGCCCTGGCTGAAACGGGAGGGACTCTCCTGGGGGCCATTCAACTCCGAGGGTGGGCCACTCTGAATCGCAGGGAGACAACACAAACGTGACGCAAACGCGGACACACAGTAAACGTTTAACACAAATTCAGAAGCAAAAATTAAAGACAGACAGTGAATTCAACAGAAAGAGTTGCCAGCAAAACCAGACGGGTTGGCAGTAAAATACACCGACGAGGGTTATCCGCCCCTCTACCTGATGGGGAGCACCTCCGTCACCCCGAGTCCCCCAAAGCGTCCCTTGGGGGCGTGGCCTGTGACTCCTGAGGCACGTCTGCCAGTCACCGCCAGGGGGAGCTTACGCTCTCCACTGACAGCCACACACACACACTGCCAACCCCACCCGAGGCTCTGAGAGATTATGCCCTTTGGGGACTTACGCCCACCATTGAGCCGCCAGAGACCAAACCTGAGCGATCGCACCTGAGCAATTGCGAAAGAAGAACAAGGGGGAGAGAAGGAGAAGAAGGAGAGGGGAGAGAGAAAGAAAGAGAGAGAGAGAGAGAGGCGCCTTACTTACCCCCAAAGCAGTTCGATAGGTCTCCCTGTCCGGCGATGCGCAGTTCCCGGCCAACGCACCAAATGTAAGGGTCAGGCGAAACGTCGGAGAAAGAGACCACGAGACTAGCTTCATGCAATTGCAAGGGGGATTTATTGGATCCGTTCCAGCGCGCTGGGACTCTGTGCTCATTCAAGAAGGGAGAGCAGCCCAGAGCCCAGAGCAGAGGTCAAGCAGAGCTTAAGTACACTTTTTGGAGAGGGTGGGGGGCTTTGCATACATCAGAACAAATCATCATGAGGCGCGGGAAAATTGAACAACAACTCTGATACATGATTAGTCCATTCATTGGCGGGAACAGGCTGGGCAGGGGTGATTGGTCACTTCTAAACTGAGTACACATTCAAACTGATTGGTTCGGGCCCTGTGACGAACTGCACAGGGCCCTAGGCTGAATGGCCAGTAGGGCGTTGTCTTAACTATCTCAGGAATCTGGGTGTAAAAGAGGAACTTAATAGTACCTAATCTTTTACATTTTAATTCAAACTTTCCAGCTTAGAAACTTTACCCTTTCAAAATAAAAAAAAAACTCGCATTAATCTTGACACTTAAAAAAAACTTATAGTAATAAACTGGGTAAACTGAGAGGTAAAAGTGACTTGTATAGGGGTTGGGAATATAGCTCAGTTGGTAGAGTGCTTGCCTCACATGCAGAAGGCCCTGGATTCAATCCCCCGCACCACCAAAAAAAAAAAAAAAAAATCAACAGTGACTTGTATAAAATAGATGAATTAAGATAAATTAGGAAATAGAAAATCATAAATTTTAAACAGTGTTTTCACAAGTATTAGTCAAAAGTTCTGTTTACTGGGGCTGAGGCAGTAGCTCAGTGGCAGAGCACTTGCCTAGCACATGTGAGGCACTGGGTTCAATCCTCAGCACTGCATAAAAATAAATAAAGGCATTGTGTTCATCCACAACTAAAAACAAAATCAAGAAAAAGTTCTGCTTACTCAATTAATCATGAATTAACTGTTTCTGAGACAGGGTCTTGCTATGTTGCCCAGGCTGGCCTTGAATTTATAATTTTTCTGCCTCAGCTTCTGGAGTAGCTGGGATTACAGGTTTGTGTCACTGTATCTGGCTCTTATTATTTGATATAAAATTTTTTCAATATTATTATTATTATGGATGATATGTTATCGACGTTGACCGGTGAGTCCTTGCTTCCCCAATGTTGAAGAATAACACCAGAGAAGCACGCCGAGGCAAGGTCAGAGTAGAAATTAGAAGTTTATTAAAGGACAGCAGAGGGCTGGGGATGTGGCTCAAGTGGTAGCGCGCTCGCCTGGCATGCGTGCGGTCCAGGTTCGATCCTCAGCACCACATACAAACAAAGATGTACCCACCGATAACTAAACAATAAATATTAAAATTCTCTCTCTCTCTACCTCTCTCTACCTCTCTCTCTCTTTAAAAAAAAAAAAAAAAGGACAGCTGAAAAGACTTTTCCCGGAGGAAGAAGGGGACCCAAGAGGTGGAATCCGTGGAAGTGCAGTTGTTCCCCCTTTTTATAGTTCCTTCAGTGGTAGGTTGGAAGGCCCAAGGTGTGGGACACAGGTGGGCCATACAAGTAATCTGGGCAGGAAGGACTTCATTAACACTTCTTTGGGATGGGCTATCTCCAAATCTGTTGGGGGCTGTTTCCTGGGCTCCATTAACATTCCTTTGGGATGGACTTTGGGCCTAGGGCTTTTTTGGGACATCATTAACATTTCATGAGTTGTCCTGGGTTTCCCCCCACCAATCATTCTCAGCATGGCCTCCATTTTAGATTTCACTGGATATTAGACCCGATTTACCTAACTACACTGACTACCTAATTTTAAATCTGGCTTCACTACGGCCTAAACATGGAAGACTGAGGAACTTCTGGATCCGAGGGCCCAAAGATGGACGTGCACCTGAGAAATTTCAGGATGGGGGGGGCGGTGCTAAACATGGATGCCTCCTGAGGCATTCCAGATCCTGGAGCCTAACCATGGATGCTGAGGAACTTTCGGACCTAGGGGCTTAAACATGGACATGCACCTGCGTAACCTCCAGATCCATGGGCCTAAATATGGACGCCTGAGGAACTTCCAGATCCTAGAGCCTAAACATGGACGTGCACCTGAGGCACTTCTGGATGCTATGGCCTAAACATGGATGTGCGCTCGAGGAACTTCCGGATCCAGGCACCTAAACATGGACGTGCACCTTTGAAACTTCTGGATCCGGATCTGGGGGACTAAACATGGATGTCTGAGGAACTTCCGTTCCGGTGGCCTAAACATGGATGACTGATGAACTTTCAGATCCGGGGACTTAAACATGGACATGTGCCTGAGGAACTTCTGGATCCGAGGGTCTAAACATGGACGCCTGAGGCACTTCCAGAACCTAGAGCCTAAACATGGATGCTGAGGAACTTCTGGACCCGGGGGCTTAAACATGGATGTGCACCTGAGGAACTTCCGGATCTGGGGGCGTAAAAATGGACATGCACCTGAGGAACTTCCGGATCTGGGGGCCTAAACATGGACATGCACCTGAGAAACTTCCGGATGCTAAGGCCTAAACAAGGAGGACTGAGGAACTTCCGGATCTGAGGGCCCAAAGATGGACGTGCACCTGAGGAACTTTCAGATCTGGGGCCTAAACATGGAGGACTGAGGAACTTTCGGATCCAAGGGCCCAAAAATGGACATGCACCTGAGGAACTTCCGGATCTGGGGGCCTAAACATGGACATGCACCTGAGAAACTTCCGGATGCTAAGGCCTAAACAAGGAGGACTGAGGAACTTCCGGATCCGAGGGCCCAAAGATGGACGTGCACCTGAGGAACTTTCAGATCTGGGGCCTAAACATGGAGGACTGAGGAACTTTCGGATCCAAGGGCCCAAAAATGGATGTGCACCTGAGGAACTTCTGGATCCTGGGGCCTAAACATGGATGCCTGAGGCATTCCAGATCCTGGGGCCTAAACATGGATGCCTGAGGCACTTCCTAGAGCCTAAACATGGATGCTGAGGAACTTCTGGACCCGGGGGCTTAAACATGGACATGCACCTGAGGAACCTCTGGATCCGGAGGCCTAAACATGGACACCTGAGGAACTTCTGGATCCTAGAGCCTAAATATGGATGTGCACCTGAGGCACTTCTGGATGCTATGGCCTAAACATGGATGTGCGCCGAGGAACTTCTGGATCTGGGCATCTAAACATAGACGTGCACCTTTGAAACTTCTGGATCTGGATCTGGGGGCCTAAATATGGATGCTTGAGGCACTTCCGAATCCGAGGGCCTAAACATGGGCGTGTCCCTGGAACTTCTGGGTCCTTGTGCCTATAAAGGGCAGGGCGTGACTCTCAGAAGGCACGTGGCCCATGAAGGGGAGCTGAGTATGGGGCCTGTTGCGGGTCAGACTAAGCTCTTGAACCCTGAACTTAAATGTGATTGTGGCCTCACTTCCCTGCCTTCCCCTGGATGTCACTTCCTCCCCTTCCAGGCGGTGCCGGGGAGGAAGTGAGACCAGGTGCAGGGGCCAGGCCACCATCTTTCTCCTCGCTTAGCCAGGCGCCCAGCCTGGCTGGGGATGGGGACGCCTTATGACACTAGCTGCCTCCTATATCCCTGCCCCAGGACCTCAGGGACCACAGGCAGGGAGTCATTGACATGATTCTCCCCTGACAGTTGACCCTCAGCCCAGGGGTCTGCCCAGAGGGTCAGGGGGCCCCTGTGACCTGCTGCACCTTACCCACTGTCATCCTGGGCGAGCAAAGGTCAGGACACTAGACGCTACTGAGAGTGACATCTCCTGGATGGGCGGCTGGGGACTTTGCCTCTATCCTCAGGCCTCAGACACTGGATGATCCCTCCCAGAGACAGAAAATAACCCCACACTGCCCAAGACTTATTTTTAAGCTTTGGATTCTGAAATTTTCCTGCTGCCACCTTCTTTGTGAAGCCAGTTTTTCAAAAGAGACAATATTCCAGGGGGGAAAAAAAAACAACATGGAGTCTATCAAACCAAGCTGACACGTCTGGTCCTCCAAGAGAAATCTGGATTGGAGGGAGAACAGCCATCCTCAACTGGAGAAATAGTGAAGTTCCCTTGTCCTTATTTTGTGTAAGCAAAATAAATAATCTGATGTTAACTCATCAAATTATTTTTGATGAGTGCTTGGCTCATAGGAAAACTGATTCTGTTTTATGGAATGAAGTGTTACCTGATTTTAAAATTAAAAATGAAGCCAATTAGGATTGTTAAATTACACTGTCATAATTCTGTTCTTTGATAGCAGAAATAAATAAACCTTTTTTTAAAAAAAAATTATTATTATTATTTGGTACCAGGGATTGAACCCAGGGGCACTTAGCCATTGAGCTACATCCCCAGCTCTTTTTATTCTGAGACAGGTTGTCACTAAGTTACCAAGGGACTTGCTAAGTTGCTGAGGCTGGCCTTGAACTTGCAATCCTCCTGCCTCAGCCTTCCAAGTCTATGGGATTATAGGCAGGTGCCATTTCGCCTGACTTTTTCAACATTTTCAAATCTATATTATAAAGCAGTTTAAAAAAAAAAAAAGAAAGAAAGAAAAAGAAGCTACTGGAAGATTTTGTTTGGCTATTACATATATTTATACCAAAACTTTGAAACTAATCCAATATGTTATTAATTGGGATGTAAAACAATGTGTAAAAAATAAAATAAAACAATGTGTAAACATACAAAATTAGTTTAAAGAGAGTTAATTTCAGAAATACAAGACATGCTAATAAGATAATCAATGTATAGTCTCTAACATTAAAATGAAATGAGTCAATCACACTAAATAATTTTGTAACTTTATAAAATTTACATAAAGATATTCTATTGAGTAATTTTTCAATTATTATTTACAACAATATATTGTGTTATGGCAATAAATGATAAAAGTGGCCAATGACTATATGAAAACATACCCAAAAAACTTATTCATTAGGGAAAATCACAGTATAATCAATACATCTACTTGTCAAAAGACAATAATAAGTATGGATATGCAGAGAAATCAGAACCACTCTAAACTGCTGGTATGATTACAAAATGAGGCAGCTCCTTTGGAAAACAGTTTGTCAGTTCCATAGAAGGTTTACCATATGGCCCAGCAATACCACTACTAACTACGTAACCAAAAGAAATGAGAACATTTCCACACAAAAACCTGTATTTGAAGGTTAAAAGAAACATTATGCATAATAGCAAAACTCCGAAAGTGGAAAAATCCGGGCATGGTGTTACATGCCTGTAATCCCAGCTGCTTGGGAGGCTGAGGCAGGAGGATTGCAAGTTCAAAGCCAGCCTCAGAATTTAGTGAGGTCCTAAATAACTCAGTGAGATCCTGTCTCTAAATAAAATACAAAAAAAGATGGGGATGTGGCTCAGTGGTTAAGTGCCCCTAGGTTCCATCCCAGTATCAGAAAGAAAGAAAGAATGTAGGAAAAACCCAGATGTACATCAATGTATGACTAGATAGACAAACTGTGTGAGAGTCACACAATGCAATAATATGCAGTCATGGAAACGACTGAATGGACATTGATAAGCACATGAAATGCCATGCTCACTGAGCAAAGTTGGACATAAAAAGCCACATCAGTATGATGCTGTTGTGTGAATTCCCCACAATAGACAAGTCTTTATTGACTTGTGATAAGTGATTCTTTGATGGCTGTGAGGTTTTTTTGAGGGATTGATGAAAGTGATCTGGAATTTGATAGTGGTGTTGGCTAAATGTCACTGTGAATAAAACAAAAAAAGTTTGCATTTTGTACTTTAAAATGGTTATATGTTGAATTTTGTGAAATGTAAATTTTATCCCAATAAAAAGAATTTTTAAGGCAAACAAAAAGCAAACCCAACACACTGTTTCTCATCATGGGAACCAGCTGAGTGGCTGTGAATGCAGGAGGGAAACAGTAAATTAGGATAAAGGACATTGAAATTCTCGAAACAATGGTCAATAAACTTCTATTGGTGATTTGTATTTGCCTGTAAGAGCCAAGGAGAGTCACACATGGTTTGGATCATGCAGACTGTCTATACTTCTCATGGAAATTCACCTGAAAAAGGAGATGAATCAGTTGGGCAGACTGTAGTGATGTGACCTAGAAAATGGTTTAAAACATTGTGTGTGGGGAGCCATTCTGACACGTGATTGGGTGACTCCCGTTAAGGGCCTGAGGCGCTCTGGCTGTGTCGGAGCTTTCCCGACCCTTTCCTGATGAGAGAGCCCATCCGTGTGGGGGTGTGCGTGACCACTGACCCCGGAGACCCAATCACTGGCCCTGACCTTGGAGTGCAGCCCCCCCTCAACCTTCATTGGATGGAATTCTCCCCTGAATCTCTTGTCCCCCAAATAAAAGGCTACTCCCAGGCGTGTTCGCTCTCTCTCTCTCCTGCTAGCCCAGAGTAATCCTCGCTGCCCTGCTGGGCGGCTAGAGGCGGGAACCAGGGAGGTGAGCCGTCTCGGACCTAGCAATGTAAAATAAGGTACTGGTTTGTGTGTTTTATTTTGATCTCTTCTAACTAACTTTATGCCTAGAACCTCATTAATGAAACCACTGCGCAGGCCGCGTGGTAGAATTGTGTTAGTTTCTCATCCCCGTAACCCAAACACCTGACAATAACAAGTTAAAGGAGGAAAGAATTATTTAGCCTCCATTTCAGAGGTCTCAGTCCATGATTGGCTGGTTCCATTGTGGAAGGGTGAGGTGGAGAACTGTCAAGCTCATGGCAGCCAGGAGGAGAGCGTGGAATGTGCCAGGGATAAGAAATACCCTTCTAGGGCATGTAGAATATTCTTAAAATTCTCTGAAAAAGGGGCTGGGGATGTGGCTCAAGCAGTAGCGCGCTCGCCTGGCATGTGTGCGGCCCGGGTTTGATCCTCAGCACCACATACCAACAAAGATGTTGTATCCGCCGAGAAGTAAAAAATAAATATTAAAAATTCTCTCTCTCTCTTTAAAAAAAAAATTCTCTGAAAAAAATAAATAAATAAAAGAGAGAACATTATACCACCTCCCATAGACCCTGAAAGAATAATAAAAGAATATTAGGAAGGACTCCATGACCACAAATCAAGTGAATCAATTACTTCAAAGATATAGTCTACTAAAACTGACAAAAGAGTAGGTTATCTGAGCAGATCTATGTCTATTAATGAAATAGAATCAATACTCAATAACCTTCCCAAAACTTATATATTCCAAAAAAACTCACATTTAGCCATTGTAACCTTATTTTAACTGGTGGGGGTGAAGGGACTGCCATTTTGTCAAGAATATTTGGAAGTGGCAAATACTCAATTTTAATCCATTACTCACTAGATCAGGGAATGGAATCCATGAAGATTAAGGGATATCTTAGCACAATGAGTTCCATAATATGGATAATTTAGGCAAGACGTTTTTGCATAGTTAAAAGTATATTTGTTTTTTTATACAGTAACTCCAAAATTATAGAGGTTTTTTTTTTTTTCACTGCTAAGGATGAAACTCAGGGCCTTATGCATGAGACAAGTACTCTACCACTAAGTTATATCCCCAGTCCCAGGTTTGAGTTCTTATTTGAGTTCCCTATAGATAAAGGGCAAGAAGTTCAGCTTCCAGGAAGTGCCACTCAGCCTTCCTTGGGTGAGAGTCCACAAACAATAAGGTCATTTTTGTCGAAGGCCTTCAAGCCTTGTGATCCTAAGATTTGTACTTGGGCATGCTGGTGATCAACAGTGCTAAGGAAAGCCCATATACTGGCTAGGGGTTTTGCACTGGGAAAAGAGCCACATATCTTCTATTTAAAAACTAGTTCCAATGTTCTAAGAGAGAACATTCTTAGTCTAATATTGGCCAAATTATATTGTTATATTGTATGCATGTACAGATATATAAAATAATGCCATCAATATGTACAACCATAATGCACTAATAAAAAAATATGGAAAAAAAAAAAAAAAAACTAGTTCCTGGGCTGGGGATGTGGCTCAAGTGGTAACGCGCTGGCCTGGCATGCCGAGTCACTGGGTTCAATCCTCAGCACCACATAAAGATAAATAAAGATATTGTGCCCCCTAAAATTAGGAGGGGTTAACCCCCTTTCCTTTATTTCCAATACCCTTGGGGATCCGGGAGTGCACATTACAGCAAGGGAATCAGCAGCACCAGAAAGTCATTGCTGCTACTCTTGCCTGTACAATGACTCTTTCTAGGCAACAGGGTAAAATATTTAATTCTATGGACTGGGCACCGTGGTACATGCTTGTAATCCCATCAGCAGGAAGATTGTAGGTTCAAAGCCACTCTCAACAACTTAGCAAGGCCCTCAGCAATTTAATGAGATCCTATCTCTAAATTAAAAAAAAAAAAAAATTAAAGGGCTGGGGATGTGACTCAGTGGTTAAGTGCCCCTGGGTTCAATCCCCAGTACAAAAAAAAAAAAAAAAAAAAAAAGTCCCTTTTTTGCGACTTCACAATCATCCATGAGCATACTGCAAGGATGTACAATAATAAACAATTTTTACATGGCCATGCCAAGCATCCAGAAGTGACAACCAGAGTAGATGCAGTGACCACTGAGCAGTCACCAGATTCTTGGCAATTAGGACTGAAGTACCAATCAAGTTAAGGTGATGCTTTTGCTGCCTTGAAAGGTGAGTGCCTCAAAAACTCCTTACCAACTAGGATGAACCTATTAAGTCACACTGCAGAAGTCAGTCAATTAGCCATTTGTGTCCAGATGAGTGTTTCAACATGGGACAAGGTGGCCACACTTGACACAGAACACAAAGCCCTGTGTAGACCAAAGTGAAAGCCAACCAGCCGTTGGTGGTTGTCACTCAGGTGACATTGATTGTATCATGGAGTCAGGTAGCCCAGAGACCTCAGCTAAAATTGAGTAATGTCCTTATCACAGTTGGTCCATCCTGTATTTCTTGCCATTTGTTTCTGTAGCCTCACACTCACTCCATTGGTGAGGGAGAAATTAGCAGCTTAGGGCTGATGAGATTCAAATTCAGGACACCCATCATTACCTGCAACCCAGTCAGGGAGCCTGCTTGCACCTGGGTGGCCAGATTTGGCTGTCTACCCACATGAGAAATGAACAATGGAAAAAAAAAAAAGAAAAAAATAAATTTTGTACATTTTGATCAAACTGGGAAGAAGAGCTAGATTAATAGAAATTATTACAATTTATAGAAACAAAACTCAGGTGATAAACATGTAGATTAGCTAGGCTGTGCTTCATCAGATAACATGTCTGTCTTAATTCCCTTGGCACATCCTTCAGATGAGCAAGTGCTGGAGCTCTGTTTCACCATTGCTGCACAGATAAGGTTGTCAGGAGCTTATCAGTTAGTGACCCTCAGTCAGGATGTGGAAGGTACTGGAAGGCATGTAGTCCTGCCCAGGGACTACACTTCAGAGCACAGAGCAGGTGGGATAGGAGAAGGCTTTGGGTATCAAGTTGAGATGCCTCTTGGTTCTCAGGAGAGAATGTGAAAGGTTTGTTGGAAAAATTCTGTCATCCAACAGTGAACAGAAATGCATGATTATAGACTGATGACTAATCCTATAATGCTACAGTATACTATTCTATACTAATTGCATTTTAATTACATGCCATACAATCTAGTCATATATATGCTATTTATATACAAAACTATACTACATACTACATATTATATACATGCTTATATACACATGTACATACTTCAGGTACTAGATAATGCTATATGATGTTAATGTACACAAAACTTTCAATATAGATGCAAAAAGCCTCAATAAGATACTAGAAAAGCAAATCTACCAATATATAAAGACTTAACACTCCCTGAGAGAAATTTAACTTACAAAAGCAGTGCTGTTTTCATATATGAATGTAATTCAACTTATTAGAATAAATGTCAAAAACCACAAGTTCATCTCAAGAGATACAGAAAAAACATACAAAAAAATATCAACACCCTTTCATAATAAAACACACCATAGTCACATCTGCAATTTCAGCCACTCAGGAGGCTAAAGCAGGAAGATTGCCAGTTCAAGGCCAGTCGCTGCAACTTGGTGAGCCTCTATCTGAATAGGGCTGGGGATGTAGCTCAATGATAAAGCGACCCTGGGTTCAATCCCAGTTTTTTAAAAAATGAACCGAACTTTCAAAATGTGCTTTACAGCATTGATTAAAAAACCCACTCTTAGAGCATGATGGCACACACCTAAAATTCCCGCTTCTCAGGAGGCTGAGGCAGGAGGATCACAAGTTCAAGGTCAGACTCAGCAAATTAGCAAGACCTTGCCCCCAAAATTAGTGTAGCTCAGTGGTAGAATATCCCAGTACTGTTATAAAAACAACAAAAACCCTAAGCTAACATTATTCTTGATGGTGAGATTGAAAGCTTTCTCCCTGAGATTAGACACAACATGTAATTCTTCCACAGGTCCTTCTCCTTAATCCAAGGTGAATTATACAAGAAACAGCCAGAAATAATGATAAAAAATAAAAGGCAACAAGGCTGGGGTTGTAGTTCAGTGGTAGAGCACTTGCCTAGCATATGTGAAGGACTGGGTTTAATCCTCAGCACATTTTAAAAGGTAAATTAAGTAAAGGTAATGTGTCCATCTACAATTGAAAGTATCTAAAAAAGTAAAAGGCAACAGATAAAATAATTCACCTAAGAGTATGTGATAAATTTGACATACTTAAAAATAGTTATCAACTCTCTTTTATTCTGTTTTCCCCCAAGATACTGGGGACTGAACCTGGGGGTGCTTTTCCACTGAGCTACACCCCCAACCCTTATTTTTTAAGACTGGATCTCACCAAATTGTCAAGGCTAGCCTCAAACTTGCAATCCTCCTGCTTCAGCCTTCAAGTAGCTTG
The DNA here is from genome assembly GCF_964194105.1 of Spermophilus citellus. NCBI lineage: Eukaryota > Metazoa > Chordata > Mammalia > Rodentia > Sciuridae > Spermophilus > Spermophilus citellus. The sequence goes on along the minus strand of NC_138184.1, from coordinate 17,628,602 downwards.
GATTATAGGCATGTACCACCACACCTGGCTACGGCATCTATGGTTTTCTTTTTATTGCAGTACTGGGGATTGAACTCAGGTCCTTGGCAGGCTAGGCAAGCACTTTATCACTGAGGTATATCCTCAGACTATGATACCCAATGTTTTTTATTTTTTAAATTGTAGTTGGACACCTAAAGGAACTTGGTGAGCCAGATAGAGGCTCACCAAGTTCCTTTAGGTGGTGGTGAGGATAAACCCAGTGTTGCGCACGTGCGAGGTGAGTGCTCTATTGTGGAGCCATAAACCCAGCCCAATACCTAATCTTTATTAGCAAAACACAAATTAAATAAATTCCATGCCCCTTCAAAAAGGTAATTTTTCCCATAAGAAAAGTGAAAGACATATAATGTGTGACAATACAGAAGTTGCCACACAACAGTAGGAAAATCCCCCCAAATAACTTCTTTTTCAGTGGCCCATCCATCAATCACAGAACACTTAAGACAATTATATAAATATTGAACCTACTTATATATTAGAAATACATTTCAACTAAAACATGGATCCAACACACTTTAAAGTTGATAGAGAAAAGCTTTGTTAACTGACTTAAGATACTACGCATTAAACTCAAGCACAATACTTATAAGAATACAGTCATATATCACACATTTCAGTCAACAATGGATCTCATATACAATGGTGAGCCTATAACATTAAAATATCTATCACAGGAGCTGGGGCTGTGGCTCAGCAGTACAGCATTCGCCTAGCACATGTAGAAGCTCTGGGTTTGATCCTTAGCACCACATAAAAATAAATAAAATAAAGGCATTGTGTCCAACTACAACTAAAAACATATTTTTTTAAAAAAATGCCTATCACAGCTAGGCACAGTAGCACATGCCTGTAATCCCAGCAACCTGGGAGGCTGAGGCAGGAGGATTGCATGTAAAAGGCCAGCCTGGGCTATTTAGCAGGATCCTCAGCAACTTAGCAATACCCTGCCTCAAAATAAAAAATAAAAAGGATTGGGGATGTAGCTCACTAGCAAAGTACCCTTAATTTCAATACCCAGTACCCAGCCCCCCAAAAATGCCTATCATATAATCAATGCATAGATGAACTGACAAGAAACAAAACAACTGAAGGAAAATAAGAAAACACCCAAGAAAATCCATGGTAAGCAGTTTAGTAGAAACTTCTGTAGACTTTAAGATCCTTTAAGCCTAAAAACATGGACCCCATAACAAAAAGTTTTCATCAACAGAGAGGAATATTCATGGTATATTATCTGCTTACAAGCAAGTCTATGATAAAAAGGAAACCAAGAAAACCATCATGTACACATTTATGAAAAGAGTGACATTTCCCAAGAGGAGCCTCAGACATGCACGTCCTTCAAAAAAGATTTCAGTGGGGATGATGGCACATGCCTGTAACCCCTACAACCTGAGAGGCTGAGGCAGGAGGATCACAAGTTAGTGGTCAGCCTGGGCAACTTAGAGAATTCTATCTCAAAGTAAAAAATAAAAAGGGCTGGGGCTGTAGCTCAGTGGCAGAGTGCTTGCCTAGCATGTGTGAGGCACTAGGTTAGATCCTCAGCACCACATAAAAATAAACAAATAAAATAAAGGCATTGTATCCATCTACCACTACAAAAAATTTAAAAAAAAAAAAGAGGGGAGTGGGGAGCTGGGGATATAGCTCAGTGGTAGAGCACCCCTGGGTTCCATCCCCAGTACCAACAACAACAAAAAGGGTTCCAGCAGAAAGCACTGTCATGATAGGAAATGACAGTTCCAAATGTTGCTGCTCTTGAAGAATGTCCACTGGGCCAGATGAGGAGGTGGAGACACTGACATTGGTGATTCTGGAGCTGTGTGAGCCTAGACTAATGTGTTTGTTTCTTAGTCTTTAACAAAATACATTAAAAAGTAAACAGTAAACATTAAAATGGATAAATGCTTATATAATAAACAAATGTTTTATACAGACATCTTATATTTTAAGCTATGTGTTTATTACAGAACAGTGAAAAAATGAAAAAAATGTTTATTAAGTGACAAACTTACACTAACCTAAGGTTAATTTATTCTTGCTGATAAAATTATTTTTATAAATTTAGTATAACATAAGTCCAGGTGTTTATAAAGTCAACAGCAGTGTCCAGCAATGTCCTAGGCCTTCACATTCAGTCACTGATCGATCACTCAAACTCGCCCAGCAGACTCCCACCAGTACTCCAGCAAGTTCTGTACGCAGGAAGTATCTTGCACAGGTATATATTTTATTTTATTTTTGCAGTACTGGAGATCAAAGCCAGGGACCCTCAACCCATTGAGCTACTCCCCTAGACCTTTTTATTTTTTACTTTGATACAGGATCTCAAGAAACTACCCAGGTTGACCTTGAACTGTGATCCTCCTGCCTCAGCTTCACAAGCAGCTGGGATTACAATCACGGGCCACCCTACCCTGATCTTTTATACTATATCCTTACTGTAGCTTTTCTATTTTTCGGTGTGTTTAGATACACAAATACTTATCATTGAGTTACTCTTGCCTACAGTACTAAATACAATAATGTACAGGTTTGGAGCCCAAAAGAAACGGGCAACAGCATTTAGCCTAAGTTTGTTGGTAGTGCACTATACCATCTAAGATTTGTCTAAGTACACTTTATGATCTTCACACAGCAATTAGATTGCCTAACGAGGCATTTCTCTGAATTTATCCCTTTGTTAACTGACACAACTACACCTATAGAATCCTCACCTTTATGTATCCTTACAAAGAAATGGAAATACGCAAACCAGAGAACTTTTAACTATGAGCCACTGATAAACATATTATATTCATAATTTATGTAAATTTTGTTCATGTAGAGAAACTGAACATTATGTAATAATTAATTTGCATTAAGATTTCAATATCACCTACATTTATGAGATTTCTTTCCAATGGGAGTTTTCCCATTGACTTTTACAGCAATCATAAAAATCAAAAGCTTTCCTTTATTTTCCAAACTACTGGAGTCTGATATGTATAACATCTATCTTCAGTGTGCATTATGGGCCTTTGAAGGTATAGCCACCGGCCCTTCATAGAGATTTTCTGCTGAATGCATTTTTTTGTTGTTGTTGTCTTCAAATGGAACTGGAACAAATGATGGCTTTAACAAATTTCATACATTCATAAGGCTATTCTCCAGTGTGAGTCTTTCTATGTGTTCAAAAAGATCTGAAAAAACTGATGCCGTCACCACAAGTTTTTATCATCCGTATTCCCCTCCATGAATTCTTTCACACATCTGAAGACAAATGGAAAATCTGAAGGGTTTACTACGCTGTTGACATTCACAGAGTTTTTCTGTCCGTGTGAATTCTTTTGTGTTTTTGGAGGGCACTGGAACAACTGAGCCTCTTACCACACTGTTTACACACAGAGGGTTTTTCTCCTGTGTGAGCCCTCTCATGATATCTCAGGGAACTGGGACAGCTGAGCACCTTGCCGCACTGTTTACATTCATAGGGATTGACTTCAGTGTGAATCCTTTCGTGTTTTCGAAGATAGCCGCGGCATCTGAAGGCTTTACCACATTGTTGACAGTCGTAAGGTTTATATCCAGCGTGGGTTCTTTCATGCATTTTAAGAGCCACTTGAAATCTGAAGGCTTCGCCGCACTGCTTACACTGATAGGGTCGTGCTTTATTATGAATTCTTTCATGGACTTGAAGGGAATTCGAACAACTGAGAGTTTTGCCACACTGTATACACTCATAGGATTTGTCTCCAGCATGCGCTCTTTCGTGCCTTATGAGGGAAGTCTGAAATCGGAAGACTTTTCCACACTGTTTACACTCATACGGTTTTTCTCCCGTGTGAGTTCTTTCGTGAATTCGAAGGGAATTGGGAGAACTTAGTGCTTTGCCACATTTTTTACATTCAAAGGGATTTTCTTCAATATGAAATCGCACGTGTTTTCGAAGGTCACTGTGCCATCTGAAAGCTTCCCCGCATTGTTTACACTCATAGGGTTTTTCTCCAGTGTGAGTTCTCTCATGGATTCGAAGGGAATTGGAAGAACTGAGAGCTTTACCACACTGTTTGCACTCATAGGTTTTTGCTTCAGTATGAATTCTTTCATGTTCTCGAAAGTAACCATGACGTGTGAAGGCCTTACCACACTGTTTACACTCATACGGTTTTTCTCCATTATGACTTCTTTCATGCCTTCGAAGGGAACAGGAAGAACTGAGGGTTTTGCCACACTGTTTGCATTCATAAGATTTTTTTACAGTGTGAACTCTGCCAGGTATTTGAAATGAACTAGAACAAAGAAAGGTCTTCCCACACTGCTTGCTGTCAGAGGGTTTGGCTCCAGTGTGAGTTTGTTGGTGTATTTGAAATGAACTGGGGGAATCAAAGACTCTCAAACACAACTCACAAGTATAAGAGCCTTTTATCCTGTGGGTCACCATATGTCTTCCAACACTTCTGAGAGAAATGAAGGTTTTCCCACACTGTTCACATTTATGTGGCTTCTCTCCATATTCCTCACACTCAAGTGCCTTGTATCTGGAGTGAGATTTCAGGTGCCCCTTAAGGGATGAATGACACAGGAAAACTTTTCCACACACACTGCATTTACATGGTTTTACTCCAGCAGGAATTTTCTTGCTCTGATTAAGATTTAGAGCCTGGGTGAAGGTTTTACCACACTGACCACCTTGTTCACTTTCACAGGGTCTCTCTACTACATAACTTCTGTAAAAAAATGACAAATGCATTAGCAAGGGTTCAATTATTAAAATGTATTTATTAGTAAGTGTTGGAGTTCCATTGCTCCTCACATCAAGGACAGGGTACATTTTTTCCCACGGGTAGCAAAAAGACGTAAAAGTACATGGACCAAATACACTGCAACATGAATCCCACTTGGCTATTATCAAAACAGCAACATTCAGTTTCTTAGTACTTAGTTCTTAGTTTACAAATAAACTATTTTGTAAGCACTGAACATCTTTGTTACATTTAAGTACATAGTAGCTTTACTGAAAAATTTCTAATGATAAATAAACTTAAAAATGTATTTGTTTTTGCCAGGCAGGTGTAATCCCAGCAGTTTGGGAAGTTGAAACAGGAAAATTGCAAGTTCAAAGCCAGCCTCAGCAACTGTGAGGCACTAAGCAACTCAGTGAGACCCTGTCTATAAATAAAATACAAAATAGGGTTGGGGATGTGGCTTACTGGTTTAGTGCCCCTGAGTTCAATCCCCAGTACCAGGAAAAAAAAAATTGTGTTTGTTTTGTTTTAATTGTTTTTAAAATTCTATGACATGCTAGGATTTCTTTTTTTTTTTTTTAAAGAGAGAGTGAGAGAGGAGAGAGTTAGGGGAGAGAGAGAGAGAATTTTTAATATTTATTTTTTAGTTCTCGGCGGACACAACATCTTTGTTGGTATGTGGTGCTGAGGATCGAACCCGGGCCGCATGCATGCCAGGCGAGCGCGCTACCGCTTGAGCCACATCCCCAGCCCTAGGATTTCTTAAAAGGACTTTTTTTTCTCTTATACATGCAAATTACCTTAAATTTCTCCCTGGAATTTTAAACTGGTCTTCAATGTTCTGGTTTTTCCACTTGTTTCCTAAAATGTGAACAAAGAAAAATTATTGTGAATTATTAAAAGTTGTAGAAGAATTGTTAACTGTCAGGTGCAGTGGTGCACATCTGTAATTACAGCTACTACTTAGGCTCAGGAAGGAGCACGGCAAGTTCAAGGCCATTCTGGGCAATGTAGTGAAATGCTGGCTCAAAGTTTAAAAAAATAAAAAGGATTAGGGATGTAGCTCAATAGTAGAGCATCCCTGGGTTCAATTACTAGTACCACCACCACCAAAAAAAAAAAAAAAAAAAAAAAAAAGAAGAAGAAGAAGAAGAAATTTTAGAAAAATTACTCATTTCTAGTTTCAATGTACACTGTAACAATGCCTGATTCTTCATCAAATTCTTCCCTTTTCTGACTCATTCACCAAATTCTTCCCTTTTTACATTCCAATCACAGAACCACATGCATGACCAAGAAACATTTGTGCTATAACTGACTAGGTAAAGGAATGATGTTGGTCTTACCTATAGAAGCCAGGTTTCTGAAAGTTTCCCGCATCACATCTCTGTAGAGATTCTTCTGGGAAGGATCCAATAAAGCCCACTCTGCCTGGGTGAAGTCCACAGCCACATCCTGAAAAGCCACTGAGTCCTAAAACATTCCACATATAGGTACAGGAGAATGAGTCCGACTGACCAGAACCTACACTCAATTCATAAGAGGGTCACATGATTCTATGGTTTCCAAACATTTCCATCATGACTTGGTCATGAGAATTCTTGCCTTGGATGATACTCCCTCCCACACAGCAGTTCTAGTACTAGAATTGAGCTATTCAGAAAGGAAATAGCAAGTAGGAGCCCTTCTCATTAGTGGGCTCAGAAAGTACGATGTGCTGTTGGGTCACTTTCATTTCTCTTTGTAGAGATGGTCTTTAGTATCTGTCATAACAAAGCCCTACCACCTGATATGAAGAGTTAACATTAGCACGGCATGGTGGCACATACCTGTAATCCCAGTGATTTGAGAGACTGAGGCAGATCAAAACCAGCCTCAGCAACTTAGCAAGACCCTACGTAACCTATCAAGACCCTGTCTCAAAATAAAAAATAAAAAGGGGTGGAGATGTGGCTCCTTGGTTAAGCACCCCTGGATTCAATCCCTGATTGAAAAAAAAAAAAAAAAAAGGTAGTCTTAAGTCTACTCACATAGTTCAAACTTTGCTAGTACCAGTGAACTTGAAACTTGGGAGTGATTCACTAACATAATAATAAGAATGTTTCACTGTGCCTAAATGATCTGTGTAAACACCATAGCAGTTTATGAACTCTTGTTTCTCTTCTGAATGTCTATTAATTTGTTCCATGCTCACAGTGGTGCCTAGAGGATTAGACCCCATAAACACTGTGCACACTGAGTGTATAACGAGCTAATTACCTGGTAGACGCTATTTCATGCATGTTGTCACAATTTGTCCATTGGGGAACTAAGTTCATCCTATGTGATTGTCCTTTGGGGACTTATAAACACTTTACTCCAGGCCAAATTTAATAAAGTACTAAGTATAATAAGTGATCAATATTTAATGAACCTAACAGAACAACTTTTGAATTTCTATTGAGCCATGTCAAAGCAGAATCAAATCGGTGGGTAGATGATACATGTTCTTGGAAAGAACTCAATATCATCATTGATATCACCTCTTCCAAACCATACCTCACAAAAATCCCATAACTCTCCAAAGCAGACTCTTCAGTAGTTTGTTTTTATAAACTAAAAGGAATAACAAATGTCTAACAATGATGAAAGTTTTCTAAAGGAGAGTGATGGCTTGCCTCACAAACCTAATATTCAGAGCAGCCTAGTATTAGCAGAAAACAAATAGACAAAAGGAAAGGCATCTACCAAGAGCTGGCATTTGTATAGAATGTTGATTAATAATAGAGTAGGTGGGTCTGGGGGTATAGTTTAGTGGTAGAGCACTTGCCTAGCATGCACAAGGCCCTCAGGTCAATGCCTTATACCCACCAATGATAATAATAGTAATAATACAGCAGGCACTGTGGAGCTCTGGGAGAGAGCACAAGCACTTTAAAACATGGAGCAAGGCAAACTGGTCTCTACTTGAAATATGCATTCCATTCCCTCCTATATTGTGGATAGTAATCAATCCACTGTATATTCAAATATAAAAAATAAATATAGAACACCTTTAGCAATCACTAGTTTCTTGGATGTAATAGGTAGGATAATTTTTAAATAACATGAAGAATAAGCCATAGAGAAAAGAACTGAGGCTGGGGATGTAGCTCAGTGGTAGATCATTTCTCTAGCATGTGTGAGGCCTTGGGTTCAATCTCCAGTGCTAGGAAAAAAAGAAAATAAAAAATTAAAATATTCTAAAATCAAGACAGTTAAAAGACAAAAACAGGGCGGGGGTTGTGGCTCAGTGGTAGAGCACTTGCCTAGCAAATGTGAAGCACTGGGTTTGATTCTCAGCACCACATATAAATAGATGAAAATAAAGGTCCATTAGCAACAACAACAACAAAAATATTTTAAAAAAAGATAAAAACAGAATGGAGAAATCTGCAATACATGCAATATAAAAGGATTTACATGCAGAGTAAATATGATGAGCACATGCTTAAAAATGGTAAATAACCAAACTGTACTTGACAGAAGATGAAAGACAAGTTATAGAAAAAATCCCATTGTTGTAATGAGGAAATAGCCAAATAAAATGTCAAGTAGATGACTCTGACATTTATTAGAAGGACAAATAGTCAATTAGGTAAACCAATAGGGGATCACCTTAGCAAACAAAAAAGTGGATAAATGAAAATGTCCAGTGTCACACTCCACTGCTATTTCCTGTAATGTGATCATTAAAATCATTACACACACACACACACACACACACACACACACACATATACATATACTCATTGAAACTTGATTTTCATAGAGGGAATGATTCTCAGCCCCATCCCATGTGGCTCAATCCCAAACCAACTCCCAAAGATGAATCCCCATGTAAATTAGCACTCAAATGAGTTGAAAATATAGGCCCGCACAAAGACTGGCACCAAGCTGTGGAGAGCAGCATCATGCACTAATTTTCAAAACTTGGAAGTAACCAAGATGAATATTTGTTCACCAAGATAAAAAGAACAAAATACACAAACTCTATTGTACTTCAACACACATACAATGGAATACCTAAAAATACCCTTAAGAAAATGAGTTTAGGGCTGGGGATGTGGCTCAAGCGGTATCGTGTTCGCCTGGCATGGGTGCGGCCCGGGTTCGATCCTCAGCACCACATACAAACAAAGATGTTGTGTCCGCCGAAAAAAAACTAAAAAATAAATATTAAAATTCTCTCTCTCTCTTTAATTAAAAAAAAAAAAAGAGTTTAAATTAGCACCCAAAGAATAAATGTATAGGTTTCAATTTGACAAAAGAAGTACAAAAATTAAAGCCAGGAGCAGTGGTGTACGCCTGTAATCCCAGCAGCTTAGGAGGCTGAAGCAGGAGGATCATGAGTTCAAAGCCAGCCTCAGCAAAAACGAGGTGCTAAGCAACTCAGTGAGATCCTATCTCTAAATAAAATACAAAATAGGGCTGGGGATGTGGCTCAGTGGTCAAGTGCCCCTGAATTCAATCCCAGTAACCCCCAACTACAACTTGAATGAGGCCAACATTACCCAATTAACAAAAAGAAATAAGACACTACAAAAAAGGAAAACTACGGAAAGACAGATGTTAAAATTCTCAATATATGTTAGCAAGTTAAATTTTTTTTTTAGAGAGAGAGAATTTTTAATATTTATTTTTTAGTTCTCGGCGGACACAACATCTTTGTTTGTATGTGGTACTGAGGATCGAACCCGGGCCGCACGCATGCGAGGCGAGCGCGCTACCGCTTGAGCCACATCCCCAGCCCAGTTAGCAAGTTAATTTTAAAATTAACTTGTATTTGTTAAATTATATATTACAAACAGGTGGGGATTATTACAGGTGTGTAGGGATGATTAAATTCAACAATCAAAAACTTGTGGTACAGCACATGCCTACCATGTGTAAGGACCTACATTCAATCCCTAGCACCCCAAAAGAAAAAACTCAAAAATCAGTGTAACTATATATTAACAAGTGAAATAAGAAAAATCACATGATCATATCAATACTTGCAGAAAAACCACACAGCACTCAGCCCTTGGGAGGCTGAGGCAGGAAGATCTCAAGTGCAAGTTGAGGCCAACTTCAGCAATGTATCCAGACCCTGTCTCAAAAAAGGCTTAGAGATAGGCTCAGTGGGAGAATACCCCTGGTTTTAATCCCCAATACAGGAAAAGAGCTAGAGAGAGAGAGAGAGAGAGAGAGAGAGAGAGAGAGAGAGAGAGAGAAAAGGAACCCATATTTCAAAAAAGCAGAAGGAAAATATATTGAGATTGAGAATAAACAAACATAAATGTTCACAGAAGACAGGACTGGACTTTGGTTGTACAAAATCCCAAGAATCAGTAAAAACCTCAAGAAATTAATAAACTGGGCTGGGATTGTGGCTCAGGTAGAGTGCTTGCCTAGCACATGCGAGGCCCTGGGTTCGATCCTCACCACCACATAAAAATAAATAAAATAATATTGTGTCCAACCACAGCTAAAAAATAAATATTAAAAAAGAAACTAATAAGCTAATATAGCAAAGTTGTAGAACACAAGATCAACATAGAAAAGTCCCTAATTTTCCTGTATATCAACTATGAACAACTGGATTTGGAATTAAAAATACAACATTTGGGCTGGGGATATGGCTCAAGCGGTAGAGCGCTCGCCTGGCATGCGTGCGGCCTGGGTTCGATCCTCAGCACCACATACAAACAAAGATGTTGTGTCCGCCGAAAACTAAAATAAATAAATATTTTTAAAAAAAATACATTACTTGCATAGCATCAAGGATAAAAACAGAGAGAAATACTTATACATGATTGTCACAAATACAACAAAACCGACAAATTTGTAGTGGAAAAATTAAAAAAAAAAAAAAACTAAATTTGTGGAGTTGATCAGGAGTAGGAAGCCTCAATATTTTAAGATGTTCTCCATTTTAATTGCAAAGTCAACATAATCCAAATAAAAATCCTAACAAGTTACGTTATCAGTAACAACAACAACTAAAAAACTCTTGGGCTGGGGATGTGGCTCAAGCGGTAGCGCGCTCGCCTCGCATGCGTGCGGCCCGGGTTCGATCCTCAGCACCACATACCAACAAAGATGTTGTGTCCGCCGAGAACTAAAAAATAAATATTAAAAATTCTCTCTCTCTCTCCTCTCTCTCTCTCTTTGAAAAACAAAACAAAAAAATAAACTCTTCTAGCAGGGAGTGACACCCATAATTCCAGCGGCCTGGGAGACTGAGGTAGGTGGATAACAAATAAACATTGATTTCAGAACAGGACAGAAAACTAGAAGGGAAAAAAATAATAATAACAACAGAAATAAGCCCACAAAACTATAATCCATTGTTCTTTGATAAAGGAGCAAAATAAATGACTAAAGTATGATCTTTTCAATAAACGTTACTGAACCACCTGGACATGATAGGTGAAGAAACTGACAACTTTCACAAAACTAAAACTGGGCCACAAACCGAAATGTAAAATGCAAAGTTTAGAACTTCTCGAAGGTAAACAGAAACTAGACGACTTCGAGTTTGGCAATGAGGTTTCAGATGTGACACCCAAAGCATGATGTGAGAATAAGAAAACGGATAACCTAGACTTCAATGAAATTAAAACACGCTGATTGCAAAAAGCGCCTCCCCGGTCCTCACTGCGCGGTCCGGGGAGACGCGAGCTGTGGGCACAGCGCTGCGCGACAGGGCCAGGGGCCGGGCCCAAGTCGCCGCACTGGGAACAGAGAGGACGTGGGAGTCCTGACAGACAGCCCAGCCCCACCCTGGGCAGGAGGGGACCGAGGGCCCAGAGGCGCCGGCTGCGGACTCGGCCGCAGACTCTGGAGCTGACGCCGGAGAGGCCGGTCCTGCCACAGCCGGTTCTTGGTGATTGCGACAAGCCCGTCCTCCCGGATATGGGGACACCTGGCTCCCGTACTCACCATTTTCCGACTTGGGAGGAGTGTCTGGCGCCCTCCCTACAGCTCCTGCGGTCAGTGGAGTTCACAGCCAACAAAAACTGAGACTGGGTTTGGAGCCCGGCGGGGGCAGAGAACCTCAGACTCGCGGCCGCAGCACCACCCCTCCTCCCTGAGCGCGCCTGCTTGGACGGCAAGACCGCCCCGCCCCCGAGAGCCTGATTGGCTACTGACCCAGTGCCCACCCCCTGAGGCCTGACTGACGGGAAAAGCGATCCCGTAAAAGAGTGAGTGGAGCTGAAATGACCGAGAGCAACCCCAGCCCTTCCCAGCCCCAGTTGCCTCCCCAACTGTGACCTAGCCAGGAGAGGGACATAATTGATTTAAGCGGAACTTGCTCCGGGCTTTCCAGAGCGCGCACTGCTGTCTTGTACTCGGTAGGCAATTCCCGTTCTTCCCCCTTGGACACAGGCTTACAAGTGTGTGCAATCAAATTTACTCTTAGTATCCAGTGAATGGGTGGTGGTTCTGGGGAGGACAAACTGACAGAGAGGCACTTGGAAGATGGGGGTCTGGTATGTCAAAACTTCCTCCAGCCATAATTACATCCCCTTAAAACAAACAAACAAACAAAAAAAACCCTATTGTTTCAAGATCCTGTCACACAAACCAGGTGGCCTGGACCCTCCCTTATCACCAAAACTATCACAACCTCAGTCACCCAGGCAACTAAAACATCAAGACCCTCACTCAGAAAGCTTGCTGAGGAATATTCTACAAAGAAGTGAGACAGACCCCTGAGCAGACATGGTGGCTGCCATTAATGGTTTTTATAACTTTGACAGGATTAAGGGACTCCCTTGCGTTTTTATTTAATTTATCTGAATGATATACAAAATTAGGGGAAATGTTAACGCTACCATAACTTGATTTCATTTATCTTGGTGAGAAGCCAAGATAAACAGAGTCTGTCCTGTGGGTTGTAACACTCAGGTGGTTGTGAACTTCATACTTAAGAAGTCCACAGCTTGGGCACAAGTCCCTGGTCCTCAGGGGATCAGGCACTGGAGAATGAGGCATGCCAAGGATTGCTCACAACTTCTCTCTCATTCTACACATTTTTTCAGTGAAATGCTTCTAGGTATAAAATGAAGCTCTGAGATCATGAGTGTGGTGACCACCAAGTCAGGGGTGAGTTGGTCACACAACTTTGACATCTACTTTGGTACCTGTGAATAGTGGAGGACAATTTCCCACAAGGACTTAATTTTTAATCTACAAAAGATTATTTAATCTGACTGTTGGCATTGGGGAGGCAATGGCTGTTGAGAACAGGTTATTGTGTGCTTCAACTTTCTTTTTTTTTTTTTAAGAGAGAGGAGAGTGAGAGAGAAAGTGAGAGAGAATTTTTTTTTAATATTTAGTTTTTAGTTCTCGGCGGACACAACATCTTTGTTTGTATGTGGTGCTGAGGATCGAACCCGGGCCGCACGCATGCCAGGCGAGCGCGCTACCGCTTGAGCCACATCCCCAGCCCTGTGCTTCAACTTTCTGTGAATAAATGAACAAACAAGTAAAGGTGTAGGGAGATATTAGAAGAGTGGGCTGATGGTTTCCAACGAAGAGGAGGAGGAGAAGAAAAAGCTCCTGAAATAATAGTTTAAGAAAGGTGTTACCGCTGTTGGCTGGTGACAGTCCTTGCTTCCCCAATGTTGAAGAATAACACCAAAGAAGCATGCGGACAGCAGGGGTCTAATCTCCAATTGAATGCGCATCTTAACATAATCATTATCATCTCAAAGGCTTGCTGGGGTCACCTTTCAACCAAAAATGCCATGCGTCATTCCTACTTGTCTATGGCTCTCAGCAGACAGGTGCCTGGGGCAACTGGGAAACCAGTGGTGACCTTGCCTTCTGCCCTGACAAAGATTTGCTCCTCCTCCCAGCAGCTCTCCCTCAACATCTTTTGGACTCTGTGTTGGTCTCTACATTATCTAATTTCATTCTGAATCCTGCTGAGATATCTTGAAACTTGATCACATGCTATCAGGTCAGTTCCTCATCCTTCTCTGTCCCCAGATGATGTCCAATCACACTGGGTTGCCTCTGGGTGTAATCCTGGTAGGCTGACTTAGCCAGAATCCTTCCTCATCCCTGCATTATCTGTTAGTAGTGATCCATCCACTGACCCTAAAACTGCTCTTTGGATATCAACTCTCACTGAAGCCAGATTTAAAGTTAGGTAGTCAGTGTAGTTAGGTAAATCGGGGCTAATACTGAGTGAAATCTAAAATGGAAGCCATGCTGACAATGATTCCAGGAAATGCAGGACAACTCATGGAATGTTAATGAAGTCCCAAAAAAGCCCTAGGCCAAAGTCCACCCCAAAGAAATATTAATGGAGCCCAGGAAACAGCCCCCAACAGATATGGAGATAGCCCATCCCAGAGAAGTGATAAGCCCATCCCAAAAAGTGATAATTAAGTCCTTCCTGCCCAGATTACTTCTTTGGCCCACCTGTGTCCCACCCCTCGGGCCTTTCAACCTACATTCCATCACCAAATCTATAAAAAAGGGAGACAATCGCACTTCCACGGATTCCACCTCTTGGGTCCCCTTCTTCCTCCAGGAGAAGTCTTTTCTGCTGTCCTTTAATAAACTTCTAATTTCTACTCTGACCTTGCCTCGGCATGCTTCTTTGGTGTTATTCTTCAACATTGCGGAAGCAAGGACTCGTCACCGGCCAACAGTGGTAACATCACTACCCCATGCAGTACTCAGAATCCAGTCCAATGCCTCTTCCCCAATGCAAAACCCCATTCCAGAGGTCCCTGTACCAATGGTTATGCCCTGATCAGAGCATAATCAGACTCAACCACCCCAAATCCTGCAGACCCAACACCAGTCAAGAAACAACAATCAGCATCAGCCATCAGAATTGAAATCTGCACATAAACACTTTCACTACAACACGCAAAACCAGAGTTTTGGAAAATTATGGAAACAAACACAGAAACCTGGGGAAAGAGTCTAAGAATAAAAAAAGACAAGCAAACATCTGGACACGGAAAGGTATATGAGATAGGTCATAACCAGGTCACCCCTGCTCCCAAGGTGGGTAGCTATCACAGGGAATACTTGTGACTCCAGTATTGGAAAAAACATAGGCAATCACTGCCTTTGGTAAAACTGCCCAGGAGCAGGAGCACGAGATACCTGCAAGTATCTTCTGACACTTTACCTCATCCATTCATTAACTAGATCTGTAGCTACAGAATTGGCAGTGGCAATATCTGAAAACAGAGAGTGTGCCTGTGTCTGAGAGAAGCAGGGTCAAATTGAAGGGAATAAAATTCTCACAGATTACTGATCTGTTTCCTGGCCTGGCTTCCAGCTTTCTTCAAGCATGGAGCATCCTAGGCATGAAATAATTATACACAGATTATTTAAAAGAGTTAAATAAATATCTATAGGACAAAGTCTGTCTAAACCCCATGGGGGTTTAAATGGCAGTGACCGTTCTATAGAATGATTAGGAATGCTATGTATAGACCCTGGACTGTGAAGAAGTGACACTTTCCTGCAGCCTCTTAGTACTGAACTCTAACCAATGGCTTGGATTTTATTTCTAAGAGACATCACTTGACCCCATGCAGGTCCAGCCCAGTCAGAAGGAGGGACAGAGATAATGGAATAAGGTGAAGAATTATGTCACCCTCAGCTTCCAGCCCTAAAAGGGGGAAGGTACAAAGAGGACAAAGAGATAACTATCTTCCCACTTTCAAAGAGGACAGGAAATCAGGAAGAGATAAAATAAACTGGGGAGAGCTCTGTGTAGGTGAAGGTTAGGAAACAGGATAGGGATACAGAGAGCACTGATGTGTCCATTCCCAGAACCCAGGCATTATCTATCTTGATAATTAAGCAGAAAATGAATAAGTGATAAAAGAGCATACCCATTTACAGTGAATGAATCCTTGTCAGGCTTTGTAGAAGGCTTACTAATGAGTTTAAAAAAATGAATAAAGGGGAAAAAAATAACACCAATCACCACATTCTTGTATGCACATTTTTTTTCCTTCAATTGTGAGATGAAGTGTAAGAGTAAAAGAAATTGAAGTTAAAGTGTAAAAGACTGGGCATTGTAAGGTTTCTAAGCTGCAAAGCCTGAGTTAAAAAGTAAAGGACTAGGTATTGTAAAGTTTCTGAACTGCACACAGAACCTGAAATTCCTGAGGCAGTTAAGACAATGCCCGGAACTGACCATTTAGTTGTTTAATAACCTAGGACCCTGTGTAGCTTGGCACGTAAGCATTCAGGGCCCAAACCAATCAGTTTGAATGTGTACCCCACTTAGGAGTGACCAATCACCCCTGCCCGACCTGTTCCCGCCAATGAATGTACTAATCAAGTTTAAGAATTGTTGTTTGATTTTCCCGTGCCTCATGATGATTTGTTCTGATGTATGCAAAGCCCCCTCCCTCCCCAAAAAGTGTACTTAAGCACTGCTTAACCTCTGCTCTGGGCTCTGGGCTGCTCTCCCTTCTTGAGTGAGCACGGAGCCCCAGCGCGCTGGAATGGATCCTCAACAAATCCCCTTCTGCTGATTGCATGAGTCAGTCTCTTGGTGGTCTCTTCCTCTGACATTGGGGGGGGGGACCCTTACAGAAGTAGACTCAAAGAAAACTGCAGGAGAAGCAAAGTAATAATCAAAGGGAACATCTCAGAAGTGTCTATAAATCCCTAAGTCTGAGTTAAGGTGAAACTTGCAGTGTCAGCCAGGTAAACATATATATTGTATGTGTATGTGTGTGTGTTATTGTTGTCAGGGTGGACACTCTAATGTCCCTGACTCCTTTCAGTCAAGCCTATTCCACTCACCTGGAAGAATCTGCAACATTTTCTGCCCTGAGACTTTGGATCAAGGCCCAGGTGAAAATCACATATTGGAAAGTAGATATCCTGCTTTTAATTTTTACCCCTAGGAACCAGGATTTCCTTAAGTCCACTGATAGGAAGGCCCCAGGAACCATCTCCTTTAGGGCAGACTTGGTCCCAAGCCTGTGTCAATAGGCAGTTAAGACAAAGGCCATTTGTATGAATGCCATTTGGGATGATGCAAATGGATTGCATCAGAGGATTCAATATCACAGGGCCCCTGCTCAGTCAAAAACATTTGGGCATTCTGACCTCCAAAGTTCAAGATAGGCAGGTCCAGCTTCATTTACCTGGGGTTCTAGACAGTCACAGAACTTTCCCTGTGTGGCCCACATGTGTTTGCATACCAATCACATGTATTGAAACACTCATAGGCACACACATTCCCCACTATCTAGGGAGCTTTAATTACACTGAGCTCAGAAAGTCCAAACTCAAGATCAATGAAGAAATCAAGTTGCATTCTGATTATAAAATTTAACCTCCTTTCCCAGTTCTCAGTTTTTTAGCCATGCTAATCCCATTGTTTAATATACTATGAGTATCAAGTCGATAAAGGTGACTTAGGAACAAAGCATCAAGCAGCCCACACCTAAAAGAAACATCAACCAGGCACTGACAGAACTGCCTGTCAATCAGTGGGGTCTCCTGGCCAATCCTGGATCTCAGTCAGTTCCCCCCCACCACCAACTCCAGCTGGACAAGGGACTCTAAAAACCCCTTTTCCTGTTCAAAGCCCTTCTCTTCCTTCCCTAAGCCCCATAAAATTCCAGTCCGGTTGAGCCCCCATGAGGTTTCTCCTCAGACCCTCTTGCTGTCCAATCTGTGGGTCTGATAAGAGTTCTGCCTGGGAGTAGAATCTCAATAAAACCTTATTCAGTGGCCTTTTTAAATCTGCTTCCTTTTGGTTGCCGCCATTGCCTGACTTTACAGTTAGGATCCATTTCTATACCCACAACATTGGGTTCCTCCATTATTATGCATTCATGAGTACATGGGCTATGTGCCAACTATGACAACATAGAAAGATCCTGCCTCGGGGCTGGGGATGTGGCTCAAGCAGTAGCGCGCTCGCCTGGCATGCGTGCAGCCCGGGTTGGATCCTCAGCACCACGTACAAACAAAAGATGTTGTGTCCGCCAAAAACTAAAAAATAAATATTAAAAAATTCTCTCTCTCTCTCTCTCTCTCTCTCACTCACTCTATCTTAAAAAAAAAAAAAAAAGAAAGATCCTGCCTCAAAATTTAAAAACAATTAAAAGGGCTGGGAAATAGTTCAATGGTAGTGTGCCCCTGGGTTCAATTCCCAGTACCACCAAAAATAATAAGTTGGTTGGTGAGTTCACTTAGCATGAAACAAATCCAATAAATAGGATATTGTCAAGATGAATTTACATGAAGTATATTTAAACTCTTCAAAAAAGCAAAGAATCTGTGTCATCTCTGAATAGTAATATTACAACAAACAATAGTGAAATAAAAACAAACCTCTGCAAATCAAGAATAGATAGATGTGATGCACTGAAATTATAAATCATGAAAACCAAAGACATACTGATTGAACTAAAATATATACATTTTTTTAGAGAGAATTTTTAATATTTATTTTTTAGTTCTCAGCGGACACAACATCTTTTTTTTTTTAAAGAGAGAGTGAGAGAGGAGAGAGAGAGAGGGAATTTTTAATATTTATTTTTTAGTTCTCGGCGGACACAACATCTTTGTTTGTATGTGATGCTGAGGATCGAACCCGGGCCGCACGCATGCCAGGCGAGTGCGCTACCGCTTGAGCCACATCCCCAGCCCCAAAAAATATATACATTAAATGCATTGTAAAACCCCCAAGACCCGAACTGAACATAGCAATCAGAGAATCGGCAAAATAGAAGTAATACTCAGGAATTTACTAAACACAGACGAGAGTGAGAGTGTAAGGGTCCGGAGAAGCGTCAGAGAAAGAGACCACAGGAGACTAGCTTCATGCAATGGCAAGGGGGATTTATTAGGGATCCGTTCCAGCGCGCTGGGGCTCTGTACTCACTCAAGAAGGGAGAGCAGCCCAGAGCCCAGAGCAGAGATCAAGCAGAGCTTAAGTACACTTTTTGGAGAGGGCGGTGGGCTTTGCATACATCAGAACAAATCATCATGAGGCGCGGGAAAATTGAACAACAAATCTGAGACGTGATTAGCACATTCATTGGCGGGAACAGTTTGGGCAGGGGTGATTGGTCACTTCTAAGTGGGGTACACATTTAAACTGATTGGTTCTGGGGCCTAGATGCTTACGTGCCATGCTACCTGGAGCCCTTAGCTATTAAACAACCAGGGAATCAATGGAGATATTTACTGGGCAGTTCCCGCATTGTCCTAACAATTTACAGAGATTACAGGTTCCGGGGGTAGCAGAGGAGTTGTAACAATAGACTTTTACAATTGTAATAATTGTCTTTTACTTTGTAGCCCAGGCCTTGTAATCTAGAAGCTTTACAATGCTCAGTCTTTTACACTTTAACTCAAGCTTTTGCAGCTTGGAATCAGCTTAGAAATTTTACCTTTACAAGAGGGACTGGGGTTCTGGCTCAGTGGCAGGGAGCTTGCCTAGCCCATGTGAGGTGCTGGGTTCGATTCTCAGTAACACATAAAAATTAATTAGTTAATTAATTAATTGAAAGTATTGTGTCCATCTATAACTAAAAATATTCTTTAAAAAAGAGAGTGATAAAGGGTAAAAAACACAAAAGAAAATGAAAAATATGGAAGTTACCTCAAATGATTGCAACCACAAAATGATTCCAGCACAAGTGACAAAGAATTGTTGGCACAATTCTCTTAATAGGAAGAGAATAAGACATTATAGATCTCCTGGGCAACACAGAAAGATCATGTCTTCCCTCATAGCAGAGGGAAGAAAGATAAGTATATAACTTAAATTGCTTCTTTTCACATAAATGCTAAAAATATTTATAAAAAAGTAATGAAATTGCTAGTCTTCAGGCAGACTTTTAAACCTCAGGCTGAGTTTTTCAATCAATATTTCTTGTAGGGGCTGGGGATGTGGCTCAAGCGGTAGCGCGCTCGCCTGGCATGCGTGCGGCCCGGGTTCGATCCTCAGCACTACATACAAACAAAGATGTTGTGTCCGCCGAAAACTAAAAAAATAAATATTAAAAAAATCCATTCTCTCTCTCCCTCTCTCTCTCTCTCTCTCTCTCTCTCTCTCTCTCTCTTTAAAAAAATATTTCTTGTATACCATTAATGATAAATTCAAGAAATTTCACATTAATGCTATTTTAATAATTTATGACTTAAAAAAAGTGTTTTTTTTTTTTTTTTTTAAACTCAGGGTTTAACTCAGGGATAGATGTGGCTCAGGTAAGGGAAGTCTTGTATTTGGGCTGATGTAGGAAGAAGTTAAGGCCAGACAGAGAAAAAAAAAAAAAAAACAGATGAAGAGGACACTAGGGGCAGGTGATCCAGCTCCCAGGAAAGCACATCTGAGATGGCATGTTCAAGTTCAGTGTGAGAAATCCATCAGGCTGGGAACATGGCTTATTTCCCCATCTTTTTTTTTTTGTACCAGGGATTGAACCCTGGGGCACTTAACCACTGAACCACATCCCCAGCACCCCCTGCCTTTATATATATATATATATATATATATATATATATATATATATATATGTCGGGAACTAGAAGGAAATTCTCCTTCAAAGGTTAGCCTGACAGCCCCCTGGGAGACATCCTGCCCGGAAGGCATCCTGCAGCTACCTATCTCCCTGGAACATCCTGTGGTTATCAGGATCATCAGACATCTTGCAGCTGGCAGTTTTACCACCCACATCCAGCAATTGCGGAGACCTTCCCCATCCCTAGCATATGAATACCCACCCACATCCAGCAATTGCGGAGACCTTCCCCATCCCCAGCATATGAATACCCACCCAGCAATTGCTGATTAGAGAGCTTCCCCATCCCCAGCATATAAATACCCCTGTGTGAACAATAAAAGTTTGCAGCTTGATCAGAACTTTTGTCTTGCTGTCACCTTTCGTGTCTCTTGTCCCTTCATTCCTCCCCATCTAGGTTCGCTGCCCACGTTGATGTGTCCTGCCAGACGGGATATATATATATATATATATATATATATATATATATATATATATATATATATATATATTTTATTTAGAGACAGGGTCTCACTGAGTTGCTTAAGGCCTCACCAATTGCTGAGGACCCCCAAAGACCACCAGAGACCCAAGATGGATGCAAGCAGCAAAGAGGTGTTTATTGCGAGCTAGCTCGGTCCTCCGCATGCACACACAACACAGCAACTGGTGACGCTGAGAGCCACCCCCCCCAGCCCAGGGTTTGCAGCAGTTTTATACACTCTTTGGGGGAGGCAGGGACTTCACATACATCATAGCATCTCTTAGCAAATCATCACACACCTCGGGAAAATCATAAAACAACTCTAAAACATGATTAGCACATTCACTGAAGGGACAAGTTGGGTAGGGGTGATTGGTCAGTACAAAAGGGGTATTCATTTGAACTGATTGGTTTAAGTCAAGAGGGGTGTACGTGCTAAACTACATGGTTTCCCAACATGTTATCAACTACCATAAACTACTGGGAGGGTCATCTGGCATCCCAGGTATTTCCCTGTCTCATGCTGATTGGTGGCTGCTAGGGGCTTGCTATGGGTCCCCACCTAGCCTGACTGAGTCTGGGACACCTGGAGCAGCAGATCTTTCCTGTTATTTGTAGATAAACAACTTAGCAGGGTGGGAATGTGCCTAGGAGCATTCTGTGGGTCTTTCCAAGGTCAAAGGCCATGTCCCTTCCTTGGACAGGTTTTGCTCTGAGATAGAGGCTGGTTTTTCAGAGGCTGACTCAGCCTTCTTGAGCTGCTAGGATTATAGGCATGCACCATCTTGCCAAGCTGTATGATGTTTTACAAACCATAAGAAATTAATTTTTTTTTTTTCCAATTTTTGTTTGTAAATTAAATGACAAGTGTCATTATAGCTGTTGCTGCCCTTGTCTTGATGCATGAACGCAAATGTTTGGGACACAAAGAGTTATTGTGAAGGAAGTCAGGTTTTATTACGATAAGCTAGTTTATCAGGAAAATGACCAGACTCTTGTCCTAATGATCATTCCAAAGAATTGAGGCATGCACAGGTGCTTTCATGAGGAAGGGGAGTGAGGCAATGGATAGAAAGGCTTCTGCTCAGTTGAACATCTTCAGGGGATTTTGTTTTTCTATTTGGAATGTTCCCATGATTACAAATGACATTTGACTCCTGGGCCATTCCTGTAATCCTTTAGATGAATACTCCATTTTCATACAAGTTAAACATTCTTCTTTTAATTATACAACAGGATTAGTAAATTCATGGCCCACATTTTGATGTTATTTGAGACCATCAGGTATTCTGGATTCTGAAAAACTAAATAAAGATTACTGATTAGGTGGTCTGGGGACCAATGATTTTTCTTTCTTTCTTTTTTTTTTTTTTTTAGAGAGAGAGAGAATTCTTTAATATTCATTTTCTAGTTTTCGGCGGACACAACATCTTTGTTGGTATGTGGTGCTGAGGATTGAACCCGGGCCGCACACATGCCAGGCCGGCGCGCTACCGCTTGAGCCACATCCCCAGCCCCCCAATGTTTTTTCTTTATCCCCTTTTCCTGGAATAGTTGACTCTAGTGGGTGGCATCTAGGTCATTGAAGTAGGGTTTTTCTTTTAGAAGTTACAATGCTGGGCAAAGGGGAAAACACACACACACACACACACACACACACACACACACAAATAACTTTATAAGGGGCAATTTTGCAAAGCAAAGCTAATCTCAAATGGGGTGTATGTGAAAGGAAATGGTGTAGTCCTAACCAACGTTATAGATACAGTGACCCATGAATATAGTGATCAGAGAGCCAGCAAACTGGAAAGTAGTACAAAGTAAACTGAAGCTGACAATAAGTTTTTCAAAACAACTATGTAAAGCCTCTGAAGATCACCCTGTCCTGTGCACAGCTCAGCTGTGCCAGGGCAGCAGGGTAGGCTAAAGACAGGCCAAAGAAAGGGCCACAAGAGAGCATGGGCCATATGATTTAATGAGGAAAGCTCACAAGAGCTCAGAAACTGTTCCAGGAGTTTAGTGGTAACAGGCTGATAGAGAACACCTCTGTCTCTCATGGTGCTTTGCCAAGCAATACCTCCTGTCTCTTATGGCATTGTATCCATGTCAGCCAGTTGGACAAGTGACATGAATCCTTCTCACAGGGTCCTCTGTTTTGTGCCTGTCCCCACTTACAGTGGGGTTTTATATAGAAGCAATGACAGCATCAGAATTAGTTTACTTAGATCTGGGGTTGTGGCTCAGTGGTGGAGTGCTTGCCTGGCATGTGTGAGACACTTGTTCTCAGCACCACATATAAATAAATGAATAAAATAAAGGTCCATCAACAACTAAAAAAATTTAAAAAAATAATAAAAAGAATTAGCTTACTGAGGTATGAGTACCATCCCAAGGAGTAACTGCCCTGATGCACATGTAAGCCAGTAGCTTTTTATAGATAACAATAACTTCCTCTAGTTTCTAGAGTGTATAAGTGAAAGCCAGGGTCCTCCAAGATAATAAGCATCTGGACTTTTGGGCCCCGGCTTGCTTTCATTATCCCTTAACTTGACTAGGATTTGGGGGAACAGAAAAAGAGGAATTTAGAGACATGGTGTTTCACTGTCCCTATTTGCATTAATGATGATACATTCTACCCCTATGTATTTAAATGTCTTTACAATTTTATGGTGCCCACCTTTTTTCATGTGCCTTGGGTGGCACATCAGGATGTACTTTGTAATCAAATCCCACAACAGCAACACAAAGAGCAATGGGCTTTGATAAGCCCTGTTATAAGAACAAGTAGACAATGCAACATAACTCTAGATAGCAGGAAGAGATTGTAACCATATAGAAATGGGATTGATACCAAGTTTACTTATAGCTGTATTATGAGTTTGCAATTTAACATAGAGCTAGACACATTATAATAATTGTCAGGGATACATATACTACATTCTATTCTAATAAGGGCTCAGTTACATGTTTGTAACAGTTGGTATATGTAGCACCATTTTACTTTGAAGTACCACCTTTTATATTTGGGTAGCTTCTTCAGTAAGTGAAGTTCTGGCTCTATTATTTAAGGCAGCAGCAGAATACTTAGCCAAAGCCTCACCCTGAAACTCAATGACAATGTTTGTTCTCGAAGAGAAAGTACAGCAAGTGGGCAAAGCTACCAGGCAACTTGAGTCACCCTATGCCTAGATTTTACTGGGTAGCAATTAGTAGGAGCCATAGACAAAATGAAAAGTATGCAGGCTGATGTCCAAAGTCTTCCCCAAGTACATCAGCAAATCCAGTTATGAGACAGGTATGGCCACCCATGGGTGCCACATGTCCATAACCACCACCAAGGGGAGGAATATGCTGCCATTCATGCTGTTCAATTTTGGCATCCTAAGTGTCTAGTGTCTGTGAATACAATGGCTAAATTACACTGATGGACAGGGCTCAAACTCATTTGTACAGAGGGTATGGAGGTGTACCGCCATTGAAAGGAACTTAAAAAAAAATCTCTTTGTGTTGCACTTAGTCACCTCAAGCTGTCAAACATGGTGTAACCCGGCAGAGTCTTAACTACAGTCATTTGTTTCCACTCTACGTAGAAGGCATGATATTTGGTGTCCTTAAAAGAAGGTAGATTTATATTTAAGTCCATAGGGCAGTTGTTTAGTTGCATCCACGAGTGATGGGTGTTGTTCTAGATTAACATCCACTTTTATTGTTCCAATGTGGCCAGTTATAGGTGTCACAGGAGACCATGGAGGACAGTCAGTTTATTGTATTCCAAGCAATCCATTTAATCTTGAACCTCTGTAATAGTCCTTAGCCATTGTGTGTGTGTGTGTGTGTGTGTGTGTCCTGTCTTTTTACACAATCAGTCACTATCTTAGCTGGCACATCTTTTAGATACTTAACTTTATTTTCTTTTCTTTTTTCTTTAAAGAGAGAGTGAGAGAGGAGAGAGAGAGAGAGATTTTTAATATTTATTTATTTTTCTTTTAGTTCTCGGCGGACACAACATCTTTGTTGGTATGTGGTGCTGAGGATCGAACCCGGGCCGCACGCATGCCAGGCGAGTGCGCTACCGCTTGAGCCACATCCCCAGCCCCTTAACTTTATTTTCTGATTGCCTGGTGGAGGAGCTTGTCTCTGTGTAGCCATATAACACACAGACATGTGGCACTTGTTTTTAAATGTCTTTATTTTTTTGTCCCCTTTCATAGTTGTGACCAGGTTTCTAAGAAAACTCATTTATTGTCCTGTTGTTGTCACAGGACACACTTGAACCCCCATCAGGACAGTAAAAAACATCCAATTCATAGGGCTGTTTCTGGACTACTATGCCCAAGTCCTGTAATTGTTCTACAATTATTTTTGCTTGAGAAGAGGCCTTGAGGTATTTCAGTTTCCAGTCCCATGATGGTTTTAACATTTAAGTATAGAAAGTAGACGTGCCAGCATCTCAACACGCCCAAGAAGGTCCACGTGAGAATGGGGAAGACTTGGACTTTGTAACAGTAGTGTCCAGCCAGGTAACCCCCAAGGACTTGGCAGACAGTTCAGGCCCCTGAGGAGTCAAAGGCCCAGCCTCTCTCTTGGAAATACACCACCACTGTTTAAATTGCCTTCTCTTGGTGGGAAAAAGATTTAGAAGTTAATATCACATTATCAATATAATGACACATTGATACTGTGTCAAGTTTTTGTCCACCAGGCCAGAGCTGTTACCACCATCTTATGAAATATGTTGGGCTGTGTCAATATCCTTGGTGAAGAGTGTTAAGTGAAATGACTTCACACCTTACTTGTACAAGTAAACAAACACCATCTGTCTAGTACAACCATGAGGCATAAGCTGATAATCATGCTAATAAGAATGACCACCTGTGAACATATCAAATTAATCAGAAGTACATGAATGTATGGGTGTATTAAACTCATCAGAAAAACCAGGCCTATGAGTTTATGGAACACACCAGACCACCAAATGATGCAACCCCCTCATTTGAGATCCATAAAAAGAGGGGCACCTTGAGACTGGACACAGTTATTGAATAACAATAAACTGATAGTTACACCACTTTTATCAGTAAAAGTTAACTGAATACTTGTGGGTCACTTGGTGGTCATAAGCTGGGCTACTGCATCTTCTTTATTCTAGTTTTAATGTCTAATATTTAAACACTCAAGTCACACATCACACTTTAATATATATATATATATATATATATATATATATATATATATATATATATATATTAGAAATTTTAAGGAGGCCACAGGGGTTCAGGAGGCTGAACTGAAAGAAAAGGCAGAGAGCAGATAGGAATACAAAGAGTCACTGTAGGTGGCCAGATAAGATCATGAACCAGCCAAAAAATTTGTTCAGGCACAGAGTTGTCAAAGTGCAGAAACTTATTCCCTGACCCAGTCATCTGGTCTTTTGTCATAAACCTCATCCAGGAAAAGTGCCACACAGCAATAAACCTCTGAATCTCTGTTCTTAGCTTTAGCAGAGTGCAGTTTTTCCTGCTGTGACAACCACACAACTCCCACTCCAAGTTGCCATCTCAAGCTGACACAGTGAAACTATCATCCCTCTGGACCTTGGCCTAGAATAAGTTTCTGCACTTTGACAACTCTGTGCCTGAACAAATTTTTTGGCTGTTTCATGATACTGTGGAAAGACATACATGTGTTTGGTCTATGGTAATCACATAACACGCTCAAAGAACACACTGGCACCTTCATTGCCTCATCCCAGTCCTTATTCTCCTCTGAGATGTTGGGTTAACAGGGGTCCCACTTATGGGGTCCTAGTCCTTTTGTGTAACCACCAGACTTATTCTAGCTCTTAATAAACATTAGCAAAGCAGCAGGCTAAAGTTTGTATCAGCACTTCCCACATGAGCAAGGAATTGTTCTCAGTCGCTGCTTGAGTTAAATGTGCTCCAAGTTTGCTGAGAGCCATAGCCAAGTAGGATGCATGGCATTTTTGCCAGAGGGAATGTTTGAGAAAGGTGACCCTGCTCAAGGACCAGGGCGGATCCAGATCCGGGTTTAGGGGGGTTCCAGGTTTAGGGTGTGGATCCTGCTGGGATTAGGGCGTAACCTACACCCAGCAACTGTCGATAAGCGAGCTTCCCCATCCCCAGCATATAAATACCCCTGTGTGAACAATAAAAATTTGCAGCTTGATCAGAACTCCTGTCTTGCTGTCATCCCTCTTGTCTCTTATCCCTTCATTCCCTTCATTCCTCCCCACCGTTGATGTGTCCTGCCGGTCAGGACACAAGTTCCAGCTTTAACTTCTCCTGCAGTTGCTCACCCAGGCCTGGGCTGCAGCTCTGCCTCTCTTGCTGCCTGCGCTGTCATGAGGAGGGGCCACCCCACCACTGTTGTTATCTTACATGGCTCTTTTATTTTCCATACACATATTGCTAGCCTATGAGCAATATTACTCCCTCAATCTTTGGGGTGTTTGGGGACATCGACATACTCATGTGGTGGCCTCCCAGTAACCATAATAGCCACAACCCTTCCCCACATAGAGGTAGAAGGCCATCCCAGTAGTTTCGTTGACGTCCTGACTGACTTACCCAAAACTGTCTCATCCACACTCCAGTTGTGCCAGGGAAGTGGGGGTAGACTATAGAAAGGCCAAATAAAGCACCTGGAGACAGCATGGGAAACATATTGTTTTGGGGGAAGTTTACAAGAGATCAGAGACTGTTCCTAGAAGAGTTCAGTGGCTACAGGTTGATAAGCACCTCCGTCCCTCATGGCACTTTGGAGGAGTGACATATATCCTTTCTACAGTGTCCTCAGTTCTGCACCCATCTTTACTCAGAGAGGAGTTTTACAGGCTGCAGAAGCAGCAATATCATCAGGATTATCTTGCTTAGTTTGCATGACCAGCATCCCAAGTAGCAATTGTCCTGGTTAACATACAAGAAATTAGCTTTCTACAGATAACACTCACTTGCTCTAGTTCCCAGTGTGTAGGAAAAAAAAAAAAAAGAGCCATTGTCCTCCAAGATAATATGTATTTGGATTTTCCAGCTCAGGCTTGCTCTCATTGTTCCCTTAACTTGGCTAGGTTTTGGGGGAACAGAAAGGGGAAATTCAGGGACATAGTGGTTTACTATCCCCCTTTACTTTAGGGATAATACACACCCTAAAGTTAAATACCAAATAAAGGACATTTTTTTTTTTTTTTTGGTACCAGGGATTGAACTCAGGGACACCCAACCACTGAGCCACATCCTCAGCCCTATTTTATATTTTATTTAGAGACAGGGTCTCACTGAGTTGCTTAGCACCTCACTTTTGCTGAGTCTGGCTTTGAACTTGTGATCCTCATGCCTC
The DNA here is from genome assembly GCF_964194105.1 of Spermophilus citellus. NCBI lineage: Eukaryota > Metazoa > Chordata > Mammalia > Rodentia > Sciuridae > Spermophilus > Spermophilus citellus. The sequence continues at coordinate 17,600,469 of NC_138184.1, read as the reverse complement.
AGCCTCCCAAGCTGCTAGGATTACAGGCATGTGCCACCAGGCCCGTCAGAGGGACATCTATTTTTAAAAACTCTATGAATATTCTTTGAGGAACATCACAGTATGTGGTATTAGAATCCTGGATGCTTTCTGCTTCCTGAATCTCAGCTTAGTGAGGTGAACCCTGCCATGAACACCATGCAGCCAAGACACAAGGTTCTCTATCTATCCCCCAAGCACCCAATCAGAGGGCTTTTTTGAAAAAAAGCAGAATGTGAACATTCTCAACCTACCTCCAGCTATCCATTGCTGAGATATATCCTATGTATATGTGTTTGAAAACTGGGGACACCTTGCACCCAGTGCCTGCTGATAGAATGGAGGTTGTACTTTGAGCATGGTGTGCTCAAAATACTGGGAAAGTGACCTATCTTTCCCCAGCTCAAAAGGCAACAGTAGATCCATGCCAGGAGAGATATGCCAAGAGGACATCAGATTCTGAGCAGTTAGTTCCTAGAAAGAGATAATTACTTAGGAAGCAACTTGCTATTGTCCATATTCAAGTTTCAGAACCCTGCTAGAGTCATTATGCCTCATAAAACAGCTCCTAGGGGCTGGGGATGTGGGTCAAGCGGTAGCGCGCTCGCCCGGCATGCGTGCGCATGCGGCCGGGGTTCGATCCTCAGCACCACATACAAAGATGTTGTGTCCACCGAAACTAAAAAAAATAAATAAATATTAAAAAACAAACAACAACAACAAAAAACCCCACTCATATTCAAGCTATGTACTCAAGGTCAAAACCATTTGTTAAAAAAATAAAAAATAAAAAATAAATAAAACAGCTCCTAGTTGCTTGTCAAAGAAATTAAGTGCCATTGCAACAGAATGTGAGAAATTCAAGACACAGGGCACTCCACACTCCAGATGGTGGAAATAGAGGTAAAAGACAAATTACAGGGGATTTATGGATTTAAAGAAGATTCAGCTGAGATTGTAGGCCAGCTTGTATGTAGGACAGAACAAGGAAATAATAATGTTAAGAGAAGCTCATTAAGGGTCTGAAACAATATCGAACACTAACCATAGCCAGTGTTCTATAAAGAAGTCACTACCCGACATGGTGGTACACACTTGTAATGCCAGCTAGGACAGGTTGAGGCAGGAGGACTCTTCAAGGCCAATCTGAGCATCTTAGTAAGACCCTATCTCTAAAACAAACAAACAAACCACAATACATTTGGGTAGGTTTATAGGGAAAATTTTCCATAGATTTTGTTGAAAACAAAATCATTAGTCATCAATTAATGTAGTTTAACACCTGAGTGCTATCCAAGAGAGGAAGAGATTCCCATCTTTACCATGTCATCTCAGGATGATAGTGGAGCCACCGACCTCTCCTTGAAAAGCTTGACAACTGTGAAGGGTTTCACTGACGTCCTGGCTGACTTACCAAACTGTCTCATCCACACTCCAGTTGTACCAGGGACCACTGTGAGGCAAAAATGGACTTCACCAAAATAACCATCAGTCACTGAACTAAAAAAGGCAAATAAGGCTGGGCACAGTGGCGTTGGGACACACCTGTAATCCCAGCACACGGAGGCTTTCTTGGAACTTTCCCAAGTTCAATGCCAGACTCAGCAACTTAGTGAGCCCCTAAGCAACTTAGTGAGACCCTGTCTCAAAATAAAAAAAAAAAAAGGGCTGAGTGTGGGGCTGGGATTGTGGCAGCGGAAGAGCGCTTGCCTAGCATGTGCGAGGCGCTGAGTTCGATCCTCATCACCACATTTTTTAAAAAAGTAAATAAAATAAAGATATTTTTAAAAAAGGCTAAGTGTGGCTCAGTGATTAAGCACCCCTGGGTTCAATCTCCAGTATTAAAAAAAAAAAAAAGAAATACTCTGAGAGATCCAATGCATTATCTAAATAGTCCAATTTGCAACAAGAATTATGTTAAATGCAAAGAAAGGGTGATACCCATGTATCAACAAGAAAAAAAAAAGCTGGCAATAGAAACTGTGAAAACAACAGAAGTCAGATTTGACAGGAAAAGACATCAGTTTAGACATTTAAAATATGTTCATAGAACTAAAAGAACTATAACTAAATGTATAAATGATCTCATATATACTTGGAAGTGAACTACCCAAAAAAACAAACAAACAAACAAACAAAAAAAAACACCAACCAACCAACCAACCAAACTAGCAAATAACTAGGGTTAGTGATATTGTAAATTGTTAATATATAATGATATTTTCTTTTTTTTCTAGTGTTTGACCTAAAGTCTATTTTATCTCCTATAATTATACTTATTCCTGCTCTCTATTGAATCCTATTTTTAGGTAATTTCTTTATTCTATCCCTCTATTACTGTGTATATTTAAAGATGTGATTCTCTTATAAGAAACTTAAGTTCAATCCTGGTTCTGTTTTGCTTTAAACTACTCAGATACTCCATGTCTTTTGATTGAAGAATTTAGTCCATTAACACTTAAATTGTTGGTAGGCAAGACTTATTAGCACCACTCAGGTGGTTATTTCTAAAGGTTTTGTAGATTGTTTATGCCTTTCTTCCTCTCTTCCACTGTGATTTAATAGTTATCTGTACTATTGTGCTTTTTAAATCAATTTTTAAATTTGTTTTAATTAGTCATAGAATGCTTTTATGCTCTTTGATATATCATACATAGATGGGATATGATTTCTCATTTTTCTGAGTGTACATGTTGCTGAATCATATTGGTCATGCAGTCATTCATACACACACACACACACACACACACACACAGAGTAATAATGTCTGTCTACTGTGCTTTAATTTTTGTGTATTTACTAAAAGTTCTTGCTTAGTAGTTATCATAAAATATCTTCTCCTTTTTCTTTTTTTTAAAGAGAGAGAGAGAGAGAGAGAATTTTTAATATTTATTTTTTAGTTCTCGGTGGACACAACATCTTTGTTGGTATGTGGTGCTGAGGATTGAACCCGGGCCGCATGCATGCCAGACGACCACACTACCACTTGAGCCACATCCCCAGCCCCATATCTTCTCCTTTTTCTTTTTCTTTTTTTGGTACTGGGGATTTAATCCAGGGACACTTTACCTCTGAGCCACATACCCAGTCCTTTTTGTTTTTTGAGACAGGGTCTCGCTAAGTTGCTTAGGGCCTTACCAAGGTGCTGAGCCTGGCCTTGAACTTGTGATCCTCCTGTCTCTGCCTCCCTGAGTCACTGGGATTACAGGCGTAAATGCTTAGTTGCATAAAACATCTTAAACTTTTTAAAGTCCATTTCAAGCTGATAGCTGCTATGGCTGGGATGTAATTATCCTTCCAAAGGTTAATAATGTATTATTATTATCTTGGTCCCTAGTGCATTGATGTTAGTAAGTAGTGGGACTAGGCAGGTGTGGTTGGGCATATCTATAATCCCAGTGACTTGGAAGCTAGGCAGGAGGATAGCAAATTCAAGGTCAGCCTAGGCAATTTAGTGAGATTCTGTCTCAAAATTTAAAAACAAAGGGACTAGGGATGTAGCTCAGTGGTAGAGCACCCCTGGGTTTAATGCCAATTTTCTCTCTCTCTCTCTCTCTCTCTCTCTCACACACACACACACACACACACACACACACACACAAAGTGGTGGGACCTTTACGTGAGGGGGCCTAGTGGAAGATCATTAGGGGCACTGTTTGTTTCTCTCTCTCTCTCTCTCTCTCTCTCTCCAGGGAATTAAACTCAAGTGCTCTAACACTGAGCTACATGCCTAGCCCTTTCTATTTTTTATCTTGAGACAAGGAGTCAGTAAATTGCCAAAACTGGTCTTGAACTTGCTAAGACTTGCCTCAGGCTCCCATGTAACTGAGATAACAGGCAGCACCACTGAGCTCTGCTCTCTTTGTAATTTTTTTTTTTTTTTTTTTTTGTACCAGGGATTGAACTCAGGGGCATTAACCACTAAGTCACAAATGTCCTCTGCCATATTAGTTAACTCATCTCCTTTAAACTAAGTCTCACATAAAGTCTTGGCAAAATGTAAATATGTGCTTTGCCAGAATGTAACATATATAGCCTCATGTCCAATTTCCAATAGAGTCCTTATTCCCATCTAAAACTTCATGAGCCCAGTCATTACTGTCTACATTCTTACCAAAATTTTGCTCTTCTAAGTTCACACTATCATCATGCATTTAGCTCCACTTACAGCATTCTAGGGTCTACCACGCGGCCTGCGCAGTGGTTTCATTAATGAGGTTCTAGGCATTAAGTTAGTTAGAAGAGATCAAAATAAAACACACAAACCAGTACCTTATTTTACATTGCTACGGCTCGCCTCCCTGGTTCCTGCCTCTAGCCGCCCAGCAGGGCAGCGAGGATTACTCTGGGCTAGCAGGAGAGAGAGAGCGCGAACACGCCGGGGAGTAGCCTTTTATTTGGGGGACAAGAGATTCAGGGGAGAATTCCATCCAATGAAGGTTGAGGGGGGGCTGCACTCCAAGGTCAGGGTCAGTGATTGGGTCTCCAGGGTCAGTGGTCACGCACACCCCCACACGGATGGGCTCTCTCATCAGGAAAGGGTCGGGATAGCTCCGACACAGCCAGAGCGCCTCAGGCCCTTAACGGGAGTCACCCAATCACGTGTCAGAATGGCTCCCCACACTAGGGTTTCTCTAACCATCATCACTAGCCTTTCTAATCATTATTGCCAACTCTGCCTGCAAGCTAGTTTCAATGGTTTCTGAACAACATAGTATGGTATAATCACAGGAATGACAGCACTTCCTGGTGCTAGTTTTCTGTTAGCCATATTTTCTTTGCCTGGACAAAATACCTGAGAATATCAACTTAAATGAAGAAGTTTACTTTGGCTCAAAGTTTTAGAAGTTTCAGATGGTCAACTGGCTCTGTTGCTTTTAGGACAATGGCAAGGCAGACATTTCACAACAGAAGAACATGGCAGAGGGCTTTTCACCTCATAGACATCAAGATAAAGGGTCCAGAGACAACATAGAGTTCCTAAGGGCATGCCCCAAGGACCCCTCCCTTTGACTAGACCCTACCTCCTACAGTTCTCACAGCCTCCCAATTCCATTAAACAATGGAAATCTGTTAATTTATTAAACCATTAATGAGGTTGGAGTCCCCATGATTCAAATAATTGAATCAACCTCTCATAACCCCACTTCTGAATATCACTGCATTGGGGACCTAACCTTGAAAACATAAACCTTTGGGGGATATTCCACATCCAAACCACAATATTTGACAGAAATACATTGAAATCTTGTGATATCAGAGGGTGGGTAACTGTGGTTAGGGTTGCTTTGAGGTTAGGGGATGCTTGTGTATTCTACATGTATTTATACAATTCTTCCTTCAAAGCCTCACATCAATGTTACAGGTCTCCCACACAGCAATTCTGTTATAGAGATTAAGGACCTTAGATTTATGTCTGACTGTATTAACCCCTTTGCTATTGTTCAGGGTTGCTGGAGGTATTTTTCCTCATTATAAAGCAAGTTCACTGGGCACTGATTACCAACTTGTCTAATAAGTTTGGTGAGACAGAATATACAAAGCTTCATGAAGTAGATTTATTACTTATATAAGATGGGCAAGAGGGAAAAACAGAAGTCTTAAGAGTCAATGCTAACTCATCTCCCCAAGATTCAGAAAAGTTGCCATGAGAAAATGGATCTTGACTGCATGTGCCCCATGAAAGTGATTCCAGAGAGCCACCCACACTAGGTTTTATATGTCAGAATAATATGACTCAACTGGCAAGAGTGTTGAAGGATGTCCAGTTTCCACAGGGGACTTACTGGTTTTGTGTGGGGAGCCATTCTGACACGTGATTGGGTGACTCCCGTTAAGGGCCTGAGGCACTCTGGCTGTGTCGGAGTTATCCCGACCCTTTCCTGATGAGAGAGCCCATCCGTGTGGGGGTGTGCGTAACCACTGACCCTGGAGACCCAATCACTGACCCTGACCTTGGAGTACAGCCCCCCCTCAACCTTCATTGGATGGAATTCTCCCCTGAATCTCTTGTCCCCCCAAATAAAGGCTGATCCCCGGCGTGTTCGCTCTCTCTCTCTCCTGCTAGCCCAGAGTAATCCTCGCTGCCCTGCTGAGCGGCTGGAGGCAGGGAAACAGGGAGACCGAGCCGTCTTGGACCTAGCATTAAAATAAGGTACTGTCTGTGTGTTTTATTTTGATCTCTTCTAACTAACTGAATGCCAGAACCTCATTAATGAAACCACTGCGCAGGCCGCGTGGTAGAGTTTTGTTCTGGCCAGTGTCTTTTGAAATCATACTGTTGCACTTCTACCACATTCTACAGTTATTAAAAGTACAAGTGATAAAGCAGGGAGAACTGACCAAAGACCAAAAGGAGTGTGGTCCCATACCTCAACTTTGGAAGATCAGGATATTTGTTCATACAGAGGCAAAGGCATTAAAAACAGTGGCAGTGGAGGTATGAAGGGTTCTGGTGACCCATCTACTAATAGGTTTCTGGACCTGAGCATGCCACATGACTGTTTTTCTATTTCCTGATTACAGGCTGGGAATATCTCAGTGGTAGAGAACTTCCCTTACATGCAACCCCACCACACACACACACACACACACACACACACACACCTTTCTATGGTGCTGGGGAGCGTGCGCACACACGCACACACACACATTCCAGAAGATATACTTTCCATTTCTACTCATGTAAAGTTGTGGGTTTCACAGGTATTGTCACCATCTAATCACCAGTAGTGTAGATCATCTGTATTGATAAGAGGTTACATCCAGGAAACCAGAAACATATACTGGAGAACAGCAACTCAGCTTCAGAGAGTGCCACTCAATATTGTTGAGGTGAGAGTCCACATGTAGCCAGGTGTGGTAGTACACGCCTGTAATCCCAGTGATTCAGGAGGCAGAGACAGGAGGATCACGAATTAAAAGCCAGCCTCAGCAAAAGCAAGGTGTTAAGCAACTCAGTGAGACCCTGTCTCTAAATACAAAATAGGGCTGGGGATGTGGCTCAGTGGTTGAGTGTTCCTAGTTCAATCTCCAGTACCAAAAAAAAAGTCGAGGGGGGAAACAAGAAAATAATTCACAGGAAGAGACTCTATGACAAACTTTACATACTTGATACCAACTCTTTATTAGCAAAGAAAATGGAATAGACTTTATGAGCACCCAAAAGAAGTAGCTTTTACCATAAAAAAGGTAGAGCTATGTAATGCATGAAGATGATCCAAAACTTACCACATTAAGAACAGTAAGAAAATCCCAACAATTTGCTAAGACTCATTTTCAATGGTCTATCACAGAAAAATCATACATTTATATAAAATTAAACATACCTTATTAGAAGTACATTACAACTCACCTTCAGACTCAACACAAAAAATGATAGAAAAAAATTTTATTAACAAACTTTAAAAAAACCCCAATAACTATTGAACTTAGTTAGATAATACTGCTTAACAAGTACAGTCATGCACTGCCTAACATGTCAGTTAACAATGGGCCACATATCCTATGTTGATTCCATACCAACATAACAGAGCTTAAAAATGCCTATCACACAGTAAATGCATACCTAACAAAGGGGCAAGAGGGCGGAAAAAAACTCAGAAAGAGGAAAAAAAAATCAGTGAAGGGTTTAGAAGAGAGCTACAGTCCTTGATAAACTTTTCTTTAAAAGTTTGAAAACATGGACCCCAATAACCAAATGGTTTCATTAATAGAGAAGAATGTTCAAGGTATATTACCTGCTCACAAGCAATTCTATAATGAAAAGAAAAGAAGCAAACATCCATTACATATTTATGAAAAATCTTGACACCTCCTGAAGAATAGTCTCAGTCAGGTCCTTCAGGAGGAATTCCAGGAAAAAAGCATCATCATAGAAAAGGAAAACTCTGTGTGTGTTATTGCCCCTAGGGAATTTCCACTGGGACAGATGTTGAAATGGAAGAGAGTGATATTGGTGATCCTGACCCTGAGTAGGCCTAGGGTGATGTGTGTGTTTGTACCTTAGCTTTTAACAAAGTTTAAAAACTAATAAATAAATAAATAAAATAGTAATATAGAAGTTTATAGAATATGTAAAGAAAATATTTTTACACAGCTGTACAAAGTGCCAAGATAAGTTTTATCATAAGATTTTAAAATATTTTTTAAAAATCAAAGTTTACAAAGTAAAAGTTACAGCAACCTTAGGTTATCCTTGTGGAAAGAAAATATTTTTATGAATTTAGTGTAATCTAAGTTTATAGAGTTTATAAAGTCTATAGTAGTGCCCAATTATGTCCTAGAACTTCATATTCAATCACAGATCTCTCACTGATTCACCAACAGCAACATCAAGTCCTGAAAGTTGTATCTGTGGTAAGTGCCCTTCACAGATGTACCATTTATTTTAATTATTTTGGGTACCAGGTATTGAACCTAGGGGCACTCAGCCACTGAGCCACATCCCCATCCCTATTTTTTGTATTTTATTTAGAAACAGAGTTTCATTGAGTTGCTTAGCATCTTGTTTTTTGCTGAGGCTGGCTTTGAACTCGTGATCCTCCTGCCTAAGCTTCCAGAGCCACTGGAATTACAGGCATGCACCATAGCACCTTGATATTTTTAAATTTTATATATAATGTTCTTACTGTATCATTTCTGTGTATGGGTATTTATACCCTTACTATCATTTTAATCATTGTCTATGGTATTCATTATAACATACTATATAGGTTTAAATCCTAGAAGTAAATAGGCTTTACCACACAGCCTAAGTGTGTAGTAGAATGTACATGTAAGGTTCTTTACATAATGATGAAATTGCCTGACAAGGCATTTCTCAGAATGTATCCCATTGTTAATTGACACTAGTATATCAAGAATATTCACCTCAATGTTTCTGGGCTAAAGAAATGGAAACGCAAGGGCTGGGATTGTGGCTCAGCGGTAGAGTACTCGCCTGGCACGTACGAGGCCCTGGGTTCAATCCTCATCACCACATAAAGACAAATAAATAAAATAAAACATGGACCCCAATAACCAAATATTTTCATTAATAGAGAAGAATGTTCAAGGTATATTACCTGCTCACAAGCAATTCTATAATGAAAAGAAGCAAACCCGCATTACATATTTATGAAAAAATTTGACTACAACTAAAAAATAAATATTAAAAAGAAAAGAAATGGAAACTCAAGAGTCCAGAGACCCTCTCTCAGTATGAACCACTAATAAACATAATATAATCATAACTTCTGTGACATTTCATTCATATTGTGAAATTTGGAATATTACATAATAATTTGCACCAAAATTTCAATATTACTTGCACTTATAGGATTTCTTTTCAATTGATAGGATTTCTTTCTTTTCATGACATTGAAAATAAATATTAAAACAAAATTTTATTTGCCACTGGGCACAGTGGTGCATGTCTATAATCCCAGTGACTTGAGAGGCTGAGGCAGGAGGATAGCAAGTTCAAAGCCAGCATTAGCATCTAAGCAAGACCCTAAGCAACTTAGTGAGACTAGGACTAGGGATGTTGCTCAGTAGTTAAGCACCCATGGGTTTAATCCCCAGTACCCAACAAAACCAAAAAAAGTTTATGTGCCAACTACTGGGGTTTCAATACAGAATGCATGCTTATATGTATAAGGTCTATTTCCAGCATGCATTATAATGTGTCCTTGAATGGATGTCAGAGAAATGAGGATATTCTTACATTCCACACATTTATAGGAATTTTCTCCAAAATAAGTTTTTTCATGTCTTCAAATGGACCTGAAACAAATGACAACTTAACACATTTCTTACATTCATAGGGCTTTCCTCCAGTTTTCAAAAAGAACTGGAAAAACTGAAGTCTTCACCAGTTTTTTATAGCTATGGTATTTTCCTCCATTGAGTTGTTCATGCATTTGAAGGGAATTAAAGTCTGACAGCTTTAACCACATTTACATTTTTTCTCGAGTATGGGTTTTTGCATGACTTTGAAGGGAACTGTGAAATCTGAAGGCTTTACCACACAGTTTACATTCACAGGGTGTTTCTCCAGTATGAATTCTTTCATGGCAACGAAGGGAATTGGAACTACTGAGAGCTTTACCACATTGTTTACATTCATAGCGTCTTTCTCCAGGGTGATTTCTTTCATGATATCGAAGGGAACTGGAACTACTGAAAGCTTTCCCACATTGTTTACATTCATAGGATTTTTCTCCAGTATGAGCTTTTTCATGATATTGAAGGGAACTAGAACAACTGAGCACTTTACCACACTGTTTACATTCATAGGGTTTTCCTTCAGTATGAATTCTTTCATGTTCTTGAAGGTAGTTGTGACATCTGAAGGCTTTACCACATTGTTTACATTTATAGGGTTTACATACAGTATGAGTTCTTTCATGCATTTTAAGGGAACTGGGAAATCTGAATGCTTTACCACACTGTTTGCATTCATAGGGGTTTTCTCCAGTGTGAATTCTTTCATGATATCGAAGGGAATTGGAAATAGTGAAAGCTTTACCACATTGTTTACATTCATAGGGGTTTTCTCCAGTATGTATTCTTTCATGATATCGAAGAGCACTAGAACAACGAAGAGTTTTACCACAGTGCTTACATTCATAGGGTTTTTCTCCAGTGTGAGTTCTTTCATGATATTGAAGGGAACTAGAACAACTGAGCACTTTACCACACTGTTTACACTCATAGGGTTTTTCTTCAGTATGAATTCTTTCATGTTCTTGAAGGTAGCTATGATGTCTGAAGGCTTTACCACATTGTTTGCATTCATAGGGTTTGTATCCACTATGAATTCTTTCATGCACTTTAAGGGAACTGGGAAACCTGAACGCTTTACCACATTGTTTACACTGATAGGACTGTTCTCTGTTATGAGTTCTTGCATGAGATCGAAGGGAGGTGGAGGAACTGAGAGCTTTACCACAATGCTTACATTGGTATGGTTTTGGCTCCTTGTGAGTTCTTTCATGTTCTCGAAGGTTACTGTTGCGAGTGAAGGCCTTACCACACTGTTTACATTCATAGGGTTTCTCTCCAGTGTGAGCTCTTTCATGCCGTAGAAGGGAACTTTGATATCGGAAGGCTTTACCACATTGTTTACATACACAGGGTTTTTCTACACTATGAACACTTTCATGAAGTTGAAGGGAACTGGGACAACTCAGTACTTTACCACACTGTTCACGTTCATTGAGTTTTCTTTCAGTGTGAGTTCTTTCATGTTCTTGAAGGTAACTGTGACTTCTGAGATCTTTATCACATTGTTTACGCTCAAAGGACTTGTCTTCAGCATGAGTTCTTTCATGTACTCTAAGGGAATTGGAAGAACTGAGTACTTTACCACATTGTTTACAATTGTAGGTTTTTGCTTCAGTGTGAGTTCTTTCATGTATTCCAAGAGAACTGAAAGAACTAAGAACTTTACCACATTGTTTACGTTTATAGGGATTTTCTTCATTATGAGATCTTCCATGTCTGTGAAGGGAACTGGAACAACTCAGAGTTTTATCACATTGTTTGCATTCGTAAGATTTTTCTATACTGTGAATTCTGCCAGGTATTTGAAATGAACTAGAACAAAGAAAGGTCTTCCCACACCGCTTGTCATCAGAGGGTTTGGCTCCAGTGTGAGTTTGTTGATGTATCTGAAACGAACTGGGGGAATCAAAGACTCTCAAACACAACTCACAAGTATAAGAGCCTTTTATCCTGTGGGTCACCATATGTCTTCCAACACTTCTGAGAGAAATGAAGGTTTTCCCACACTGTTCACATTTATGTGGCTTCTCTCCATATTCCTCACACTCAAGTGCCTTGTATCTGGAGTGAGATTTCAGGTGCCCCTTAAGGGATAAATGACACAGGAAAACTTTTCCACACACACTGCATTTACACGGTTTTACTCCAGCAGGAATTTTCTTGCTCTGATTAAGATTTAGAGCCTGGGTGAAGGTTTCTCCACACTGACCACCTTCTTCACTTTCACAGAGTCTCTCTACCACATAACTTCTGTAAAAAATGACAAGTGCATTAGCAAGGGTTTGACTATTATTACCTATCTATTTAATTAGTAAGTGTTGGAGTTCCATGACTCCCCAAATCAGGGAAAGTGTAGGAGTTTTTCCATGGCTGAATGACTTAAAAGTAAATGGATTACACTGAAACATGAATCCCACTTAGCTATTTTCAAAACAGTGACATTCATGCTTGCAGGTGCTTAGTATTATTTACAAGTGAACTGTTTTGTGAACATATTTGTTACATTTAAGTAAATATTTCTGGTGAAAACTTTCTAATGATAAATAAATTTAAAGTTGTACTTATCTATTTAGTTTGTTTGTTCTTAAATTCCCTGACGTACTATGATTCTCTCAAGGGACTTTGATTTCTCTTGTGCATGCAAATTACCTCAAATTTCTCCCATAATTTTTGTACTGATCTTCAATGTTCTGATCTTTCCATTTGTTTCCTAAAATGGGGACACAAGAATTATGACTCATTAGAAATTATTTAAAAATTGTCCAGGAATGTGCTACACACCCATTGTCCCAACCAGTAGAAAGGCTAAAGCAGGAGGATCACAAGTTCAAGGCTGGCCTGGGCAACAGTGAGACACTGTCCAAAAAAAAAAAAAAAAAATGCTGGGTGGTGGGAGAGTAGCTCAATGGTAAGTAGAGTGTCCTCCCTGGGTTCAATCCCAAGTACCAACAAAAAAATTATATGAAAATTATTATTACTTTCTTGGTTGAGTGTACACTATAATGATTCCTATGCCTATGCCTATGATCAACTCACCAAATTTTTCCCTTTTCACATTCCAAATCACAGAGCAGCATGCATGACCAAGAAACACTTGTCCTCTAACTGACTTAGTAAAGGGATGATGTCATTCTTACCGACAGAAGCCAGGTTCCTGAAGGTTTCCAGCATTACATCCCTGTAGAGATTCTTCTGGGAAGGATCTAGCAAAGCCCATTCCTCTTGGGTAAAGTCCACAGCTACATCCTGAAAAGCCACTGAATCCTAAAATATTCCACATACATATACAAGAGAATGAGTCCAACTGACAACACAGGATCTACACTCAATTCATAAAAGGTTCACATGATTCTATGGTTTCCAAACATATACTCCATGTCTTGGTCATGAGAATTCTTGTCCTTAGATGATACTCCCTTCCACATAGAAGTTCTAATTCTAGAATTGAGCTATTCAGAGAGAGAACAGCACAGTTGGAACATCCTCTCATTAGTGGGCTCAGGGAGTAAGAAGTGCTGCTAGATCACCCTAACTTGTCTTTGTTAGAACTGGTTTCTGCCATAACAAAAAGTTAACATTAGCAGTCCTAAGTCTGCTCACATAGTTCAAATTTTGCTAGTATCAGGGAACTTGGAACTTGAAGTAGTTCACCAACATAAATTATAAAAGTGCTTCACTGTGCCTACATGATTTATGTAAATACTATAGTCCTTTCTGAACTCCTGTTTTCCTTCTGAATGTCTATTAATTTGTTCCATGCTCACTGGGGTACCTAGAGGATTAGACCTCACTGTGCACTGAGTCTATCGAGCTTATTACCTGGTAGACACTATTTCATGCATGTTTTAACAACTTGTCCATTGGGAAATTGAACTCTTCCTATGTATTTACACCAAAAGAGATCATTTGGGAACTTGCAAGCACTTAACTCCAGCTAAATTTAATAAAGTACTATGAAAAATTATCATTATGTAACGATCCTAACAGAACAATTTTTAAATTTATATTAGCATTGTCACCAGAATTATATCAGTGTTTAGATGACACATGTTCTTAGAAAAAACTCAATATAACCAATTTGACATCACCTCTTCCAAATCATACCTCATAAAACATAAATCTTTAAAACATACTCTTCAGTAATCAACAAAAACTGCTTTTAATAGCCTAAAAGGGTAACAAATGCCTAACAATGACCAAAGTCTTCTGAAAAGAGGGTGATGGCTTGCCTCACATACATTAAGGACTTTCAAACCTAATATTCAAAGTAGCCTAGTATTAGTAGAAAACAAATAGCCAAAAGGAAAGGAGTTTTCCATAAGCTGGCATAGAGTGGCACTTTAGAGCAGAGTGAGAAATCACAACCATTTTAAAACATGGGGTAAGGTAAACTGGTCTCTACTTGAAAAAAAAATGCATTGCATTTCCAGTTATTCCATGGACAATGTGATCAGCCTAGAACACATGCATAAATCAAAGACAAGTATTTCTTGAGTGGAATAGATAGGATATTTCATACATATTTATATATAGTGAAGAGTGGGAGATTTTCCATGCATATTTATATATTTATGTTTTGAAGAATGGGAAGTTTTTATATATTTATGTTTTGAAGAATGGGAAGTTTTGTAGTTAGCACATACTGGCTACTCCCTACAATGAACTGAATCAACAATTGTGCAGCTGCACAATGAGAAAGGGGAACAAAAGGCAAGTTCTGAATTCCAACTCAAGAGTCAGTGAGTGGTTGAGGAACAGGAACACTGGTTGTTTAGAATTATGAAAGAGTTTAAAAAAGAAGAAAGAGAAATAGACTTCCATCAGTGCTGAGCACATGGCTGCTCCATAAGGGAAGGGAAACTCCTCTCCAGAGAGCTGGAAAAGAGAAGAATCTTAAAGATTTCAAGAAAGGCCACCTCTAGGTCTGGAGTTGTAGCTCACATGTATGAGGCACCAGGTTCAATCCTCAGCACCACAAAAAAATAAATAAGCAAAATAAAAGTATTGTGTCCATCTACAACTAAAAATGTTTTTAAAACACGAAAAGGCCAACTCCACTATCAGGCATGTATTCGGTTTGAGCAGAACAAAGATTTAAATATTGCCTAACAATAATGATGTGGCTGAATAGCATACCTGCATTCCCAGGTACTTTCTTCTGGACTCATTGAGAGCTGAGAAGAGGATACTCTTAAAGGGACATCACTGTCTAGGTTGCATGAGAGATGAGAAATCCCTGCATGGTTTTGTTTGTTTGGTTGGTTTGTTTTTGTTTTTGTCCTCTCTCTTTTTTCTCTTATTTTTTGAATCCTCAAGACCCAACAACCTCATGCTAATTTCTCCCTCCCCCCAGTTTGGTTAATGTGTGCCCAATCCAAAAATCATCTGAGGATCAGGAGTAACACTATGGCATGAACCCACTGGGAGCCCTAACCTGTGAAAGGCTGATGATGGGACTTCTGAAACTGGCAGTTTGGGTTTACACAGGACTATACACACCAGTTGCACGTTGAGACAATTTAAGTTTGTCCAGATCTCAAGCAGTGGAATTTGTCATGGGACTTTCAGAGCCACCTGGGTTGCACAGGATAGGGCAAGAGTAGTAGGATATTCACAGGGGTACAGGTGTCCACACCTGTTGCAGTCACTGGGATTCATCATGTGAAACTTTCAGAGTCACCCTAACATCCCTGGGGAAGGACAAAGCAAAGTGTGTTGTGAGTCCCAGGGATTTAGGTGTGCACACACACTTGCCAAAGCTGCTGGGTATTCATCACATGGACTTTCAGCTGCTGGGTACTCATCACACAGGTTCTTCTTCCTTCTTTCTATACTGTACTTATTTCCCCCCTTTCTTTTCTCTCTCATCACTTTTCCTTCTGTCTCTCTTACTTCCCTCTCATTTTTCCTATTTATTTTGTTTGGGTTTGTTTTCGTTTTGGGGTTTACTGTTTCTTTGGCTTATATGTTCTTTCTTTTTTCTTTGAAGTAATGTGTTCACCGGGTTTATTAATTTCATCTTTCTCTTCTTTTTCTTCTATACTCTCACTCTATAATTTTCTGCTACTTGCTTTTTCTTCTTCTGTCTCTTTTCCTTCCCCAACTTTTTCCTTTACTTTTCCCTTTTATATCTCTTCTTCTTTCTCTTTTGTTTTCAAAATTTTAATTTTTAAATTTTTTTAGCCTATTATAGGTTATTACTCCAGTTTCTAGTTCTGGACTATGGAGTTATAGAAAATGTTCTTAATAAGTATTTATGGTATATTAGTATACACTTAGCTTTCAAGTAATGACAGTTGCAATGTGGGGCCAGGAATTGATCAAAGGACAGTGAACATGTTCAGCAGGTCCTTTGACAGAAATAGATCTCTGGCTCCAGACACATAGTAAAGAGAAAGCAGTTTACTAAAGAGACTTCCATAAAACAGTAGGGGAGACATTGGTTCAAGCAGATTGAATGGAATGACCATTGTTTTGTCAGGGCATGAATACATTGTTTCTTTTTTTTTTTTTAATATTTTTTTAAACTTTTTTTTTAAGAGGGAGGGAGGGAGGGAGGGAGGGAGGGAGGGAGAGAGAGAGAGAGAGAGAGAGAGAGAGAGAGAGAGAATTTTAATATTTATTTTTTTTTAGTTTTCGGTGGACACAACACCTTTGTTTGTACGTGGTGCTGAGGATCGAACCCAGGCCACACGCATGCCAGGCGAGCACGCTACTGCTTGAGCCACATCCCCAGCCCATGAATACATTGTTTCAAGCCCTCCTGGACTTCCATGTTTCTGTTGAGAAATCTGATGTTATCCTCATTCATTTTCCTATAATTGTGAACTGGTGTGTCTCTCTTATAGCCTTTAAAATTCTTTCTTTGGTCTGGATTTTATGGGGTTCCAATTGGATATAAATTTCAATACATCAATATAGAAATACAGGAAACATGAGAAAACCAAGAAATAATATGCCTCCAAAGGCATATAACTCCCTATAGATGTCCAAGTGGATAAAATCCCAAAGAATTCAAAAACTTAATAGTTAAAATAATCAATTAATTAAAAGAAGCTCAAAGAATGAACAAAGGTAGGAAAATATGGGATATGAAAGAGTATTTCAATAAAGAGAGAAATTCTTAAGAAGAATCAAACAGAAATATTGAAAATGAAAGAATAAAAAGTCTCTCCACTAGATTGGATCCATTTCAATCCACTAGGATGCATTTCGATCCATTTAATCCACTAGATTAGGTCAATTTCAAAGTAGAAATCTCCTCTATTTCTTGGTGTGATCCATTCATTGTTCAAAAGTGTATTGTTCAGCTGGGACTGGTAGCACACACCTGTAATTCCAGCAATTTAGAAGGCTGAGGCAGGAAGATTGCAGGTTTGAGGCCAGCCTCAGCAACAATACCAAAAGTTGGTTCTTCAAAAATATTAATAAAATCATTAAACATACAGCCAAGCCAAAAAAAAAAAAGGCAAAAAAAAAAAAAAAATGAAAGAGGGAACATCACTACTGATTCCATGGATATTAAAGAAGATCATAAAGGAATATTATGAAACTTCATGACCACAAATTTGGTAACTCAGATGAAAGGGGCAAATTCTTTGAAAGGAACAACCTATCAAAAGGCACATGAGGAGAAATAACAATATGAATCTGTATTAATAAATTGAATCAATGACTAGTAATACTCCAAAAAAGGAAGAACTAGGCCCAGATGATCTCACTGGTAAATTCTTCCAAACATTTAGGGAAGAATTGACACCTGTTCTCTAGAATTCCTTCCACAAAATAAAAGCAGAGTAAACACTTTCTAATTAATGCAATAAGGCTAACATTACCCTACAACAACCCAAGACAGAGACATTACAAAAAAGGAAAACTACAGAAGATAGATGTAAAAATCCTCAACAAATGTTAATAGATTGAATCTTAAAATGTAATCTCAGGGACTCCCAGGCTGAAGCAGGAGGATCACAATTTCAGAGCCAGCCTCCACAACTTAGACCCTATCTTCAAAAACAATAATAATAAAATGGGTTGGGAACATAACTCAGTGGTGGAAGGCCCTAGGTTCAATTCCCACCATTCAAAAAGTAAAAATTAAAAAATCAATTAATGACCCATCACATCAACAAACTAAATAACAAAATTCATATGGTCATACCAGTAATTGCAAAGAATCACACAGCAAGAAAAGAGAGGGAAGGTGAACCATTAAAATTGAGAAGGAAAAAAACTGTCCATAGATGACACAACTGTCTATGTAGAAAATTCCAAAATCAACAAAAAACTCAAGGATCTAATAAGATGATATAGCAAAGTTATAGAATATGAGATTAATATACAAAAGGCTATCATTTTCCTGCATAACAGCCATGAATAACTGAATTTGAAATTAAAAATACAGCACCACTTACACAGCACCCCTTACATAGCACCAACAATAAAAAGAGAAATATTTTTATATAAGTCTAACAAAGACCTATATGACAAAAACTACAAATTTCTAGTACAAATATGGAAGAACCAAAGAAATGGAGAGATATTCCATGATCATAGATAGGACACCTCAATATTATTAAAATGTCAGTTCTCCATTTTAACTATGAATTCAACACAATCCCAATAAAAACACTGACAAGTTAGGTTATCAATAACAAAAAAAACCTAAAGGTTGGATGGAAAGGCAAACAAAACAAAAGAAAAAACAGAATGGTCAAAACAATATTGAAGAATAAAAAAAAAGTACACAGGATTGACAGGATTGACCTAACTTTAAAACTTAATATAAAACTACAATAATCAAGAGGAAAGAATAAACATAGTTTGACCAAACAGAAAACCCAGAAATTAACCCACAAAAATTGGTCAATTGATCTTTGACAAAAGAGCAAAGGAAATTCAATGATGAGAATATGGTCCTTTCAACAAATGATACTGGACCACCCGGACATCCATATGCAAAGAAATACAGGAGACCCACACTTAAACGCAAAGTGGATCCTAAATCTAAATGTAAAATGTAAAGTTTAGAATTTCTAGGAGATAACATCCAGAAGCAAAACGACCTTGAGTTTGGCAAGCAATTTTCAGGATCTAAAAGCAGGATCTGTGGATGAGAAACTGTTAACCTGGACTTCACCTGAATTTCGGTTTTTCAAAAGACAGAGCCTCCCCGGTCCTCACCGCACAGTCCGGGGAGACGCGGGCTGCGGGCACAGTGCTGCCCGACTGCGCTCCGGGGCTCCGGAATCCCGGGCAGGCCCAAGCGGCCGCGGTGGGACCAGAGAGGGCGCGGGGGTCCTCCAGCCACCCCGGGCCAGGGGGGACCGAGGGCCAAGCGGCGCCGGAGGCGGCCGCGGCCGCAGACTCCGGAGCTGACGCGGGGAGGCCGGCCCTGCCACAAGCGGTTTCCGCCGGTTCCAACCAGCCTGTCTTCCCTGGTCTCAGAACACCGGATTCCCACTCACCATTTCCCAGCTTCTGGGGTCCCTAACGTCCTCCCTACGGCTCCGGCGGTCAGCGGAGGTGTCACCGGCAACAAAAGCTGGGGCCGGGTTCTGAGCCTAGCGGCGGCAGAAACCACAACCTCACGGTTCAGAGAGCAAGCTGGCCCCGCCCCTGGGAGCCTGATTGACTAGTGACCCAGGGCCCACCCCACTGAGTGACAGGAGAAGCGATCTTGCGGTTGAGTGGAATTGACAGGATCAGGACGTCACAGCCCTTGCCAATTCCCGGCTGCCTCCCCAGGGACGGTCCTGGCCCAACCTGGGTCATAATTGCATTTGAGCAGAACTTGTTCGCAGCTTTCCAGACCATGCACGGTTATCATCTTGTACTTCTTGTTGTTCCTCCTGTACAGCGAGTCACAGGCTCATCATCCAATGGAGCAATACGTTTACTAGACCACAATAGACCAGACTAGGACAGGAAGGATGATTGGATGTCCTCCAGGGATCAGAAATTTGGGATGAAGTATGCCAAGAATCGTTTACAACTTATCTGTCGGTAAACATTTTTAGTTAAAAAAAAAAAAAAATGAAACAGAGGCTGGGGTTGTGGCTCAAGCGGTAGCGTGCTTGCCTGGCATGCACGTGGCCCGGGTTCGATCCTCAGCACCACATATAAACAAAAATGTTGTGTCCGCCAAAAACTAAAAGATAAATATTAAAAGATTCTTTCTCTCTCTCTCTCTCTCTCTCTCTCTCTCTCTCTCAAATAAATAAATAAATCGCCAAAAAAATGAAACAAAAGGGGAACAAAATTATTAAATGCATGGATAATATATAATATAATATATATATATATTTATATATTATATATATATATTCCCTATTTTTTTTAAATGTTTGTTTATTTTTTTTAGTTGTAGTTGCATACAATACCTTTATTTATATGTGGTGCTGAGGATTGAACCCAGGGCCCCGCACATGCCAGGCGAGTGCTCTACCACTGAGCCACGACTTCAGCCCCATATATATTCCCTATTTCATGGATTGTGCCTCTGATTTTTTTCTACCATATAACTCTGGTGTGTATGTGTATATATATATATATATATATATATATATATATATATATATATATATATATAAATTCTGAAAATATAAACATAATTGATAAACCTTTAGCTATATTGACTTAAAAACACAGAGCAAATTGCTAAATTTAGAAATGAAAGTAGAGATATTACTGACACCAGAGGACACTGGGATTTTTTATTAGGTAACTACTGAGTCATGAATGGATGAGCAGAGAAAAAATATTGAAGAGCCACTGAAAACCACAGGGACACTTATCTGACAGAAAAGCACCTGGAAGATGGGGGTCTGGTGTGTCAAAACTTTCCCCAACCATAATAACATCCCCTTAAGAAAAACTATTGGTTCAAGATCATGTTACACCCCACCAGGTAGCCTGGACCCTCCCTTATCACCAAAACTATTATAACCCTCAATCATTCTGGCAAGTAAAGCATCAAGACCCTCACAAAGAAAGCTTGCTGCGGGTAGAAAACTGATTCAAAGGGTAGAAAATTGATTAAGGGGGCAGGAAATTGAGGTTAAAAACAGAGGGACTCAATTTCCTCTGTGAATGCCACACCATTACTTTGAGGCAGTTAAAGCAGCTCTTATGCTGTGAGTGGGGGCTGGGGTTGTAGCTCAGTGCTTGCCAGCATGTGTGAGGCACTGGGTTTGATCCTCAGCATCACATAAAAATAAATAAATAAGTCAGAGGTGGACTTGGGTGGGACTTTGGAAACCTCCCTGGGACTCCCAGTAAAACTGGAAGCAGAAGGGGCGCAGCATCCTCTCCTCTCTTAGAGGATCCACTCTCTCCCTTGAGAGTGTACCCTTTTCCTATCACTTCTAATAAACTCATGCTGTTACTCTGAGCCACATGTCTTAAATCTTTCTGGCATGATTGCAAGAACCCTGGTGAAAGAAGGCCTTTGCGCTATTTCAATTTCACAGTAGAATTTGTGCCCTGTAACATTTTAAATAGATGAAGATAGACACAAATCAAGTCAGGTGAGCAAATATACAGGCATGGATTTTACTGGAGATTTCATTTAGAAAGAGAGAGAGTGCTCTGACAAGAAGACATCAGATTGAGCCCAGGGGCACTTAACAACTGAGCCATATCCCCAGCCCTTTTTGTATTTTATTTAGAGACAGAGTCTCACGGAGTTGCTTAGGGCCTTGCTAAGTTGCTGAGGCTGGCTTTGAACCCAAGAGCTTCCTGCCTCAGCCTCCTAAGCCTCTGTGATTACAGACGTGTGCCACAGCACCCGGCCCAAGTTGTCCTTTTAAGGTCTAAGGAGCTCCTTTTATTGTTTACTTTGAGGGGTGATCATGTCAATTGACTTTGGGTATACTCAACTCAAGCATTTTATCCTGTGCTAAAGATGTTACTGTAAATGTTAAAGAGAACACATATGTAGCACCCTGACCTCAATGATACAAAGCTGACACTGGTTGAGGGTGGCACAAGCCTCCTGAGGTCTGCTGTCAGGCCATACACCAAGGCCCAGAACTGCATTTGCACTCTTCCCTTTGGTGCTTCCTGTCTCATTACTACGAACTTTGCAGAAAGAGAATGGATTCCAAGAAAATACTACACCAGAAAAAGTTAGATAACCCAGAAGAGGTGAACAAATTTCTAGAAATGCAAAATCTACTAACACTGAATCATGAAGAAATACAAAATCTGATTAGAACTATAACTTGTGAGGAGATTGAATCTGTAATCAAAAACCTCCAGTGATGAAAGGCCAGGACAAGATGACTTCACTGGTAAAATTTGCCATATACTTAAAGAAAAGTTAGCAACAATGCTTCTCAAACCCTTCTGAACAACTGAAGAAGAGAGAATGCTTCCCAATTCATTCTGCGAGACCAAGTGCATCCTGAATCCAAAGTCAAACAATGGTACTACAAAGAAAAGAAGCCACAATTTTCCTTTACAATACTGATGCATAAATACTTAACAAAATACTAATGAATGGAACAAGCAGCATGTTAGAGGGATTATAAGTTTAAATGCTGTATTTAGGGGTTGGGTTGTGGTAGTGTGCTTGCCTAGCATGTGTAAGGCATTGGGTTTGACTCGCAGCACCACATATAAATAAATAAATAAATAAAATAAACATCCATCAACATCTAAAGAATATTTTTTAAATAAATAAATGTATGTTGTATTTACTCCCAGAATGCAAGAATGGGTCAACATGAAAGCAATCACTATAGTATCCGACATTAAAAAGGGAAAAAACCCACATGGTCAGCTCTACTGATACAGAAAAATCATTTGATAAAACTCATTGTCATGAAAAACAAAGCAGATGCAATCAATGGGTACAGAATTTGTTTGAAATGATGAGAGTTTTAGGGGTAGCAAAAATTGTTATGTGACCTTATGAATAAACTTAATGAAACCGAGTTAGACACATAAAATGTTAAAATGAAAAATTTATGGATGAATATTTTACCACAAAATGCTTAAAACTCAAAACAAAAACCAAATCAAACTAATAGATATGAAAACTACTTATAAATACACCGGAAAAAATACACTAGAAGGTGCCACAACTTGCTCAGCATCAACAACGGATCTCAAGTAGGTGTGACAGGAGATAAGAAAAGCACAGAGACATGGGGCTGGGGTACAGCTCAGTGGTAGAGTGCTTGCCCAGTGCCTGTGGGTTTGATCTTCATCACCACATAAAAAATACACATAAACAAATAAAATAAAGTTATTGTGTCCATCCACAAATAAAATAATTTTTTAAACTTTTTTTTTGAGAGAGAGAGAAAGAGAGAATTTTAATATTTATTTTTTAGTTTTCGGCAGACACATCATCTTTGTTTGTATGTGGTGCTGAGGATCGAACCCGGGCAGCACGCATGCCAGGCGAGCGCGCTACCGCTTGAGCCACATCCCCAGCCCTAAAATAATATTTTTTAAAGAAGCATAGAAACAAAGAAAAACACAGAGACATTTTAAAGCAAAGCTGGAGCCAGGAGAGACACTGTCCTCCAACAGAGTAACAGTGACCCAGAATTAGCTCATGTTTATTATACAGGGTCTCATTATCAAAAAGTTAAACTACAGAAGCTTTGTAAATTGTTTAACACTTCTGAGTTATCAAGAGGCTTCTTTGTGCACTAAAAAGTTGCAGAGTTAGAACATTTGGTGTCTATCCTGTTGTTACAGTATTAGGAACATCCTGCGACTATCCTGCTGTACCCAGAAAACCCATTGTACTGGAACATCTGATAACTATTGATGTCAGAGCCCAGTATCAAGGCTGTTCACATCCTCACCTTTTGGCAAGGAATGTTTCCCAGGCTTGGCTTTTGCCTCCACTGCAGGATCAGCTCATTTGTTTTCCACAGGAAGGAATTAAAACAGGAAAGATGAAAAGATGAGTAAAGTTCAAGATTTAGCCACAGAAAATATAACAACAAAATGCAGAGAAAAGGGATGGATAAAATGAACAAAACATCAGTGAACTGTGTATTGGTACAATTACAAATGCCATAATATGCTTATCATTGGACTCCTTGAAAGCAGGGAAGGACAGAAAAAAATATTTGGATAAATAATGGCTCCACATTTTTCAAATTAGGAATAAAGTATAAAACCAAAGATCCAAAAAGACCATTAAACTACAAACAGAAGATTTATAAAAAAAAAAAAAATTTACAGCAAGGCATATCATCATGCTTCAAGCCAGGGAGAAAGAAAAATTCATTAAAATAAATAGAGAAAAAAGACATATTCACTATAGAGAAGCAAAGGAAGCACAGATACAGTTGAGAACATACTTAATAGAAATAATGAAATCATAAGACAGGGGAACAAGAACCAAAAGAGTAATTATACCATCTTAAAATCCTATACCCAACCAAGAATAGCTATTCAATGAAGGGAAATAAGTGCTTTGTTTAGACTTAATGAAAGAATTTGCAACCAGCATTCTAACTCTATAAGAAATGTCAAAGGAATCCCTGAAGAGAAAAAAAAGTCTAGACATACAAAGAAGAAAGAAGAGCACCAGAAATGACAATTCAAGTAGTCTTGGTAATACCAAAGATTTTTACTATACTTAAATATTTTTAAAAGATCTTTGAGGAGCTAGGGATGTAGCTCAGTGGCAAAGCATATGCTTAGCATGCAGGAGAGCCTGGCTTTAACTCCAGAACCAAAAAATAAAAATAAAAAATAAGAAATCGTTAACACTGTAAAACAAGAATAATAACAATACATTATGGGTTTATAAACTTAACATTGGGGCTGGGGATGTGGCTCAAGCGGTAGCGCGCTCGCCTGGCGTGTGTGCGGCCCGGGTTCGATCCTCAGACCACATACCAACAAAGATGTTGTGTCCGCCGAGAACTAAAAATAAATATTAAAAATTCTCTCTCTCTTTCTCCTCTCTCACTCTCTCTTTAAAAAAAAAAATATAAACTTAACATGGAAATGCAAAGGACCTGGAATAAACAAGCAATTCTGAACAAAATAAGAAAATGAAGCTTCGGTGAATATAACAGTGCTTAATTTAAGAATCTATAAAGCTTAATTTAAAAACCTATAATCAAGACAGTGTGCATTTGTCATAACAATAGATATATACACCAATGGAATAGAAAAAAGGGCCCAGAAATCCCAGAAATACACCCTCACATGTGGTCAAGTATTGTTTTCATTGAAGTGGACAATGCAGTAGAAAATTCTCTTTCAACAATACTCAGCAATAGAATATGCATTTACAAAAATAAAGAACATGGATCTATGCCTCACAACATGTACAAATATTAACTCAATATGAATCATAGATCTAAATGTATAACCTAAATTTTTATACTGACAAAGAAAATATGGATAAAACTATTCAACTTGGGCTGGGGTTGCGACTTAGTGGCAGAGCACTTACTTCACACATGTGAGGCCCTGGGTTCGATCCTCAGCACCACATAAAAATAATAAATAAATAAAATAAAGGTATTGTGTCCAACTAGAACTAAAAAAAAAAATTTAAAAAACTATTCAACTCTACATTAGGTAAGATATTTGTACATATAAGGCTTGGGGGTGTTTTGCAGTGGTAAATCATGTACATGCACAGGGCCCTCAGTAACACACACACACATACACACACACACTGGGTATGACAAAAACACAGAACCAGTTTAAAAGTTTTCAAATTAAGCTTCATCAAAAGTAAGAACTTTTGCTGGGCACAGCAGCACATGCCTAAAGTCTCAAGAAGATGAAGCAGCAGGAGTTCAAAGCCAGTCTGGGGCTGGGGATGTGGCTCAAGCGGTAGCGCGCTCGCCTGGCATGCGTGTGGCCCGGGTTCGATCCTCAGCACCACATACCAACAAAGATGTTGTGTCCGCCAAGAACTAAAAAAATAAATAAATATTAAAAATTCAAAAAAAAAAAAGAAAAAAAAGCCAGTCTGGACAATACCAGGAGACTCTGTCTCAAAAATAAGTCAAGAAGGGTGGGCATATAGCTCAGTTGCTAGCCTCATGCACAAGGCCCTGGATCCAATCCCCAGCACCACCCCCCAAAAAAAAAAAAAAAAAAAAGAAAAGAAAAAAAGAAAAAAAAAGATTCTCCTCAATAAACCAAATTTAAAAAATCAAGAACCTCTGATTTTTTTGTTTTGTTTTGTTTTGTTTTGTGTGTGTGTGCTAAGGATTGAACCCAGGGCCTTGTGCATATGAGGCAACCATTCTACCAACTGAGCTATATCCCCAGCCCTCTCTGTGTTTTTTAAGATACTGCTAAAGAATTTTAAAGTGTTGCCATAGGTTGGGATAAAATGTTTACAAATGATAATCAAATAAAATATTATATCCAGAATATATGAAGAATCTCAAGAACTAATAATCTAAAAACAAATGCAATAAACACTTAACTACAGGATATGTATCAGTGTGATATAAGACCGTGAAATGTCATTGGACAACATTATTCATTAGGCAAATACATATGTACACCACCATTAAGAATTTAAACTTGGGCTGGGGATGTGGCTCAAGCGGTAGCGCGCTCGCCTGGCATGCGTGCGGCCTGGGTTCGATCCTCAGCACCACATACCAACAAAGATGTTGTGTCCACCGAGAACTAAAAAATAAATATTAAAAATTCTCTCTCTCTCTCTCTCTCTCCTCTCTCACTCTCTCTTTAAAAAAAATAAAAAATAATTTAAAAAAAAAGAATTTAAATTTCCTACTTGGAAGTCTTAAGTTATAAAGCCTGACTATATCAAATGTTGATGAGGATGTGGAACAACTCTCACACCTGCCAGTGATATAAAATGGAACCAGCACTTTGGTAAAGAGTTTGGCATTTTCTGAAGAAGTTAAACATCTACCTACACAACACCCAATCATTTTGCCTCTAAGAAGAATAAAATTTCCTAGAGATACGATGTCATATACTAAATTTCTAAAATTTCCTAGACACACGATATCATATGCTCTTACAAATACTTGAATGTGTATTTTCATGAGTTTTATTCTTACTAGATAAAATCTGAAATTAGCTGAAATATTCATCAAAAGTTGGATAGAGCCAAGTGCAGTGGCACATGCCTAATCCTAACAGCTCAGGAGGGTGAAGCAGGAAGATCACTAGTTCAAAGCCAGCCTCAGCAATTTAGTGAGGCCCTAAGCAACTCAACTAGACCCAGTCTCTCTCTCTATATATATTTTTTTAAAAAGGCAAGAGATATTACTCAATGCTTAAGGCCCCTGGATTCAATCTCTGGTACCAAAAAAAAAAAAAAAATAGAGTTGGATAGATACATAAATAAACATCAAAAGTTGGATAAAGGACTGGGGTTGTGGCTCAGTGGTAGAGTGCTTGCCTGGCATGTGAGATACCCTGGGTTTGATCATCAGCACCTCATATAAATAAACAAATAAAGTAAAAAATCTATTCGCAACTAAATATTTTTTTTAAAGTTGGATAAACAAACAAATTTGTCTAGCCAGCATACATACCTGCTGATGAACAGTGACTGCTTAGAGATAGTTGCACAGGGAAGTGACAATCAACCAGCTTTCCTGTGAGGCCTGAAGAAACTGACCAGCCTGTGCAGGTGCACTGCACTACAAGTGACTGACTTGAGCTATTGCTGGTGACCTTGTAGAACACCACAGGCCTGACTCTGGTCCCTTGTGGGGTCTGATTGGTTGAGCTGCCTCTTCCTTGTACCACTTTGGAGACACAAATCTGCCTGGGCTCACAGAGGTCAAAGGGAGAGCAGGAAGAGATCAGGCACCTACAGAGATTTGAACTACTAGCAGAGGTGGGACCTGCTGCCACTCCCATTATGGAGGGCGTGTGTGTATTGCCAGGGCCTCCCAGAATGAATGTGTAAAGGCAAGGGGGTGAAGCCCACACCTTCAGTGTCACTGAGAGGTGGTCACACCTGCATCCTGTGCATCCTGAGAGTTGATTAGAGCCCAGGATTTGTAGGGCTGGGTTGCCACTTCCTACTTAAGAAGCATTAGACAGGGGATGGTGACAGGGACAGTGTTTGGGTGGGGCAGAGGGCGGCAGATGTTTGGATGGTGCCATGTTGTGGAGTGCAATAGGAGGGAAAATGGCTGGTGGTGTTAGAGAAGCAAACACATATAGCACCCAGTATTCTCAGGCCTGGCTTGGCAGCCCTCTTTGACTGTGGAGAACAGAGAAGGGTGCATTTGAATTGGTGCAGCCATTATCTTCTGAAAACATGAGTGTTACCTAAGAGACCTCACAGGTGCCTACACCTGACAATTGCATCCCAGGATCTTCTGGCTATTCCCAATCTTGGAGCCCTTGGTGCAATACCACTCAGTGCCTGGCCATTCTTCCTGTTTGATCACAGGTTACCTACCCAGAGCCACCATCATAGCCAAAAGGGAGTCAGACCTGCTGTATTCCTCAGCATCCCCCAGTCCACATATCCTGACCAGAACTTTGTGCTGCCCCATCACAGTAGAGGAAACAAAAGAACTTTTCTCATGGAGATACTAGATTGGGTGGAGAGGGCACTCAGTTCCCACACTGCTGGGTGATTATGTCACTGGATAAGGATTAAGGAGGTCCCCCAGAAGGGAGAAGGAGACCTCCACTCAGCCCTGGCTGGTTGACTCTTGCCACAAAAAGAAATTTCAGGACAGGTCAGAAGAGAAACATTGAAAGATTTATTTAGGAAACAATGGAGCAGGATTTTTTTATGCCCTCAAAGGGAGGATTATAGGTATTTCAAAGCAACATGTGCTTTGGGGATCTCCTGTTTTTCTTTGAAAATAAACTTTATAAATAGTGAACATGAGAAATGTGTGAAGGTAGTGACAACATGGTGAACTCAACTGTCTTAATCATGGAGCACAGGGCAGGTTACAGTGGTCTGGTTCTTTCAGGAACTCTAGGTTGACATCATCTAGTTTATAGATAAGAATCTGGAATGTACTCATAAGTCTCCAAAATTTTTCCATTGCTTTTATTTAGTCTGAAAAATAGATTGTGTAAGCTAGCATAGCAATGTATGTATGCATGAACTAACTGGACTCATAATACTCTAAGATTCATGGGCTTATTAATAATTTATATCTAGAGGAAAACAGCCTTGGGAATAATCGTGAGGGTGTTCATAGAGCTTCCTAGATTTAAAGTTACAGTTTCCTATTCCTTCTCTGTTAATCTCATGCATGTTAGGGAAGCACTCTACCACTGAGCTACATATCTAGTCCAAAACCCAGACATTATTTGTGAAAACATGCCAGATTACACATGCTCTCTAAATGGAAAGTCACGCTTCGTGTTGGAGCAAATAATGATACATCTAAGCAACATGAATTATGGATGGATCCCGACTTACAAAAGTTCAAGTTTATAACAGTTTGAAAATTAAGTTTCAGTAGAAACTATACATCAAATTTTGAATTTTAATTTTTTTCCCTCAGGTTAGTTATGTGCAGTATGATACTCTCTCATGATGCTGAGAAGGGCAGCAGTTTGCAGATCCCAGTTAGCTATGTGATCACAAGGGGAAACAACTGATTCTCTACAATGAATTGTGTTGCTAAGGTATATCAAGTCTTAAGTTAGGTGTATTAAATGCACTTTTTACCCTGCAGTCCTGAGGATCCAACCCAGGGCCTCACACAAGCTAGGCAAGCACTCTACCACTAGCCACACCCCCACTCCTTTTAAATTTTATTTTTAGACAGGGTCTTACTAAATTTTCAAGGCTGGCCTTGAATTTACAATCCTCCTGCTTCAGCCTCCTGAATAGCTAGGATTAAAGACACATACCACATCAACTTAGATACATTTTTGAGCAGTGGCATAGGTCTACAATCCCGGTTACTTGGGAGGATGAGACAAGAGGTTCGCAAATTTGAAGCCAGACTGGGCAATTTTAGTAAGACCCTGTCTAAAAATTAAAAAAATAATAATAATAAATCTTTCTTTTGGAATGGGCTATGAATGTAGCTTGTGCAGTCTGCACAAGGCCATGCTGAATCCCTAGAATCACCACACACACACAAAAAAAGAATTTTTGACATATATTTAACTTAAGACATGACCCTATATGTATGTATTTGGGATGGGAAAAGAGAGATTTATGTGGTGTTAAGGAGTTGGCTATTTATTTTTTTATTTAAGACAAGGTCTTGCTAATAAGTTACCCAGGATGGCCTTGAACTTTCAATTCTCCTGCCTCTCTAGTCCCTAGGATAATCAGTATGCACCACTGATATGGACTTATGAAGTTTTAAATGTATGTATCTTAAGAATACACAACAGGGGCTGGGGTTGTGGCTCAGTGGTGGAGGGCTTGCCTAGCTTGTGTGAGGCAATGACTTACGATTCTAAGCATCACATATAAATATAAATGAATAAAATAAAGGTTCATCAACAACTTTAAAAAAAAAAAAGGAATACCCAACAATAGGAGCTGGGGATGTAACTCAGTTGGTAGAGTGCTTGCCTAGCACACCCACGGCCCAGGTTAACAAGAACCACAAAAAACAGAAGCAAAACCAAAACCCAACAATAGAGCCCACGAAATTGAAACATGCAATAAAAAAATCTTAAAAGGAATTAAGAGAAATTTCCATAACAGATACATTTAAAATTTTATTATTTTCTCACACGTACTAATTGTTTCATCCTATTAATTACTATTAATTTGCAGTGTTTAGTAGACCTATTTTAGTTGTGTTCAAATAATAGCATTTGTGCAACACTACAGTTGAGTAATACATCATAATATATAATTTCACATAATCACCAATTTTCACTTTCTAATTTTAAACTAGTGACTTTAGAGTGTATGTGTCTGTTAAATTACGCTCTGATCAGGTATAGCATAGCTGTGTTCTACGTCGGCTCTGTAGTCCGGCCAGTCCAGGAGGAGAGGCATCCCATCCCCTCCCTCACAAGCCCCGCCCTCATGACAGGCCACGCCCCGTAACGGACCCACTCCCTCAACTCCCCTCTTCCTAGACCGGCCCCTTCTTCTCACTCTCCAGGCTCCGTCCCTCATGGCCGGAGCTGGTGAAGTCTCCAAGGAAGGCTCGCCTCTTCCTGTTCAGGTTGTCATGGTGGCGCTCAGCCTGCCCTCCCTGCTTTGTCCTTTCCGGTCATAATCCGGCGTGGCAGCGGGGGAAGGCCGATTTAGGGCTTTGAGGCCCTGTCATGGCGACGCCTTTTCTCTCCTTCCGACCGTAGGCTGTTATGGCGGCTCCCTGAGTAACCACTTCCGGACCCAGCCTTCCTGGTTGCCCTGGTGCTTCCTACTGCCAGGTCTACCATGGCGGTGATCGGGGTTCACCGGAAGTAACATATCGGAAGTGAGGCGGTGCCTCTGCCCGGAAACGAGCGCGGCGCTGGGAAAGATGGCGGCGGTGGGCAACACGGTGCCCTGCGGGGCCGGGTCTTGTAGGGCCCGGCCCGACGGGCAGCCCAAGCCTGGGCTGCAGCCGCACGCGCTCCTTGCTGCCGGGCCAGCACTCATAGCAAGCGGCGACGAACTGGTTGCCGCTGTATGGCCATACCGGCGGCTCGCTATGCTGCGGCGCCTCACCGTGCTGCCGTTCGCGGGTCTGCTCTACCCAGCGTGGTTGGGCGCTGCGGCCGCCGGTTGCTGGGGCTGGGGCAGTAGCTGGGCTCAGATCCCCGAGGCCGCGCTGCTTGTGCTGGCCACTATCTGCCTCGCGCACGCGCTCACCGTCCTCTCGGGGCATTGGTCCGTGCACGCGCACTGCGCGCTCACCTGCACCCCGGTAAGTGCGCGCGCACAAGCCCGACCCCTGGCTCAGTTGGGCCTCGCCACGCATCCCAGCTGCAGCAATCTTGTAGGTCCCCAGCACGTCCGGATCCTCCCCATCTGCTAGGACTGAGTCCCCATTGGCGCCCTCTACCCTTTGGCTCAGGCTTAATCTTGACCCTGTTGCTGACTTGCTGTGCGATCCAGGTGTGGATTTATTTCGTTTTCTCAGGGTACATTAATTTAAATTCAATAATTTCATACCTGTAAGACTTGTGCAGGGCTCAGCATATGTTGCTGTTTGATAGGACGTGTTAGTGCTAGCTTCCACACTGTCAAGTACTCTGTTGTTTCTCCAGAAACAGTCCTGCCTGCCTTCTGGAATGTCTCCTATTTTGATTTTCAAAGTGTGAGGCTAGATCTGTGGGGTGGGTTCCCCCCATCTGTGATGCCTGGTCCTATAACCAAGTAACGCTGTGCAAATGTTCAGCCTCCTAGCTATGCTAGATCAAAAAAGCATGAAATGCAGTGAGTTGCAATGTTTAAAGTGAGCTATTTGTGAGTAAGCAGCTTAATAGCTTGAAGTCTCATAATGACTATCTTTAAGGGTGGTGATGGTGAGGACTACTCAGAATACAGTTGCAAGGCAGTGCATGTGACCCTCAGTCCAGAGTTCTAAATGAATGAGTGCTGCTACAGAAGGTGGTGACCATGAACTGCCCTAGATTGGCAGTTGACATCCAGTGACTACACCACCACCTGCTGTGCCTGCCTCATAACATTTGGAGCCCTGGACCCTGAGGTCTGCCTCCAGTGAAACTCCCTTCTAATCCCAGGTGTGTGTTGACCTCAAGAAGAGGAAAAGGGGACAGCAACAGGAGTTTCAGGATGAGATAGAGCCACCTTCTTTGGCTCTTAATGTGCATTGGATCCTCTTTCTCCTCACAGTGTGAACCCATTCTCCCCTCCAATAAAACATCCCAGGGGAGAAACTTCTGGGCTTGGTGACTTCTGTTGGTTCAATGAAAGACCCCAGCAATAGACAATTAAAGGAAGGGGATTTGAGGATTGTGACATTCTCCATCCACCCTCACTGGCTTTTAGCTGCCCTTTGGTCTTCAGCTAAAACAGTGTAGCTGTGAACTTCCTTTCCAGGGAGGAGCTAAACAGCCTTGGAGTTAGGAGAGACTGATCTGGGTTTGCATCACAACTCAGATGGGTGATTCTACTCTCTGAGTTTCAGTTTCTCCCTCCTGTAAAGTGAGAACAGTAACACCTACCTCCAAGTGCAATTATAAAGAGCTGAAATGACATCTGCAAAGTGCCTACCATGGAGTCAGCACCATGTATTTTCTACTTTTTTCTCATGGCATTACCAGAGTTCGTAGTTATATATTTACTGCTGTTTTATGCCTGCTACCGTGTCTAGTCTACTCCCTTCATGGCAGTTTGTCATGACCATGCTCCTATCCCCTTCTTCTCCCCCCCAGTCATCACAGGGTCTAGCAGAAAAGGAGGGTCTAACAGCAGCCATGGAAAGAATACAGCACACAGGATTGAGGGAGTACTTCCTGTGTCTTAGGTAAACAGCACGAACAGAACAGGCAAAGTCAACTGCCTTTGTGGCATTGGTGGGAGAAATAACTCGTTCTCAGCAGTTGATGCTAAAAAGAGATAACATTGAGGCACTGCCTGAAATCCCAGCTGCTCTATTACAGATTTGAGGCCAGCCTAGGCAACCCTATCTCAAAATAAAATAACCAAAAAAGGATGAGGGTGTAGCTCAATGGTACAGCACTTGCCTAGCATGTTCAAGTCCCTGAGTTTGATCTCCAACACCACAAGAAAAAGAGACAACAGTGAGATAAGCATGGGGCCATTGCCAGGGAACTTTAGGTGGGGCAGCCAGGAGGGGCTTCTGAGAGGGTGACATATAAGTAAAGGCCTGAAGGCATCAGGGGAGCCAACTGTATGATGTGTTCCAGGTAGAGAAAAGGGTATATACCAAGGCCCTTTGTTCAGACATGGATAAACCTTGTGTGTTAGACTACACAACAAGAATAAGGGATGGGAGAGAGACAAGAGTGGTAAGGGGTGGGCTGTGAGGGAGCTTGTACTAAGTGCCAGCTATCATTCTTCCTCTTTTTGTTTTTGTTTTTCCTTTGTGTTGAGATCAAACGTAGGGCTTCATACATGCTAGGAACATGTGAGTTGATTCACAGCCCTGGGTGTTGGGTGCTATCCATGACTCCAGTTTCATGATATGGGGTCAGGGGCACAGTGAGGTGGTGCCCCTTATACAGTGACAGGCTGGAAAATGGCCAGGCCAGTGTCAGAGCCCAGTGATATGTTTGGAACATGACCCATGCAGCTGCTGTGCCCACATGCCCCCACCCATGGGAGCTGTGGACCCATGGCTTGAAAAGGGCTCAGTGGCAATGCTTTGCCTCTGGCAGGAATACAACCCTAGCAAAGCGACCTTCGTAAAAGTGGTACCGACCCCCAACAATGGCTCCACGGAGCTCGTGGCCCTGCATCGTGATGAGGTAGGGACCACCTACTGGGCCACCCAGATCAAGGGGTTGGGAGGGATTCCTGGATACTGATATCTCTCAGGTCAGAGTCCTCTGTCACAACCATACCTTCTACTGCAGGGTGAAGATGGGCTTGAGGTGCTGTCCTTTGAATTCCAAAAGATCAAGTATTCCTATGATCCTCTTGAGAAAAAGCAATTCCTCCCTGTGTCCTTTCCTGTGGGAAACACCTTCTCATATTATCAGAGCAACAGAGGGTTCCAGGAAGATGCAGAGATCCGAGCAGCTGAGAAGAAATTTGGGAGCAACAAGTGAGTCTCTGTTGCCGGCCCCTTTGGCATTTCTACCCTGCTCTGCTCCCTGCTTAGGGTGTCCAGGATGTGAGACAGGTATCTGCCTTTAAGCAAACGTATCAGGTAAACATGGCACCTTTGAGAAACATGCTGTACTCTGTCTCCCTCAAACTTGTCTGCTGACACAAATTGCCAGAGGGCCTAGAATGAAGACCCTTGCCCCATGGTGTGAGACTCTTAAACATGCTACTTCTCAAGGGAGCGTGGTCCATGGCCTTCCTCAGCAGCAGTTTTTATTTTGTTCTTGCAATTTCCTCTTTTAAATTTGTTCTTTAAACTTTTGTCCCTAGCCAGGTATGTTATGGTACACACCTGTAATCCCAGCTACTCAAGAGGCTGAAGTGGGAGGATTGTGAGTTCAAGCCAGCCTGAGGAAAACCTGGGGATATAGCCCAGTGGTACGGCATTTGCCTAGCAAAAGCAAGACCCTGGGTTGGATACCCAGCACCCTGCCACACACACACACACAGAAAAGGATTTTAGTAGGGCCAGAGGTGGAGCTCACTGGTAGAACCCATGTGTGGAAGACCCTGAATTTCATCCCAAGTAAAAAAAGAATGGCATTGATGGTCATAATGGCTATTCTTTTGTACTGAGTAGAATGACAGATGCTCCATATGCACTTTCTCCTTCAATCTTTACCAAAACCACATGTGCTGACATGCATCCAGGAAGGGACAGCATGAAGCTGGACTTCAGACCCTGTCAAGCTCCCATCCTGGCCATTGTGGCAATGGTCCTCTACCTAGAAACGTACAAGATATCTCAAGGAATTCTTTACTGGTGCAGTGATTTTCAGGAAATTATAAAGGTGTTTACCATGACTGTCTATGTAAGGTGAAGATTTCGAAGAAGCATTTACCATCTCCCCTAGCCTGAGGTGGGCCACATAAATGAAGTGGCATAGATATTTTATTTCATGACATTTTCCCTTGAGTAGAGGCCCCTAACAGGATACAGGATGGGAGCCATGTTGTTATGGGTTGTTTTTACAACAGTGGGATCATTCTTTCATCATCTCGCATCCCATTATATCTGGGCATGTCCCTTCATTCCCTCATTGGTTGGGCCTTAGACTGGGCTACCATACAGTGCCACAGAAGATGCCCTTGAGCCAAGCTCTCTGAATTCCAGGGATTTTATTCGGGAAGATAGGTAATCCTAGTTCCACTGGGGGTAGGACTGAGGCTCTGTATTTTAGACCCCCAGGAGAACCCAAAAAGGAAAAGCACTGCCAGTTCCCAGCTATCAGTACCGCCTCTGCAACTTCAGGGCTCCCCTTGTTTGGTCACTCTTCTATTTGTTGTTTCACCTGACCAGGTGGCAGGGTTCTGATCTTGCCCCAGGCCCTCTAGGTGGGTGATGCCAGAAGAGCCTGTTGCAGATTCTGAAGCCTGGGTTCTGCAGAGCAGAGGACTATGTGGCCAGTGTGTCAGCACTGGGCACAACAGAGCCAAGGAGGAATCATGGCTTAGTGGGCTTCCTATCTGGAAGCTTACCATACCTGGCTCCTGTTTCTCCTGGAGGCCTACAGTGTCCCCAGGTGGAGGTGTCAAGGATAGGGTCTTTGTACCTCAGTGCTTTGCATCAGTAACTGGATGTGGGGTGTGGTCTTTTGCAGGGCTGAGATGGTGGTGCCTGACTTCTCTGAGCTTTTTAAGGAGAGAGCCACAGCCCCCTTCTTTGTCTTTCAGGTAAAGGAGCAGGTCTGGTCCTTATTCCTGTCCTCTCCCTTGGGTCTTTCACAGCCAGTACAAGTCTGTCTGCCACCTCCAAATCCCCAAACCTCCCTGTCCTCATGGGTCAGAGCCTGTGGGTGGAACTTGTATCCCTCAGGTGCACAGGGTTCCAAGGGGCAGGACAGGTGAGCAAGGTTGGACAGTCCAGTGTCCCACAGGTGTTCTGCGTGGGGCTCTGGTGTCTGGATGAATACTGGTACTACAGTGTCTTCACACTGTCCATGCTGGTGGCTTTTGAGGCCTCGTTGGTGCAGCAACAGATGCGGAACATGTCAGAGATCCGGAAGATGGGCAATAAGCCCCACATGATACAGGTACAACCAGCAGGGATGTCTGGGGTGGGGGCATCCTTGCCCATTCTTGGGGTAAGCATAGCATAGGTGTGTCTTTTGTACTGACAAACACACCCCCATATAGGTCTACCGAAACCGCAAGTGGAGGCCCATTGCCAGTGATGAGATTGTTCCCGGGGACATTGTCTCCATCGGTGAGACCTGTTTCTGTTATATCTAGGTGGAAGCCCCTTCCTCAGGGCCACTGGCCAGTTCTCTCACTCTTCCCCCACAGGCCGCTCCCCCCAGGAAAACCTAGTGCCCTGTGATGTGCTGCTGCTGCGGGGCCGCTGCATCGTGGACGAGGCCATGCTCACAGGGGAGTCGGTGCCACAAATGAAGGTGCTTGGGGGATGGGGGGTCCTCAGTCCACTTTGGTGTGTGGGCCAAGAGTGGTTGAGCTGGGGTCCTTTCCAGGCACAGATGGAGGAGGCAAAGTGGGCTCAAGTTAATGCCATGGACGGGGGGAGGGTGTTGGGTAGTATTAGGGAGTGGAAGTGAGAAACTGCAGACGTCTGGTGTATATCAGACACCTTGGGATGTTAGACTAAGGCAGGCGAAGAGAAACCAGGAGGTTCCTCGTAGAGGCCAGGTGTGGGGTCATGGGGTATCAGTGCTGCACATGTATGCAGAGAGAAGACAGGGAAAGGCCTGTTGTCTCTGGTGAAGGCAGAGACCTGAGGGCTGGGTGGAATTTGCTAGATCAGGCACAAAAACCCATGGGGTCAGACTGGTTCATCCCAGCCTCAGTGTGTAGCTCTCCAGAGACTCTCACCAAGGAGTCTAAAGTGGGGGTTGACCGTCAAGACCTTTCATCTTTCTTCCCCGCCTAGGAGCCAATTGAAGACCTTAACCCAGACCGGGTGCTGGACCTCCAAGCTGACTCCCGGCTCCATGTCATCTTTGGGGGCACCAAGGTGGTACAACACATACCCCCACAGAAGGCCACCACAGGCCTGAAGCGTAGGTGCCTCAGGGGTGTCTGAGGGTACCCTGTCTCCCAACCCCTCCTCCCCACATCTGCTTGATCATGAGGTACTTGAATGACAATGGCTCTGTTTGTCTCCCCAGCGGTTGACAATGGATGTGTGGCTTATGTCCTGCGTACTGGATTCAACACTTCCCAGGTGTGAGGCTTTGACCAGGGCTAGGGAGGACGGGCCCCAGGGTTGGTACTGGACGGCTGAAATATTGACCCTTTTCAACCCCAGAATATAGAAAATCTGGCCTTGATGCTCTCAGGCAGGGAAGACCATCATTCTCTTGCAGGTCTCCCACCAGAAAAGGCTTCTGTCTTTCTATCCCTCTAGGGCAAGCTGCTGCGCACAATTCTCTTTGGGGTCAAGAGGGTGACCGCAAACAACCTGGAGACCTTCATTTTTATCCTTTTCCTCCTGGTCTTTGCCATTGCAGCGGCTGCCTATGTGTGGATTGAAGGTAAGCAACATGGCCCTACCCCTCTTTGAGACCCTGCCCTCTTGGCTTTCAGACTGGTAGGCCCTGTCTCTGCAGGCACCAAGGACCCCAGCCGGAACCGCTACAAGCTGTTTCTGGAGTGCACCCTGATCCTCACCTCGGTTGTACCCCCTGAACTTCCCATCGAGCTGTCCCTAGCTGTCAACACCTCCCTCATTGCCCTGGCCAAGCTCTGTGAGTGTGAAAGGTGGTGCTGGGGTACTGACTACACTGGATCTTGATGGGATCCCTGACTTTTGACTCCCACTCCTCAGACATGTATTGCACGGAGCCCTTCCGGATCCCCTTTGCGGGCAAGGTCGAGGTGTGCTGCTTTGACAAGACAGGAACCTTGACCAGTGACAGCTTAGTGGTGCGTGGTGTGGCTGGGCTAAGGTGAGTGTCAGAGACTGTGGGCCTTAAGGGTGCCCAGCAAAGGGGCTTCTGGGAAATCAAGGGATAAACAGTTTAGCCCAGACCCTTGAAGTGAAGACCTGCCAGAAGCCCTGCCTCAAAGGTCTGCTTCCTGGGGTTCCCCCTGTTGTCCTCTATTAGAATAAGTGTATCAGCATGAGGGCTCAGTTCAGTCCCAGAGCAGCCAGCCCAACCTCCACTCCACACCAGCCATGTGACTTCATGCACAATACACGATCTCTCGGGCCTTCTGTGAGGCTGGTACAGTCTCATGAGGACCCAGACTCCTATCCAGGGTAGCCTCAGTGACTGACACAGAACAAGTGCTTTGTTAGGATGCATCCCACTGTCCCTTTCTGGAATTCCTGGGGTCCTTCCCCTGGTAGAGGTACAGCTCCAACTGGTTTGCCTCTATCCTATAACCAGCTACTCCCCGTCCTTGCAGAGATGGGAAGGAGGTGACCCCAGTGTCCAGCATCCCTGTAGAAACACACCGTGCCCTGGCCTCATGCCACTCCCTTATGCAGCTTGATGATGGCACCCTTGTGGGTGACCCCCTTGAGAAGGCCATGCTTACAGCCGTGGACTGGACACTGACCAAAGGTGAGGGGCTAGAGTTTCAGGCTGTCACGGGTTACCTCTCTTTGGGCAGGTGGGCCCACAACTGTAGTGTTAGCCTAGACCAGTGGGCACAGGCTCACCTCAGTCCCGGGACAGTCCATATCCTTGGGTGTCCTCCTGGATTGGAATCCACACTGTTCTGGCAGAAGCCACAGTGCTAGCATGCTCCCAGCTCTGGCCCCCGGGAGGGAAGGAGGTGGGGAGGCTGGGCGGAGAGGTGGGGGCTTGGCTGCCTCTTTGGAGCAAAGCCCCTCAGGACTCGTACTTATTTGTTTCCAGATGAGAAAGTATTCCCCCGAAGTATTAAAACTCAGGGGCTGAAAATTCACCAGCGCTTTCATTTTGCCAGTGCCCTAAAACGAATGTCCGTGCTCGCCTCCTATGAGAAGCTCGGCTCCACTGACCTCTGCTACATCGCGGCTGTGAAGGGGGCCCCTGAAACCCTGCACTCCATGGTGAGCCTGCCCTGGTCCTGGAGAGAGGTGGGGAGGGCAAGGGACAGACAGTGACATCCCCCTGCATTCCCTGCAGTTTTCCCAGTGCCCGTCTGACTACCACCACATCCACACTGAGATCTCACGAGAAGGAGCCCGCGTCCTCGCACTGGGGTACAAGGAGCTAGGGCACCTTACCCACCAGCAGGTAAGGTGCTAGGCTTTTCATCTGCCATCCTCCTGTCACCTCCCTTCCTCCAGCTTCTACCTTATATCTCAGATTTCAACCATGGGACTGTGTCACCTGGAGCACATCTGGGCTTCATCTCCTGTCCCCACTCTGGCATGTCCTGTGTATCCTCCTTAGGGAGTGGCAGGTGTTGCAGATTCCCATCTCCCAGCCGCATTCCTTCCCTTCCATACTTCCTGGTCGCTGAAAGGTCTTAGCAGCATCCTCAGCTTTCAGCCCACATCTCTTCATCCAAAAATTCTTCTCCCCCGTCCAATGCCACAGCTTCCCCTTTGCCTGCTGTCCCTTGGCCCTTATTCAGGCTGCTTACATACATTCTCAGCATCCTTCTAGAACTTAATGTCAGGTTGTAGCATTGTGTGCAGGGCCCCAGTTCAAGTCTAGGCTCATAGCCAGCACATGAGTCAGCACGTGTTCTTCCTTGTGGTCACTGTCTTGCTCCTGAATCTGGAGCCCTCTGCTCCCCAGTGGCACAGGCCCTTGCCTTTTTCAAGAGCCATGATCTCTGAAGCCTTCCCCATGCCCCCAGATGCCATCTCGAACCCTATCCACCCCATTTCCCCATCTCTGTGGTAGCACTCAGTACTCTGTTTTCTGTGATTCTCTTTTATCATCTCTTTCTCTCGGTATCTTGGGAGTTCCCTGAAGGTACAGGGTAGATAAGGGTAATTGGCTACAGGAAAGAGTCCCAACCTTATTGACTTGGAAGCTAAGCCTTAAGGGTTCCATGATATGCCCATGTCCACAACCAGAAGTTAGAGGCATGATCCAAAAACCTAGGCACCAACTACTGCCAGACTCCATCCCTCAAGAATGCCTAGCATCTTCCTTATGCCTCCCCTGACCCTAGCCTAACTGTCCTTTAAGGACAGGATCTTTCCTTCCATCCCCCACACCCAGCACTGTTACATGAAGCTCTAGTTCCTGAGGAAGGGACTGTTATCTCCACTCTACTACGGTAAGTGCCAAGTGGGGACTGGCAGAGGAACCGATGGTAAAGGTACCTCACATCTGTCCACAGGCCCGGGAGGTCAAGCGTGAAGCCCTGGAATGCAGCCTCAAGTTTGTCGGTTTCATCGTGGTCTCCTGCCCGCTCAAGGCTGACTCCAAGGCTGTTATTCGAGAGATTCAGAATGCATCCCATCGGGTATGGCATGGGCCAGGGAGGTGGCAGCAGAGAACAATGTCAGCCTTATAGTCTCAATAGTGAGATTTTAGCCAGGTGCAGTCATACCTGCAGTGCTCACTCTGTCCCAACCAGAGGACACTCTAGGACACTCTTGGCTCTTTTCATGTCACCTCCACACATCTCCCAGTATCCCTGGGAAGCAGGGGCTGTTCTCCCCACTCCCCCACACCAGCCCTGTCCTAGAGAAAAAGAAGCTTAAAGCTAAAGCTGGTGGCGAGGGAAATGAGGGTGGTGGCTCCTGTCTGTCCTGATGGTTTTGTTATGTTTTTTACAGTGTTGGAGCAGAACCCAGGGCCTTGCATATGCTCAGCAAGTACTCTATCACTGAGTTGCACCCTACCCTTTTCCTAGTTGTTTTTGTCTGTCTCTGGTGGTTTGTTTTTTTCTGTTTTGAAACTTGAGAAGTTTTTTTAGGTTGTGGGAGATAGGTAGTCAGTCCCAGGGGTAGCAATTCCATGACAGGCTGATTGGTTCCTACCAGGCTCTCAGAGGTCACAGTCCATCCTTCCCATTGCCAGAATGTTCCTCCCATAGGAAACTACCAAGCCAAGAGGGTCTATACAGAGGCTGATGCTTAATTTGTATTGTAAACAAAAGTTATGGAGAATTGGGATTGAAAATAATTTATGGATATTCTCAGGACTCAGACTCACATACACATCGTTTGTGCAGCACCCAAATGGGGTCGGGTGGATTGTGGCCCCAAGCCCCATTTGGGGTCAACCTTAGAGGACTGACCTCCCTCCATATCTCGTCTTAGAGATGTGATGGCCAGTTCTCCAGGCTGGGGTTCTGCCCAGCCAGGCCTACCTTGCTAAACCTTCACCCTTGTCTCCCCAAGGTGGTCATGATCACAGGCGACAACCCACTCACTGCCTGCCACGTGGCCCAGGAGTTGCACTTCATTGAAAAGGCCCACACGCTCATCCTGCAGCCTCCCTCAGACAAAGGTGAGGCTCTGGCACAGGGAAGGGATACAGGGGAGACCCTAGGCCAGGAACAGCTCCTGTCCCAGCAGCCTGCCTCAGTGATAGCAGTATCCTCAGTCACCCATTGCCATGGTGGTATTGCTGATCACAGCCCCAGGTCATTGAGCAGCTTACAGGCAGTGACTGGGACACTGGTTCCAGGATCTGCATTGTTTATTTACAGTAATGAGGCACTGGTGGTCACACTAGCTTGGGTTTTCTGCATGTTCCCAGTGTCACTGGCTGCTGCTCTAGCCACACTGGCTCACTGGCCACCTCCTCGTAGCTATCTTGGGCCCAGCAGGCTGCCCCTGTACAAGTACTCTTTACCCAAGTTTGGATCTGCTGGGCTCCCCAGCACCCAATGATGCCATCATCTGCCAAGTGCTCAATATGACCAATCCCCAGGTAGATGGCTTGGTGCATGTTACCATGTCAGTCCTAACCTGTCCCACATTGCACAGTACAGTTTATCTTGCCCACACCTCAGAGGGGAAGGCCAACTACTAAGGCAGCTATTGTTGCCCTGTTTTGTACCCAAGGAAACAGAGGTTTGGAAGTGAACCTACTTGGCCAAGTTCACTTGATGTCACTGGGCATGGGGTGTGCTCAGTGCAGGACCTGGGTAGGTGCAACAGAGAATCATGAGAGGAGTTACACGGCGCAATGGCATCACAGGGCTATGGGTGGCAAATGTTTACAGGGCTAGATAGTTGCTGGGTAGGGTCTAACCAGGCTGGCTCCTGCAACTAGCCAGCTGCCCCTTAGAAAGCTCAATCCTAGAACCCCAGGATTGTGGACAGGTGGCCCAGAGGGAACAGTCAGAACTATTGTTGACAATAAAGCTGGTCTAAACAGCCATAACAAAACCCAGGAGGAGCTTGGTTTCCCTCCCACTTGAGACATTTCCAGGGTGAGTGGTTCATTGTGGAGTGGGCTGCCCTGGCCTCTTCGTCCTCAACTCTGCATCCAAGCCAAGGCCAAGTTCTGGAAAAAGAGAAAGAAAGCACACAACATGAGAGCATTCTCAGAGCAGGAAGGGAGGCTGTCCTAGGAAAATCAGGTTTCAGGCAGGCAATGAAGATGGGAGTTCATTAGGTGAG
Organism: Spermophilus citellus; assembly: GCF_964194105.1. NCBI lineage: Eukaryota > Metazoa > Chordata > Mammalia > Rodentia > Sciuridae > Spermophilus > Spermophilus citellus. The sequence continues at coordinate 17,557,507 of NC_138184.1, read as the reverse complement.
GGATTGATGTCAAGGGTGCTTTGCACAAGGTGAAGGGTGGTTTCACTTCTGAGATCAGGCTGTCTGGGTTTGCATCTGGCCCCATCATGTAATCTTAAGCAAATAGCTCAGGCTCAGGTTCTTAGTTCCCTCAGCTATACCTAAGAGTTCAGTGAATATTCTCTGTGGAGTGCCTGGAGCAGGAGCAGGAGCAAGTATTTGGTGAGTTATGGTATTGGTCCAAGTGTCTAGGGTTCAGGTCGGCAGGGGTGGGGTGAAGTGGGGTGGTGTTGGAAGATGAGAGATTCTAGAGAGGAGAGTCTGAGTAGCTGAGCACTCTTCCCTGACCTTGGATGCCCCACAGGCCAAATGTGCGAGTGGCGTTCCATTGATGGCAGCATCGTGCTACCCCTGTCCCGGGGCTCCCCAAAGACATTGGCCCTGGAGCATGCACTGTGCCTCACAGGTGATGGCCTGGCCCACCTTCAGGCCACCGACCCCCAGCAGCTACTCCACATCATCCCCCACGTACAGGTGTTTGCCCGTGTGGCCCCCAAACAGAAGGTGCGTGCAGGGTACTAGGGAGACAGGGGTGCTGGGGACCCTGTGAGTGGGCACACAGCCCTCACTCAGCATGCCTCTGTCATGCAGGAATTTGTCATCACCAGTCTGAAGGAGCTGGGCTACGTGACCCTCATGTGTGGGGATGGCACTAACGACGTGGGCGCCCTGAAGCACGCCGATGTGGGTGAGCCCTGATAGTAGCTGGCAGCTGTTTGTCCCTTCAGGGTTCTGGTGTTGGGCACATATTACTGTGCAAGAAAACTTGGCCTTGATTACGCATGGGTAGTCACGAAGGCACCACTTCCTGTGAGGAAGCAGTGCAAGGGATTGGGGGGGGGGGGCACCATGATTCAGACATCAAAGTGGTGCAAGAGACAGGAACAGAGTTTGGGAGAGATGGGGCAAATGGGGAAGGCAACTCAGAAAACCAGGGTCTGAAATGATTGCTGGTGCTACATAGACAGAGATCTCTGTCAAAGGGACACCAGCGTTAAGTTAAACTTTAAGCCAAGCATAGTGGCACACGCCTGTAATCCTAGTGGCTCAAAAAGCTAAGACAGGAGGATCGTGAGTTCAAAGCCAGCCTCAGAAATAGCGAGGCGCTAAGCAACTCAGTAAGACTCTTGTCTCTAAATAAAATATAAAATAGGTCAACCTAAAGTAGTTTCTGAGGTTTTCCATTGTTCCATTGCTTTACCTATTAAAGAATTGCATGAAGGATTGTCTTCCTCCTGTTATCCTCCTTGGGCAGTAAGTTTTTTTGGAAAAAGTGTAGTTGTAACTTTCTGTAGTGTGATTTTTCGTTGTATTTGTTGTGGCTTTTGTTTTCTTTTTTTGTTGTGGATTTTGTTTTTCTTTCTTTGTAGTTTATTGAAAGCGAAATGGACATCTTCTGAGGTCTCCTTAGGGAGGTCAGATGAAAGATTCTGAGGCTGGCATGTCCAGTTCTGCCATGAACAAATACACTGGAGTCCATTTCTCAGGACCTCTCTTACCCCCTGTTCCTGTTGCCTTACCAGGTGTAGCACTCCTTGCCAATGCCCCTGAGAGAGTCGTTGAGCGGCGACGGCGGCCCCGGGACAGCCCAGTTCTGAACAACAGTGGTATTAGGGCCACCTCCAGGACGGCCAAGCAGAGGTCGGGGCTTCCACCTTCTGAGGAACCACCAACTTCCCAAAGGGTGAGTCTCTGGAGGGAGATGCTGGTACCCACTTTGGCCAGGGCTGATCCTCTGCCATCCAACCCACAGGACCGCCTAAGCCAGGTGCTGCGGGACCTCGAGGATGAAAGCACACCTATTGTGAAATTGGGGGACGCCAGCATCGCAGCACCGTTCACCTCTAAGCTCTCATCCATCCAGTGCAGTGAGTCCCAGCACCCACCATTAAGCCCATGCCCATCCCTTCACTGCACCCCACCCACACCTGCTTTTTCTCACCCCACAGTCTGCCACGTGATCAAGCAGGGCCGTTGCACATTGGTAACCACACTGCAGATGTTCAAGATCCTGGCACTCAATGCCCTCATCCTGGCCTATAGCCAGAGTGTCTTGTACCTTGAAGGTGTCAAGTTCAGCGACTTCCAGGCCACGCTGCAGGGGCTGCTACTAGCTGGCTGCTTCCTCTTCATCTCTCGTTCCAAGGTAGGCCCTGGAGGTGCTGGAAGGCCAGGGACACAAGGGCCAGCTAGGGCCGACTGTTAAAAGCCCTGACATGTGCTATCCTTTCACCCTCACAGCAGCCCCTGAAATGAGAACTCTTATTTCTGTGTTATAGTTGGGGATCCAGGGCCCAGAAGCTGTGTCTGGGATAGTATAGTATGTACCAGCAGGGCAGGTGCAGGCCAAGATTCCAGGATACCTCTGAGTGGCATACCTTGGGGTCCCCACAATTTACAGGCTGGGGTCTTGATTCAGCCAGAATCCATAGGCAAGGAGAGGTCAGGTGGGGAAACAATTACCAAAAGCACTCAGAGGATATGCAGGGCCCTGAAAAAAAACTAAGTGAAAGCCGGGCGTGTTGTCGCACGTCTGTAATCCCAACGGCTCGGGAGGCTGAGGCAGAAGGATCGTGAATTCAAAGCCATCCCCTGCAATTTAGTGAGGCCCTTTCTCTAAATAAAACACAAAAAAGGGCTGGGGATGTAGCTCAGTGGTTAAGCTCCCCTGGGTTCAATCCCCAGTACCAAAAGAAAAAAACTAAGTGGGTCACAGGCTACATGGGACCTCCTTATGGAGTCCTATGCCATGCTGATCTTCAGGCCCACTCATAAAGAGGGCACTGCTGGCAATCAAGAACTGAGCATAAAGTCCCTGGCATGCACGGGCTGATACCCCAGTGGCCAGAGGTTGGGAGGTTGGTAGGGCTAATCCATGGATACCTCATGGGCCCCAGGAAGGGCTTTGAGTGGGTTCTGTTACAGCAGAAATGGGTGAATTGGAACAAAGAGAATAGGATGTGCTTTTGACTTTAAGACTCCCAAGGCTGCTGTGGGGAGTGTATAGACAGAGGATCCAGACTAGGGCAGCAGTGCCAGCATCACCCTAGCATTTTGTGACCACTATCTGTACAAGGCCTCCCAGGAGGGAAAGGGTAGAGTGGTCCTAGGACAAGCCAGGCCTTGACCCCACCCCCCAACCCTTCTGCTGCAGCCCCTGAAGACCCTGTCTCGAGAGCGACCCCTGCCCAATATCTTCAACCTATATACAATCCTCACGGTTATGCTCCAGTTCTTTGTGCACTTCCTGAGCCTTGTCTACCTGTACAGTGAGGCCCAGGCCCGAAGCCCTGGGAAGTAAGTATTGTCCCCAGAGGAAGTAATGTCTGTGGTTGGGAGTGGCAGGAGGATATGTGTGCAGATGTTTATAAGAGCCTGGGGGTCATCTTGGATGGGGTACCAAGGAGCCATAGTGGGTTCATGAGCAGGGGAGGGGTTCTTCCCACCCCCCGGCATCTCTACAGGCGGGAGCAGTTTGTGGACCTGTACAAGGAGTTTGAACCGACCCTGGTCAACAGCACTGTGTACATCATGGCCATGGCCATGCAGATGGCCACCTTCGCCATCAACTATAAGGTGAGATTTGGCCTCTTGCCCAGCACACCCTGCTACATGTCCTCTTGGCCCCTACCACATGCAGCCATCTGTCCCTCTGTCCCCACAGGGCCCACCCTTCATGGAGAGCCTTCCTGAGAATAAGCCCCTGGTGTGGAGCCTGGCTGTGTCACTCCTGGCCATTGTTGGCCTGCTCCTCGGCTCCTCACCTGACTTCAACAGCCAGTTTGGTCTCGTGGACATCCCTGTGGAGGTGAGTGGCCCTGCAGAGGTACATCTGGGGCTCAGCCTGGGCCCACCTACAAGGACCTGTCCACAGGTCCCCAACTCATCAGCCCTCTCTGCTCTTAACAGTTCAAGCTCGTCATCGCCCAGGTCCTGCTTCTGGACTTCTGCCTGGCGCTCCTGGCTGACCGTGTCCTACAGTTCTTCCTGGGGACCCCAAAGCTGAAAGTGCCTTCCTGAGATGGCGGTGCTGGTACCCACCGTCTACCCTGGCTGCCACCAGGCGGGAGCCCTGCCAGGGCCCCAGGAGGAAACAGTGTCCCCTACCCCTACCCCCATGGTGAGGCTTCCTGGCCTTGCCCTTGGAAGACTGAACTGGGGCCCCCACAGCCCTCTGCTGGCCTGGCTTGTGGAAACAGCCCCTTTGTTAAATAAAGCAGCATCCAAGATTTTAAGAAGCCTTGCCTCCATGTTGTCTGTGTCACACAGGGTTATTGCAGGTCACAAACCAGGTGAATCTCAGGTACTGGGAGAGGTTAGGATTGGCTGTCTTTTTCCCTCTTCCATAAATACTTGATATAACAGTTTATCTTCCTCATGGTGGTGTCTTAGATGTGTAAAATATGATCCACACCACTATAGATACTGACTTGGGTCATGTTTCTTGGGGTCCTATGCCGTGGTGCCAACCTCACATCACAGATTAGGGCGGCAATTGCCAGGGTCTCACAGCCAGGATGTGACCCAGAACCCTGGCTCAGCCCTAGTACTGATAGTGTCCTTCCTTTCAAGGGACATACTGCAACTCAATAATTACAGAGTAGTGAGCTAGGGATGTAATGGTACAGCACTAGCTTAGCATGTGTGAGGCCCTAGGTTCCCTTCCCCAGTACCACAGAAATAAAAAATAAATTGTGGAGTAGGTAGCAACATAAGCCTAGAATCACAGCCACTTAGATTTGCCTCTGCAAAAGCAAACAACTTTAGGAAGCAAAATTTCACACATACTTTAAAGTTTCTTTATTTCCAGCCAAAAATTCCACAGTGCTGGATGTGTACTCCTCTTCATAACTGACAAAGCTGCTTATAGTCAATCACCTCCCACCCACACGTGGCTAGCTTCATCAGGCAGTGTGGCATGAGGAAAACCCTGGGAACAGGAACCATGTGGAGGCTGAGGGAGGGGGCCAAGACCAGCAGTGAAGTGCACTCTCTGGACAGGGCTTGAGGGAACTTGATGCTACCTGACTAGAGCTGCTAAATTGCTAAATCCCTGAGATGGATGATTCTTGGGTATCCCAGAGCAGGGGCTCTCTGTGCCCGCGTCTCTGAGAGGGGCACACCCTGACAACACTGTGGGGGCCTCAAGAGCCTAATCCAACTTTGAAGATCATGGGTGGGTCAGGGGAGCGGGGGTCACAGAGACTGAACCTCAGCACGTTCTACTTTGAAATCATGCAGAACGTCAGGCCTCCACCAGGAGTCGCCATTGCCCGAATCCGGCGGGCGTGGATTCCGAGATACCTCTGGGCTTGGAGGTTACTGGGTCATAGGGTGTGGAAGTTTCTGGGACAGACACCCCAGAACGACGGTCTTGGGGCTGGGGCTTCGTGGGCGTTCGGTTGGCACAGAAATCTAAGAAAATGACCAGTCTTGTACGAAGTCCTAGATGCCCTAATCTGGGGCGTTGCAACCCAGGATGGTCACCGGAGAGACTCCGACCAGACGGGATCTTAAGGTTGCTTGAGCAGTGGCCGCAGACCGGGCTTCGGGACCTCGGAGGTGTGGCCGTCGCGTGGGCGTGGTCTTTTTGTGGGCGTGGTTTCTAAGAGGCGGGGCGAGGCTGGACCCGGGCGGCGCCGGCAGCGGCAGGAAATCGGGGCTGGTCCCCTGCCGGCGCGCAGCCCTGTCGCTGGCCAGGTCTCCGCTGAACGATCCCTGGGCTTAACTATGGATACATCAGAGCCAGGTAGGGGGTCTTGAATCTGGGCATGGGGTAGATTTCCACGATGTCCCTCTCAGTTCCTAGATTGAGTAACTCCGTCTGTCCCTCTTGGTCTTGAGAGCCGGGAAAAGAGTTCCTGATTTGAAAAATTGCAAGGATCCTTCATGGTGGGGATCCCCCAACCAGGAGGGACTCAGGACATCAGCTCTTGACTAGCCTCCATCCACTAATGAGCCTTCACCCAGGACGCTGCGGGGGAGGGGGCCCAGGAAAGGGAAGTGGCCGCTTCTGCTTCTGATTTTTGTGATGGGGGCAGGGTGTCACGACCGCTGTGGGAGAGGCAACGCAGTAAGATCCCCACAGGGCTCCTCCGTAGCCCCAGGGAGCGGACAGCGTTGATCTGAGGCCCCTAGAAGAGGGGGCGGGGGCGGCAGCAGAAATGTGGAAAAGGTCCGACTTGTGTTTCCGGATGTCTTTGTGTCTCTTGTATGTGGAGAGTCACTCAGTCTTGAAGTCCCTCGTGGTTTCAGTCTGTCCATGTGTTTATGCCGCAGGCTCTGTGCCTGTGTGTCCCACGTGTATTTCCATCTGTCTGGCCTGGGGTTCATGTGGTTCCATTGTCAAGCCATCTCTGTCCTCCCGGATAATGTAGCTGCATCTGGGGAATGTTTTGTTGTTTTGCTTCTGGGTTCCCGCCTGTGTGGGTGTCTCTGCTCCTCTGAGCAGCTGTCTGTGGTTGTATTTGGGTCCATCTGCCTGCCCTGAGTTGGCCCCATCTAAGCCCACTCTCCCTGCATCCCACTCTCCTCACACCCCTGCACTCTCTCTGGACCCCTCTAAATTAGATTGGTTGGGGTGCTGATTGTGGCTTGAGGTGTTGTGGGTGGAGGGAGGCAGTGGTTGGCCCATATATTACACTCCCCTCCCCCAGGGATCCCCCCAGCTCCTGAGAGCAGGAAGAGGTACAGTGACATCTTCCGCAGCCTGGATAATCTCGAGATCTCACTGGGAAATGTGTGAGTCTGAACCTGGATCACCCAAATCCTGCCAGGATCCCCAAAACTTCCAATCATGCAGGTGCCCCTAAGCCCCATTTGGAACCTGCATCATCTGGACCCACTTATCTAATAATATCAAAAGTCTAAGATAGGATCCCAGATGTTTTAGATATATTCCCAAAGTGGCCCTAAGCCCACCACACATCCTTCTTGTGAACTTTAAAACAACTGAGGTTGCTATAATAGTGCTCTATGAACCCCAAAGTTATATAGGGCCTTTCAAACCCTATAAAAATAAAAAAATCCTCACCTGGCTTTTGCCAAATCCTTAGACCTTCCCGACACAAGAGATGCCACAGGACTGTCCCCCAAACTGCCCTAGGGTCCCCAGCACCTCCCCACACATACATGCAGGACAGTCTGGACAGAGGTGGCCTCTGACCCCCTTGCCCCCCAGAACCTTCGAGATGTTGTCTGGAGACCCTGTAATCTCAGAAGACCTGGATCCTGACAAGGTCACCACAGCCACTGTGGTAAGTGGGACATGGGGGACAAGGAAGAGGGGCCTGAGCCAGAATCTCTGCCCTACTTGCTCCTGAATGCTGTCTCCCCCCCCCCCCACCAGACCAGTGAAGCCAGCCGTTGGAGTGGCCCCTCCCCAGAGGGTCTTGCGCCCCTCACAGGTAGGGGACATTGAGGCCAGGATAATGGGGGCAGAAAGGAGTTCTTTCTTCAATAAGTTAGCACTGAGGCATTGTTCAGGTTCAGGGAACACAGCAGTGCACACAACAGATCCAAGCCCCAGCCCTCAAGGAGTCCCCAGTCTGGGTAGAGAATCTGTAAAGTTGCCATCAGAACACTGATCCAAATGGGGAAGTTGGAGCCATGAGGGTATAGGACATGGGCTACTGAACTAGTCCCAGGGCTCAGGAAAAACTTCTAATGAAGGGCAGTGTTCAGAGTTAAGGGTTCCACCCATCTGCCCCAGGGGTGGAGTTGGATTTGAGGCTCATAAGGACCAAAGGGGGCGTGGATGCAGCCCTGGATTACGCCAAAACGTGGAGCCGCTATGCCAAGGAGTTGCTGGCCTGGACTGAAAAGAGAGCCAGCTATGGTGAGGGCCCCCTCTACCCAACCCCAGCCCTCAGGGAGTTGGATCCTGACGCCTGGACTCTGATGTCTCCCTCCACTCCCCCACAGAGCAGGAGTTTGCTAAAAGCATCATGAAGATTGCTGAGGCTGGCAAGGTGTCCATCCACCAGCAGGTAACCATGAGCAGACTTCCCCAGAGCCCAAACCTTCCGGTTTCCCATCTCTGTCCTCTGATCCTCGGCATCCCCTAACCCTACTCCCAGAGCCACATGCCACTGCAGTATATCTACACTCTGTTTCTGGAGCATGATCTCAACCTGGGAACCCTGGCCTTGGAGACAGTAGCCCAGCAGAAAAGAGATTACTACCAGGTAAGGGGGTGGGCACTCTGATGTCCTTTGTGTGGGATTCCCTCCATTCCCAACAATTTAGGAGGAAGTCACTGCTACCATCATCATTGCCATTATGCTGATGAGGAAGCTGAGGCTCAGGGATGCTCAGGAACTTGCTCAAGGTTACCCAGCAGAGATTCAAACCAGGCTTCCTGTGCAGTTGCAAAACTGCTTATGTTTATAAAGAAGGACATATGAATGCTGAGTATTCTCAGAAGATGACCTTGGTGTGTTTGGGTCCAGGCAGAAAGGATGGGATGATCACTGAAGTTCTGCTCATGATCACACCGATAGGGGAGAGCAGGCCTGGGTGAGAAGACTCTCACATACAGACTCAGAAAAGGATCCAGTGTTTGGGGTGTGGCTCAGTGGAGGAGCCCATGCAGGAGGCCCTGGGTCTCATCCCCTGCACTGCAAAAAAAGAAAAAGAAAAAAAGGAAAGGGTTCAGAAGAAAAGGCATGCAGGTGTAAGGAATGGAGAATACTGGTGGGTGGCACCTCTGGGGTGGTCCTGAGGCTGATTACTATCCCTCACCTTTGGTAGCCACTTGCTGCCAAACGGACCGAGATTGAGAAATGGCGGAAGGAGTTCAAGGAGCAATGGATAAAGGAGCAGAAGCGGATGGTGAGATGCCCAGTGGTGGGGGATGGCAAGTGGAGGATTAAGAGGCCAGTCACTAACTTCCCTCCAAACCCCACCCTCCATGACCCTCCAGAACGAGGCAGTGCAGATACTGCGGCGGGCCCAGCTCCAGTATACGCAGCGCAGTGAGGAACTTTGGGCGCGCTCCCAGGGGTCCCCTGAGGACCATGCCCCTCAAGCCTCCCCTGGAACCAGCAAGCAGCAGGAGCGGCGGCGGAGGTCCCGAGAGGAGGCCCAGGCCAAGGTGGGGAGTCAGTCCTGTGTCCCCTTTCATTGGGCACCCCTCACTTTCCACTCTCATCCACACGTTTCTCGGTTTCCCCAGGCCCTGGAGGCTGAGGTGTTTTATCAGGCATGTGTCCGCGAGGCCAACGCACGCCAGCAGGACCTGGAAAACACCAAGCATCGGATTGTGTCCCACGTGCGCAAGCTGGTGTTGCAGGGGGATGAAGTGCTGAGGAGGGTGAGGCTCTTTCCCTTCGCCACTCTCGCTCATCCCTTTGTGCCCCAGATGAGGGCCCCTCCACCCAGCCCCTGAGTCACTCCTGGGACCCCAGGACTCCATCTCCCTGCCAGGCGGTTGGGCCCCAGACCTTGAAGAAGCCTTTACTTCAACCAAGTCCCTGGCCTAGATGACAGCCCATGTCCCTAAACTGTGGCCTTGTTACTGCCCCGCCCCCAACCCTTACCAATGGGGCTCTGGCTCCTCCTCCAGGGTGCCCAGGCCCCGCCTTCTTTACTCTGTTTCCGCCCCACAGGTGACCCTAGGCCTCTTTGGGCTGCGCAGAGCACAGGCTGAACGCGGTCCTCGCGCATTCGCAGCGTTGGCTGAGTGCTGCGCGCCCTTCGAACCTGGCCAGCGCTACCAGGAGTTTGTGCGGGCGCTGCGGCCTGAGGATCCACCGCCCCCACCGCCGGCCTTCACCTTCCAGGAGTTTGTACCCATGGTGAACGGGTGAGGCTTGGTTCTGGGTTGGGAGTGATCCTGGGGGCTCTTAGTACTAATGGACAGAGAACCAGAAGCTTCAATGGAGTTTAGTACTCACGTCTCTGGGTTTTGTTTTTGGTTTTGTTTGCTGTAGGTGGGAGGGAGGAATTGACCCTGTAGGGGAAGGTCCAGGACTTTGGGGCCACTGCATTCAAGGAAGCAGGAGGCTCATGGGCATTAGGACTTGCAAACCTAGAAGTGATGCCTGGGTACTGTCACACCAGGCCAGTTTCTTGGGGATGGAGCCCTAAAACTCCTCTCTTCTTGTCTCAGCTCCCCTCTGGATTCAAGAAAGAAGCTCTCTGGGCCCCCACCTCCCAGGCTGGAGGAGAGTTCGGCAGAGCAAGGCCCTTGGGAGGACACTGGCATAGGCTGGCAGGGTGAGTGTAGTGAGAGTCAGGTAAGAGTGGTGCCACGGGCTGGGGATGTGGCTCAAGCGGTAGCGCACTAGCCTGGCATGCGTGCGGCCCGGGTTCGATCCTCAGCACCACATACCAACAAAGATGTTGTGTCCCCCGAGAACTAAAAAATAAATATTAAAATTTTCAAAAAAAAAAAAAAAAGAGTGGTGCCAAGCTCGGGGCCATCCTTACTGACCTGTCTGCACCTAGGGACTCCAGGTCCTACTCCTGGCAGTGATGTGGACAGTGTGGGTGGCAGCAGTGAGTCTCGGTCCTTGGACTCTCCCACTTCCAGCCCAGGTGAGGAATAGGACCTGATCCTGACCCACTCCCCACCTATGGCCATACTCCAGCCCCTGGCTAACCTCGGACCCAATCTCTAACCCGTCCTTAACCTCTGACCTATCCCACAGCCCTGGCCTATTTCCTCAAACTAGTCTCTTGATCATCAGACTTATAAATACCCCACAGATGCCTGACCCATTCTCTAATGCTTAACCCTTGACCTCTCTGACTCCTTGCTGACCTGTGAGCCCTTTCCTCAAGAACATCTGTGGGAGGTTCTGGAAGCTCTGAAAACCAAGACTGTGTGTCCTTAACCTGGAATCTCCCTTAACCCCTGTGATTCCCAACTTCTATAACCATCTGTCCCCAGGCCCTGGTACACGGAGGCTGGTGAAGGTCTCGTCCACAGGCACTGAATCTTCAGATGACTTTGAGGAGCGAGACCCTGGTAAGACTGAAGCAGGTGGGGTGGGGCAGGGTGGGACGTGGACCAGGCAAATCTGACCCTGTCTCCCTGTAGATGTGGGAGATGGGCTGGAGAATGGGCTCGGCAGCCCTTTCAGGAAGTGGACGCTGTCCACTGCGGCTCAGACCCACAGGCTACGGCGGCTGCGGGGTCCAGCCAAATGTCGAGAGTGTGAAGCCTTCATGGTCAGTGGGACTGAGTGTGAAGAGGTATGTCCTGGACTTATGATCCAATGACCCCTGTTGACCCCTAATGACCTAAGATCCCTAAAACCTTCCTGCCCTCAGGACCCACCCTGAACTGATGATCTCCTACATACCCTTCATTCCCTGAGGATCCCTACAACTGTCTTTTTTTCCCACTGACCCCTAATGACCTCACTCACTCTGTGACTTTCTCCCCAGTGCTTGCTGACCTGTCATAAGCGATGTCTGGAGACCCTGCTGATCCTCTGCGGACACCAGCGGCTCCCAGTCCGGACACCTCTCTTTGGGGTCGACTTTCTACAGCTTCCCAGGGACTTCCCAGAGGAGGTTCCCTTTGTGATCACCAAATGCACAGCTGAGATAGAACACCGTGCCCTGAGTGTTCAGGTGCTGCCTTGACCCTAGACTGTCCCCAGAAATGACTTTACCCTATTGATGGTTGGATCATAAGCCAGGTGTCTTTTATGCCCTATAGGGCATTTACCGGGTCAGCGGATCCCGGGTTCGCGTGGAGCGACTGTGCCAAGCCTTTGAGAATGGCCGAGCACTGGTGGAACTGTCAGGAAATTCACCTCATGACATCTCAAGTGTCCTTAAGCGGTTTCTCCAGGAGGTGGGTACTCAGGGGACTTGGGAGGGTGGGGATGGGCAGGGGCTGAGGACCCTAGGCAGACTACCTATACTCATGAACCTCTGCCCTTTTCCCTCCAGCTCACCGACCCTGTGGTCCCCTTCCACTTCTACGATGCCTTCATCTCTCTGGCTAAGACCCTGCATGCAGACTCTGGGGACAACCCTGGGACCCCCAACCCCAGTTCTGAAGTTATCTGCTCGCTGAAGACTCTCTTGGTACAACTGCCTGACTCTAACTACAACACTCTGCGGCACCTGGTGGCCCATCTATTCAGGTGTGCATTGGTCCCGGAGCCTTGAATTGTGATCCCTTTCCCTTGACATGTGATTGCTAACCCCTGATACTGACCTCTGAACTTTGACATGTTTTCTGAGCTCTGAACCTTAATACATGACTCACAACTTTGGGTACTGACACCTGACTCCCATCTCTGGACATGTGGCTGCTGGTCTCGATGACCAGGATCAATTACCTGAGACATGGGCAAGTCACCACTAGGCTGGCCTATAGATCTTACCCTTACCCTCAACTGATATCTTGCACCTCATACCCTGATCCTTCTCCTCATACCATCCCCAGGGTGGCTGAACGGTTTGAAGAAAACAAGATGTCTGCCAACAACTTGGGAATTGTATTTGGGCCAACGCTTCTGCGGCCACCAGATGGTCCGTGGGCAGCTGGTACCAGCCCTGTCACCTGCCTGCTAGACTCTGGACACCAGGCTCAGCTTGTTGAGTTCCTCATTGTGCACTACGAGCAGATCTTCGGGATGGACGAGCTCCCCCTGGCCACAGAGCCACTGCCCCAAGACCCCAGTCCAGCCCCTGGGCCCCTTACAACCAGCCCCCAACCTCCAGTCCCATTCCTTGACTCAGAGTCACAGTCTCCAGCCTTAGCCTCGGACCCTGACCCAGACTCTAAGTCTCATAGTGCCCAGGAGGAGCATTCTGAGGCCACATCCTCCAAGGTAGGAGCCTATTGGACCCACACATGCGGGGAGAGCCTTATCTCTGTTTAATTCTCTCATTTTCTATCTTCTTTTACCTTTAAAATTTCTTCCATTCTCTCCTCCCTTCCTTATTTAATCTGTGCTCATTCTGGAAGGAATGAAGGGGTGGGTAATAATGGATCCCTTTCCCTTGACGTGTGATTGCTAACCTCGACGTGTGATTGCTAACCTCGACCTGTGATTGTAACAGGGGATACCCTGTAAAGGTATAGCATGGGCAATTATTCATTCAACAGAATATTTATCAAACATTTACTTTGTGCCAAACATTGTTCTAAGAAACATCAGTAAGCTAAATAATTAAGACCTCATCCTCTTGGAATCTGCATTTTAGTGGGGTGGGAAAAGACCAACAGTAAACAAATATGATATAAAATCAGTTATATAGGATGTTACAAAGTGACGGAGACAAGTACTATGGAGGAAAGAAAGGACAGAGCAAATAATGGGCCACCACAGACACCAGGTTGATAAGTAGAGAACAGTTTGGGGGGTTTTGTTTGGTTTTGGGTACTGGGGATTGAACCCAAGGGCACTTTACCACTGAGCTACATCCCCAGTTCTCTCTGTTTTTTGAGACAGGGTCTTTTCAAATTGCCTAAGCTGATCCTGAATTTGTGATCTTCCTGCCTCTGCCTCCCAAGTCACTGGGATTATAGGCATGTGCCATTATGCCAGCATGGAGAGCAGTTTATAGCAGTAGATAAGAATACATGGGCAGATTTTATGGAACAGATAGATTTCAGCAAAAATTGAAAGGATATGAGGGTGGAATGAGCCTGGTGTAAATCTGGGAAAGGGTATCCCAGACAAAGAGAACAGCTAGTCAGAGGCCGTGAAGTAGAGTTTGCCTGGTATGGTCAGGGCACAATCCTACCTTGTAATGAATGAGCAATGGGAAAGTGGTAGGAAGTGAGTCCAAAGAAGGATTGACCCCAATGGCTCTGCCCCCTGCCACTAATTATGCACCTACTATGTATGGGGTATGGGCCACTCTTACTATGCATGGAGCATGGACTACCATTGAATCCATACCTACTATTCATGGGCACTATATAAGCTTCCTGTTGCCTTTGCCACAGCTCTGAGAAGCAGATAACTGTTAGTGAAAACTACTTACTGCTAAGATGATACAGCTAAGGATTTAAGTAATTAAGTGACTCTGATGGGGAGTCATGGCAGTCAGAATCTAGTGGGGCTCACCCACCAGAATCCAGAGCTCAGCTGTGAATCAGGAAAATGGCAGCAACAGCCACTCCAGGCAGTCTGTGCCCATAGCCTGTGCTCAGGACTGCTACAGGAGGCTCCCCTATTTCACTGATCCTGCTAAACCCACCATCTTAAGGACCCCTTCTGCAGAGCTAGGAAAAGGCTGTGAATTGTGAGTATGAGAAATGGAATAGCTTGTGAGGTGCTCATTATTCAACACATAGAGTTCAAGTCATCATTACTATTTGGCAAAAGAACAGTGAGGATATACAGAGAAACTAGAAAGCTGAGGTAAGGTGGGTAAAAGTGCAGAGAATAGCCTAGGTTGGAGACAGTAGCTCAGAGGCACCACCCAGTCTGAATTGGAGCTAGCTAGGCCCCTCTGTAGGCTGGCCCTCTGATGAAAAAGGAAGTTACTGCCCCTTCACAGAACTCTGCAGGAGGGACAAGCAGAAGACTTTTAAGAACATAGTCTGCCCCCAAATTGCACAGGAGATTTAGCATGGCCAGGAATAAACCACTGGCTCTACAAGAGTCTTAACTGAAATTTTATCATTGGGGTCACATTCTTGGGTTTCTCCCTGCAGATTCCAGCTCTACAGAGTGACCAAAGAGAGGAAGTGGCTGAAGATACCAAAAATGGGGAAGGGGAAGGTGAGTATAGGAGAGTAGCTTAGGAGTTCTGGGGATGATCCTTCCTGAGGGATAGCTTGGCTGAGAGATGGGGGAGTGGGGGGATCCAGAGGACTTGGGGATACTAAGCATTGACCACCCCACCCAACAGTGTCCAGCCAAGGCCCTGAGGACTCACTCCTAGGAACACAGTCCCGCGGCCATTTCAGCCGCCAGCCAGTGAAGTATCCGCGGGGAGGTGTGCGGCCTGTTACTCATCAACTGTCCAGTTTGGCCCTGGTGGCTTCCAAGCTGTGTGAGGAGGCCCCTATCTCAATGCACAGAGGGAGTCTGAGGGGGCGGGGGCCAGGCCCTTCTGCTGCCTCCCCTGACAACAGCCCCCTGCGACGCACCCCACTGCCTAAGCATTTTGAGATCACCCAGGAGACTGCCCGCTTACTCTCTAAGCTGGACAGTGAGGCTGTGCCTAGGACCTGCTGCCCAGACCCCCAGCCTGAGGAAACCGAGGACCATCTCTGACCATCCTAAGGAGCCCAGGACAAAGAAGATGGACCCATATCTCCTTACCTCTCCCCACCTATAAAGAAAGACTACACGGCCTAGGGAGGCCTAAAACACTTTTGGGGCAGTGTCCCAGGATTTTCCCACCAGACACAGGTGGTTTCAAGCACCAGGGCCTCTCAGGTTCATAGGTCACTCAGGGTCAATACTCAGGGTCAATACAAGGTCATGAGATCCTTGGGGTCTGCCTTAGACTTTGATCTCAGGGATAGGGGTGTGTTTTACTACTTTGGTTGTGATCACTCCTCCTTTCCCACCTGCCTCCTCAGATTCCAAGTATTCCATTCTTGGAGGAGATGGGCAACCCAGACCCCACATCCTGGTGGTGCCTGCAGCCTGGGATCAGATGGCCTCTAAATAAACCGCCCTATATATTCTTTATGTCTGTCTTTGCCCAGGGATGGTGACAGGGAAGAGGCCAGCAACAGCAGCACCCCTGGGCCCCATTTTTACCCATCAGGGAAACCAAAGCCCCCTTTCTTCATGCTCAAACACCCTTCCAAACCTACAGGCAATTAAGGGTTGGACCTGGACACCCAGCTGAGTCACACCGCCTGGCCCTCCCAGAGCTCCTTGTCCCGGATCTGGTCCTGCATAATCAAACAAATATAACCAAAGCGCAGATAACCGGGACAATGGGGCTGTGTGCTCCGGAGTGTGGGAGCCCCGGGCCGCCGCGCAAAAGCGGGGGAGGAAGCCACAGGACTGGGCAGTGCAGGGGGCGCGCAGAGAAGACATTGCAAGAAATTTGAGTGGGACAGAAAGGTTTCTGGGGCAAGGGAGGCCGCTGCGGTAGTTGTGAGCTGAGGGAAGCAGAAGCTGGGCTGGGGTCCCCGCGGTGGGAGCCAAGTCGGATCAGGGCGTGGCTTGTAACTCGGAGGACGATTGGGCACCAGGGAGAGGGCGGGGTGGGACTGAGTGGGTTGGGGGTCTGGAGCAGTGAATCCGAGCCAGAGGCCACCCTCAGCTGCGCCCGAGCAGCGTAGGGTCACGGAAGGAATTATCCGGCAGCCAAGTGAGTCATCCCTGAAGACTCGAAACTGCGGGCGCGTGAGGTGTGCAGGGTCTGGGGTGGGAGTCCTGAGCCGGAACTAAAGAGGGGCGACCACTGGGCCGCAAAGCGAGGAGGAAACGGCGGGACTGCAGTTCCGGGCGACCCCACTTCCGACGCGGTCGCTGAGGCGGAGCTTCCCCAGGTGGCGGGGGCGCGGTAGGGCTCCCCCAGGTGGCAGGGGCGGGGCACCACGGCCTGGGTGTAGGCGGGGGCGGGGCCTCTGAACCCCGCCTCTCGCGCCTTCTTGCTCGCGGGCTCCCGCACATCCGAAAGCTCCTCCGCTCCCGCCGCGGTTGCGGAGCCATGGACTTCAGGCCCGCTGCGATCCCCCAGGAGCCCGCCCGGTCTGCAGCTTGAAGGGAGGTAGGTCCAGGTAAGAGCGACGGCGGGCTCTGGGCGGGAGCAGGTTCGGGGAAGGGCGAGGCACGCCCCCTTCTCTGCTTCAGAAGGGGGGCACCTGGAGGCCCCGCGAACTGCGGCTTCTTTAACCGCCCTCTTTGTCCCGGAGACCGCCAGGGTCCTTCGTCTCACCCGGAAGGGCCGATGCCCCGCCTGCTTTGGGAGCTCTCGCGCGCGAATCCTGCCGCCCAACTTCTGGAGCCGCCTCCCTACCTGTTCTGATCTGCCCAGTCAGTCTCCTCCATATCTCGGCACCACCCGCAGGGTCCCAACAAGTGACCTCACCCTTGGTCTGTGCTCGGTGCATTGACCCCGGCGCCAAATTGACCTTCCCTGGTCAGCTCACGCCTCTTTTGTCCTGCCCTAACTTCCCTTCCCCCTCAACTCCTACTCCTTTACTAGGTCATAGATTGGTGGCTCTTGGAACGGAATTGAATGTAGTTGAGTTTTCTTTGGTTCTTAAGGTTAAAAAACAAAACGAGCCATTGCTTTTTTAATAAGTCTGTATTAGTAGGTTTTATTAGTAGATAACTCACTCCCCCACTCCCACCTTATGGTGCTTGCTTTTTCTAGGCCACTCTAATCCCCACCACAGGCGATTTGCTCAGAGGCATCAAAGATTGCAGCCCTTGCTGTCCTGTTGGTGACTAGCGGCCGCCTGCTCTTGTGTCCTTCCTATAAGGGCCACTTGCACTGATACCTCTCTTTCTGTGCCCCCAGATGGTCACCATGGGCCAGTGCTACTACAATGAGACCATCGGCTTTTTCTACAACAACAGTGGCAAAGAGCTCAGCTCTTATTGGCGGCCCAAGGATGTGGTGGTGGTGGCACTGGGGCTGACTGTCAGTGTGCTGGTGCTACTGACTAACTTGCTGGTTATTGCAGCCATTGCCTCCAACCGCCGCTTCCACCAGCCCATTTACTACCTGCTTGGCAACCTGGCTGCAGCAGACCTGTTTGCTGGTGTGGCTTACCTCTTCCTCATGTTCCACACGGGCCCACGCACGGCCCGGCTCTCGCTCAAGGGCTGGTTCCTGAGACAAGGCCTGCTGGACACAAGCCTGACAGCATCAGTGGCCACACTGTTGGCCATTGCCGTGGAGCGGCACCGCAGTGTGATGGCTGTGCAGTTGCACAGCCGCCTGCCGCGTGGCCGGGTTGTCATGCTCATTGTGGTTGTGTGGGTTGCCGCACTGGGCCTAGGACTGCTGCCTGCCCACTCCTGGCACTGCCTCTGTGCCCTGGACCGCTGTTCGCGCATGGCTCCCCTGCTCAGCCGCTCCTACCTAGCTGTGTGGGCCCTATCCAGCCTGCTTGTCTTCCTGCTCATGGTAGCTGTCTACACCCGCATTTTCTTCTACGTGCGTAGGCGAGTGCAGCGCATGGCCGAGCATGTCAGCTGCCACCCCCGCTACCGAGAGACCACACTCAGCCTGGTCAAGACTGTTGTCATCATCCTTGGTGAGTGAGACACTCAACCTGCCCTGGGCCACTGGGACCTAACCTAACCATTGTTTCCTGCAAAACAATGACTTGAATAGGTGATCTGATTGAATTGAGAGAGAAAACAGAAAGTACAAACCCGAAAGAGGGCAAGACCAGACCAGAGTCCATGTGGTTAGCCTGCAAGGAAAGGGAAGATCAGGAAGGCCTTGAAGATCCCAAACAGGGCCAGATTTTGTTCTTAGCAGGGCAATTGTATATAGAAGGAACTGGGTGATGATATACTCTACCACCCCTGAACAAAGATCAACTCTTTCCAGTTATCCCCCACCCTACCCATCCTGCCACAGTAACCTCCTTTCCCTCATTGAACAAATCTCCATATAGAAGCCTCCAGGGACCTGACTACCTTGGAAAGACATCCCTTCAGTCAGACAAATCAGAGAAAGGTATCCCCTCTTAGCATTTTTGTCTGCCACACTGCCAAGCCAGCAAGACAGGCAGCTCTTGGAACACATACTGCACAGTTATGGCCTGAGCTCTGGGGACTGCCCTAGCCCTGAGTGTCAGGCCTCCTGACACCTTGCTTTGCTCACTTTGGCTTCCATCCTGCAGGGGCATTTGTGGTCTGCTGGACACCCGGCCAGGTGGTGCTGCTCCTGGATGGTCTGGACTGCAAGTCCTGCAATGTCCTGGCTGTGGAGAAGTATTTCCTGCTTTTGGCTGAGTCCAATTCACTGGTCAATGCCGCAGTATACTCATGCCGAGATGCTGAGATGCGCCGCACCTTCCGTCGCCTACTCTGCTGTATGTGCCTCCGCCGGTCCTCCCACAAGTCAGCCCACTATACATCATCTGCCCGGACAGGTGCCAGCACCCGCATCATGCTTCCTGAGAATGGTCACTCTCTGATGGACTCCACTCTTTAGCTACCTTGGACAGGATGCAGCTCTTTGACAACTCATGGATACACCTGGCTTGTCCCAACCAGCAGGACAGACTTAAAGACAGACCCATGGTCTGGCATAGCACAGCAGCACTCCCCAGGCATACACAACTCTGCATGCTCCAGGGTACTGGGAATTGGGGACATCTCCAAGCACCTGGGAGGACTCAGATGGTGTCTGGGAATCTGGCTCTTCAATCATCTCAGGTTTTAGGGTTTTTTAACAGAACATTTTTGTACTTTTACTGCACATTCCTGGTAAACCCTGTGGACTGGTTTCTCCTATATGGTGCTGTGAGTGGGAAAAGTAGAGGAGATGAAGGCCCTCCAAGGTTATGCTGCCCAGTGTGACAGGATAACAGGGATGGACTGTGGACACAATATCTTTCTGAGGCTAATTTTTAGCAGCACAGCCTGAGGGGTGCTGAGCATAAACTGGGAAAGGCCTGTGGACCTTTGCAGAGGCTGGCCTATCTCCGTTAGTATTGAGGGGATCCAGGATCCACAGGGAGGACATGAATCAGGGAGTAAACCATTCCACTCTAAGGTCTCCAAAGCATTTTTGTCACCAATTCAATCGGTCTGTTCCTGTGTCCTGAAATTGTGTATCAAGGCTCAAGCCTATTAGGCAACATGGCATCTCCTCAGCCCTGTTCTCCTTCCTCTTCGGTTACTGGCTAGCTGTTATTCTGCCTCTCTTGTTCCAGTCTTGCTTCTATTTCCTAGTGGTGTTATTGTTTTCTCTATCTGTCCCCCTCCCTGTGTTCATCTTCTGCAGCCTGGGGTGGTCTGTGGTCTATGTGAGCCCTCTTGCTGCCACCTATCCTTTTGTCAGTCCAGATTGTTGAAGATCACATGTACAGCTGTCTCCATCTCCTCACCTGTCTCACCACCTACATTTAACCTAGTGAGTTCCACTCAGCAGGATGCAGAATTAGAGAGTTGCCATTTTTCATGCTCCTTTGCTGTCTGGCACGTTTACAAGCACTTTAGGTGCACTGTTTAACCATCACCTGCATCTTGTAGTTCATGAGTTATACTTATTTTCATGTGAGGACAGTAGTTCAGAGAGGTTGAGATCTGGCCCATGGTTACACAGTTTGGATAAGGCAGAGAACTGCATCAAGAGACTAGAGGGATCCTGGAGAAAGGGCTTCAGATTCCCACAAAGCCTGGAATTAGTCAAAACTCAGCTGGACACTCCCCCTCTCACCCACAGACCCAAGTCCTCAGATGTACCATGCCCATGTTGAGCCCCATCTCAGTGACCAGAAAGGCTCCCTGCCAGGCACAATGAGCCTAGAACTGGGTTGTTCTTACCTCACCAGTGAGGAGACAGGGTTATATTCCTACTTCAGATTCACATGCTGAATAACAGCAGGACTTTTAATCCAGCTCTCATCAGAGGCCAAATTCTTTTCTTCTTGTCTGAGTACTAGGGATGGAACCCAGGGCCTGGTGCGTGGGAGGCAAGTACACTGCAACTGAGCCACATCCCCCACCATTTTTGAGGCAGGTCTTCCTAAGTTGTCCTGGCTGGCTTGGAACACGTGCTCCTCCTGCCTCAGCTGGGATTATAGGCATGTGCCACCATGCCTGGTGAGGAGCCAAAGTCTTAAACCATTAAAGCATCCATTTCAGGTGAGCCAAAAACATCTAGGTCCTTCTACATTAAATGGATCTAGGTTTCCCACTGGGAGAACTTATCCCCTCTTCTGTGAAGAACCAAGAATAAACCAAGATACTTGGTTCTTCTCAAGGGTTCAAGTAGATATCACAGCTCTTAGGGCCTCCAGAAGTGACTACCCAGGCACTCATCCAGATATATGCCAATTAAAGATGCAGGCCCTGCCTCCATGAAGCTCCAGGTCTAATGGACAGAAATATTACTTTGGGTTCTGAGGCAGCCAATCAATTCCTACAGGCTGGGCACACCTGATGACCTCCAAAATCAACTCTTTAACGCTCTGGCTACTTTTTAATCAGCATCCTCCAAGTTCTCCCTTAGAACTTTGTGCTATCAGCTTTTCCTTCTTGGTTTCTCTTCTCTGCCAGGTGGCATCAGGTTTTATTTCTGCTGGTCCCTGAAGCTTTCAGTGCCCCTGCCCCAGTGTTCTCTGAAGGCCACTACTTATCAGGCTTCCTGTGTAGTTTTGCATCAGAGAGTGACCTTTTGTATGGGGCACCACTATTTGGCCTCCATGTGTTCTATTACCTCCTGTTATTGGGGCCAAGCGTTGGGTTTCCTTCGTAGCACACTTTCCTTGTTGTTCTTACACCAGGCCAATATGACTCATTTCCATCCCCTGTGGAGTGTCTTGCAATCCAGTCACATCACATGATGTTTGAATTTCCTCTCCAGCAACAATGGGAAGAAGATCGCCCCTGGTCCTGAGGTTTCCCATCAAGGCTGAGGACTCTACTGAGCCTGCATCTGAAGTCTGTCCTCAGATCAAACTGGGAATGAATTTAGAGAAGGTGTTCACATCCACTCTGTTCCTTTTTCCTCACTTGAGAATCCTTTTCTAAAGGCTAGAAACAAAGACCTGTGATGATTCTCTTCAATTTGGAGTGCAACTGTGGGGGAGGCACTCAGCATATCATCATCCAGTAACTATGTGCTAGCATTTTCCAGGCCCAGAATGCTGTAGACAAAGAATGAATAAACAGGTAAGGTTATGTGGAAAGGATATGGCTAGGGAGTTAGCATGATTCTAAATGACAAGGATAATCATTGAACAGTTGGTGGTAGGGAGGCTTCTCCTTATTTTCCAATACTTGGGAAATAACTTTTTAGTTTATAAATATATGATCAACATATCCCATAAATACACCAAAATAAATAATAAAAACGATTCTTCTGAAGAAAAAAAACAAACAGGCAAGGTCACTCATAAGCTGTATCTTGGAAAATGAATAAATTAATTCTGTAGTGGAGAAAAGCACACACTTCTGACCTGGCTGACCACACACACACCTGGGTCCCTCTGCCAGGTGAAAGGGATATAAAAGGCTCCAGTGGAAGAGCCAGAAACCCTAGTGACTCACCTGATGAGACTGAGACTGAGGGGAGCAAAAGGGAACCCAGCAGGGGTCATGGATTTGGGGTGTGTCGTTGAGGCTCTTAGAGGTGTGGGGGGTTCTAAGGAGGAAGTGACTTGGAGGAAGAGTGTGGGGGCCTGAAAAGGAACTGGAGACTTTAAGGAAGTGGGAGCTTTAAGAAGATGTGAGGGTCTCTGAGGAGTGGGGTCTCAGGAGAAAGTTCTGAGAATTTGCGGGGGCGTCTGGGGGAACGGCATTCTTGAGAAGTGGGGTCCCTGAGGGCTCTCGGTGGAGAAGCGGGGACTCTGAGAAGAATGCATGTACTGCGGAGAAGTAGGGGGTGCAAGCCTCAGAAGCCTAAAGGAGCCGGAGTTGCACTAACTCAGATTGGAAGAGGGTGAGAGTGGGAAGTGCCTCCGCAACACCCGAGCACGTCCTGGGCGGTTGGCAGGGGTCAGTTCGGGGCGTGTCATGGGGGCGGTGCACGGAGCCTGGTTGGCTGACAGGGACGTGGAGGCGTGTCTTCAAGGTGCGCAGCGGTATGTGGTTGGCTGCCAGCGAAGGGGGCGGAGTCCATAGGCAGCGGCGGTTGGCTGCGCCGCCCGCGCGAGCGCTCTAGGCCCGGCGGCTCCTCCTCAGCTCCCCCCTGGCCGCGCCGCCCATGGACGCCCCGCTGCGCTCGCCTAGCCCCGCGCAGCCACCACCTGCCCCGCGCCACCCGCCTCCCGGGCCTCCGCCAGGCCCTGACACGAGCGACGTCCTGCAGCAGATCATGGCCATCACTGACCAGAGCCTGGACGAGGCGCAGGCCAGGTGCTCCTTGCGGGCTTGTCGGGGGCCACTGAACGGGGCGGGCCGACGAGGAGGACTGGGGCAACTAGGGCGAGAAGGGGACTGGGACCAACATCTGGGTGCGGAGGAGGTGCAGACAAATATGGGGGCTTGAGAAGGCCTGAAGGTTTCCAAGGACGAGGGATGTAGGGGAATAAAATGGAATGGGTTGGACGGGCCTTATGGGACTAAGCAGAGGGTGAAGGGTTTAAGGAGCTGGGTCCTGGAGCGAGAGGGATGTGTATAGTGAAAGAGAGTTTAGGGGTTACTGGAGGGAGGGAAGGGCCGAGAGATGGGTACACTCCGGATTGTTGAAGGGCGAACGAACGTCTAAATGGATCGGTTGGTGGGATTTAACAGGATGGCAAATTTGGAGGGCAGATAATGGTGGGGAAAGGGGTTCAGAAAGTCTGTGTAGAAGACTGAAGTTAAACTGGGGTGAATTTGTGTGGGAACCATTCAGAGCTTTGGGGAGAAGGATTTGTGAGGGAGATGGGTGGAGATGGAGGACCCCGCCTTTTTTTTAAAATGAATTTGGCAAATATTTATTGGACATTTACTAAGTGCAGGTCACTAAACCAGGTGCTGACATAATCTTTGCTTTCAAGTTCATGGTTTGGGGGAGAGAAAGTAAGTATAAAGAAGTATATATTCTGGTAAAGCTGTAAGGAAAGGAAGGCATATTGTGGGATGCCAGATGGAGAAGGCAGGCCCTGGAGAAGGGATGGAACCTTCAGAGGTCCTGGGATCCAGGGAGAGAAAGTTCCTGGTCAAGGAGAGCCAGGGAAAGAGTTGAGTTTGGAAAAAGACTGGAACCTGATTATAGCTGGAGCCTACAAGTCTCAGTAAGGACTTTGGATTTTATTCCAGTTGCAATGGGAAAAATCAAAGCAAGTTTTAAGACCACCTGCCCATTTACCCCATCCACCACTTGTCAGACAGAATTGGTGAAGTCAGCTTCACAAGATAGTTCACTGTGTTTGGGGCTTGCTGGAATTATTAGAAAATAGGAAAGGACTGAAGTCATTTTGGAAGATGAGACTGTAATTCTAAGGGGCCTGTTTTGAGGTGAAGGTTGTTCCTTAGGGATGGAACTAGGATCTGTAGGGCAGACTGTACAGCCACCAAAGTCATTCATAAAGATGGATTATAAAGCCAGGTAAACAGCAGCCCCAGGGGCTGGAAGGTGTAGCACAATAGTAGAGGGATATGCAAGGCCCTGGGTTCCATTCCCAGCACTGCAAAAAAAAAAATAAATAATAATAATAATAATACAAAAACAAAAAATCCAACAGCTTCAGGAAGAATGAGGCAAAGAAAAAGATGCAATATGCATTTGGGTTTTGTTGTTTAGTACCAGGGATTGAACCCAGTGTCTCTTTTTTTAATATTTTATTTTGAGACAGGGTCTTGCTGAGTTGCTGAGGTGGGTGTTTTTTTTTTTTTTTTTTTAAGAGAGAGAGAGAGAGAACTTTTTTTTAATATTTATTTTTTAGTTTTCGGCGGACACAGCATCTTTGTTTTTGTATGTGGTGCTGCACGCATGCCAGACGAGCGCGCTACTGCTTGAGCCACATCCCCAGCCCTGAGGTGGGTTTTGAACTCACAATCTTCCTGCCTCAGCCTCCTGAGTTGCTGGGATTACAGGTAACGTGCCACCATGCCCAGCCATGCATTTGTTTTTCAAACTTTATTTTCTTTTCCTCTTGTGGAATGTTGACTCTGCAGTTGTATAGCTTCTATCTGCAAAGTTAGGAGTACTCTCATCCTCCAACTATGTTCATTCTACTTTTTGGAGCACTGCCAGGTGCTAGAAAAACCAAGATGGCTAAGATGTTCTTTGCAGAAAAGTAGGGGGTACAAGCCTCAGAAGCCTAAAGAGCCGGAGTTGCACTAACTCCTCTTGGAGTTAATTCGGAAATAAGGCATATGATAGACTTGACATAACAGGAGTGCACAGTTTAGAGGTAATTCACAGGCTAAGCCAGAAGAGAGTACCTTACTGTGATGACCTAACAAAGTTTAGGCTTTGTTATACTTTTTCCCTTTTATTCCCAGGGCTATGCACAATGCCTGGCACCTAGCAGTAAAGTGTCATGGCACTGAAGAGATTCTGGAAGGATTAGAAGGAGCTGGGGAGATATATGCTCTTCACACCTAGGAACTGTTACCACAGAAGCAACACTGGTTTCCTGGGAGCTGCTTATGCTCCTTCCAGTCTGGGAGGGGAGCTGCATGAGGGGAGAGCTCTGCCCAGGTGTGATCTTCCTTAGGTTTTTCAGGCATCTGTGGACCCAGCACAGCCCCAAGGCCGCTGTATTTTCCTTGCAGTAATCCCTTGAGATTCTAGTTGCCCTAGAGAGTCTTTAGAAGGGAATGTAGTCACTCAACTCTTCTTTGCTGTTTTAGAAGGCAGTTTTTTGTTGTTATTGTTTGTTTGTTTGCAGCATGAGAGATTGAAGCCAGGAACACCTTGAAATATCTTCTAGAGCTTTTTTTCCCCCTAGACAGGATCTCATAAAGTTCCTTAGGCTGTCCTTGAACTTGTGATCCTCCAGCCTCAGCCTCTTAAGTAGCTGGAATTACAGGCATGCACACTATCCCCAGCTTGTTTGTTTTTTTTAAGGCTAAGAAATTAAATGGGGGTGGAGAGTATTATTCATGCTTTACTTGATAATATAGTTGTTACTTAGCTGTTTGCTCATTCCTGGCTTCTTTCTGAAGTAGAAAGACCCCTGGAGTTTTTATTTTGAAATTTCAAAATTTTCAGATTCCTTACTTCATTGAACCTAGCTTGTAGACAAACTCTACAGTTTCTGAGGGTCACCCAAGTCCCAACAACAATCTTTAGTCCTTAGATGAGTCACTTACTCCAATGTGAAAAAAACACAGCTGGATGGAATCTCTTCCTCACCGTATCCAAGCTCTCTGTACCCAAGGATTCTGCATCCACAAGATCTAACCAACCTCAGATTGAAATATGTTGAAAAATATATTGAAAAAATTGCATCTGAACAAATTACATTTATACTGTATTAGGTGTTATAAATAATCTTGAGATGATTTAGAGTATATGGGAGGATACATAAAGGTATATGTAAATACTGTGCCATTTTACAAAGGAAATTGTGATAGGGCAACCCATTCTAGTCCTGGACCTTGAAAAAAGAGGACTTCCGAGAGTCCAGAGGAAGGAGAGTCAGAGAGAACTGGGATAGAGCCTCAAACACTCTACTAAGGGGTTAGAGAGGGTGTTTTTGAGGCAGGCCATGAAATGCCATTTCATATTTCTGATCAGTAGACAAGAAGTTGTGGTTTGTTTGTTTGTTGGTTGGTTTTTATTTGTTCTAATTGGTCATACCTGACAGTAGAATGCATTTTGACATATTGTACACAAATGGAGCACAACTTCTCGATTTTCTGGCTAAAACATGGTGCAGAAACACTCAGGGTTATGGTTTTGATAAGAAATATAGTTGTGTTAGTTGGACCCGTCAATGGACAAATTAGGAAATGACATTGTAGTGAGCTTTTTACAGACTTACATTTGTTCTGTCTGAAAGATGCTGTTGTTGTTTTTTCCAGTCCTGCAGATTTTTTCTTGTGTCATGTTAAACAATTTTTCTTCTTTCTTGGTTCCAAATCTAGTTCCTGGTCCAAAGCTTTATTTTGCTTAAATTACTGTAATAACGCCAATAATTGAATTTGAGAATCCCTACATGTTCTCAGTCTTTGTTTGCTGTCTTTCTTTCATTATGGGTTTGTTTTTAAAGTGACCACTGCAGTTGATTTATGGCATTTATTACACATTGATCCTTCCCAATTTCACTATTATTAAGAACCTTATTTTGAAATGACAGGGCATCTGCCTCCTGAGCTATATTCCTTCCTGAAGTTTAGGGTCCTCTGTGACAATCTAGGCTTTATATCAAGGTTTTTTGTTGTTTTTATTTTATTTTATTTTGGTGCTGGGAATCGAACCCAGGGCCTTGTGCATGCAAGACAAGCACTCTACCAACTGAGTTATATCCCCCAGCCCTTCTATCAAGGTTTTATTTCTTCATTTCTCTATTTTTTTTTTTCCTTTTGTATCAGGGATTGAACCCAGGGTCACTTAATCACTAAACCACATCCCCAGCCCTTTTTGTTTGTTTGTTTTTGTTTTGATGCTGGGGATTGAACCCAGGGCCTGTGTATGCAGGCATGCACTCTACCAACTGAGCTATATCCCCAGCATCCCCAGCCCTTTTTAAACTTATTTTTAAAATTTGTAAACATTTTTTTTTAATTGTAAATGAACACAATACCTTTATTTTATTTATTTATTTTTATGTGGTGCTAAGGATCAAACCCAGTACCTCCTACATGCTAGGCAAGTGCTCTACCACTAAGCTACAACCCTAGCCCTATTTTTCAAAATTTTGAACAGGATCTCACTAAGTTGCTTAGGACATTGCTAAGTTGCTCAGGCTGGCTTTGAAACTGTGATCCTCCTGCCTCAGCCTCCCAAACTTTTGGGATTACAAATGTGCACCACTTCTCCCAGAAAGGTTTTATTTCTTAAGGGTAGAGAACATGTCTTCTAATTTTTGTTTTGTAAAAGAGATGCATAATGTTATTAGGTTCTTTATAATAAAAATAACCTTTCTAGAAATTAGAGTAATTATAGAGGTTTGATTCTATCTTTGGTTCAGGTGTTAGATCATTGATGTCAAGGAAATTTTTTTCAAGAAGTATACTGTTCTACAGAGACAAGGTCTCTGAATATATCTCATATGCCTATGTAATTTAAAATTATACCTGTGGGCTGGGGTTGTGGCTCAATGGTAGAGCATAGAGCGCTTGCCTAGCACATGTGAGGCACTGGGTTCAATCTCCAGCACCACAAAAAAAAAAAAAAAAAAAAAAACAAACAAACTAAATAAAGATATTGTGTCCATCTAAAACTAAAAAAAAAAAAAAAAGTTTAAAAAAACTAAACTAAAATTATACCTTGCTAAGTAAAACAAGTTGCTTCATAATTGCTTGGAACTGCTCAGAAATTATAGCCTAAATTAGAAGCTATAACATATTGTTAGTAGACTACAGAATGTGGATTATGTTCTATTCATTTCTGGGTTCCTTGTTCCTGAACAGTGACCAGAATATAGTAGTTGCTCAATATTGTTTGTCTCATTAATATCCATTAAATTAGACTAGCAGAAATACAGTTCATTACTTTCATTTTCTGGCATTATTCTGTGTGATTCTCAATATTTCAGAAGTCTTGGGGTTTTTTTCTTTTAATTTGGTTGTTTTGTTAATTTAGAAGCATCCTCAAAATCTATTTATTTAAATGATTTATTATTTCTCATTGATTGAATTTTTTTTAAAGAAATAATTTTCTCCACATTTTTTATTGGTCATTGATTGAAATTGTGTGTGTGTGTGTGTGTGTGTGTGTGTGTGTGTATGTGTGTGTGTGTGAGTGATGCTGGGGATTGAACTCAGGGTGATGCCTGTGCTAGGCAAGTGCTACCGTTGAGCCACACCCCTGGCCCTTATTGTTACTATTGATTTAATGCTGATGCATGGATTTAATAGAGTACGTTTATATATTTGTTAGCAGGGCCACTATCAGCACTCTTTTTCTCCTAGTCGCCAATCATTGATTTATAATCACTTAAGTAGTAACAGCTGTCTATTGCTATGTAACAAATTACCATAAACTAGGGGCTTAAAATAACACACTTATGATCTCAACATTTCCTTAGGTGAGGAATCTGGGCACAGCTTAACTGGGTCCTCTTCCCGGTGTCTCAGAAGGCAGGCTGTGTTCCTATCTCAATCTCATGTGGTTGTTGACAGAATTCAGTTCCTTCCAGTTGGAGGACTGGGGTCCTTGTATAATTCCTGGCTGTCAGCTGTGGGCTGCTATTAGCTTCTAGAGGCCACCCAGAGTTTCCCTATCACCAGCCCTTACTGCGTGGCACATGGCTTCAAGGCTAGCAGGTGACTTTTCAGTCAGCTAAGGTTTGAAGTCATAGGTAATGTCACATAACCACAGGAGAGACTGTACCATCACCTTTGCCACATTGCAAATCACAGGTTCTGCCTGAACTTAAGGAAATAGCATTATATAAGGGCCTGACTCATTGGTGGTTACCTTAGGGTGTGTCCACCAAGTAGGTGACTTCATCCCCTTGGTAACCTTCTGGACTCACTGGTCAGTAACAGTTTGTTTAAGCAGTGCAGTCAGCTCCTCAGTCTACTCTAGGCCAAGAACAAGTTCAAAATTTAGGCAATTTTCTTTTCATCATAAGTTGTAGAAACACTGTGAAATTATTTTGCATGCATTAAAATTTTCTTTATACTGTATTTAAAGTAAGATGTTTTATAAATAGAAAATTGATGAAAAATAGTCTTAGAGTCTGCTTTAGGGAAGCAGAATAGCCAACTTCACTCTCTTTCCTCTTCTTGTTAGAATGAAATTTATAGGGAGGAAAAAGAAACTCCAACTGGAGTCCATTCTAATTAATGGCAATACTGCTTCTGTGGCTTGAGCCTAACATTTTAGGCTCAGTATCCTCGGTGGTCGACTACTGCATACTACATCAGAAAAACTAACACTTACGTTTAGATTTACAGAAGGTAAATCTCATCCCCCACATTCTCATATTTGGAGTTCAGAGACATGGATTTTCATGCTGTACCCCAGCCTTTTGAAAAGCATCCCACAGGGTGCATGGTAAATTTAAAAGGCCCTTGAAAAATCAGAAGACTCATAGCAGCATAGGGTACTATGGTAATGTTTGACCTTCCTCATGATGTTAATCACATCTGATTTCCATTATGAAATTATTGATTTTCAGATGTATTATCCATTCAGCCGTGGGCAGTAGTTTTGTTTTTTGTTTTTTGTTTGTCTGTTATTGTTGTTGAACAGAGTTGGGGATTGACTCAGGGCCTGCCACTTGCTAGGCAAGTGTTCTACCACTGAGCTACACATTCAGTATCTTTTTTTCAGTGATAGTCCTGGGTATTGAACCCATGGGCACTTTTTCCATTGAACTGCATCCCCGCCCCATTTTTTATTTTTTATTTTGATATAGGGTCTCACTAAATTTCCCTGTCTGATTCTCCTGCCTCAGATTCCTGAGTTGCTGGGATTGTAGTCATGCACCACTGTGCCTGGCCTGCAGTATCTCTCTCTCTTTTTTTTTTTTTTTTTTTTTTGTACTAGGGATTGAACTCAGAGGTACTTAAACACTGAGCCACATCCTTAGCTTCTTTTACTTTTTATTTTTGGGATAGGGTCTTGCTAATTTGCTCAGGGCCTTGCTAATTTACTGAGGCTAGCTTTGAACTTGTGATCTTATGATCCTCCTGCCTCAGCCTCCCAAACTGCTGGGATTACAGGCATGTGTCACTGCGCCTGGCTGCAGTATCTTTTAATATTGAGTGCTTGGATGACAGAGGTACGGAATTTAAACTTATCATAATAGTAAATATTAAAATAATGGCATAGTATTCATCAAACTTGCTCACAGAAGTTCTGCTACATGTACACACCATTGCAATTTCAGTTACCCTCACTGCCTCTTTTTCATTATCATGTTCTCCCTCTAGACTGGCTGTTTGGCATATAAACATGTGTTAATGTCTCCTACCTTTAAAAATGCACACACACACACACAAAAAAAAAGCCAGGTGTATTGGCATACTCCTATAATCCCAACTACTAAAGAGGCTGAGGCAGAGGATCACAAGCTCAAGGCCAACCTGGGCAACTTAATGAAAACCTATCTCAAAATAAAATTAAAAAGTCTAAGGACGTAGCTCAGTAGTAGAGTGCTTGTCTAGCATTTGTGAGGGCCTGGATCATCCCCAGCACTATAAAAAAACCAAATGAATGAACCAATTAAAAACACAAGGAAGCTACAGCCTTCCCTTGACTCACCTTGTCTTGATTTGTACCTGGGATTTGTTTTAACCAGGCATGGCAAGGTGAGAGAAATGGAGACAGCTGCCTTTGAAAGAAGAGTTAATTTCTTATAGTTTTCAAGAAGAGGGGGCACACTGTGCCACACAAGGCCATGTGGAGAAGCTTCTGGTTCAATCAGGAGGCAAAAGGAACAAGGGGAAAGAATGGCCCAGAGACTTTGTAGTGATTTCCGCAAGAAGAAATGGACGAGTCAGGGTAGGCCAGTTTGAGCAAGCTTGGAATTGAATAGTGTGAATAATTTCAGCAAGCTCTGGGTATCGGGGTGGCCCTAGTCATCCAGGCCCTGGCCCTGGGGTGATTCAGGACAGGGGAAATATTGGCTTGCTGTGTGAGTTAAAGGAGGTGGTTGGGGATGTGAGCTTTGGATTGGTTGGCTTGCATGTGAAAGGCAAGGCGTGTTCACCACAAGTTATTATCTCATGGGAGTAGATAACTGGGAGGAGCAGTCTCGTTCTCAGGCTGTCACATTTAAAAAACAGAATATAAAAAACATTATTTATACACCATTTCTTTTAGCACCTGCTGTACTTCTTTGCTCTCCTTCATGATAAGACGTCACAGAGTTTGTGGTTGCTGCTTCTACTTCCTCTCCATTTCCTCTCTAACCTTCTCCCTCCATGAGTCACCCTTGGCCTCTCATTTCTCAAAGATTATGCCTCTCTCCTAAAATCCTTTTTCTTGGTTCCCCAGTTTGGTCCCAGTCTCCTTTATGGATGTTTGTTTTGCTTGACATTTACAAGTCAAGTCCCTGTTCCTGGGCTGGGTCCCGATCCCCCCAATTCACATTCTCCTGTGGCGATTCCTGCAAGTCTTGGGGTTTTAAGTACCATCTCTAAGCTAGCAACTCCTCACTGTATATTGTATATTTCCAGTGTAGAGTCCACATCCATGTACCCAGCTACCTATCTGAGTCCTCCTCTTGAGTAACTCAAGGAATCTCAAATGTAACCTGATCAAAACACAGTTCTGCTTTCCAAACCTTCCTCCTGAATCTGAACCACTACAGTGTCTCCACTATCACGGTTAATAGGCCCACCATCCACTTGCTCAGACCTAAAACTGGTCTTTATACCCAAATCTCCTTTTTCCCTAAAACCTGATACCAGTTTATGGGAAATTCCTGTTGACTCCACTTCCAAAATAAAAGGTCTATTTTTTTTTTTAATGTCTACTATCATAAATCTAAGCTAGCAGCATTTCTGTCCTACTCAGGCTATAATAGCCTCGTCTGACTATTATTTTTGGTTCCACTCTTGCCTTCCTTTACTCTAATCTCCAAAGAGTGACCACAGTGATCTTTTTAAGATGCATTTTAGCCGGACTTGGTGGCCCACACCTAAAGACCCAGCTACCCAGGAAGCTGAGATGGGAGAATCACTGGAGCACAAGAATTTGAAGCTAGCCTGATCAATATAATAAGACCCTGTCTCAAAAGTAAATAAACTAAAATTAAAAGTAAGTAAATATGTAAAAATGCATTTCAATGAGAATAGGCAAACTGATCAATAGAATAGAATTGAAAATACAGAAATGAACCCAAACATCTGTGGCAAATTGATTTTTGACCAGTGTGTCAAGACCTTCAATGGGGAAAGAATAATCTCTTCAATAGTTGGTGCTGGGACAGCTGGATATTCGTGTGCAAAAGAATGAATTTGGGGGATTGGGGATGTAGCTCAGGGATAGAACGCTTACCTGGTATGCGCAAGGCCCTGGGTTCCATCTCCAGCATCACACACGAAGGAAGGAAGGAAGGAAAGAAGGAAGGGAGGGAGGAAGGGAGGAAGGGGAAGGAAGGAAGGAAGTTAGTTGGAGCCCTACCTCACACCATACAAAAATGTACTCAAACATTGGGCTGGGGGTGTACTTTAATGATAGAGAATTTGCCTAGCTTGCAGGAGATCCTGGGTTCGAAAACACTGGGGAGAGGGGATAAGGAATTGAAAAGACATTTCTCCAAAGAAGATATACAGATGGCTGATAAGCACTTGAAAAGATGCTCAACATCATTAGTCGATAGGGAAATGCAAATCAAAAACATAATGAGAGGGCTGGGGATGTGGCTCAAGCAGTAGCGTGTCTGCCTGGCATGCCTGTGGCCCAGGTTTGATCCTCAGCACCACATACAAAAACAAAGATGTTGTGTCCGCCGATAACTAAAAAATAAATATTAAAATTCTCTCTCTCTCTGTCTCTCTCTCTCTCTCTCTCTCTCTCTCTCTCTCTAAAAAAAATAAATAAATAAAATAATGAGAACTTTTTGGCCAGAACCACCATCTTTCAGTAATTCGCCAAAATGACAAACACAAAGGGAAAGAGGATAGGAACCCGATATATGTTCTCCAGGCCTTTTAAAAAACATGGAGTTGTTCCTTTGGCCACATATATGCGAATCTACAAGAAGGGTGATATTGTAGACATCAAGGGAATGGGTACTGTTCAAAAAAGGAATGCCCCACAAATGTTATGGCAAAACTGGGAGAGTCTACAATATTACCCAGCATGCAGTTGGCATTGTTGTGAATAAGCAAGTTAAGGGCAAGATTCTTGCCAAGAGAATCAATGTGTGTATTGAGCATATTAAGCACTCTAAGAGCCGAGACAGCTTCCTGAAATGTGTGAAGGAAAATGATCAGAAAAAGAAGGAAGCCAAAGAGAAAGGTACCTGGGTTCATCTGAAGCGCCAGCCTGCCCCAGAGAAGCACATTTTGTGAGAACAAATGGAAAGGAGCCTGAACTGCTGGAAACTTTTCCCTATGAATTCATGGCATAATAAATGTTAAAAAAAATAATAATAATGAGATACTACCTCACACCCACGAGAATGGCTATAATAAAAAAGTAGACAATAACAAGTATTATTGATGATATTGATAAATTGGAACTCTCATACATATTTAGTGAAAATGTAAAATGGTATAAATACTGTGCAGAGCGTTTTGGTATTTCCTCATGAAATTACTACGATTTGACTTTCTAGTTGTGTATGTATACAAAACCTTTTACCTGTATGTTCATAGCAGCATTACTCATAATAAACGGAAAGTGGGAACAACTCATATGTCCATCAAAAGATGAATGGGGGGGGGCTGGGGTTGTAGCTCAGTGGTAGAGCACTTGCCTTGCATGCATAGGGTCCTGGGTTTGATCCTCAGCACCATGTAAATAAATAAAAAATAAAGATATTGTGTTCATCTACAACCAAAAAAAATATTTTAAAAAAATGGATGAATGGGCCAGGCGCTGTGGTGCACACTTATAATCCCAGTGGTTCTGGAGGCTGTGACTGGAGGATCGAGAATTCAAAGCCAGCCTCAGCAACTTAACAAGGCACTAAGCAACTCAGTGAGATCTTGTCTCTAAATAAAATACAAAATAAGGCTGGGGATGTGGCTCAGTGGTTGAGTGCCCCTGAGTTCAATTCCAGGTACTAAAAAAAAAAAAAAAAAAAAAAAAGAGAGAGAGAGAGAGAGATGAATGGGCAAACTGTGTTCCATCCAATATAATGGAATAAAAAGGAATGAAATACTGATACATGCTACAACTTAGATGCTTAGATGAACCTTAAAATATTCTGTGGGTGAAAAGTCCAATATGAACTCAGTGGGCTGAAATCAAAGTATCGACATAGGGCTATTTTCTTTCTGGAAACTGGGGGGAATCTGTTTCCTTACTGTTCTCAGCATATTGAGGTTGTCTGCATTCCTTGGCTCAGAGTCCTTTTCTCCATGTTCAGGGCCAGGAACATAACATCTCTCTGATCTTTACATCATCACAGCTCTTCCTCCAACCACAACCAGGAAAGATTCTCCATCTTTAAGGGCTCATCTGATACATTGGGCCCACTGGGTAATCCAGGTCATTCTCCCTTTCCCAAGGTTTTTAACCTTAATCATATCTACAGAGTTATTTGTTCCATGAAGGTAACGTATTCAGAGTTCTGAAGATTAGCATGTGGACATCTTTGGGGGCCATTATCCTGCCAACGAGTTTCTGTCACAGGCAAGCGAAAGTTAGGTTTGTCCTCACAACTTACAAGAGTTAGCTCCTACTTGTCTCTTTAACTTTCCTCATAACTCACTCCCTCACCCATTACCCTGGCCTCAAATAGCCAGGAGTTCTCACAGGGCCTTTGCACTTTTTTGTCTTATAATTTCTCATTAAATTATATCTTTCTTCAGCCTTTTTTCTTTGTTGACTTAATGTCATTCCAATCTCAGATTTGATGTCACCTCAAAGACACACAAACTTCAATAAGCCACCCAACCATTACTCTGTCATGACCCCAATTAAAGTCACCACAAGGTACCTGCTACAGCTGATGGATTTCTTGTTTGTGTATTTGCTCTTAGCCCATCCGTCTTAAATGTCACATGAGTAGAAACTCAATTGCCTGTGTCTATGTGACATTGGAATGGTGTGGCACATAGTAGGTACTTAGTAAACACCTGCTCAGCTAATGTCATGACACTGGGGTAGGATGGCTAATGTTTCTGCTTATAGTGTAAATACATTTTTCAAATTATTGGACCTTGAAATTTCATAGTTTTTAATGAGTTGAATATTTAGACTTGCATTGTTTAAATATCTACCTATAAAGGGGAATGTTTGACTATTTGTACAGTTGTCCTTCAGATGTTCAATTACTTTATGTAAAATGATATGTGGTATCTGTATATAATCTACACACATCCTCCTGTAGACTTTAAATCATCTCTTGATAACTTATGATACCTAATATATTATAAATGCTATGTAAATAATTGTATTATTTAGGGAATAATGACAGTTTACGAGAGGTCACAAAATGACTATATTTTTGAAGCCAAAGACTGTACATGTTCACTACAAATGAAAATATTTTTTCAACTATTTTCCACCTTCAGTTAGTTTAATCTACAGATGCAGAAACCACAGATCTAGAGAGCCAACTATACATTGCTTTATTTTAATATTGCACAAAACAAATTCATATGAAGTGCTTTTGCCAAGTATCTTCACAAGAGGAGTTTTTAGTGGTCAGAACTGGCAGGATGGGTTTGATTTCTCAGTATGGAGAATCTTTGCTCTCATGGACAACCTGACCACTCTCTTGTTCTCACATGTACCTCTTGCTAGGAGCCACAAGCAAATATACAATGTATGGCACCTTTGGTTGTAAAGTGACGCCAGCTAGCCACTGAGATGATTATGTTAAGATTTACATTCATATGCAAATTGGACTCCCGCTGTTCACCTTGGCCTGCTACCGGACTCATGTTACGGACTCATGTTACCAGACTCTTGGAGAGTTCCCATTGGTTGGGGAAGGATAGTAGGAGGAAATTCCGGGGGAGGTCCGGGGGACCCCGGGGTTCCGGTCGGCGCGCGGTTCCGGTCGGACACCCTCGTGGGAGGATCGGTTTTTGACTTGCTGGCGCTGAGAGTGTTAGCGGCTTTTTCAAAATAAAGTTTTGTTCCTGCTTGATTGGCTCGTGATTCTGTGCCCAGCCAAGACTGCGGCATTTGGCGGCCCGTGCGGGGAACGCCTGAAGCTTAGAGGTGAGTAAATTGCTCGCCCCTGAGGGAAGGCGACAGGATGGATGACCTTCTCAGAAAACAATGTGTTCTTGTTTTGATTTATTTTGTTTTTATTTCGAGCTCCCTAGCCCTAGAATTTTCTCAGGCGAACTGGAAAAAATGGTTGGCTCAAGGTTTGAAGTTATTCAGCCCTGAGAAAGAGAAAATTGATACAACCATTGTCTG
The DNA here is from genome assembly GCF_964194105.1 of Spermophilus citellus. Lineage (NCBI taxonomy): Eukaryota > Metazoa > Chordata > Mammalia > Rodentia > Sciuridae > Spermophilus > Spermophilus citellus. Next base: position 17,520,781 of record NC_138184.1, on the reverse strand, counting down.
CTCCGTCTTTGTTTCATTCTGCTTCGGCTTTGTTTTATCCTACCTTATTGGGTTAGGTTATAGTAGATTAGAATCCAATAAAAAACAAACCGAAAAACTGTTAAGTAAATTGTTAGAGGTCCAGACTATGGTAGAAAAAACGCTAGGTCAAGCAAAAGAGAAGGTCTCTCAAGCTAGTCAGACAGAGGAAAATTTAAAAAAAGCAAGCTTAGAGGACAAGCAGCCATCAGGTGGAGAATTACAACAGGAGGTTGCTACCAACTCCGTTCTATCACCAGAGGGCGTAACTCAGCCAACAGCTCCATCTACCGCTGAGCGGCCCTCAATTCCCGTAGTTGATGGACGGAATTCTGAGGCAGGACCCCAAAGATTAGCATGCCCTGTACTTGAGCAGGCAGGAGGGCAACGAATTCACCGTGCTTTAGATTTCAAAACAATAAAGCAATTAAAGGAGGCTGTAACGACCTATGGGCCGCAAGCTCCCTTCACAATAAGCATGGTCGAATCTGTTACCAACTTGGACATGACACCAGCAGATTGGGCTAACATGTGTCGATCTGTGCTAAACGGAGGACAATATTTGTTATGGAAGGTTGCCAATGAGGAATTTTGCATGGAGACAGCTAGGCGAAATGCAGAAGCTGGTTATCCTCAAAGAAATATAGAAATGCTTTTGGGGAAGGGACCTTATGAGGGTCAAAGACAACAAATTGAATATGACCCTGGTGTGTACGCACAAATTGCTGTAGATGCAGTTAGGGCATGGAAAACTTTACAGGGGCATGGAGACTTACAAGGTCAATTATCTAAGGTAATACAAGGAACTAATGAACCTTATGCTGAATTTGTAGATAGACTTATTCAGTCAGCCTCTAGGATATTTGGAAATACAGAACAGGTAATGCCATTTATAAAACAACTGGCTTATGACCAAGCAAATCGTTGCTGCAGAGAGGTCATTAGACCATGGAGACATGAGGATTTAAACACATATATTAAATTATGTAGAGACATTAATGAACAGGGGCAAGTCTTAGCAGCAGTACAACAGGCTTTAGATGCCAGGCCAAGAACATGCTATAATTGTAATCAAACAGGACATTTTAAAAGGAGTTGCCCCATAAGAGGAGGGTTTAACAAAGCTGGATATCAAAGGAATAGAATACCAGGTATTTGCCCACGATGCCGTAGAGGGAGACATTGGGCTAATGAATGCCGTTCTCAAACCACCATAGAGGGTATTCCGTTATCAAAAAACGGACAAGGACCAAGTGTTTACCCACGATATCGTGGAGAAAGGTATCAAGCTCCATTGCCAAAAAACGGACTAGAGGGCCCAATGCCCCGGGGCCCCAAACCACAAATATATGGGGCAATGGAGGAACCCAACAGCCCCATCAAGGTAGTGCCCAGGACGCATTATCCATTAAATCCCTCATCAGACAAACTAGAGGGAGCGCAGGGCTGGACATCTGCGCCTCTGCCAGAGCAGTACTAACCCCAGAGATGGGAATTCAAATCATTCCCACAGGAGTAAAAGGACCTCTTCCCCAGGGAACAGTAGGCTTATTATTGGGACGCAGTTCTTCTACACTAAAAGGACTTATGATAAGTCCTGGGGTAATTGATCCCGATTATGAAGGTGAAATAAAAATTATAGCTAGTTCTCCAAGAGGTATATCAGTAATTTCACCAGGAGATAGAATAGCACAGTTATTAATAATACCCAGCCTGCATGATAAATTTTCCAGTTGTAATGTAGAAAGAGGTTCCAAGGGATTAGGCTCCACAGGTGTAGATTGGGCTATGCTGTCTTTGAATTTAGATTCTCGCCCAATGCTAAAATTAAATATTCAAGGACATGACTTTAATGGGCTGCTGGACACAGGAGCTGACCTTAGTGTCATCTCTCGTCAAGAATGGCCAAAATATTGGCCATTACAACAAGCCACTCAAACGCTTCGAGGCCTAGGAGTGGCAACAAATCCCCATAGAAGTGCTATGGTATTAGATTGGAGGGATCCTGAAGGATGTGAAGGAACTATACAGCCCTATGTATTGGATCATCTTCCTGTAAATTTATGGGGACGAGATGTCCTAGATCAATTAGGATTGACATTAACAAATAACATCAATCCTAACGCGCCCACTACTAGGGCTAAACAAGGCTTTAGGAAAGAAAAAAGATTAAGAGAACAAGAACAAGGTATGACAGCACCTATTCAAATAGATCAAGAAATAAATAGACATGAATTGGGTTTTCAGAAAGGGCCACTGAGACAATCAAAATTACTTGGAAATCAGAAAGACCAGTGTGGGTTCCTCAGTGGCCCTTGACTAAAGAAAAGATACAAGTAGCCCATGACTTGGTCAGACAACAGTTAGCGGAAGGACATATACAACCTTCCGTATCCCCCTATAATACTCCCATTTTTGTCATTAAAAAGAAATCTGGTAAATGGAGATTATTACAAGATTTAAGAGCCATTAATAATGAGATGGTTATTATGGGACCTGCTCAATCAGGGATTCCTCAATTGTCTGCTTTACCAAAAACCTGGCATGTTTTAGTTATAGATATTAAAGATTGTTTCTTTTCAATTCCAATTCATCCCGAGGATAGTCCACATTTTGCATTTTCTATCCCTGCACTGAATCATGAAGGTCCTGATCAGAGATATGAATGGAAAGTACTCCCTCAAGGGATGGCTAACAGCCCAACTATGTGTCAAATTTATGTTAATAAAGCAATCCAGCCACTTAGAAACCAAAATCCTGAACTACAAATATTTCACTATATGGATGATGTGTTATTGGCACATAAAGATAAAAACACATTACTAGAATGTTATGCCACACTTACAAACTTATTGAAAAACTATAATCTAGAGATAGCAATAGATAAAGTACAATTAAATCTTCCAATTAATTATTTAGGAGTTCTATTATCCTCAACCATGGTCCGTCCACCAAAAATTCAAATACGAGTAGATCAACTCAAATCACTTAATGACTTTCAAAAGTTATTGGGAGACATAAATTGGATAAGGCCTTATCTAGGCATACCAACAGGAGAGTTAGGACCTTTATTTGATATTCTAAAAGGTCCATCAGATCCAAATTCACCCCGCATGTTAACGCCTGAAGCAAGAAAAGTATTAAAAATCATTGAAACATATATGGAAAATATGCATTTGGATAGAATTGATATAAGTTTGCCTTTATTATTTATTGTACTACCAACAAAAAATATTCCTACAGGAGTATTTTGGCAAGAAGGTCCATTATTGTGGATACATTTATCTTATTCCCCTAACACTATTCTTACTAGATATCCTGAGGCTGTAGGACAATTAATACTCAAAGGAATAAAAGCAGCTAAGGGAGTGTTTGGGATTTCTCCCAATAAAATTATTACTCCATATACTATGGATCAAATTGATGAGTTAGCTAATGAGTTAAATACTTGGGCAATAATCCTGTGTAAAACTAGTGTTTCATTTGATAATCACTTACCATCTAATCCTTTGTTGTCTTTTTGGTCTAAGCATCCTGTAGTTTTTCCAAAAATGACAAGAAAAACCCCTATCATAAATGCTCCAAATATATTCACTGATGGGTCAAATAATGGTACAGCAGCAGTAGTTACTCCTGATCAAACTTTTACATTTTTAGTACCCAAACAATCAGCTCAAAAGGTAGAGCTTAATGCAGTATTACAAGCTTTTATGATGTTTAAAGATTCTGTATTTAATTTATTTTCTGATAGTCAGTATGTAGTTAATGCTATTAATTCCCTTGAAGATGCTGGTAGGATTTCCCCTTCCTCTACTGTTTTCTCTTTGTTTTCCGATATACAAAGTCTAATCTGGGACCGAAAAGATCCATTCTTCATAGGTCATATCAGGGCACATACAGGATTGCCTGGAGCCCTTAGTATGGGCAATGAACTAGCAGATAAATCTACACATGACATACATATTTTCTCCACAATAGAAGAAGCTATAAATTTTCATAAAAGGTTCCATGTCAATGCTAATACTTTACAAAAGCGTTTTAAAATAACTAAAGAACAGGCCAGACATATAATAAAACAATGTCAAAATTGTGTGACATTTTTACCACAAGTTAATCTTGGAGTCAATCCTAGAGGACTAATACCTAACCATATTTGGCAGATGGACGTCACACACTTGCCAGAATTTGGAAAATTAAAATATTTACATGTTACAGTTGATACCTCTTCCGGATTTTTGATGGGCTCCCTTCATGCCGGAGAAAAAACTAAAGATGTTATAGCTCATTGCTTACAAAATTTTGCCACTGTGGGCGTTCCAAAACAGTTAAAAACGGACAACGGTCCTGGTTATACTTCCTCCTCTTTTAAACAATTTTGCTCATCATTTGGTATTACTCACATAACAGGAATTCCATACAATCCACAAGGACAAGGCATAGTTGAAAGAGCTCATCAAACTATTAAAATGTACTTATTAAAACAAAAGGAGGGAATTGGAAAGGGGTATATATCCCCCAAAGATAAACTTAAAATAACCCTTTTTACTCTAAACTTTTTAAATTTAGATTCATCGGGACTTAGTGCTGCGGAAAGACATTTGTACCCCAAAAATGTACATAAGCCTAAGGTACTTTGGAAAGATATTCTAACAGGACAATGGAAAGGCCCGGATCCAGTGATAGTCTGGAATCGGGGCGCTGTCTGTGTTTTCCCACAGGATGAACAGCAACCGATTTGGATTCCAGAGAGATTAACTAAAACAATTTCTACAGAAAAAGAAGATGATTTGACTCAAATCCATAACAGCTGACATCCAGAGCTCCAGCTTGGCTATTCTTACATCTGCGACAGTGATTAACCAAGGTTTTTTTTTTTCAGTATCTATTTTATTATTGCATTTTTCCACATCATAAAGTTCTATTTTATTTTTGAGCTCATACAAACCTAGGTTAATGTTTTTCTGATCAGTTTTATTTTTTGACTGTGTTTTATTTTTTATTTATTTATTTATTTATTTATTTATTTTTTTTTTTTTTTTTTTTTGACTGTGGAGTTTTTAAACATTGCAATGGAGATTTCACCTAAGTATAGTTACAAGGCCTTTATTTACTATTGTCTTATGTGTTGTATGTTGTGTGCACACTTCTGTTTTGTGTTGTATGTCTGTATGTGTGTATGTCCATATTTCTTATATGAGGAGCGCTCATGAAAAAATGGATCCGAATTTTTTCTTTATTCACGTGATTTATATGGTTTAATTTAAATTAGGTGAACAGCTGTTTATGATTGTTGTTAAAGATGGTTAACAGATCTGTTTGTTTACTAATTTAAATTTGGTAAACGGCTGTTAAGGATTGTTTTTAAAGGAGTTTAACAGATCTGTTTGTTTACTTTCACCTTTTCTTTTTATTATATTTAATAATTCTGTTCAGGATAATGTCTCTTTACCATCATTGCCAGAATTTCCATCTCCATCCCAATTCCAGTGAAGACTGAGATAAAACCAAACTACAGCTTCTATGATAGCTATCACAGTAAACTGTATAAACTGATGCATCAATGAATATAACTCAACAAGTAATGCTATCAAGGACTTGATTTACTTTGGGAGGATATGGACATATTGATAGACTCCTCCAATTTGAACTGCTTGCAGAACTTGCCTGGACTATATATCAGTTGCATACATTGTGAAATATCATCTGGTGCACCGAATTGTGGTACTGCTGGCATATTTTTGCTGATGGTGTCACCAGTGATGCAATTTCCTTGCCAGCTCACCCCATGTTTATTGTGGTAATACTGGCATATCTTTGCTGATGGTGTCACCAGTGACGCAATTTTTCCAAAGGAGCCGTCAATTGGCTTGGTGTCGTGGCATTTCTGTATCCTCCTCCCTTCTACTAGTGATGGTCTAAATTTGGGGGCCAACAGAGGTGAGGCAAAGAACCTCACCCCCCCACTGGCACCAAGGCTAAATTTGGGGGCCAACAGAGGTGAGGCAAGAACCTCACCCCCCCACTGGTGCATAGGCCTATCCACAAGCATGGCTGAATGCTGGACCGGTAGTCAGCGACGGGTTGCTCTGATTACAGTGGATTCAACCTAAGACAGGAAGCTGACGCCTAAAGGTCAGTTCTCCCATGACGGGTAAGAACCATATGTTAAATTGGACAACCTACCAGGCACGGTCCCTAGCCACATTGCTTGTTGCTTAATTAAACAGAAGGGGGCAGATGCTAGGAGCCACAAGCAAATATACAATGTATGGCACCTTTGGTTGTAAAGTGACGCCAGCTAGCCACTGAGATGATTATGTTAAGATTTACATTCATATGCAAATTGGACTCCCGCTGTTCACCTTGGCCTGCTACCGGACTCATGTTACGGACTCATGTTACCAGACTCTTGGAGAGTTCCCATTGGTTGGGGAAGGATAGTAGGAGGAAATTCCGGGGGAGGTCCGGGGGACCCCGGGGTTCCGGTCGGCGCGCGGTTCCGGTCGGACACCCTCGTGGGAGGATCGGTTTTTGACTTGCTGGCGCTGAGAGTGTTAGCGGCTTTTTCAAAATAAAGTTTTGTTCCTGCTTGATTGGCTCGTGATTCTGTGCCCAGCCAAGACTGCGGCACCTCTGTTACCTATCTTTCAGAAAGTATGCTCTGAATTGCCATCGGATGAAGCCTGCCCTCTTCAGTGTGCTCTGTGAGATCAAGGAAAAGACAGGTAGGCCATTTCAAAGACACTTCTGTGTGAATCCAGGACCACAACAAGCATGAGCCTCAGGTTCTGGCTTATGTGTGTGGTAGGCAGTTTTACTCATTACATCTCTGGCAGCAGATGGTGGGTATGTTTTGTTTCTGCCTTATGGGTAGCTGGTCTCTGGTACATCACGGATTTATTTTGCAGTTTTTAACTAGAGAAATACTGTTACAAATAAGTAACAAGCAGCAGTGTTCTAGGAACTAAGAGGTACTATGACCTTCATTTGTATAGAAAAAAGAAAGATGGCAGAATTAGAAAAGTAGAATAATAACATTTTTTTTGCCTTTTTTAAGCATCCAAGATAATCCCCATGGAAGACTTTCACCACTGCAGATTGTTTTATTTAATATATATATATATATATATATATATCAGGGGCTGGGTTTGTAGCTCAGTGGTAGAGCTCTTGCCTCATACACATAAGGCACTGGATTCAATCCTCAGCACCACATAAAAATAAATAAATAAATAAAATATATTAATTAAAAAATTAAAAATTTTTTTTTGTTTTGAAGTTTTTACAGACTTACAGAAAAGTTGAAAAAATAATACAAAGAGGTATTGTGTACTCTTTTCCTAGCTTCCTTTAATGTCATCCCTTTAGAAATCATAGTATAATTAATGAAACCAGGAATTAACCTTTGGTACAGTAAATACTCTTTAACTAAACACAGACTTCATTCATAGTTACTCTTTTTTTTTTTTTTTTTTTGTGATACGGGGGATTGAACTCAGGAGTACTTTACCATGAGCTGCATCCCTACCCCTATTTATTTTTGAGACAGGGTCTTGCTAAGTTGCTTAGGACCTTGCTAAATTGCAGAGATCAGCCTCAAACTTGTGATCCTCCTGACTCAGCCTCTTGAGTCATTGGGATTATAGGCACAGACTATCACACCCACCTAATACTTACCTCTTTGGGCCCAGGATCCTGCCCAGCATCCCATATTGCATTTAGCCATGTCTCCTCTGATCTGTGACAGTTCCTTAGTTTTTCCCTCCATGATGGAGGGATATTGGATGAGAGCTGCTCAGCGATTTTGTAGAATGCCCCTCAAAGTGGTTTTCTCATGATTAGAATGAGGTTGTATATTCTTTGGCAGGAATTCCATGCTTCTTCAGTGCCTTGGGAGTAAGTGCTGTCAATATTTCCTGTCACTGATGGTGTTGACCTTGATCACTTGGTCAAGTTTAATTCTAATTTGAAGTTAGTTTATAAGAGAGATCACAGAATAAGATGAATATGTTATTGAAGCCAGAGTTCACTGCAGAAAGGTTGTCACTTGATTTCTTAGAATGAGTTCATCTCTTGAGGTCAGCTATTTGAATTTTGTATGTTAACTTAAAGCATGGCATTTCAGGTATCCTGGGGCTAATAGAAATGTGTACATTATACAAAAAAGTATTTTTTTTTTCTCTGAACACAATTTTAATGCAAGATTGACATGTACTTAACAGGTACAGTGGCTAAGAGCAATGATAGGGCCTGAATTTTGGCTTTGCCTTTAGCTGCATGATCCTCACATGTGACTGAACCTTTCTCTGTCCTTGCTCTTCCTTTTTGATTTGGGAACAGTGATTATAGTTTGCTCATAGTTGCGGAGAACTGTTGAGGATTGTGTAAGGTAACCTATGAAGAAATTCAGTTTTAAACCTGCATTTAAGTTTTCCTTAAATGCTACAAGGACATTATATTCTTTTAACCCCACATTTCAAGTATTCTTGGCGGGGTAAAGTGTACATTACATGCAATTTACCATTATAGCTATTTTTTTACTGTGTTTTAAGCACTCTATGCATACTAATTTGTTTAATAACTCTAGAAGTTACATAAATTATACAGATAGGGAGACTTGAAATAAGAATGGTACTTGCCCAAAAGCACATAATTAGTAAAAGGGGAGGGTCTAGAATTTCCACTCATTCAGTCTGTGACCAGAGTTGCACCCTTTGTGTGTGTGTGTGTGTGTATGTGTGTGGTACTGAGAATTGAACCCAGGGGTACTTTACCACTGAGCTACATCCCCAGCCCTTTTAACTTTTTTAAATTTTTGAGACAGGATCTTGCAGAGTTGCTTAGGTCCTCACTAAATTGCTAAAGCTGGCCTTGAATTTGCAATTCTCCTACCTCAGCCTCCCAAGTTGCTAGGATTGCAGGTATACACCACTGCACCTGTCTCAGAGTTGCACTCTTGACTAATTTCTCTCATTCTTGAATAAATATTCCTTTCAAGGAGAAAAAGCCAATAATTCAAAAGTTAATTAAACCAGTCAATTCTTAATCTAATTCTGATTAGATTAATATTGTGGGGGCTGGGGATGTGGCTCAAGCGGTAGCGCGCTCGCCTGGTTCGATCCTCAGCACCACATACAAACAAAGATGTTGTGTCTGCCGAAAACTAGAAATAAATATTAAAAATTCTATCTCTCTCTCTCCTTCTCTCTCTCTCGCTCTCTCTTAAAAAAAAAAAAAGATTAATATTGTGACATTTAGATAGATGTTCAGTATACAAGAGTAATCCATGAAGTTCAGTAACCAGCACTGAGGGAAGTTGAGCCTCTGTGTTAGTCAGCTTTCCATCACTGTGACAAAATACCTGAGATAAACAGCTTATGAAGAAGAAAGGAGCCAGGCACAGTGGCACATGCCTGTAATCCCAGTGGCTCGGGAGGCTGAGGTAGGAGGATCGAGGGTTCAGAGCCAGCCTCAGCAACAGCAAGGTGCTAAGCAACTCTGTGAGACCCTGTCTCTAAATAAAATACAAAATAGGGCTGGGGATGTAGCTCAATGGTCAAGTGCCCCTGAGTTCAATCCCTGATTCCCCCCCCCCAAAAAAAGAAGAAAGGATTATTTTGGCTCACAGCTTCAGAGGTTTCATTTCATGTTTAGTTGGCCCTGTTGCTTTTGGACCTGTGGCAAAGCAGCACATCATGGTGGGAGAATGTGTCAGAGGAAACCACTTACCTCATAGCAGTTGGCAAGCAGAGAGAAAGGATGGTACAAGATTTCAGTATCCCTTTCAGGGTCACCCTCCCACCTCCATAAGACCAGAAGATTACCAACTAACTCCCATCTCTCCCAGTAGCACCACAGGGGACAAAGCCTTTGGGGGACACTTTCCAAATCATAGCAGCCTCCATAGCCTTATAGGGATGGACAGGAACATGAAGTTCAGCATCTTGTACTTTCAGTCACCTGAAGATGAAAATTTTAACATAGTGGAGAAATATCATATGCTGCTAATATTGTCTGCTTTGCAATGTAGAGTTGATGTAATCCCAAAATGACAGTTGGGCTAAAGTAAGGCTTTTAAGGTGTACAGTTGTCGCCTGAATAAATGAAAGAGCGCTCTAGATGAATTCACTAATGCTATTTCTGTAACCCATTGAATGCCAAATATTTCCACTGTATTCTATCCAAAATTAGCTGATTAGGAATTGAGAATTTAAACTAATTGCTTAAGGGTACTATTGGCAAGTCCAGGAAAAAAATATTTTCCTCCTCTCTTGTCCAAAGCACAAGAAAAGTAAGAGGCTTTGCACCATTCTGTCCTTAGCTCCAGCTCAAAGCCGTCAGTCAGGAATGTTGATACAGCAAAACAATTATCCATTATTTACTTCATGTCCAGCTCACAATTCCAGATGTAGACATCTGCCTTCCTCCATCCTGTTTCCCCAGAGACCACAAGATCTAAACTGGAAATTTGCAGAATTCCTTTTTATTTGCTTTTCATTTCTGTGTGTGTGTGTGTGTGCGCGCGCGTGTGCACACCTGCACGTACTTTACTGGCAATTGAATCCAGGGCTTTGCACATGCTAGGCAAGTGCTCTACCACTGGGCTACATCCCCAGTCCTTTTTATTAATTTGAGACAGGGTCGTACTAAGTTGCTGAGGCTGACCTTGAATTTGCAGTCCTTCTGCCTCAGCCTCCAAAGTAGCTGGGATTATAGGTGTGTGCCACCATACCTGGCCAGACTTCTTTTTAAAGTTTTTCCTTTTTCTTTGTAATAGGTGTTCTGTTGGAAGCTCTGAGACGATGTAAATACTCCATTCCTCATTAACTTTTTTGTTTAATCATTTATTTTGTATCAGGATGGATTCAGAGTCCTGTTTTTTCAGTCAGGTACCATCATCATTTACTTTGATGCTCAAATTGTCCCACATTTGACTAGTGGGAGCCCCTTCAAGATGGCTTCTTGTCCTTCTGACCCGTCTGCAACATCCTTTGAGCACTTCCTTACTGGTGGCCATTACATTTGCCAGGCTCCTATTTTCTGTTTTCTCTGACCCAACTGGCATCAGCTAGTTCTCCAAGGAGCCCTGGCTACATTTAGAGTAGATCTTGGTCCTGTATGTGCTTATTGTTCTCAGGGTGTCGCTACTTCCAGACACAGGATACAGAGCTGAGGAGTATTGTGGGTGATATGTATATGTACACACATCTATTTTTATATATCTGTATACATTGAAACCTGTATTTGTTCTAATATCTTTAATTCTGGTTCACCACTGTAGTGTTCATTCTGTTTTTCCTCTTTTCCAGTCTGTAACTCCTTTCTCTAGCAGAGAGAACCCCAGTTCTCTTATCCTCAGTGTATTTGCTTAATTGGTCTCCCTCCCACCCTCACCCCTAGGTATACCTCTACTCACATATCCCTCTCTCTGGCCCCATGCCCACCTCCAGGCCACAGCTACTGATAGCTTCCTTGTGACCCCTTTTGGAATGACACCCAGCACCAACTTGTCCTCCACAGACACCCCCTAGTCTGCTAGGCTGTGATGCTTGGAACTTCTCTACCCCTACTCAGATGCCTGTCTCATGTGTATGAATGTCTGGTGACCTAGGAACAAATGTTATAGCTTCCAGCAAATGGAAACACAAAAATTCAGCTTTCTTAGGGACACACACACAAGCCTCTCACTAGCAATAACTTGTTTTTTTTTTTTTTAAAGATAGAGTGAGAGAGGAGAGAGAGAGAGAGAATTTTTTTTAATATTTATTTTTTAGCTATCGGCGGACACAACATCCCTGTTTTTGTATGTGGTGCTGAGGATCGAACCCGGGCTGCACGCATGCCAGGTGAGCGCGCTACCGCTTGAGCCACATCCCCAGCCCCAATAACTTGGTTTTAAGCAAGTTTGCCTTCAAGCCACTGACAGCACTCGCTGCTAGTGCTTCAGCATTCTGCATGATGGCCTGCAGACAGTGGTCCTGTACCTACATGAGCCTTGTCTCCCAAATCCTCCTTCCCAGAAACAGCTCTCCTTCTAGGTATCCAGGGAACACCAAAAAGTTCTCCTTGTGAGAGAACTTCAAATATAGTTAAGAGGACCAGATGCTGGCCACAGTCTCTGCCGAAACCTTGGGGCCAGGTGCCTTGCAGAATTCAGAAGTGTTGGACTTGAGGTTGACAATCACATTGTTGTTCCTTCTGAGGACTGAGGCAAGGTCTGAATTCAAACAGTGGTGTTTGGCATGAGAACAGGAACACTCTCACATGTTGGTGCAGGTCAGGCTTTCCCTCCATATGAACTTAGGTGCCACTTTGTGTGGGGCTGAATACCAGAGGCCCCTTTAAGAGCTATCAACTACTCTGCAGACTGCTTTGTCTTCCTGTGCTGTGACTGCCCCCTGTACTGATCCCAAGCGTACAACCAGGTTTCAGTTGGGTCAGTTCTGTGTTCATCCTGTCTTGCTATGAACCCTTGCTATGCTGTGGGAGCCAAGTAAGCTCCTTGCAGAGAAGTGTAAATAGTTCATAACAGGGAACACCCTGTTACTTCCTGACTGCTGGTGCTGGCCTTGTTAGTGGTTGGCAGGCACAAGCAACCTATCTCGCTTCCCTTCCTCATCAGCTAGTCAGATCTATTGCAGCTGCAAGCTTGTGATCTGTAGGTTCAGCCTCCTGATGGAGATCTCGCGGTGCTCATAGGGCCTTCTTCCTGTCCCAGTAGTTACGCTTTGGGCCAGCATGTGACTTCTGATACTCAGATCCCTTTCTTATTGGCTGTATCCATTTTATTTAGGACTTTTCTAAGAGTGGATTCCCTGGAGCTGGGGAGTTATTTTCCAGATGTCCTTTCCTGGCCCCCAGTCTAATGACTCATAATTCAAGACTCTGATATAATCTGCCAAGTAGCTCAGGGGATTTGTAGACTGGAGCAGTGGTCCCTCCAGGCAGCAGTTAAGCCACCCCATCCAGGAAGGTGGATGTGTCAGATGGTGGTGACAGCAGTCTTGCAAATAAGGTAAAAGGCTTTTTTTAAGGTTATTTGCTTTAAGTGGGAGGCTGTGTAGCATGTATATCTCAGTAAAGGTGTTATCAGCTTAAGGACTAATGGTGTTAATAGAGGCCCTCTCTAGGATTTGTTTTTGCCTTAAGGCCATAGTACACACTAATTGTACTGGGAACTACTTTGTTGTATCCCACCATGTTTTGGAGCTGGGATTTTACCACTGCTACATCCCCAACCCCCTCTTTTTTTTTTTTTTTTTGTTTGTTTTGAGACAGTGTCTTACTAAGTTGCCAAGGCGTCCCTCAAACTTGTGATTCTCTACCTCAGCCCTCCCTGTCACTGGGATTATAGGCGTGCACCACTGCACCCAGCTGGAACTACTTTGTTCTTGTAAAGTAACATTTTCTGGCAGCACACACCATGTCCCTGATCTATCATGTGCTTGGCACACAGTGGATACCAGTGAATTTATCAGAAAATACTCAGCAGTCCAATTCAGAACATCATTCACATCAGGTCCTTGGACAGTTTCCTTAGGAGTTGTGAGGGTATCAGCTGACCTGAAGACCTTTAATTCACAGACTGGAGATTGGAAGGACAGGGTTACTGTGTCTGCTGCTGGCCTCTCACTCTCTCCACCCCCAAAAGACTCAGCTAAATAAAGGCCACACCTTATAGTGACTATAGCCCAGTTTGTGAAGCTTCTAGACTTTTTCTCATGGCTCCCATTAGTTTTCTTTCTTTCTTTTTTGGTGGTACTGGGGATGAACCGTGGAGTGCTCTACCACTGGGCTATATCCCCAGCCCATTTCATTTTTAATTTTTACATAGGGTCTCACTAAATTGCTCAGACTGGCCTTGAACTTGTGATCCTCATTCTGCCTCAGCCTCCCGAGTCACTGGGATTAAAGATGTGTGCCACTGTGTTCAGCAGTGCTGCTCTTCTTTTCTGTGGCTCTTAAAAGTTTGCAAATCCCCCATGAGAGGATGGACTCATTTTTCCAGTTATTTGACCCGGCTGTGTTTTCTGTTACTGCACCTTGATGTCTTTTCCTTTTCCCTTGAAGCTGACACAAGCAAGGAAAACAGCCCAGGAAAACCAGCCTAAAAAACTGCACATCATTTTTACTCTGTCAGCAGTTCATGTGGTAGTTTATACTTGATTTTAGCCAAAAGACCAAGAAGTGATCATGTAGTTTATTACAGAATTGCAGACCTTTAATTATCAAACATGCAAGAATATTAAGATGAAAATAATTTGCATACTTTGTTCTAATTCTAGCACCTTGAGTTGTGTTGTATTTTAATTAAGGATTAATTTGATATAACTTTGTATATATGATAATACTTTGATTTGATGAGGGTCTAGTGTGTGGCAGCCATGATTTCAGAAACTGATGGGTGTTTGCTAAAGAAATATCTTTTCAGTTGGGTGTAGTGGCACATCTGTAATCCCAGGGACTTGGGAGGCTGAGGCATGAGGATCACAAATTATAGGCCATCCTGGGCAATTTATTAATCTCAAAATTAAAAGGGACTGGAGATATAGTTCAGTGGTAGCACACCACTGGGGTCAATCTTCAGAATGACAAAAAACAATACAAAACAAAACAAACAAAAAAAACCCAGAATCCCTTGAAGAATTAATTGTCTTTTTACCTTTGGTTCTTTGAGGACAAGGGAAGCTAGAGCTGATGAAAGTTGAGCTAACATTCTGAGCCTTCTACTTTTCCCAGTATCTTTGTTTCACTAGGAGAGAAAAATTAAAAACAACTTAGGTTATGTTCCTGTGTTAGTTTCCTGGGCTGCCATAACAAATGCCACCTACAGAGCTGAGCCTCCCTGCGGCTTCCCTAGCCTGCCAGTCAGGAGCCCTGGGGGAGCTGAGAGGCACATCTGAAATGCTCTTGAACGAGCCACAGGTAATGAGCTTGCTATAATCGATGGCAACAAATGTCTAATGAACACAATTATGCCAACATTGGTGCACTGGGAAGACGAACAACGCTGAGGGAGGGAGCTGTGGGCTGGAGGAGCAGTGACAAAGGGCAGATGACACTGTCCATACAGGTCCAGTGAAGTCCAAGTGCATGTGCTTGGGATATTAAGTTTTGCTCTGACTAATGCATTTATGCTGCAAAAATATATAACTATAAGGAAATAAGGCATGTAGCATGTGATTGCCTCTCCTATGGCACACTTAGGAGATGCACACAGTTAACTACACAGGGCCCCAGAGTGACAGGTGTGTTGTCAGTGCCTGAATTCATTCATATCTGGGCAGTTCAGGTCTTTCACAACTAAAATGCTGTGGAAGTATGTGTCCTAGAAATACGTCTTTGTTTATAGGTGTCCTTGTATGATAAGTTCTCAGAACAGAAATTTGAAGATCAAGTTATGCACGTATTCAGTATCAATCAGCATTTCAAAATTATCCTCCAGAAAGGAGAAATATGTGTGTGTGTGTGGGGGGGGTGTATGTGTGTGTGTGTAATTTTTTGGGGTACTTGGGGATTTAACCTAGGGGTAATTTACCACTAAGTCATATCCCCAGCCCTTTCTTTTCTTTTTTAATTCTTCTCAGCCCTTTTTATTTTTTATTTTAAGACAGAGTCTCAGCTGGGCACAGCAGCGCATGCCTGTAATCCCATCATCTTGGGAGGCTAAGGCAGGAGGATCACAAGTTCAAAGTCAGCCTCAGCAACAATGAGGCGCTAAGCAACTCAGTGAGACCCTGTCTCTAAGTAAAATACAAAAGAGGACTGGGGGGGCTGGGGATGTGGCTCAAGCGGTAGCGTGCTCGCCTGGCATGCGTGCGGCCCAGGTTCGATCCTCAGCACCACATACCAACAAAGATGTTGTGTCCGCCTAGAACTAAAAAAAAAATAAATATTAAAAATTCTCTCTCTCTCCCCTCTCTCTCCTCTCTCACTCTCTCTTTAAAAAAAACAACAAAAAAAAAAACAAAAAAACAAAAAAAAAAGAGGACTGGGGATGGGGCTCAGTGGTTGAGTACCCTTGAATTCAATCCCCAGTACCTGGCCCCCACAAAAATAAAGAATCTCACTAAGTCACTGAATTGCTTAAGGCCTCTCTAAGTTGCTAAGGCTGGCTTTGAACTTGTGATCCTCCTGCCTCAGCTCCCGAACCACTGGGATTACAGGCATGTGCCACCAAGCCTAGCAGAAAGTCTATATTTTTTTAAGTCCTCAACATCTAGTGTGGTACCTGATTGTGATGAATCCCTAGATATTTGCTGTTGGATAAATAAATAAATAGATAAATATCTAAACAGATAAGTAATAATCCATGTGCCTAGCAGCAGCTCTTTATCACACACAGGGACACACACTTTCATTAAGCCACATTTTCCATGATTGACAACTCCTTTCCTTAATTTAGTCAAACCTGTAATGGAAAATAGGAAAGTGGCTTCTCATTTGTTTGACCTTCAGATGGGAAGACTATTCTAGATTGCCCTAGTAGGCCCAGACATTTCACAAGGGCACAGAAAAGTGGAAGAGGAAGGCAGGAGAAGGGCCAGATAATGGGCCCTTATCATGAGAAGGACTCGTGCTTCTGATGTGGCTTTGAGATAAAAGAAGATAGCCAGAAGGAAAGGAAGAAGACCAGGGAGGGCTTGGAAAAGCCAAAAAAGGCAAGGAAACAGACTTTCCCAGAGCCTCAAAGTAAGTCAGCCCTGCTGGCACTCTGACTTCAGCCCAGTGAGACCTGTATCAGACTTCCGACCCACAGAGCTAGGAGATAATGCAGTTACATTGTTTTGTTTTTCAATATTTTTTTTAGTTGTAGTTGGACACAGTACCTTTATTATTATTTATTTATTTATTTTTATGTGGTGCCGAGGTTCGAACCCAGGGCCCCACACTTGCTAGGTGAGCACTCTATTGCTTAGCTACGACTCCAGCCCTGCAGTTACATCATTTTAATCTACCAACTTTGTGGTAGTTTGTCACAGCAACAAGAAGAACCTCATCACTTTAATGTTATTAAAAAGTCTTTGAAAACATGGTTGTTGGTGGACTCATAAGATTATCTTATGAATTTTCCTGTGGATCTACCATAATTTACTTAACCAATTCCATGATCCCATGCATTAGCTGTTTTGGCCACTTCTAATTTGCGTAATTGTTGAACAGACAATTCGTGTGGCTAATTTGCACCATGGATGTTCCCTGCTGAGTGCTTGTTAGGTAAATCTGCACCGTCTCTGTTGCTGTGTTCCACCATCCATTCTGCTTTGAAAATTTAACCGAGTGTATAGATGCTTCTTGCAGTCTTCTAACTTTTTTTAATATTGCTTATTGAAACCTTGAGTAAAGCATAATTTGAGAGAGGATAGTTGCTATTCTATATTAAGTTTTAGTTTTCTGCAGGGTATGTTATAGTTAAAGCATCGTCCCAGGGTTTCATAAATTGACTTCCAGACCACTCACATATAATCGAATCAAGCCTTTATTGAAGCACACCGGTGGTGACTGACCAGAACATAAAGCTGTTCCTCTGATCAGCCCTGCACAATTGCAAGGGCACTCCGTATAAGCCTGAAAACCACAAAAGGGACATTTGGGGGTATAGCCAATGCAAGCAAGCCAAGTTACAGAAGAAGGAGAGTGCAGTCAGGTGGCGGGACACTTAGCCAATCACAATTAGCCCAGTCACCCCAGTTCCAGAAACAGAGCCCCGATACCCTAGTTACAGAAACAATGCCCCATCAGGTAGTTCCGTGTTCTTAAAGATTTCTATAGCAAAAGGGAAAGAACATATTGCCCCAGTCATGACTCTTCTACTTGGCATGGTTGTTTTATAAAATGCAGTTACAAAATGGAGTCACTTTGGCTTGACTATCACAGGTATGGTGGCACATGCCTGGAATCCCTGCAGCTCCAGAGGCTGAGGCAGGAGGATTTCAGGTTCAAAGCCAGCCTTAGCCACTTAGCAAGGTTGTAAGCAACCTAGTGAGACCCTGTCTCAAAATAAAATTAAAAAGGGCTAGGGATGTGGCTCAGTGGTTAAATGCCCTTGAGTTCAATCCCTGGTACCCATAAAAAAAAATCAGTTTTGTGATCTGACCTTAGATATGCTAATTTTTTCCTTTTATAATCTGTTGTATGTGTACTTAGCACTAAGTGTTGAAGTGACTATCTCTAAGGAAAATTCCTATTCTATATCCCTTGTGCTCCTTCAGTTTTAACTAGTGAGTTTTTAACAGAAATATTCTTCAGGTCTTTGGGAAATAAGAAAGATACTTGAAAGTTACTAAATATCTATATGATATGATTAAACTGAATTGTTGTTTGATTACTTGTCAGTCAGCAGTTGATAGTAGTAAGAAAGCCCATTTCCAAGAAAACATATTTGTTTTTTTGGAAAGGCAAAACTCGCTTGATATTACCATCTCCTTCCCCCATGGGAAGGTAGGGGTCTCCCATCCCTTCAGGAAACACCTGTGCCCTACTCTTCCACCTCTTTCTCTGTAGCCACAGACATTTCTCTGTCATCAAGAAGCAAAGAGCCAGGCATGGTGGCACTGCCTGTATCCCTGCTACCTGTGCGGTAGAGACAAGAGGATCTCTTGAGCCCAGGAGTTGGGGGCCAGCCTGAGCAATGTAGCCAGATCCCGTCTCTTTAAAAACAAAAAGACAAATAAGACCCAGATGGCCCAAAGACTACCCTCCTCAGGCCTGACCCTCACTCTGTAGCTCCTGCCATGGTGTCTCCCTCCCCCCCACTGCATTGCTTTCACATTTCTCTGGAACTTTCTAGACAGATGCTATCCCCACCTACCTCAGCAATTGCTTTTGCAGAAGTTAGTGATACTCTCCTAATGACTAAGTCCACTTTTTGGTTTTGTTCTCGTTTTTATTTTGAGCCATATCCGCAGCCCTTTTTAATTTTTTTTTTTTTTTTTTTTTTTAAATTTAGAGACAGGGTCTCACTGAGTTGCTTAGGGCCTTGCTAACTTGCAATCCTCCTACTTCAGCCTCCCAAGCTACTGGGATTACAGGTGGGTGCCACTGTGCCTGGCTGATTAAACTTGCTTTTTCACCTTCTGACTTTTTCTGTATTTTTCTTAACCTATCTGATAATTTTCTTTCTGTCTCCTTTTTTTCTATCCCTTAAAAGTCAGTTTTCCAGCTAGTCCAGATCAGATAGCTAAGGAGACAGATGTGTATGTATAGATTCCAAACACACCTACATGCTGGTCACCCCAAGTACACACCCCCAACCCAGACTGCCCTGTTCAACCCCCAAGTTAGGGAAGAGCTGCCTCCCAGCCACTGGGACATCTGTACTTGGCTCAGTCACAGGACCAGCTGAAGCCTCATATTGACCCAGCCCTTCCTGTGTGACCTGCTGTTCTTCACTCTCTGACCCCTTGCATCCACCCAGCTGGCTGCCACTTTTCAACAGCTTCCCCTGTAGTCCAGCCCTTCACTAGTACAGGTCCACTCTCTGCAGAGTGAGCTGGCTTTTCCAGATTACAGGGCCAGTTGTCTTGTTTCCCTGCTTAAAATCTTCCTGTAGGGGGCTGGGGTTGGGGCTCAGTGGTAGAGTGCCAGTCTCGCACGTGTCGGGCGGGGCACTGGGTTTGAGTCTCGGCAACACATAAAAATAAATAAAGATATTATGTCCATCTATAACTAAAAACATATATTTTTAAAAATCTTCCTGTAGGTTATTCCATCTTTGTTGGGATCATCTTCTTTTTTTTTTTAAGTGGTTCTGGGGATTAAACTTCAGGGGTGCTCTACCAGTGAGCCATACCCACAGTCCCCCACCTTTTTTTTTAGATAGAATCTTTCTGAGTTGCTGAGGTTGGCCTCAAACTTGCAATTCTTCTGCCTCAGCCTCCCAGGTAACTGGGATTTCAGGTGGGTGCCAGGACCTTCTTTTTGTTGTTGTTATTGTATTTATTATACCTTTATTTTATTTCTTTTTTTTTTTTTTTTATGTGGTGCTGAGTATGGAACCCAGTGCTTCACATATGCTAGGCAAGTGGTCTATCCCTGAGGTACAACCACAGCCCCTACTGGGACCTTCTTTTTTTTTTTTTTTTTTAATTAGTGATACATGACAGTAGAATACACTTTGATACATCATATATAATGGAGTATAATTTCTCATTCATCTGGTTATACATGATGCAGAATCCCACCGGTCACTTAGCTATATGTGTACATAGAGTAATAATGTCTGATTCATTCTACTACCCTATTGCTGGGACCTTCTTGATCAGGCATTTCTTCTCCAGCTTTATAAGAGCAGTCCACATAGAGGCACACAACAGGCCCCACCAACACAGTTTTATGTCTGAATCCAACCACACTGCCAATGCCAGACTGCCACTTGCCTTTATATTCATGTCAACATCCAGAATGCATTCTCCTGCCAAGTACTTTGGAGACTTGGCTCAGGAGTTCAGACCTCCTCAGTACCAGGCACCTTCCCCACCTACCCTGCTCAGCTCTGACCCTGTGCTCTCAGCGGAGTTCCGCCTACGCAGGCTGCACTGAGCTGATCTGCCTCTCCCCAGCCCATGCTCTATTACTGAAGATGGCATTTAGACCACTGTCACCAGGGGTTACTAGGTGTCTGTTATCAAATTTGATAATAAAACAAAGTGTTTCTTTTCCCCAAAGGGATATGTTTTGCCATGGCACCAGTGCTGCCTACTTGTGGTTTGTTTTCTCTGCAGGGAACATATTCTGATCTGTTCTGTCTCTCTTATCTAGTGGTAAGCATCCGTGGCATTCAGGAAGAGGATCCCCCCGATGCTCAGCTCATGAGGCTGGATAACATGCTGCTGGCTGAGGGTGTGTCCAGACCGGAGAAGAGAGGAAGAAGAGGATCAGCAGCGGTGGCCAGCACAGCAACACCAGGTGGCTGCCCAAATGACAATAACATTGAGCACTCTGACTACAGGGCCAAGCTGTCCCAGATCCGACAGATTTACCACTCTGAGCTAGAGAAATATGAACAGGTGATCTTTCTGCATGGAAGAGTTTCTATCATGTGAATGCGCATTTGTCAAAGCAAAACATGGGACATTAACCTCCTTTCTTTTGTGGCACAGAACAGGGAGAACACACAGTTGGTCACTACAGTAGTGGCTGATTTTACTTAAAGCCCTTTTCATTTACTTCTCAGAAACCAGCCTGTATATGACCATGGGGGTTGGCAGGTGGCTGATCAGGTGTGGAACCTGCCACCCCACACCATCCTGCTGCTCAGTCATAGGCTGGCATGTCTGTGTCCCCATCCCAGGCCTGCCGTGAATTCACTACACATGTCACCAACCTTCTCCGGGAGCAGAGCAGGATGAGGCCTGTGTCCACCAAGGAGATCGAGCACATGGTTGGCGTCATACATGGCAAATTCAGTGCCATCCAGATGCAACTGAAGCAGAGCACCTGTGAGGCCTTGATGACCCTACGCTCATGGTTCCTTGATGCCAGGTCAGGGATTCCAGCTGCCCAAGACCCTGTGGGTTCATCCTCAAGAAGATGAGTGGAATCTGTGCACGTTTGGATTTTTCCAGTTTTTTCTTTTTCTTTTTTCCTGTGTGTGTGTGTGTTCACATGTGTGTGGTGCTGGAGATAGAATCCAGGGCCCTGCAGAGGTAGAGCAAGTGCTCTACCACTGAGCCACACCCCCAGCCCCTGGTTTGAATATAAGACCATTCTGGAGGTTCTGGCTGCAGACTGTGGGTACAGGCCTCATATCACCTCTTTGGAAGAAGACCCAAAGTATTGATTGCTGTTTGTAAATTGCTAGAAGCATAGTTAGGAATAGGGGCTGTTATCAATGCAGACTGAGACTGTCTGTCTTTACAGGCGTAAGCGGCGGAATTTCAGCAAGCAGGCAACAGAAGTGCTGAATGAATATTTTTATTCCCATTTGAGCAACCCTTACCCCAGTGAAGAAGCCAAAGAAGACCTAGCCAGGAAGGGTGGCATCACAGTATCCCAGGTGATGTCCTCCCCTGCATGGCCTACCACACCTGGAAGGTGTGGAAAGTTTAGTCCCATTGGAAGGACACAAAGGGAAGTCAATCAAATGTGTGGATCAGGAGTTGAGGGACCAGACTCAAGGTCACTCTGGATGGGCTTAGATCCCAGCTCTGCACTACTGAATGTGGGACTTGGGCAGGTGCTCTTCCCCCTCATGTGTGAGACAGGGATGCAAATGCACCCATTGCAAGGCATAGGGACCCCTGAGGAATGCCAGTGGGGTATGAGCCATCTTAATTGATAGCTGGTAGAATGTGAGGTTCCCGAGGGGTGGGACTGAATGTTCTTTGGGCTGGGGGTATAGCTTGGTAGTTAAGTGCTTGCCTAGCATGTGTGAGGCCCCCAATTCCATCCAGCACCACAAAAAAAAAGTACAAGAGGTCCCTGATGTAATACAAGAAGAATATGAGGTCTTTAAGGTGATGCTGTGGAGTATACCCCTGACCCTGTGCCCTGGCATTTGGCCAACTGTCTCCTCTGTGGAATTGAGGACAGAGGAGGCCAAGAAAGACTTTATAGTGGGAAAAGTTAGTCCAGCAGCCTATGAGCAGTGAATGTGACCAGACCACACTCACTGGCAGCATGAGTGTGCAGAGTGGGACCTTCCACGGCATTCCTGCTCATGCAGGCACCACCCCACTGCCACTATGGCAGCAGTGATGACAGACAGCTGGCACTTGGCTCACTGAATGTCCCCACAGTCCTCTGACATTGGGACCCCCTCTCCCTGCTTTGCAGTTAGAGGGGTTAAGTTTTTAGCCCTTAGCCACCACACTCAGACCCCAATTCAGACTAAGTCTATCTCCATCTCTGTGACAGAGCACTCAGGAACCCCTCAAGGTCATTTAGGTAGCAAAACATCACAGGGGTCCCAGCCACATTGGACTGCTAACCTGGGTGCTGTTGTGGCGTCCTCAGAAACAAGCCCAGAGCTGAAGTAGAAGGCTGTGCCACTGGGTCTTCAAGGCCCCAAAAGAAGCTTGATGTCTGGCTGCTGCTTGGCCAGCCACCAGAAGCAGTAGTCTAAGAAGTATCAGGTGACCTCAGAGCCACTCCAGTTGATGCCCAGGGAAAGGGAATAGTCTCAGGTCTAAATAAGCAGAAGTGTGGAAAGCATTAGCCTGACATGCCAGGGACTCTCCTGCCTGCAGTCTGGACCTTGAGACCCCCCTGCCAGTGGCAGAATTCTGTTCTAGGAGCCTCTTCCCACTTTGGTGCACTCACCAAGTATCAGTGCATCCCCAAATGGCTGACAATTAGTTGAAGGGGGGTTTTGAATTTGGGCAGTCAGGAGAAGTTAAAGGGAGGGAGAGAGAGCATCATTAAGGCAGGTGACGTCATGGCTGAGGCCCATGGATGTCTTCAGGACAGAATCAGCTCTACCTCAGGCTAGGGAGGTCTGAGGGAGGAAGGGCTTAGGGTTAGGGGAAAAGGGGAAAAGAGCTGAGCTGAAGGAGAGGGAGGTGGTAGCCTGGACAGCAGAGCTGGCTCAACCAGAGGGGGCTGGATTCTAGGCAGGGATGGTCCATGGCTTCTGAGGTACAGCAGGTAGAGAGGACCTCTAGAGTTGATGCCACACCTGTACCTACAACAGAGTGCCCACATGGGGTATGCCCTATGGAGAAGACAGACCCTGGCCAGGGACCTGCTTTTCCCCAGTCACTGTGCCCTCTGTCCCTACCTAGCAAGAGGTTCAATCTCCCTAATTCACCCACACTGAAAATTTGCTCTTTGTCTCTCTAAAATGCCAATTTGGAACTGGGTGTGGTTCAGGTAAGGGCCCAGGAGTTCAAGGCCAACCTGAGCCACATAGTAAGACCACATCTCAAAAAATAAATTAAAAAAAAATAAGTTAAAGCTGGGCACAGTGGCACATGCCTGTAATCTCAGTGGCTCAAAAAGCTGAGGCAGGAGTGTCATGAGTTTAAAGCTAGCCTCAGGGGGCTGGGATAGCTCAGTGGTAGAGTGCTTGCCTCATACTTGTGAGGTACTGGGTTCAATCCTCAGCACCACATTAAAAAATAACGAATAAATAAATAAATAAAGATATTGTGTAAAAAAAAAAAAAAAAGCCAACCTCAGATTTTAGCAAGGCCCTAAGCAACTTAGTCAGACTCTGTCTCAAAAATAATAAGGGCTGGGAATATAGCTCAATGGTTAAGCACCCCTGGGTTCAGTCTCTGGTACCAAAAAAAAGTTAAAATGGGGACAACATGAGAAAGTGTTTACTGCCATTCTCTGCAAGCCTTGTTCCACAAAGAAGTTCTGGAACATTCCCAGTAGATAGGTGGAAGCCAAGTGCTCACTCAAGGCTGGATCAAGAGAAGACTACCCCCGCTCCCAGGGGAGGCAAAGAAGTGGTAATGTTTTAGAAGCAGGGAGCACATGCATACAGGTTTGTTTTATTTGTTTTAATAATTTGGTGATTTTTTTTTTTTAGTTTTATTGAACTACTTACTTACTTTGGTACCAGGGTTTGAATCTAGGGGTACTTAACTATTGAGCCACATCCCCAGTCCTTTTTATTTTTTTATTTAGAGACAGGATCTCATTAAGTTACTTAGGGCCTTGCTAAATTGCTGAGGCTGAACCTTGAACTTTCGACTCTCATACCTCAGCCTCCTGGGTTGCTGGGATTACAGGTGTGCACCACAATCCCTGGCTGCATAAAGGTTTTATAGTTAATAATGAGAAGGTAATACTGAGTCATTAAATAAAATATTCTTAAAGGAGTAAAAGTCATCCATAATCCCACCACGGCCACTCACCTGTAGTGGGAGTAACAGGCACTTCAGAGGCAGCACCCACACAGTCCGTTCCCATCATGTCTCACTCTGAGCAACTTTTTGGCAGCTTCCGTGTATATCCACAGGTCTCTAACTGGTTTGGCAACAAAAGGATCCGATATAAAAAGAACATGGGGAAATTTCAAGAAGAGGCTACCATTTACACGGGTAAATCAGCTATGGATGCCACCAAGGCCAGGGCCCTGGAGAGCCAAGCTAGCTGCCTGTCAATGCCTAGCCCCGGTGAGTGTTGGCTGGGCCCTGCACCCCTCAGCAGCATCTGGGGAGCCCCCTACCCAGCTGGTCACGAATTACCTCTTTCTCTCTTTGAATTATGAAATTTCTGTTTTCATTGGCCAAGATCCCAACTAACAGCCTGTGCCAATGCTGTGGGACGCAGACACTGATACCAGTAAGAAAGGACAAGAGCTGTGTGGCAAGGAGCCCCACCTGCCTCACGGACCTGTGTCCTCACCACACAGAGGCAGGGAGACCGATGCCATGTGGGGACTGCCTTCACGGTCTCTTCTGACCGCGGGGATGGGCAAATGCCACCTGGGGCCTCACTGTGACTTCAGCTGACCCAGGCCCTGCTCTGATCCTCAGCCTGAACCCCTACCACTTCTTCCAGGTTCCTCTGGTCCCTTCCCACTGACCAGTGCTGGGGATACATTCCTCACCCTGCGGACCCTGGCCTTTCTCCAGCCCCCTCCTGGGGGCAACTGCCTGCAGTCCCAGGTAGGTTGGGGCACAGTCCCAGGGAGCCCTGGTAGCTGTGGGTCCTCAGAATGGGGCCGACTTTCCAGCCACCTCCCGCTTCCACTCATCTCCTACAGCAGTGCCCCAACCACATGGTCTCCGTTGTGAGGATCGCAGGGCCCGGCTCCTCAGGGTCCGTGTTGTACACACTGTTCCTTTGGGCTCCCAAGGGCTCCCACCTCTGCCCATTGCAGGATGTTAATTCACAGCAGCCACCAAAACCAGTCAATGGGCATGAGGACCCGCTGTAAGGGTTTTGGTGTGGAGGGGAAGGAGCCTCCCTCCTGGAGGAGTGTGGGGAAAGGTGGCAGGCGGCGTCAGAGGAGGCCTGGAAGAAAGATGGGCTCTTCCCCTTGAGAACATGCTCCCTCCTAGGCTCAGGCCCACCAGTGTCTACCTGGAGGCCTAGCCAGGACAGAGGGCCTCTCACCAGCACCACTTTCCTCTTGCCCTGATGAGGTGTTAGTGCCCAGTATGGCCACACTGAAGATCCATTTGGTGATTGGGAAGAAAATAAGCCAAGGACCTTGAGTGGCCACAGTACCCTCCAAAACTTTCTTGAGGTGTTACCTGCCCCTTTCTCAGGTCCTGGGGCCTCCCCAGTCTGCCCTAATGGCCACAGGGTCCTGACCCCTGACCTAGAAGAGGGTTCAAGTGGGGCTGATTGGCCCACTGTGTGTAGGTTTTCCAGAAGATGCCACATAGACACAGGAGGACGAGCCCACCAAGGAGGCATCATCCGGGGCCTTACAAAGCCCATGAGTTTTTCCTTTTTTTCGGTACTAAGGATGGAACCCAGGGGCACAGTTACCACTGAGTTTCATCCCCAACCCTTTTTATTTCTAAAGCAGTGCTAGTTTTGTTTGTTTTTAATATTTTTTAGTTGCCAATGGACCTTTATTTTACTTAATGTGGTGCTGAGAATTGAACCCAGTGCCTCACACATACTAAGCAGCACTACACCACTGAGCCAGACCTTCTTTATTTTGAGACAGAGTCCCACTGATTTGCCCAGGCTGCCCTTGAATTTGCAGTCTTCCCATCTTGGCTTCCCAAGTTGCTGGGATTGTAGGCGTGCCGTGAGTTTTCTTCACAGAAGTGTCCTGCAAGGCTGGGATACAGCTCGTGGGTGGAGCACTTGTCTTGCATGCGCAAGGCCCTGAGTTCATCCCCAACATCACCCAAAAAAAGTTGTCTACACAGCTTCTCTGATTTTCACCACTCCCAGTTCCTGGGGACTCAGACAGGATGCCTACCAGCATGGAGTCTGCCCTGGCACCAAATGGCACATACCCCACTGTGGCCCTGCAGGGGCAGCTGCCTTCTATTGCCATGGCAACGCTCAGCCAGAGGCACATGAGACAGGGCCTTGTTTTGCTCTTTATACTCCTGAGGCTCAGTCCTGTGTCTTGGACACAGTGTGAATATGTTTAAGGGGTCCCAGGCTTCGATTTAGGAGGCCAGGTCCTCTCAGCCCCCATGTAAACAGGGAATGCTGGTCCTGGTGTGGAGCCATACCCTACCAGCACCTCCACCTCTGCCTGCCTGCATCCTAGTTAGCATGGCCACAGCCCCCTGCCCACACCCCTCACAGCACACAGAGGTAAGGACCTGTCTCACTCAGGCACCTTCTACACCCTGCCCCGTCATCCCCCTGTGTGGGTACATAGGCCTCCATTTATCACCCTGAGGAAATGCCGGGTGCTGTATGTCCTTCTGAAGGTAGAGTGTCCCTCTGAGGCAAGTGCTCCCCTCTGGCTGCTCTCAGACTAAAGGGCAGAGCAGCCCCCCAGCGTGTGGTGCATCCATTCAAATGAGGGCGAGGCTGACAGGCAAATGTACAGTTGGGTGGGCTCAATGCTGTCCTTGCACCACAGATGATGCCTCCAACCCCTTGTGATGAGGGGACAGCCCCTGCCCATCAGCCATGGGCCCTACCCACCTGGCTGCCCATCCAGGCCAGTGTTCTGACCAGGTTCCTGAGTTCCTCTCACTGAATCTTGCCATGACATTTCAGGGACCATGCTCAGCTCCAGGCCTGACCTTGTCCCCCTCTCCCTCAGAGCATAGGGATCGCAGCATCACCTTGATGCCATGTATTCCTTTACCATAGGCCCTAGAGGCAGCCCACAGAGGCCAGCTCTCCCCCTGGGAGAGCATCTGTAGCACAGCTCAGGTGATGAGCTGGCCATGACCCTGGGCTGACCCCTCCATTCCTTCCCCCACCTCCTGGATCTTTGAGGTTATTGCCAGCACATTCTAAACCTTCCTGGGGACGTGGGGACTGGGTGGTCACCAGCTTTATGGCAGCCCCCCCTGATGCTCAGTCTTTGTGTTTTCAGGCCAGGAGCAGCTGGCAGGGGGCCATCCCCCCACAGTCAATTGCCTCACCCACCGGAGACCCCAGCAGCACCAACTCAGATGCCTCTAATTAAGTTTTGGGGATATGCAGAAGGGTACCAGGTGAACCCCCATGGGTGGCCAGCACTCGTATTCTTCTGCACATGCAGTTGATTACCTCAGAAACTTGGGGCCCCAGGTGACAGTGCTCCCTGCTCCTAGGCCATGCAGCCAATGACCGACTCACTCGTCTGCTGGGACTTGAAATGGGCTGAACGCTGCTCATTTTCCCACCTCAGTTTGACTTTTTTAAAAATAGTAATGTTATGTTAAGACTGTGAATTGTCTCTTCTAGGACTTGTCTCAAATTTTCTCATTAAAATTTTCGACTTATTTTAATTTTAATGTTTTTAGTACCCGATTTGTTTCAGGTGATACTTGACAGCATGGGTGCCATGTCATAGCTACCAGGGTCTTGTGAGGGGACTCCGTGGCCACCTCTGCCCTTTGTGTGCCAGCCCTCCCCCCTCCCCCTGGGTGTGCTTGTGTTCGGGTCTGACTTAAATCTGTCCTGATCCCTGAATTCTGCTGAGAGTTGGTTTGGTGGTTTTGTTTGTTTGTTTTTGTTTCTTTCTGTTGTTGCTTTTGTTTTCAACTGAAATGTCATTAAAAAGGATAAACCGGGCTGGGGTTGTGGCTCATAGTGGAGCGCTCGCCTAGCATGTGTAGGGCACTGGGTTCGATCCTTGGCACCACATAAAACTGAATAAATAAAATAAAGGTATTATGTCCATCTACAACTAAAAAATATTTAAAAAAATAAAATAAAAAAATAAGCTTCCTGAGCTGTTTTCGTCCATGTGCCATAAAGTCCTGCTGGCCCAAGACTTCACCCTTGGCATCAAACTCCTGAAAGTCCCTCTCTATCTCCTCAGCCTGGCTCTTTCCCAGCTCCACCCCGCACCAGGCCTTGGCTTCCTCACCTACCACTGAAGAGCAACAATGGGGTTGAGCCGAGCTATGAGGATCAAAATATGCTGCTAGGCCTGGAGCAAATACTGTAACCATGTATCAGATAGTGTCACAGTATCATGGTGGCCCTAACTCCACTTTGTCTGCTGCCACCATAACCAGTAACTGAGCCTCTATCCAGAGTGTTCTATCTGTCCACACATCCCAGGAGAACTCCTGTGGGCCTCTGCCTCAGCTTACCCCAGGTTTTTGCCTCAGTGGCCCTCAAGGTCCCTCTATTCTAATTCTGTTCCCTGAGCGTAAAAGTCCTACAGGCATCAACACCAAGGTGCTGGTGTGTGGCTGAGCTGCTTTGGACATCCCGATGGCCTGTGAAAGAGACAGGGAGGATGAAAGACAGTGGTCATAACTGGAGGTTCAGCCCCTGCCACTAAGACAGGGGCACCCCAGCTGTACCATGAAAGCAGTGACTGCTACAGATGAGAGGGGCTTGCCCTGCCTCTGGTCCTCAGTGGAGTCCTGCCCAGCCCCCAGGAACCCTGGCTGCCCTCAGACTGCCCTCTGCCAGGACTCCCCAGACTTGGCTGGGCACCGCCTCCAGGTCTCAGGTTGCTCTTGCCCAGCTGTACCCCCACACTGTCCTTCTCCACACCTTCTATTTGTTGTTTCTAAAAGACAAGAAATTAGCCAGGCATGGTGGTGCATGCCTATAATCCCAGCTACTTGGAAGACTGAGGCAGGAGGATCACAAGTTGAGGCCAGCTTGGACAACCTAATGAGACTCTGTCTCAAAATTAAAAAATAAAAAGGGCTGGGAATGCCGGGTGCAGTGGTGCACACCTGTAATCCTAGTGGCTCAGGAGGCTGAGGCAGGGGGATTGTGAATTCCAAGCCAGCCTTGGCAATTTAGGAAGGCTCTAAGCAACTGAGTGAGACCCTGTCTCTAAATAAAATATATAAAAAAAAAAAAAAAAAGGGCTGGGGATGTGGCTCAGTGGTTAAGCGCCCTGGGTTCAATCCTTAGTACCAAAAAATAAATAAATAAAAGTCAAGAAATGGGTTTCAAACATGGGCAATATAGAGGGCATTCGGGGATTACTTGGGAAGCTAAAGCAGTAGGATAGGAAATTTTGAGGCCAGACTGGAGAATTTAGCAGGATCCTGTCTCAAAAAAAAAAAAAAAAAAAAAAAGGCTGGGATATCCAGGTATGCCCAGGTAGATGCATCCCCACTTTGACCCAAGATGTCCTGCCACACACATTGCCTTTCTCCACAAGACACATCCTAGAGGTCACTCCTCATCTATTCCTGAGCGCCAAGCCACTAGGATGGGACAGCCCGGGCTTCTCCACAGGCTGGGGACAGGTCAGGCCAGGGCACAACTCACAGGACATCTGGGGATTAGAGACAGAAAGACAATGGTCCCTCTGCTGCCCCCGGTCACAGCTGGGTCTGTTTGTGGTGGCTGTAGTGGTTTCCTCCTCGCAGCAGAGGATCTCCATGCCCTGAGTCCCTATTGTCATGGCATCCTGTCTGCCTGCCATGGGGTGCCTGCAGCCCAGGATTCAGACCCCCTGCTCTAGTGAGTCAGGTTCCAGAGAGAAAGATCATCAACACAGGAAAAGTCGAGGGGTGGGTGAGGGCCAGCCTCAGGGGGAAGCTTCTTTTCCTTTCTATTTTTATTGTAATAAAATACATATAGTTTGCCATTTTTTAAAATATTATTTTAGTTGTAGATGGACACGATAACTTCATTTTGTTTATTTTTATGTGATGCCGGAATCGAACTCAATGCCTCATGCATCTCGACAAGCGCTCTACCACTGAGTCACAACCCCGGCCCATAAAGTTGGTCATTTTTTTCAGGTTTTTTTTTTTAATTCTAATTAGATATACATGACAGAAGAATACCTTTTGACATATTGTACACAAATGGGGCACAACTTATTCCTCTGGCTGTACATGGTGCAGGGTCACTCCATAGCATAATTATACACGTATATAGGGTAATAATGTCTGTCTCATTCTACCATTCTTCCAATTCCCACAGCCCCACCCTTCCCCCCACACCCCTTTACACAAACTGAAGCTCCTTCATTCTTCCTTACCTACCCCTCCCACCCCACTATGGATCTTCATCCGCTTATCAGAGAAAACATTCAGTTTTTGGTTTGCGGGGATTGGCTTATTTCACTTACCATGATATTCTCTAGTTCCATCCATTTATCTGCAAATGCCATTATTTCATTCATCTTTAAGGCTGAATGATATTCCATTGTGTACATGTACCACATTTTCTTTATCCATTCATCTGTTGAAGGGCATCTAGGTTGGTTCCATGGTTTAGCTATTGTGAATTGAGCTGTTATAAATATTGATGTGGCTGCATCACTGTAGTATGCTGGTTTTAAGTCCTTTGGGTATAAACCAAGGAGTGGGATAGCTGGGTCAAATAGTGGTTCCATTCCAAATTTTCTGAGGTATCTCCATACTGCTTTCCAAAGTGGTTGCACCAATTTGCAGTCCCACCAGCAATGTATGAGTGTACCTTTCCCCACATCCTCACCAACACTTATTATTGCTTGTATTCTTGATAATTGCCATTCTGACTGGAGTGAGATGAAATCTTAGAGTAGTTTTGATTTGCATTTCTCTAATTGCTAGAGATGATAAACATTTTTTCATGTTTGTTGATTGATTGTGTTTCTTCTTCTGTGAAGTGTCTGGTCAGCTCCTTAGCCCATTTATTGATTGGGTTATTTGGATTTTTTTTCTTGTGTTAAGTTTTTTGAGTTTTTTATATATCTTGAATATTAGTGCTGTATCTGAGGTATGTATGGTAAAGATTTTTCCCATTCTATAGGCTCTCTCATTATGTTATTGGTTATTTCCTTTGCTGAGAAGCAGCTTTTTAGTTTGAATCTATCCCATTTATTGATTTTGATTTTACTTCTTGCACCTTAGGAGTCTTGTTAAGGAAGTCAAGTCCTAAGCCAACATGATGATTGGGCCTACTTTTTCTTCTGTTAGGTGCAAGGTCTCTGTTCTAGTGTCTAAGTCTTTGATCCACTTTGAGTTGATTTCTGTGCAGGGTGAGAGATAGAGGTTTAATTTCATTTTGCTACATATGGATTTCCAGTTTCCCCAGCACCATTTGTTGAATAGGCTGTCTTTTCTCCAATGTAAGTTTTTGGCACCTTTATCTAGTATGAGATAACCATATTTTTGTGGGTTTGTCTCTGTGTCTTCTATTTCGTACCATTGGTCTACATGTCTATTTTGGTACCAATACCATGCTGTTTTTGTTACTATTGCTCTGTACGATAGATGAAGATCTGTGGTATTGTAATACCTCCTGCTTCACTCTTCTCGCTGAGGATTACTTTAGCTATTCTGGGTCTTTTATTTTTCCAAATGAATTTCATGATCGCTTTTTCTAGTTCTATGAAGAATTTAATTGGGAGTTTAATAGGAATTGCATTAAATCTGTAAGCAATTTTGGTAGAATGGCCATTTTGGCTATATTAGTTCTGCCTATCCAAGAACATGAGAGATCTTTCCATCTTCTAAGATCTTTAATTTCTTTCTTTAGTATTCTGTAGTTTTCATTGTAGAGGTCTTTCACCTCTTTTGTTAGATTTATTCCCAAGTATTTTTTTTGAGGCTATTGTGAATGGGATGGTTTTCCTAATTTCTCTTGCAGTGGATTCATTGCTTATGTATTTGATTTTATTAATTTGATTTATGGGTATTGATTTTATATCCTGCTACTTTACTGAATTCACTTACTATTTCTAGACTTTTCTTTTTTTTTTAAAGAGAGAGTGAGAGAGGAGAGAGAGAGAGAATTTTTAATATTTATTTTTTAGTTTTCGGCGGACACAACATCTTTGTTGGTATGTGGTGCTGAGGATCAAACTCGGGCTGCACGCATGCCAGGTGAGCGCGCTACCGCTTGAGCCACATCCCCAGCCCTCTAGACTTTTCTTGTGGAATATTTTTGGATCTTCTAAATATAGAATCATGTCATCAGCAAATAATGATAAATTGACATGCTTTATTTTCTCTGATTGCTCTAGCTAGAGTTTCAAGGACTATGTTGAATAGAATTGGTAAAAGGGACATCCTTGCCTGGTTCCAGTTTTTAGAGGGAATGCTTTCAATTTTTCTCCTTTTAGAATGATGTTGGCCTTGGGCTTAGCATATATAGCTTTTACAATGTTGAGGTATGTTCCTACTATCCTTAGTTTTTCTAGCGTTTTGAAGATAAAGAGGTACTGTATTTTGTCAAATGTTTTCTCTGCATCTATTGAGATAATTATATGAATCTTGCCTTCAAGTCTATTGGTGTGATGAATTACTTTTATTGATTTCTGTATGTTAAACCAACCTTGCATCCCTGGGGTGAACCCTACTTGATCATGGTGCACTATCTTTTTAATATGTTTTTGTATGTGATTTGCCAGAATCTTCTTGAGAATTTTTGTGTCTATGTTCATCAAGGATATTGATCTGAAGTTTTCTTTCCTTGATGTGTCAGGGTGATACTAGCTTCATAGAATGAGTTTGGAAGGTTCCTTCCTTTTCTATTTCATGGAGTAATTTGAGGAGTATTGATGTTAGTTCTTCTCTGTGGGTCTCATAGAACTTGGCTAAAAGTCTGTCTGGTCCTGGGCTTTTCTTGGTTGGCAGGCTTTTGGTGGTATCTTCTATTTCCTTGCTTGAAACTGGACTGTTTAAGTTGTGTTTGTCCTCCTAATTCAGTTTAGGCACACATCTGCTCTCTGTCCCTGTGGATCTACCTGTTGAGAACATTTCTCATTCCTGGAACAGCACTGTGTGGCCTTTTGTGTCTGGCATCTTCCAGCTTCAAGTTGTCAGTTAGAAGGTGTCAGTGCTTCATTCCTTTTTATGGCTGAGCAGTGTCCCATTGAGGTAGGTGCACAGAAGCCGGAGCCCACACAGTGGGTGCTTTGGGAACTGTGGCCTCGGTGGGTGCCCCCTCAGCTTGGCATCATGGCTCCCGTGATGCATGGAGGAAAGATGGCAGGAGATGGGAGAGGAAAGTGATCAAGGGCAGCAGGCTGGCTGGGGAGATGTCACTGAGCTGGATGTGCCTGAAGGTGGAGCCACAGGACTCCAATGAGTGAGAGTGGCTTGGGTCTTGGGCAGGATAGACAGACAATGGAAGGTCAGTTCAACATGGGTGTTGCCACACAAGTGAACATGAGTCACATTCAGGGAAGAGATCTGCTCTGCAGAGGGGAATTTGGAAGCCAGGACAGGCCAGAATATGGGCTAAAGTGAAAAGACAGATTTCAGAAGTAGAAAGGATGCTCCATCAGGATCAAAAAGTGACCGCAGACCCTGCAGAGCAGGCGGACACTAGGTGGAGAGACTTGGAGACTCCAGTAGTCCACTCCAGAGGAGACTCAGAGCCAAGAGGTTTCCTGGGATGTGGGATACGGGAGGAAACTGAGGCAGCGAGTGGAGGAGAGCTGCAGGCAGGTCCCGAGGGAGGGAAAGGTGGGATGCACGGGGCCAAGACCCTGGGCCCTGGAGACACACCAAGGACTAGGCTGGCGCTGGGCTGCAGCTTTTCCTCCCAATCACTGGCTCCCTCCTGAGGCCATGGCGTGAATGCCCATCGTGGTTCCGAGATTCCAAGCTTGGAATATTTTAATTCAAGGAAATCCTCCCAGGTCAAGCTCTGTACATAAAGTCACATGTCACTAACATTCTGTGTTGCATCACGCTGCTCAAATACGCCAAAGACTAGCCAAATAGCAGCAAGCAAAGGAGTCTCCTGGGACATCCCTCAACTCATCCTGCTAGCCAAGTGGACACTAAAGAAGTCTCCATGCCCCAGGGGAGGACACTGGGGCTTGGAGGCTGACCTGCACCCCAAGCCCATGTTACGAGAGAGAAGCAGACCCTGAAGGCAGTGCTAAGAGGACTGTCCATGAGTACAGCTGCCCAGAATCTTTTCATATGAAAAATGCACATATTCTTTATACCCCAGTCCCCTTGTAGGAACTTTTCTTAAGGTATATGTGTATGAATGCAAAATTACGAGGCACCTATTGCCGTATATTGTAGTTGCAAAAAAAATGGAAACAAATATTCATCAAGTCAGTGGGTGGAGCACAAACAGTAGCTAAAGGCTGGGCCAGCTTCCGTGGTGGGTTAGTGTAAAGAGCAGGGAGATTTTACCTTCATTTTCTGGAAGAAGACACTGATCACAGCCCTGGTCTCTGGGGAGGGAAACAAGGGCTAGGGGCTAGCAGGGGCAATAGTCTCACCCTTGGACTGCATGCATTCTAAAACCTCTAAGAAGTGGACCTAGTGGACAAGGCCAGGGTTTCATCCTCAGCACAAAAAAAAAAAAAAAAAAAAAAAAAACTCGTAAGTCTGATGTAGGGAGGAACATGGGAGCCTGGAAATTCTTTTAATTTTTTTGGGGGGAGGTGGGTACTAGGGATTGAACTCAGGGGCACTCAGCCACTGAGCCACATCCCAGCCCTATTCTGTATTTTATTTAGAGACAAGGTCTCACTGAGTTGCTTAGCACCTTACTTTTGCTGAGGTTGGCTTTGAACTCTGGATCCTCCTGCCTTAGCCTCCCAAGCTGCTGGCATTACAGGCTTGCGCCTCCACGCCTGGCATAAGCCTCTGGAATTCTGATCTCTCCCCCCATAGATTTGGGGCTTAGAGGTGCATGACCAGTGGTTTCCCCTGAGAGGAAGCCCACCTGAAGAAGGCACTGCAGGAGATGAAGGTGAGGGTGGCTTGAGAGGTCCTGCTGGAACTGGCAGCAGTGGTGCACACCTGTAATCCCTGCAGCTCTGGAGCCTGAGGCAGGAGGATCACAGGTTCAAAGCCAGCCTCAGCAATTTAGCGAAACCCTGTCTCAAAATAAAATAAATAAAAAGGGCTGGGAATGTGTCTCAGTAGTTAAGCATCCCTGGGTTCAATCCCTGGTACCAAAAAAATAAGAGGTCTACTTGGTGCTAGAACTGTAGCTCAGTGGAAGTACTTGTCTAGCATGTGTGAGGCACTGGGTTCGATCTTCAGCACCACATAAAGATAAACAGAATAAAGGCATTCTGTCAATCTACAACTACAAAAAATAAATAAGAGGTCCATTTGTTGCATCCCACCATTGGCCACCAGGGGACCCCTCCACACACCTGGAAAGCCCTGCTGAGAACACAGATCTGAAGACCTAACTATTTTTATGTGGTGCCTCACACATGCTAGGTAGGTAAGCACTCTACCACTGATCTATAACCTCAGCTCCTGAAGACCTGCCTCTTTTAGGCTCAGGTCACAAGAAAGTGAAGCTCCCTCCTCCCTGTGGGGTCCCAGGGCCTGGTTCAGGTCAGGAACAGCCTCCATCATCATTACTAGTATATGCATCTGACTTCCCGAGGCCCAGCACCCCTCCTGTGATATTTGCTACTAGGTGTTATTTGCATATGATTTGCATGATCCACTTCATTAGATTTAAATTTGTATGTGTGGCTCTTAGATTTGTCATGCTTCTGTGAGGCAGTTTGGTGGGTGGCAGTGACTGGGCATCTGGGTCCTCCTGGGCAGCCTCTGTGAGGTGGGTGGAGACTGTGCCTCTCTCCCAATCAGATTCCAAGAAATCACATCTCAATTCTCAATTAATTGAGGCAAAAACCACGGTGATGCAGGCAGGGTTCTAAGAGCCAGTCACAGGCCATCACCGGAGTACCAGGGGAGCTACTCGGAGGGGTCTGCCGGGGCACCTGCATTTCCACCAGCTCCCAGAACATGCTGAAGCCCTGGCCAGGCGTGTTCTTCATCCACACATCCTAACCTGGCTCCCAAATGCCTGTCACACTAACTGGCCAAGGTCTGTGACCCTTTGGAGATCAAAGGGGCTGGGCTTTCCGTTAGAGTTTTTCCAGCTCTAAATACCTGAACGTGATCTGATTGGTGTAACTGCCCCTGCCCTAGGGTGGACCACACTGAGGCACCAGTCACACCCACCACAAAATGAAGTTTCCTCATTTTGGAATAGCAAGAAATTAGAAAATGACCTCAAAACACACAGCCCACCCCATTTTTAGGTGCTTGAGTTCAGTCAGGAATTTCCACTGGCTGAGGATGGCAGTGATTCACACAACGGTCACCAGAGGGCACCAAATTGAACAAGGGAAAGTAGGAGGGAGTTGGCACTGGCCCCTCCCCTCCCTCCACTGAGGAACTGGAGAAACTGAGGCACAGATGCAGACCGTCCTCCAGACATTCTGGATTCCCCAGCCCCTATCCTGCCCACCTGCTCTTTATGGCTCCTCCAGCTCCAGACACCCCCGGCCTGGTCCAGCTGCCTGGACCTGGCAGAGCCCCAAACAAGGACTGGGGGCTCCAGGATCAAGGTCTGCCATCTGGACCTCAGTTTCCTCCTCTGTGAAATGGGAACAGCAGTAGCTCCCACCCCCAAAAGGCTTGATGGGAATCACATGGGCTCAGCAAAGCTCTGAGGGTTGTGTCCACGTAGGGCATGCTCTAGAGGGCCTGGGGTTATTTGGCCCATAAGGACAGCCAGAATGAAAGAGGGAGGCCACTCATCTGCCAGATAATGAGGGCCCCAGGATAGACACAAAGGTGGACTGGCCCATCTCCCAGACCCTTCTCTATGGGGCCACCAGGGGGCGATCCTACAACATGAATAGGATCCAAGCATGTTTATTTCGGGCCCTGGCTTCCCTTCCAAATCCAACACCACAATCCCCCACTTTCCCACTCCTCCTTGAAGTCATTTCTTTCTTCCCGGCCCCCTCACTGCCCTTCCCACGACGCTTTCCTGTGCAGGGCCTTTGCCCTGGCCGTGCCCTCTGCCTGTGGCCTTCCCCCAGCTCTTTGCCAGGCTAACCGCTCTACCCCTCCCCAAGGCCCCTCTTCTGCGTCTCTGCTTCTCCTACAGAGTCTGGACTCTACCACCCCTGCCTGGCTCTCTTCTCCCCCCACTGCCCCTTCCTCACAGGCCTCTGCCTCCCGAGGCTTCAACCAAGGGGCCAGCGCACCACTTCCGGCAGCTGCAGGCCTGGCCCTTGCTGCTGTCCTCTAGGTCTGTCTCCACCCCCACCTGGGCCCAGAATTATCCCTTCCTCCAGTTACTGTGGGGGGGGGGGAGCAGTGTGTCCTTGGGGACAAGGCTGCTCCTCTCTGGGTAAGTCTTACACCTGCCTGGCCAGGGGATTTTTCTGGATGGAAGCAGATCCTGGGGAGGTTCCAGGAGCAGGAGAAGAATGGCTTGGGGGAGGGGTATCTGTCACTTCAGTCACCCCTCATGGGTGGTTGGTAGAAATTTCCTGCAGCATCAAGTTGAACTGTCCATCTCTCCTAGACAGGGGCAGAGCAGGGCACAAGGAAGGCATGTGGCCTCTCTCTACCTGGACCTCCATCAGACCTTGACTCTGGCTGCTCCCTTCCGGCTTACCCCTTCAGCCCCCTGTCTGGACACACCCTATTGGGATTTGGGTCAGGCTCAGGATCCCAGCCTCGCCCCTCCATACCCTGAAGCTCCTTCACTGCTGAGCTGAGCCTTCTCTACCTCCAGGTACACCATCGGGTACGCCATCGCGTCACCTTGGACAGAGGGGAGGGTCAGAAGCGAGGTTGGGGGATATGGGAGTTTCCAACCTTGAAAAATGGCCACCAGGATGCACCCTCCCAGGGCCATTAAGTGTGTGAGCCTTTTGGGGGGGACGAGGCAGGGGCTCGGGAAGGGAGATGGTTAGGACCGGAGATTGAACCCAGCTGCACTTAACCACTGAGCTACACCCCAGCTCATTTTTTTGTATTATTTAGAGACAGGGGTCTCCCTGAGTTGCTTAGGGCCTCGCTAAGTTGCCTAGACTGGCTTTGAACTCACAATCCTCAACCTCCCAGAGCTGCTGGGATTACAGGTGTGAGCCACTGTGCCCTGCTAAGTGTGTGATCCTTGAAATAGTTTTGAGCACCCTCTTTCTCTCTCTCTGTCTCTCTCTGTCTCTCTCTCTCTCTCTCTCTCTCTCTCTCTCTCACACACACACACACACACACACACACACACACACACCACACATGAAAATTTGGAAACTCTCCATACCCAAACTCTACCAGAAATTTGCAGATCCCCTAGACCATGCATGAGATTTTTTTTTTTTTTTTACATTTTGTGAATGTGTCTAGTGGAAAAATTTAGAGGGCTCCAAGTCCAGCTCACAGAGGTTATATCCAGACCCAGGTCAGGCATGCAGTGATAGTTTCAAGGTCCCCCCACATATATTTTCAGTATCTCCCACATCAAGTTTCAAAGTGGAAAGTCCAAGTTTGCCTTCGTCAGCACCTGCTAAGGCCCCACACCCTAGCCCTAGGAAATAGTTTCCTTTATTTTTATTTTTGTAGCTCTGGGAATGGAACTCGGGGCCTGGCACATGCTGGCCAAGTGCTCTGCCACTGAGCTACGTCCCCAGCAGCGCCCCCCTCCAACCCCATAACAAGTAAACATTTCTGTTCCCC
Source organism: Spermophilus citellus (assembly GCF_964194105.1). Classification (NCBI taxonomy): domain Eukaryota; kingdom Metazoa; phylum Chordata; class Mammalia; order Rodentia; family Sciuridae; genus Spermophilus; species Spermophilus citellus. The sequence goes on along the minus strand of NC_138184.1, from coordinate 17,481,332 downwards.
GAAGATTCCAGGTCATGTTTCACGTCCCAACGCACAGGATCCTGGAGAAAGTTTGGAGCCCCCCAAATCCTTGTAAGGAAATTGCAATTGTGATTTGGATGCCTTGGGGAGTCTTAGCTGTCTTCACCCAGAACCAGAGCAAAGCCTCCTGGAGGGTGGCAGAAGCTGAGGGAGGGGACCCTCTGCCACGCAGGACACCCCAACTCAACCCTTCTCTTACCTGTTCCCTGGGGGGGGGGGGGGCAATTGCAGTTACTGAACACCTACTGCATACCAGTCTCAGGCACTCAGCAAGGCCTGGAGCAGCCGAGTTGGTTTAGTCCTCAGCTAACAAACTTTATTGAGGATAGGACCTGGCTCTTACTCAAGAGGCCGGGTTTTCCACTCGGAGGTTCTCTGTGTTCACCCAGGACCCCTCCTCCTGACCAAGGGACATGGAAGCCATGGAGGATGTATGAACTGGAGAGAAGTAACCTAAGACAGTTCTTAAAGCCACTGCCGCCTGTGTGGCCCCAGATGCAGTTCTCTATTTTGCCACTAGGGGGCGCGCCCAGCATGGAAAAAAACGAGATTTCCCCAGGGCCCTTGTCCAGGCATCGGAAGAGAATTTGCTCCTATTTCCAGAATTTGCCCGTGCAGTCTCTGGAGACAAATTCAACTCTCATAGCCTCAGTTTACCTATATGTAAAATGAGGCAGGAGCAGGACCAGCCTCACTGGAGAGGCCAGTGAGTAGTGCAATAAAATCCCTCAGCATCCATTTGGTGCTCAATAGATGTATGGAATACATGGATAATGCCAAAACATGGCTACCAGGCAAGGAGTGCGTTTGGGGATGAGATGCTTCTGGAACATACTGAGCCCAAGGAGCTGAGAGGACATCTTCAGGACCTGGAGGTGGCTAGACCCCAGGAAGAGAGGGATTTCTCAGGGTGCATTGACCTCCCCTCTGTGAAGCCGAGGGAGTCAGAGCCTCCCGTGGAATCAGCTCAACTCCAGGCTTCTGATGGCTTGGCATGGCAGCTGTAAAGGGGTGAGCTCCCCTCAGCAGGGGTGTGCAAGCAGAGAAAGGGTCTCTCACAACAGCCAGTCCAGGAGGCCCAGCCAAGAGACCTGATTCTCAAGGACACCCCAGGAGGCAAGTCACAGTCTGATGACAGCGGACTGAGGGTGGCACTGCCCAGAGGCCGGATTCCCAGGTCAGAGAGCAGGTTCCAAAGGGCCAGAGAGCAGACATTCCTCTGCTCTGGGCGCCAGGCAGGCCACTCCTGCTGTGAAACGTAAGCCGGGCCTGGCCCCGTGGGCTGCGTGTTTTTCCAGTGGCTTCTTCAGCCACGGCCTGACCACAACCTAGATTCCGTTGGGTCGGCCATTTCCAAGTGTTTGTGTTCAGCTGGGCCAGACGGCAGGCAGGGGCCCAGGCTTCCCAGAGAGCCAGTCAAAGCACCGCGGGCCGCACACACGTCCCTCTCCCTAGAAGCCCACCCCACTCTGAGACCCTTTGCAGCCAAGGAACAAGGGGTGGGGTGATCTTGCTGAAAAGACCCAGGGGGCCTTGTGTGTCCCATGAGGGGGGCCTGACACCCTACCAGGGTCCCAGGTGCACAGCATGGCCCTTGCCAGAGCTGACTTATTTGAGCTTTACTGTTCTGGTCTTCAAACTTTGGAGTCAGCTTAGGACCAGGTTGGTAGCCACAGCTGTAGGTCCGATCCGAGGTTGTGTGCGAACAGCTCTGCCTCCCTGTGTGACCCTGGGCAAAACACTTCCCTCCCTCAGTGTCAGTCTCCTCAGCTGTAAAATAGGACTAAGAACAGCCCTCGCCTTAAAGGACTGTCGACAGGATCCAACCTGTGGCAGATCCAACCTTGTGTCCTCCTTGCTGAGTCTGGCTCGGGCCCTCCCATCTGACTGAAAACTCCCTGGAGACAGAGGCTGAGCCCCCAGTGGGGAGGAGGGAGGCCAGGTCTCATTAGTGAGGCCTAATTCCAGCTACTCGGGAGGCTGAGGCAGGAGGATTGCAAGTTCAAGGCCAGCCTCAGCAACTTAGCAGGACCCTGTCTCAAAATAAAAAGGGTTGGGGGTGTTGGGAGTGCAGCTCAGTGTTTGCCTAATATGGATGAAGCCTTGGGTTCAATCCCCAGTAGTACAAAAAAAAAAAAAAATAGAAATAAAAAGAGGAAGTCAGGAATTGAGATTTGTCTGTTTCCCTTCTCTGCTCACAATCCTCACAGACAAAAAGAAAAATCACAAAACCAGTGTTCAAACCAGGCAGTAACAAATGCCTGTAATCCCAGTGACCTGGGAGGCTGAGGCAGGAGGATCATGAGTTCAAAGCCAGCCTCAGCAAAAAGCGAGGCATCAAGCAACTCAGTGAGACCCTGTCTCTAAATAAAATACAAAATAGGGCTGGGGATGTGGCTCAGGGGTCGAGTGTCCCTGAGTTCAATTCCCAGTACCTACCTCCCCTGCAAAAAAAAAAAAAAAAAGCATTCAAGACTTTTGGACATCTGGACTGTTGGACATCAGGCTTTCAGACTCACTCACTTTGCAATGCCCATATGAAAATGTCCCCTCCTCCAGAAAACCTTCCCTGGCCCTCCTCCAGCCCCCGGCCCTCTCGCTAACCCAGACTTGACCTTTCGGGCTGGCATATCTGGGCCTAGTCCTGCTTTGCCCTTCTGACCGGGGTTCCATGAAGGCCCGTCCTGGGGCTGGGTTTGTCCGTCATTTGTCACATCTGTACCCCAGGTCTGCATGGACAGCCCATGGGAGCACTGTGTCCATTTGTGTTCAGGTCCCTGTGCGGGGCCCCAGGCCAGGCAGCCAGGCCAGCTGCCACCAGACAGTGACGTCTTTACTGGGCAGGAAGAGTGAGCTAAGCGGGGCCCCTTCATACGTCACTCTGGGGCACCTTGGCTCCACTGGGGGTTCATTTCTCCACCAACCTTCCGCTGGGAAGAACAGGGACGTGAGCAGTGGCCTCAGCCCGCCACCAGGTTGGCCCCCTGCCTTGAGCTCCACCTTGAAACTCAGCCCCATCTGGGATGAGGGGGAGGCCGGGCCCAGGGGAAGCCTGAGTCTGAGTGGGAGCCCCCTCCCCGCCCTCACTGGACCCGCCAGACAGACTTCGAGGACATACCTGAGGTTTGGCAGACCTGCGGCCTGAGTCAGCAGGAGGAAGGGATCAGGACTTCCCTGGCAACGCTGCCTGGACCCGGAGGCCCCCAGTCCCCCGCCCCCACACTCCTCTCCAGGGCTCCAAGGGGTGGGACGTGCCTCATGCACCGAGCTGGGGCCAGGGCGCTCAGTGGGGCTGAACCTTGGGGGTCGTGGGTGTTGGAACCAACGCTGGCCCAGGCCATCTGGGAGTCAAAGGCGCCCCAACACGTGGCTTCCCACATCGGGGTGCATCTGACTGCACCCGCCACTGTGAGGGGTGGCATCCTTTGCATCTAGCAGGTCCCACCTCATGCACTTTGCAGGCGTAACTGCCTGTGTGACTGAGGGTGACAGTGTCACCTGTTGAGTGACAGGAAGGCAACCAGGTTGTAAAAGGAAATACCTGATTGCAGGGAACAGGGACCAAGCATGGTGAAGACAGTGTGGCCTCAGGACTGGTGACAGTCACATCTGGCTGTGACACACAGTGGTGCTTTCCCATGGTGGTGACCCTGAGGAGTGCTATGTGTGTCCCCCTGCATCTTGGGTCTCCTGCTCCTCTGAGCCCTGGGTCTCCTTCCGACCTGCCCAGAACCTGGGGTCTGGCCTCCATTCCTGCCCTGAAGGGGTCAGGCAGCCAGGCGCCAGCGTTCCCTGGACGGCTCACTCGGCTGGCCTCCTGCCTTCCTTTCCACCATTAACGCTCCAGCACCCCCCACCTGACAGAAGCCAGGTCACTACGCCAGGCTGGCTCCCGCCTTTGGGGTCTGAGACTGGGTCCTACCCAACTCTGACCGCTGATGAGAGAGACAGACGGGGGAAGTGGTGGGTGGCCACGCCAGTCCACGAGGCCCTGATGGAGGAGCCAGGGACGTTCAGCCAGGACAGGAGGCAGCTGTGGGGAGGGGGCGCTGGGCTGCAGGATTTGGATTCTGCAAGAGCCACCATGTGGGAGGGAAGAGACTCCAGTTCCATGAAACACTTCCCAATAAGCTGAATCCAGTTCCAGGGGAGTCTGTCATGAGAAATTGTGTGCCCCCCTTCTGTTCCAGCACCTTCTATGGCTCCCCATTGCCCATTGCAGGTTCCCAAATCAGCATCTGAGCTCTGTTTACCTCCCCTCAGTGTCTGCTGCTGCCTGCCTAAGGCTTCCTTCATTTGGCCTTGGCATACACGTTTCCAGCCATCCAGAAGGTCTTTCCTTCCTTCCCCACCCGGCAAACTCCTACACATCCTTCAAAACCCATGCTTGTGTCTCCTCCTTTCAGAAGCATTGCTCTTACCTTTAGCCTATAATGTTTCCATGTGCTTTGTGACTCTGGGCAAAGTGTTTCAGCCACGAAATGGGGAGGAGAAATCATTCTCCCTAAAAGCATGTTTTGGGGCCTCAAGACAATATTCATTAAATGGCCTTAAAGTAAGTTCAATCATGGCGGGGTGGAGTGGCTGCATCCATTCAGAGCTTAATGTGTGTTCATTTTTTTATTTTCTTCCTCTTGGATTCTGTGGTTTTAGACTCTTGTTTTAAGCATTTTACTGTTCCAAGATTCTTCTCTCCACCGTGGTGTTAGGAATTTTAAGAACCCCTGGTTCTAAAATTATAAAAGTCTAAAATGCCGTGGGCGGGACTAAGGGCCTCCTCATGCCCTGAGCTGACCCCAAGATGGCTGGAGCCAGGGTCTCTGGGGTCTCACGCCCTCCAGCCCCCAGGTTGTGCAGATGTGCTCTGGCAGCCCCAGTTTGGCAGAGGGGAGGTGGGCAATGGATTTTCCAGAAGGCAAATGGCCCCTGTCCTAAGAGGGCAGGGTGGGACTCCTCGTGGAAACTAGAATGAGGGGACTCAAGGCGTGGGCCTGTGAGCTCAGGGCAACGGCTTTCTCCTCGCAGAGCCTCAGTATCCTCCTCCAGAAGCTGGGGACAAATGATCCCATTTTACAGAATCATCTCAAGGCTGAGGAGGAGACGGGGCTGCAGCCCACCCTGGACCCAGCATCGCTGGTCCTCAGATGCCCTCCCTGGCCTGCTTTCCCTGGCCCCCTGCCACTCCTTGGCCCAGTCAGGTGGAGAGGGGGCTTCAGGAGGATGCCCACCGACCCTACCCCATCCTAAGAAAAGGTGCTGAGCCAGGCTGGCCATTCGCCCCACCGGGCCGGCTGCCCTGGGCTTGGCAGCAGCCAAGGCCCCAACACTTCCTCAATGAAAGGTATTTGGCCACGAAGCAGGACACCTCATCACCCCAGGCCTGGAGTCTGCAGCGGGCTTTGCCTGCCGGCCGCCAGGACAACCCCCCCATGCCCGCCACTCCCCATGACCCCGCCGGGCCGCTCTGAGCAGGGCCCCGGGCAAGCCGGGAGTCTGGATTGCCTTGGGCAGGGACCTGCCCCTTGAAACATCCCGGTCAGCTGGGGTGCGGATGTAGTAAATTCTGGATAAACACACATGTCCCTTGCCTCTGGCTTCCATGCGCTCCCAAGCAACTTTCCATCACAGTCCACCCTGGCCACAGTTAGAGTCCTGGGGCCTGCCTCCCAAACCAGGCTCCAGGGGCGTCCCGGACTGCGGCTGGTACACTTGGGCCTGTTAGCATCTCCTAGTCCCTCCAGGCCCCAGCTCCACCCTTGGGACACAGGAAGGTGTTCCAAGGAGAAGTGGCCTAAGCGAACCAGTGAGGGCTGAAGAGCTTCGGAGTTACCAGGGGCTGAGCCAAGAGCCTGGCGCGGGATGGGAAGCAGGGGCATCTGGGGTGTGGTCACGTGGAGAGGAGCCAAGGGAGTGGGCCCCAGGGGTGTGTCAGGGACTGCATGTGTGAGCCCCTCTCTCCCTTTCTCCTCAAGGCTGGGCTCTCTAAGGGACCCCAGGGTTGGCACAGAGATGACATGGCTGCAGCTGCATAAGCAGATCATGGAAGTGGGTGACCAGGTGTTCAGAGGCTCTAGCAGGCCCTAGGCTCCCCTCCCTGCCAGGACCCTGGGGATGGTCAGCCAGGCCCAAGCCCCCTCCCAGACCTCCCTGCAGGCTCCTCCAGCCATGCCACATTGATATCTCCAGGCCGGAGGAGCCCCTGGGGTACACGTAGAGGGGTTGAGCCTGCTGGGTCATCCAGAGAGCCACCACTCCTGCTGGGACTCATGCCAGCACCTGAGGGCCTCAGCTTCTCCATAAAATTGGGGATGTGATCAGAACAGTGCCTGCTCCTCGGGTCACCATGGGATTGCCTCATCACACACACATGGAATGTGAGCAGTCATGATTCTGCAACTCCAGACTGAGGGTCCTGCCCAGGTCAGAGAGCCTAGGACCCTGGCCTCGGGCACCTCAGTCACCATGTGGCCATGGCATGGCCCGACCTCAGCTGGGTGGGGCTGCTGTGACCCCAGCTAAGGAAGTCCAGGGCGGCCTCTTTTGCTGCCGCCTGTCCTGGGCGCTCCCCCGCCAAGGCCCCTCCCTGCCCACTGCAGCTCCAGGGCTCGGGCCAGGCACAGCTGGCTGAGGAGGCCAGGCCAGGGCGGCAGCTGCTACCGTGCTCAGCGGTCAGGGCCTCACAGGCTCTGATGGCTCCAGAGTGACTCCGCACACACGTGTCACAGACACATCTGCTAGGGCACATGTGCCTGTTCCAGGTATGCCCCAGCCACATGGAGGCCTCTGAGCTGCTTGCACACATGTGGCCATGTGTGCCTCTGACATGTCCTGTCTGAACTGGTAGCCCCAACCTCTGTCCTTCAGTCCCCAGAGCTTGACATCATGAGTTGGAAATAAAGCGTTTTTAATTGAGCACCTGCCCCAACCCCACCAAAAGGATTTCCAAGCACCAAACATGAGAATTGTTAATCTGCCCCCATCCCCAGAGCTTCCCCTGGAAAGAGGCCACAAGAAGCCCCTTCCTCACTTTCATTGGGTCCAGCCTGGATCCCCTAATCACATCCACAACAAGCCCCCTGGGCTTTATTTCAATAAATAATCCCAGAACAAAGCTTGGGGTGGGGGACCTTATAAAGCTCAGCAACAGGCAGAGAGGGCTTCGAGCCAAAGGGCAGACTATCGGAAATCAAGGTCAACATACATGTGAAAGTCAGAAACCGCTTCTGAGCAAGGAACAGTTTCCGCAGGCCTCAGTCTGGTGACTGGCTCTCGGTAGGCTGGCTCCAACCCCTGTCAGAGCAAGCTTCACCTCAGGTCACACGGCCAAAACTGCCCACCTGCCTGACACTTCCACCGTTGGACACGCCTAGTTTTTTTTCTTAACTCTAAATTCTGGTGGGGAGGGGAATGAGACCCCAAAAACCTGGAAAGGGGGCCTCTGGGGAAGAAGTGGGGTGAGAAGTCCCAGAACAAGGAGTCCAAAGCAAGGCAGGGGAGTGAGGTCGTGGGCCCAGGTCACTGGCCCCTTTGGGTGCTGAAGGAACTGGTAGCCCTGCTCTGTGGCCTGGCTGCCTGACCCATCTCCCTGCGGATGTCACCAAGCGCTGACGCTGGGGACTCCAGCAGCCTCTGGAAAAGGTTGGGCCGGGCTGGTGGTTCCCTGCACTGGAAGGTGATCGCTGTGCCAGCATCAGCCTTCATCTCCCTGGAAAAGCCATCAGAGGAGCCATCGAAGCAGCGGCCAATGGCGATCTCCTTAGCCAGTCTCGGGCTCTGGTCAGTGACGGTGTAGATGCCATAGTTGTGACCAAGAGGGTCCAGGGGGGCTAGCATGGCAAAGGCAGCCTGGTCCTCGGAGGGCACGGGTGGGGGGTGCCGGGCCAGGTAATCCTGGAGAAGCCCATTAACCTCCACCCGGCGGCAGCTGCCCTGGGGCGTGACAGTGACCAGCGTCCTGTCCACCTGACGCTGGTCAAACAGCATCCCACTGCACTTGAACTCCACGCAGGCCGCAGAGATGCCGGGTCGCTCAGGGTCTCGGACACTGCGGGCATCTCGCAGCCCATAGAGCTGGCCCTGGGTGTGCGGGTGGCTCCCCCCTGCGTTGTGGGCGCGGACCATGTACTCCTGCGGGCCTTGGATCTTCACCTTGAGGAAGCAGGCCCGGAATTCCTGTGGATTAGGCCACCAGGACAGGAGATCGCCGGTCCAGGAGGCTGGCGTGCCTTCCCGGAAGGGGACCACATTGTACTCGTACTTGTCGGCCTCCACTCGCGAGAAACGAAAGTGACTGGCGTTCACCGGAGCCTCCTGGCACTCCCGCAGGCTGCGCCACGGGTACACGGGGCCGTTGGCCTCGGAGGGGACGCCGGCTCTGGGTTTGGCGAGGTTGATGTGGAAGCCGTTGCGTTTGAGCGCCGGGTCGTCGTGGTCGGTCCGGCGGTAACCCAGCCTGTCCAGGTAGGGCTGCGTGACGCCCACTGCCGCCGCGCGCGGGCGAGGCCGGGAAGGCGCCGGCTCCAGCTCCTCGCCCCCCAGGGTGGCCGTGATCAAGGCCGTGTAAGCGTCGGGGCTGTCGGCGTCGCAGAAGGCGGGGAGACAGGCGCCATTGGGGCCGGTGACCACGCTGTCGAAGCGACCCCACGCGCGGGGGTTGGCGGAGAAGCCCGGGGCGGGCTCCAGGTTCACCAGCGTGACCACCACGCCCTCCACCTGCTCGCTGGGGGTGAACTTGTCGTTGACGTAGGCGCGCACCTTCACGAAGCAGCGGCGGCGCTCGGGCACGTCCAGGTTGAACAGGCGCCGCTCGCGGATCTCAGTGTTGCCCACCAGGAAGACGCGCTCCTCCCTGCGGACCCGGGCGGTCGAGGAGCCCTCGCGTTTGAAGCCGCTCTCCTCCTCCCACAAGCCGTTCTCGGGGTTCAGGGACCACAGCTTGAGGGCCTCCGTGTGGCCGGCCATGTGGATCTGGTCTGCGGCCACACGCACCGCCACAGGCCCAGTGTGCAGCTGCTCCGTGGAGCCCGGCGCGCGGAGGTCCACGGAGAACATGCCGTAGGTGCGCAGCGGAGCCAGCTCACCATCACTGTCCACGAAACGCAGATCACTGGGGGCTGCAGCCGCCGAAGTGAGATCTCTGGGGTCCACGAACGTTACCCGGGCCTCCACAGTCCCAGTGTACGGTTTGCCATCTGCGTGGCGGAAGGATCCAGGCGGCAGGACCAGCTCCCCCAAGGGCGCCTCTTCCATATCCCCGAGCGGGATCGTGTGGCTCTGGCTGGCATCTAAGATGACTGGAGCTTTCTTCCGCATGGCCTTGACCTCGTGATACACGCCAGCACCTCGAGGGTCAAAAGGCAAGACCCGGACAGTATCCATGAACTCACCACTGGGGTCCACGAAAGTCACCACCAGCCGTTCGGTGGAGGGCGGCACTTCGATTGTGAAGTCGCCCTGGTAGGAGGTGAAGCCGATGGGTTCCTGGCCCAGCAGGATCCTGGCGAAGCGCAGGGGCTTCCCGGAGTCTGCGGTTACCACCCTGCCCCGGACCAGTCCCCGAGGAGGCAGACACTTCTGGCAGCCACACTCGGCCACCACCTTCACTGGGAGGACGTAGCTGGAGCAGTGTATCTCTCTGCTCTCTAGGCGGCGCACCGAGCAGCAGCGGGAGCCAGGGTCCCCACACCGGGGACTTGAGCCTGCAGAGCTGGGGCAGCGGGTGTCCGGACAGAGGCCGACATCCAGGTACGCAGGGCCGCTGCCTGGCTGGCTACAGTCATCCGGGAGCTTGATGAGGTGTTCTCGGGGTCGGGGGTCGCAGGCTGGCTGGCCTGGAGCTGGGGAACCCGAAATCGGCCAGGTCAAGGCAAGAGGCTAAGGTTTCTGGAGGCCACAGCTGGAGGCTACATCTGGAGTAAAGGGCTCAATCCAGGAGTGGGACACAAGCCTAAGGTGAGGACTGCGATTTGAGGGTCAGCCTGAGACCAGGATTAACCCAAGGTTGGTGTTTAGTTGGGGGCCAGGGTAGGACTCAATAAAGTCAATAAAATCCAAAGATCATTTGGATTTGGGGTTTCATTTGGGGTTGAGGCTTAGCTAGAGTAGGGGCTTGGTTCACTGGCTGGGCTTGCTCCCACCTAGGTCCAGGATGCTCACCAAGCACGATGAGCTGGGCAGCGCCAGAGCGCACAGCTCCGGCCTCATTCCACGCCTTGCAATGGTAGATACCAGCCTGGTCTGGGCGCAGCCCTCGAAGCTCCAAGTGGGCCCCATACCCATGTTCTCGCCTGTCCAGCAGGGTCCCATTGTGAAACCTGGGTGGTAGGTGGACAACACCATGGGGACACTTGGGGTGAGGTGAAACTGTCCCCAGGAAGCAGGTCAGGGAGCCGCAGAGGGGTTGCCCCAGGGTCAGCCTCCTTGCTGGGGAGACGGGTTTGCTCAATTTCCATGGTAGCCTCTCTGCCATCTATTTGCTTCCTGGGCAAAGCTTCCTCAACTCTCCAGATGGGAAACCGAGGCCAGCATCCACTTCTAGAATGTCTTTGAGGTACCACATAATCATGGGAAATCCCATCCAACCCCAGAGCAGGACTAGAGCTACCTGAGCTTGGGCCAGAGACTCACCACAAGTATTTCTTGGGCATAGGGGTTCCTGAGGCTTTGCAGCAAAAGGTTACATTCTGGCCAGCCTCTCGCACTCTGGACTCAGGGTGCTTCACCAGGTAGGGCTTTCCTGGGGGCAAATGTGGCAAAGATCAGGACCCTGACCCACCACAGCTTCTCCCAGGGACCCTTCCCAAGAACAAAGCCCCCATACATTCCCTTCTCCCAGAGACTGACCTGCTTATACCTTCCCCAACAACTGTGTCACATCTTAATTCTTTCCCCCTGACTTCAAGTGCTCAGTGTGACCTAGAATAACCTTCCCAGCCCCTCAGTCCCCTTCTGCTCTCTGTTGTGAAGGTACTTACGTAACTTATCAAGGACAATGGTGACCACAGCAGAGTTGGTGCCATTGGCCTGGGCCCGAGCCACACCTACAGAGAAGCCGTCCATCTGGGCGCTGACGTTGGCCTGGTTACTGGCACAGAATCCAGGCACCTGGAAGGTTCCTTGAGCATCACTGGTGGCTACAGTGCCAGGTCGGGCTCTCAGGGACACCCTGGCTCCTGACAGTGGTCGCCCAGATGGTGTAACCACCAAGCCCAGAAGGATGTGGTCAGGGCACCTGCAGAAGTCAGGGCTGCATCCTGGGGGGACACAAGGAGACAGCAGGGGCAGAGGCTTCCACACTCCCTCCTGTGGTCTGGGGCTTTCCACTCAGTCACTCTATAGCCACACCTGGAGATTCCCCTGCCCCATGTTACGCCCATCAGAGGTCACCATGGCTTGGCTTAAATTAGCCCCTAGTGTGAGGGGGAGATGGAACTGAGCCCACAGGGCTAGGTCAGGGAGAAGGAATTGGCATCTAGAGAGATTGGAAAGATGCCCTGGAGGAGGGGACAGAAAAGTTGACTCTCAAGTGCAGGAGAGGCCCCTTCCAGCAGGAGAAAACATATCTAAGCAGGGGCTGTCTTGGGGAGACAACATCTCTCCCCTTCCAAACGAACGGCTTCTCCATAAAATGGAAAATTCCACTGGAAACTTCAGGACAGAGGCTCTGAAAGGGCAGAGCCAGGCAGGGTGGGGTGGGGACCCCACCATTGGCCACTGTGTGCCCCCACCCTGCGGCAGGCTCCTCCAGAGGAGTCCAGACGGTGTTTGTGGAGCCCAGGACCAAGCGGAATTTCCAGTCGCCTCCTGGCTGGCCCGGTGTCTGGCCCTGGGAGGGCCTAGGCACCGTGTCTGCCAGGGTGTGAGCGCGTGTGGGCGTGGGGGACGGGTGGAGGCTGCATATGCCACTCAGGAGCACCCCAAGTACAAGAAGCAACATTGGTCTGCCCATGGGTTTATCTGTACACTGGGCCACGCACACAGGGAAAGTGACCCCTTAGCTCTGCCTGTGTCTGCTTGACACAAGCCCTGTGGCAGGCACCAGTGCTCCCTGGGCCCTGGAAGGAGAAGTTTCCACCTAGCCTATGTTGGGGCCCTCGGTGCATGGTCGCTGCATCCCAGCTTCCTCCTCCTAAACCCTTCTCTCTAGTCCTTCAACTAGTTCCCCACCAAGCACGTCCCTCAACAGGCCCCGTCCCAACCTCTTTCCCTGACCCCGACCCTAACCGGACCCCCACGAAAAGACCAGTACTCCATCCCCGCCTTCCTACCTGGGCACGAAGGCCGCACACATTTTTGGGCCTCCAGGGAACGCCCTGGACACGCATCCTCAGCTGGGCCTGCGCAGCTGCGGTGGCGCAAGCGACGGCCGGGCCCACAGCTCCTAGAGCAGGGACTCCACGGACCCCACGCGCCCCAGGCGACCTCTGTGGAGAGCAAAGAGGAAGGTCAGACAGCTGTCCTTCCCAGGAACCGCGCCTCGCCTGGCGACAATGTGGGGGCAAAGGCCACCACCACTACACACCCACCCACACCATGTGCATTCTAGGGTGGGCTCTCCTGCCTACGGTCCCCATCAGTGCTGGTCTGGCACGCCCTTTGAGGGTGCAGTTCAGGTACCCCTATCTCCCTTTCGGATAAAGTCTCTGAGGTTAGCCCCACTCTTTCCTGTTCCTGAATACCTTTGGGGCTCAAGACACCTGCAGAGCATGACAATTACAAATAAGCAAATGAGGGAAGGAAATGTGTTTCTCATGGTAAGGACAGGGGGGTGACCTGCGGTGCTTCCTGCCTGGGAACAACTGCTCCTGGCCCCTCCCCTCACTGGTCCCGCCTGGCCCCGCCCCCTCCTGGCCGTAGGGGTGCTCCTGGCCAGGGTGCTGCGACCTTCCTTGCTGTTCAGCGGCGTCCACACAGCCCCTTCCTCAGCACATTCTGGTCCCACCCACCTACGGTTGCCAGCTCCACCTACTCCAGGCCCCGCCCCACCCTGGGCCCCGCCCTCACCGAGCGGGCAGCGGAAGCGCACGTGGTAGTTGGAACAGCGGCGGCCGCGCGGCTGCTCGCGGTTGAGGCACCAGAAGCCGCGCGTGGGATTCAAGTGCACGCGCTCGCCGACCGCGGACGGCAGGGCCCAGTCGGTGGTGCGAGCCTCCAGCGCCAGCGGCCTCTGGCACACACGGGCAGGTCCGTAGTAGAAGCGAATGGCCGCCAAGCTCTCGAAGTCGCCGTCTCCTCCAGGATGGTCCACGTTGAACCAGGACGTCCACTCGCTTGCCTCTGCGAGCACCGCACGCTCTGAGATCCGGGTCGCAGCCTGTCGGCCCCCGTCAGTCGTGCAAGGGCCTGACCTGCTGCTGGGCTCCCTTCACCCATTCTCCAGCCCGCCCAGATTCAGGACCTTGTAAAGGACGGTTGACCTCCACTTGCCCAGCCCCAATGCTTGAGCTGGCCCATCTGGGCACACTGAGATCTTGCTGGGTTTGACCAGTCTCTTACTTAGACGGGTAATTTAGGTCCCTTGGGACATCACTTCCAGGACCTGCTATGTCTAGGCACCAGAATGGTTCTGGAGCCTTCACTTAATTTACCGTCCCCTCCTTTCATGACCCCACTAGCCCGAGTTCATGTAAGTCCGCAGCAGAGAGGGGACTCCAAACCAAGCTGACTCACCTTCCCAGTCCTCCAGGGCTGGTGAGGGCTGGCCAGGGTGCAGCGACCTTCCTTGCAGACCCCATGCAATTCCTGTGGGCTCCTCTACGGGGGTGGCATCTGGAAGAGTTGGGGAAAGGAAGGACAGTGATGGGGACCACTGTGACCTCCTCCCCTTGTGCAAGAGGAAGGCGGTGATCATTCTCATTTTACACGATAGAAAACTGAGGCTCCTGATAGGCCAGAAGCCAACCCTAGCCCTGTGGACTACAGCACACCCTCCTCCAAGAACCTTTCCATTACCAGCCCCAGACTCCTGCAGCGCTGTCCTTTTCTCTGGCCCAGCTTCAACTCCATATGAGCTGGGGAGTCTGTCCCACTCTGCTCCCCCAGGCTCAGATCACCCCTTGATGTGCTAAGCAGCCACAAGTTTAGTCAAGTTCATTCGACGGTGACTCTATTCTCTTGTATGTATTCATTTTTTCATCAGGTAGATTGAAAGTTCCTCTCTCGGTCTACCCTTTCCATCCTTTTACTTGGGGCCCAATCTGTCCTTGGAATCCACCTTGTCTTCTCTGATCTTAAGAACATAACCCAGTCAGGGTGACAGCCTAAGACAAGTCCCTTCCTCCTTGGAGCCTCAGTCTCCTCTGAGAAATGGGTCCATCACCAGCCCCCATGGCAGGACATTCCAGAGATGGGGATTGTTTCTTTGGGTGGTGCGGGTGTGTGCAAGAGAGGGAATGTTTCTGACCCTTTGGTCTAGGAAGGGAGACCTGGCGATTCAGGGTCCAAAAGCTGGGGCTGGCTGGGTCAGGCACCCCACCGTCTCTGGAAACCAAAGAAACCTAAGGTTCACATCCACACTCCTGGAACGTCCATTGTGCCTTCCAGGAGGGCAGGGAATAAGAGATCCTCTCCCCACCCCGGATGGACCAGAGCTCCGTTTCCCCATCGCCCCCACTCCAAGGCTGGCGAAGGGGGCTTCAGCCCTGGGGAGGCACGTAGGTGCCTGGTTCTTTTTCCTAATGTAGCTGCACGCAAACCTGGCTGTCAAGCCTCCGGGAGCCTAGGGCTGGGGGCGTCTCACCTCGGGCACCCGCCAGGTGCGCTCCGGCGACCCAGAGACAGAGCAGTGGTAGCAGTGATGCCATCTCCAGGTCCGAGCCTCCGAGGGAGGGTCGGGGCTCCGCGGTGAGCTCGGATCGGACTCAGGCGGGTCTGGCGGCCGCTGGGATTCAACATAGGGGCGGGACACAACGCAAGCCCCGCCCCTTGCAGACCGCGCTGAATGCAGGCCAGGCCACGCCCCCGGCCCTGTGTGACTGCGGCTCAAGTAACCACTTCTGCGTCTTCCCACCGCTTTGCCTTCTCCCTCAGGCCCGCGTGTATTTGTTTCCTCGTCGCTGGCTGGACCTCCTTCCCACCCTTTATCCTCCAAGTTGGGTCCCAAGCTGCCTGCGCCAACTACCACTTGGAATCGAACCTGAAGCTCCCCGGACCTACGTGCTTTAGGCGGCTGGAAGTCCTCCACCACGTCTAACTTCGATCCTATCGGTTTCAGGCTACCCTGAGCGTCTGGGAGTCCTAACCCTGAACCCACTCTCCATTCTTCGGGTTGGAGCTTTTTGGGGAAGGTGGCGGGAAGTTCCACACTACAGCTCCCCTCCAGATCTCCCGCCGTTGGGCCTCCCCACGGGACAGGTGGGAAGACCCTCCTCGATCTGACCCCTCCCTACCCTGGCGGCGACCGGGTGCACAGAGGAGGCGGAGCGAGGTGGTGGTGGGAGATCTGTTTATTGGTGCAGGCCCAGGAGGCGCGGGCGCGGTGGCCGGTCAGAGGGCCGCGACGCAGTCGGTGCCTGTGTATCCCGGCAGGCGCAGGGCGAACTTGCGGCGCACGTCGTCGGGCACGAACCGGCCGGCCACGAAGTGGTGGCGCCCTGAGAAGCGGCCGGCGCAGCGCTTGGGCGCTGCGAGCGACACCAGCACGTCTGGCCGCAGCCCGTCTTCAGCGTCGCCGCCAGTCTCCGCGTCCCAGCCTAAGGGAGGAGTGGGGGAGCAGGGAGGATCCGGAGCTGGAAGGGTCGTCCGCCCTCAGACTAGAATCCTGTCCTTGTCTCCCCTCCCCTGCCACCGAGCCTCTGCCCTCAGGCCGAAGTCTCGCTCCCCCCCACACCTGCTTCCTCTGCAGACCCAGCTTCTCTCTCTGACACGTGGGTCTTGGTCAACCTGCCCACCCATAGAACCGGGCCTCCACCCTCAGACCAGTCTTTCTCCTTGAGGTGTTTCCTGCCCCCCTCGGACCAGAGCCTTTGCCCTTACACTTTTTTGGTCCTGCTGCCATTCTACTATTCCTCCACCCTCCTCCACCCACCCTCTGCCTTCAGACTGCATCATTTCCACTTGCTGTCCTTTCCCAATTATCCCCGGCTTCTGCCTTGGGACCTGGTTGGTACCTATCTGCATACCTGCCTCCCCACAATCCTGAGCCTCTGGACTACAGCCTCTTCCCACCCAGACCTCCAGCCAGACACCAGCGTGGGTCTCCACCCTCAGGCAAGCTTCCCCCATCAGACCGTTCTCCTTGCCCAGTTTCTTGTCTCCAGCAGAACACACCCATCTCCCCACCAGACTTGAACATTCATCCTTCCCACTCCAACTACAACACTCCTCCCCTGACCTAAGATCTCTGCCTTTGCCCTCACACTAGATCCTGTTATTTGACTTGGCAAGGCTACCGCCTCTGTCTTTTTTTCCTTCTGTGCAGGGGATTGAATGCAGGGCTTTGCTCTGTGGGGCAAATGCTCTATTACTGAGAGACATGCCTAACCCAGCCAGAGGGTGGAGGAATAGTCTCGTCATCTCTTGAATGAGCATCCACCTTCAGTCTAGAGGCCTTGCCTTCTCTCTTGCCTCTGACCTGAATCCGGGACCACTAACTAGAAGTCCCTGGTTCCTCCCTCTGACTATAATGCTTCCTTCTCTGACCCTAGCCTCCACCGGCAGACTAAAGGCCCCTAACATCACTTTGACCTATCAGAGCCAATCTCTCTGTCCTAGGCTACCTGTTCAAACAGGAGCCTGCAGCCCAGATGGCCCCCTTCCTCCCTCAGCCCCCCTCCTCTGTGCACGGGGCTGGGATGGCTCTGGAATCCTGAAAGCCAGAGGACATCCCCCAGAGTCCAGCCACCCCCATGGAGGGTCCTGTGGCCAGCGGCTGTTTATTCCGTCTGCCTGTCGCCTAATGGTTCCAACAGGCATGGGGCGGCAGCCAGGGCAGGCGTGGCTTTGCTGGGTGAGCTCAGGTCTACCCAGGCAACTGGGCCAGGGGTGGGCATCGGGCACACAGGGCTGGGCACTGGGGAAGGAGAGGATCCAAGGTCACCTGGGGTGGCACACTTCATCCTCTCCATCATTGGGATGGGTGTGACCCTTGGCCTCAGCCAGAGAGCACACAGCATCCACTCTGGGGAAACCGAGGCTCAGATTGGGCATGCAAGCTGGGGCCACCAGGAGCCAGAATACAGGGGCCTCCACCCAAGCCCCCCGGGTCCCACTGTGCCCACTTTGCTCAGCATGCCTGAGGGAATGTCCAGGCTCACGAGGGGGATGGACAGCAGCTTTAGTGTGGCCAGTGCACGGGTGCAGGGGCCCCCGACCTCACTTGGCTCCACACCAGGACCCAGCACAGCGTCCACTACCAGCCCATAGGCGTCATTAATGAGCTGCACCTGGGAAGAGAGGTGAGGTCAGGGGTGGCCCTGGGGCCCCATCCTCCACCTCTGCCCACACTGGTCACCCAGTGCTGACCTCCGTAGGCAAGTAGGAGAGGAAGGGGATATCCATCTTCTCACACTGTGTGGTGAGGTCCTGGTGCAGCAGGTCCAGCGAGCGTGTGGGGTAGAAGATGGTTGGTTCGTACTCCTGGAGGGGAGACAAGGGGTCAACACTGGGGGTCCTCTCAGGTATCCACATCAGACCTCACCTGGGACAAGTATGGCATATTCTGAGACTTGCCCCTGCGACCAAGTCCCTTGGGGACTCTTTTCAAGAGAAGGAAGCAATTTCTGCCGGGTGAAGGTGGGGTGACCTTGGGAGGCCAAGGGGTTCCTTGCTACTCACAAACACCCGCAGGTGCCGGGCACAGACCAGCCCCACTGCTCCATTCTGCTCCGGGCCACACACCACCAACACTGTCCTCTGCTTCCTGGAGAGAGCAGGCAAAGGGAACACCTGGCAGGGGACACAGCGAAGCAAGACACTCGTGATTCCTCTTTGCACAAGTGGGGAAACTGATGCTGGGAGTAGGGGAGGGTCAGGGCTGGGGCCTGAAGGCAACAGGATTCAACAGAAAGAGGCGTTCTGCTGGGAAGCGGGCCTCCAGCTCCGCCCAAGGCCTGCGCCCCAGCGCCCAAAGGCAGTGCGGTTTGTTTTTTCCTCGCCCTAGTCACAGACATTCCTCCACCTTTTTCCACCGCAGTGGCTGCCCTTCCCCCAGCCCATGTTTCCAGGGCTAAGCTCCTCCTGGAGGCCACAGAGTGGGCGAGAAGGGGAGAAGGAGGGGGACTTCTCCAACCCCTGCCTGCCTTGATGATTCTCTCCATCTTTCTCTGTGTATCTCAGACTGTCTCTTTCTCTACCCATCTCTTTCCTTTGAGTCTTTCTGTCTTTCACTTTCTGTGTATCTGTCCCTTTGTGCCTGTCTTCCCCTTTCTGTGTTTGTCTCTCTGTATCTCTCAGATCCTGTGTCCTTGTCTGACTCTTTCCCTCAGGTGCCCCCATATCTATCTGTCCGTGTGTGCATCTCTTTCTTCTTCTTTCTTTCTTTTTTTTTTTTTTTTTTTAGTTATAGATGAACACAATTTCCTTATTTATTTATTTTTATGTGGTGCTGAGGATCGAATCCAGTGCCTCATGCATGCGAGGCAAGTGCTTCAACTCTGAGCGACAGCCCCAGCCCAGCATCTCTTTCTTTTTAACAGTTGCTAAGGGCCCTGGTGTCTGATTCCCAGCCTTGCTCTGTTTCTCTATGGCCCCGCCCCTTCTCTCCCAGCCTCAGTTTTGCCTCTATCAAATTCGAGCAACAGCCAGGTGGTGCCACATACCTGTAATCCCAGCTATTGACCGAGGCAGGAGGATGGCAAGTTCAAGGCCAGCCTCAGCAACTTAGTGAGACCCTGTCTCAAAATAAAATAAAAAGGTCTGGGGATGTAGTTTAGTAGTAGAGCACTTGCCTAGCATGTGAAAGTCCCTGGATTCCACCCCAGCACTGGAAAAAACAAAAGACAAAAAAGAAGACAGCAAACAATGGCACTGGCCTGAAAGGCACATGGAGTATCTGGGCCTGGCTCCAGGGGCCTATGCAGTCTAAGCTCCGACTGCACAGGGGAGAGTATTCTCCTCCCCGAGGTCTCAGTGTGATTTCGACCCATCATGAAAGTGCTATGACTTCCACCATTCTGGGCTGAGCCCAAGTCTGGAGGGTGAGGACATCCTTCTGGCTAGGACTAAGGGACTTTGGAAGAATGAAGGACTTCCAGTGCAAAAAACGGGACAGTCTGGTCACCAAGCACAAGGCGTTTATTGCACAGGGTGTCCTTTCATCCTCATTGATTTCCTTCTCCCTTGGATACTTCACCCAGGATATTTCATTTGGAAAAACACGTAAGTAAAAAAACAAAAGTTCCATCAACATAAAGATACTGAGTTTTTAAGAAAAGTATCCAGGGATTGGGGATGTGGCTCAAGCAGTAGCGCGCTCACCTGGCATGCGTGCGTGCGCCCCGGTTTGGTCCTCAGCACCACATACAAACAAAGATGTTGTGTCCGCCAAAAACTAAAAAATAAATATTCTCCCTCCCCCTCTCTCTCACTCTCAAAAAGAAAAAAGAAAAAAAAAAGTATCCAGTGGTAAGAAAAAGATGAAGAAGAAAAACAGGAAGGAAAATGGGGAGGGGGGAGGGGTAGAGTTGGGAGGGGTAGAGTTGGGAGGAGTAGAGGGAGGGAGGGAGGGAAACTGCCAGACCCTGGCTTTGTTGTGGAGTGCTTCCCCAAGGCATTGTGCATTTATGGACTGATTTGTCAGGAGGATTCATTATTCCTTTTTGGAGGAAGCTGAGGCCCAGCTTGGTGGGCCACACAGCAAGCACCCAGTACCTTTATTGCTTTCTCTCTCCTGTCATCTTGTAATGGATTCCAGCTCTTCTTCCAACCCTTGGGCAGGCACTGGCCTGCCTCTGGGCCTCAGTTTCCCTATCATCAGCACGGGGTTGTTTGGGGTGCTCAAGTTGTAGGAGGGTGGCATTTCCCATGTTCACAGAAGCAGGCAGCTAAGATATGCAGTAGTTCCCAGGGTCTGCACCTCAAGAGCCCCAGCACCATCCAAGAAATAGCCTCCACGTCTCTGGGAACCCTTGCCTCTGCCCTGAACATCTCCCAGCCAGAGGCCCCCAACTATGGCAGGAGGAACTCAGACAGTGATGGAGAGTGAAGGACTTTGACGGGGGAGATGGATTGACTTCAGGCAGTGAGAATCACTGAGCAAGCTCCAAGATGTTGGAGTGGGTAGAGTGGACTGGGGACACCCTAAGTCTCAGGTCTTTTCTGGCCTGGAACAGGGCTGTTTCCCCGTCTCAATGTTGGGATGGAGTAGCTTCAAGCAAAGAGGATTCTTTAAGTCTGGACCATCCTGGTCACAGGGTTAATGTGCTAGACCTGCTGGATCAGGTTGGGGGTCAGTCAAGGGGTCAGTCAGTCAGGGGACAGTCAGAGGTCAAGTACCTTGGTCACAGCCACGGCACTAGCATGCCCGCACAACTCCACTAGCTGCTGCCGCCCAAAGCGATAATCCTCCAGCAGCTCCCGTTCCAGGGCAGCTGCCTCCGCCGTGCTGGGGGTCAGAAAATGGGGAGAGAAGCTCAGAGACACAAAGAAACACAATAGACCCATAGAAACTCAGATGGAGCCAGAAATGTTCCGCAAATGTGAAGGGGTATGTCCCCTATCCTCCAGTAGCTTCTGCAGCTCTGAATTGCAGATCCTCCCTCCAATAGGAGGTTGGAGACAATTTTGAGGAGCGCACCCTCTGGTGGTCGAAGGGGTGCATGGCAGCCAATGGTGGTTCTATTGTCGCCAAACCCAGCCAGAGGCCCCCAACAAACCAACTATGGCAGGAGGAACTCAGACAGTGATGGAGAGCGAAGGACTTTGACGGTGGAGATGGATTGACTTCAGGCAGTGAGAATCACTGAGCAAGCTCCAAGATGTTGGAGTGGGTGGAGTGGACTGGGGACACCTGAGGAAGGGGGGTTTTGAAGGCTGCTGAGGAATTTGATGGCTCACTCCAGGAGGTGATTGTGGGACATGTGGTTTTATTTTTATTTTTTAAATATTTTTTCCCTTAGTTGTTGATCTTTTATTTATACGTGGTGCTGAGAATCGAACCCAGTGCCTCACACATGCAAGGCAAGTGCGCTACTGCTGAACCACAGTCCTAGCCCAAGGGACAAGTGATTTTATAAGACCCTTTGGTGACCCTCTTCAGGGACAATGATAAAATTTAAGTATATGGGACCACCTGGCTTGGAGTGAAGCTCTGTCACCCACTTTGCTGAGTGACTGCTGGGGTCCATCTCCACTCTTGGCAAACTTGAAGGCAGAGGGACTTTATAATTTATGGGGTCCTGTGCAAAATGAAAACAGGGTGTCCTTGTTTGAAAAATTATTAGGAATGGTAGGTGTTGAAGCTGAGCATTGTGACACATGCCTGTAATTACAGTGACTCAGGAGGCTGAGGCAGGAGGATCAAAAGTTCAAGGCCAGTCTCAGCAATTTAGCATGGCTCTATCTAGAAATAAAAAGGGCTGAGGGAGGGGGCATCTGTTGATCTAGCTGTGTGTGGTGACTCACACTTATAATCCCAGGGGCTTGGGAGGCTGAAGCAGGAGGATTTCGAGTTCAAAGCCAGCCTCAGCAAAAGCAAGATACTAAGCAATTCAGTGAGACCCTGTCTATAAATAAAATACAAAATGGGGCTGGGAATGGGGCTCATGGTCAAGTGCCCCTGAGTTCAATCCCCAGTACCTAAATAAATAAAATGTTGAGTTCTTCTAAGTGTAGAGACCAACCCAGCCCTTGCTTAGGGGTTTCCAAGGAGCACAGGCTTGGTGGCTGGGGAGAAGGAGAGCTGAAATAGATGTTCCTCACTCCAGGATCAGGGGTTAGTCCACAGAGCAGGGACTAAAATCTGATGCCAGCATCCCCCCAAGTAAGCCCCTTCCCTTCCTACTGGGGATCGGCAATATCCCCCCCCCCCATTCACCATGGTTGGCAGAATGTGGGAGGGCAGCAAGATGGCGGTGGGAAGGGGCTCCCTGGAGGAGGTGTGGAGTATGGTGGGAGGTAATCCAGGTAGCAAGAACAGCAAGAGCCAAGGGCCAAGGCTTTGTGGTGGGAACAAGTCTGGCATGTTTGAGAGCAGAAGCAGAGTGAGAACAAAGAAAGGGAGGGAGGGGAAAGGCAGGCAGGGACTCAATGCCTGACTGAGAAATGTGGTCAGGAAGACACTTCAGAGGGTCTGTGAAGATGGGGAGATGAAGGCTCAGGTAAGGGAAGTCTTGTATCTGGGCTGATACTGAGAGAAGTTAAGGGCCCGGGCTGGGGTTGTGGCTCAGTGTTAAGAGTGCTTGCCTAGCATGTTTGAAGCACTGGGTTCAGTTCTCAGCACCACATATAAATAAATATCCATTGACAACTAAAAGTTAAGGATCAGCAGGGAAAAGGTACCAGATGAGCAGGTGGTCCAGCTCCCAGGTAAGCACATCCAAGATGGTGTGTTCAAGTCCAGGTTGAGGACTCTGGCAGGTTGGGAACATGGCTCATTCTCCCATCTTTTTTTTTTTTTTTTTGGTACCAGGAATTGAACCCAGGGGCACTTGACCACTGAGCTACATTTCCAGCCCTTTTTTGTATTTTGAGACAGGGTCTCACTGAGTTGCTTAGAGCCTTTCTAAGTTGCTGAGGCTGGCTTTAAACTCATGATCCTTCTGCTTCAGCCTCCCAAGCTGCTGGGATTACAGGCGTGTGCCACTGTGCCTGGCTCCCCCATCATCTTGTGACAACTCCAGCTGCTGCCCCAATAGATCAGGGAAGGAAGTAGAGGATGGAGGGAACACCCATTTCTCCTTTCCTTCGGTCCCAAAGTTTGGATTTCTGGCAGACACCTGGGACTTTTCTTCCTACCTGGACTAGAGTGTTAATGGGGTAGGAATCTTGGGATGGGGGACAGCAGCAGTTCTGCAAGGTAAGCATGAGATTAAAGCTCATGGGAGGGAGGAAGCCGGGCCAGTCATCTGCTAATGAGGGATTCAGAGGGGCTCAGTGTGAGGAATTCTTTTGCTTCCCCAACCTCAGTCCCCAGACAGGGGCTGCAACCTTTGATTTCCTTGCCAGACCCAGAAGGGCTGAAGTGAACTGAATCCAAAGGGAACTGGGCCTGACATTCCCAAAATGCTTCCAGGAAGAGCAAGAAGCCCTCAGGCCAAGGTACCCCTACTGGTACCCTAGCTCTCTGGGATTCATCTGCTTCTCTCCACCCTCACACCTCTGCTATTAATACTTACCTGGCCTTCTGCATACAGCAGTCTCATGCCCCCTTGAACTCTTCTTCAGCACCAGCTGCAGGGACTTTGAATGCCTGAATACCAGATCACATCACCTCCACCATAAAACCTGTCTATGGATCTCCAGTGCTCAGAGAATATTCAAATTTCTCATGGTGCCTACAAGCACCGTGTTATGCCTCCAACCTATTGCCTCTATTCTCCCATGTTCCACCCACTCCAAGGAGCCCCATCTCTTCTCAGTTTTGAGACCCCCACAGCAGGTGAAGCCACAGCTCCAGCTCCTCCAACTCACTTCTGAATCTGGATATCAGTCAGTCTCTGGACAATATCTGCCCTGAGCAGAGGCACAGAGTGGACAGTGGGCCAAGGGCTGCTGAATCTGGTTCACAGCAAGGTGTAATACTCCACCTGAAGTCCTACATCACAAGGTTCAGAGGACACAGATCTTGACCAGCCCCAGGGCAAATGGCCTATGCATTCAAATTCTCAAAATCTGCACTGGCCTTGGCTCAGGGAGCAAATTCCCTCCCCAGGCCTTGGTTTCCTCCTCTGGACAAGAAAGCCCGGTGGGTGGATCACCAAGATGTGCAAGAACCTGTGAGCTTAAGTCGGTTCTTCCAAGCTGGGGATCGGATCCTGGGACTCCATGGTCCCTGACAGAGGGTCAGAGAAGGAAAGCCCTGGTTAGGTTGGGGTTGGCAGAGTGACTAGAGGTGCTGATGAGTAATTCATGAGGGGAAGGCCTGCCTCGGATGCAGTCTCCCTGGCAACACAGCTTCGGAGGCGTCAGAAGCACAGGCAGGCTGTCTTTCCAGTCAGACGCAGGATGGGCCTCTGGTCTTCCGGCTGCAACCCTGCCATATCCCTGCGTCCAGTCCCTCATCCCTGTTTTTCTGCGTCTTATATCCACCGCCCCCATCCCGGCCTCACTCCTGCCTTCAGTACCAGGGACCCCCCATTGTAGCTTTATCCCTTTCTCTGATGTCACTGACCTGTTTGGAGCATACTTTTGCCTCAGTTCCACCCATTCTCGCCCCGGCCATGCCCATCGCCATTTCCCTCTCCCTGGCTGACCTGAGGAAACTCCGCTCCTCAGGCGTCTCCGCCGGGTCTGGACCCACCGCACTGCTCATGGTCAAGGTGTGCGGGTGTGCGCAGCGGGTCTCTTGGTCGCCACTGTCTTTTAAGCACATCCCTGGCGGGAGAGTCCACCCCCTCCCTCGCCCCTCCAACACACCCGCCAATCAGGAGGCGTCGTGAAGGCGCTGCGCGTGACTATTGGTCAGAGCAGGCATGACTTAACCCTTCTGTGTCAGAAGGGGAGCCTCTGAGCTGAGCCAGAGGAAGTTCAGGCTGGGATAGTGGTAAGTGAACTAAGTCTGGAGAGGCTGTGGGATCCTGGGCTGGACAAGGGCACTCCCCACCCACCGGTGAGCCCCCCGCGAAGATGGGAAGACGACTCAAACCTGACTCGGGGGCTCACAGACAAGAAGGGCAGGGGCTGCTGACAGGGTTTCAGCAGGTGTAGGAAAGCTTAGCAGAAGACAGGTGGATCTGGGGACATCCCTGGGTACGTTTAGAGGTTATCAAGGGTCACATCTGCAGAATTCCCCATGCCACCCGCCCCCCTTCCCCCCTACATCCTCCCCCCACCCCACCCCCCTCGGTGCCCAGGGCACAGACAGGCAGGCCTCCAGAGCGTTTATTTTTTTCCTGGCGGAGAGGGGGGATTGTCCATCTACGTGTATAACATGAATCCGTAGTTGGCGTTGAGTAGTTCCTCCGTGGTGCGTAGTCCGTACAGCTCGCCTATTGTGGGGCTCACCCAGCGCTGTGTGTGGAACACAGATTCACCCACCTGTGGGGACAGGGGGCTATATTGGTGGAGGCACAGCACTAGTTAGCACCCCCCAAGGACTAGAGGCCCCTCTGCTGGGGCCAGGAGCTGCCATTTCCCCAATCCTGGACCAGGCCACCATCACCCCACTCAGTCCCGGGCTTTCTGTAGAAGGCTGTGTGAATGACCCTCCAGCCTTGTGGCCCTGGAGGCCAGGACCCACCTTCCAGTCAGGTACATCTTTCATGATGATGGCTTCCTCCTCCAGGTTCTCCCGAAGCATCTGCAAGATCCTGCAGGGATGGCACAGGTGGTAGGGACTGAACAGGACTGCACTCACTCCTCTGCCAGAGGTGCCCGCCTCCCTCCTACTGCTCCAGCCCTCTCCCCATTGCTCTTCTTCCTTCTTTTACTTCCCCTGGCAAATTCCTACCCTGCCTCCTGCCCCTGCCCCTACGTGCCTTCCTCCAGGAAGTCTTCCCATTCTCCCCTCTGGACTCTCCACTAGGTCATGTCTCTGGCCCTCTTTAAGGGTGATGCCAGCCCTGTGTGCTCCAGAGTGTGGCTGACAGTTCATGCATGCACCACGGCCATTGTCCTGGATGCAGGCCTTGTAGGCCGGACACTCAGGCCTATAGCCTCCCAACCCTGGCCAGTAGCCCTACCTGCGATCCCTTTCTGCCTGAAACAGAGGCATCAGTGCAATCCGGGCTTCCAGGTCCTCAATCTGCAGGCGCCTATGAAACCCAGAAATTGACATTAGGACGAAGCAAGGTTGGAGTGTGTACAGACAAAATGGCCCTCAAACACCCAGGGTGCTATATGGGGGAGGGAGAAAGGAAGAGGGAGGTAATAGTGGCAGCCTCGAGGGTGGTGGTGGGAGGAGGTCAGAGCCGGAGATGAGGGCAAATGGGTGGGTGAAGGCGGGAAGTTGGCAGAGGCATCTGTCCACAAGACTGTTGGCTTAATACTTTCTTTTCAATTAAAAACTTTTTTTTTTTTTTAAATCCTAAAAATAGCCCTGCCTGATGATCACAGTGAAGGAGTGGGGACAGATTCATCACGGGGCTCTGGGCTTTAGAAAACCAAAGTCCCCTTCATCTCAAAATAACCACAGGGTGTGAGGCCAAGGCAGGCGGAGCCTGTGCATCCCTCTTTTTTTCTCCCTGCTCTCTGGCAGTTTCCAAGGTCCCCATGGAAAGCTAGTCCAGTGTGTGCTTTGAGGAGGTTGATGAGCAGAGTGCCCAGTGATGGGAGGGAGGGAGGTCTCTGGCCATCTCCTCTCCTGTGACCCAGGGATGCCTGGCCTTAGTTTCTCTGGCCCCAGGGGAGTCACAGCTTCTGGTTTCTAAGCCCTGATCATCATCCTTGCCTGATTATCACTGACAAAAACCTGCTGTGAGGCTGTCAGAGGCCTGCCCCTCGACCACTCAAGGTCTTCTACTAACCTGGACCTGCAGGGTTCGTGGCCTCAAAGGCTGAAGGGTAGGCTGCTAAACATGTGGTCATGAGCGCCTTACTTACCAGACATTTCTTGAGCATCAAGTCTAGAAATGGAAGTGAAGGTCAGAACCTATACTTCTAGGCCTGGTCTACGTGGCCAAGTCTGACATACAATTCCAGCCTCACCAGCTTGGAGGTAGACTGCACTCCAGACACTATTGCATCCCTGTCAACCAGTGAGGGGGGATCTTTTCAGAAGACACCCCCACTCTTCCTGAACCATGGGACCTACCTGCGCTCGCGATTCCACTTCATCATGCCCCAGTACCCAATGAGTAAAGTCCCGATACCCACAGCAAACATGCTGTAGCCTGTGGAGACAAGGAGGCACCCCATTGGTTGTTTCCTCTTGTGAGGGAACATCTACTTGCTGTACAAATACTCTACAAAGACAAACAAGAGAGGAGGCAGAAGTCTTCCCCAGAAATCCCCAGGACTTGGTGGCAACCTCAGTCTAGCATGTATTTCTTCAGACTCTTTCTCTATTTGTGAATGTCTACTGGCCCCATTCCATATAGTTCACTACTTGGCATGAGGCCCCATCCCCCTCTCCTTGAACTCCAGGTCACTTTTATTGTGTCCACATGCTCTACAGTCAAGTGAGGTGACACCAGGAAGCTTTTCTCTCACAAGTGGGACTGCCTGGGCTACAACACCTCTGACCCAATGCCAGGGTTTCTGGAAGGTATAGAACAGGCAGGGGCTACTGGAGAACCCAATGGTCTAGATGTTTGTGGTTTAGTGGCCCTGGTTCTTTCTTTCTTCTAGAAGGTTATATGGTTTCCAGTCAGCAGGCTGGTCCCCAACAGGAAGGATGGCTTTGAGTGTCCATGGCTGGGTCCCAGCTCTGTGGTATGTGGGAGGCCAACCTTACGGGTGACTGAGTTACACTCCCCAGCTGGGTGCTGAGGCCCTCAGTCACAGAAATGGGTGTGTCTTCCTACAGCCCCATGGGTGAAGCTATGTTCACCTGTTCCTTTGTAATATAACCCCTTGCCCTGTTTAGGATAGAATCTTCCATGGAAGTGCCTTGTGTGTGTCCCCTCCTCTTACTGTGCCCTTGGGTGTGGCCTACCCAGGTGTCAATTAACCTGCTGACAGTGGACATCATGAAGATAGACTCAGCCCCCTGAAACCTGACCCCTTGCCTCATTTGAATAGCTTCTCCTCAATAAAAGGGGTCAGCACATGCTCTCTCTCTCTCTTTCTGCAGACCCTTAAGGTCAGAGGAGCCGTCACAGCGACCCCAAAGAAAAAGGTATTTGTGTCTCTTGTGTGGTTATTTCGTGCAGCCCAGTTAGCCCAGTTTAACTAGAGTGACCCCTGAGCCTTTTAGTCGCGAGAACAGAAACCCGGCAGTGGTATCTCCTGGCCACCTGGGTCACCACCCCCGTATGCTGCCCACAGAGGGTAGCATGCAGCCACCGGAAGTAGGCAGTGCCCTGCAGAGTCACTCAGCTAGCCCCTCGGCTTCAGGGGTGGTATTGCTACCTCTGGGCTCAGCAGGGTTTGGCCCCTTGCCTAGCACCCAGGGGAGAGACAGAGGCCACCATGAATATTTACTGAGGACCAGCAGGAGCCCCTCCTCTAATCCTGACTGACAGGCTGAAGGCCAGCTGGGGTCTTCAAGGAGGCCTGAGTCACCTGGGGTGTGGTCCCCTCCCTGCTTCCCCCTAATCTTTTCAACTTCAGTCTCTTCTCCAGATAGGCCTGGTGGATGCTGGGACAAAGTGACAGGTTCAGACCAGTAGAACTCAAGTTAATATTCAGCAAATGAGAGCAGATAGTAGGTGAGGCCATCTCTGGGCCTCGTGGGGTGGCAGAGCAGAACTCTGGGAGTCAGGACCCCATGGTGCATGTGGGGGACAATCAGTGTATCCATCTGTCAGCTCTGGCATGGGGTTAGTTGTCTGATATCTCTGCTAGATCTCAAGGTAAATGAGAAATGCTCAATTTTTTACCCATAGTTGAGAGAGAGAGAGAGAGAGAGAGAGAGAGAGAGAGAGAGAGAGAGAAACACATGCTTACAGTAAGATACTTCCATGTGCCTGGAGATGATATGGGAGTAGGAATGCAAGAGTCCCTGGCATGAGTCCTTGGGGCAGATCCTGAGTGCTCAGGACTAGCTCCGGCTGGCCACCTACCTTGGGCACTTAGCCATCTACCCACTAGATGAGAGTTTTCAGTATAGCAGTCTCATTGTTTTCAGCATTTATAGAGAATCTAGCACTCTCCTCCTGATTCAGCCCCAGGGGACAAACCTGGATCACTCCCAACCTTTTTTGAGTAGCAAACAAGCCCCCATAGTGATCCTTGGTCCTTCTACCTGGGCACCCAAGTGTGGACCCACCTTTAAGATAAATTCCAAAGAACAAGAGGGCTTTTAGGATGATGCAGAACCCCTGCATCAGCATGTGGTTCATACAGGCTCTCAGGCCAAAACTCATTTTAGTCTGGTGGGGCAAGGCCAAGACCTCAGGCTCTCAGGGTAAGTCTGTGCTTGAAAATTGCCCTTCTGGTGAGGGAGGCCTAAGTGGAATATGCACAGAATGGTATGCAGGCCATTGTTAAAGATTTGAGTAAGTAAGTTCACAGACTGGAACACTTAGCACTGAACAGATGGCAACACTCCCCAAATTGAGATATAGACTGAACGCATTCCTATTATAATACCAGCTTTTTCCCCTTCTCACAGAAATCAACAAGCACATGGTGCAATTCACATGGAAATGCAAGGGACCAGAACAGCCAAAATGATTTTGGAAAAGAGGAACAAAGTTGCAGGACTTGCACTTCACCATTTCAAAACTCATTAAGCAGCTGTGTGTACAGGACAGTGTGGCACTGGCATGAGGATAGACATGTTCATCAATGGGGGAGAACTGAGAATCCAGAAATAAACCCTCATATTTATGGTCAATTGATTTTAGACAGGGTGCCAAGACAATTCATTGGAAAAAGAAGGCTTTTCAACAAATGGGACCACTGAATGGCCAGCTACATGCAAGAGAATGATGTGCTCTGTCCTTATCCCGTACACAAAAATTAACTCAAAATGGATCAAAGGCCTAAATGTAAGAGCTAAAATGAATGCTCTTAGAAGAAAACATAGGGCTGGGGATGTGGCTCAAGCGGTAGCGCGCTCGCCTGGTGTGCGTGCGGCCTGGGTTCGATCCTCAGCACCACATACCAACAAAGATGTTGTGTCCGCCGAGAACTAAAAAATAAATATTAAAAAAATTCTCTCTCTCTCTCTCTCACTCACTCTTTAAAAAAAAAAAAAAAAGAAAAGAAAACATAGGAGTAAGTCTCTGTAACCTTGGACCAGCCATTAGTCTCTTAGATATGCCTGAAGCACAAGTAATAAAAGAAGAGATAATTGAACTTTGCTAATATCAGAAACTTTTATGCTTCAAATGACACCATCTATTAGCTGAAAATACAACTCACAGAATGAAAAAATATTTGAAAATCATATATCTGATAAGAAAATGGAATCCAAAATATAAAGGCTCTTACAATTCAATAATAAAAATTAATCCAATTTAAAAATGTGTAAAAAAAATGTAAATAGACATTTCTCTAAGGAAGATATACAAATGGCCAAAAAACAAGATACTCAACAGCAGGAGGTCACCAGGGATATGCATATCAAAACCACATGATACTTCACATACACTTAGATGGCTATTAAAAAAAAAAAAAAAAGGGCGGGATAGGCTGGGGATGTAGCTCAGTGGTAGAGAGCTTGGTTAGCATAGCCCCAGTTCTACAAAATAATTAATTTGTGCTAAGGAAGTATGGATCAGTTGGAAGTCCCATACATTGCAGGGGTATGGGAGGTGGGGTGGGTATAATAGCATGGTTAGTGGAAAAGTTTGGTAGTTTCTCAAAATGTTAAAGGCAGAGTTACCATGATCTAGAAATTCTGCTCTTGGATGAAATTTATCCAGGAGAAATGAAAACCTATGTCCACAAAATATTTGGTAATGAATATTCCAGCAGCATTTTTCATGATAGCTAAAAGGTAGAAACAACACCTGTAATCCTAGTCAGGAGGCTAAGGCAGAAGGGTCACAAGTTTTGAGGCCTGGCTCAGGACCAGACCCTGACTCAAAATAAAAAATGGCTGGGGATGTAGCTCAGTGGTAGAGTACCCCTGGGTTCAATCCCAATACAGGGGAAAAAAAAAAAAAAAAACAAAAAAACAAGATAAAAACACTTTACAACTAAGCTAAACCCCCAGCTAGACACACTTTAAATGAGTGAATTGTAGGGTACAGTATGTGAATGTCAATAAAAGATCCAAGATATAAAGAGCAGTCTACTAGCCTCAGAGGGAGTGAAGAGCTGGTGTGAGAGATGAGTGGAGGAGGGGCTAGATTAAAGGTGGCATGAACCAGCCTGACATGTTCTGGAATGCTGACAGTGTGTGGGATAGGCAGAGAGGGGAGCGAGTGCTATGCCACAAAACCTTGTACAGGACTGGAGAGCTGGGGTAGAACAGATGGAGGGGAGAGCTGATATGGACCATGGCTCACAAGAGGCAAGACTAGAAGATAGAGGGTAGGGACTGGGGTTGGGTTGAGGACTTTTGCACTTGCTGTTCCCCTGCCTGTCAGGCTCCTTTTCTGAGAGGTTGCCCTGGCCTAACTGGGATAAAGCAGACCCTGGTTATTTCAGGCTTTGCCACAACTAGAAATTCTGGATGTTTTCTCAGCTGTACTCTGAGCACCTTGGGACAGGACCAGTGCCATGCCTTCAGTCACTCAACAACCAGATACTGAAAACGGTACAAAAACGAAGACTGAGCCACCAGAATAGGTATTTTCCTCATCCCCGTGCAGCCAGGAAAGACTAGAGTGGGTTTATACATAAAGGGTGTGTGATTAAGACAGTGATATTTCACCTGCACAATGGGAGGCACTGCTGTGTCATGCACTGGAAGAAGCCAGGTAAGTCATATTTGACTTAAAAATAAAAATGAGATGCTAACTCAGGGAACCCAAGGGCACCCCAGGGCTGGGTTCTTTCTGTGTCCTGGTCTGAGTGCAGGTCATATAGATGAACACATATAAATACATGTGCTGCACACCCAAGGCGGGTGCACTAGCCTGGATGTTAAGTTATACCTCAAGAAGAAATGAGAGGGTGCTGGGGATATGGCCAGGTGGTAGAGTGTTTGCCTAGCATGTGTGAGGCATTGGGTTCAATTCTCAGCACCACATAAAAAATGAATAAGTAGCCCAAGGCTCTGGATTCCATACATAGAAAAAATAAGAAAAAAGGAAAAAAGAAAAAAGATTCAGATCATTATATTCTCCAAATCTAGCCCATAACTTGTTTTTCCAAGGCCCAGGAGCTAAAAACACAGTTACATTTGTAAATGATTGTTTTGGCAGCTGAGATCCTCTGGTCCTGAAATGCCTAAAATGTTACTTGTTTCAGTGATGCTGGGGATAAAACTCAAGGCCTATGGTATGCTAGGCAAATGCTCTGCTCTTGAGCTATATACCTTGAGACTGACTTTTCTACTGTATGAATCTTTTTTTTTTTTTAATCATGCACATGAATTGAAAGTTCTATTGAGCTACACCCTGCCGACTTTTTCATCTGTATTTTGCTAAATTGCTAAGACACTTGCTACCCTCCTGCTTCAGCCACCTGAGTCTGAGATTCAATGGGATTATAGGTGTGCGCCCACCACATGCACAGGTTTTAAACGTGAAGTTCAATGAGTTACAGTAAATGCACTCACCCCTTAATTATGTTTAAATTTTTATATTTCTTTTAAATCTGAGCCTTTTACGGTCTGTTATATTTTTCTCCGTTGAACTCCATAACAAAATTTAAAATGTTACTTATAACAGTTGAAAATTTAAGAAGACGAATTCCCAGGGCATTTTGTAGTTGGGGTTTACCAGCGAGTTTGAAACACCGCCTAGAACATCTTATAAATTCCCCCTGGTTTCGGGTTTTATTCTCCAGCCTTGCTCTTGTTGACCCTGGGGAAATCGTAGCCTCCATGGGACCAGTTTCCCCGCCTGTGAAACCCAAGGGTGGCTGAGGGGACTGGGGACAGGCTATACCAATCTGTTTAACCCACTGTAAAATGGGTATAACTAAGGGGACTGACTTCCTGGGCTGTTAGAAGGAAGCCAGGCCCGCTATTATATTAATAACAATAACTACTTCAGTAGTAATAATAATAACTACTCAGCAGTTATCATTATTACTACTGAAGCCACTGAGACCCCGCGGCCTCCCATAACTCCGTCACCCCTTCGGATAAACTGAGGCCTGCTCACGTCCCCGAATCCCGCCTCTACACCCAGAGGGCTCAGACCCTGAGAACCTTGGCGTGGAGCTACACTGACCCGACAGTCCGCGGCGCGGTAGGTTTCGCTTGTAGTCGATAGGGCCGTAGCCCCCTGGCGGGGGCATGTCCTGCTTCACCTTCGATGCCGCCATGCCAGAAGAACCCCCAGGCTTCCGGCATGAGGCGGAAGTGACGCGCCCGCCCGCCGCCATGCTGAGAGTGGCGGAAGCGCCAGCGAAAGTCTGCGGCGCTAGGGAACCAAAGATGTTGGGATGGTTCTTCCACCGCTCCGGAGAGTTCAGGCAGCAGGGCCCGAGTCTGTGTGGCCGGGCTGCGGTCCAACAGTCCTGAGTTTCTCTTTCTCAGGCGTGAGTCAGCCCTTGTT
Organism: Spermophilus citellus; assembly: GCF_964194105.1. NCBI lineage: Eukaryota > Metazoa > Chordata > Mammalia > Rodentia > Sciuridae > Spermophilus > Spermophilus citellus. The sequence continues at coordinate 17,447,994 of NC_138184.1, read as the reverse complement.
CGCACCTGGAGGTCGCCAGGTCGCCCTGAACTTTGCACTAAAATCCCTCACGCTCACCTTCCCCCCTGGGCGATGCACAAAGGGGTCAGAAACCCCGAACTCCCCAGGGAACCAGGTCCCCGAGTTAAGTCCTCCTTTCCAGGTCCCATCTCATTGGGGCTGCCCTGAGAGAACATGGTCACAAGTTGGGTAAACGAAGATGGGGGGACTCACGAGGAAACGCTCTAATCCCAGGAACAAATTCCGCTTCCCAGTGGTGGTCGGTACCCCTTGCTAGTGGCCTCTGACCAGTAACTGACCATTCTGGACGATTGAGTCACAAAGCAGAGGGGCTTAGGGAGCTCGCGGGGCGGGGTCCGGGCGGCCCCCACCCCGAGGTAGAGTGACGCCCGCAGTAACTTCACAAGGCAGAAATTGTTACCTGGGAAATAAAAGGCACCGTGGCGGCGGGAGCTCGGGAGTGGGCACATGGGGGTGCGGGTGTGCAGGTGCCAAGCGCCATGGGTTAGGCCCGAGATCGGAGTCCGGCCGCCCCCCCGACAGCAGCCGCCTCCTGCTCCCCGCGCGCCCCTGGCGCCACCATGTCGGGTGACAAACTCCTGAGCGAACTTGGCTATAAGCTGGGTCGCACAATAGGCGAGGGCAGCTACTCTAAGGTTAAGGTGGCCACTTCCAAGAAGTACAAGGGTACGGTGGCCATCAAGGTGGTGGACCGGCGGCGAGCGCCCCCGGACTTCGTCAACAAGTTCCTGCCTCGAGAGCTGTCCATCCTGCGGGGCGTACGGCACCCGCATATCGTACACGTCTTCGAATTCATCGAGGTGTGCAACGGGAAGCTGTACATCGTGATGGAGGCGGCCGCCACCGACCTGCTGCAGGCGGTGCAGCGCAACGGGCGAATTCCTGGATCACAGGCGCGCGAGCTCTTCGCGCAGATCGCGGGCGCTGTACGTTACTTGCACGACCACCATCTGGTGCATCGCGACCTCAAGTGCGAAAATGTGCTGCTGAGCCCTGACGAGCGCCGCGTCAAGCTCACCGATTTCGGCTTCGGTCGTCAGGCTCATGGCTATCCAGACCTTAGCACCACCTACTGCGGCTCGGCAGCCTATGCGTCACCTGAGGTACTCCTGGGCATTCCCTACGACCCCAAGAAATATGACGTGTGGAGCTTGGGCGTCGTGCTCTACGTCATGGTCACCGGGTGCATGCCCTTCGACGACTCAGACATCGCGGGCCTGCCCCGGCGCCAGAAGCGCGGCGTGCTCTATCCCGAGGGCCTCGAGCTCTCCGGGCGCTGCAAGTCCCTGATTGCCGAGTTGCTACAATTCAGCCCATCAGCCAGGCCCTCAGCGGGCCAGGTAGCGCGCAACAGCTGGCTGCGCGCTGGGGACTCCGGCTAGGAGCCGGGGTTCCCGGGGTTCCCGGTGAACCCTGCACTGAGCCAGCGCGATGCACGCGCGAGAGGCACGCTTCCGGAAACCCGCGAAGCCGCCGCTTGCGATTGCACACGTGCTCTACCCTTTTCCTTCCCCTGTGCGGCGTGGGCCGCAATTGCCCGGGTTTGGAATCTAGTTCCTCCTCCACAATCCCGAGAGCTGGAGGGCGCATATGCATCCTCAAGTCCCTGCGAAAAGGCCCCGGGAGGGGCCAGACGAGTGGAGACGGAAGCTTTGCGCCTGCGCGGAATGAGCGTTGGTTACGCGGCAGATGGTGGCTTAGTGGAGGAGCTGCCGGCGAGCCGACATGCGTGGAGGGCGTCCCTCCCCAGCCAGCCGCGGATGCCAGATTTTCGGTTAGAACCTGCAATAAACTCGCTCTTCCTCGCAAAGTGGCTTTAGTAGTGGCCCCTTTTACGGAGCAGGGGGGAGGGAGCCGCCCGGGGGAGAAGGCTGGCGCGGTCTGCCCATTATAGAGGAAGGCATATTGAGGTTCTGTCTTCCAGTCTCAGAAGAGAGTTGGGAGGCCAGGCGTGGTGGTGTTCCGAGCGACTAGGGAGACTGAGGCAGGAGGATGGCAAGTTCGAGGCCAGCCTCAGCAATTTAGCGAGGCCCTAAGCAATTTAGCGAGAGCCAGTCTCAGAAATAAATAAATGAAGTAAATAAATAAATAGGTCTGGAGATGTGACTCAGTGGTTAAGCACCCCTGGGTTCAATCCCCGGTACCAAATAGATAAATAGTTGGGAGGATTCAAACCCCAGTCAATATATGGGATTCTCCAAATGGGGCAAATTCAGAGGGTCTCTTGTTATCTCAGGATTTCTGACAATGCTGTGTATGGGATGCTGGGTATAAACTGGCATTAACCGATAAGGAAACAGGCCCACCCAGATGTTATTTGCCCACAGACAGGCTGTGATTGGAAGCTAGATCTTTTTGTAGTGGGGAAGCCCTCTTTGGTGAAGGTACTTGCCTCTGGGAAGAGTTTGGGGATAGAATTAGAGTGAATCCTGCTCAGTCCTCATGCATTTCTTAGGCACCTGCTGTGTACCAAGGCCCTGGAACTCAGTGTAGAGGCTTCAACCCATCCCTGCCCTCATGAGAAAGCAAGGGAAAATTAAGTAAAATAAAAGAATTGCTTGGAAATAATTGTAAGCCAGACATGGTGGAGCATGCCTGTAATCCCAGCAATTTGGGAGACTGGGGCAGGAGGATTGCGAAGTTCAAAGCTTGCCTCAGGAACTTAGCAAGACCCTGCCTCAAAATAAAAAATTAAAAGGGTTAGGGATGTGGCTCAGTGGTTAAGCACACCTGGGTTCAATCCCTGGTACCAAATAATAATTATAAATTGTGTTAAACACCAGGAGGAGGAAGGAGGCATCCACAATTAAAGCCATCACTTTTTTCAGGGGTGGGGCAGGGCGAGGGGCAAGTAACCAGGGATTGAACACAAAGGCACTGAGCCACATCCCCAGCCCTTTTTTTGTATTTTATTTAGAGACAGGATCTTGCTGAGTTGCTGCTTAGGGCTTCTGTAAGTGGCTAAGGCTGGCTTTTGAACTGGAGATTCTCCTGCCTCAGCCTCCAGAGTGGCTGGGTTTACTGGTATGTGCCATCACATTTGAGTTGAGTCTTGAAGCAGTCATTGGAAAAGGGCAGAGGTTTGAGTAAGCCAGGAAGTTCCTGTGACTAGAAGAGCAAGGGAGTGGGGAGAGGAGGTGGAGAGCTACAAGTCCAGGGGGGACTCCACAGGGCCTGGGGGAGGTTGGGAGTTTTGGCTGCCATGAGGTTACTAGGTTCGGTGACATTTTGCTGACATTTGTGGTGTATGAGAAATATGTCCCTCAACCCTAACCTGCTCGATTTCATCTGAACCTCAATGGTACTAGAGGGAGTTTCTCAGCTGTGGGTGTTGCCATGCCAGCCACTACTCACTCACCTGCCATGCTTTCTGTTATCTTGGAGTTTGAGCACTAGCTCTCCCCTTACCCCCTTCAAATGGACTGTGGCCCCATCCCCCTCATTTTGCCCATGAGGCAACTGAGGCTAGAAGAGAGTGTGCTTGACCTTCAAGTTCTGACTGGGTTGTCACAGCTGAGGCAGAAAACTCAGGCCTTCTGCTTTACACTGGAGGATGGAGCCTCCAGTGTTCCCAGGGCCTCCACTGCACTTAGAGTGCATCCACATCCTCCTCACCTGTGTCCTTAAAGTGCAACCACTCTGTCCTCTTTGTTCTTGACCTGTGCCTCATCCCACCACCAAACCATTGCCCAGGCTCTTCTCACTCCTGGCGTCACTTTCCCTCGCTTCATTTGAGTTAACTTGATGTTACCTCCTCTGGGACACCCAGTTCTTTCCACCTGGATGGCTACTGCCACATGCCATCGGTCCACTGATGAATCTGTAGGAACCTTTGGGGCCCTGCTCCATGGCCACACAGGCCCAGGGCAGGGGGCAAAAAGTTTCAGGGACCAGGGCTATTGTCCCATTTCTCAGCTTGAGAAACTTGCTGAGACCACCGTCCAGGACTAGATCTGCCCCTGGTCCAATGAGGTGCCTATATGTGATCCAGAGAAGCACAGGGATCTTGAGGGTGGAGATAGGGCCCCAAAGTACCCCATAAGTATGTTTCTTGAGGTCAGTGTTGGGTTATGGGGCACTAGTTGGGATCTTACAGGTGGAGAACAGGCTTGGGTTTAATGTCTACTCTGCCCTCTACCAGCTCTTGTGCGTTGCTGAAGTGACTCAGCACACTATTGGGAGGCTATTGGGAGGTAGTCAGCTCCCAGGGTAGAGGGAAGGATGCCACCCAAACAGCAAAACAAGGTCATATTTTATGCATTGGAATGCAAAGTGATCCCAAGTTTCACTTTAAAAATAAAAATGTGCTAGTCACTGTGCTGTGATCCCAGTGACTCAGGGGGCTGAGACCAGTCTCAGCAATTTAGCAGGACCCTGTTTCACAATGAAGTAAAAGGGGCAGGGATGTAGTTCAGTGGTAGTAGAGTGCTTGCCTGACATTGAGGCCTTGGTGTTCAACCTCTATTACTGAAAAGTTTTTAAAAATGAAAACAAACGTGAGGGGCTGTAGTGTAGCTCTGTTATGCTTAGATGCACATGATCCTGGGTTTAGTCCCCGGCACCAAAAATAAAATGTGAAACTTTTAGCATCTGAAAACAAATTTTCATCAGATATCATTCACTTTTGGAGACACAGCCCACAGCTCAAACTGTGCTTAGAATGTGCATCTGTAATATCAAGTTCTGCAGCAAAGACCACTTCTCAAGGTACCAAGCCTGAAAATTGCTCCAGAAAAAAAATCCTGCACTGACTGGAGTTTGGAGGTTGATGGGCAAAACCCACTGGGATCTTGAGCCCATTCCTCTGGTCTTGTGGGGTTAAGTTAGGTCCAGAACCCCAGGTCTTGGTGCAGATATTGCCTAGGACCAAGGGTAGGTAGGGAGGGACACCATCCAGGTAAGATGCCCTAGTTGCATTCTTCCCCCATTAACAAAGCTGCCCTGAAGCTGGGACAAAACACAGGGAAATCAAGGTAGAGGGGAAAAAGAAAAGTACAGTTGACACATTATCCATTTCTTTATTGTCCTTCAGAGTCTAAAAGTTCCTCATGATACAAAGTATGACCACCAATTCCAGTCTCTTTGTTTTGGAACTTCTATTGGTTTGGTGGCAAACATTTTTTTTTTACATGTTTTATTATCAAAGATTTATAGTCACAATAAATACAAGTGACAACCTCCCCACCGCCCCAAGATTCCCTCATACCCTGCACTAGTGTAACCATCTATTACACTTTCTTTGTTAAGGATTATAAAAATGTTTGCTGTCCTTTTGATAAAAGCTGTTGAAATTCTTTAGGCTAACGTCATGTGCAGCATATAACTCAGCATCAAAAACAAAAAAAAAAAAACAAAACCCTACGGCAGAGTGGCATGGACCATCCTTTATTTCCGATATCCCTGTTATAAGAATATTTATATAGAAAAATTTGTGTTTCTCCAGCCAATAGGAGAGTGCATATGGAAACAAGACACAAAGAAGCAGCTGATTACCTCATTCCCTCTGCCTAGGGTGAGCTTCACAGAGGTCCTGGAGAGGTAGTTAGGAACCAAAGCTGCTCAGTGCTACTGTCCCACCCTCAGGGGACACCCATGCTCAGAGGTGTAGTTCTTCTTGGACTGGAGTCCCTATGATACAGTCAAGATGGCTAGAGCCGTGGGTGGCTCCAGATGGGAATGTGTGAACATAAACTGTCATTTCAAACTTGCCCCAACTTCAAAACACGTGATGTCCCCACCCTCGTTGACCACAGGTTTCCAGTTGCCTTGGAGGTTTGTATTAGAGGTAACTGGAGATTGTTATAATCAATCTTTGGGCCTGTGGGTTCCCATAGGCTCATGGCTCTCAAGAGCTAGATCCCTGCAAGGGCACTCAGGGAAGACCAGGACTTGCCAGCACTTCAGGGAATGGTGGCTGGTTTTGAGGTGCACTTTGTAAATACCCTTAATGCTAATAAATATCCTTTCCTGGTATGGCTCAACCCACACCCAGAGAGGTATTCAGTCATGCCTTTAGGTGTTAACAAATTTCAGCACAGAATCACCCACTTGGGGCTTTATCACACAAGTTATATCACAAAGAGGGAACTCAAGAAAAAAAAAAGTGAACTTTCAAGACAGTCAAAATGAAAGATTAAGGCATCTCACGCTGTCCCCTTTAAAAAAAAAAAAGCTATGTTCATGTCACAGTATGTCATCCCTGGGAATGCTCCTGGGTCACGGGATGGAGGGAAGGGTGCTGGAGGAGCCAGGGTCCCTACCACCCTGTCCTCTGCCTATGGCACCCTGGAGTCATGGTCTGAACTACAGACTGTCCTAGTTAATAGCCCTAAGTCCCAGAGGAAAAGTCCAACAAGGCTTGGATAGCTCAGGATGTGGTATGGGTGGGTGGGACTGGGCCCTCTCTTCAGACCTGGTCAACCCAAGCTGGGTGCTTAAACCCAGCACAGGGAGGACTCGGCTTGGTTGCTTGATCCTGAGTTTACTGCATAGAACCGAGGTTTGTTCAACAGGAAGAGGCCTCCCAGGCGCTCCTACTTGGGGAGTTGGAAGATTTGGCCCATGTCACTGAACAGAGAGGGCTAACAGCTCAGGGTAGTATAAGACAGGTATTTATTTGCCAGGCACACAGAAAAATGCGAGGAATAGAAATGCTTGCATACTTTTTTTTTTTTTGGTGTAAAAACACACCCTCCCCCCCTCCAAAAAAAAAAAAAAAAGTCAATTTCCCTCCTCTCCCCTGAATTCCTGGATACTGGAATGAAAGCCACCCTTCCCTCCCCCTTCTCCTACTGTAGCCCAGCGAAGTTATGCACTCAGAACAAACAAAAAAGTTGGTGAGAAATTCAGAGTTTAGCACAAAAAATTGGAACAATTTCCAAAAACTAAGTTCCTCTACTATCTGTCAAAAAATGTTTTCTAAAGACTGATGATATTCACACGTGAGCATGGGGGTTAAATGAGCCTTTATTAGAATGTTGTAGCAGTTGTGTTTGGAGAAGACGGTCCTACAGATAAGGATTTTAAATTAAAGTCCCTAAATGCATCAGTAGGAAAATGGGCTGGAGAGGAACTGGGGAATGGCGGTGCCCAGTCTTCTTGTAGGCACACAGATGTGCATGTACAGGGGATACCCTCACATGGGCCCAGGGTTGGCCCAGTGTGTGGTAGACGCAGAACGGCTTCCACCTTTCCTCACAGAACCAATTTTTAAGGAGTGAGAAGGGCAAGAAATAAAAAGAAAATAAAACTATAAGCAGACCTGATCCTTTAAAAAAAAAAATTTCTGTAGATTCTAAAGGGGAATAGAGAAAAGAAGTCTGAAAGCAGACCCTGACAGCAACCCCCAGCTTGAAGGAAAGGCTCTAACTAAACCCAAGTGGAAATCCTTAAGTCTGGGGGAAAGCAGCTTGCCACACACCTGGACGGCGCCTCCTAGCCTGGACACACCTGTGCGTGCTCACTGACAGGTGCACATGCCAGGGTGGCTTGAGATTGTGTCCATCAAAAAGATAGGAAAAGAAAAGGAAAAAATTTAATAAAATAAACCACAACAATAACAACAACAACAAAAAACCCCCACAGCAGCCCTCCCCCGCAACTTCCTGCTCAGGCTCCTGGGTGTGGCTGCCAGTTGATTCTCTCCTCCCTGATTTGAGGGCAGCACACGGCTTCGGGAATCCCTGGGTCTCTGGCTGGGTCTGGCTGCAGTTTGTTGTTCTGCTACGTGTGGGAAGTCTGGGGGTCTCCGAACGAGCAGCAATGGAGGCTTTCAGCTGAAGCAAGAGCCATGTTGGCTGTCCCTGTGTCCATCAGTCATCTGGGTTGGGCCAGCCATCTCTGCTGGGGGCTGCGGCACCATCAGTGAACCACCTTCCAGCATATGGGCCTGGTGGGACTACACTGTGCACGACAGAGACCCCTGGACCTGCACGGTTTACTTTAAACTCCATCATCATGAGGTGATTAGGGGGAAAAAAAAAAAAAAACAAAAAAAAAACAACTTCAACCTATAGGTTGCCATGGGGGGAGGCAGTTGAAGACTGGGAGTCTAAGATGGGGAAAAGCAAAAAAGAAAATGAAATGCCTCGCTCGACTTCAGAAGCCCTGGGTGCCAGCCTCGCCTGAGTGTGTCACAGTGTCCAAGATGAACCGCCTGTGTGTGCCTGCCAGGGGCGGAGGGAGGGGGCCAGGAGCACAGCCAGCCCCCCGAGGTCCACTTTTCTGCTGGTGTCGGGCAAACTAAAGGCAAAGAGAGAAAGGAAGAAAGCCCACGGAAAGGTCCCTCAGTTATGATCCTTGCCCACCATGAAGCAGCACCCCTCTCCCCAGCTGCGATGAGGCTCTGCAACCAAGGACTGAGGTCTTGCTTCAGTAGCAGCATGGCCATCACTCGCTCGCAGAGGGCAGTGTGGTGTGTCCTTTTAGACCAAGGGCCAGGTGGGAGGGAGGAGGGAGCCTGTCCTCCACTGGGCCTGGCTCACACTATTTCCACGTGGCCGACTGGGGGATGGAGCGTGGTGGGATCATGTCGAGGAGGTATTCTCGCTGGCGGTCCACAGCAGAGGATGTCTTATGAACTGCCAAGCTTGGACTGACAAATGTCAGGGTCCCGCCTGCAACAGAACACAGTGACAGGTCGAGATGGCCCCCAGTCAGCAGAGGCTCCTGGGAGAATCCTACCCACAGTGGAGGAGAGCACATGCTGTAGCCTAGACCTTGCCCATCACACAAACAAGATCACAAACCTACCAGCCCTACAGCACTGTCATCATCCCAAATCCCAGGCCTTGCGCTAAAGAGAATGCAAGAAAACATTTAGATCACCCTGAAAATATTCCCTGGCTCTGCAGAGTTAGATGATGATTAGTCAGTTATCAGGTGCTACGTGGACCAAGGTGCTTACCATAGTGCTGGGTAGAACAGTGAAACTTGCCATCAAGGGACTCGACCTCCAATGCAATGCATGAAGTCTGATGAAATACTATTTGGCCATTAAAAACAACCTGACCCTCAACTGTTTTGGGGATAAGGTGTTAGTATGTTTACCTAGGCTGGCCTCAAACTCCCTGGGCTCAAGTGATTATCCCACCTTAGCCCCCAAGAACTGGAATTACTGCATGCTCCACTGCTGGGTTAAGAATCTTCTTCTCCCCAGTTTTGGGAAATGAACCCAGGGGCACTCTACCATTGAACCACACCTCTATCCCTTTTTGAGAAAGGGTCTTACTAAGTTGCTCAGACTGTCCTGGAACTTGCCATCCTCCTGCCTCGGCCTCCTAAATAACTGAGATTATAGACATGCATAACTGACATGGCTTCAGCTAAGATTTGTTTTTTGGTACCAAGGATTGAACCCATGGGTGCTTAACCACTGAGACACACCCCAGCCCTTTTGATTTTGAGAAAGGTCTCAGTACATTGCTGAGTCTGGCTTTGAATTTGATTCTCTTGCCTCAGCCTCCCGAGTCATTGGAATTACAGGTGTGTGCCACTACACAAATTTCTAATGAGACAGTAAACTCATTTACACATTAGAGGGGTTCTGGCTGGCAAACACAAGAGAACGCTACGCACGTGACGGAAGAGGGCAGAAGAGAGATGGAAAATCCCCTGTGGTATTTATTCTCCTGGTGTAGAAATTATTGCCACTGCCATGGCCTTGTCTTACTATATTTTCCTATTTCTACAAATAACACTCTTATAACTGGAAAATAAACTAATGATTCCCATCCAGCACATGCCATTTTCTGGACTCACCAGAACTCTGAGCAACACTCTGCTACCTATCCTTAGAATATTTTTAGTGGAGGCTAATACATTTTATGGAACAAGGGCAAAGGACACCCCCCCCCCCTCACACCGCATGCAGAGTTAAGGCCTGCATTCCAGAAACCTGGCACCTGGGTCCTGCTAAGAGCTTCCCTCAAACCACAGCCCAGAAACCTGAGGCATTTGGGAACACCAGCAAAGCTGTTGGGAAACCATTATGCTTGATCTGTAATCCTACCAACCGATGCAGGGACGTACTACTTGTGCCTTCAAATTTCCTTTCAAATTTTACCCCTGAACACACATAACCAATTTCTTTTCCTTTCTCTGTGGTGGGTGCCAGAGATGAACCCAGTGCCTGCGCATGTTAGGCAAGTACTCTACCCTCTCACAGTTTCCTGATGGATTTCTGTCACTATGTCCACATATACTCATTTTTTACTTTTCGTATTTTTTTGTTTTTAGACAGGGTCTTGTTATGTTGCTGAGAATGGTCTCAAACTCCTAGGCTCAAATAATTCTCCTGTCTCAGCCTCCAAATGGCTGGGACAATAGGCCGGTGCCACTGTCCAACTTTCCTTCTTACTTTATTGCTTTCAAATTTTCCACAAAAGTAATTTCTGACTAGCCCCACAGTTCTTATCTGTTTGTTAAACATGCCAGGCAAAAACATGTCTGGATGGTCTATATTTACAAATGTGTTGTGATCTCCCTATGACCAAATAAATGGCCTCCCTTTCCTGAACTATCTTTACTGGTGCTCTGGCAGGGGCACATCCATAACCCCCGGGTCGCTACTTGAACAGAAGGTTCTCAACTTCTGTTGCAGAAACAGCCTGATTTCTCAAGTTCTGACATCTTGAAATGATGCCTCTTCTTCCTAAGGAGACTCAGGCTGCAGGGAACAACTGAGGACGCTTGGCAACTACATTGAGAGCACTTGCCCATCCCCTTCACTTGCCTTCCTGCCTACTTTTCATTTTCCTGTGCTTGGCAGACACACAAAATATTGAATCCTTATGTTAGCACATAAGTGAGAATATGTTACAAATAGGGAAGTAGGCTAGGAAATGACACCAGGGACAGTAGAGCCACAGTCAACTGAGTGCCTGTGTCAGGGTCTTCCTCTCCCCCAGCTATTCCTCCAGAAGGCTTCTGCTGCCACCTCATTTCACCCCAGCCCTCCCTCCTCCCTGCACTCCTGTTCTTTTGTACTTTGTACCACTTCATGTGTCCAAAACAGGATGGGAGGAAAGGGTGCCCCAGAGCAGTGGACAAAGGGCATGCTCTGGGTGAGTGAGAAACACAGTGAGTATATGATGAACAATGCAGTGACAGCACAAACAAATGTTAACTGTGGCAGGAAAAAGGTAGGTAGCCATGAGTGGGTAAGATGGGTCTGCGCTGAGGAGTCTGCACAGAGGCTTGGGGTGGGGGTGGATGGGTGGGCAATCACCTGCAAACAAGGTCTGCTCACATTTGAGTGTGGTTACAGCGAGTACAAACTGCCAGAGTGATCAGAATCTACTGGGGGCTGTCACTTATTCAGGACACACTACTCAGGGACTGGAAGAGATAAAGCCAAATTCAGAGGTGGCTCTTCTAAGGAAGCAGGTCTGCAGCATGGGGCCTTTTGTGCCACTTCTGATCATCGGGTGTATGAGCATCCTTGTTAAGAATGAGGAAGGCTGGGCGCAGGGGCACATGCCTGTAATCCCAGCAGCTCGAAAGGCTGAGGCAGGAGGACATTCGAAGCCAGCCTCAGAAATTCTGCAAGAATCTAAGTAACTTAGTGATAACCTATCTTAAAATAAAAAAAAGGGCTGGGGATGTGGCTCAGTGGTTAAGCACCACTGGGCTCAATCCCTAGCACCAAAAATAAATAAATAATGATGATGATGATGGTGATGATGGAGAGGCTAAGATATGAGAATCATTTGAGCTTATGATTTTCAGACCAAGGAAATGGCAAGATTCTGTGTCAAAAAGAGAAAATAAGGAAGGGTAGACCCAACAGCAGCAAGGTCTGAGCATGGAGCTGCAGAGGCCACCCACCTGTGCTCAGGGGCGTTTTTTTCCAGTTGGAGGTGGCACTGCCCTTGGCAGCACCTGCAGCTCTCTCGGAATGTCTGCCAGTCCTGCTGACCAGGGCTGTGGCTGAGGCTGTGTTCTGCAGTTTGGGCGACTGGCTGAATGTGTGCAGTACACCACGGGGCGTTGTGGCTGAGCCTCGGGACAGCTGGCTAGAGGCCTGCAAAGGAGAGAGGGGACAATGGATCATGAGGGGAAGGGGCAGCCACAGGCAAGATGCTCAACGCAGCCTCTCCTTGTTCTGGCTGACCTCTGCCCACCCACACAGGGTCCCTAAAGTCCAAAATCAGGAGACCAGGTAAGTTACACCAGGGGGAAGGAAAAACAGGGAGAGAGAGAAAAACAGAAAGACAGACGCAGGCAGCCTGACAGTCGGTGACTGACGTGGTCGCATCTGCGGTTGGGGGCATGAGGCTCCCGGTGCAGCGGTTCTGACCTGTAGCACAGCCCCGTTACTCCAGTCTCGGGCCTCTCCTGAGCGGAACGCCAACTTACGCCGGGGTTTTATGACCTACACAAATAGGGGTTGAAACTGAGATCAGCAAGGTCTGCTCCACTAGCTGGCCCAGGGTGACCTAGGGTGACTGAAGGTGTGCCCCAAAGGACAGGCCCATCCCCTGATGGCAGCACGATTGCCTGCCAGCTTTAGATGCCATATGAGGTTCTTCAGAAAACCTGTTTAGTGATTTACAGATGACTTCCGAGGAAACCAAAATTGCCAAAAGGCAGCTTCAGGTCTACAGAGGATGGGAAGGAGAAGCATTAAAATAATAAAAACAATAAAAACAAAAAACTTAATTTCAAACTTGCTTCTCTCCTTAATTTAGCAAGAATATTTCTGCTAAACACCCCTTTGGTATCTCAATGTGGCTTTCAGAATAGTCTTTTCAGACAAGAAGTACTTGTCAGCCAGCACACTGCAAGTCAAAGATACAAAATCTAAAGAAACTGCAAATTAGTGTTTTCGCCGCCAAACATCACCATTAAGTGCAATTTAGACGCGCAGTTAACAATCAGGCGGATGAGCGCTGAGTGGGACAGAACATCAGAACATCCTGCCTTCTAAGGACAGCTCGCTGCTAAGGGAGCAGTCCCCTCCTGGGGCAACCGGTTCTCACCTGCTTCAGGGCCAAGTGGGGGGCAGCAGTGGGCTCAGCCTTGGTGGTAGTTGTGGGGGCCGTGCCCTGCTGCAGGAGGCGCTGTTCAATCTCTTGCTCCTGTTGCAGTGCCTTCACAAAGGCAGCCTTCAGGCGGCTAGTATGCTCCACCTTGAGTGCCTTCTTCTGGTTGGATGTCATGCAGTTCTCGCACATGATGGCCCCGCCCTTCTCCTCCCGCCAACGGCATGTGAAGTCTGTCTTGCACTGTGCACACATGTAGGGCTCCCGGGATAGCACAGCGGCAGCTGCAGCAGCCGACATCCTGCCTGCTGCAAGGAGACAGGTGGGCAACTTGTATCAAAGGGACAGGCTGCTAGAATTTGGGGGCCCCACCACCTTCTGCCAGGACTGGACATGGGACCCCAAGCAGAACAAGAGCAGCAGATAGGGCCATGCTTCCCAACAGGATAGAACACCCAAGCTTCAGGGAATATATATAGTCTGTTCATTGCGCATCAACTTTGTGCAGGCACAAAGTGGCCAAAAGTTGTGGAAAACTGTGGGTTGAATATCCTTGGTATCAACACTTCAAAGACATCAGCAATGCTGGTCTGGTTTCCCTATCCTCCTGTTCAACCCACAATGCAAACAGGAGATCTCAGAAGAGGAGTTGATAACCATGTGAGGTTTCAACTTGCCATGGTGGGCATTCCAACTTAACAGACATGTTAACAGAATGACAGTGCCTTGTGGGTATTAAAGGCTGTGCATTAAAGGGGAGGGGACTTATCCTAGGAAGGAAGCTGAGGCCAAGAAAGGACCCAAGTGATCTCCAGATCACAATGTAGATTAGTGGCAGAGCCAGGACTTGAACCCCAAGATAGGCCTTAGAGCCTGGGCTGCACTGTTTGGCCATGAGAATAAAGTACTCAAAGAGAGCAGCAGGTGGCAGATGTTCTGGGTCCTTGGTCCCTTTCATCTGGAGATAGGAACAATGTCTCTTTGGCTGGCCATAAGGAGAGTCATTGGCATCTGCTCAGGTGCAGGGTAAGTATTCTCATTTGCTTTTTGTTCCTACCTTCATGGTGTTCAGCTCTTGGGGCTTAAATATTACTTGGTCACTACAGGCCACAGCACAAGACCAGGGGACAGCTGGGGACTGATGCTAAGAAACCCTCAGGTTTCCCTTTCCTGCTTGGCCTGGCCTTCCATAGCCCTGAGCACTGAGACATTTTGTGGGGCCCATCTCTGGGGAGGTCCCCTGTCCAACAAAGCAGATGGGATGTCACTTGTCCAAGCTGCCTGTGCCCAGGGTCTGCCTCAGGGCCCCTGTTCTAGCCCATGACTGCATTTTACAGGGACTGACAATAACAGCACATCTTGCACACATCCAATCCCAGAGGAGGATGTGGCACTTGTTTCCCAGACAGCTGCGGACAGTGTAACCAGTACCAGGTGAGACGCCAGGCAAAGCTGTGCTGAGCTGCCAGACCTGGGGGCTCTGAGAGGTGTCATGGGATGCTTTCAGGAAGAACCCAAGAGTTAGGTCCTATTTTGGGCAATGATAGAGGGAGACTGGCCCCTCATGACAGAAGAGCCACTTGCATAGGCAGTGGCAGAGTAGGCAGGTACCACAGTCCTGAGGGGCCTCCGGCCCACCCTGGTACCCTAGCAGCCTTTTTGTTATAGAGCACCTCAGCAGCAGTGTTTTTGCCAACACTTCCTTGTTGCAAAGGGCCCCAAACACAAGCCAGATTGTGCCAGAGCCCTCAATTCCCTGACAGTGCATCCCCTCAGTCTCTCTGGTAACAAACAAGACCATCTTAAAAAGGATGTTGCCTAGCCAAGGGGCCTGGTCCAGTCTCCTATGAAGCAAATTCCCAGATGACTGCACTATTCTGGGGTTGTCAGTGGGCTCAGAGACCCTGGGCACAATTATTCTTCAGGAGCCTGGGGAGTGAGAATGCACCCTCCTCATGCCCCAACAAAGTGGTGGGCATTGGAGGACCACAGTTCTGTTGCCCACACATCCTTTTTTATCTCTGCATCCCAAGTGGTTGGCAGGGAAAAGGTGCTTCTCCTCTGTATATTCCCTATACTACCATTGCCTCAAGTCTGCTGAGGGGGGCCAGTACTGGCCTGAGCTGAGAAACCAGTGGTAAAGCATCTGAGACTTCTGGGCCCTGACCCAGTATGCCTCCTCCTCTTCTCAAAGCATATGATGTGATCACTTGGGGAAAGAACTGAGGCTCACTGCCCTTTGACCTCACCACCAACTCCATCTCAGGACATAAACGTCAGTCTCTGTCTGAAGAAACAGGTTCCCAGAAGGCCAACTTTGTGACCCACCTCCTTCCAGAAGTCTCCAAGGCCGTTTCTGATAACAACCCTGCAGGCATCCTTTTCACACTGTCCCCAAAAAG
Organism: Spermophilus citellus; assembly: GCF_964194105.1. Taxonomy (NCBI): domain Eukaryota; kingdom Metazoa; phylum Chordata; class Mammalia; order Rodentia; family Sciuridae; genus Spermophilus; species Spermophilus citellus. The sequence continues at coordinate 17,432,588 of NC_138184.1, read as the reverse complement.
GGTAATGAAGCGAGCCTGGTCCAGGCAGTCGTGTCCCTCCTCCTGCTTAGGGACCGAAAGAACTCAAGCCCATGCTTGCCCAAGGGTCCTGCTTAAGCCTGCCAGCCTCCCACAGATGCCTACCCTTCACCCCTGCCCCTTCTGTCCCAGGGCCATTGATGGTGGCTCCCTGGACCAGGGCCTCCCAAGTCCCAGTTCTCAGAGGTCCCAATAGGAGAACAGTGTTCCCTTCCATAGCAGAACTGACAATAAATGGTGTCACATCGTAGAGGCTCCAGTGCCTTCAGCAGCAAGCTGAAACCAGCCATGGCTGCTTACCTTGTGTCTCCAGTAGGTTCTGCACCACCTCCTCCAGGCCAACAAGGTAGATGAACTCATTGTTGGCAGCACTGGGCAGGAAATTCATCTCTGGGGCTGGGGGTTTGGGTGGGGGGATCTCCAGCAGTGTCTTCTCTAGTTGTTTGCGTAGTGCAAGCTTGGCGGCCGCCTGCCGGCTGGCTGGAGACTCACCAGAAGTAACCACAGAAGCCACACTGGTAGGGGTGGAGTTGGCCTGAGCGGAGGCAGCTGTTGTCCCCTTCAGTGATGCTGGGGTGGGCTTTGGGAAGACAACAACCAGGTCAGTGTGCCCAACTAGAGGCAGGCTTCCGCAGACTCCCTGCAGTACCAACATCAGTTGCACTTGACTGATGAGTCCTTAAAAAAGTAAATCTGAGCACTGGGGGTGTGGCTTAGAGGCAGAGCACTTGCCTAGCATGTCCAAGGCTCTTAATTCCACCGCCAGCACCCACATCCCAAATCAAAAAACCTCAGTAAATCTGTCTGAAATGAACAGCCCTAGGAGGCAAGTGATAGTCTAAATATGCTCATGGAGGCTTAGTGGACATCCAATACACTGCACACCATTAAAACTGATACTTTGCCTAATAAGGACACCCACGAGACCACCACAACCAAGACAGGTCTCAGAGGAGGTATGATAGGGGCTGCTTATCCCATGAACATATGCTGGTGCTTATCTGGGATGCTAATGCTCTAGTCAGTTCTGAATCCTTATTGGTGTTATAAGGGAAAGCAGCTCCAGGGCCCAGCCTGTCCCTTCACCCTCCCCCTTTTCCCCCATCCTCACTGCTCCTGTACTAGGTTATTGTCCTCATGTGGATCACAGTGGTTGCCCCTTCGTGGTCTCCACCTGCCCCACAACTGCTCACCCCAAAATCCAGAGTTAATTATACCAGTGCCCTTAGCCAGACCCCCTCCTCCAGTCCAGCTGGCAGCAGACTCCAACAATGGGGCCGCCTCTGCCCAACCTCACAGTGCACTGAGGACAGCAGAGACAGGATAAAAGTTTATGGATAGGTTAAATGGCTTGCCTAGGTCAGTCTTTTGCTGTGCCCAGGAGACCCCTGAGTAGAAATAGGACTGGTCATCATCTCTGCACTTGAACTCAACCTTAACAAAGGCAGGTCCACTGCCCAAAACTGCCAGCCTTGCTCTTGTCTAAGGAAGGCGGGCAAAAAGGAACCTTATCAAAGAAGGAAGAAAGGATGAACATGCTTGTCAGCAAAAGCCCCTGCAGACCCAGTAATTTTGTACGTCAGGCAAGGCTCTTGCTTCTAGCCTGCCCGCCTCCTGGTCCTTCTCTTCCCATCCTGCTACCCAGTGGGTGGGGACAGATACTCCCCATCTCAGAGGCTCTGTACAGAGGTGAAAGGACGAGTGGCTAAGAATAGAAGCACTGGTGCTTTGAGAACATCTGCAGACGTGCTCTCCTCATACCCGTGCCTGAGGACACAAGTCAGCTCGACTGCGCCTTGGGCAGATGGCCCTCAAGGGCTCTGGTGCCCCCCAGACTGTCTCTAGATCCATCTCCCATCTCACTTAACCCTCAAATCTGAGTGTCTCCCATGTGTTACCAGAACATGGATCAGGACAGCAGACCCCACTCATTTTAGCCTGGTTTTCACTGGTCCCATCCTTGCCTTCTCAGCAGCAATCCACCTTTGCTAGATGGCAAATCTGCCCATAAGCTTCATACCCCTATGGCCTGAGAAACTCGGGTTGGAACCCCTGTGGGAATGTTTAACATACCACCCTTCTTAGAGGAAGCACACAGGCCATATTCCACAACCTGGGAGACATATTGGTACCCTAGGACCAACTGGGGGCCCTTGAGAGAATACACACACCCCTTCCAGCCTTGGAACAGACCCTCACCTGTGGGAGGTTGACAAGCAGACTGGTGTTGGGGACGTTGGCGACACGGATGAGTCCCTGCTGGATGATTCTCTGTCCCTGAATTTGCACACTGGGCACAGAGGCCCGGGGGGCCAGAAGGAGAGGCGGTGGCCCCGTGGTGGAATGTTGTCGGATGTTGTGGATTTGCTGTTGGGTTAGGGAGGACAAAAACTAAGACAACAATAGAGGGAGGCACAAGGAAGAAGTGGGCACCACAGCCCCAGCCTTAAGACCAGAAAGAGTCTTCCTCTGGAGGTGGTGGTCAGTTGCTGGGGCTGCCAAGCTCCCAAACTTTGTGGCCCTGCTCACCTGGGCCCCCCTGACGAGTGGGGGCATGACGACCTGTGAGCTTGCCTGCGGTCCCAGCTTAGAAGACACTTGCTGACCGCCACGGACCAGGGGTGGCGGGATGACACTGCCAGGCATTCGAGTTGAAGAGGTCTGTCAATGACACCAATGTCCACATTTATGTGGCCTTTTATCTTTTAGAAAACTGATTTATTGTTTTTGTAAAAGAACGTAATTTTTTTTTAATGCAGAACAATGAAAACACGAAAAATGAGCTAAAACACATATTTATGTTAAATGCATACTCCCACAAGAGCCATGGAAACCTGGGCTCACACAGGAATGAGTTAGAACAATATAGTAACACACTGCCACAAGAAACTGGCCCTACATGTGCCCCCAACAGAGAGCACGTTAGATGGGGTGAGCACCACCTGTTTGAGGGAGGGCAGAAAAAGCCCTTTTAGCCCTGTGTCTGGAGTTAGTTCAGGTTGTGCAGGATTGCAGGCCACCCTTGGGAGAACTTGGTTCTTGTTCCAGACTTACTTAAGATGGTCACTTGGGGGCCCTCCCACTGTTGACTGTGGTTTTTTTTTTTTTTTTTTAATTTTTTTTTTTATTTTAATATTTATTTTTTAGTTATTGGCTGACACAACATCTTTGTTTGTATGTGGTGCTGAGGATCGAACCCGGGCCGCACGCATGCCAGGCGAGCGCGCTACCGCTTGAGCCACATCCCCAGCCCTTGACTGTGGTTTTGTCTGTGACATCAATAGTAGCCTGGTTGGGGGAACATATGCATGTTTTTCCCCCCCTTTTCCCCTGGGCTATTGGCTGAAGGTCTCACTCCAGCCTTTTCAGAAGGAACAGGCAGCCTCTGCTTCTGTAGGACCCGGGATCAGAGCTTCTCAGGAGCCTGATGGGCCTGTTCCAGACTACAGACAGCAGTACTGCAAAATGGGCATAATCAAGACACAAGGGGGACACTGACCTGAAGTGATGTCTTGCCAACAGGAAGGTTCTGGGTGCCTCGCACGAGTGGGGGAGGGGTAGTCACAGTGCTCCCAGTGGAGCCCGTGGGCTGCAAGAGAAAGAAATAAAGGAGATTGGAGGTAGAAAACGGATAACATCAGCCCCTTTCTCTCACTACAGAGTCACCAACATGCTGTTAAGACTAAGAGGAGAGGATTGATTTCCTTCCTCCTCCAAGAACACTAGGCTTTCAACCTGAAAGTGGCCCTGTCTGTACCAAGAGTTGGCCCATTCTATATGAGCCAAGGAGAGATTCTGCAGTAACCTCTCAGCATACGTCCCAGTTGTTTCCTGACTACTCCCACATGGGGTCCAGGCACCGGCTCTGGGCTACACGGGATGGATGTAGCAGCTGAGATAAAGGGCCCTGGGCCTAGACAGTTTAATCCCAATCTTAGTGAGAAAATGCTGGGCATGAACATTTTTTACTTGATTTTACTTGATTAACTCTATTTTTTGGAGTGATGGGGTGGGTGCTGGGGATGGAACCCAGGGCTTCACATATGCTAGGCAGACACGCAATCACTAAACCACACCAGCAGACCATCTGATTGTTGTCTAAAACTACATATTCCCCTAGAGAAGGGAGAGCAACAGACTTGATTTGCTTGACTGAGTCTTTAGTAATAGATGCTCTACATGTTAAACTTCACAAAAGTGACAGAAGTAGCAGGCTTTTTTGGAAATGAGCTCAGGATAGACCTCTAGACTCAGAACTGTGCTTCTAGCAGCACCAGAGACAACCATTTCCTAGACATGTTCAGTCTAAGAGAAGTGAGTTTTACATAATCAGATGAAATTATTTTGATATCTTCTTACTTGGACATCTTTCTAGCTAAATTCAAAATGCACACTTGAGTTTGCAAATGTCTGTTTGGACCTGCCCTACATTTCTGGGAGGAAACCCTAACCCTCTGACCAGCCTTTTCAGTCTCCGGCACACTGAGGAGGGGGTTGTCAAGGTAAGATAGTGGCTGATGGCCCCTGGTTCTGAAAACAGCTCCCAGAGTCCCAGAAGCACATACCTTCTGGGTGGTGGCTTCTTTTTGTATTTGACTCTGCCGCAACTTTTTCAACAATACAAGCTTTGCTTCTTCTAATCTTAACTCTTCTTTTAGCTGCTTGATCATTCTTTCTCGTTCTTCAGGACTACTTTTCTGAAAGGGTATGAGAATGAGGGTTGAGAGAGGGTCCTCAGTAGGGATGAGTGTAGCTGGGGCTGCAGTGGTAGTGTGAACAGAGGAGGCCCTCCCACCACCAAACTCACCAGGAGAGCCTCAGTGCTGGTCTCCTTCAAGGCCATCTTGGTCAGTCCATTCACCCTTGGGCTTGAAGGTTGCTCATTGTCAGAGAGCACAATCACATCGGGGGAGGGTGGTCTCCTTTCAGACTTCATGTCACTGGGAGCAGAGACAAAGGGTGATTAACAGAGCAGCAAACAAGACACACACACTGGACAAGAAAGTAAGAAAGTGAAAAGCATGTCAATTTGGCCAGACCTCCCTGCTCCTGTCTCTGCCACATGGTCAGCTCTTTCCTTCAGTGTACCGTAAGGCCCATCTGGTGCCAAGGCACCCAGGCCATCCTCTCTCCATGTATCACAGGGCACTCAAATCTGCCAATTCATAGCTAGGCCCCTTAACCCCTGCCTCCAAGTCCCCTGGGCTGAGGGTGTATGTGCTCCCAAGTCTAACATGGACATTTTGGAAAATGCTGTGGCTCTTTCTTTTACCAGGTGGCCTGGTTTTGGATAAAACATTTGGCTTCAGGTCCGAGGGCCCCAGCTCAGTCTCAGTTGGTTAGGCTCCTGAGTACTAGGCGTGATGGGATGCCTATGCCTCGAAAACCAGAGGCTGCCATCTATCTAATTGAAAACTACCTGATGGGGAGGAAGCTCAGCTCTTCATGAACCATTCTTTCTTCTCTGCTCAACTTCTCTTTCAGACATACTAATGACCTCATACCTAACAGTCCATCTGCCTCTAGAAAACAGAAGCTCTTTCCACTTCACAAGGCATCCTGAGGCTGCCTGGCAGACAGTCCTTTCTAGAGCATATATGGCAAGTGGCAGCAATGGCCACAGGTTATGAGACCAACAAGAATATCTCCCAAAGATCCAGATACTCTCCACCCCACCTGATGTATTCACAAACTAGTTTATTTATGACCTCCCCCATGCTCTAATACTGTATAGACTTTCCTGCAGATGACAGGGCCACCCTGTCTGTGATATCCTGTCACCCTCTGAACTCAACCCTGACCACCCCACAAGTCCCACTTCAAACTGCATTATAAAATGCTCTGATTACTTTTGTCCACAACCCCTTTGCTTTCTAATAAAAGTGCTTTCCTCCTTGCAATGGTCCATTTTGGGAGCTTACTTTTACTTGTGAACTTGACCTTGGTTCTGTTCCCCCTCTTCTCATTGATGACTCATGGCATCTTCCTACAAGCTGGGCAGTGTCAGGGGGTGACAGGGAAGCCCCCATAGCTTTCTTATTTTGTCAGGATACAGTCACAAATATCTAAGTATATGACTGTGAACAAATGCTGTTATATATCAGAATCCAACAACAGTAAGTTTCCATTCTATACTAACTTTGAGCCAGGCTCAGAACTAAGAACCCCATTGTACAATATACCGTTTAACCCATGTGGGACCATATCAGTGTCTGGGATTTTTCCCTTTTCTGTGAAGGATTACTTAGGATGTTCATTCACATTTGATGCTATTAAAGCCATAGGGCTGAGTATGTGCTTTGGTGTCACTGATATGGCACATGGGGGAGAGGGGAGCCACTCTCAGAAACAACACTTTGCTCCCAAATCAAGCAGCTACATTTGCTAATGACTGACACACTGCCAATTTTCCCCTGAAGATGCTTAGTATTTGGGTTGAAGGAATCAAATTCTTGGTTTTGTAGTCAAGAAAAGCTGCTGAAAACACAAACATGTACACTAGGTGGCACTGTGACCCAGGGAATAAACTTGGATAAAGTTAACTGGAAGTCACAGCTCAAAGTTGTCCCTGCTTTTTCCACTAGACCTCAGCGGGGTAAGGAGACAGTCACTAGGATGCAGAGCTTCACACTACTTTAAGAGCACAAAGAACACTTCCCACCATTCCTGAGGAAGCTGCATCTTCAGGAAGGGCATGCACAGAGTACCAGAGGATCAGGCTTTACCACCAATTCCCTAGATTCACCAAATGTCTACTTTGGAGCTGCCTTCATTGCTCTTTTCTGGCTCTCCTTGTTTCACAAGTCAGAGCTCTGTGACAGCTGCACCTGAACACTAGTCCTGTCCCTGATCTGACAACCAGCATGGTTGCTGACTGGACTGCCACAGAAATAAGAGGAGTTGGCCGATTCAGTATACAGTCTCTGAGCATGGGGTTCTCATCTAGACATTCAGATGTCTAGAAATGGGTAGTTTATAAATGACCCAGGATATTTATTAAAGTCTCACCCAAACCACCTCCAGATCTGTGCTATCTCTTCTCACTGACACCACCCATGATCAACTTTCAAGGTGACCGGATGGCTCCAATTCCATGCTCTCTGGATGTGCACACAGGTGAACACGTCCAAGGTGAATGGACCTGTGGCCCCAGCAGAGAGCTACAACTTCTGGTCTCTGTTCAGATGGGCTCCCAGGAGAACTGAGGAGCAGTCTAGGTGGCAGACACACTTCCTGGAAACACACAGGCTGAAAACAGCTGATCTCTAGGGGTTTATCACTTTTCATTATCTTATAGAGAGAGGGGTATGCACTTCTTTCAAAGATGAGATATCTACTAAAACTTGAATTTGCATGAGGAAAGAGGGCAGGGCTAGGGACAGAGGCCACTAAGCAGCTGAAGCTTCCTGAGAGGGCCACCCTGACCTCAGTGCTCCCAGGCCCCATCTTGGCTTGAGACTAATCAATAACTCATCCAAGAGATGATGTCATCACCCATCAATGATCACTCTGCATCCTAGCAGCCAGCAGGGAGTGAACTTCCTGTATGCTAATCAGGCCACCAAAAAGTCATGTGACAAAGGCATTTCCCTCCTTGGTCACATGACCCTTTAACAGTGCCTTCCAACGTGAAAACCATGGCAACGGGCGGTTCCAACCGGTTTGTGACACACAGCCTTCATTTTGAGACGGGAGGTAAGGGTTCAGGTGCTGTCAGAAAATGGAGGCGCCAGGCTCACCCCAGGGCCGCAGGCATTTCCTGTCACACCATCCCCCAGGGAACTCTGAATGTGTCCTGAGCACCAGGTTATCATCTGCAAGCAGAGTGGGCCACTTGCCCCTCTACTTTCCAAGATGAAAAACTTTCCTAAGCTCAAAATTTTAAAGAAAGGGCTTCAAGATGCTGAGTACCTTTCTGGAGAGTTCTTAATTAAAAAAAAAAAAAAAAGTGGCTCAAAATAATTGCAGGCATTATTTCAGAGTTTTTCGTTTTTTTTTTTTAATTTTATTTTTCATTTATTTATTTGTTGTTGTTGTTGTTTTTAATTATAAAAACCACTTAAGGTCAGGAGAATAAAAGCTGAGGAAATCTAGCCCACTATACTGCTTTTATCCATGGCAGTTCTCTCAGGCATCAACTTTATTTGGAAGATATTTCAGGGCAAATCCAATAAGCCCATCCTGCCTGCCCATCTTGAGAATGTTTATGTAAAATACAGTGATCAAAAGAGATTTTACATGACCTACAAAAATCTTTGGAAACAGGCCAGGCTGTTATAGGTATAAATGTCTTACCACAAGCCAGCAATTTTGTTACCTACCAGGAACTTTAGCAGAGTTTCCTGGAGGGGAGGCTGGGATTATAAACTTCACATTCCAATTACAATCCTACCCCACTTGCACAAGGCTATCTATTGCTCTTGTCTGATCACCAACCAGAAGCCAGCATGTGGTTAATATTTAGCATCTCCTTGGCCCATGCCAGGGAAGGACTTTTGTGCAGGGAACAGAGAGAGCCGCCACTGGGAGCTTGGACTTCATGGGTCTCCTCTGAACAGAACTAACTACAAGATATCCAGGGAAAGCATACTTCATCCCTCACATATTCATTTATTCACTCATTCACCACTCATTCACATTCACTCACTTGCTTGGATTTGCTTTTGAAAGTCTGGCTAAGATTCAGGAGCTGCCCTAGGTGGTGGGAAGAAAACTCTAGTAGGGCTGTCAAGCCAAGGTAGCGGTCATGGTTTGGGCAAGACAGAAAAACTAAGAAATAATGGTCAAAGACATAAACACAGTAAGATCTACTCTAGACACATCTTACTCCAACAACAATAAGTCAAAGAAGAAGAAAACTTTGAAACTACAAATAGCCTTGGCTTACGAAGCAGGTAAGTATGGCTTCTCCAGAGCTTATGGAAACATAGAACCTTGTGATTTGGGGCCTGGTTGATCAAAATCTGCATTCTTTTTTTTTTTTTTTTTTTTTTTTGGAGGGGGGTGTGACAGAATCTCACTGTGTTGCCCAGGATGACCTCAAGTGATCCTCCTGTCTCCAGAGTAGTGAGAACTACAGGCACACATCACCACGGCTGGCTCAGGTTGTACACTTCTGTAAATGCTTGCCTTGGAATCCTCTAGTCGTTCTCCCACACAGGCAGAACTGCTCACACCATCTCTCAAGGCCACACTGATTCATCCTAGCACCCATGTACCCCAAGTTCCTATCCACCAAATCCAGAACCTATGTCCCACACTGTTCAACTCAGTGACACCCTTCTCAAAAAATAAGGACTGGGAACATAGCTCAGCAATATAGCTCCCCTGGATTAAATCACCAGTACCCCCGTAAAAGAGGCAATAGTAATAGGGCTGTTCACTCTGAGGGCAAATGCTTACACCCAGGAGCCCTTTTACCAGTGCAGAGGATAGAGAAATCTCCGGTGGCCATGCCCATTCCCACCTAGAAGGAGCTATCTGCATGTAGTCATTCCAGGGTTCTCACAAGGCAGGACTGGAGCATCCTAACATCAGGTCCTGTACTGCCTCTGTAGAGCCAGTAGGATCATGTCTCAGGGGCGCCAGATAGGCCTGTAGGCAGCCTTGAAAACTCAGTGGCAATACCAGACTCCTGAAAAGCCTCAAGAGATTTCAAGGAGTAGAGTCCAACCACAGTGCCCCTCAAGGAGAAGTTTCTAGTCTCAGAGTGATCTTCTGGATCAGAACTGAGAGCTTCCTAGGGTCCCCAATTCCCAAGGCTAGGGAGACAAGGGTAGCAAACAGACTTCCTTGCAGACCTTCCTGGGCAGAGATTACAGAACCTACTAAATCTTTGTAAGTGGGTGCCCAGAGAGCTTTTCAAGGAGAATAAGTGAGCCTGGCCCAGAGCAGACAGCCTTGAGGGCAGGGATTGGGCCTACTGTGTGTGCTGCAGTAGCTAGGACTGGCAGTGCTGGCAAGCAAGGGCCCTGGAGAAGGGTTCCAGGATGAGGCTTATGAGTTCAGGAAGGATACAGCAACCCATGTAGGACTGAAAATCTCACACATGTAGGAGGCTACTTTCCACATGCACACAGATGCTGAGTTGCTAAAGGAAGTCCAAATCCATTTTATAGGATTTTTGAATTCTGTATCATGTCTTTTAAAGCAACAGATTCTGAAGCCCAACCTCTATCCTATGAGTCTAGGCACTTAGAAGGATATTAATAAAAAGTCCTAACATTCAGGTCAACCTTGACAAAGCGTACCTACCCATTTCCACAGAGGTCCATGGAGGAGGACAGAAGGTGCTAGCTGAGGGCAGCATGTTGGTTTACTTACAAGCCTCCTACAGTCCCCCTCATTGACCTAGGCTGGCCTTGTGGCTTGATCTCTGAACCAAAGTACAGAAGCTGCTCTACTGAAAATTTTCAAGGCAAGGTCACTGAAGCCTGTAGCTTCTGCGTAGGCTTTCATAATACCTGCTCTGGGGGAAGTCCGACTGCCCCAGACGGATATGGTATAGTACACCCAAAGCCAGCTGAAGGAAAGAGATGGAAATAGGCACAAAGATGACCAGGCCAGTCAGCCCAACAAGCAGTACCCAGGTGGGTGGAATCAGCCAACCAGCAGAACAGATAGTAGTATGTCAACATTGTTCCTTCAAACCACTAAGCTAATAGGGATACCAGCCCAGCCCACCCCTGGCGAGCTGATCCACATCCCCAGGACTCTGCTTCCTCCTTCAGATTGTCCCAACAGAGACCAACCATTCTAGACACTACCTTAAGACAAAACAGGGAGAGGGAAGGCAGGAAAAGAGGTTTGAGCAAGTCACCACCGCACTGAACTTTAAAGTTATCGCCACAAAGGGACCAACAGATCAAGACCTGGGGTGACACAGAACAGCTCTGGGAAGGGTGAGCAGAAGACCAGAGCTATGCAATGAAAAAAATGTGTCCCATGAAAGAGACTGGGAAGACAGAAGGCATCTTGGTGTCAGGCACTTCCTAGAGCAAGATATGAGGGGGCTGGGGATGTGGCTCAAGTGGTAATGCACTGGCATGCATGGGGCGCTGGGTTCGATCCTCAGCACCACATAAAAATAAAGATGTTGTGTCCACCGAAAACTAAAAATTAAAAACTTCTCTCTCTTAAAAAAGATATGAATCAAAACCAAAAAGAAATTCCATATGCTGCATTCACTGTACCCACTACCACCCAAGAAGCACTTCTAGAAAAGTCCTATGAGAAAAGGGTGGGGGGGGGGGGGGAGAAGGGAAGAGTCACCACTGGTTCTCCAGGTCAGTCCTACCACTGGGCAAATCTCATTTGACAGGACCTCGCGCACTGGGTGTGTCAACACACAATTGTGAATTATTTCACAGTCACTTGGGCATGGGACAGTTCACTGGAACCCCACAAGAGCCCATTCTCCTTTCCTAAAGGGTGGCCTTCTTTCAGAGCCACTCAATGTGATTAAAAGGGGAGTTCTACTACCTACGCACAGGCTGCAACCCAAAGCCAAAGAATATCTTGACTGGAAGAGAACACAGGCAGTGGACATGATGCCTGGTTCTTTCCCAAGGCCCCCGAGTCCACCTGCTTCTCGCCAGCCACAGGCCCCTCTGCAATTCCTTTGCCTTCCATCTTAGCATCCATTACCATAGCTCCAGCCCCGTAACCTGAGATCCTCTTGGCTGGGATGTCAAGAGAAAAACCCAGCATCTGCTCTGTAGGGGTCTGGGAGTCAGAATACATTTTGCTTCTTTGCCACAGAGGCCATAGAGGTGAACAGCTGGGATGAGATTTTTGAAACCCAGCCATCATTTTTCCTGGAGACTTCAGGTCCAACTATCACTCTGGGATTCCATTATGGTAAGCACTGCTATAGCTATGGCTGAACATCTCAGGAGAGAGGGAGTGAGCACTGTTCCCTTCCTACCCCCAACTGCAGCCCTGCAGCAGCAAATGGGCCCAGGCCCCCCAGTTGGGCCTAAGGGGTTCCATAAAGCGCCTTCTCTCAGTATCAGCAAGGCCAGGAGGTATACCCCAGCTTGTGCTGGAAGGTCATCTTCCAGGAATGCAGCAGGCCCCCAGGAGTCAAATGGCCATACTAGGGAGGCCCAGAGAAGCTCACTGTAACAGGAACTACTTTAGGGACATACACTATGGCTAAGGGCTATAGAGACAAGAGGAAGGCTCCAAAGGCCTACCATCTGCCCCAGGAGGCCAGTGCAGCATAACACTGCCAGTAAATGGTGTAATAGGGAGGGCTAAATTTCTAAGCATGTTCAGCTTAGAAATTCAGGAAGAAGCATTTGATAGAAAAGATCACAATCACAGAGGTGATCCTGTATTTTTTTTATTTGTCTTGATTATGGTAAAGGGGAAGTACCAGGAATTAAACCCAGGTGCACTTAACCACTGAGCCCCATTCCCAGCCCTTTTTATTTTTGAGACAGGGTCTCACTAAGTAGCTTAGGGCCTCACTAAGTTGCTGAGGCTGGATTTGAACTTGTGATCCTCCTGAGCTGCTAGGATTACAGTCATATGCCACTGTGCCTAGCTGATCCTGTCATGTATGAGAAAATCATCAACAACATCTGCTAACCCTTTGTGATGGCCAACCATCAAAATGTACCCTTTTTTTTTCCTGTAATCTTCAACAGCTTCACAATCACCCCCCAGTGAACAGGTAAGGAAGTGGCTCTGAGGGCTCAGGGATTGTTCAAGGTCACAGGGTTAGGGTTAGTATCCTGGGCTCACACTAGAGATTGGGCTGCCATATACACCCTTCACTGTGATGGGCCCTCAAAAATGGAGATGCAGGGGCTGGGGATGTGGCTCAAGCGGTAATGCGCTAGCCTGGCATCCGCGCGGCATTGGGTTCAATCCTCAGCACCACATACCAATAAAGATGTTGTGTCCGCAGAAAATTTAAAAATAAATATTAATAGCTGGCAACATTTGCGTGCTATGTCCTAGAGGTAATATGGAACAGGGATGTGGGCCTCCAACCTGACCAGGAACTTGTTCAGCCATAGCTATAGCAGTGCTTACCATAAGGGAATGCCTGGTTCTTTCCCAGGGCCCCAGAGTCTACTTGCCCCCAGAAAGGATCAGGGGACTCTCAGAAACAGAATCAAGAGGATAGGGTCATGGCACTCAGGAATCTAGATTCTGAGAGGGCCTAAGCTCAAGGAGCATGAAGGACAAACAGGAGGATGAGACAGCAACTGCAATATCACCAGCATCCCTCCTGTCTCTGGTGCCTGCACACGTGCAGGCCATGGAATTCCTCTAATGAGGCACATGGTGAAACTCCCCAAGCAGAGCAGAGGATGGACTCCTATAGCAAATGAACAGAATCACATCTCTTGGGAGAGAGACCAGCTCGCTCATCAACAAAAAGCAAGAACGAATTTACCTGTATACAAATGAAAACCACAAACAAGAAACAAGCTTTACTTTCCAGCTTGCAATGACCACAAACTTTAGCAGCACATGGAAAGTACTCACATCCTTTCAGACTTCAGGGTTTACAGTTGCTGAATCCTCACTAGCATCTGGCAAATTCCAACATGTCCTCCTGGCCCCAGGTCAACTGTGCCCATCCCCAACAGATGATGCCTGTGAGGACCACTAAAGAGCTAAATGAACCTCTGCAGCTTTGAAGGACTGTGGCCCAGTCATCAAACCACAAAAAGGGCTTAGTTTCTTCATTTACAGATAGGATGCCATGAATTGGTTATCATGAAATGTGATTAAATTTCAAACTGAGTATACAACTTTTCAGTGTTCTGGAACACAGGGTGATAAGATGAAGCACTCCTTTTGCATGTTGAATTAGGACAGTACCACGAAAAAACCATGTGTCAGCATTTGTGCTACTTGAAGGAAAGACTGACAGATACACCAAGGAAATTCAGACTTGGGGGTTGGGCAAATATTTCCCCCCAAATGTTCAAGACAAAGCCTGTCACTTCACAAAAAAATCCTGGAGGTCAGCGAGTGATCAAGTCCAAGCTTCTAATAGGCAAAATTTAAAATTTTGGAAAACTAATATTTACTATTCACCATGAGTTAACACCTTCCCAACAGAACAGTGGTGATATGTAGAGATCTGATTGTGATACAACGATGAAATGTGTTTCTGAATCATTTGTGTAACTCCATAAACTAAGTCATATTGACAGTATGCACCTTAGCTATGATGTGATGAGAAGGGAACTTTACCCTTGTGGTCTTTCTCCCTATCTAAGTCAAACCGTGAGAAAAACATCGTTCTAATGGAGGGATACAGACAGAAAACCTGACCAACACTCGTCAACACTGTCAAGATCATCATAAATAAAGAAAAGTTTGACAAGCTGTCTCAGGCCAGAGGAAACTTAGGAGATATAAGGACGATAAGGACTAAAATGTCATGGGATCCTGGGACAGAAAAAGGATATTAGGGAAAAACTAAGGAAACCAGAATAAAATGTGAACTTAGTTATTAACAGTCTATGCATATTGATCCACTACTTCTGACAAACGTTTTACAGAAATCTGTTAATAGCGGGGAAACTAGGGTGAGGTGGACAAGAATGATCTTTGCAACTTTTCTGTGAATCAAACTATTCTAAAAATTTTTATTTTATTTTTTTAAATTTATTTTATTTATTTATTTATTTATTTATTTTTGCTTATGAGACTTTGATTTTTATTGATTTAGATTCTAACCAGGAACTGCTTTTTTTTCATCAAATAATTTTTAAATACAATTTTTTGAAGTCTCCATTTCAGTTAATTCTTCTACTAGTTAGTTTCTTTTGATTAAAATGAAATTCACATAACATAAAATTAACCACATTAGCCTGGCATGGTGGCATGTGCCTGCAGTTCTTAAAATTTTATTTTTAAAAATATTTTTCTGTTCAAAATGCAAAAGAGTCCAATGGATTTTAATATAAGCAAGTATAAAAAGCTCACTAATGAAGTCTCAGAGTCTAAGATGCAACTAACTGGTAGAGAACAGCCACTTTTGTTTTGGTTTCACAAAGTGGGGGGGAAATGCACAATTATCCAAAATGATAACTGGAAAGCTCCTCTGTTCTGTCCCCACCACATGCTTCAACTCTAAGAGCATATCACTAAATGCAAAAGCAGAGAGGAGGATCTAATAGTGGTCTTCTTATTAAGCCAAGTATTCAAGAGATGGTTGATGATTTTTCAAATTTATGATAGTGAGGAATCAATATGCATTCAGTAGAAATTGTACTTGGAATATTGAATTTGGATCTTTTCCTGGGCTAACAATACACAGTATGATGCTCTTGTCTGATGCTGGGCAGAGGCAGTGATCGTAGCTCCAAGCCAGCCAGGCAATTGTGAGAAGCAGCAGCGACACTACAGCATGGTGTTAAGGTGCTCAGGAGGTCAGGCAGATTCTGTGCATTTTCAACTTGTGATATTTTCAAATTACGATGAGTTTACTGGTATTTAACCCATCGTAAGTAGAGGAGCATCAAAAAAATTTTATTCACGCTAGTATTCATAGGCTTATTATTGTCATTTTTAGTTGAATAAGAATCTTCAAAATTTCTAACAAGGTAAATGTCATAGATATATCCCGCAAATCTAAAGGCTGTTTGGAGCCCAGAGATGGAAAAGGGGCCACAGTGCTTCAGGCAAAGAGATTACTGTCATGGGAACCCACTCAGCCTCATCTGGCTCCATGGTCTAGCCATGATACATCCTGATGTATCATGGCTCATGTAAAATTTTTTCCCTGCTGCCAAAGTTGCGCTTTGAAAAGCAAGACTTACTAAAAGTTCAATAGGGCTCACCCCACAGATATGACAGTTTCCTTGCAAAATCTATTCAATCAGATGCCACCCAAATTAGCAACCCTGCTGGGCACAGTGGCACCCATCTGTAATCCCAGCAGGGTTAGGAGGCTGAGGCAAGAGGATCTCAAGTTCAAAGCCGCTCTTGGCTACTTAGCAAGGCCCTAAGCAACTCAGTGAGGCCCCGTCTCTAAATAAAATATAAAAGGCGGCTGGGGATGTAACTCAGTGGTTAAGTGCCCTTGGGTTAATTCCCGTTACCTACAAAATTTTTTCAAATTTAAAAAATTAGTAACTGTAATGTTGTCGGACCCTTATACCTACTATACAGCCCCTACAGAGTATTAAAAAAAAACCTATTCAGAAAAAACCTGGCACAGCCCAGGGTGACCTGGACACTGTGTGCCTGCAGATTGGGAGGTCAAGAATAGGAAGGTGGCTGGTCAGGGTTTCCTTAGGCTTCAAACATTGGGATACTACCCTGTATCTCATATCCCACTGCTCCCAGATCACCACTACCCTGGCCTTGGAATGTCCTATATTGTCCAGCATGTCTGTCTTTACTCTCTCATTAAAGTATCCTAGCCTACTGGACTCGACACAGGTCCAGAACATCATCTCTCCTGTCTTCAGAGGGGGACAACCAAACCCAACACCCAGTCACAGCTCCATGACTAGCCCTTCCCAGCTTCCAACAATCCAACCCAGCCTACCTTTCTGGCATCTGCTTTTAGCACTGTGTACCTTCTGACCCTGACCCCGTGCAACCTGATTTCTAGGCTATGTGCTCCCTTGAGTATATTACCTGGACCATTCAATTCCATGTTATCAACAAGACACTCCAGGTCCTCCTGAAGGGAGGTAAAGATGAGTCCCTGAGCTGACAGTTCTCTCTAGAAAGCTCCCCTGTGGGCTGGGGATGTGGCTCAAGCGGTAGCGCGCTCTCCAGGCATGTGCTGGGTTCGATCCTCAGCACCACATACAAATAAAATAAAGATGTTGTGTCCACCGAAAACTAAAAAAATAAAAGATTCTCTCTCTCTTAAAAAAAAGAAAGAAAGCTCCCTTGTGTTCAAGTTGTTTTTGAAAGTTGTCAAGAGTCCCTGCCTTGAGGAATTCTGCCATGTCAACAAGGTTTCAGTTCCACTAATACCTGAAGCTTTTCAATTTGGTTATTACATCACAGCTATTTTTAAGATTTACTTCCAAAAAGAAGCAGCCCTATGACTTGGAACATGAGGAAGGGGCACAGAGCAATGTGTGGTATATCTCCCGTCTCTCCACCCATCAGACACTACCTCCCTGTCTCCTGCTCCCAAGGGAGCACAGGGCCCTTCCATGTCACCATGGCACCTGCAGAGCCATGGCCACAGGAACTCAGTGTCTCCAAAGGCAGATGGTTGGGCCTGGTTGTGTGCCTTCCTCCCTTGGGGCCTGTCCCCTGTTCTTTTATTTTCAGATACTCTTGAGTTTCCAAGGTTCTTCTCATCAGCATTATGACAAATCTCACTCTACAATGAGATGTATACAAGTGGGACTCAGAGAGGAGGGGTGAACCAGCTCAGGCCACAAGTCAATCAGTACACATTGTATCAAAATTGCCAGACACCCATGTTCTTTTTCTAGCACCAGCTGTCCCCTCAGACTAATATTGTTATAATTTGTGTGCTTACTTTGAGAAAAAAAACAAGAACTCTTTCCAATCAGTAATAATTTTTTAGTTGTAGGTGGACATAATACATTTTTATTTTATTTATGTGGTGCTGAAGATCGAACCCAGGGTCTCACACACAGGCAAGACCAGTGCTCTACCACTGAGCCACAGCTCCAGCCCCATCAGGTAGGCTTTTCTTTTCTTCCCAGAGCTCTTTCAGAAAAGTGGGGAAATACTTCCAGGTATGATTCCTGCTCTCCCCATCACCAACATCCTGGGTCACACATGCCCTAGTAAAGTCCCAAATATCCACTCTGTTTCTATCTGTTCTATATACACAGGCTCCTGCATTCTGGTACTTCTTACTCCCTTCATTCTTCCTCTTCACCAGATCAGGGTGCAATGAGGGAGATATGAAGGGCTCCCTTGGGCCTAGGGAGCACTCAGGATACAAAGTGGCTATAAAACTACCGGGCATGGTGGTGCATGCCTATGATTGTAGTGGCTTGGGAGGCTGAGGCAGGAGGATTGAGAGTTCAAAGCCAGCCTCAGCAACAGAGAGGCAGTAAGCAACTCAGTGAGACCCTGTCTCTAAATAAAATATAAAATAGGGCTGGCGATGTGGCTTGAGGGTTGAATACCCGAGTTCAATCCCTGGTACCAAAAACAAATAAACAACTGGCTATAAACTAAAAGCAACCTATGTGAACCCAGTCTTAACTAGCATGGTAGAAGCTGGCCTTCCTCCTGGGACACCACAAATTAGATTTAAATTACCCGCCATAGTGTCTGAAGCATTAGTTACAGGAAAAGGAGCCTGTGGGCATGTAACAAAGCACCAGCAGGAATGTGTGCTGGAAGGAAGATGTCAAGAAGCACAACAGCAGAGATAGAAGTCAGTCATTTTAAGGTAGGGTAATGCTAAGGAAGAGTCTGAGGTTTGGTATGTGGACGGAGGTGGATATGCTATCCACCTCTATCATGTGAGCTGAGTCACTTTGGGGACTTAAGAAATAGGGCACCATGAGTCTGTCATCCTCATGCCTCAAAATAATCTAATGATTTTTTAAGTACCCGTGTATTTCTTAGATTTCAGTGATTTCAAATCTCCATCAAAGGTGTGGGATAAGGGAAATGGATAGAAAAACAGAAATGGGATAAGGGGCCCACAGGGAAGGGGCAAGGCAAAGACAGAAGCAACAAAGCCCTGGATGGGTGGCAACAACCAATGGCAGGAAGGGAGCACAGAACCCAGAACCAATTTCCAAGGGAACGTACCTCTCAGTTCCCAAGAGCTGAACAGCTAAGAAACTCAGGCAGGCTGTGGATTTCTAGGTGGAGCTGAAGGAGCCTCTCCCTGGGGGCCACCCAGCCTCTACTGTGAAGTTGCAGAGCAGCAGGCAGAATTAAAAGTGAAAGGCAGCAGCTAGTCTCCAACAGGTGCTGGGGAGGGGCTGGAACAGTGGCAGGGGAGAGGGCTGCTGAGTGTGGGGCCCAGAGAAGCTCAGAACATCAGAGGATTCCCAACCTCCAGACTGCAACATGTAGGGGAAGTAGGTTTCTTATTGTAGGACATCTAAAGCTATTGCACAATGACAGGGGTCAAGGAAGGCTATAGGAGAGCTATAGCGAGAGGCCATATACCACATGTTCCCTTACTATGTGAGAACCCAGCCCTGTCCCAAACCATCATCCTGACAGCTGGGCCACATTCATCCATCTTGCTCAAGCATGCATTCCAGCAGACAGCTGGCTGGCGGGCCATGCACAGCTGTGGTGGGACATGGTCGTGAGAGCAGGGGACAGAGATTCAGGTCTGCATGTTACTGGTGAGGACTCCCACCTACCCCCACACACTGGCAGCCAGTACAGCCACGACCAGATGAGTTTCAGCTTTGTGACAAACACATTGGGCAGTCATTCATCTCTTCCCACCACAGATCTGGCCTTGTGCATCCATGAGAGAAGAAAGGGAGACAGAACTAAGGACATGATAATACTTATTGGTCAGAGCCTGGACCCTCACTTCTCTGGGGACCAGTGGCTAAAATTGTAAATACTGACAACATCTAAAGAGGATAAAGCACCCAGGTCATCACACCCATGAGTATAAAACAGTTCAGACATTTTGTGGTAAAAATCTGGCAGTTTAACACAACTAAATACACAGCAACCCTTTGACCCTGCAATCTACTTGTCAGATTGGTGTATATTAAGAGAAAAACTGTAGCTCAATGGCAGAGCACTTGCCTGGCACATGTGAGGCACTGGGTTTGATCATTAGCACCATATAAAAATGAACAAATAAAACAAAGGCACACTGTCCATCTACAGCTATATATTTTTTAATTGGAAAAAAAAGTTTTTAAAAAAGAGAAAAGCTAATCATCCACATGGCAATATCTGAAAGGTCACGCACAGCAGCAGGACTCAAACCAGCCACAAGCCAGAGACCGTGCAGGTGGCTATTAAGAGAGGAAAGGATGCACCATGCGTTTTGCTCAGCAGCACACCATACACACACCAGGGGTAAAACAATCCCAGAACACTAGCAGTGAGGGAAGTCAGATCCTAAGGAGCACATACTGTGTGAGTTCTTTTCTAGGAAGTCTTTGAAGAGGCAAGAATAGTCTAGCATGAGGAAGTACACTGAGACAGGGAGGCAGGAAGTATATGAAGGGCTCTCCTCAGGGAACATTCTGGGTGATAAGGTTCTCTACCTTGATTGGGGTTTGGATTACTCGAGGGCATGCATATATCAGAACTTATGGTCTGGAGCTGCACCAGTACCTCTCTTGTTGGGTAAGTGTCCTCCAAAGATCCACATGATACAGGTTTGGTGCTCAGGCCATGGTATTAATGGAAAGTGGTGGAGCCTTTAAGAGGTGAGGCCTGGTGGGAAGGTTTAGGTCACTGGGGGCATACTCTCTGAAGAAGACTCTGGGACCCCAGTCTTTTTCTCTCTTCGCTTTCTAGTTTCCACAAGGTGAACAGCTTCCTCCACCACACACTCCCACGAAAATGTGCTACCTTTCCACAAGTTTAAACAGTGCTCAAAATAAATCTTTATATTCTTTTTAAGCTGATTAAACTTCAGGTATTTTTATTGCAGAAGTGAAGAACTGACTAATATAAAACCTCCTTGCAGAAACAGACCATTCTATTACTACCTTTAACATTCCTTCTGGAGCAGCTAGTGTAAAAGATCATTTACTCAACAAGAATTCTACCTACAGCCCTTGGTGTCATTTTGGAAGTTAAGTGATGCATACTTTTTCTGGCTGTCCCCATTTCTGCACAGAATGAAAAGAGGTTTTCCACACAATCCCACGTTCTAGACAGCAGGTAGTTGTAATATAACTTGGCTTTCAGATTTGTTTTTGCTTTTGGAATGGGAGTCAGATATTAATGAGAGTATAAAAGATGCCCACACAAATACATGACTGCCACACCAAATCCTGTTCATTACTTTTAGTAAGAGTATACAGTTATACAGCCATCACCACAATCCAATTTCAGACAACATCCACCATTCAAAAAGTTCCCTTGTGTTGCTCTGCAATCCCTACACTTGCCCTGGGCAACCACTAATCATTTTCCACCACTTATCTCCAATAAATTTGCTCCTGTGTGACACACATGAGCATGCTTGCATTTATCTTGTGTGTATTGGGTGGGGGCGGGGGATGTTGGGGGTGGAACCCAGGGCCTCTGTACTCTCCACTGAGCTCATGGCCAGCTCTGACCCTTCTTTTTTGGACACATCCTATAAGTGAAATTAAGGATTATGTAGTAAATCACTGTGGGTCTGTCTTAAATCCTTTTTTTTTTCCCGTACTGGGGATTGAATCCAGGGGCTATACCACTGAGCATCCCAGACCTTTTATTTTTAAAACTTTGAGCAGGATCTTGCTACATTGTCCAACCTGGCTCCAAACTTATCAAATCCTCCTGCCTCAGTCTTCCAAGTAGCTGGGATTATAGATGTGCACACAGCTTAGTTCCTCCTTTTTAATACTGAATAGTAACCTATTATATGAATGTAGCACCTTTATTTTACCCATTGAAATTTGGGTTGTTTCCCCTTTGGGACCATTATAAAGCATGCTGCTATGGACATCAATGGGTATGGGTTCTGATGTGTGGGTGTGTTTTAATTTCTCTTGGGTAGACTGCTAACCACACAGTAAGTTTTAGAGTTTTGTGTCTAGCTTGGTCAGAAAATGCCTACTCGTTCTATTTTATATTCCTGCTAGCAATATATGAGTTTCAGTTTCTATATATCCTTGTCAACACTTGTTATTATTTGTCTTCTCCTATTATACCTATCCTTGAGACAGTTTCATGGTCTAAGTATGGTATATCCTGGAAGAAGTTCTGTGTGTACTTTAGAAGATGTATCCTGCATTCTACAGATGTCAGTCAGGCCAAATGGGTTGGCAATGCTCTTTGAGTCCTCTATAAAACTACTGACTTTGTTTAGTTGCTCTATAAATCATTGATAGTGAAATCTCTAACTATAACTGATGAATTGCCTATTTCTACTACTAATCCTATCAGTTATGCCTGAGGTATTTGGGGGCTCTATTGTGGTACAAATACATTTATGATTGTTTTGTCTTCCTGATGAATTACTACAAAATGTATCTCTCTGGACAGTAATAGTTTTTATCTTGAATTCTATTTTCTCATAGGACAACTCCAGTACTCTAATGATTATCTGTGGTATATCTCTTCCCATCCTTTTACAATTATCCTTGAAACTAAGGGGTGTCGCTTATAATTAAGCAGGATCTTGCTTTTCTATCCAGTATGACAATCCCCGTCTTTCAATTGGGATATTTAAACCATTAATATTTACTTAAATTGTTGATATGGCTGTGTTTACACTTGTCATTTTGCTAGTTGTTTTTTTGGTATCTGTCTCCTCTCTCTCCCCCATTTCTCAGTAAACTCCTTTTGTGCAAAATATTTTTAATGTAACTGTTGGTGAGCTGCTAAGTATAAACATCATGGCAGTCAGTATGGAGGTTCCTCAAAAATACTAGGACTGGAACCACCATATGACCCAATTATATCATTCCTTAACATTTTTTCTAAAAAATTAAAGTCAGCATACTATAATAATATATAATACCCATCTTCTTGGCAGCACAATTAACAATAGCCAAATTGCTGAATCAGCCTAGGAGTCTTTCAACAGATGAGTGGATAAATAAAATGTGATATATTATCTCAATGGAATCAGACATAAATAATAATGAAATTATGTAATTTTGCAGAAAAAAGGATGGAACTCAAGTATTAAGTAAAATAAACTCAGAAAATCAAAAGTTATATGTTGTCTCTCATATGTGGAAGCTAGAGAGAAAAAAGGAAAAACGTGGCGAGGGTTGGAGGATCTGATGAAAACAGAAGAGAGACCAAGAGAAGAGTGGAAAGGGACTCAGAAGGAGGGAAGAGAGAAGGGAAAGGAGAGGTACTAGGTAATGAAACTGACCAAATTATATTGTGTGTATATGTATGTGTGTATACACACAACACACACACACAAACTGTACATATACAAAAATGTAACCACAAATTCCACTACTACATATAATAATGATGTATCTATAAAAATATAAATAAAGGTCTATCAACAACTAAAATATATATACATATTTTTAAAAAAACATAAAACTTTAAAAATTATTTTTAGTTTATCACCTTAATTTTTCTGTTATTTTTCAACTATATTTTAGAGTTATTCTTAACAGTTGCTTCAGTGACTGCAACAGCATTTTAATTAGTCACAATCTATTTAAGATTAATATTAGCTTGATTCTAGTGAAATATAGAAATTTTGCCGTAATACTGCTTAATTTCATTCCCTTTTTATTGTACTATCATTACACACACACACACACACACACACGCAACAGGTAAACTGTATAGGCCCTTTGGTCAGTTTTTAAAGTGTTCAAATCGTAAGGCTTTTCCATTAACCCACACATTTACTATTTCCAGTGCTCTTTTTCTTCCTGTAGACAAGTTTTCTTCCTGTAGACAAGTTGTCAACATGTCATTTCTCTTCAGCCTAAAGAACTGGCAAATGTGCCAGTAACAGTTTCTTCTCAATCTTTGTTTATTTGACAATGTTTTAGTCACCTATTTCTGACAGTTTTGCTGGATATAAAAGTCTGGGTGTGGTGGCGCATGCTTGTAATCCCGGAAAGTCAGGAGGCTGAGATCAAAGAATTGCAAGTTTGAAACCAGCTTTAGCAATTTAGTGAGGCCTGTCTCAAAAGTAAAAAAGGATTGGGGATGTGACTCAGGGTTTGAGTGCCCCTGGGTTAAATTCCCAGCACCCTTCCCTTGCCATGCCCCCAAAGTCTGGGTTGCAAGTCAGGCATGGGGGCTCACGCCTATAAATCCCAGTAACTGGAGGCTGAGACAGGAGGATTTCAAGTTCAAGATCAGCCTCAGCAATTTAGTGAGACCATGTCTCAAAATAAAAAATTAAACCAAAACAAAAAGGGACTGGGATGCAGCTCTGTGGAAAGTGCCCCTGGATTCAATTCCCAGTACCGAAAACAAAAATTCTGGGTTGACAATTTTCTTTTAAATACTTTGAATGTCATTCAACTCCCTTTTAGTTCCACTGCCACTAGTTAGAAGTCAGCTATTAATCACAGCAATGTTCCCCTATATGTGATAACTGGGGTTTTTTCCTGTTATTTTCAAGATTTTCTTTTCTTTTTTGACTTCTAACAGTTCCACAATGATGTGTTCTTGTATAAATCTATTTTTGCCACTCAGGATTTGTTGAGCTTCCTCCTCAACAAATTCCTCCTCAAATATGTTTTCAGCCATTACTTTTCAAATAGTTTTTTTTGTCTTACTCTAAACATAACCAAACCTGGCTAGTAGACTCATTGACCTCATCATTTATCCATCTCCAAGACTGTCATTTTGACCAACAAGGACAAGGGGCACGGAGGCAGGGATGCTGTTCTCCACTCCAAACTGAACAATTTCCCATTTTCACACCTACAGAAAAGCTACTGGTCCTCAACCTGCATGGGCTGGGCAAAACTTCCTCATCAAGTAGCAAGGAGAAAGTATAGGAATATAGTCCCTGGCAATTGCCATAGAATCTCACAGTTCTTACCCAGAATTTAGCAGGGTGTTTTTTGTTTGTTTGTTTTGTTTTTTAAATATAAACACTTTCAGATTGTTATGTGCCTCTGGCTAATTTCCAGAGTGCTAAAGTGATTTTGTTTTGGTTTTGTCACTTCCGATTTGCTTTATCACTGCATGTTTTGGAAAGAGGATTTGATGATCTCCTTGCTCAAAACTGAAAGTTGTCCTCCAATTAATTTTAAATACAAAACATATGTTAGGAGCTTAAGTTGAAAAAACTATCAAGTTAGCCAGGTGTGGTGGTACACACCTACTGTAATCCCAGCTCTGCGGGCGCTGAGGCAGGAGGATCACAAGTTTGAGGTTAGCTGAGGTAGTAAGATCCTGTCTCAAAATAAAAACTAAAAATGGGTGGTTGTAGCTCAGTTGTAGAGTGCCCCTGGGTTCAATCCCAGTATTCCCCACCCCCACCAAAAAAGGCTGGGTATATGTCTGGTTTGGTGGTAGAGTACTTGCCCAACACACACAAAGCCCTGGGTTCAACAATCCCTAGTACTACAAAAAGAAGAGCAAACGACCAAGTTAGACAGGAGTCAGGGAAAACAACACAGCCATTGATCCCATCATTTTATCTGCCTCTGCATGCTCCAAATCATCCCTCTATACATACAAACATGCATATATATGTATGTATGCACAAATATATGAATACACACATAAATATATATCTACACCTCTTTAGCAACTTCAATTCACTAGCTAATTTCTTAAAGAAAAGGGAAATTCCCTCTCCTAGAAACCATTCCATCTCTAACCTTTAAAATACCCAAATTGGGTCAGAAGATGGTAGTAAGACAGTTTTTTTTTTTTTAAGGCATAATTTTGAAAAAGAGCCAAAAAGAAATTCTAGAAAAGAAACAGGCAACCCTTGGTATTGGTAGAGGGGACTGGTTCCAGAACTCCCTATGGATAACAAAATCTGAAGTTGTCCAAATCTCTTAAAATATATATATATATTTTATATATTTTATATATTTTAGTTGTTGATGGACCTTTATTTTATTCATTTATGTCTATGCAGTGCTGAGAATCAAACCCAGTGCCTCACACATGCTCCACCACTGAGCTACAACCCCAGCCCATCAAGTCTCTTATATAAATGATATATTAGTATCTGCATAGAATCTATGCATACACACACACACACACACTTTAAATCATCTCTAGAACATTTTAATACTTAACACAGTTTAAATACTATGTAAATGTAAAATAGTTACACTGCATTGTTTAGAAAATAACCACAAGAAAAGAAGTCTATATGTCTCAATGCAATACTGGTGTTGAGCACTGAACTCAAGGACTTGTGCATGATAGGAAAGCACTATACCACTAAGCTACACCCCTAATCCCTAACCAAATATTTGATCTGAGGTTGGTTGACTCTGTGGATACAGAACCCACAAAAGACCAACTATACTACGAAGCACTAAAAATGAATCACTGCTACACACAACAACACAAGTAAATCTCACAAAGACAATGCTGAAAGAAAGCAAGGGCATATACTATACAAATCCTACAAAAGCAGAAAAAAACTAATCTATGCTGTTGGGAGTAATCACAAGAAAGTGATTACCAGCTGGACAAGATGGCATATGCTTACAATCAAAGTGACTTGGGAAGCTGGGGTTGAAGGATTCCAAGTTCAAGGCCAGACTGGGGAACTCAGTGAGACCCCAGTCTCAAAAGGCGCAGGGGTGCGGGGGGCACTCCCCACCTTGGGATATAGCTCAGTGCTAGAATGCCCTGGGTTCAATCCCTAGACCAAGAGTGAAGGTGAGAATGGTGGTGCAGAGAGGAAGGGGAGGAGATAAGAAAGTGATTACCCTTGGAAGTGGGCACAAGGGGGGGCGCTTCAGGAGTGCCAGCAATGTTCTGTTTCTTAATTTGTGTGGTTTACCTTTCACTATTCTTGCTATATTTCAATTTTAAAAGATGAAAATTAAATCATCTTGGCAGGACAATTTAAAATTGACATGCTGGATCTGTAGTCAAAGACTGTCACCCAACCCACACTGTGGTTAGATAAAGCTGTGCCCTATGTGAAATTAAATGCTACCTGAAAAACCAAGGCACAGCCACAATGTGCTGAAGGGAGGTCTCTCAAAGGGTGTTCCCAGCCAGACACATCCAACAGGGATTCAAAGACTAACTTGAGCCACTTACTCCAGAACGGATTACAGTTTTAGAATGGTCCTGGGCTAGACATGATCCTTTGTTCTCCTTTTTTCTTTCTCTCTTTTTTAAAATATTTACTTATTTGTTTGTTTGTTTTAGGTATACACAATATCGAACCCAGAGCCTCGTGCATGCTAGGTGAGCACTCTACCACTGAGCCACAATCTCAGCCCCCACCCTTGTTCTCCTCGATTCTGTCAAAACCTCACAAATGGACTTGCCCAAAGAACCAGACAAGATGCTCAATGTGAGAACTTGGGGTGAAGGGTACATTAGACTACCTGAGACATCTCATTCTGAGTAAAGCTACAGACTGAAGGGAAATTGTCATCAACACTGCCTAGGTGGGCTTCCGGCCTTACACTCTAAGTGCCAAAGCTGATGAGTATCACAGTCCTTGGTCACCCCATCAACCTGCAAAGCCCATTTTACCAGCAAAGGAACTCGGGCTAAGGTCAACCATTGAGGAATAGTCAGGGAGCATGGCTTGACCCCAGCTTTGCCTGCTAGTCTCCAGAGCTGGGCCATTTCCCTGTTCTCACACTGCTACACAACAGACCTGGAATGTCTCTAGTGCTCTAGGAGGACCCTTGCCCACTTCCTGGGCTAATCTCTGTTCTCTGCATCCTCATATCCTTTATATATAAGAAAAACATCCAGACTAAATTCGGTTAACAATGATATATTGTCTAAGTGACCTTAGTTTGGAAATTAATGGCTCATTGGGAAAAGGAACCAAGAAACTCGGAGGTCCAGTGTAGCCTTGGGCTTTGACAAAAGAAAGATCTGGGTTTGATTCTCAACTATGAGTTCTTTTGACAGTAAACCTCTCCCTCACATTTCATGGACCTACTCTGCAGAGAAGCATGGTGATTATGGGAGAAAATGCAGACTGGAGTAAGAGGAACCAGGCAGTTTCCCATATCCCGGTTTCTCATGCCTCGACTCCAAACCCACCCCTGGCTGCTCATCGATCTGAAAACAGACTATGTTAAAGGGAGGGTAAGGAGTCTTGCACCATTTATACATTCATCTTTTTATTCTCAGAACTGAAAATGAAGTTCTAGGTTTAGAAGCAGGGTGGCAGAAAGCAGTCAGAAAAGCTTTTTTTGGATGGCAAGAATACAATGCATGTCCCTGAAGTCAAAGATGCTTTCCCAACAGGAAGGGTGTTGGATTTTCCCACTTATCTCACATAGATATTGATTCTAAAAGCCAAGAGACACCAGGCTAGACAATCTCCTAAGTTCTTAGGATCCCTACACTCTGGACTCCAAAATGAATTTAGCACAAAGACTACAGTCTGGTAACCCTATGTCAGTCAACACAGATGGGGAGGGCGAGGAAGGTAGCAGTTTCCCCTACTCTGCAATGGTTGTCCCTGGGCAAAGAGATGTGGAAAGACAGGCTCCACACAAGGGAAAGACTTTGGTTAGCAGTAAGGGAAGATGAACCAGGGGTTATAGAGGAGACTGTCAAAGGGCTAGGGCCTGAAGTGGGCATCTGAGTGTGAACATTCTAGGGAGCTCTGAGGGGAGGGGTGATACAAGAATAGATGCTAGGTCTGAATCTCTCCCTGCAGGGAAAAAAGGGAATTTTTTTAAATGAAGAAATGAGGAGTCTGATTGCTTTTAGGCTCTGAGTCCTCACAAGAGCTAAGCATCAGGCAAAGTCACCCGACATAATTAGTGATAACATAGAAGGAACAAAAACAACAAACTGAACTCAGGCGCCACCAAGACAAGCAACTGAGAGGCCCCTTCCTCTGATGAGTAGAACCCCAGGCTGGGCTCCCAACTCCAATACCAAGTGATTAAGGCAGAGTGTAGAATCCCTAGCCTCCTGACCCACAGATCTGAAGAGCAGGGAGATAAAAACCACATGACAAACTCAAGTTTTCCTATAAACCAAAAGCACTGAGATGATTGATGTGATACATGTACATGTTTAAAAAAAAATATGCTGACAGTAAGGTATCTGACAGGGATAACACCCTCCTCCTCCTCCACCTCCTCCTCTCATACCCTATTCCCCAGGATCCAAGACCCCAGGAGGGAGGAGGGAGGTTCCTTGGCCAGGATGGCACAGCTGCCAGTGAAGTGATGTCAGAGTGGAACCTATAGATATGTGTATGACAAATCAGTAAAGGTGTTTCCTCCAAGCCTGCTTGGGTCCTAGAGTGTGGCTCACCTCTGCCTCTACAATGAATCTCTCTTTGGCTCCAGCACATCTCCCTCCAGGTCCTCCCACTCACCTGTGTGAGGTTCGCATATCCACTGGCCCTTCGCTCACCAGTC
This sequence comes from Spermophilus citellus, assembly GCF_964194105.1. Taxonomy (NCBI): domain Eukaryota; kingdom Metazoa; phylum Chordata; class Mammalia; order Rodentia; family Sciuridae; genus Spermophilus; species Spermophilus citellus. The sequence continues at coordinate 17,403,438 of NC_138184.1, read as the reverse complement.
CATCACCTCTGCCCATTGTGGTGGCCTCTGCTGCCCTCAGCAATCCTTGGGCTGGACCTGCTCCTGGCTCAGGTGTCACCCTTGTATCTCCATCAGAGTTTAAGTCTGAAGCTGATGATCCTCTCTCCATTTTCATTTTCTTGCTCTCCACATCATCCTCTATAGGGTCCGGTTCAAGGGCTCGTTTCTGACTTCGTGTTCGGCATGCTTCCTCAGTCATTCTGAACTTTGAGGGGAGAAGACACAGCATTTTAACTGGGCATAAGGAAGTTACTACCTTTAAAAAACTTTTCAGGGTATTGGCTTTGACTGTATTCCTTGCTGTATGGTGATGGCAGAAGTAGGTACAACATACAACAAATGCAGGTCTGCAAAAGCATCTCCAGGATATTTCTTTATGGCTGGGGGAGGGGGGGCAAGCTTTATCTCAGTCTCTCAGGGGCTAGAAACCTGTGGGTAGCTGAACAAAAACAATGGCTGGGGGCTACTTATCAGATAGGAGGAATTCTGTGCTCTGACAAATCAAGAGAAAATAGAGGAATATTTTTCTAGATGGGAAATAAGATCTAAGGGATTGTGAGCATCTGCACTGGACTAGAGACATGTGGAAATCAGGAAGGGCATAATCACACTGTCCTAGAAGCAAGGTAGGGCCAGCCCAACCCTTCACTAAAGTGAATGGGTTGACCCCTGATGCTCCATCCACTTCAGTGAATGGAGGTCTCCTCACTCCCTGCTTACCTCCAGGAAGCAGGGAGTGAGGGTGACTTTTAACCCTCTAGTTGCCAGAATGGTACACTTTGAGGAAAATGAGGCCTGGCCCATCAATGTGCCACCACCCTGTACCTGCAGCATACACATATCTTGATTTAAAGAAGAAAGAAAAGAAGGAAAAAATAGCTGAATCAGTTTTTGATCCCGTGACATCACTGGGCTCCACATGACCCTTCCCAGGATTCAGTCTGAGAGACAAAGCACTTTCCAGAAAACCAGTCTGAACCGGTTCCAGACAACAAGCTGAAGTGCTGTTAACCCTCACAGAGACAGGATGAAGGACAGTGCAGCATGCCTGTCTGCAGGGAGGCAGCAGGCATTCCACAGCAGGATCCAGAACACAGGCACTTTTTTAAAGGGACCACTTTAAGCCCAGGCCAGCCTTCATGTCCCAACAGGTCAAGGGAAACAAGACTTGGGAAAGTTGAGGTCTAACTACTCCAGAGTTCAATAGGGGACAAGAAAGAAACAAGTTGCTGAGCTCTCATACAACTTCCCATGTCATAGTTTTCCGTGGGATAGTTAGAACCCATTGTGTGTGAGCCCCACAGAAAACCCTGGCTCACACCTTTGGCATGCTTTGTGCTGAAGCCCTATGATTCTTTCTGTGCTCTTGAAGGAGGGTACCCATCTTCCCAGCGCCTCAGTTTCCTTATTGGTGAATACCCTGGGGAGGCTTATCTCAGGTAGTGCTGGGCAGATCCAGTTTCAGAAACCACCTTCTGGCAGGCTGGGGGCTGAATGGCAAGAAGGGGTTCCATAATCATATACAGAACCTACTCCTGAGCTGATTCACTTGCCACCTCTTTTAAGGCACTGACTTCACAAGTGAACAATAGTGCAGGAACCTGCCCAAATGTGCTCTTTCGTGGGCTTACACTGAAAGGAAAATGTGACAGCTGCTTCATGCTCCTGGAGCCAGAGAAAGTAGACTGTTCGCACATGCTAGCCTGGCTAAGCACAGCCAGCCCATCCACAAGGGTCAAATTAAATAGGTCTCTCAGCCAGGGCAGACTGAGCTGCTCCTCATAGGTCTCAGAAAGCTCTGTGCTCCTGACCCCATACTGATGGAAGAGGGTGGGACCTAACAACTTCTCTCTCAGCACTAACCACATGCCATGATTTAGCTCTAACATGACCTAGACTAGGGATTTAGAGTTGGGTCCCAAACCTGGATGACTTTAGGCATTCAGATTTAGCTTCACTCACCCTCTCTGCGCCTCCTGCAGTTCCAGTCTACACCTACCACACACCCCACACCAAATGTTTGGCCCCCAGCTGCCTTCAGTTTGCCTGCTCAGTGCCCTTTTGTCTAATCCAGGCCAGCTGCCCCTCCAATTCTTCCTTCCTTCTAAAGTTATATGGCTTCTGCCTTTCCACCAACATGCCTTGACTACAAATGCTGTCAAACCTGCTCAATGACAATCTGTCTGTCCTGTCTTCCCATGAGACCCCAAACAAGTCTGCCCTCTGAATGTCCATCACCCTTCCCCACTGTGAGAGGGATGGAACACCTCTCCTTTAGGCATCACCCAAACCAAGAGTTTCTCAGATGTTCTTGTCTCAGATTAGACAAGAAAAGAGTTTCTGACAACTATCTTGGATGGCAGGTACATGCACTCCAAGGCAAAGACCAGAGAGGAGACTATCTAGTGAAAGTTGAAACCAGAACTTCAAAAAAGAAGCCAAACACAGTAGTGCACGCCAGTAACCCCAGGAAGCTGAGGCAGGCGGGTTACAGCTCAGTGGCAGAAGATCCCTAGGTTCAATCCTAGTACCAAAGGGTTGAGGGGGAAGGCCCCACTGAGGTTGGAAAATTCTTCCACTTAAAGGTGAAGTTGCAGCTGGGGATGTGAGGATGTGGGGATGTGAGGATGTGGGGATGTGGGGATGTGGCTCAGTGGTAAAATTCTAAGCCTAGGATGTATGAGGTCCTGGGTTTGATTCCCAGCAGCACCAAAAGGAAAAAAGTGGGTAAAGCTCCTGGTTTGGCCCAGTGCCTATAGGGGCTGGGGGTGGGCCAGACCAGAGATATGGACATATGACACTGACCCTTCCCTGTGACTTATAAACACCCCCATCTCCAGGCTTTCCCACACTGCCTCTGCTCCCACTAGACAGGGCTCCTCTGGACTCGTAAGCTCTGTTCCATGAAGCTCATCAAAACCCAAGACCTGGGCTGGGGTTGTGGCTCAGTGGAAGAGCACTTGCCTAGCACATATGAGGCATTAGGTTCAACTCTCAGCACTGCATAGAAATAAATAAATAAAATAAAGGTACTGTGTCCATCTACAACTAAAATATATACATCCTAAAAACAAACAAAAATTAGAGCCTAAGACCCTGCTTGAAATCCTCCCAATTACTCCACTTCGCCACATAGCTTCACTGTTAGCATGAGGGGCAGGGAAGAGCAGACCCACCCCACAAAGAGTTCTGGGGTCAGTGTCTCCAACAGAGGTCCCAATGCCAGGGTGTGCTTAGTGTGCAGTGTCTGGGGGAAGCCAAACCCAGGTCCAGAGTTGATGGTTGGCTTCATGTCCTGGGCCTTCCAGAGACAGGTCACTGGGTGGGTGCGGGGCCCATCCTGCAGAGGTCTCAGTGAGCTCTGACCTCCCCACTCAGACCTGAGCTTCCTTCACAGTCCTGTCCTTGAAGTGGACCCTGCTACTGGCCAATTCCTGGTCATCAGCGAGTGTGATCCTGGGGAAGGGTATGTGCTTGCAAGGCAAGGCTCCTTCTTCCTCAAGGCAGGCAGAACCAATATCCCCAGCAAACCAGGGTTTCTGGCCACTGCACTGCAAGCACAGACACAGTGACAACTACAAAATTGTCAGAAAGAAACCAGTTTTGATGGCTGCTGCCTGTAAATCCAGAAATCCCAATAGTAGTGGGCCCACATTAACGGTGAGGGCCCTGAGGCTGCCAGGGCCACTTATCAGCACCCACATCTCACTCCAAATACCCCAACTCCAGGCCTCAGGCCTACAAAGCAAGCAACACTTGCAGTGTCAAGAAAAACCTGATGCTTTGTCCTCTAATGCCCCCGGGCTAACAGGTAGGTGGGGGCACAGCACAGGTCTCCCTCAGCTGGAGTCTAGGCAGGCAGGTTCCAGTAGCCCTATGGGGGCCCTATATAGGCCAAGCCATGGGGCCTTCGCCAGCCCAGGGCAATAGGGCCACTGAGGCTTTAACACTTTACTGATAGTGGGGCTTTACGAGAGTGCAAGTTTCAATAATCTCTATTCTATTCTGCTTTATTTTAGTAAAATGCCACTATCCAACTGGTCTGAGAATCTCAGTCAGAAAACATGTTCTAAAACAATTGCAAGAGACTGCTGATAACAGAAAAAAAGAAGACTCAGGAAATCAAAGAACCCAGCACACTAGGCCAGTTATTGTCATCCCCCCCGACTGCCACTAGGGATTGAACCCAGGGGCGCTTAACCACAGAGCCACACCCCCAGCTCTTTTCATTTTTTATTTTGAAACAAGATCTTTTTTTTAAATAGTTAACTTTATTTATTTTTTTTAAAGAGAGAGAGAATACTAATATTTATTTTTTAGTTTTCAGCAGACACAACATCTTTGTTTGTATGTGGTGCTGAGGATCGAACCTGGGATGCACGCATGTCAGGCGACGCTTGAGCCACATCCCCAGCCCAATGAAACAAGATCTTGCAAAGTTGCTTAGAGTCTCACTAATTTGCTGAGGCTTTGTTTTTTGTTTGTTTGTTTTTTTATAAAGAGAGAGAGAGAGAGAGAGAGAGAGAGAGAATTTTAATATTTATTTATTTTTTAGTTTTCGGCGGACACAACATCTTTGTATGTGGTGCTGAGGATCGAACCCAGGCTGCACGCATGCCAGGCAAGTGCGCTACTGCTTGAGCCACATCCCCAGCCCATGGCTTTGAACTTTTGATCCTCCTGCCTTAGCCTCCTGAGCACTGGAATTACAGGCGTGCACCACTGCATCTGGCTAGTAAATGTCTCTTGATAACTTAAAAAACAAAGTTAATAGAAACAAATCTGAGCCCTACCCTTGAGGTCTTATTAACGATATTGTCTACACTATAACATGGTATCTATATTGTACTAACATTCTACAGGTTGAGTATCACTTATCCAAAATGCTTATGAGCAAGAGTTTCAGATCTGAGTTGTTTCCACCACCACCACCACCACCCCAGATTTTGGAATGTTGGCATAGACCTCACCAGTTGAGCATCCCTAATTAGAAAATATGAAATTTGAAATGCTCCAAAAACCCAAAACTTTTTCAGCTTCACGTTAGCACTTGGGGAAAAAAAAAAAGAAAGAAAGAAAATTTAAAAAAAATGTTTAGAAACATTCTAAACAAAAAAGTTTAGAAACATTTCTGGTGAGGGATGCTCAACCTGTACAAGTATAAAAAATATCCATATTCCAAACATGAAAATGAGACTTAGTAATAAGGTGGGTTAAGGAATGTGGTAGAAGTGACAGGACTGATGTTCTGAAAAGTAGATTTTTCTGGGGTTGGAAGGGAATAGTCAGTGAAGCAACCAAGAGTGTCAGGTGACAGTGCTGTGGGGACATAAGGGGTGGACCTGGGGTGGTCAGAGCATACAAAGCAGCAGGAAGCCCAGAGAGAAAGGACAGCATCAGAATTCAGTTTTGAAAGGAGACATGCCCCAAATGGAGTGCCCACAGGAGGAACAGCAGTCTAGTGCCCACTTGTTCCCACCAGTACAGAGGCAAAGTTGGAGAAGGTACAGGAAGGTGCTGAGCTCACAGTGACACCACGAAAGTGGGGTAAACTCAGGAATCTAGGAAGACAGGAGGGTTCTAACTTTTTCTAGAGGGTCATGCGGCTGGAGAACAGACAAAGAAGGAGGGCCAAGGAGAGCAGAGGGTGTGGGGAGTTCCCAGCACTTTGTGACTCAGATCTGGAAAGGGACAGCATTGGGGACACAGACTGAATGAATGGTGGGTGTACTCTGAAGATATATCAAAAGTTGGATGAGAGGGGAGGAGAGCTGCTTTGTTTGGTTTTATCTTCCCTGAGCAACCAAGATGGAATTACTTTTCTGAGATGGGGAAAGAAGGTCAAGAGTTTATTTAGATATGAAAAGCATGGGGGTACTGCACCTGGGGGCAGCCACTGTTCTCAGGGAAGCTAGAGACACCTTTTCCTGCCAGAAGGGAAGACAGTCTTCAAATCAGCAGGGTCAATGATAGGGTGCAGGTATGTTATTGGCCCATAGCTAGCCTCACTAGCATTGGGCCAACCTAAACTTCAACAGCATCAGAACATATAGGAATGACAGTGACACAGAGGTCTGCACATGGGTACTCACCTCCAGAGTGCCCCTAACTCCATGAAGATGCACAGTGCAAACAAGTCTCTGCATCCTGACAGTACCAAGGGTGGGGACTGTGCTCTTTCTCTCTCTCTACACCTTCATCTCCTGCCTGGGTCCAGAATCCCCATCTACTCTCCCCACTGTAGCATAGCCTGAGGAAGTTGCATCCCTTCTGGTGGCTTCCTATCTTTAAGTCAAACTCAGGTGTCTCAATGTGTCCCAGAAGTACCTGGGGATAGAGAAAACAGCTAAGCCATGTTCTGATGCTGTGTTTCACATATCTTCCTGAGTAGAACAGACACCTCAATCTGCCTAGATTGGCCTGAGTCACTTCCTGACTCACATCTCCGAGTAAAAGAATGGCTGGGATTCATTTCAGAAGGAACTGAAACCAAAAATGCCAGCTTTCAACTTTTAAATAACATCAAATCTCATTAAGGACAAGTACAAGGAATACAATTTAACTCAGGAGATAAAAAGATGTTCCAGGGGCTGGGGATGTGGCTCAAGCAGAAGCGCGCTCGCCTGGCATGCGTGCGGCCTGGGTTCGATCCTCAGCACCACATACCAACAAAGATGTTGTGTCCACCGAGAACTAAAAAATAAATATTAAAAAAAAAAATTCTCTCTCTCACTCTCCTCTCTCACTCTCTCTTAAAAAAAAAAAAAAAAGAATTATGTTAAAAAAAAAAAAAAAAAGATGTTCCAAGCAGTCAACTTCCATAACCAGAAATAGCACTGAACAGAGAGTGAGCCTCAACTCCGTCTTGCACCCAGTGGCTGGCTACAGGAAGTTGAGCCTCAGTTTTCTCATCCTTACATCATTGACATGCAATGATGCTGAATACAGTTTGAAAGAGAAGGACCAAGTTGCAGGAAAAGTACAGTAGCACACAGCTACTGTTACCAGGCCAAGCAATGATAACCATTGTACACCAGCAACTTGGGAGGCTGATGCAGGAGGATCCCAAGTTTGAAGCCAGCCTAGGCAACTTAGACTTTTGTCTCAAAATGAAAGAACAAAGGACTGGGGGATGTAGTTCAGCTGGAAAGCATCCCTGAGTTCAATCCTCAGTACAAAATATGAAATGAATCATCTATAGGGGAAGAAAACTGAAATAAATATTACTCAAATCAAAACTGAAAGGAACTGAACTAAAAATCAGCAGATGACTATCTCTAAAGGATGGATTATTAAGGAACTTTCACTTTCTGTAGTTAACATTACTGTACTGTCTAAACTCTTTAATGGTAACTATGCATTAGTCTTGTACATTAAAAAAAAAAAATCGAAGAATAAAAAGGAAAACCAGGGATTGGAGGTGTAGCTTAGTGGTAGAGCACTTGCCTCGTATAGGGGAGACCTTGGATTCCATCCCCAGAACCAAGGGAGGAAGGAAGAAAATAAAGACGCAATCTAGATAAAATAACACCACCAACCTGCTCAAAGTTCAAGTGTAAGCCAAAGGATGGGATAAGTGGCATCCAGACTGCAGGGAGGAGAGAGCTAGGAGCAGAGACAGGGTTGGGGACGGAGGCCAGCTCCTTCAATGGTTAAGACCTAGGAAGGACACAAGGTGAACATATCAACTTTAGCAGTCCAGGAGAGGCCACTGTCCCTTTCCCACTGTTTATCTGAAATGTCTACACAGCTTAAAAAATCTATCATGTGTACCACTTAACAGAGACTCAAGCTCTAAAACAGTAAATCCAACCCCTTGGCTCATCTCCAAAGCACATCTACCTGGGCACTAGCCTCCCTGAGTGATCACCACAATAATTACCAGGACAGTATCCCTTATCAAGGCACTGATGGGGACCCATAGCAACAATGCCCATATCACTCAGCAGTTTCATTTCTCCTGGCTTGATGCTAAACTCTTCATCGACCAAATTTTCTTTTTCCCATTCATCATTTGCCTTCATTTCAGTGAGCAGCACAAGTATGGGCTCAGTATGTACTATTGAGTTAAGCCTACATTTCTGTAAATTAGCCTTGCAAAAATCTGTGGTTCCTGTGGTGCCCTATAACAAAGCCAACAAGTCAAGTACCTTCCTGAAAAAATCCACCACTCCGACTCTGGAAAGCATGTGGTGTGGACTGAAGACTGCCTTCAGATGAGGCCAGGACAGAACAGGAGAGACGTTCCCCGCAGGGAAACGGCATGGGCCAAGCCACTAAGCAGGGAGGTCTCATGCCCAGGAAGGAGGCCCTGGTGAGTCCTGTGCTAAAGGTTTTCACAAAAAGAAAAAAAGACTACTCGCTAACTGAAACTGGATTATAATCTTAGTGGTTGTGAAACTAAAGACACACCAGAAATACAGGCATTTTTATTCTTATACATAATATCAGAATGGGCTCACAGCCCAGTTGTATGACAAGGAGCTCTGTGGGCCTTCAAGGACCCAAAATTAAGGTGCCAGAAAGAGACTCTCTCCTTGCAATGGTTCTAGAACATGACAAGCAGAGGTGAGGTTCCACTGGCTTATGCCAAATGCTTCTCATGCATACTAGGAATGACAGCTGCCACTCACTGAGAGCCTCCATGAGTGAAAGCAGGCTTGTGTGCCCCTCAACAAAGAAAGAAAATCGAAGTCTAGATGACCTAGATCTGAAGTCCAGGCCCATCCCTTCTCTTTCTACCTTAACACTCTGTGGACAAGTTGCCCAAGGCAACACCTTCCACTGTAGGGCTCAAAAAGTCTTTGGTTAACCACATTTAACTTCCTGTTTTCTCCTGAAATGATAAGACACTTGGTAGGGTTCAAGTGACACATGCACATGCCAGTATAGGAGAATAATGGAACACCCATCGTTGGATGCCTCCATGGCAGCCATGCTGGACAAAATGAATACTTATGCTGGAAGACCAGGCCACAAACAAAGTACAAACTCCCTTACCCCATGTCAAAGTATTTGGGATTCCACTGCTATACCCACTAGGTATGAGAACAGAGACAACTTGTCAACATTCCTGGAAGAGTGCCAGCCACACACCAGGAAAATGGCAAACACTTAATTCATGAGCAGATTCAAGTTTCAGAGGGGAGCTAGCTCTCTGAGGTGACTAGACTGAACCCCTCAGACCCCCCTTTTCAACAATGGGATCCTCAGATCCCATTCCAAGTTTATTGCTCCTTTATTGTTAAACAGAAAATGTGTATTATTCTTCCTAAAAAGAACTTTTACCTTAAAAAGGGCAAAACTCCTAACACCAATTGTGCAATTACCCCACAGATATCTCCACAGATGATACTCATACCCACGTACTATAAGATAAATACTATCAACTCTCATTGTACAAGTGGGGAAACTGAGGCACAACCTGGTCATGTGGACGTCAATAGTGAATGGCCAAAGCAATGCTGGGGGCTGAAAGTCATACTCTTCTAGGCAATGCCCTTCAAAATACTCCCCAAGTCAGACCCGAAGTTTCCAGAGGACTTGGAAACACCTCATGAGTAGCAGCTCAGGCTGACCTTGTATTCCCCACCCCACAAAACCCGAAATGAGAATGTTCATGACAATATATTGAGTGTCAAGAGTGAGTCCACACCTTTTGGTGTTTGCTTTCGAAGTACAATAAGTTCTGCTGTATCACAACACTTACACAGTGTTCCTTAAATCACTGCAGAATGTGAGACCAGGCCTTTAAAATGCAGAGCTTGGGCTGGGGCTGTAGCTCAGTGGCATAGCACTTGCCTAACATGTGCGAGGCACTGAATTCAATCTTTAGCAGCATCTACAAATAAAATAAAATAAAGGCATTCTGTCCATCCACAACTACCAAAAAAAATTATTTTTTTTAAATGCAGGGCTTATGGGAATAATGTGGCTAAGCACCATATTTCATCCAAAAGTTCATTCAAAACACACAAAAAAGTTAGACATCTGCTAAGTGTGGGTACACAGGCAGTGTGTTTGATGACTAAGAAACACACAATGTCACATGAAGTCTGGCCTCTCACCTTGGAAAGAGCATGTACTTATTGTGACACAGTGGGAAGCAGGTTAGTGTAACCTTACCATGAACTACACTGTAAGGAGCCAGTCCAACCACACTAGGGGATAGGAGGGGCTATAACATGCAAGACCTGAAAGGAACTTGGTGTACATCTGTGGTGTGGGCACTTTGATTTTGTGTACCATTAGTGTCCTGTTTAGATGGGAACCATTTTCTAGAGTTCCCTAGGGCAAGAGAACCAAACTTTTTCTAAAGGGAGACCACTCAATAACTTTGACTTCTGGGGACCATTTGATCTCTTCATGTGAGACCTCATGGTTCAGATAATGCATACTTGAATGGCTGTAGCTATGTTCCAATAAAAATATATCTAGGGGCTGGGGATGTGGCTCAAGCGGTAGCGCGCTCGCCTGGCATGCTTGCCGCCTGGGTTCGATCCCCAGCACCACATACAAAAAAAAAAAAAGATGTTGTGTCCGCCGATAACTAAAAAATAAATATTAAAAAATTCTCTCTCTCTCTCTCTCTCTCCCTCTAAAAAAAAAAAAAAAAATATATATATATATATATATCTAATACACTATCATTCCGCAGACCACAGTTTCCTAATCTCAGCCTGTGTTTCTCCTAGAGAAAACCACACATAAGCAAGCACAATATTTGTGCCATGCTCCAACTCTTCCCTAATGTATGTTGGAAGAAGCCTGTGTTTCCTAAACAAGTCTGATAACAGAATTGACAGGATTCAAATGAGTAAATTCAATTTGAGCCCTGAAGGTTAACTCTCTATTTTTTCATACTTTTTTTTTTTAGTTGTTAATAGACTTTTATTTATTTATATGTGGTGCTGAGAACCGAACCCAGTGCCTCACACATGCCAGGCAAGTGTGCTACCGCTGAGCCACAGCCACAGCCACAGCCCAAGGTTTACCCTTCAAAAGAACTTCTGTTTCAAAAAAATACCAATTACAGACAAGAGCACTTGCTGTGGCGTCAGTTTTATACTATCTAAAAAGCCTTACACGCGGGGCTGAGTTGTGGCGCAGTGGTAGAGTGCTTGCCTAGCATGTGTGAGGCACTGGGTTTGATCCTCAGCACCACATAAAAAAAAAAGCCTTACATGCTTGGAACTCTCAAGATAAACAGGCGGGGGAGGGGGGTGTGGTGGCTGGGGTTAAGGCTCAGTGGTAGAGCACTCGCCTCACACACAAGGCCTGGGTTTGATTCTCAGCATCACATAAAAATAAATAAAATAAAAGTTATTGTGTCCAACTACAATATTGAAAAAAAATTTTTAAAAAGATAAACAGGCCCCTCATTGAAGGAAATTATGTGCTACAAATCTCAATTACTGTGGCAGACAAAACTTTAACCCTTGTTTCCTCGGTGTGGGTGCTAAGTGTCAAGGTCAAAGCCCTAAGGAAAAGCATGAAGCTGGAGGGCTGCAGGCCTAGTGGGGATAGGGTGAGTAGCAAAGGAGAAGTCTTGCGGAGGACGGGGTGGAAAGTAACCCAAACACATTAAGGTTGAGTATCTGGAGGACTGGGGGGTCCCTATGGATACCCTGTGATGTGATGGAGCTACAGAGAATGGGTTTACCAGGTAATGAGGACTGGCCTTCATGAACCTCAAGGATGTTTTACCAGGTGGGGTGGAGGGGCATCCAGGAGGCAGAGTGCATATTACCTTTCTGGATGCTGCTCTGTGCTGCCTATGACCTTCCCACTTCAGAGCAGATTCTAGGAAGGCAGGCATCCTACACCCTGTGTTCTGTCCTGAGGAATGGACAAAGATCCCAGAACTAAGTCACTGGGCAGTCAAAGGTCAGTACTTAGTACATTTCACTTGAAGCTACAGCTCCACAACTCAGTCTCAGCCCCAGCCTGAGGACAACAGAGGAATTGCTGGGACCTAGCAAAGTGCAGGCTCCATCTGGTCAGCACCTTGGTCCTTCAATTCTGCCAACATTCTCATGAATACTGGGCCTGGTCATCACTTCACCCTCAGTCTGGTAGTATCCTGTCCAGCCTGGACTTCAGGACTGGATACGGGTTCTCTCTTTTGCTTGGGGTAGAGAAAGGCCAACAGAGCCACCACATAGATGACCACTTTATACAAAGAGAAATGGGAGGGGCTGGGGATGTGGCTCAAGCGGTAGCGCGCTCGCCTGGCATGCGTGCGGCCTGGGTTCGATCCTCAGCACCACATACCAACAAAGATGTTGTGTCCGCCGAGAACTAAAATATAAATATTAAAATTCTCTCTCTCTCTCTCTCTCTCTCTCTCTCTCTCCCTCACTCTCTCTTAAAAAAAAAAATTCTCTCTCTCTCTTCTCTCTCTCTCCTCTCTCACTCTCTCTTAAAAAAAAAAAAAAAAAAACAAAGAGAAATGGGAGAAACAAATCTTCCTGTCTTGTGGAAGGGGCTTTGTTGCTCTTTCAAAGGCTTTTCATAAGGTAGGCAGTGCCACTGTTAGCCTTCCACAGACAGAGCAAGGTTCTCAGGGCCTGAGCAGGAGGCCTTTGGCCACAACTATGCTGTGGGTTCCCAGGAAGCCACAGGCAGAAGAAGGAGGAAAGGGACAAGGAATACTCAGTATCTGTGACTTAAGAGCATCTGAATCTTTAAAAAAGACCTTCTCGAGAGACAATGGAGGGGCTGGGGATGTGGCTCAAGTGGTAGCGCGCTCGCCTGGCATGCATGCGGACTGGGTTCGATCCTCAGCACCACATACAAACAAAGATGTTGTGTCCGCCGAAAACTAAAAAATAAATATTAAAAAAAAAAAAAAGAGAGAGAGAGACAATGGACACAGGAAGGCAACAGAAACACCTTCCCACCCCTCAAACTGTAGCACTCTGGGCTAGTTACAAATGAAGAAACCCTGCTCCAAACACACACATAGGCTGTGCACCTATACTCACACAAATTCATATTCATTCATTCATTCATTCATTCATTCATTCTCTCTCTCTCTCTCTCTCTCTCTCTCACACACACACACACACACACACATTTTTACCCCCTCCTCCCATTTCTGAAGTCTTACCCAAATAGCTCAGAAAAGATCTCTTTCTTCTATGTTTAACTCTAAGCAAAAGAAACGGAGTTCTTGTAATTGATTAGTGTCTGCACAGCTAAGTGTCCCAAGAATAAGGTAAACTACAAAGGTTGGAAATAAGAAATAAGACCAGGTACAAGGGCCAGAATAACCAATTTGTGAAGTACACAAAGGAGCCCAGAGCCCTGCAGAATCTCTCTCCTGCTGCATTCCTGCCTACCTCCCTCCACCTCAACCCATTCTTCCTCAGCCTGGTGGTTTCTCACTCAGTTGGAGCAACAAGACATTTTCAAATCACTAGCAATAAGACTTCACTCACTGCTAGCACTTCATGCTGAAAAAACCACAGTAATTTTAGTATCCAAACAAGTCAAAGAAATGGCTACTGTGTGCTTCTATGGACAATGCATGAACTCAAAAGGAAACTTTTGCAGCATGAGGAGCTGGTCAGTTACTAACTGCCTAACTTCCTCCTAGTTCACAACTCACTTGGTCTGACATGGACTGTTGCAAGGCTCCTTAACCCAGACAATTCCAACAAGTACTCATCCTGCTCCAGATGGTAACTTGGAGGGACTAGTGACACTTCTTCTGTGGAGGGCAGGAGGAGGAAGACCTTAGGGTTCTGACCTTTGAGGGAACCGAGTTATGAGATGAGAGTTATCTGGTTACAGGACTACACTGGAAAAGGAGTACACCATACTGATCTAAACAAAAAGAAGAATCTAAAAATTACTCATTTGAGCTGGACCCTAAGGGCAGAAATTGAAAAGATGGAAAAAGGGGGAAGTAAGTAACAGAAAAGGTGACATGACAGATATATACAAGAGAATTAAAACCTGTCTCCTAAAAGGTAGATGAAGACAAATAAAAGGAGATTCAGACTTTTAACAACTGTATTTTAAATGCAACAAGGTAGCTTAGAAGCAACAGAGAGGTGACTTGCATGTATTCAATATGAGAGGCTCACAATGAAAATGGGCCTCCTGAATGGTTTACAGCCCTGAAAGAGCCCAGGAATAGGGAGGAAAGAATCCTGTCTTTCCACCTGTGAGAGTGAGAAGAGCTAAAACCTTTAATAAAGTCCTGAAAGACAGAGGAAAGTAATGCTGAGATCTGAACAGTAGCACAGAACATGCAAACCTTTTTTTTTTTTTTGGGGGGGGGGGAGGGGGCACTACTGGGGATTGAACCTAGGGCCCGTTCATACCATGCAAGCATTTTACCACTGAGCTACATTCCCAGCCCAGAACACATTACAAAAAGACATGAATACATACAATTTAAATGAAGTGTCTTGGGCTGGAGGTGTAGCACAGTGGTAGAGTGCTTGGGCTAACATACACAAGGCCCTGGATTCCATCTTCAGTACCACAAAAATAAATAAATAAATGAAGAGTCTCCCCTCATGCCACCAAATACACAAATTTAAGCACTGATGCTGGAAATTTAAGCACTGATGCTGGGGGTGTGCTACTGCTGAGCCATAGCCACAGCCACAGCCACAGCCTAAGGTTTACCCTTTGACAAGTCAAAAGAACTTCTGTTTCAAAAAAATACCAATTACAGACAAGAGCACTTGCAATAAGTGGGCTCCTTTGTGTACTTCACAAATTGGTTATTCTGGCCCTTGTACCTGGTCTTATTTCTTTTTTCCAACAGGGATACAACAGTCCTGGCAAGAGTTTTCTATCCAACTTTTGCAGGATCAAAAACTATTTACAAGTGTGTTAAATGTAGGTGTTGAGAGAGAAGCTAGGTCCAGGAGCATCTCAACTGCTGCCTCCTACCAGAGGCACTATGACAACCTAGGTGCATCCCCACTGCTAAATAATGGGTCCACTACTGGTTCTCCATCTAAAATGCTAATGACCACCAAACAGTGTCGCCAAACAGTGGGAGGAATCTGAAGCAAAATCAGACAAAACATTCTATCCATCATCTTCAGTCCTTGGTGAACAACCCAGAGACATGGGTTATCAAGAATGAAAGGAGTGCTGGGCACAGTTACACATGCCTATAGTCCCAGATATTCCAGAGGCTAAGGCAGGAAGATTGCTTGAGCCCGGGAGTTCAAGACCAGCCTGGGCAATGCAGCAAGACGCTGCTCAAAACCAAAAAAATAACAAAAAGGGACTAGGTTGAAGCTCAATGATAGATCACTGGCCCAGCATGTACAAAGCCCTGGATTCAATCCCCAGCACCACAACAAAATAGAATGAAAAGGAAAAAAAAAAAAGAAAGAAAGAAATGGTATATCCGGTGTTTGCTCTTACAAATAAACAAGTTTACAACAACATTTTCTTAAAGTAGAAGATTTATGTCATGCCTCCAAAAATGCATATTTGGATACCTTTAACAAAATTAACATGGAAAGCAAATTATTACAAACTGATATACTCAAGCTAAGTAATAGCCAACATTTAAAAAATAGAACTTTAGGATTAGGTATGGGAGCTCAGTGGTAGAGCTCCTGCTTATACACAAGGTCCTGGGTTCAATCCCCAGCACCAACAAAAAAAAAAAAAAGGCTGGTGGGGGGGATAAGTTAAATTTTGATGGTCTTCAAATTCCTATCTGCAAACCACATCTAAACCTTCTACAGTGGAAGACAGCACTTGGTAGCGTCTCATCCCAGCCCTGTGTCAGAACAAAGCAGGTTTTCGTTTTTTAGTTATAGATGGACACAATACCTTTATTTATTTTTATGTGGTGCTGAGGATGGAATCCAGTGCCTCATATGTGCTAGGCAAGCACTCTACCACTGAGCCATAGCCACAGCCAGAACAAAGCAGTTTTTAGGACAATTCATCTCTAGAAAATACAAGCTTCTTGCCCTAATAAGTGCCAGCCCGCTAAGAGTGCACCCAGCCACAGGGTATGTAAAAAGAGGCCCAGGAGAACCAGATTCCCAGGCCTCAACCTGGAAACAACTAGGGGATAAAACTGGAAAATCATTCCTTCCAAGGCAAGATGGTATAGGACCGGGCTTTAATCTTCCCTTAGACACAGCTGGATTGCCTGAAAATCTGAAACTGCCACAACATCAACAACATGCTGGTCACTGAAGTTCTCACACAGAACCCAATCAGCTCTTTCTCTCTTCACATCAGCCTGTGTCCTGGCCTCTAAGCATCCTTTCCCAATAATGAGATGAAAGTCTGTTTCCATCTTTAAGTCACACAAGACAACAGGAAAAAGTGCACCTACAATGATTACAAGTTTATGAAGAGAAAGGCAAGTAGCAAGTAATTGTCTTTAAAAGTACCGACAGTTCCAAGGGCTCAAGACTTGGCTTCATGTGTAATACCTTGGAAGTGTTCTGAACCCAATACTGCCTAACTGAAGCACTGCTGGAAGCAGCCCCACATAGGCTGCCTGAGCTCAAGCTCAACCCTATAGCCCCAGGGAGAGAAACAGATGCTGCTGACAAGCACACAACACAAAAACACAGGTGCCACCTATGAAGGGGAACCTAGGCAGTATTAAACCAACACAGATGAACAGTAACCAGAGCCCCATTTGAGGTGCCACAGTGAGGACTAAACTGGCTGAGTTTCCCCCTCCTGTGGGAGGAGACCAAAACTATGTCCTCTTTCATCTGCCTACTGGGCTGGGATCTCCTCAGCCTATGAAGAGTTAGGCCTGCCATTTCCATGCCATCTGTGATGTTCACATCACAAAATGGGAGGCCTTAACCCTTCAAGGGCTGTACTCCCTCAGGGCCCAGCTTAGCTGCAGTCAAGACCCTAGCTCCATAAAGCCCCAAAGATGAAAATGACAGGGAGGTTTTGCACAGAAAATTCCTGGAAGGGCAAAAAAACCTTTCTCTATTCCCAAGAGGGAAACAATGGAAAATGAGGGACGCGCATATTCATCTCTTATCATTTTCATCAGGGCACCCAATAATAGCGTAAAGCCATGGGCAGCTGGAGGCCAAGCACACAGTCCCTTTATCAAGTTCCTTCCTGCAAGTATCCGTACTCTTCAGTATCTAAGCTTCAGGGGAGGATCAGAACCAGTAGAGAAGGTTACTTCTTACTAAAAAGAAAGTGTCTGCACAGGGCCTACCACAAACAGTTCTTGGAGCACTTCCCCTACAATGTGAACAGCTGGAACAGAAATTCTACTGATATCTTCTTTCCTGTAAAAAAAAATCATCCACCTGTAGTGGGGGTGAGAGGTTCTGTAAACACCTATACTGCAGCAACCTCTGGGCAAGTGCTGAGCTGAGCATGAGTTCTGCACAAAGGGAGGGTTTCAAATTAATTCTCCTTTAGTAAAAGCATGCTACCTAATAAAATAGAAGCAAAGCCATGCAGCCTCTCTGACCATCTCCAGACACTCCACCCAAATTATTTTCTCAGCTGATAAGCTCACTCCCACCTCAGAGCCTTTGCACCTCTGATCTCTGCAGGAATAGTTCTTTCTTCACATTTCAGCTAATACTTTACATAAGCCACTTGACATTCTACTTACTCATCTCTGTATCCTTCCACTCCCATTAAGAACAGGGGACATGAGGGGCACAGTGGTACTTGACTGTAATCCTAGCAGTTTGGGAAGCTGAAGCAGAAGGTCAGCATGAGCAACTTAACAAGACCCTGAGCTACTCAATGAGATCCTATCTCTAAATAAAATATAAAAATAAAACATAAAGGGGCTGGGATGGTAGATGAGCGGTAGAGCGCTTGCCTAGCATGTGCAAGGCCTTGGGTTCAATCCTCAGCTCCACATAAAAATAAATAAATTAAAGGTATTGTGTCCAACTATACCTAAAAAGATATTAAATAATAAAAATAAAACATAAAAAAAGGGCTGGGTATCTGGTTCAGGGCCCCTGAGTTCAATCCCTGGTACCCCCCCCCCAAAAAAAAAAAACAGGGAACAAACACAGCTTCTTGTTCTTATTCAGTGCCACCAGGGTCATGTAGACACAATGCTTGGCACAAAAGAAACAATGGATACACATTTTTTAACAGATTGGAATAGATAATTTCAGAACTCCCAGCTGTTATCCCATTCCCCTTCCCTTGTTAAATCAGTCAAAATGTTTTCAGTTTAAAAGAAAAGATAATGATCAAAAAACTCAGCAGGGTAGAATGGCCCATCTAGGCAGCACTCAGGAGTTATAATTAGAGCCCAGGAGTTGGAGATTATCCTGGACAGCATAGGGAGACCTCACCAAAAAAAATAATAAAAAGCGGGTGTGGTGCCACATGCTATAATCCCACCTACTTGGGATGATAAGGAGGAGAACCATAAACTTAATGCCAGCCTGGGTAATTTAATTTAGCAAGACCCTGTCTCAAAAATAGGACAGAGATGTAGCACAGTGGTAGATCACCCCTGGGTTCAACACTTAGTATCACAAAAACAAAAAATCCCTTGTCTCACACCGTATATGAAAATTAAATCACAATGGATCAAAGACCTAAGTCTATGGAATTCTGTGAAGGAAACATAAAAGGGTAAAATTTCATGATTTGGCACAATTTGGCAATGGATTCTTAGATATCATAACAAAAGCATAACATTAAAATAAAAAAAGATAATTTTGACTGCATTAAAACATTTTGTGCATTAAAAATCAATACTGATATAGTGGAGTTGGGGAGGGGTGGAAAAACCATCAGTGAATCATGTACACAACAAGGATTTAGTGTCCAAAATACATAAAGAATTAATAGAGGCTGGGGATGTAGTTCAGTGGCAGAGAACTTGACTACTATGTGTGAGGCCCTGGGTTCCATCCCTAGTACCACCCACATCCCCAAATTTTACAACTCAACAAAAAGACAAGCAACTCAATTAAAAAACAGGCAAAGGGACCAGGTATGGTGGCAAACGCCTGTAATACCAGTGACTCGGGAGGCTGAGGCAGGAGGATCATGAGTTCAAAGCCAGTCTCAGCAACTTAGTGAGGCCCCAAGAAACTCAGGGAGACCCTGTCTCTAATAAAATATAAATAGATAGATAGATAGATAGATAGATAGATAGATAGATAGATAAACAAATAAGGGCCTGCAGGGGAAGTAGCTCAGCAGTTAAGCAACCCTGGATTCAATCCCTGGTACAAAAATAATGAAAATGGGCAAATGATTTATAGACATTTCTCTAAAGATATACAAATGCCCAGGAAGCCCATGAAAAGATAATAAGTACCATTAGTCTCTTGGGAAATGCAAATGAAATCATGATGACATACCACAGCATACACATTAGATGGCTATAATCAAAAAAGTGAAAAATAACAAGTGAGGGTCTAGAGAAACTAGATCTTCACAGATTGCTAGAAGTAATGTAAAAAGGTCCAGTGATATGGAATACAAACTGACAGTTCCACAAAAAGTTAAACACATAATTACCGCATGATTCAGCAATTCTATCCCTAAGTATATACCCGAAATAACTGAATACAAGCATTCAAACAAAACTTGTACATGAATTTTTTAATATATATATATTTATTTATTAGTTATTGGCGGACACAACATCTTTGTATGTGTATGTGGTGCTGGAGGATCGAACCCGGGCCACATGCATGCCAGGCTAGCGTGCTACCGCTTGAGCCACATCCCCAGCCCGTACATGAATATTAAAAGCAACATTATTCACAATAGCCAAAAAGTAGAAACAACCTAAATGTCCAACCATGGAAGAGTGTTTACACAAAATGTGGTATGTCTATATTCGATGGAATATTACTCAGCCATAAAAAGGAATGACGTTTTCATACAATGTAGATGAACCTTGAAAAGTGAAAGAAGCCAGACAAAGGGCTCACATGATCCCATTTACTTGAAAAACCAAAAGAGGCAAATCCATTTAGACAAAAAGATTCGTGGTAAGCCAGGGGCTTGAGGAGAGGAGAGTGGGAAGTGACCGTTGATAGGTACAGGGTTTCATTGTAGGATGATGAAAATGTTCTGGAATTAGAAGTGATAGTTACACAATATTGTGAATGTATTAAATGCATTTAATTGCACACTTCAAAATGGAGTTTTGGCAGGGACATTTATTTCTGTTTTTGTTGTTTTTCCTGGACTAGGGACTGAACTCTAAGGGTGGTTTACTGCTGATCTGCATCCCTAGTCCTTTTTCTATTTTAAGACAGATGTCACTAAGATACAAAGGCTGGCACTTTTTTTTTGGCACCACAGATTGAACCAAGAGACGCTTAACCACTGAGTCACATCCCCAGCCCTTTTTTATATTTTATTTAGAGAGAGGGTCTCACTGAGTTACTTAGGGCCTTGTTTAGTTGCTGAAGCTGGCTTTGAACTTACAATCCTTCTGCCTCAGCCTCCCCAGCCTCTGGGATTACAGGCATGCACCACAGTGCCCAGCTTGGCCTTGAATTTTTGATCCTCCTGCCTTAACTCCCCTAAGTAACTGGGATTATAGACTTGTGTCATTGCACCTGGCTAAAAAATGGTGAATTTTTATTATGTGAATATTACCTGGGTGTTTTTTTTTTAAAGAGAGGGGAGAGAGGGGAGGGAGAGAGGGGGGGGAGGGAGAGAGGGGAGGGAGGGGGGGGGGGAGAGAGAGAGAGAGAGAGAGAGAGAGAGAGAGAATTTTTTAATATTTATTTTTTAGTTATCGGCGGACACAACATCTTTGTTTGTATGTGGTGCTGAGGATCGAACCCGGGCGGCACGCATGCCAGGCGAGCGCACTACCGCTTGAGCCACATCCCCAGCCCCTCTTTTTTTTTTAAGAGATGAGAAAAGAACTAACAGGGAAAAGCAGTCTTATTCCATGACAGCACAGACTCCGATCCTCAGGGAAAGACACTTGTTTGGCACAAGATCCCAAACAGTCATAGAGCCTCCAATCATGTCATGAACTATGCATTTTCACGAGGATCTATGAGGCCACAGCTAGCCCACCAGACAGATGGGATTAAGAACCTTCTCACAGCAAAGGCACTGATGCCCAGGAGTGTGACCACATGGGACAATTCACTAATAAGAACCAAGGTGGGAAGAGGAAAAGGCCTCAGACTGCTGGGGTCACATGGGCCACTACCAGCTGAACACCTTGGTTTTTTGTTTTTGGTTTTTTTTGGTTTGGTTTTTTAAATATTTATTCTTAAGTTTTAGGTGGACACAATATCTTTATTTTACATTTATGTGGTGCTTTTTGCATGCTAGGATGCACTCTATCACTGAGCCACATCCCCAGCCCACCAGGTGAACACCTTTTAAGTCAGGCCTTGTCACTGGTTGCACAATGATTAAAAATAACATAATAAAATATTGGTATGGCTTTATATTAACATACTGCTGAGAATATGCCACAGGCCTCAACTCACAAGGTGTTTTGCTAATTCACTTGTCCAAACACTGGCTTCCCTTTCCACCAAGGACCAGGATAGGCTGGGCCCCAGGCACACCCCTGGGGATTCCAATAACATTTCTTCCACCTGAGAGTGGTCCATGCCTCAGGATTCTGTGGAAGAACAGGGCAGTGGGGGTGACAGTTGACACAGGACAAAATCTAAGATTCTTGGGGCTGAGGACCTTCCCACATTGTCAGTTGAATCCCCAAATCACTACTGCTAAGCTCTATGTTTCATGAAACAAAGTATGGATATGTTTAAAATTTTCTGTAATAAAAGGTTTAAAGGGGCTGGGGATGTGGCTCAAGTGGTAGCGTGCTCACCAGCCATGCGTGAGGCACTGGGTTCGATCCTCAGCACCACATAAAGATAAATAAGTGAAATAAAGATATTGTATTCAACTACAACTAAAAAATAAATATTAAAAAAAAAAGGTTTAAAGGTTGGGTTTGACCTAAGCCTTCCCTCAGTTTAACCCAAGTTTGACTCCAGTTTCTTGACAGATCATCCAGAGCAGGGAAACTGGTATAAAGTAGGTGGTCAACTGGTATTAATTGATAATACCAGTTGACCACTTAATTTATCCACTCCTGATTGGATACAACTGCTGTGGATGCAGGATACCAATAGGGAGAAAATACTGTTGTTTGAGGGAGAACTAAGGATGGAACCTAGGGCCTCACACATGCTAGACAATTACTCTACCACTTAGTCACACCACCAGCCCTTGACACTGGTGTTTAATAAAAATAATAACAACTTACATAATGGAGTCAAAGTATTAAGTGAAGAAGCACAAGAGGTGATAAGACATGTTCTAGGTACCCAGCAGGGGAGGAAAGGGTGGCTCAGAAGCTCACCTTCTAGAAGCTGCCATCAGCATCACAGCTAGTCAGATCAAAAACTGCCCAACTTACCACAGTGCTACTTGGGAAGCTGAGGTCAAGTTCAAGACCAGCCTGAGCAACTTAGCAAGGTCCTATCTCAAAATAACTTTTAAAAGAGCTGGGGATGTATGTAGCTCAGTGATAAAGCACCCTGGGTTTAGTCTCAGTATCAAAACAAAAAACAGAGCCCAGTTCACTTCTCAGTTTCCTCACCTGCAGGAATAGCACCCACTTCATGGCTAAAACTGTCCAGGAAACCATGAAGGGTAACTTCATGTGCTGTTATTATATAAAGAAAGCAAGCTGTAGGGGCTGAGGATGTGGCTCAAGTGGTAGCGCGCTCGCCTGGCATGCGTGCGGCCCAGGTTCGATCCTCAGCACCACATACAAAGATGTTGTGTCCGCCAAAAACTAAATAAATAAATATTTTTAAAAATTTTTAAAAAAAGAAAAAAGAAAGCAAGCTGTAAAGAGAAGCTGTCTGGTGGGCCAACAGGCATCAGGCCACAGCCTCTCACTAGCACGTCTACTAAAGGTTAAAATTCTGACAAGTTCACACTCCAACTTTTGTAAACTGCCAGTTTCCCTGCTCTGGATGATCTATGTGTCAAGAAGCTAGGGTTAAACTCAACTTTTAAACCTTTTATTACAGAAAATTTCAAACATATCCATAGAAGTAGTGAGAAAAATTGCCAGCCCATGTCCACCACTCAGGTCCCATGGCCATCAGGGGACAAATCTTGTGGGTTCTATATATGCTGCTCTTTTCTCCTACTCCTCCATTAGCTTTCTTGAAGCAAATCCTTCACAATATACATTTATAAATGAAGGGTTTAATGTTGGTGTCTACATGGCAAATGTGATCACAATGATACCTTCAACAATTTAAGAGCATCCCTTAATCTTTGTTGGAGTCACACACTTGGTTGAAATTTTTTTTTTTAAGTCGTAGATGGACACAATACCTTTATTTTTATTTATTTATTTTTATGTGGTGCTGAGGATTGAACCCAGTGCTTCATGCATGCATGTTAAGTAGTAGTGCTCTACCACTGAGCCAAAGCCCCAACCCGCCTTGATTGAAATCTTTATAGCATATGTGTATGCCACACTGGAGGCACACAATCACACCCCCAACCAGCACCACTTGCTTGCAATCATGTTCAAGAAATTAGGTCATTTGTCCTGTTTCCCACAGTTGGGTTTTGTGGGTGGTGTAACTTGGCCACACTCCTGATTTCCTGTAGTCTGGTAAGGTACAACCAACACACATCTCTCTAGAAGTACATGATGCCCTCCGTGGAAATTAGTGGTCACTGAAGTTTGTTGTCTCCCTTCACATCGCATTTCAACAGGTGTCTTCAAAATTAGAAATTTTTAAAAAATATTTATTCGTAAGTTTTAGGTGAACACAATATCTTTATTTTACATTTACATGGTGCTGAGGATTGAACCCAGTGCCTCCTGCATGCTAGGCAGGCACTCTACCACTGAGGCACAAACCCAGCTCCTAAAATTAGAATTTATAGTTCCATTGTTTCAGATAATTTAACAAGAATATGTCAATAGTAATGCTGTTCATTAGTTACATGTGGTTATTTAAAGTAAAATTAAGACCTTATTTTCTCAATCACACTAATCCAGGTATTACAAATGGACCACATGTATACAGAACATCCTCCATATTCCAGAAAGTTTTATGGGACAGTGTTGCTCAACTTTGCCCTCATTTACTATATCTTGGTCTTCCATAGTTCAGTTCATAGAAAGGAGGCAGGATAAATGCTTCCTTCTAACAATTTTCTAAACAAGCTGGTTTTCTAACAACTTCTAAAGAGGACTGATGAGTTTCTTCCTTTGAGCACCAACATGAGCCTGAGGATCTTTACATTTTTATTTATAAAATTAATTAATTAATTAATTAGAAACAGGGCCTCACCATGTTGCTTGGGATGAGATAACAATAATCCTCCTGCCTCAGTCTCACAAGTAGTAGGACTACTAAACTCAAGCTTACCTGTGGACTTCTTTTTTCCCCCACTTCAGCTAGGGATCAAATTCAGGGCCTTGAAAAGGCTAGACCAAGTGCTGGTCCACCACTGAGTCACATTCCTAGCCCCCACCCATGATTGATTGATTGATTTATGTACACCTGGGATGGAACCCAGGGCTACTCTACTACTGAGCTACATCCCAGCCCTTTTTCTGAGAAAGGATCTCACTAAATTTCCCAGGTTCGCCTTGAATTTGTAATCCTCCTTCCTCAGCTTTCAAGTTAAAGGATTATAGGTATGCACCACTGTGCATGGGTTAGAATTCAATCTAATTCTATGTTTTACATAAATACTGTTATTTTGTATTTATTTATGTTTTCTTTCATGTTGAATTTTTTTATTCTTATGTGTGAGCATTACTGCTAGGTTTTGGGATACAAATCTGAAATCCCAGATACTAGGAGGTTGAGCCTGGGCAGCTTGGCAAGACCCTGTCTCAAAACAGAATTACCAAGTGGGGGAACAGGTGGCAGCGGGTGTTATAGCTTCATAGAACACTTGCTCTAGTTCACAGGCCCTAGATTTGATCCTCCAGGACACCAAAAGGGAAAAAAGTTTTCTCCTATAATATACAACAGAAATAATGTTTGTATTGTGACCCTGAAACTAAAACCATGATTCTGAAAAAAAATTTTTAAAAATTTCTGTTTGGGGCTGGAGATAGAACTCAGTAATAGAGCGCCCTTGCCTAGCATGTGTGAGGTGGGGTTCTATCCCTACACAAAAAAATAATAATACCTATTTGCCTTTAAGATATATCTCACTAAAACATTTAATGTTGTGTGAAATAAATCCTCTCTGAGAAATCAGTTAATAGCTTGAGTCATAGTTAATATATACCTAGATACAATTATTTAATTTTGTCCATGATTTTTAGGGATTTTTCTGTTGCTGCCACTACCACTTGATGAGCTTTAGTTTTATAATTAAACAAAATATACACACATAGGGCCACAAAGACACAGAAAAGTCTCTCAGAATTCTAGTGATCTCTCCACTGCTCCTCCTGGAAGTGATCATGTGATTAATTTCTAGTTTATACTTCCTTTGGGGGATATATATATATATATATATGCAATAAATATATATATATTGCAAATACACAAATGACAGTATACCCCCAACTTTTTATTAGGTTAAGTAGTAGCATGCTGCATCTCTTCTTCCTTCACCTTGCTTTTTTCCCCACTTGTCATTTCACCTAGAAATCCAGTCACCACAACATATGAAGACATCCCTCTACCTCCCTTCACTCAGGGTCTCAATTACACCCACTGATGGATTTACTCCATCAGTTACCCAGCCTGAAGGAAAGTACATCTCTGCCATCCTGTTCTGCTAGTTCCAAGTGTGGTTAATAAATAAACCTGTCACAAATATTTCTTATTTTAGACAGTGTATCTTGGGGAAACATTTCTAGAAGTGGAATTGCTGGAGCAAGGGGGTAAAACATGTGTGGTTTGGGTTCTTGTTGTTTGTTTTTGTTTTGTTTTTGTGGTGCTGGGGATTGAAACCATGGCCTTGTGCATGCAAAGCAAGCACTCTACAAACGAAGCTATATCCCCAGCCCCCCCGTATGTGGTTTTGCTAGATACTACATATCCCCTCTGAGGAGTTGGGAATCCCCAAAGCAACTGCAGAAGTGCCTGACTCCCTCCACTAGGACAGTGTGGTCACCTCTGGATGTTTTCCCAGGTGACTTTCCCGCACACATAGTTCTTATTATCAGAACGACTAAGTACTGTTCATACTTTGGTCAAGGGTCATTTGCATTATTTTTTCTGTTGAAGCATCTGCTTTTCAAGTCACACCTATACTTGAACCTAACACCCAACACAAGGTCCAACTTTTAGCACATGAGCAGTGTGTCCCTAACCAAATGAACAAAACTCTTAACAAGTGAAATTCAGGGGCAAACATCACATTCACAACCCTGAAAAGACAGTCTGTGCTCTGAAATAAACAGGAACATGTGTAGGGTATTGTGTGTGGACTATCTGTATGCTTCAGGAATGGAAGGGAGCTGCTGGACATACCACAATTATCCTTTCCCCTTCTGTGACCTGCAAGGCAGGAATAAATAAGGGTCTGGCTGACCACAGACCACAGCTTCAACTAAAAGTGGATATAGGCTAGAGAGACATGCCCAAACTTATATTCATTCTATGGAGAAAACCTAAAATCAATTTGTATGCTAAGCTGCCTTAAATACCACAACAAAAAACGCACAAATTTACAAATCTTAAAAAAAAAAAAAAAAAAAAAAAACTACCCAATGGTGGCTTTTGCCAGTTTTAACACTAAGCATCATAAGCCATGACTATTCACAAACTCTGTCCTTTCTTATTAAGTTCCTCCGTGCACTGGGCAGGGAAGAGGATGGGCCCAAAGGAAAACCTGAGATGGCCTCTAGAAGTTTCCTTCTGAGCTCCCAAACTGTTCCCAAAGATGTTCTGTCTTTGTCTTCCCAGCTCTAAAATGAAGAGGGAGGTTGCCACTATGCATTCAACCAGTACTTGAGACTCAGAACATGTGCTTATGAGTTAATAAAGGGCCAAGATCAGGCAGGGGTGCCCGTGCTTGGAGAACTTTAAGTGAGCCTCACTGCCCTCAGACAATACCTTGGGATATATAACAAGGAGCAAGCTGCAGGTGCTTTTCCCTGAACAAAGGAGGTAAACTTTATAACACAAACACTCTGAGAGGTACATGGTTTCAAGATTCTGAATCTCTGGTCCTTCTCTTCATTCTATATAATGTTAATGTCTAACACACCCAAACAATAGTGACCTGACAGCACAGCAGGATCCTCAACTATCTCTAAGTAACCAACATAGACTTCAAATCTGTCCTTGTCTCCAAAGAATCCCTAAGCAGGGTTGGGGAGACCTGAAACTGTGCATCTGCCATGGACAACAATCTGGCAGTTGCAGAAAAAATTTAACATGGAGCTAACATATGACCTAGCAATTCCACTCTTAGGAGTAGACCAACAAGAATGGAATATAGGCATTCAAACAAAAATGTGCATGATTGTTAAATGCAATACTGTTCACAACAGCCAAACAGTAGCAACAACCCAAATGTTCATCCATGAATGAATGGGAAACAAGACATAAAAATGAAGTGTTAATAGATGCTACAATGTGGATGAACCTGTAAACAGATGTGGAAACAGATATAAAAGACCATATTATGCATGATTTCATTAATATGAAATGTCCAGAACAGGAAAATTTAGAGATAGAAAGCAGATAAGTGGTTACCAGGAACTAGGGAAGGAGGTATGGGGCATGACCTCTGATAGGTATGGAGTTTCTTTGGGGGGAGATGACTAGTGTGGTGACAGTTGAACTACTCCTCAGTATATACACAGACTCATATAAAAACCTCTGAGATTATATACTTTAAATGAGTGAATGATATACTTTATGTGATATAGCATGCATGAGACCCTGAGTTCAACCCCAAGCATTGTTTAAAAAACAACAACACCAGGAGAATTTGGTTTTGTCAGAAGACCATCTTAGAAATGATTTCCTAATACCAGATCGCTTGACCATATCTTCTTGCCATAGGCAGATAAGAGCTGAAACCTCACAAAACTGACCTCAACACTTGTCATATACCACACTCAGCACAGCAGGCAAGTCAGAGAAACCAGCTCTCAACATTGAGCAGCCAATAAGACACCACCAGAGTGGGGATAAGCCCCTGGGCAAGTTACCTGCCAACTCTGGACTGTGTGCACTGCAATCTGTAAAAGCAAGCAGCTGACCCAGGAGGTGATCAAGTTGCCCACAATATTCTAAGACATCTCGGTTCTATATATATATTTTTTTAAGATAGAAGGGGGAGGGGAGAATTTTTTTAATATTTATTTTTCAGTTTTCGGTGGACACATCTTTATTTTATTTTTATATGGTGCTGAGGATCGAACCCAGCGCCCCGCGCATGCCAGGCGAGCGCATTACCGCTTGAGCCACATCCCCAGCCCAGTTCTATATTCTTTTTCAGGTAGGTGACCCTGAGCCAAAATGTTACTGCTAAGCCCTGATGGTAACAGAGAAAATCCCATGCAGGTGTCAGGATATGACCTACTGGATTTGGACTCCACTTTAAGAGTTCCTTGAAGGGAAGGCCAGATCAGCTTTCCCACAAGGCACAGGGTAGGGTGAGGGGAACAGCTCCAAGCACCAGCGCAAGGCTTCCCACTGCACAGTGATTAAGGAAAAATTCTTAAAACGTTTAGAGCAGCATTGGGAAACTACAGGAATGGCCAGAGGGCAAAGGCCATCTGGCTGGAATTACCCTCTACCTCTGATCCTCACAGAGAGTGGGACCATCCTATTTAGGACCAGGCTTCAAAAACAGTGACCAATGGGAATGTTATCTTTACCCAGAAACTCAGGGTAAGATGGAGACAGCAAAGAGTGCAATCCCACAGCAACATATCTTCCTGTCTTCTCTAGAAGGTGGCTGTCAGTTTCTGAGGCAGTGCTTACTTAAAATGCCCAAGGAGCTACTGAGGCCCACTGAACAAGTTAGAGCTTTTCATTCCACACATACCAGACCCCAAGCACTCACCTGGCCTCAGGGTATAGGAAGAGAAGCACTGGTCCTACCAGTTGGCCATGGCCACAGCTATGTCAAAAGACAACTTGCATCAATGTGCTGACCAACCTAAACCAAAGGACAAAAAAAGAAATGCTGAGTTCCCAAGGAAGGATTCTGGAATATACTGGCAATTTAAAATGTCTCCAGGACAAAATGTGCAGCTCAATGATAGAGCACTTACCTATCTACCATGCACAAGGCCCTGGGTTCCATCCCCAGCCCTATAAAAAAATAAATAAATAAACTATCTCCAACCACTGGAAAAGCATTCCATAACAGGAGCAAGCTGAAGAAATAAACTTCTATCTATTCCAAGGTATGAACCAATATGAGGACAGCCAATAAACACCAATCATTCCAGGCATTGTTTTCACCACTATAAACGGAGATGTGAAGGTGGTAAAGAGTCATGTGAAATTAAATTATTTCTACCTTTCACATACTGAATGCACAGATAAATGGTTTGAATTTTTGTTACAACAGTAGTGACATTAATAACAGAAATAATAATTGCTGTTAACCCAGCATTTAACAGATGCTTAACAGTGTGTACCTGATACTATGCTTGAACACCACATAGATCTAAATCCCCAAGACAACATTAGGGGTAGGTTACAGGATCATGCCCATTTTATAGATAAGGGATCTGATGTATATGGATTTACCAGGATCACAGAGCACACAGGTAGTAGTGCTAAGAGCTCACTCAAGAATCCTATCCAAAAGTAGCCTCTTAGGCACTGGCCCAAGAAAGTCACCCATCATTCCAGGCAGTGTTGGGTTTGTTCTCAAGAAAGATGGGAGAACAATGTGATTGGGAATGGACAGACTTCACCTCCCCAGATAGAAGCAGCCTTACCTCTAACCTCAGGGATTATATCCACAGGGTTTACAACTACCCAGGGAGGAAGGGGCTGCCTATTGTACAGACAGGAAAACTAAGGCTCAGGAACATTTAAAAGGGTAGATGGTCTGGTTCAGTGGCAGAGCATTTGCCTAGCTTGTGCAAGGTCGTGGATTCCATCCCCAGCATCAGAAGAAAAATGTTCAGGAATTCTCAAGGTCACAGAGACAGGATAGCCCCAGAGCATCCACTCCTGGTTTGTGGAGTCAGACATCCAGGGCTGTGGGCCAGAGGCTGAACCTAGTGAATTGGCCAAATCCCAGACTCCCAACAGTTAGTCCTGTTCGTTATAGCTTGACAGATAGTGTCAACATCACCTCTGTTGTCATTCTTTGCACCCATATGACTACCAGGAGCTTTCTCTGATATGAAACCTTTATTTTTAAACTGGGTTCACAGGAATTCACAGGTCATGGGCAGCAAGAAACACTCCTACAGAAAAACCTGCAAAATAAGGATGAGAGCAAATGCCAGTGAACTCTGTTGAAAGAGGAACAAAAGAACACAAGGCACCCTCCTAAAAGAGGTCCAGGGTTGACCATAGACACCAGGAGGCTAGCTTCACAAGAGAGGTACTTTCTGCCATTCTTTTTGGCTCCATTCAGTCTGGGAAACCCAAAGGTTTCTTCTATACTTAAAATGAAGCCTCTTTACTGCAGAAGTGGAAAAATCTCCAAAGCCAGAACCCATACTTGCCAAGCACCTGCTTTATTACAGGACTACTAAGGTCAAAACATACTATTCCCATCTTAGAATGCTTTGACTTTTTTCCCCAACTTTACAAGAAGCAACTTTTTCCCCAAACTTTATAGAAGCACTACCAATGCAGTAGAAAAACATAATTCTAATCTTGAATTTAGACCTTTCCTGGGGTGGTGATGTGCAGTTCAATCCTGTCTCAAAATGGAAGGTAGCAGCACACACTGCAACTCCCTATGGGTCCTTTAACAAACAGAGGAAACAACTAATACTACAGTGTGGCGTATTATCAAGGTAGGATGTTTGTTCAGTAGATTAGATAGATTCAATGCATTTTTTATTTTATTTTTATGTCACTGTGGATTGAAACCAGGGGCACTTACCACTGAGCCACATCCATCCCCTACCTTTTTATTTTGAGACAGGGTCTCACTAAATTGATGAGACTGCCTTGAAATTGTGATCCTCCTGCCTCATCCTCCTGAGTCACTGGGATTACAGGCATGCACCAACACACCTGGCTGCATTTTTTATTTTTATAATATTTCCAATTATGATGGATTTTGTCCCATTGTAAGTCAATGTCATGACTTACAATGCCCTCATATGTATACCAATGTCAACTTTGTTTCTATATACTAGCAACAACCAAAACTCAAGGTCTTAAAAAAATCAATTTACATTAGCATAAATATGTGAAATACATAAGGATAAAGAAATTATAATGAAAACTTAAATGGAGAGAAATGCTAGAATATATTGATTTCTCTCCCAAATTTATCTATAAATTCAACATAATCCCAATAAAAAAAATTCAGCAGACGTTTTTGTAGAAATGATAGGAATTTCATTGAAATTCTAAATTTTAGGTAAAGGCTGAGGGTGTAGCTTAGTGGTAAAGCATGTGCTTTAGCATGTGCAAGGCCTTGGGTTCAATCCCAAGCATGTACAGAAAGCAAGTATATAAGAATGTAAAGGACCCAGAATAATGAGAACATTGAAAAATGGACAAATTTGATAGACCCTACCTGATTTCAAGACCTACCATAAAGCTTCAATAACTAAGACTGTGATATGTACACAGAAACAAGTAGATCAACAAACAACAGATCCACTCATGTGGGAATAACTCATTTTCAACAAAGATCCAAGTACTGGGCTCTGTGCAACCACAAAACACACAAAAATCACAACATAACAGTGCACCAGGGGATATAGTGTAATATGCAAGTTTTAAGGCACCTCAGTCTTTCAAACTTCACTACAGCTTTCCCCAGTTTGTGACAAATCCATTCTTCCAGTTAACCAGACTGAAATCTAGAATTGCCCTCTTGAAATTCCCCCAATATTCATCCCATAGGCAATCCTGATGGTACTCCCATCAAATACATCTGGAATTCCAACCACTTCCCACACTACCAATGATCATGTATTCCCTTCCTGCCAGCACAAGCACTTCCAAACTCGACTAGCTTGTTCAAGTCCTTAGCTCAAAGTTCATTCAGGGGGGCTGGGGATGTAGCTCAAGCGGTAGCGCGCTCGCCTGGCATACGTGCGGCCCGGGTTCAATCCTCAGCACCACATACAAACAAAGATGTTGTGTCCACCAAATACTAAAAAATAAATATTAAAATTCTCTCTTAAAAAAAAAAAAGTTCATTCAGTACAGCTGGGCCCGATGGCGCACACCTGTAATCCCAGCAGCTTGAGAAGCTGAGGCAAGAGGATCATAAGTTCAAGGTCAGCCTCAGCAAAAGCAAGGTGCTAATCAACTCAGTGAGACCGTCTCTAAATATAAAATACAAAAGATGTGGCTCAAGCGGTAGCACGCTCGCCTGGCATGCGCGGGGCCTTGGGTTCGATCCTCAACACCAGATTAAAAAAATAAAATAAAGATATTGTGTCCACCTAAAAACTAAATATTAAAAATAAAATAAAATAAAATACAAAATAGGGCTGGAGATGTGGTTCAGTGGTGGAGTGCCCTCCAGTTCAATTCCCAGTACAACCCCCACCCCCAAAAATAAAGGTTCATTCAGCATTAAACTCTGTCCTCTCCTGATCCCGAAGGCCCACTGGGTACCTATCATCCCACCCCACCCCATCCTTGACTTCTTCCAGCCCTACTGGCCTCCTGACCATGCCCCATATCTCCCACACCAGGCACCTTTCCACTGGGCTTTTTGTTTTTTGTTTTTATGTTTTAAACAAAATCCCAGCAACTGTCATTTTAAAATCAACTCTTCCAAGGGTGCTGTGGTGTGCACCTGTAGTCCCAACTACTGGGGGGCGGGGGCTGGAAAACAGTAGGAATACTTGAACCCAGGAGCTCAAGGTCAGTCTGGACAACAAAGTAACCACATCTTAAAAAAAAAAAAAAGAAAAAAAATTATTCCTTAATCTGCATTCCAAATTGTAAAGGACCTTTAAAAATATAATTATGCAGTATATATCCAGCACTTCCATTTTTTCAGAAGAGATTGTACATTTATCTGTCCTGGAGGTAGTTGCAACTCTGCACTAAGTTGCTGTCTGGTTCAACCATCCTACCCTTCAGGTGGCTGACACTCGTGTCCCCTCAGTTGCTGTCTTTGCTCCAGTGTCTTGTGGAGGGCCAACCTGCTAACTATACTCCTACGCTGCTCCTTCTCTTTCCACACTCTATACACAACACAGCTACTGTGTCTGTGGACTTTCTCACACAATAGTGTAAATGCCACAAAGAGCAGGGCTGTCTGATGCCTGATTTTATTTCAAGCACCCAGAACTGTGACACACAACTGTGCTCAATAAATATTTAAATAAATGAGAGGGGAAGGTGTAAAACTAAAACAGAAGGACCCAATCTGAGAAGCACGTGACAGCAGCCCCTTCCATATAGTTAGTGCAAAATTCACAAAAGCACCAAGACTAAGATCACTTAGCATTCTTAGAATGAGATGTGTTTCTTGAAAATGAACTATAATCGCTTTTCACTGATCTATCATTTGCACTGTTTTGCCATCTACCTCACACTGGCTGAGTTCAGAGAGCTTTTATTGTTTTATTTCCAACCCATACATTTAAAACAGTATCAAGTAACCCTTAAGTACACAATTACCAACTCTTAAGAGACTCTTCTGCTCCCCTGATAAATCATTATGGTTTGGCTTTGACCCTGCACCTGGGTACTCCACTTACTGACACATGTACACACAAGCACTCTCACATCCCTAACCCACAACCCACCCCAACACAACTTCTCAATCTAAGGGAAGATCATACTTGATGAGAAGGTAGCCATGGTGATTTACATGAAATCAAGTCACTGTGCTTTGGGTAACAGAAGTTCTTTGTTGCCATTTTATCCCCTCCAGTCCAAGCAAGCAAAGGACAGCTTCCCTTTTAGGAGGCACTGGCCAGACTTGAGCTATTCCCTGGGGAGCTCCAGTAACAGAGATATGCCCATGGCCACTGCAGGATGGTTTGTCTGGGGCCATAGGCACTTGGTGGGGAAGCGTGGGCTCTATGAGGAAAACCTAGAGAGCCATTGCCCCTTGCCAGGCTATACAGAAGCTGCAGCATACCTCCTTTCTCTTCCCAGTACCTGAACTCACCAATGCTTTTACTATCTCTAAAATTTTCCAACCAGGCCTATACCCAAATATTTACCACCTTGACTTCCATCCAATCCTGGGTACATGACATTAGGCCCAATGAAGTCCAAGATGAAACCCAACCATAATGTTTGCCTTCCCCTGCTCCTCTTCCAGACCACAAAATTCACTTGTTCTGCATAAACAACAGTCACCTGAGCCTGAAACCTCTCTGCTCATGATCCTATCAATTGTACTGCCAAATTCTCAAGGAGAAGAACTACCTGGTTCTAACAGAAAGTGAGAAACTGAAGCAAGGAAACAGTAGAGCATCTCAAGGAAGCTCAGAGGTCATGCTGCTCCAGTAAGCGCCCGCCTGCCAGCCAGTTGGAGAAGGATTAGCTTGGACCACAAGATTTTTTTTTTTTTTTTTTTTTTTGATAAGTCTTCTGCTGCTGGGATGAAACCCAGGACCTTCTTCAAGTTAAGCACGTGCCCTACCACTGAGCCACACCCCAGCCCAGATTCAGTTTTCTAACATGGGGACCGGACCAGCACACTATTGGTTGCCACCTATTTAGATAAATTAAGTTTTCCTGGGACAGAGACATGCCCAGTACACTCTAATCTACAGCTGTTATTGCTGCACAATGAGAGTCAAGAATTGGTGACAGAGGGGCTGGGATGTGGCTCAATTGGTAGCGCGCTCGCCTTGCATGCGTGCAGCCCGGGTTCGATCCTCAGCACCACATACAAACAAAGATGTTGTATCCGCCGAAAAACTAAAATAAATAAATGTCACATGCCTTTGTTGAGAAATTATAAAAAAAAAAAAAAAAAAGAATTGGTGACAGAGACACTAAGGCCTGAAAATCAAAAACAGTATCTCCATCTTGAATGATCAGGAGAAAACCTCACCCCTGACAAGCTGTGCTGAACATCTGTTAAAAGGCTTCTGAGGGCCTAGCATGTGTGAGGCACTGGGTGTGATCCTTAGCACCATATAAAAAATAAAATAAATGAAGGTACTGTATCAATCTACAATTAACAAAATAAAAATAAAAAATGGGGGCTGTGGCTCAGCAGTAGCGCACTTGCTTGGCATGTATGAAGCACTGGGTTTGATTCTCAGCACCACATATAAATAAAGAACTATCAACAACTAAAATAAATAAATATTTTAAAAGGGGGGCTGGGGTTGTGGCTCAGCTGTAGAGCACTCGCCTCACACGTATGAGAACCTGGGTTCGAACCTCAGCACCACATAAAAATAAATAAGTGAAATAAAGGTATTGTTTCCAACTACAACTAAAAAATAAAAAATAATTTAAAAAGGACTGCTCAGTAAGGAGACAAAAGTGACCCTGGTCACAGAACATTACTGACAAGATTAGTCAGGACAAGCCAGACATAATGACACAGGGCTATAATCCCAGCAACTCGGGAGGCTGAGGCAGGAAGATCACAAGTTTGAGACCATCTTCAGAAACTTTGCAAGGATCTGTCTCAAAATGAAAATTTTTACAAGGACTAGACATGTAGATCAGTGGTAGAGCACCTCTGAGTTCAATCTCCAGTATCCCCCCCCCCAAAAAAAAAAGGGCAGAAGCACATCTCAGTGCTCAGGCTCTGGGTTGGTCCCAGGGGACATAAACAGTATCTGTTCTCTCCAAGGCACAGAGCCTCATTAACCCTGTGTCCCACAGAGCAGCGGAGAATTGACTCCACGGACTACAAATGCAAAGAACCAATCTCAAGAGAGCCAAGGAGCTGACAGACGGCCACAGGCACTGGGGGGCCACAGACTGCCAGTCTCTACTCCCAGATGCCCATTGGGACCATAGTCAATATGTGCCTTGAGGCCCCTGGTTGGCCTATTCTCCCTCAGCTATAGGTAACCAAAGCCTTGATAATGGTTGGATTGTCCACTCCTCACAGAGCCAACACACCCCTTCTTAATTCCCTTAAAACCCCAATGCTCACAGCACCTCACAGAGGCCTTCAAAGCCCTGCCTGTCTTAGCCCCAGGTACACTTGTATACACATATTTAGTTCTGCACACATCAAGTTCATGGCTCCAATCACCTCACCTCCTCTTAAGTCCTCAGACCCACTCTGCCTGCCTCCACTGTTGGGCTTTGCACAAGCTGTTACCAATGCCCAGAAAGCCCTTCCTTCCTCCCTTCTCTCCCATCCATCCTTCAGGTTCAAGTACCAACATTATTCAGGCAAGCCCTCCCAAGCTAGTCCCTCCCCTCCAGACCTTTCCATCACTATGCACTACTGTCCCATTACTTCAAATATGGAAACTTACAGTTAGCTGAAACTTGCTATTTGACATCAAGTATCCCACCAGGTTTGTCCCCAAAAGGTTACAGGTCCCAAAAGAGCAAGGGCTCTTGAACATCTCCTCATCCAGCACCCAGATAGGCATGGAGGAGCAGCAAAGGGTAAAATGGCACCCTCTGTGTTGTCAATACCCAACCATGATTTTTCCACTACAGACTTGAGAAAAAAACATAACGATATAAATTTCCCTTAATTAGAAGCAAGTTAATAACCAGGAAGCAGAAACTAGAGACAGGCAAGGCCACAGCCCCAGGTCAAGTGCCTGAGTACATGGCTTCCTGAGCAGCACAGCTCCTGCTTACACATCTCACACTGGCACTTCTAAAGGTTCCAGAGGTCCCAGGTCTCCCAGGACTCCTCCCTCATCACCAATGATACTTGAGAGCTGCCCCAGTGCTAGTGGGGTCATGCTTTGCACTCCCCGCCCCCTTTCCCCTGCTTCTGACTCCTGAAGTTAGTATCCCACCCTAAAACCAATCTTCACAGGGATCAGAATTTTGCCCTCTCCCCTCTAAAAGGCTCTGCCTCCACCATCACATCACCATACTCTTCCCTTCTCAGCATTCCAGGCCTCCTTCCTATCATGCCACCAAACCAACCCAAAGGTTAAACATCCTCTGCCCAGCTCCCAGCTCTCCTGACAGTTAATGAATTCCAACTCCTTTAGTGAGAACTAGTTTGCTTGTCCAGACACCTTAAGACATCCCCTCATGACTCAAGGCCATCCTGAAGACCAAGAGCCCTGCCACCAGGCAGGATCTACAAAAGAAATTACTAGTACTTTTCCTACTAGGATTAAATGTTCTTCCTCAAAATACATCAGCTTCTACCTGGATGCTTCTTCTAGAGTTTCCACCCTCCCTTGCCAGCAGCTGCCTGGGCAAAAGTGCATAAAAGCTGGCTGGGCTTGGTGGCATGCCTATAAATCCAGCAATTTGGGAGGTTGAGGCAGGAGGATCACAAGTTTGAGGCCAGCCTCAGCAACTTAGTGAGGTCCTATGCAACTTAGAGAAACCCTACCTCAAAACAAAAAAATAAAAAAAGAGCTGGGGATGTGGCTCAGTGGTTAAGTGCCGCTGGTATCAATTCCTGGTACCAAAATGGGGGGAGGCATAAAAACCCCTATACTTAAAATGAACAGAAATTAATGTCTCTGAGACTCTATATAATGTTTATTTAGTGTTGAGGATGCACAGTGTAAGAAAATATCTTCTCTGTTAGTAATGAGAAATCTAGAAACTGGTGTTTCCTAATGATATTGTGAAATACACATTTATTCTTTTTTTTTTTTTGAGAGAGAGAGAGAGAGAGAATTTTAATATCTATTTTTTAGTTTTCGGCGGACACAACATTTTTGTTTGTATGTGGTGCTGAGGATCGAACCCGGGCCACACGCATGCCAGGCGAACGCGCTACCGCTTGAGCCACATCCTCAGCCCGAAATACACATTTATTCTTATACCTCATTTGCTGGCATCCTTAGGATCTCCAAAATCATAGTTTCTTGCTGTATGCTAATGAGCTGACTGATAGCCAGCAGCAAATAGGTCATTCCTTAAGGAGGATATGGGAAATGGCTAGTCACCAGAATTAGAGGTTGGGACCTTCATCCCTACCCCCTAGAGAGGACCGAAAGGTTGAGATGATCACAGTTGGCCAAGAACATCATCAGTCATGCCTATTTAACAAGGCCTCAAAAAAAAAAAAAAAAAAAAAAAACTCGAAGGACAGGATTCAGAGAACTTTTGGATAGGAAAACAAGTGGAGGTTCCTGTAGAGTGGCACACCCAGAGAGCCCATGGAAGCTCCCTGCCCTTCGTAGCATGACTCACAGCTTGTGCTTCTTTATCCACATCCTTCATAATACCCTTTATCATAAACCAATAAATGCAAGTAAAATGTTAGAGTTCTGTGAGCAAATTAACCAAACCAGAGGCAGGGCCCATGAACCCCAATTTACAGTCAAAGCACAGAGAAAACCACCTGGGGCTGGCTATGGGCATGGGGAGCAACACTGGGGAACTGAGAATATGTGGAATCTGATACTGCCTCCAGGTGGAGAGTGTCAACATGGAACTGAATTAGAGGAAAACCAGGTGGTGTCTGTTCCTAAATGGCTACCTGCTTGGTGGTCATGGTGGCGGCGGGGTGGGGTGGGGGGGTGGTATCACCCACACATCTTAGACCACAAAAGTATTTTGTGTTGTGAGAATATATGAGGAAAAACTTTCCCTCTATTTTCCTTGACTCCCCTTCAATATAAATACCAACGTGTCATATTAAGAGAACTCACTGACAAATAGCTAAAGGAAAACGTGAAATACCTGTGATCGCCAAGCAGTACACCAGAACATACACCTCAAATGCTCCTTGATGCTGCTCTCCCTCAATCCACTGAAGATTTTAGAGGTCCTAGGGTTACCCACCAAGCCAGAGGAAGTATACCCAGGCCCTGCTCCTCCAGAGACCGGAAGAAATCCCATGGAATCTTTGTGCTCCAAGGCTCTGCTCCCAAGATGATGTTACAATGAGCCTTCTAGAACTACATGAATCTTCTTTAATTCCCTATGCTTGGCACAAGATAAACTATCAATGTGAGCAATTTTATCCCTTCTTCCTAAGCTAACACTTGAAGGATAGAATATATGTTCTTATAAAGATGCAGATTATTTCCAAATTTTTAAAAAAGTTTGTTTATTGTGGTAAAATATACATAAAATTTACATCTTAATCATTTTTAAGTGTAAATTTCAGCACCATTAAAAAAACAGCACCATTAAAAAAACACTTATGGGCTGGGGATGTGGCTCAAGTGGCAGCGCGCTCACCTGGCATGCGTGCGGCCCTGGTTCGATCCTCAGTCCCATCCAGGACTGACCACTTTGTATATTTAACAGCAACAACTAGGATTGT
Source organism: Spermophilus citellus (assembly GCF_964194105.1). NCBI lineage: Eukaryota > Metazoa > Chordata > Mammalia > Rodentia > Sciuridae > Spermophilus > Spermophilus citellus. Next base: position 17,363,949 of record NC_138184.1, on the reverse strand, counting down.
AGAAATTCAACCAAAGAAACATACAGGCAGATCCATAGCCTAGAGAAGCCAGTTTTCCTCCTTAATCCCCCACCTCTATGAAGAAAAATGCCCATGTGACACTCCAATACTTCCTGGGAGGCTGGGACTGGATGCCTGCTCTCTGATGAGCTGCAGCTGGACAGACCTATGTCCTCGGGTGGCCTCTGCCACCTATATCCCCAAGAATCCTCTGGGCTGGCAAATGGAAGACAGAGAACAAGTGAGTGAGGTCTATTTAAGCTGGCAATATATAGAATACACAAGGGTCCACTTTGATTCAAATATGGAACCGCCCAGGCAAGCAGTCAGGTCAATGTCATCCACTCACAAATGTTTCAGACACCTCCACATCCAGTTAAAGACAAGAGAGTACCTTTAATGGGGCTCTCTGTCCCCATCCTCTACACCTATCCTGTCTACAACAATCCTGCCTTCTATTACACAGAATTCTAGAAACCCAGTTTGACACAATGTTTTACCTTTAAGAAGGTAGGAAGCACTTTTCAATTACAAAACAATCTACAATAGTCTGACCAAACACTTCCTTTGCTAAGAGGCAGAATTCAAATTCTCTGACCATCAGGTGCCAAGTCAGTCAACATGATCCAGTAAATTCTCAGATTTGACTGGAACCATCCACAAACCAAACCATGCCATGGCACAGACTAAGACCATGTGGCCAGCTCAGGGGGGACCTCAGCCCAGGAAAAGCCCAAGAGTCCTATGTACTTGCTCCAGGTCCAGACAAATAAACTAAATCTAGATGTTTCATCACTGCTACAAATTCTGACAACACACCACAGCCATCACAAAAATTGCACAACAAACTTTAAAATGCTACAAAGCAAAGTGCTGGGGTTGGTAGATCAGCACTGAGCCCTCTGGTTCTCTCTCCCTTCCCCTGGCCCCAGACATACATACATGAAAAAAGTGTGATGGCCATGCCTGTAACCCCAGAAACTCAGGAGGTAAGGCGGGAAGATTGCAAGTTCAAGGCCAGCCTCAGCAATTTGGTGAGACCTTGTTTCAAAATAAAAAATAAAAGGACCAGAGCTGTGGCTCAGTGGTAGAGTGCCCTTGGGTTTAATAGGAAGGAAGGAAGGAAGGAAGGAAGGAAGGAAGGAAGGAAGGAAGGAAGGAAGGAAGGAAGGAAGGAAGGCAGCTAAATCATAAGAAACTGTTCATAAGAAACTGTAACAATGGCAACATCTATCAGTAAATCATGGCTGGCAGTATACATCAATCAAGAACTGAGCCAGGCATGGTGGTACACACCCATAATTCAAGGTCAGCCTGGGCAACTTAGCAGGGCACTGTCTCAAAATAAAAAGGGCTGGGGATGCAGCTCAGTGGCAGAGAATCCCCCTAAGTTCAATCCCTAGTACCACTCCAAAAAAAAAAAAAAAAATTTTTTTTAAAGGATGTGTGAATCAACTCCATGCCTTCCTAACAACAGACAATAAAAGTTTGATAGCAGAATGCCAGAAACAGCAGAGGCTCCTCAAAGAGGGTCTTGCACAGAACTCAATTTTCCTCATCATTGCCAACCCCAAGCCTTACAGGGTAAACTGAAGTTGAAGGAAGCAAAGCCTCCTTGAGGTCTTAGATGGGGCAAGGAGGAGATGACAGTTGGATACCCAACTTCTCTGTTGTCAGTTTCCCACAGCCCTATATACAGACATACCCTATCACTGAATCCTCACAATCCATTGAGTCCCCAGCATTACAGAAGGATACCAAGGCTTGGGCAGAGGAATTACCATGTGGACACAGAGCCCTGCCAGCTGGGAGGAATTCTGCTTGCCACAGCCAAACAGCCAGCATCTAAGGAGCAAAGGGAAGAAACTATACTGTGGGGTCAGATACCTGGACCAGAACAGCCAGTCAGAAATGCCAAAATGCTCACTCCAGAATAGTTGGTGAGGAGAACTGAAGTCTGGAAATACATTTGGGCCTTTCCTTGCAAGGTTTTAGTACTAAAACTGATGAGTTATAAGATGCAATGCAAATTTCACTTGAATATCAGCCTTAAAATAAGACATTCTGAAAAAAAAAATCTGAAAGTTATGAAGCCTTGGGTTGAGCCCTCCATGGAATTTACCTACATCTAAGAGTTACCCCCAGAGAAAGCCAAGGGCCCACAAAAAGTAAGACTCTGCCACATAAAATCCACATCCAAGGAGGCCTAGCACATCTTTCTTCCTTTTGCACACAACAAAATGACTGTACATGTCAGACTCCACTCCAGAGGATGAGGATAGAACACCTGCACACATGGACAAACATACACAGGGTTGTCATTTATATGCAAACATCAGTCCAATGCATGTGGGCAAACATCAACGCATATACAAGGCCTCAATGCATATGCATATTTACCTACACATGGAGCCAATACGCGTATACACACGTGAACATAACACAAGTACACACACGTGGACGCACATGTACACACACAAGCAAACTCTGCCCTCCATACTTCTTTTCATTTTTTGACAATTTAGTGCATCCCAAAGAAGCACTGTTGGGCCAGAGTTGTGGCTCAGTGGTAGAGCACATGCCTAGCATGTGTGAGGCACTGGGTTCGATTCTCAGCACAGCATATAAATAAATAAAATAAAGGTCCATCAACACCAACAACAAAAAATTTAAATAATAATAATAAAAAGAAGCACTGTTACGTGATCAGGTTCCCAAACACCCACAAAGTCCATCTCTCCCCAGTGTCTCTGAAGCATAGTCCTGCCTGGATAACTCAACAACAAGTAAGGCATCCCCTGCAAAGACCACAAGGGAAGACAAGGGGACCACACAGGGTACAAGAGGAGAGAAGGGGACAAGGCAACATGGGTAGAGGACATGTCTACACTGTCTGCTACCAGTGGTCACTCTTCACTCACTTCTGCAAATTGTCTTTACTGGCCAGCCTTGCAAAGAATTCCCCATCAACTCCTTCTCCAACAAAGCCCACTTCACTGCCCCAGGCTGCCCTGTCCTCCCCGCCCCCATCCCATCCTCTGCCTCCAGCTACATCACACATACCTAGGCTCTATCAGTCACACCAGCACCAACATCTAGCCTGAGACCCAGGTTCTCTGTCTCCCAGACCCTTAGTACTGCCAGGGCTCCCAGAGATCCAGGCCTCCTCATGAGTGTTCTTCAGCTCTGATCAGGCGTTCCCCTGATCCTTCACTGAGAAAACTACCACTAGGCATACACATTCTCAAAATGTTACAGAAAAGCTCACTTACCGAAAACTTTAGGGACATCAAGAAAATCATCTTTAATGTTGACAAGAGATTTTGTTACTAAGAGGGGGAGAGTTTAACAGTGGCTACTAATTATTGAATTCTTTATTTGGTGCCAGGCAAGGTGCCAGCTCTTCACATGCCTGATTTCATTTAATCCTCACAACCACAGAACTAAGTACTACTGTTACCACTCACACATCACACAAGGTACAGCCATTACTCAGTTTATAAGAGTATTGCCTTTATTACCCACACTCCGTATGAAGTACTGCCACTGATACCCACACTTTAGACAGGACACTACCAATGATATCCCCAATCGACAAATAGGAAAAACAAAGCTCAGAGAAGTCAAGGGAACTGTCCAGTGTCACACAGTTAAGAAGTCAAGTCTGGGAGCTAATGTGTACCTCAGTGATACACCCAAGCTCCCCTATTTACTCTCCTTCAGTATAGAGCAAGGGCTTTGCATACAAAGCCCTCTGCAAAGCCATTGGTTGCATCCTCAGCCACACACAAACACACACACACACACACACACAAAGTCAAATGGGTATCCAAATCCAGGTCAGCTATCTTCAAGCCCAAACTGAAATCTGAACAACTGCCACATCATGAACAATCTTGACTATAAGACCATCCTAGGGCTAATCATTCCCAAGGCTCTGTAAAGAATTCCTTGAGGGGCTGGGGATGTGGCTCAAGCGGTAGCGCGCTCGCCTGGCATGCATGCGGACTGGGTTCGATCCTCAGCACCACATACCAACAAAGATGTTGTGTCCGCCGAGAACTAAGAAAAAATAAATATTAAAATTCTCTGTCTCTCTGTCCCCCCCCTCTTTAAAAAAAAAAAAAAAAAAGAATTCCTTGAGCAAAGACGTAAGGATCAGCACAGACGCAAGACTCCTAAGTACATGCTTACTTACCCCTTCAAAGAACTTCATGAAATTCCCAGAAGTGAGCCCCATTATGCACACCCACACACACTGTGGACTCTACAGCAGATTCAATGACTGGTCCTCACCTTTTGAAAAATGACAGACACTGGACAATTCCCTTGACTTCTCTGAGCTTTGTTTTTCCTATCTGTCGAGTGGGGGTATCATTGGTAGTGCCCTGTCTGAAGTCTGGGATTCAGTGTGCCCCCAGTGTGTACAACCAACTATCTGCCCTCTGTTGATGTTATGGTTTGAATGTGAGGTATCTCCTAAAAGCTCACATGTGAGACAATGCAAAAGGTTCAGAGGAGAAATGATTGGGTTTTGAGAGTCTTAACCCAATCAGTGAATTAATCCCTGATGGAATTAAATGAGTGGAAACTGGAAGCAGATGGGGTGTGGCTGGAGGAACTGGTTAACTGGGGGTACGGCTATGGGATATATAATCTAGAGTGTGGGGTCTCTCTCACTCTCTGCTTCTTGATCACCATGACGTGAGCTGCTTCCCTCTGCCACACTCTCCCGCTGTGATGTTCAGTCTCACCTGAGCCCTGAGAAACACAGCCGGCCTTCTATGGACTAAGACTTCTGAAACCGTGAGCCCTCGAATAAACTTTCCTATCCTAAAATTGTTCTGGTCAGATCTTTTAGTCATAGCGGTGAAAAAGCTGACTAAAACAGTGGACAAAACACTTCTGAGTCCCTGCTGCCAATCTATAAGCCAAGAAAAGGGGCTTAAAGGATTTGACAAGCACTTCCCAGCCTGGGTCATTAACCAGGACCAATTTTTATCTTCATTTCCAAAGAGACTGTACACATACCAACCACAACTCAGGACATAACAGGAACAAACCAGGGCCCCTCTTCGCCCTACCACCAGGACAGCACTAAGCATCTATCCACAAGAGACAATGAGCAGGGTTGACAGACCACAGGGCAGAGGACAGGTCTTCTAGCCACTGACATAGAAGCAAGGGGATTTTGAAGATGACAAAGGACACGAGATCTGGGGGACAACCCAGACCCAACTAGGAGGGCCTCTCAAAGTAGATGATGACATTCCCACCTATACCATCTGATCCCTTACTTCCATCCCTAAGCTCCCCAATCAGGACCCCAACAAGGACTTGGTGATCATCAGCCAGATGCTAAATCTTTTTATACAAATGCCCAAATCTCCAAGACTCCTACCTTTCCTGTGGCCACAACCCCTCCCCACTCTCAATGGAATACCAACTCTGCCAGAAGAGCCAGCACGTGAAAACATTTGAGCAATGCATGAAACAACTAAGCTTCCTAAAACCAGCAAGCAGCAGCTGTTAGAATAATTCATGTGGCTATTTCAGAGATGTATCTTAATCACCCTGGGTCTTCTTGGAAAAATGTCTAAAACTTCAAGCTGGAAAATGCTCATAATCCAGAAAATGCAGGTTTGTAATCAGATCCCAGGGCTCTGGGATCATAATGAGACTTTCCTGGACTCCTAAAATGCTAGAAAGCTCTTTCTCAGGCTAGGTTAAGTTCTGGGACCTCAAACTTCCATCCTGTCATTGTTAACTTCACTGTTGCCCTTCCTCTTTCTCAGGGTACTCCAGTCACCCGCTTCATGGTACCCTGCCCCATCTCCAACCCTCCCCACCAGAACTATAAAACCTCCAAGGGCCAAGAATGGGCCATCTCAGTCATCACCTCCAGAGGCTCAAAAGACTGAGCAGGGAAGGAACTTCCAACAGTTGTCCAATGGACAGATGAATTGTCTTCAGGCCCTGGTATCCACTTAATCCTCACCCAATCTTCCTGCAGTGTCTCTGGCACCTGTCCCTGCCTTTTATTTCCTGTCAGGCAAATCCAAAGCTATATCAATTCATGTCCGCCTTTTGTAAATGGCCTTTTCTCTCCCCAACTGGCCTCCCTACCTAACGTGAGTCAACACTCCTGCTCAGAAACCCTTGTGGGTTCTCCCTGCTTTTTAGGATAAAGTATAAACAGACTCCTATTTTAGATCATTGACAATAATTAGAAAAACTTATGGTTTCCAACTTTATTTCCCAGTAAAATTTTTCAAAAATCCTGGGGTCCAGGAGGGTAAAGTGTCCTTGGACATCTCTACAATAAATGACCTGAGACCAACCACATCTCCTCACAATAGTGAATGGGAGAAGGGGTGGGGGATGGGGGTAGGGGTCCGGGTGGGAGAATTGGAGCAGATGTCCCATCTTTTTCATGGCATGGGGTGGCATCTAACAAAAACCCTGTTTGAGCCAGGCATGGTAGTGCACAACTACCAGTAGCTAGTAATCCCAGCTAATCAGGAGGCTGAGGCAGGAGGATGGCAAATTTAAGGCCAACTTGAGAAACTTAGTGAGCCATAAATAAAAGGTTGGAAGGGCAGCTCAGTGTAAAGCACTTGTCCAGGATGTGCAAGGCCCTCGATACAACACCAAATACCAATAATAATAATAATAATAATAATAATAATAATAATATCCAATTTGTATAGCACACACTGGAGTAAAACAATGTTAGTTATAGCCTGAAGAGCTGAGGACTGAGGCTGCCTGGCCACAAAGACATCTCTACATTTCTATCACCCATCCTAGCCCACCAGCTAAAAAGTTCTGCTTAAAGAATCCCACTGCTAATAACATATCTCCTACTTTGGTCATTTCATAGTGTGGTGATGCAACATTTGGGCTGCATTTCACTCTTTGGGGCACCTACTGGTATAGCATAGGCTCTTCCCCCCCCCTTCTTGAGCTGGTTTTATTAAGTTATTTTTATTCCTATGGGAAGGAAATCCTCACTTCATTTAAGCTTTATAGCATAGGCTCTTAAACATCAGTAAATCCACTTTTTGAAATAACTTAAACCATATGGGTATGTAAACACAGTGGTAGAAGGCTTGCATAGCACAAACAAGGCTCTGAATTATATCCACAGCACTGAAAAAAAAATTAAAAATAACCAACAATGAGCCAGGTGCAGTAGCATATGCCTCTATCCCAGAGACTCAGGAGGCTGAGGCAGGAGGATCCCACGTACAGGTCAGCCTCAGCAACTTAGCAAGACACTGTCTCAAAAAATAAAAAGGACTAGGAATGTAGCTCAGTGGAAAAGCACCCCTGGATTCAATCATCAATACCAAAAAAATAAAGTTAATAGTAAGTGGTTCACAGACTCAGGAGTTGAACAGATGGAAGTCACACTAATTTTTCTAAGCAATTTTTGTTTCCTTTTCCCTTTTGCAATAAACGAAAGCAACAGAGTGGATGAGCTCCCATTACCTTAAACTTCACAGAAGGTGGGTGTAAGTAAGTCTCTGAGCTGCTCACTCAATACTGAGCTCCTTCCCCAAATAGCCACCCATCCACTTTTGTTGCCCTTTGTGGCATGGTCACCTGGTCTTATTTCTAGAAAAAGGAACCCCTTCCATACTCTCCAAGGGTATGAGAGCAAGCCTGTGCTCAACAGTGCTAGCAGCACGAAAGGCCACCCTTCCAATTCTGAGCCAAGAAAGCTTGACTTCCCAATAGTCCTCTAAAACCTTCCACCACCCCACACCTTCTCTGAATAAAATCGATCCAATCCCCTTAACCAGTTGTCCTGTGATACTGTTAAAACCACACCAGCAGTCAGAAGAGACTCTTCCACATATAAAGGGTACGCAAGGGGCTAGGGCTCAGCAGTAGTACACTTGCCTGACAAGTGTGAGGCACTGGGTTCGATTCTCAGCACCACATATAAATATTTAACAACTTATAAAATAAACAAAAGAATAAATAAATAAATGGTATATGAAAAATAACTCCCCTTAATGTTTTTAGCAGCCAGTATCCTTAGCAAAATGTAAAGGCCTCATTCCTGCCCTGGACTTGCACAGCTGACCATGGAAGCCCAGTGTGGGATCTGATATGTGGTCCGCTCCCTGCCAACTTCAATGAAATGCTGTTGGATCTTAAAATGGTCACCCACATATCACCTGAAGGACGTCTACAAGTGCAATTACTTTTTAAGTAATAGAGAGAGAAAAGCAGTTTTATGCTTTTAAAATTTAAAACGATCACCTACTCTATTCCAGAACAGAAAACCCTGCTGGTCTTTTTGGTTCTGTTTTTTGTGGTGCTGGGGGCCTCTCACATGCTAAGCAAGTGCTCTATCACTAAGCTAGAGCCCAGCCCTACACTTTTATTTTTCAAAGACAGTCCTCAGTCAGTTCTTCCTCTCCACATCCTGTCCCATTCTCACCTTAGACACCCTTGATAACCTCAGGGCTCAAAAGAAGAGAAGGCCCCAAGGAAGGAAAGTGGCCAATGGACCTCCGTAAATTAAGTAAGGAAACTAAAACAAAACAAAATTAACAAAGTCATGAAGAAATCAATAAGAACATGGAGATCAGAAAGACTAGGAAAGCTCCAGAAACAGAGTTATGTTCTTGTTCCTTCAAGTCAATATTGGGCAGGCCACTCTTCCACTTGGGCTCCAAGTCACACTCAGTAACACGAAGGAGTTATGTGGCTCAGATTGAAGTTCATGTGCCAGGTGTTGAGTTCAGCAGAACAAGGCGCACAGAAGAAGCAAGTCCCAGGTGAATCCTAGATTTGTCTGCTGCCCAACTACCGTATATAGTTACATTTCTAATGCTATGGCTTGACAAATACAAATTGACAGTAAGGCTACAAAAACACTACAATCCATACTCAGTACATTAATAGCAAGACAACTTCAAAAGCAAACCTGGATCAGGCACTCTAGTGCATTCCTATAATCCCAGCAACTTATGAGGCTGAGGCAGGAGAGGAATTTTAAGCCAACCTCAACAATTCAGCATGGCCCTAAGCAACTTAGTGAGACCAAAAGTGAATAAGGGCTAGAAATGTAACTAAGGCGTCCCTGGGTTCAATCCCCAGTACAAAAAAAAACCCACCAGACCTGGATCCTTCTATGACTAACATCTAAGACTCTCAATCTTTTCCCCAGAATTTAGCATCAGGAAATAACACTGTACTGTTGTAAATGAGACAAAAAGACTCAACTGAACTTCACTACAGGGCTGGAGTTGTAGCTCAGAAAGAAAGGAAGGTAGGTAGGTATTGCATCCATCTACAACTAAAACTATTTAAAAAAAAAAAAAAAAAAGAATTTCACTACAGGTTTGAGGAAGAGAGGCAGGAGACAGAGATGACCAACATACAAACTACTGGGATGATTAGTTCACCAAAAAGGTTCTAGTGAATGTAATCAAATCCCAAAGTGGAAGTCTTATCATCCTCTGAAAAAAAATTACCATTGAAGGGGGTTGGCATTAACCCTTAACAAGCCCAGGGATATGGTATTAAACAGAAAATGAAGTACAGGTATTCCATCAAGTCCTGAAAACATCACAGGCCAAGTGATTCAATCAATGCTTTCAAAACAAGAATTCAGTCTGCTGCTCTTTTTTCTCAAATCATCAGGCTTCACCACTGAAAAATGTTATTTCCTCTACAGATACAAATGGAGAGTGGCTACACCAAAGTTTCCAGAACTTGCCGGCAGGGTGAGCCTGTACAAAACACATAAGAAAACTAAAAGTCTAGCCAGGCATGGTGGCGCACACCTGTAATCCCAGTGGCTGGGGAGGTTGAGGCAGGAGGATGGCAAGTTCAAAGCCAGCCTCTTCAACTAAGCATATTAGGGTCTGTCCCAAAATAAAAAATAAATAAGGGGGGGGGGCTGGGATAGTGGCTCAGTGGGAGCACTCGGCTAGCACATGTGAGGTCCTGGGTTTGATCCTCAGCACCACATAAAAATAAAGATATTGTGTCTAACTACAACTAAAAATAAATAGATAGACAGATAGACAGACAGATAAGGGTAGAGATGTGGCTTCATGGTTAAGTGTCCCTAGGTTCACCCTCTGGTACAAAAAAGAAAAAAGTAAGTCTGTTGTCGCTACTATAAAACTCTACAACTAGAAACTCAAGTGACAGAAAACACTGGCCTGAAATCTGCTCACCTCCAAGGTCATGGTGATCAACCACCTCTAAGGTTAAGAATGTGTTCAATATAATTTAACAGCCCCTGACTCAAAGGCTAATTGCACAAAACAGTTGTGACTGGAGGAAATGAGAGTAGATGCACAAGTTTAGGGTCACAAGGTTTTTTTCTTTCCTTCCAGACAATCTGATGATATTTTAGGTGAGAATCCCTTACAGTGAGCTCCAAAGACCCCCAAATTGCTAGCTTGCAGTGGGATGTTGTTATAAAGAAAATCTAGCCAGGCACATTTGTTCTGTGCCTATAATTTCAGTTACTCAAGAAGCTGAGACAGGATGATCACAAATTTGAAGCCAGGCTGGGCAACTTAGCAAGGCCCTGTCTCAAAATCAAAATTTAAAAAAAAAAAAAAAAAAAAGAGCTGGGAAATGCAGTTAACCGATAAGAGTGCACCTGGGTTTAATCCCCTGTACCAAAAAAAAAAGGAAATAAAGAAAACCTAGCTCTTCAATGTTTCACTGTGCATGCATGATAACTGAGATGGAAGACTAGGGGATAGCTGTGTAGTTGTCATTTGCGGGGAGAAGGAACTTTGGCTTCACGATGAATCGAGAAGCAAAGGTTGGGACACTCCAACAACTTGCAAACATTTTCCACTTGTCCTCATAGCTATCCTATGAAGGCAAAGATACTGTTCTATGAACTCATGCAAAAGCTGAGGCCTAGTGAGCCAGGTGAGCCAACTAAAGTTGAAGAGAGATATGAAAGCATTCAGTGGCAAAGTCAGATCTGTCGGACTCCCAAGCTGGCTAGGGAGCTGTTAAGTCTAAAAGGGAAGTCCAGAAGAAGGACGAGATGGGCCTTGACTTTCCCAGTTGTCACAAATGCACAACCAACAACCTACTTCAAACCCTGGCCAGAGTCTCTGCAGTGATAAAATCAGAGGGGCAGGGGCCCCTCTTGGCTCCTAAAGGCAGGATCCCATGACAGATCTTCCTGGCAAACAACTTCCCATTTAACAGACAGAAAGACTGTCCCTGAAAGTCAGGATGCTGGGTTTGGTAGGCACAGAGCCAGGAAAGAGGCTACCTCCTTTCCTTGGTGGGACACAACCAACCCAGCCATTTGATGTCACTAGGGGAACCCTGAGACTAGAGGAAAACATATACAGTTTGAAATCAGAAAAGGTGAAGCCAAGTCTCAACTGCAGAATAATGGTAAAATGACACTTGCAAGTGTTTCCTTGAAGGGGACTTTGCCATCTTCCATCTGGAATGTAGGTACAGGCTATGGCACAAAGTTGAGGTAAGGCTCCAAAGGACACACAGCAGACAGTTCTATGAATATGGAGATGCTTCACGCACAAGAAGTGCAGTAGTTGTTAATGCTTTTTGGGCTATGGCTCATCCATTCTGGCCATAATAACAGACACCATTAACTCCCACCTTTGAAACACATTAGGCACAGGGGTAGACCATTTGCATTTGCTACCTCACTCCCTACACAGCCTCCAAAAGTAGACAGTAAACACCATCCACCCTCAGAAATAGAAATCAAAGGGCAGAGGTGAGTTGCTAGAAAGTAGTCTGAGAAGTTCACACCCAGGCAGGGGGAGGCTAAACCAGAGTCAAGCAAGACTCCTGCAGGAACCTGCTGTTCACTAATAGGACCACAGCCTCACCTGGCAAACAATAGGCAGCACTGGACTGGAGGCTGCTCCCTGGCACAGGAGGAGCTGCCACACTATAATGTAGCAGTATTCTTGAAGTGTACTCAAAGGCACCACCTGATTTGGGCTGAGTTAAGTTTCAAATTCAAACAGAAAGGTCTGACCAGTAAGGCAAGCCCAGGCAATACCAGGTCCAGAGAGAACTGCAAGAAGGACAAAAGGATTCTCCAACAAATCCCTCAAACAAGTAGACTTTCTCTGTAATCCCACAAAGCCAGAACCTCTCCTCCCCTCCCCTCCCCTCCCCCAGCTCACAGCTCCACCTGTCTCTCTTTGAAGATAAGTAGCCTCAAGGTCTTACAACCTCAAACCTCTCGCCTGTAACTCCTACCTTAACCTACTGGTAGCCCCCACTTGGGCTCTTCCCATCTCTAGCCAGCACATCCTAACTATCCTGTCTCAGATGTGGTTCTCTATTCTTCACACATAGATATCATATCTTCAGCCCTTTTATATTAAAGAACCTAAGAGAACCAGGAATCAGAACAGGAAACAAGTCACCCATGAAACACAGGATACCTTTAGGAAGGTGAAGAGAGAGAACATGAGTATAGTACATGGAGAAACTACAAGTAGTCCTGGCTGTGCCAATCTGGGGACCTTGAGACTGAAGCCCTTTACCCAAACCCTGGAAGGTTTCTGAGAATTCCCAGTCAATTCCTGAGGCTACCTGCAGGTACTCTATTCGAATAAGTTCCTTTGTCTTCTAAAAGACTAACCTACATTTTCATCAGTCAAAAAGAGGTCACAAATACAGCCTGGAAAGCACAGGGTGGGGGATGGGCCAAAGACATTCTCTCTACTAAAAAGTGATCTCTGTTTGTGGGAATCTACAAGCAGGTAGGATCTGTCCTCAGTCAGGATTTTGGTTTTTGAGAACACCAGTCTCCCGACTTTCTAATTGTAATTAATTAATTAATTCAAGACCCCTTACTTTTTAATGCCAATCTTAACACATTGCCTTTCTAATTCAATTCAGAGAGGTAGTTTTGCAGTTAGCACATAAAATAAGTTTCATTACCTGAAAAGAATGGCAATCTGAGGCCAGACTCAGTTACCTTCTGAAACAATTCAGATAACTCATGAGCATCCATTCTAATGACCACACTTAATAGGCAACATAGTTCTGTAAGCCTCAAACTATGACACTGACAACTTGTTCTTCTGGTTCCGTAGCACTTCCCAACCCCAAGACAAGATGGGTAGGAGGAAATCTCCCATGATGCTCAATTACTCCAGAACAGCTTTCTCCTGAAGAATTCACCTACTAGCCTAGTACACAGTCTTCCCAGTTTTCTACAATGTGCATAAATTAACTCAATTATCAGGAGAGAGAAAGGTGTAGAAAAAATAGCCCTGCCTATTCCACTTGATGGCACAGGAACACCAGGAGTCCAAGCAGGTACTGACTTCTCCAGGCAAGCATAATGAGGTGCCCATGCTTTCAGATGTTAATGTATGCTGATTAACTGAATTCACTTAAAAACATTATTATTATTATTAATTTAACTGAATTCACTGGTAAGGACCACTACATTTTGCCTGTTGGGAATTGACATATCCATATCCAAGACTCTGTTAAGTTGATCTTAATTTTTTTCCCAAGAGAACAAGTAATTTAAAAAAAAAAATCAACGCTTCAAAATGGTTTTCACGGTTTCCCCACCTATATATCCTTTAGAGGCATCCTTCAATCCTCTGCAAAGACCCAAAGAAGTCCTGGATTTAAGCTTAACCCCACCTGCCCCTTCCTTGTCCTATTCCCCTTCCATGAGGTCCCACTACTCTCAGGGGAAATCCTAGACACTATCTCATCCTAGGGAGACCCAGCAGTCTGCCCACCTGGCCTCCAGCCTGCCCATCTATTCTCTTATGTCTCTCTCTGCTCCAACTCAACAATCTTCCTTCAGGTCAAGCACTCTCCTGCCAGAAACTCTTCTCTCTTTCTCTTTACCTACTTAACCTCCCCTCATCCTGTGACACTCCTATGAGAAAGTCACAGTGTCCTCCTCTCTTTGGCCCCTGTAAGTTTCCCCATGTTTATAAGATGAATTACTATTCCTCACCCACTAGTCTCACCGTGAACTCCACCAAGCAGGGATTCTTTGCACAGCGCCAGAGGCACAGTATGTATGCCAATATGCATTGAATAAATCCACAAATCACTTATTGGAATGCCAAAAATTCATAAAATAAGTGATGCAAAACAAGTCAGAGAAGCTACCAAAAAGTTAAGAATTTAAGTCTTTAAAATGTGTTTCGTTACTCAAAAATGTTTATTAAACACACATACACACACAAAAAAAAGAAATACCCCCCCAAAATTTTAAGTCAGGGAGAACTCCTGCTAATCCTAATCCACTTTTTGTACAAGTCCTTCCAAGATTTTTTTCCTTCCCGTGTAGCATTTCCCCCTCATTTTCAAAATATAAGATTGCAGGATCTGCCAAATGATACTGCATTATTAGAGATGACCTGACACTAGAAAAAATGATGTAATCTAAGTGGAAATAACAATGTACGCATATAAATAATACACAAATCTTCCCATTTTCTTATCTACTTCCAAGATGAAAAGCAATCCTTATAAATATCAGCTTCAGAACTTTAGGGGCTGAGGTTGTGGCTCAGCGATAGAGAGCTCACCTAGCAAAGGTGGGGTGCTGGGTTTGACCCTCAGCAGCACATAAAATGAAATAAAGGTATGTGTCCAACCATAACTAAAAAAAAAAAAAATTTTTAAAGAACTTTAGAGAACAAATAAGGAATAAAAGATGAAGCAGGGAGTTAGTAAGTGAAGGGAGAAGAGTCTAGAAAATTATTCTCAAAATTCCCACACTCTAAACTGCTTCCTCTAGAAAATAACCAACTTTCTCTAACTCCAAAACCTACGAAGTGAAATGCAAAGAAGTAACTCCATGGCTCCACTCCTTAAAGGCAGCAGAACAGACATTTCTGTTTTCCAAGGACAAAGCAGGACTACAATGGTGTCCCCACACCACCAGATCATCTCCCACTTCCATGCAGAGATGCACAGGAGCCTAGATAAGAAAACTGCCTCATCTAATTTCAGGAGCTCCTGGGAAATGGCATGCAGTGGGCTTGAACACAGCAACATTCATGGGCTCTAGAGCTCCAAGCCAAAGTTCAAACCCTGCTTTGCCCCCCTACTCACCAACCTTGGGCCTCTTAAGAGTCCCAATTTTCTCACCTATAAAGTGGAGATTATACCACCAAACACAGGATCATTATAGGCACCAAATATGTCTGTGGTAGACTTAGCAGACAGTAGGCACTCAAATCTGGGGGCCAATCAGAGAATGAGCCCTCCTCCAAAGCTTGCAGTCAGGTCCAACAAGCTACTGATACTAGCATGTATTAACAAACTGCTGCCAGCAAGCATTCTTCATGTAATCTAGCTTAAAAGAAAACTTGTAACTACTACCAAAGAAAAAGTACATCAATAGAACAGGATAAGTCCAAGGCTGAGACAACAGCACAGAGGACTTCGTCTGTCCCTTGGTTTCTCTGTGCTACTGTAACCAGGAGGTGTCACTGTGTGAATGGGCACACAGAACCAGAGATGTAAGGAGCGCTGTGTACTCCAAGAAAAATGAAAGAAGTAAATGGGTATGGAAAAGAAAAATTCAAAGCTCAGGTGACTCACCCGGACTTTGTTCCAAAGAATCCAAAGCTCTTAAGATAAGGATGAACTACAGACCTAAAGATTCTGGGTCAAGTTATTCAAAATTAAGCACTCTGCAAAATTCCCAAGGCAGGGCAGAAACATGCATTCAAGGGTTGTCATTCAGTTCCTAAGGGAGGGATCCCCATTCCTTTCTTAGTCTGTGTGTGCACAACCCAAGTGTCCGATTGTCGCTGCGGCCCTGCCTATAAGCCTTTCCTTGTTGAAGTGATCAATTCCGATTCTTGGCAATAATCCCTTTAAAAGGCCAGCTGCTGCTGTCTAGTCACTGATGCCAACCCATTCCAGGTGGGAAAGAAAGAAATCAATAGAGCCATCTCCTAGATGGTGAGGCAAATTTAAAGTGTAGGGCCTTGAAAAAAGATGAAGCCCAGGGAGGGGGAAGGGTCCCGCGGCTCCCGGGGGTCAAGCAGGAAGGGCGCGAGCAAGGGAAGGGCGGGGGGAGGGCCGGCCCTGCGGGCGTGGGCGCGCGGGGACTCTTATTCTGACACGGGATCCGTCGCCGCCGCCACCGCCGCGGGGTTCAGCGCCGCAGCCGGCCCGCCTGGGACCCCCGCCCCCTGCGCGGGACCCCCGCCCCGCGCGCCCACGTGCCACCCGCCCGCCGCCCCCCCCTCACTCGTCCCGACTGCTCCGAAGCGGCGCCTCGCGGCCCGGCCCCTCCCTGGCCCCGGAGGAAGCGCAGGAGGAAGCCGGGAGACGCTGCGACTTTCCGGGACCCCCACCCCGCCAGGCCCCCACGTGCCCGGGCGGCGTCGGAGCCGGGAACTTTCTGGGGCAACACAAGAAAGACGCTCCCGGAATACAAGGAGTAGAACTCGCTTGCTCTCACTTTTCCACGCTTACCTGGGGGTCCCCCACTGACCCCAAGACCCTAGGACCCTGACTGGTCCGCGCCGCCTACGCCGCTCCAGTCTCCAACGCGTACCCGCACCCCATCTCTGGCCCCCGCCCCCAGCCAAGTTTGGTCCGGAACTTACCGGGCCGCGGATCAGCCGGGCCCTAGGGCAAAGCGCGGGTTCGCGGGGCTTCGGGTCCGGGGTCGCCCGCGGGGCCGGGCGGCGGAGGAGCCGGGGGCGCCCGGCTGTGCGTGTTCGCTACGCCAGTGGGGCCGCCCGGGCCCGCGGCGCTCGCTCCGCCGGTCCGCCCGCCCGCCCGCGCCGCCGGCCAGATAATGCGCCCCTCGGCCGCACACATGGAGCCCGGCGCCGGCGTCACCGCCCGGGACATGCGCACCAGGTCAGCGCGCCCGGCCCGCGGCCCCCAAAACACCGGGGAGCTCTTAAAGGCGACGCCGCCCGCCAGCGCCCGGCTGGGCGGGGCCCGGCGGGCGATGGGAGGAGCCTGGATGGGCGGGGAGGGGCCGACGGGCGGGGCTCTACGGCGTAGAAGGCGGGCCTTGGCAGCTAGGAGGGCGGAGCGAGGCAGGCTGGTCCCGCCCCGGAAGCACCGCCCCTCCCCATCGCGCTCCCATGCGGCGCTTGGTAGACTATTTGATTTCCCACGCGGGCTCGGGCGGGTTCGGTACTGGTTGAGTCCCAGCGCCCTCCACAGGCGGAGGGGTTGTCGCCCCATGGAGTAGCCGGGAGGGCCGCGCCCAAGGCTGACTCACGGCGCGCTCACTTCTGACCTCGCTCCAGCTGAGCTGGGCAACCTCTAACAACTCTGCAACCTCTGAAACCGGGGTTAGAATACCGCTCTCGTGGGGTCGTCACACGGAAATTCCCCTCTGGGGAACTTCGACCACGGTTTCTTGCGGATGGGGGGTGTGGATCAGGTGAACGATAACTTTTTCAGCACGGTGAACGGAATTCTACTAAGAAAGAATCCACCCACCTGAAGACACTTGGGGATGACTGCTCTCTTCGAATTGCCTCCCAATCAGCTCCCCCGACCCCAATGCCTCTAAGAGAAGATGAACACCCTCCCTCCCCCAAAGAAGACAAATCTGCATCCTTCCCTCTCCAGCGACACAGGGGAAACACAGTCTAACCTGAAAAAGAATTGGGCTTTGGAGATGTTAAACTATATAAAGAGAAAATACAATTTCAGTAGGGAAGGTATAAAGTTCGTAGAAACCTAGTATCACAAGGCTCTTTCAAGGCAAAGAATCACCAGAACAGACTCTTTCCGTGTTCTTTTTCCAATTTAAACAATTTGTGAAAAATTAAAAAAAAAAAAGCAATTTGTGATGAGATGCCTAGACTCCTGAAGAGTAGTGATTTAATTTTTTTATAACACGCCATACATATATACAATTTTAAAGTTCCCCAAATATAATTTTACCACGTGCAACATATTCTAATATTTCGTATTGTAGTTCATGTGAACAAGAATGTAATTCCCACGATTGGGTGTCTACCCTTATCTAGAAAAACGTTTCACTTAGAACGTTTTTCTGCTATATGACCCCTCCTAAACAGGAAGTTCCCAAAAGCCCCCTTTTAATTGTATCCAGTTTCACACACCTGGCAACTTTTTTCATTGATCCCTCCCCAAAATCTTCCGAATACTTAATACAACATCTGGTACAGGGCTGGGGTTGTGGTTTAGTTATAGAATGCTCACCTAGCATGTATGAGGCACAGGGTACGATCCTCAGCCCCATATAAATGTAAAATAAAGATATTAAAAAATAAAATAAAAAAACATCTGGTACAACCTCCCCTGGACCAAAAGAGAAGCACTCCTCAACCTAAAAATGATACAAAATATAAACTGATTACTTCTAAAGGTTTCTCTGACCCAGTTGTTAGTGTTTTTTTTTTTTTCTTGTCAGCAACTTGCTTTGCTACAAAGAAATTCAAATGTTCAAATTTAAACACCAAACAAAAACATTCTTATTCTCAAACAGGTAACTTGGTATAGGAATTCAGATACTTCCCGGATGCCATGTGCAAGGATAGATAAGAGCAAATATTTAGAATTTTCACTCTAATACAGTGGTTGTATATTTTAAGAACTGCTTCATGCTGTGATGATTAATCAGATGATGTATATTAAAGCAATACAAGCAAAATATTACTTCATGGCTCCTTACATGAGTCTTGATTAATGCCAACTTAATTAACTAAAACGGAGTAGAGGGTGGTCAGGATAGAGACCTGAGACTTGAGATGAATGTAAGGATTCCAGAGCCTGAGCTGGCAAGCCCTCTGTGAGTCACCAAAGTGACAACTACCCTGTATTAAAGAGGGAGGTATCAGCTATAACATATTAATGACACATCCCTGTGGTCTGAGTTATGCACTGGTGACTAGTGGGCTGCTCCAAAGGTCAGTGGCAGCTTCTCCAGGTGAGGAAGTCAGGGAATGGGGGATAGTGGGCAAAGGTGAAATGGCTACAGGGTTTATTTATGTGATAAGAAAACCAGGTGTATAGATGGATAAAGTGACAAATGGCAGTGAATCCAGGCCTGTTTGTGGGTCCTTGATTAGGCTTAGCTGCTTGGACTAAAATCCTTGCTGCCTGGATGCCTAGTATAGATTAAATAGCAAATAGTTCAGCTAGTGATTATGAAATATGATGCAATCACCTGCACATTGTAAACCTGAAGAAACTAAGAGATGACTTGGGCTAGAATCCTGTTTTTCTCAGCTTTCCCCTGACCTTAAGAGTAAGTTGTCCAGGCTGCATTTGTGGCTCCGTAGTAAAGCACTTGCCTAGCATGCATGAGACACTGGGTTCCATCTTCAGAACCACATAATAAATAAATAGATAGATAGATAGATAGATAGATAGATAGATAGATAAAGGTCTATGAGGGGGGAGTAAGTTGTACAGCTGAGGTTGTAGCTCAGTGGTAGAGTCTTTGTCTAGAATGTCTGAGGTGAGTTCAATTCTCAGCACCTCATATAAATAAATAAATAAATAAATAAGTACTTTAAAAACACTTGTGGGCTGGGCTGTGACCCCAGCACTTGCCTAGCATACATGAGGACCTTACAAGTTGAATCACACATACTCACACACAAACACTTGTTATTTAAATTCTTCTTTCAAACTCATTTTAAGCTTTATATCTTTCATAGACCAAATCCTTGCTAACAGTAGTCAGGCCTCCTTACACCCTAACCACTGTAAAATTGTCTATCTTCCAAATATACTATTATATAAACTTCTAAACACCATCTCAGCCCTTTCCTACACAGTTGAGAAACTGAAGAAAAAAACTGGAGCCTAATTCCATGTTTATGTCTCCTTTTATAGCAGAAATTGGCCAAAGCCTGGATGCAGTGTCAAATGGCCTGAAAAGGAGTAGCATCACCTTAGTGAATGAATGTTTAAGGTATTATACTTTTTTATAAGAAAATTTCTTCGAGCTGGGCAGTGGTGCACACCTGTAATCCCAGCACTCAGGAGGCTGAAGCAAGTTTAAAGATAGCCTCAGAAACTTAGTGAGATCCTAAGCAACTTAAGTGAGTCCCTCTCTCAATTTTTTAAAGAAAAGGGCTGGGGATGTTGCTCACTGGTTAAGCATTCCTGGATTCAACCTCTAATTAAAAAACAAAATGAAAGGAAAAGAAAGACAGAAAGAAATAAGGAATTAAATAAAGGAAGGAGAAAGGAAAATTTCTTTGAAAAATTTTTATACCTTTATTTATTTATTTTTATGTGGTGCTGAGGATGGAACCCAGGGCCTTGCATGTGCTAGGCAAGTGCTCCACCGCTGAGCCACAACCCCAGCCCCTTCTTTTGTTTTTAATTTTGTTGTTGTTGTTGTTGTTGATGGACACAATACCTTTATTTTATTTCTTCATTTTTATGTGGTGTTGAGGATTAAACCCAGTGCCTCACATGTACGAGGCAAGCACTCTACCACTAAGCCACAACCCCAGCCCTTCTTTGAAATTTCTGGTGAACAGAATACAAGATGCCTTAATATGATAAACACTAGATGACAAAAACTCATCCCAAGACTTTTATGGGCTGAGGCACCTGAAGGCACACTCTCCAAAAGCTGACAAGATGGTGAACAAAAGAACAGAATGACTGTAAATGTACATATGTGCATACACATACACACACACACTCATATACACCCAAAAGTTGGGGGTAAGCTCAGTGGCAGAGCACTTGCCTAATATACACAAAGCCCTGAGTTTGATCCCTGGTAACACTAACATACACATACACAATTATTTATTTATTATTATCCTTGTGAAAAAACACTGACTGCTCTCCCTACTTTACTTTTTTTACTATTCTAAAGTTTAAACTGTTTTTGCTGACTTCCCTACCAATGCTGAGGATTGAACCCAGAAGTGCTCTACCACAGAGTTAGGACCCAGTCTTTTTTTTTTTTTTTTTTAATTTCTTTTTAAGGAGAGAGAGAGAGAGAGAGAGAGAGAGAGAGAGATTTTTTTAATATTTATTTTTTAGATTTCGGCGGACACAACATCTTTGTTTGTATGTGGTGCTGAGGATCGAACCCAGGCCGCACGCATGCCAGGCGAGCAGGCTACCGCTTGAGCCACATCCCCAGCCCGGACCCAGTCATTTTTATGTTTTATTTTGAGTCAGGGGCTCACTATGTTACCCAGGCTGGCCTGAAACTTGTGATCCCCCTGCCTCAGTCTCCCAAGAAGTTGGGATTGTAGGTCTGTGCCACCACACCTGGCTGTTTTCACTGAATTTAAGGATGAAATAACCACAATAACTAAGGGAGGAATGTTTTACTTATTTCACTGCAAATCCATTCTCACTCAGTGAGAATACAAGGCAACTGACTGGGAAAGGAAAAGGAAAGATTAATTTCCACCTGAATTTGATTTACTTAGTACTTTGATAGTTTTGATACTTCTTCAAGGACCAGAAAATAGTTAAAGGTACTCTTACAGTGATGTTGTATGAAAAACACAACACTTCCAATGTGTTACCATTGCGACAAATGTCATTTTTCTTTTTTTTTTTTTTTTTAGAGAGAGAGAGAGAGAGAGAGAGAAAGAATTTTTAATATTTATTTTTTAGTTATTGGTGGACACATCTTTGTATGTGGTGCTGAGGATCGAACCCAGGCCGCACGCATGCCAAGCGAGCGCGCTACCGCTTGAGCCACATCCCCAGCCCGAAATGTCATTTTTCAATCGCAACATTCCCACACTAAATGAAGAGTTAATGGGAGACAGACAGCTTAACAGTACTGTTGTCCCCTGTGGGGCTGAGAATGTCATATATACCCTGGGTTCAATTCCTCAGCATGTGGGGGGGGGGGGACCTCCCTGAAGCTCCCTGACACACAGCTTTGTAAACTTAGTCCACTTCGTCAACATGCATTTGTTTTGTTGTGAATGGTGTCTGTAACCACAATTCCTTACACTTAAGAGTTTAGGCAATGTTGAATTCAGGCTCCATCTGAAGTTAGGCAGTTCCTTCCACAGTGAGTCTTTGGGTGGCCCTGATGATGTCCCTCCTGCTCCTACAGGGTTCTGAGCACAAACACTTCTAAAGGGTTAAGCACAAATTGTTCAGAAGTCTTTTTTTTTTTTTGTATGTATTTTTTTGATGATGGGCTTTATTCATTTATTTATATGTGGTACTGAGAATCGAACCCAGTGCCTCACACATGCTGGGCAAGCAAGCAGCTTTACCACTGAGCCACAACCCGAGCCAGCTCAGAACTCTTGTGAGCCAGAAGTGCATCTCCCACTGTCTTCATCTGCTTGTCTCACTAGTTGGCAAGGAATATCTCTTTTGTGTCTACATATGTTCCCACCTAATCTAGATCAATGCTAAGTCTTTGAAAAGTTAGTAAGTAAACTATGTGTCCTATGAATAAAGAAATTAAAAGAAGAAAAAGCAGAAAGTACTATTAAAATTTTAAAAAGGCTGCCAGTCTTGAGTATAGATATCAGCCTATTCAAACCTGCTCTGCAAAGAAAGAGTGTTAGTCACATCATCCCTGGGTCTGCCAGTAAACATCCTTAGTTTAGACAAAAAGGAAAACGGCATCCAGTTCACACCCCAGTTGTTAAACTGGCAAACTATCCAACTTACTGTTTTCTAAAGAGGAAAAACATTCCTCCAAGTATTTTTCTAATAGGATAGGTAGCCCCCTCCCCCATAGAGGTGGAGGGTCTTTCTAGTTTTATTTTCTCCTTCACAGAGTGATAACAAAGAACCACACCCTCTTGAAGGCCTAATCAGGCCTATATTTCACTACCTCTTGGTTCAGGAAAATTTTTCATTTCAAATTTAGGTCAAAAGTCAAACTTCCATAGGGATACTTTGAGAAGTTAAAAATAAATCCTAAAGCTTGAAAACATCATGAAAGTTTAAAAATTATTCTTGATGTGTTAAGATTTTAGACCAGGGCTGGGGATGTGGCTCAAGCGGTAGCGCGCTAGCCTGGCATGCGTGCGGCCCGGGTTCGATCCTCAGCACCACATACAAACAAAGATGTTGTGTCCGCCGAAAACTAAAAAAAATAAATAAATATTAAAAAAATATATATATATATTTTAGACCAGCTGAAGGTCAACCCAGTGGCACACATCTGAAAATCCAGAGACTGGGGAGGCTGAGGCAGAAGGTTTGCAAGTTTGAAGCCAGCCTCAACAACTTGGTGAAGCAGCCCTAAGCAATTTTTTAAAAAAGGAGGGGCTGTAGTGGCTCAGTGATTAAGCACACCAGAGTTTAATCCCCAGTATAGGGGGATATTTTTTTTTTTTAAATTTTGAGACAGGGTCTCATAATTTACTTAGGGCCTGCCTCGATAAATTGCTGGGGCTGGCCTCGAATTTGCAATCCTCCTGCCTCGGCCTCCTGAGTCACTGGGATTACAGCCACTGTAATGAAAAATGTGCCCAGCTAAAAAATACTTTATTTAGAGACAGGGTCTCACTGAATCACTTAATGCCTCGCCATTGCTGAGGCTGGCTTTGAATTTGTGATCCTCCTGTCTCAGCCTCCCAAGCCACTGGGATTATAGGCTACCACATCTGGCCTGTTTATTTTTTATTTTGAGACAAGGTCTCTCTAAATTGCTGAGGCTGGCCACAAACTTGCAATCCCCTGCCTCAGATTTCCTAATTGCTGAGATTATAGGTGTGCACCATGGTGCCCAGCTTGGATTCAATTATGGCACATTTTTAAAAATATTTTTTGGATGCTGATAAACCTTTATTTTATTCACTCACTTATAGGCAGTGCTGAGAATCAAACCCAATGGCTCACACATGCTAGGCAAGTGCTCTACCCAGCCCCATTATGGCACATTTTATAAGACTTTCTACCTTTGAGTAACTTCAGCTTTTCTTGCTGAAGTGCTCTGTTCTAACTCTGATTTTAAGATGAGGATACCTCATAAAATTGAGAGAACTTACCTGGCTGTTTTTATTTGCAGATCCTTGCCACCCACACAATTCCTTGCACCAGAATGCCTAGCCACCTAACAAGTAGTTTCTCCCTATCCCTCCTCCTTCCTCCATTCAACTGTAGCATTGTGCTGCACTCATTGGTTCTTGCACCTGTCTTTTCTTGGTAGCCTATGAGCTCCTATCTCCAGCCAAATGCCTAACCCCTAACAAGTTAAATTAGTATTTCCATATCTTTAGAAGGTAGGCTTTTGCTAGTAGATATGCAGCCACATGGAGTTTAGCTATTCAGTTTTTTCCTCATTTACCCCGTCATGCTTCAGAAGGCATTGCAAGTCCATATAGCAAGTATCCTAAGGTGATACTGCTGAAATGAACCGAGGGATCTCACTGGGAAAAATAAGTCAACCCAGGAACCTCCACAACAACAGCTCTCAGACATGTCCAGCCTGAGTCCCAACATGGATGAGCTTGCTCTCAAGCAGTATTAACTGCTGTAGATACCTGTCCAAACCTGAATGCCAACCTCAAGAGGGACAGTCAGCCTTGATATAATTCTGTAACAATACTTTTACCAGACACCTACAATAATCTGGCCACTTGTACACCATGCCCATACCACAGATCAAGAACCTAAGGATCAAAAAGATTAGGCCACTTGTACTTAGGCCATTTTCCTGAGGTCACAGACCAGGAAGTTATGGAATCCTGACTCAAACCCAAAGTTTTCTGGCTCTAAAGTTTCTACTGCACATAGTGACTTCCACAGTACCTTTGCACACAAACAGACATAAATAACTACAAACCATTCGTCAAGAGTACACTCTTGGGGCTGGGGTTGTGGCTCAGTGGTAAAGCGTTTGCCTAGCATGCATGAGGCACTGGGTTCGATTCTCAACAACATATACAAATATTAAAAAGTAGGGCTGGGGATGTGGCTCAAGCGGTAGCGCGCTCGCCTGGCATGCGTGCGGCCCGGGTTCGATTCTCAGCACCACATACAAAGATGTTGTGTCCGCCAATAACTAAAAAAAAATAAATATTAAAAAAAAAAAGGTCCATCAACACTAAAAAAAATCTTTAATAAATAAATAAGTAAATAAATAAATACTTACGAGTAGAATTCCTCAGGTATTTACATTTAAAAAAAAAAAAAAAGAGTACACTCTTGCTGAAACATCTATCTGCTCTCTGTTTCTCTAAGTTCTATATACACCTCCAGGACAGCCCTGGGAGAAGATAAGCTCCTGAGAGCAACATTATGAAAATGTGACAGGAAACTATCCCGTTGGCCATCTTGCCAAATAGGCTTCTGTACTGTGTGTATATTAGCCGAGCCCCAAGAACTGCCAAGTGAAAATCCACAGGTGGCTTCCAGCTCTAAAGGTAAGCCACTTACAAGAAAAAAAAAGGAGTACTTGAACATATTTTCTATGTTCAAACTGGGGCCCAAGTACTAAGCCAAGAGAAAGAAAGAACAGGAAGTGAAGACGGAGCAAGCATCTACTTCCCAAGGGCAGCAGGAGCCCAGAGGTGGGAGCCTGGTCACATGCACAGTTGCATTATTTGTCCACATCCACTTCCGGCCTAAGCCTGTCTCTCCAACTCCAGAGTCATTACTTGAGAGTGGAGGCAGGCAGAACAGACTACCAGAACTCTCATTATAACACTCTCCTCCCTTTCCCCTCTGTGCCTTAAATGAGAATCTAGGGCTGGGGATGTGGCTCAAGCGGTAGCGCGCTCGCCTGGCATGCGTGCGACCCGGGTTCGATCCTCAGCACCACATACAAACAACGATGTTGTGTCCGCCGAGAACTAAAAAATAAATATTAAAAAATTCTCTCTCTCTCTCCCCCCTCTCTCACTCTCTGTTTAAAAAAAAAAAAAAAAAAATCAGTGTCATTTGAAGACTCTGTTCTACAACCAAACAAGGAAAGAAATGAATTGGAGAGATTAAATGAAATTTAAAAAAAAAAAAAAAAAAAAAAAAA
Source organism: Spermophilus citellus (assembly GCF_964194105.1). Taxonomy (NCBI): domain Eukaryota; kingdom Metazoa; phylum Chordata; class Mammalia; order Rodentia; family Sciuridae; genus Spermophilus; species Spermophilus citellus. The sequence goes on along the minus strand of NC_138184.1, from coordinate 17,338,022 downwards.
TGAGAATCTAGCCCTACTCTCTGACTCCACCCCTCACAGATCCATCTACCTAAGAAAATCACCTGTTAAATAATTGGCCTATGTGGATTAATATCAAATCTTAAGAAAGGGCTGAAGGTATAATTCAGTGGCAGAGCACTTGCCTAACATGTTGAGGCCCTGAGTTCAATTCCAAGTCTGGTGGGTGGGGGTGGGACAACACATCAAATCTAAGATTTCTAACCTCGCCCTAATATGGGAAAGTCAAAATAGCACCTTCTCAGCCAGGCACTGCACAGTGGTGGATGCCTATGATCACAGTTACTCAGGAAGCACAGTTACTGAGGAAGGAGGATGGATCAAAAATTCAAGGCCAGTCTCTGCAACTTAGGAAGAGCCTGTCCCAAGGACTGGGCGTGTAGCTCAATGGTAGATCACCCCTAGGTTCAATCCCCCAAATTGCAAAATAATATATAAATACATGGCATCTTCCCAGTCCCAGTGGAAGAGGGAACATTAGGACAAAATAAACCCCATGCACAAAGAATCTACCAATACATGACAAAGCAATCATCTATTGGAAATCTCACTTTTCCTATGTGATCAACAACAGCCAAGCACCTCCTTCTCTGAATTTTTTTTCTTTTTTTATGATTTCAAGCAGCCAGGCATGATGGCTCTTGCCTATAATCCCAGCAGCTCAGGAGGCTGAAGCAGGAAGATGGTAAATTTAAGGTCAGCCTCAGCAATTTAGCAAGGCCTCAAGCAACTTAGTGAGACTCAAAAAGGGCTGGGGATATAACTCAGCAAACTGGGTTTAATCCCCAGTGCCCAAAAAAAAAAAAAAAAAAAAAAAGATTTTAAGCCAGCCAAATGTGGTGGCCCAGCTACTGAGGAGGCTGAGGTAAGAGGATGACTTGAGCCCAGGAGTTCAAGACCAGCCTGGACAACACTATGAGACCCAGACCCTGTCTCAAAACAAAAAATATTTCAGCCAGGTGCAGTGGCACATACCTGTAATCCCGGTGACTCAGAGACTGAGGCAGAATGATCACAAGTTTGAGGACAACCTCAGCAACTTAGTGAGACCCCGTCTCAAAATGAAAAATAAAGGGCTGGGGATGTGGCTCAAGCGGTAGCGCGCTCGCCTGGCATGCATGCGGCCCGGGTTCGATTCTCAGCACCACATACAAACAAAGATGTTGTGTCCGCTGATAAGTAAAAAATAAATATTAAAATTCTCTATCTCTCTCTCTCTCTCTCTCCCTCTCTCACTCTCTCTTTAAAAAAAGAAAAAGAAAAAGAAAAATGGGCTGAGGATGTGGCTCAGTGATTAAGTACCTCTAGGTTCAGTCCCTGATACACACATACACACACAATTTCAAGCAAAGCAAAAAGGGGTTTTAGAGCTATTCATGCATTGCCATGAAGAAATGCCACAGGACTCCAAAAACACACACCACTACCAACGTCAAGAAAAGCAAAGCTGGGGCTGGGGATGTGGCTCAAGCGGTAGTGTGCTCGCCTGGCATGTGTGCAGTCCGGGTTCGATCCTCAGCACCACATACAAACAATGATGTTGTGTCCGCCGAAAACTAAAAATAAATAAATAAATAAATATTAAAATTCTCTCTCTCTCTAAAAAAAAAGAAAAGAAAAGAAAAGCTGGGGGCTGGGGATGTGGCTCAAGCGGTAGCGCGCTCGCCTGGCGTGCTTGCGGCCCGGGTTCGGTCCTCAGCACCACATACAAACAAACAAAGATGTTGTGTCTGCCAAATACTAAAAAATAAATATTAAAATTCTCTCTCTCTCTCCCACTCTCTCCCTCTCTCACACTCTTTCTTTAAAAAAAAAAAAAAAAAAAAAAAAGAAAAGCTGAAAATATTCCCCATGGTGACCATCCCAGACTCTCAATTCTCCAAGTTTACAGCCACAGTCATCATGGATCAACTACTGCCAACAGCCAACAATCAACTGGGAAAAATGCCATAATTTCTGCCTCCTTTTAGAGGGAGGAAATAAGTTTAGAGAGGAAATTAAAAGAGGTAAGGAGGTTTTGCTTCTAAAGCTCCAAGAAACTCCACCCCAGGCTCTCAATGACACCAGCTGCAGTATTTAGGGAGATTCCCAAAGAGACCCCACAATATTAGTTCATTCGTTTATTTTCTTGTCTTCAACTGGGATGCAAGGTCCCGGAGGGCCCACTGCAACAATTCTGCTCACTACTAGACCCCAGCACCTGCACATGCATCTCAGACATACATTTGTTGCTGAATTTTTACTGACATAGGAAGTCACATCAACCAGAAGATTTAACACTTTCAAATGTTTAATCCAATTTAAGTTACATTTTTAAAAACTCATTTTCAAGGCCCTGGGTTTGACCCTAACAGGAAGAAAGAAAAAGGGGCTGGGCTGGGGATGTAACTCAGTGGTAGAGCATCTACCTAACACGTATAAGGCCCTGGGTTCAATCCTCAGCACTAAATAAATAAGTTAATTACAAATTTATTTATTTATTTAATAAAAAATGAATATTTATTATTTATTATAAAATAAATAAATAAATATATTTATTTATATTTATAAGGGACATATGAGCACTCAAATAAGAGTTTTACTTATGACAGCTTTTCTGTCATAAGTAAAGTTCTTATTTGAGTGCTCATATGTCCCTTATAAGCCAGTTTAGAAGAAAAAACTCTATTCAAACAACCATACCATTATAAACAAAGGCGTCAGAGATGATAAAGCAAAACTTAATACTAGAAATTAAAAATAACACCATCCATTCATTTGGGTGAAACCATTCCATACAGTAGTTTTATCCCATTTCCAAAAGAGGTCAGCTTATTTCTTATCATCAAGATCCCATAGGGATTGAATGCCCCCAGTGCTGTCTCCAACAGGAAGGAAACCCTGACTTCCTAGCTATTTCAGTTATATAAATCAACAGTTTATAAACCAGAGTTAGAAGCTGACCAGTGTTTGGACCCACATGCCTTTTAAAGCTGCCCACCAATGGATAACCATAATACATTACATCAAATAAATGTACCTAGATCAATATTATTTCTAACTATCCAAGGTCATTTATTGCTGTAAGGATCCTTCAATTAAAAAGAAAAAAAAAAATTTAACTTCCTGTTAGATAGAGACACAGTGGTGGCGCCACCATCCACCAGAGTGAAGTCTGTGGTACACAAGAGACAGCATTATTTCAAAGAGGAGAGAGATCACTTTAAAGTTGTTACCTTATTTTTTAAATAATAAACTTTGCTTCTTTCTCATATAGTGGAATATGTATCCTTAAAAGAATTGAAGTTAAAGCCCTGGGGTTTGATCCCCAGTTCAAAAAGGGAAAAAAAAATAATTCACACATATTTAAGTTTAGTAAATTTTCCTTTGCTTCAATAACAAAGTCATTTTGTATGTTGGGAGGGGGTTAATAATTCCAGGAACAAAACCATTTTTTTTTTCAAACTTGGGAACAGCCCACTAGGGGCCTAGTTCAGATTTTCACCCATTATTTCCCCCTAGGTTTTATCCATCAGGGGCAGAGTCAGAGTTCCATCTGTCCCCATACTAAGAAGTGAAGAAAGCTAGGCCCAATTCACCTGTCATGATTCTAGGGCTTTCACTAATTGCTAAGCAAAAGCCCTCTTAAAAATAGATAGATAGATAGATAGATAGATAGATAGATAGATAGATAGATAGATAGAGTGTCCTGATCACCTTGTTCCCAATCCACTGCAATTCCCCTCCAACCCCAGTATTGCCTTCACCCCCCAAACCCAAAAGAGCTGTTATTATCACTACAGCTCTAATAGACCCTAGTTCTAGGAGTGAGGGAATTAATTCTGATCTTCTTGAGGGCACTAAGCCATACACTGGCCCTCTCCAAGTACTATTATTGTGTGGCGTCAAATGCCTTTGTACACCGCTTTCCCAGTCTTTTATTCCCAAATCTGATCTATTACCATGAAAGAACAGTTCATCTTTCAAAGTTCTAAAGTGTAAGAACAGATCACTCGGGCTGAGGATGTGGCTCAAGCGGTAGCGCACTAGCCTGGCATGCGTGCGGCCTGGGTTCGATCCTCAGCACCACATACCAACAAAGATGTTGTGTCCGCCGAGAACTAAAAAATAAATATTAAAAAAAAAATTCTCTCTCTCTCTCTCTCTCTCTCTCTCTCTCACTCTCTCTCCTCTCTCATTCTCTCTTTAAAAAAAAAAAAAAAAAAGAACAGATCACTCACCAGGTAACTCCTGCATATCTCTCAATCAAGCAGTCTCAAAATATGGATAAGATTCTTTAAGTTTATGTTCACCTGTTTTTTTCTTCCCACAATTCTTCAGTTCTTATAATCTTCTATTTTGCCTATGGTCTAATTAGAGTAATACATCTCCCTACTTGCCCTTAACTCTCAAATTACACCCATTTGACAGAGGGAGATGCCAAAGACAAGGCAAATACAAATAGCCCACATAGCAAATTTATCTCACATCTGGTGAAATGAACACAGAAAAACTTTTACAAAGAGACTCATGGGGCAATGGGTTTTCCAACAGATTAATCAAGCTTTTTTCTCTTCAGGGACATTTAGCTTTGGCAGAATGTCAATCACTTCCTGGTATGGGAGTCCAGACCAGGACCCTAATATCATGTGCAACATAACCAATGCTTATTGCATGTCAATCATATATGGTGAGCTGTGCTAGGTGCTTCCAGTTCATTATTTCAGATTCACTCATTCATCTAAGAAGCATCTCACAGCAATAGGTGCCCTCACACAACTCATAGCATGTTTTCCCTCAAATATTTACAAACGTGTCAATTTTGTGCCATAATTTGTACAAAGCCACACAACCAGGAAGGGCACAACCAGAACCTAATCTTTCCCTTCACAATAGGGAGAGAGAAGTGGGTGCTACAAACAGAAACAGGAGAACCCTAAAGTTGGGGACTCCAAGGATAAATGAGGGAAGACTTTCTCCCTCAGATAATGAGGAGGGAAGTCTCAAGAAAGAAGGACTACCTTGCTATAGTTTGGATATGGTTTGAGCATCCCCCCAAGGCTTGACATATGTTAAAATTTAAGCACCATTGTGAGGTACTAAGAGGATGGGAATATAATCCAACTATTATGTTTAGAAGTAGGACCTTTGAAAAGTGATTAGAGTTAGAGTGGAGTCCCCATGATTAACTCCTGGGGACTTTAGAGAGAGAGAGAGAGAGAGAGAGAGAGAGAGAGAGAGAGAGAAGCCACAAACACATATGCATGGAATGATCCCAGTTTCTTGACACATCTTGGGACTCTACCAGAAGAAAACTATCACAAGATATGAGCCTTTGCACCTCCAAAATGAGCCAAAATAAACCTCTTTTCTTTACAATGTAGCCTACCTCAGGTATTTCATTACAGTAACAAAAAAGAAAAAACAGACTAAGGCAGTCCTTCTGACTTCAAAGACACCAGGTTCCCTTTTTATCACTCTATCCCACAGTCCTGTTTGTTTTGTTTTTGTTTTCAGTTGTCAATGGACCTTTGTTTTATTTATTTATATGTGCTGCTGAGAATCAAACCCAGTGCCTCAAACATGCTAGACAAGCACTCTACCACTGAGCCACAAACCCAGCCCCTCCTATGGTTTTCATTTCACATCTCTGCACTCATCTCAGGACAGTCTAAGCCCCAAGGTCCCCACCATCTTTCCTCTTCACCTCAGGGCAGTGCCTACAGCTGACCAGGAAGAGGCAGTAGAAGAGTAAAAGGTCTGTAGCAGCATCCTGCCTGGACTTGACTATCCCAGGAGCAAAGGGCCCAGGAAACTCTCCAACTGCCTCTCCACAGAAGAAAATAGCTCGAGTTGAAACTTGTGTCCACATGGTCCACCGACAGATTTAGAACTCAAATTATAGCCTCGGTAGAAGTCTTCACAAAGGACTCAAATTAAGTAAGACCCAGATGGAAAAGAACAGGAGAGAGACCGCCTTAAGTTAAACTGTAAAGTGAACTGCAGTTCTAGCAAAGTCAGAAGGAAGAACCTGTTGACATGCTAAACCAAACTGGAGTTCAGCCTATATTTCAGAACTCCACTTCAGTCAAGCTCTCCCCATGTTTTTAGTTTGAGACTTGTATGTGGACACGAAGTAGTTACAAGTTACTCAGGTTTCAAACTGAGTTCATTCCTGTCCTTTGGACAATCTCTCAATGCCAGCATTCATCTACTTGGGCTCCTGAGAACTCTGCATTTGGCAAAGCAGATAAAATTAGCTACTGGAGTGAACCTGGAATCCAGGGTGGGCCATTAAAAAAATACATAGACATTTGCAATAGCCACGTAAAAACTTCCTTTGGGCCAGGCTGAAGTTACCTAAAACTTATGGCAATGTAGTCAAATTCTGTCCCCTGCCTCTCTTTCACTCTTTCTGGATCTAATGTGACCCATTTCCTGCCTCTTGCCCTGCCTTTCAAACCAGGGGCACAACAGATCTTTTATTGATCAAGGGGTAAATCAGAAGGCTCAGGGAGAGAAAATGCAGCAGAAAGACCCAAAGGAGAATTTTCTTCTCCTTTTTTTTGTAGGGGGCAGGAGGGCGGGGGAAGGTGAGTTACACTATGCAAAGGGAGTACTGAGGGACAGGACAGGAAGTAGGTCGGTTCCACAGCTTGACAATGTGATAATGGAGAGACAATGTCTCCACTCTGTCCCTTTGGCCTCCAGACTGGCCTTACACTGGCCTGTGGTAGCCCCAGGGCTGGAAAATGAAGTAACCAAGGTGGTCATCTAGCAACAATCCCCAACTCCCAAGTCTTGCAGGTCTTAAGGAGGACAAGAGAAAACAAAGGGGTGTTTTTTGTTTTTTGCCTCTAAGTCTTCCAACTTCCCCTCCAGTCACAAAATCCTCCAGGCCAATGAAAGGTGAAATAAAAGTCCAGAGAAAACCCCCTGCCTAGAAGAAAGAATGAAAAGGAGGTGGAGGAACATTTCTGGTCTCTCCCTCCACAACAAAGAAATGGTGCCACAAATAGAAACAGGGGAACCTTGAAGTTGGGGACTCCAAGGATAAATGAAGGGAGAGTTTCTCCTTAGAGAATCAGGAAATAAGGCTCAAGAAAGGGGGGATACCTTTAGGCAAGTGAGAATGGAACCCTTCAAATGCAAGGGAACCTCTCAGAGAAATGAAATGATCCACAGTGTCTCCCCGCAAGATAAAGTATCTTGGAGGGGCTGGGGTTGTGGCTCAGTGGTAGAGCACCCACCTAGAGCATATGAGGCACTGGGTTCCATCCTCAGTACCACATAAAAATAAAATAAAGATACTGTGTCCACCTACAACTAAAAAGTGAATTTAAAAAAAAAAATAGAGTATCTTGGAAAAGTGGAGGCATATTTCAGAGATGGGCAGGACCCATAGGAGTGGGACATCTCATAGGAGGGGAAGAATCTTTAGAATCCCTCAGAAAATTGCAGCATGCACAGATTAGTAGACAGCTCAAAAGAAAGAGAAATACTTTGAAAGTTGGGGATATACCTCAGAGAAATAAGGATCCAGTCAGAAGTATGGACATCTCATAGTACCCCACACACACCAGGAAGTGAAGGAACTCATCAAAAAACATAAGGGTTTCATCAAATTGGTGATAACTCCTTTCTGGGGAACACCTCCAGAAAGGACTCTACAGAAAGCAGGAACAGTCCAGATTAACTGAGGAAACTTGGGAGGAGAAAGTTGCTCAAAAAGTGGGGCCAGAAAAGCAGGGAAAGTATCTCAGAAAGGTAGGGGGCGAAGGGGACTCATCAAAAAAGTGGAACAATAGCTCAGAGAAGCGGGGCCCTCCTCAGAGAATGTGGGGGTTCCCTATAGAGGCAAGGTGATGTCCTTAGAGAGGTGGGCATCCCCAAAGAAGGAGGGTCCCCTCAGAGAGACGGAACGTCTCCTTAGAGAAGGAGGCCCCCATCATGGAAGCAGGAGATACCTAGGGACCCCTTTACTTTCTGAGGCCCCTCAGACAATGTCTTCCCATAATAGCAAGGGTCTCCTTAAAAAAGTGGGGAGAGGGTCTCAGAGAGGCCAGAGACCCTCAGAAAAGGGGGTGGAGGCCCTTCAGAGAACCAAGCAGTCCCTCAAAAAGGTGGAGTGTCCCTCAGATGGGGCTCCCCTCAGAGGCATGGAGAAGGGGGTCCTCAAACAGACCGGGGTCCTGAGGGAAGGTGGACCCTCAGAAAAGTGGACGGGACTTTAGAAAAGATGCTGTTTCCCTCAGAGGCATGGGTCCTAAAGAAAGGTAGAGGTCCCCTAGAGACGCAGGAGTCCCCAGGAGAATGGGACACACCTCAGAAAGGCGAGGGACTCTCAGAGAACCGGGTCCACTCGGCGAACGTGGTGCCGGGGAGAAGCGGAAGCCCCAGAGGAATCCCGGGCACCAGAAGCCACGGACCCCCACCAGCGGCGCCAGCCCCGCACTCACCGAAGTTGCTCGACGTCCCTGTCGAGGGCGGCTGAAACCCGGGACGGCCACGGGCAGCGCGGTCGGGTCGGGTCCAGTCACGTCCCACGGCTGCGGCTCCCTCAGGTGGCGCCTACGGCGGCGACGGCAACGACAGAACGACCGACGACCGACCGACCGACTGCGCGGGCGGCGCGGGGCGCGTTTGGGCAGCGGGGTGCGCGTGCGCGCGCCGGGGCGCTGACCCCGGGCGGGAGGAGCTGCTGCGCCGCGCTCGGAGCCGCCGCTCGGTCTCGCCGCTCGGTCTCACACTGAAATTGCCCGCTTCACAGCCCGGCTTCCCCGGTTGCTAGGCAGATTTCGCCTCTCACACTTCCGGGTTGAGGCGCGTCTAGCCGAGTGGCGGCGCCGCAGGCCAATGAGGTCTGGCCGGAGCTCCTAGGATCCGCACCCCACGGAGGGTGTGGCCAGTCTCACGACGGACAGCACGCTGCGACCAATGAGCGCGTGGGCCGGCTGGCCCTCGGGATCGCGCCGGTAGCTGGGGCGGGCCCTAGTGGGTGGGACATAATGACTGACAGAAAAACTGCCAATGGGAGAGTGGAGCGGGCTACCGGGCCACTCAGGGTCCTTCGAAGGCAGGACTTCAACTTCGGGGCGGGAATGCCATGAGGGGTGGGGCCTGGGGGACGCGTCAATTCGTGGCCGGCTCGCTTGGACCCCGGAGGGTGGTTTGCCTGGGCCGCCCGGCGGCCGGCAACTGGCTGGGCAGGGGGTTCCCCGCAGTGCTCAGCAGGGGCGCCCCACCCACAATGCACCGGAGGCGGCCAGGGCCGGGCGGGCTTGGGGCTGTTGCGCCGGGCAGCGGGCGGGGCCGCGGGAGGCGCCTCTGAGGAGTCTCTGGGCGAGTCGTGGCTGGGCCTTGTCCCTGCGGGGCTTTGCCCCTGCGCTCTTTTCTCTCTGGAGTTGCGGCTTCGACCTTGTTCTGAGGAGAATGTTGGAGATTCTTGCCTTTGGCCTCGTTCTGAGGAGAATCGCGGGATTCTTTTCCCTGGCCCCCGTTCCGAGGAGAATCATCAGAAATCTCTCCCCTGGCCCTTTTCTAAAAGAGTTTTGGGGATTCCTGCTCTGCTCGCTTTTCTGTAGAGAGTTTCCAGGCTAAGGATGACTTTGTAGATTTAGGACTCCCGACTCTCGTTTCTGAAACCTGGGGCTCAGGATTCCCGCCCTCTTAATTAAAGGAATTTGAGGCCCACTGCCTTTCCCGACGACGTCTGGGGAGCCACCTCTGCCTCTTTGAGCACTGTTGGAGGCCACTGCTCTGTCCCACCGCTGAAGAAAAGTGGGTGATGCTGCGGGCCCACTCCAGCCATCATCTCTGAAGATAAAGTGTTCGCACCCACCGCCCAGAGGAAACATTTTAAGCTTCAAGCACCTTGCCTTTCCCCAGAGAAGGACTGTAGGAAATTGGTGCCCCCTCCAGTCTTTATTAAAGAAATGCCAGGGAGTTGTACTCGTTGCACTTTTTTTGAGTGTTGTGGGAAGGGAGCTCTTTTTCCTGAGAACTGCCACCGTCTGATTCCTCTCCCCTAGAATATTATGGGGAGTTATTCCTCTTTTTTGGAAAAGCTGCCCAAATAGCCCTTCCCCCAGTTTTGTTTTGTTTTATTTGAGAGGGTTGGTTTTTTAAGGGGGATGGTACCCAAGACCTCAGGCATGCTAGGCAAGCACTCTTCCCCTGGTCTCAAAATTGCCCAGGCTAGCCTTGAACTTGTGATCCTCCTGTCTGAGCTTTCCCAGTAATTGGGATTACAGGCCTGAGTCACTAGTCAGGCTTTTTTTTTTTTTTTTTTCTTTCTTCTTTTTTCTCCTTGTGCAGTCCTCCAACTCTTTCCCAAGAGATAAATATGTGGCCCTTCCTGAATCTGACCCATGTTGGTCCCTTCAGTTTCCTTCTGCTGGGAAGGGCCCTTGCAAGCATTCCTGCCTCCCACCCACCTCCATGTAAAATTAATCTGTCCCCCCAAACTGCAAATAGCATTTGTGCTGTAGCATATACTGTGGTCTATGAAGGATCAGAAGCCTTCACCCATCTTCCTCCAGTTTTACAATTCTTACCTTACTTCCCCCCAAAGGGCTCATCTTTGCCCTATTTTTTAAAATATTTTTTAGTTGTCAATGGACCTTTATTATTTTCTTTATTTATATGCAGTGCTGAGAATTGAACCCAGTGTCTCACACATGCTATGCAAGCACTCTACCACTGAGCCACAGAGTCCCTCACCTTTGCCCTCTTTAGGCAACCAAATGATTCAAATGTGCATTGAATCAAAGTAATGAAGGAAGCAGCACTGAGACAGACCCCAACACTGTGAGGATGCAGTATGGTGAATTTTTATCACCCCTACTTTGTTCATAGAAGTGTGCAAGGTGCAGAGATACTTGAATTATATGATGGGTCTTGTGAGCTAAGATGAATCCAATAAAGGGAAATGGGCCTGTTACAGAAGACAGAATGTTATACTAAAGATATACAAAGAAAATGCTGTAGGAATGTAGAGGAGGAAGTGATTAAATGAGATAATGGATGTGAAATCGCTTTGTAAACGAAGAAGCAGTGTGACCATGTTGAAAGGATGATTGTTATTGTTACAAGTGGGCTGACATTCCTGGAAGAAAAGTAAAGAATACATTCAGAGAGTCACAATGATGGGTGGTTGGCAGGGAGTCCTGTGGGGACTGACACCCTGAGTGAGCTCAGTCCCAACTGCCAAGGCTGACAGAGTCCTGGCTAGGGAAAGAAGCCATTGTAAACATGAAGACAACATGTTCCCAGAGCACCTTGTTGGCACCTCTACTTGTGGCACTTACCACATTCTGCAAGTATCTGAAGCAGGCAGAGTGGACGATAAACACTTGGACTTTGGTGGCTGGCAGAGCTGGGGTCGAACCCATGCCTGCCACTCCCTGAAAGGCCAGTTATTTTCCTCATCATAGAAGAGAACACTAGTCTCAAAAGGTTGCTGAGGATTGTGAGCTGAAAGTGATTTGCACTGTGCATGCTACACAGTAGGGCTCAGAAACTTTTCATTTTATTCCAGGCACTAATAGGAAGCCTTCCTAGTATAGGAAACCAGCCTTGTTCATTTAAGTAATCCCTTAGTGCTTTGCACTTCACTTCTTTATAGTTGTTGAACCAAACTGGGATCAAAGAGCAGCCTGTTGTCCAGCCCCATCATTTTATACATGAGAAACCTAGAGACACACAGGACAGTCGTGACTGATTCATATCTTACTACTATTTTATGGATGAATCCTAAGCTTGCATTGTCTAAATCTCAAACTTAGCCCATGTACAGAAAAGGTGTGGGGAAGGCTGGTCCTGTGTCCTTTAATCTTTATGCAGAGTAAAGCCATATTAAGAATCTAAAATTCAGGGGCTGGGGTTGTGGCTCAGTGGTAGAGTGCTGGCCTAGCACGAGCAAGGCTCTCCTTGTACAGTCCTCCACTCTTTCCCAACAGACAAATATGTGGCCCTTCCTGAATCTGACCCCTGTTGGTGGTCCCTTCAGTTTCCTGAAGGGAAATTTATTTATTTTTTTTTAATTTTTTTTTTAGAGAGAGATTGAGTGAGAGAGAGAGAGAGAGAGAATTTTAATATTTATTTTTTAGTTCTCGGCGGACACAACATCTTTGTTTGTATGTGGTGCTGAGGATCAAACCTGGGCCGCACGCATGCCAGGCGATCGCGCTACCGCTTGAGCCACATCCCCAGCCTGGGAAATTTATTTTTTATAAAATAAATAAAAAGGGGCTGGGGATGTGGCTCAAGCGGTAGCGCGCTCGCCTGGCGTGCGTGCGGCTCGGGTTCGATCCTCAGCACCACATACAAACAAAGATGTTGTGTCCGCCGAGAACTAAAAAATAAATATTAAAATTCTCTCTCTCTCTCTCTCTCTCTCTCTCTCTCACACACACACACACACACACACACTCTCTCTCTCTCTCTCTTTAAAATAAAATAAAATAAATAAAAATAAATAAATAAAATAAAGTTATTGTGTCCAACTACTATATATATATATATATATATATATATACACACACACACACACACACACACACACACACATATACATATATATATATAAATTCAGTTAAACATGGTGCTGCATGCCTGTAATCCCAGCTACTACTCAGGAGGGGAAGCATAACGATCCCAAGTTCAAGGACAACTTAGCCTGGGAGACCCTGTCTCAAAATAAAATTTTACAAGGGCTGAGGCTGTAGCTAAGTGATGTTTGTCCAACATACACCAAGCCTTAGGTTCAATCTCCCCTCCAAAAAGAAAAAAGAACGAGGGCTGAGGTGGTGGCTCAGCAATAGAGCGCTTGCCTAGCATGTGCATACCACATAAAAATAATAAAATAAAGGTATTGTGTTCAACTACAACTAAAAAATAAATATTTAAAAAAAAGAAGAAGAACGACAAGAACCTAAAATGCCCTGAGCCTTGAGATGGGAATGTAGCTCAATGGTACAACACTTGCCTAGCATGCTCATGATCCTGGGTTTCATTCCTGGCACTGCCCAAAATAAGAAACAAAAAAATAAAGAAAAAAATTAAAGTTCCCTGAGCTTCTTCCTTCTCTCAGAACAACTTTAGAAAGTGTTTCTTTGAATGGAGATTCTGGGTACAGTTTTAATATTTAATAGAGTCCCCAGACTCCAGAACAAAGGGCAAGTGGGGACCCTGGTAGGGTCAAGTCCATCCACAATAACTTCGTCAGTGGGAGCTTGCAAATACAGTGAGGTTATTTCAGGGATACACCCCATGCAGTTTGCTGACTGACCCCTGGAAATGTCAGGACCTGTTATTAAATCTCACCTTTTTATCTTAAGAATGCACAGAGTTTCTTTGGTTTTCTGGAAAAAGACATTCCCCAAAGTAGAGACAGTAGTTAGATGTAGGGATATCCATGTAGCCTGAAATTGTAAGCACAAGCAATCTTGGCTAGTGTGTTACTTAGTGGTAAAGTGCATGCTTAACACCTGTGAGGCCCTAAGTTCAATTTCCAGCTCAAACACACACACAAAAACCCATTTGGCTGGAAAATCATCAACCCAAAGCTAAAGGAATTTTGTCAGAGAGAATGAAATGCCACAGAAAAATGGATAACAGGGCTGGGGTTGTAGCTTAGTGGTGGAGCGCTTGCCTAGCATGCGTGAGGCACTGGGTTCGAGTCTCAACATATAAATAAAAATAAAGTTCTATCAACAACTAAAACAAAAAATATTAAAAAAAAAAAATGGATGACATAGCCACTGCTTCTGACCTAAGGGGTGGGGGGTAAGGGGGCGGGGGCGGGGGGAGAAGCACAAGACTATACCAAGGACATGCTTTCCTTTCCATGGTGGTAGCAGCGATTGCATCTTTGCACCAAGGCGTGTCCCTTCCTGGGTCTGGGAAATCATGTGGGCAAACTGGCTAAGTGACATTCACATCCAAATAGGGAAATGGGAACTGAGCCAGGCCACTCCATAGGCAGTAAGGGAGGTGGCGCCTCAGTGGCTAAAAAAAAAAAAAAAAAAAATGAAGGCCGGGTGGGTGCCAGCTTGCAAGACTTCTTATTGATCTCCTTCAAGACATCCTTGGACCAAGGAAGTAGTACCCATTGGCAATGAAGAATGACAACTGCTTAAGACCAATGGGAAGGGTACTAAGAAAGAATTTAAAGTTCTCCAGTGTCCCTCATCAACAGGAACAGTCCACAGACACAGCAAAGTGCCTCTCTATCATGCTTCCTAAGATTCTTGGACAGCATAATCCATTTGAATTTGCCAAACATTTTGAGGTTCACATATGTAAGTTCCTAATGTATGAAAAATCTTTATTTTTTGGTAGGTCTGTTGGAACTAGGATAGAATAGTGAGAAGTCACCTTCTATTCTCCCCAGAGAAACAGACACAACCAAACCAATGTACTGACCAAAGTAATCCTGCTGCTTCCCCAGGGAAAGTCAGGTGGCACCTACATTACCCAGGGGTGGAGAACTGAGTATAATTTTATTGATGTTGGTTGGCTAGAAAATCTGGAATTGAGTCCAGATGGAGTTCAGGAGATCTTTCAGTCAAGATTTTTGGATCTGTAGGTTGAAAACCTAGAAGCAAATCTTACCTGGTTCTGATTGACATAATTAAGTGCGATTAGTGATAAACTTTAATCACTAATTAAAAGCATTATCTAGGGCTGGAGATGTGGCTCAGCGGTAGCGCGCTCGCCTGGCACGCGTGTGGCCCGGGTTCGATCCTCAGCACCACATACAAACAAAGATGTTGTGTCCGCCGATAACTAAAAAATAAAATATTAAAATTTAAAAAATAAAAAAAAAAATAAAAGCATTATCTATCAAGTGCAGTGGCTCATGCCTATAATCCCAGCAGCTAGAGAGGCTGAGGCAGGAGGATCACAAATTTAAAGCAAGCCTCAGCAATTTACCAAGGCCCTAAGCAACTGAGACCCTGTCTCAAAATTTAAGTTAAAAAAACAACAGGCTGGGGTGGGGATATAGCTCAGTTGGTAGAGTGCTTGCCTCACATGTAAAAGGCCCTAGGTTCAATCCCCAGCACCACTACAAAAAAAAAAAAAAAAAAAAAAAAAAAAAGGGCTGGGGATGTGGCTCAGGGGTTAAGCGCCCTTGTATTTAATCCCTGGTACCTGGGGGCAGGGGTGGGAGGAATTCATCTTTCCCCTTTATGTGCAGAAAGGAGGAAGTAAACCAGTGCCACTAGTGTTAGAGCCAGGCTCAGTAGTGCAGGCCTGTAATCCTAGTGGCTGGGGAGATTGAGGCAAGAGGATTGCAGGTTGGAAGCCAGCCTCAGCAACTTTGTGAGACTCTGTCTCAAAATAAAAATTGAAAAGCCTGGGGATGTAGCTCAGTGGTAAATCACCCCTAGGATCAATCCCCAGTGCCAAAGGAAAAAAATTAAAAATTAGAAAACAAACAAACAAACAAAAAGTATTAAAAGATTTCATTAAAGCTGTATCATACCCCCCCCCACCCCCGGTGTTGGGAATCTAACTAGGGCCCTGTGCTTTCTAAACCCATGTTCTACCACTGAGTTATACTCCAACCCATCCCTATGCAAGCTCCCTTGGCCATCTGATCTGTTTACATTTTCATTTCTTTCTTTTTTTTTTGTTTTTGTGGTCCTGGATATTAAACCCAGGGCCTTATACATACTAAGCAGCACACACTCTATATTTCTCCGTTTTCTTTTTTTTTTTTATATTTATTTTTTTAGTTTTCAGCAGACACAACATCTTTGTTTGTATGTGGTGCTGAGGATCGAACTCTGGCCGCACGCATGCCAGGCGAGCGCGCTATCGCTTGAGCCACATCCCCAGCCCCTGTTTTCTTTTTTTCTAAGTACACACATTAAAATCCCAAGGAGGGCTAGGGTTGTGGATCAGTGATAGAGTGCTTGCCTGATGTGTGTGAAGCCCTGGGTTTGATTCTCAGCATTGCATATAAATAAATAATATAAAGGTCCATCAACAACTAAAATTAAAAAAAAAAAAAAGAAAGAAAGAAAAAAAGAAAAAGTCCCAAGGAACCCA
The DNA here is from genome assembly GCF_964194105.1 of Spermophilus citellus. NCBI lineage: Eukaryota > Metazoa > Chordata > Mammalia > Rodentia > Sciuridae > Spermophilus > Spermophilus citellus. Next base: position 17,321,966 of record NC_138184.1, on the reverse strand, counting down.
CCTTTAGTAGGTCATGGTTCATATTTTGTGTTTTGAAAATAGCTCCCCATGTTCCTTTGGCTAGGCCAGCTTCTGCCTCCCTTTCTCTGTTTACTTCTGTCAGCTGTTGCATGAGGTAGAGGGATGTAGTCCCATTCTAAAGAGGAGACCCTTGAGGCTCATGGCTTTTGATTTTGGGCCAGGGTCCCAGAATAAAACCAGAACCTGGTTCTGAAATCCAGAGATCTTTGCACTTGCTTACATCTTCCCCATAGTCTTGGCTGTGTCAAATTAGATCGGGATGTAGCTCAATTGTAGAGCACTTGCCTGGCATCAGTGAGGCCCTGGATTCAATCCCTAGTACAAGGAAACGAAAGAAAGAAAGAAAGAGAGAAAGAGAGAAAGAGAGAAAGAGAGAAAGAGAGAAAGAGAGAAAGAGAGAAAGAAAGAAAGAAAGAAAGAAAGAAAGAAAGAAAGAAAGAAAGAAAGAAAGAAAGAAAGAAAGAAAGATCTCCAGGTCTGATTGAGCTTTTCCACTTCCTGTGGGGGGCTGAGAATATGTTGGTGACTAATATTTTTTGTTTATAATATTCTTTTTTTGTGTGCTTTATATTAATGCAGCCCATGAAGTGGTTAGGCTTAGTTCTTCCTTCCTTCTTCCTTTCTTGTTTAAGTACTAGGGATTGAACCCAGGGGCATTTCACCACTAAGCTACCTTGTTATTTTATTTTTATAATTTTTTGAATGGCCTCAGCAGGGAAGCCCAAGGCACTCTCCATTGCACCACAGAGACAATTCATTATTTATTTATTTGTTTTTATTCATTTTTGATACCAGGGATTGAACTCAGGGGCACTCAACCACTGAGCCACATCCCAGCTCTATTTTGTATTTTCTTTCTTTTTTTCTTTTTTTTTTTTTTAAAGAGAGAGTGAGAGAGGAGAGAGAGTGAGAGAGAATTTTTAATATTTATTTATTTATTTTTTTTTAGTTCTCGGCGGACACAACATCTTTGTTGGTATGTGGTGCTGAGGATCGAACCCGGGCGGCACGCATGCCAGGCAAGCGCGCTACCGCTTGAGCCACATCCCCAGCCCCTATTTTGTATTTTCTTTAGAGACAGGGTCTCACTGAGTTGCTTAGCATCTCACTTTTGCTGAGGCTGGCTTTGAACTTGCAATCCTCCTGTCTTGGACTCCTGAGCTGCTAGGATTACAGGCATGTGCCCGACTAATTTTTTTTTTTTTTAGACAAGATCTTGCTAAATTGCCCAGGCTGTCCTTCAACAACTTACTCTGGAGTAAGTTGCCCATCCTCCTGTCTTAGCCTTTGGAGTCTCTGGGGTTAAAGGTGTGTGTCACCATGCCCACCAGAATTACATTCTTCAATAAACACATAGTAAATATACATAAACACTTAATATATACACTGTAAATCACATTTAAACAATAAGTGCTTAGAATCTTTACATTTTCTGAATACCTGCTTATTTCTCTCCTCTAGGACCCCCATTCATAGAGGAAGTCCTATGACAGAGAATGTCAGAACCAAGAGGAAGTTAAGAAATCAGAAATTTGGGGCAGGCACGGTGGTCCATGCCTGTAATCCCAGCGGCTGGGGGGAGTGGGCAGGGCTGAGACAGGAGAATCACAAGTTCAAAGCCAGTCTCAGCAATGACGAGGTTCTAAGCAACTCAGTGAGGCCCTGGCTCTCATTAAAATATAAAATAGGTCTGCGGATGAGGCTCAGTGGTTGAGTACCCCTGAGTTCAATCCCCAGTACCAAAAAGAAAAGAAGGAAGGAAGGAAGGGAGGGAGGGGGGAGGGAGGAAGGGAGGGGGAAGGAAGGAAGGAAGGAAGGAAGGAAGGAAGGAAGGAAGGAAGGAAGGAAGGAAGGAAGGAAGGAAATAAATCAGAAATTTGGGCTAGGTTTGTGACTTAGTGGTAGAACATATGTTTAACATGAGAGAGACCCTGGTTTCCATCCCAGCAGTGCAAAAAGAAAACAACAACAACAACAACAAAAACTGAAATCCAGTGGCAGGGGCACAGCTGCTCACCTGATCCTGGGATGAGGTTGGGAGTAGTCTGAGGAATGAGGGTCCCTTAGGGCTGGGAGTGTCTCAGAAGTAGGGCACTTGCCTAGTGTGTATAAAGCCCTGGGGTCCATACTAGCACTACAGAAGAAAAAAAAAGAAATGAATCAGTCACTCTGTCTTCTACACCTCACAGAACAGAGCCCAGAGAAGGTGTGGCTTGAGCAAGCTAACACAGGAAAGCCAAGTTGATCTCTTAGACAACACGCCTTCCTGAATCTCAAAGGCTACTGAGATTTGTAGCCCTTTTGAGGTTGCTAAAAAATGTCAACAGGCAGTGAAGGGATCCAGGATTTGTGCACCTGTCTCTCTTTTTTTTTTTTTTGCTTTTTTTTTTGGTTGTTAATTTTTTTTTAGGGCTGGAGATATGGCTCAATTGGTAGCGCGCTGGCCTGGCATGCGTGCGGCCTGGGTTCGATCCTCAGCACCACATACAAACAAAGATGTTGTGTCCTCCAAAAAAAAAATGAAAAATAAATATCAAAAAGTGCTCGTTCTCTCTCTCTCTCTCTCTCTCTCTCTCACCTCTTTCTTTAAAATTTTTTTTTATTGGTTATTCAAAACATTACAAAGATTGCAGAATCACATCGGTTAAAAAAAATTTTTTTTAATATTTATTTTTTAGTTTTCGGCAGACACAACATCTTTGTTTGTATGTGGTGCTGAGGATCAAACCCGGGCCGCACGCATGCCAGGTGAGCGCACTACCGCCACATCCCCAGCCCCTGTGTACCTGTCTCTTGAGTAGAATTTGGAAGTCCCCGTGGAGCTCTGGATATTCATAGGCCGTGTCCTGTGAGTCACATGTGTGTCTCAGTGAGGGACATTTCCTTGTCAGTGCCAGAATTCCCAACTTCCATGTTGAGACTTCCAGGCCAGGCTCTGAGAAGCAGCCATCAGGACTCTCTGCCTTTGGCTTTGGACCAGACAGGTCCAGGCTGTCCTTCCTGCTGCATGGCCTCTGACACAACCTCTGCTAACCAGGGCTCTGGTCTTCTTTATGAGAATTTTCTCAGAGATTGTTCCTAAAAACACAGACAAGAAAACTGGGAGAGACTTTCCTTCAAACTTACAAAAACCCATCCAGTCAGCATGGATTACCCGAGCCCTACACCCTCCTAGAGGGGCTGGTTAGCACTGGGCAGGTTGTAGGGTAGCCAGCCAGGTGGTCTGGAAGAAAAGAGAGTAATTGATGGTTTTTATTTTGTTTTGTTTTGAATTTTAATATTTATTTATTTATTAGTTTTCAACGGACACAATATCTTTGTTTGTATGTGGTGCTGAGAATTGAACCCGGGCTGCACACATGCCAGGCGAGCTCGCTACCACTTGAGCCACATCCCCAGCCCTGGTTTTGGTTTTGGTGCAGTGCCAGGAATCAAACCCAGGGCCTGCTACCACTGAGACACACCCCCAACCCTTATTTTCTTCTTTTGGATGAGTAACTTTTCAAGAGTTCACTCATTCATTGGTGTATTAGTGGGATAAGTTATTCCACAAATATTTAACAAGCTCTAACTAGGCCAGGCACTGTGGGATAGAACAGAGGGCAAAAGGACAAAGGAAAAGATGTCTTTCTCTTACCCAGACCCTCAGGTCTCTAGTCCTCATACGCCCAGGCAGCCACCAACACTTCACATCTCTTCATGTCCCTTTTAGGGAGGTTCTATTTTATCATAAGCTCAAGGCCAACCTAGACAACTTACCAAGACCCTGTCTCAAAATAAAATTTAAAAAAATTAAAAATGGGCTGCGTGGGGCTGGGGATACAGCTCAGTTGGTAGAGTGCTTGCCTTGCATGCACAAGGCCCTGGGTTCAATCCCCAGCACCACCAAAAAAAAAAAAAAAAAAAAAAAAAAAAAGTGCTGCACACTGTGATGCACTTCTGTCATCCCAGCAACTCAGGAGGCTGAGGCAGGAGGATCTCAAGTTCAAGGTCAAACACAGTAATTTAATAAGACCCTGTCTCAAAATGAAATGGGGATGTAGCTCAGTAGTAAAGTGCCCCTGGGTTCAATCCTCACTACCAAACAAACCAAACAATGAGACAGAAAAGATGGGGGAGGTAGGGAGAGGGGAAGGGAAGATAAAATAATGAGTATGTGCTATTATTTGGATGTGACTAAAATGTCCCCCAAGGGTTCATGTATTGAAACTTAGCCCCCACTGTAAGATATGAAGAGAATGGAAACTTAATCAGACTATGATTGTTTGGAGATGAGAACTTTGAGATGTGATAAGAATAACATAAGTCCATCAGGGGTGAACTCTCATGATTGAAGATTGTTAGGTGTGAGGCCCTGGGTTTAATTTCCAGCACCATTTAAAAAAGAAAATAAAGGCATAGAACTAGGACATACACATACTCACATACTCTTGTCTTTCTACATGTGATGCCCTGGGCCACCTCAGGACTTTGCCAGCAGGGCCATCAATAGCCAGGCAAGGTGGGAGGCTGGGGCAGAAGGATTGCAAATTCAAGGCCATTCTGGGCAATTTAGCAAAACTCTATAGAAAAGTAACAATTTAAGTATGGGCTAGGGGTGTAACTCAGTGGTAGAGTTTTTGCCTAACATATATGTGAGCCCCTGGGTTTGATTTGAAAGAAAGTTGGGGGTTGGGAGAGGGATGGGGGGAAAGAAAAGAGAGAAAGCCATCAACAAATATAAGACTTCAACCTTGGATCTCCAGGAGGTAGGCCGCAATAAATTTATTTTTCTTATAAAGTTCCCCAACTTCAGGTATTTTGTTATAGTAATGCAAAAACAGACTAATATAGTCTAGGACACAATGACTAGGGAGGTGTCTGACTGGGGCAGGGGGCTGGAGCTCAGGAACAGGTATATTTGAGGAAAGATCTGAATTTTAAAGAGGAATCAGCTTGGCAATTAGCCTTCCAGTGGGAAGGGATCAGCTTGTGCCACAGTCCTCAGGCAGGATCAACTTGAGCTAGAGAGAGGCCCATACAGGTCTGGGAGTGTTTAAGTAAGAAGACTGCACTGTGAGCTGTGATTCCCATCAATAAAATTCCTTGTTTGGTGTGTGTGTGTGTGTGTGTGTGTGTGTGTGTGTGTGTGTATCATGCTGGGGTTAGAACCCAGGGCCTTGCACTTGCTAAGCTAAGCCACATTCCCAGCCTAAATTTTTTGTTTGGTCTCAGTAATTTTCCAGCTCTCTTATTTCATTCCTCCATTCCGTTATCCAAAGATGTCATTGATCCAGCTATTAGAAAGGTTGAGGCAATAGATCACTTGAGCCCAGGCAACTAAGTGGGCAACTCAGTGAACATATGAGTCTCAAAAAAAAAAAAAAAAAAAAAAACAAAACAAAAAAAAAAAAAACAAACTAAAAACCAAAAATAGCTACACGTAGTAGCATATGTCTGTAATCCCAGCTACTCCCAGGCTGAGGGAGAATTGCAGATTCCAGGTCAGCCTAGGCAATTTGGCAAGGCTTTGTCTCAAAATAAAAATGTAAAAGAAAATAAAAAGGGCTAGGAATGTAGCTCAAAGGTAGCCTCTGGGTTCCATCCCCAGTACTATTAAAAAAAATATTTCGGGCTCGGGATGTGGCTCAAGCCGTAGCGCGCTCGCCTGGCATGCGTGCGGCCCGGGTTCGATCCTCAGCACCACATACCAACAAAGAAAGATGTTGTGTCCGCCGAGAACTAAAAAATAAATATTAAAAATTCTCTTCTCTCTCCTCTCTCACTCTCTCTTTAAAAAAAAAAAAAATATTTCATTAAATATCTACAGTGTGTAGGTTTAGCAAATGAAAAAATGAGATGCACAATTACATTTGGGTTTTTGTTTTGTTTGTTGGTATTGGGGGTTGAACCCAGCAGCTCTATACCACCTACTTATGTTTTATTTTTAATGAATTAATTTTAGGTGGGGGGAATGGAGATTGAACTTGGTGGCACTTAACCCTGAGCAATATCATCAGACCTTTTCATTTATTATTTTGAGATAGGTCTCACTTAACTTAGGTTGTTGCTAAGTTACTGAGGCTGGCCTTGAACTTGGGACCCTCCTGCTTTAGCTCTCGAGTTGTTGGGATTACAGGTGTGTACCACCATACCCAGTTTATTTTTTAAAATATTTTTTTAAGTTGTCAAAGGACCTTTATTTTACTTATTTATATGTGGTGCTGAAAATCGAACCCAGTGCCTCACACATGCTAGGCAAGTGCTCTACCTCTGAGCCACAACCCCAGCCTTTTTTTTTTTTCTCTTTACATTTTGAAACAGGATCTTACTAAGTTGCTGAAGCTGGCTTCTAACTTGTGATCCTCCTGCCTCAGTTTCCTCAGTCCCTGGGATTATAGGGGTCCATCACCAGGCAAAGAGCCCAGTTAGATTTGAATGTCAAATGAATCATGAATACTTTTAGTATAAATACATTCCAGAGTGTCACAATATCTTCCATGTTCTGAAGTAGGTCTGGGTTTGAATAATCCTCTTAATAATGCATAGTTTGGGGCTGGGGTGGGGGTTCAGTGGTAGAGCACTCGCCTAGTACGTGCTAGGCGTGCTAGGCACTGGGTTCAATCCTCAGCACCACATAAAAAAGTAAATAAATAAAATAAAGGTATTGTGTCCAACTACAACTAAAAATATATTGGAGGAGGAGGAGGAGGAGGAGGAGGAGGAGGAGGAGTGGCGGCTGGGGTTGTGGCTCAGCCGTAGAGTGCATGCCTAGCATGCGTGAGGCACTGGGTTCGATCCTCAGCACCACGTAAAAAAAAAAGATATTGTGTCCACCTACAACTAAAAAATAAATATTAAAAAAAAAGAAGAAAGGGGGCTGGGGATGTGGCTCAAGCGGTAGCGCGCTCGCCTGGCATGCGTGCGGCCTGGGTTCGATCCTCAGCACCACATACCAACAAAGATGTTGTGTCTGCCGATAACTAAAAAATAAATATTAAAATTCTCTCTCTCTTTCTTTCTCTCCCTCTCTCACTCTCTCTTTAAAAAAAAAAAAAAGAAGAAAGAAAGAAAGAATTCATGGTTTTCATGGTTTGGTGCCTTTTAAGGAACTGGTCAAATGTGAAGCTCAGAGTCTTTCGTGGCTTGAGAGAAATGGATGAACATGCTTTAGAAGTCCTCTGTGAAGGGGCTGTGGATACAGCTCAGTTGGTAGAGTGTTTGCCTCTCATGCACAAAGCCCTGGGTTCAATCCCCAGCACCACCAATAAAATAAAATAAAATAAAATTCTTGGGGGCTGGACATGGTGGTGCATACTCATAATCCCAACAACTCAGTAGGCTGAAGCAGGAGGCTTGCAAGTTCAAGGCCAGCCTTGCCAACTTGGCAAATCCCTGAGCATCTTAGTGAGACCCTGTCTCAAAATAAAATATAAAAACGACTGGGATGTAGCTCAGTAATAAAATGCCCTGGGTTCAAAAATAAATAAAAATTCTAGAAGGCTGGGGATGCACCTCAGTGGTAGGGCACTAGCATACACACTTTGAATTGGATCCTCAATACCTCTGGGGGGAAAAAAAGTCTTCTTTAGATCTGGGGGTGTGGCTTTATGATACAGTGCTTGGTAGAAGCTTGGCTTCCATCCCCAGGACTGAAAAAGTAAAAAGTTGTTATCCTGAACTGATGATAGGTGCCTACAACTCTTATGAGATCTAAATTCTTTTTCCATCCATCACAGATGCTTATCATGTTGCATGAGGACATGGAGCGGGATGCTTGGTTCCTCGAATGGCCAGAAGTAGGAGTTAAGATCAGGTGTCCCTTTTTGAGGGAAGGAATGGGAGCGTGTTCACACTCATGGTCCTCACTGGTTGTGAAGAACTAAGATAAGCCATAGAGGTCAGAATATTCTAGCAAGAAGTGATGTGACCCTACTGTGGGCCATGAATCCTGTCACAGGGTCACATAGATGTTGTGGTATCTGTTGGGATGCAAAGCCCATTCTGTCCCTAAACTCTGCAGACAATGCATGTGGGTGTTCCCACAGCCTAGGCAAACCCAGGTGTGACAAATGGCTATCTGGGACACACCCAAGACTTGATGGATAATTCTTTAAAAAAAAATATCAGCTGGGTGTGGTGGCACATGCCTGTAATCCCAGGGGCTCAGGAAGCTGAGACAGGAGGATCACGAATTCAAAGCCAGTCTCAGCAAAACTGAGGTGCTAAGCAACCCAGTGAGCCCCTGTCTCTAAATAAAATACAAAATAGGGCTGGGGATGTGGCTCAGTGGTTGAGTGCCCCTGAGTTCAAACTGTAGTATAGAAAAAAAAAAAGTTTCCCCTTGTCACCTGGGCTTTGGGTCCAAGGAGAACTACATGGCAAGAGAGAAATCAATTTTATGAATGAGGGACCTGAGTAAGGCCCAATGGGGATTTCCTTCTGTCAGTGCCAGGAATGTTTCAGAGAAGAATGTTCTAGATGCACAAAGAACTTCCTGGGGAGATGAAATTTCTCTTCCTGGTATGAGGGGGCCGCTTAGAAATTAGCATGGTGGCTAGTAGACATGGCCATAGGAGCACTCAGACTAGAGACCCAACCCTGAGCACCTGGATGATGATCATGTTCCTGGTGAAGAATAAGTCAGGCCACAGCCCTGTCCAGTGTCCTGGGTGCCTTGGCTCCCTAGCACCTGGTTTTGGATTATACATTATATAAAGAAGTCAAGAACTGACCTTAGCACTGTCACTCTCTGACCCACATGCCTACCATGTGTCCCAGCCCAATGCACCACCCCCACCCCTGGGTTCTGTTCTGGAAATGGTAGGAGAACAAAGACAGTGGCTTTAGCCTGAGGGGACACTCAATCCCTTCCTTGTCAAGGGGATCTGTCCATCTTCCTACCCACAGATGTGCTCATGGACATAGATGTTAGCTGTGTGCAAGGTATTAGTGGACTGATGGCAGTCTCTGCCTTCCATAAATACCATAGTAAGGTCTGGCAGCCCCAATGCCCACCTGGTGTCCCCTCTGGAGTACCCTGACAGGAGAGGACCACTCTGGACACTTGGCTGAGGCAGTAGTAGACACAGATTCCGCAGACGTCTGAGTCTTAATGGGATGTTGTCTCAGACTGGCTTGTCTACGGGGGTCCCCCCTCTGTCCTGTCATAACATTTCCCACCCACCTTCTGGTTGTTCCAGTTCACTATGTGCTAGTCCCTTCTCACAGATGAGACAACACTCCTATTTGAGGCCCATTGTTGAAGGTCAAATGTCCACTCTCCTGGGGACTTTGTCCCATGTGTTCCTGCCGTGTTCCCAGTGTACAACAAGTGCTCAGTAAGTGTCTAGGGAGTAACTGAGGGAATGAAGTCACACTGATACCTGGAGAACCTTGGGCCTTGTCTTCTCTGACCCTGCATATTGCAGGAGGGGAATCTAAAGGCTGGGAGGGGAATGTCACCCACATCCCTTTACATGAGGACAGAGCCTGGCCAGATGGGTCTGGCAGCATTCAGTCCACCCTTCCTAGTCAGTCTGGGGACTCCTATCGCCTTACCTGGTGGAGACACTGCTTGGGCTGCCCTTGCAGCTCTTGGGCCCACCGTGCCCCCTGGTGGCCAAGGTTGGAGCAGGTCCCTGGGCTGCTGACCGAAAGTGGCAGCAGATGCAGATGAAGACAGTGGGAGACGCACTTCCGGTTCAGGACAGGACTTCTGAGCAGTTTGTGTTTAACCCTTTAGGGAAGTGTTCACGCTCAGAACCCTGTAGGAGCAGGAAGGACATCATCAGGGCCCCCCAGAATGTGCCTAACTGCAGGTGGAGTCTGAACTCCTTTATTAAACAAATAAAATAGGGGCTGGGGATGTGGCTCAAGCGGTAGCGCGCTCGCCTGGCATGTGGGCGGCCCAGGTTCGATCCTCAGCACCACATACCAACAAAGATGTTGTGTCCGCGGAGAACTAAAAAATAAAAATATTAAAAAAAAAAAAATTCTCTCTCTCCTCTCTCACTCTCTCTTAAAAAAATAAAATAAAGGCATTCTGTCTATCTATAACTACAAAAAAAATTTAAAAAAATAAACACATGTTGATAAAGTGGACCATGTCTAGACAGCTGTGTTTCATGGAGTATTATTATTATTATTAGTAGTAGTAGTAGTTCTGGAAATGGAACCCAGGACCTCGCTCTTGTTAGGCAAGTGTTCTACCTCTGAGTTTTATCCCCAGTCCTTTTCACATTTTATTTTATTTTTTTTTTTTTAAAGAGAGAGAGAGAGAGAGAGAGAGAATTTTTAATATTTATTTTTTAGTTCTCGGCGGACACAACATCTTTGTTGGTATGTGGTGCTGAGGATCGAACCCGGGCAGCACGCATGCCAGGCGAGCGCGCTACCGCTTGAGCCACATCCCCAGCCCTCACATTTTATTTTGAGGCTAAGTCTCATTAGGTTGATCAGGCTGTCCTCCAACTTGCAAGTCCTCCTTCTTCAGTCTCCCCAGTAGCTGGGATTACAAAGCAGCTCAGCTCATGGTGACCAGGAAACAGCTACAGTTAAACACTGTAGCTGGCTTCAGGGAGCTTTTTAGCACACATGATGGAGATAGGGACCATGGGTACTGCTAACCTGTCTTCCACAAAGTCCTCATTTATTAATTTTTATTTTTTGGTATTGATGATTGAATTCAAGTGCACTTTCCCAATGAGCTATACCCCTAGCCCTTTCGTTTTTTGTTTTTTGTTTTTTTTTTAAACAGAGTCTTACTAAACTGCTTAGGACCTCACTAAATTGCTGAGGTGATTTTCGATCCTTTTGCCTAAGCCTCCTGAATCACTGAGATTGCAAGCATGCACCACCACGCCCGGAACACAAACTCCTCATTTAGTGTGAGAATCTTGTGATTGAAAAATGACACATTTTGTAGCAGCGCTAACACATTGGAAGTATTGTATTTTTCATAAAAGCGTCTCTGTAAAAGTCCCTTTTGCTATCCTTGAAAAAAAGTATCAAAACTATCAAAGTACAAAGAAAATCAAATTTGCATGGAAATTCATCTTTTCTTTTCCTTTCCCAACCAATTGCCCTGAAATCTCACTGTGTGAGTCCAAATTTGGAATGAAATAAATTTTAAAAATTGTGAGCAAGGGCTGGGGGTATAGCTCGGTGGTAGAGTACTTGCCTAGCCTTGGAGGCCCTGGATTCCATTCAGTAAGCAAAACAAAAACAACTTGTAAACAATCCTAGACTCCCCTTCTCTGGTGGGGTGGAGAGATTGCGTGACCTCAGCAAACATCAGGTACCTGCTCTCTGGCCTGTCCACCCCACCTCCATTTCTCATTCCCAAGTGGGGTGGGCACCCTTGCTGTTCTCTGATCCCAGTAGCACTGTGACCTCCTGCATCCAGCTCTGAGCAGATCCTATGTGGAGTTCTTTGTAGGGAAATGTCAACCCAAAGCATTCAGTGAGGCCAAGGGAGAGGAGCCTGTACACATTAAGATTTTTCCCCCACCAACCTTGACAAAGGCTGTGAATTGGTGGTTCTGCTCAACATTTTATTTTTTTGCAGTGCTGGGGATGAAACCCAGGGCCTCATGCATGCTAGGCAAATCCTCTACCACTGAGCTATATCTTCAGTTTTTCGTTTGTTTGTTTGTTTTTTGAGACAGGGGCTCAGTGAACTGCCCAGACTGGCTTTGAAATTATAATCTTCCTGCCAGCACCTCCCAAGTCGCTAGGATTACAGGCATGTACCATAGAGCGCTACTCCACTCAGCATTTTATTCAGTTCTTGGTGCACCACGGCAGGGTCTTGTTAGCATTTCTGAGGGGCATCTGGTGTAGTGATGCAGAGCACTGAAGACATCATGGGTGAGTGTACACCACACCCTCTGCCGGATCCTTCTAGAGTTGCAACATGCACTCAGCAACCTGGGCTGCCCAGTGAACCTGCCCACCATTCATCAGTCCTGAGCCAGGCGGTTTTGGGATGATGTCAGGTGCCATGGCTGGGGTGAGCTTTATCAAAGTCATCAGAAGTCGGGTGGCGCTGAGTGAGGAATGCTCAGGAACCTGAGGTGCCGGACAGGGGCAGCCAAAACCAGGGAGGAGGTTGGATGACTCCAGCGGGGACATGGGGGCTTGGACTCAGTGATAGGACATGAAGACAGCCAGGAATGCATAGAATGACAGAATGTGTGAGGACTGGGATATGCAAGTGTCAAATTTGACTAACAATTAATTGCTTTACAGGCCAGTTGACCCTGGCCAGTATGAGGCCCACTACTGTCCCCCTCCTGTGGCTACCTTTTGGACATTTACGTTAGTGAGCTTTTTCATCTCTGTGACTAAAATGCCCAAGGAGAGCCACCTAGTAGAAGAAAAGTTTATTTTGGCTCATAGTTTCAGAGGTCTCCAGCTGATTTCATTGCTCTGGGCCCAAGGTAAGGGAGAACATCATGGAGGATGGGTGAGGCGGAAAACAGCAGCTCAGCTCATGGTGACCAGGAAATAGAGATAGAGAGAGAGAGAGAGAGAGAGAGAGAGAGAGGGAGAGCGCGCGCGCGCGCGCGTGTGCGCGCACGCGCCAGGGGGACAAGATGTAACCCTAAGGGCATGACCCCAGAGACCTAATTTCTCTACTACACTAATCCCTTCAATTTAATCCATCAAATGAATAAATTGAAATAAATCTAATCCTCTAATTAGGTTACAACTCTCATAATTTAATCATTTCCCCTCTAAACATTACATATTTTCATGAGCTTTTAGAGGATGCCTCATATCCAAATCTTAATAGCATTCCTCTTGCTCACTTTCTAAAATGTGTCCTACAGAACCATAGCTTCTCTTCATTCTCCCTGTTTATCCTGACCAACTGCTCTTTCTCTCAGAGGTTCTCAAAAACTCAATGATGATGATGGCCGTGCTTCTTTTATTGGGGATCCTGTGGTTCCTCAGATGAGGTCCTACCTCTTCAGCCCAGGTGCTGGGAAGAAATCCTACAACATCTGCTCAAGCCCCGAAGGCTCTGCCCACCTGGGCTGTAGTACCTGTCTCTTGCCTATGTGGGTCTCCTTCCTGGCTGACACCTTCTTGCTTGCTATTCTCTTGCGTATACTGCCTTTGATGGACCCCTCTCCCGTCCTCGGGACCTTCCCAGCATGTCCGTCTCCACATACACCTCTTCCCACCCAGTCTTTTCCACCTCAGCCATTGCTTCAGACTCAGAATGTTTTGGTCATCACCACTGACTGGCAACAGGTTCTGAGAGGTTGTCTGTGTGTCTCGAATGCTGATGCACTATGTCCTTTCAGTTTGCCACACTGTACTCTGGTTTCCTGCGCAGGGCTTGTGAGGGATGAGGTGCTCATGGACAAAGCCTTGTCTGTCTGTCTGGAGCATTCAAGCTGCAACAAGGGATGAGCAGAGTCCACCTTGGGTGAAAAATCGCTGCTTGATGCTGAGTTGGTCCTAAGAGGCAGGAGGAGCCCAGGCACTTCTGGTGGGGGTGCCATGCAGTGAACCCTCCCAGGCAGGATGTTGGTGAACCCAGTGGCATATTTAGTGGTCAGCAGTTTTGTCCCACCATCATGTCCTGAAGAAATCCTCAGATGAGTCCCCCTGGGGAGTAAGCCCTGTTTAGTTCACCTTGGCACATTTTTTTTTTGGGGGGGGTACCAGGGATTGAACTCAGAGGCACTTGACCACTGAGTCACATCTTCAGCCATATTTTGTATTTTATTTAAAGACAGGGTCTCACTGAGTTGCTTAGCACCTCCCTTTTGCTGAAGGTGGCTTTGTGATCCTCCTGTCTCAGCCTCCTGAGTGGCTGGGATTACAGACATGGGCCACTGCACCCATCACCTTAGCACATTCTTTTTTTTTTTTTTTTTTTTTTAAAGAGAGAGTGGGGGGCTGGGGATGTGGCTCAAGTGGTAGCGGGCTCGCCTCGCATGCGTCTGGCCCTGGTTCGATCCTCAGCACCACATACAAACAAAGATGTTGTGTCCGCCGAAAACTAAAAAATAAATAAATAAATATTAAAATTCTCTCTCTCTCTCTCCCCCTCCCTGTCTCACTCTCTTAAAAAAAAAACAAATAAAATTTAAAAAAATTTTTTAAAAAAGCTTTAAAAAAAATAAAGAGAGAGTGGGGAGGGGGGGGGAGAGAGAGAGAGAGAGAGAGAGAGAGAGAGAATTTTTTAATATTTATTTTTTAGTTCTTGGCAAACACAACATCTTTGTATGTGGTGCTGAGGATCGAACCTGGGCCGCACGCTTGAGCCACATCCCCAGCCCACCTTAGCACATTCTTTAAGCCTATGGCTTAGAGGCACCCTATATGTCCATGGGCATAACAAGTAAAGCATGGTGGACACTCCCCTCAGCACATGACACATTGATGAGAGCAACAGATATTTGTGTGTGTGGTGCTGGGGATGGATGTGCTAAAAAAGCTGTCTGCCACGGAGCTACATCTCCAGCTCCCTGGCTTTTTTTTTTTTTCCCCTGCAGCACTGGGGATTGAACCCAGAAGCACTTTTCCACTGAGCTACATCCCCAATCCTTTTTATTTTTATTTTTTAGAGAGAGTGAGAGAAAGAATTGAGAGAGTGAGAATTTTTTAATATTTATTTTTTAGTTTTCGGTGGACACAACATCTTTGTTTGTATGTGGTGCTGAGAATTGAGCCTGGGCCGCACACATGCCAGGCGAGCGTATGCGAGTGCACTACCGCTTGAGCCACATCCCCAGCCCCTATTTTTTTTATTTTTTAAATTTCAAGACATGGTTTCACTAAGTTGCTGAAGCTGAACTTGAGATCTTCCTGCCTCTGCCTCCTATGTAGCTGAGATCAGAGGCTGAGCCACTACATTGCATATGACTGTATGGGTGTGAAAGTGTGAGCTTGATTCTGTTTGTGCACATTAAAAACATGGGTTGGCTGGGGTGTGGCCAATCGTGTCTGGCTAGCATTCATAAAGCAAAACAAAAACAAAACAACACACACACACACACACACACTAAAAAAAAAAAAACAAGCCCCCCACAAATGAAAGAAATGGGAAAACTGTGGAGGCTGAGGCAGGATTGTAAGTTCAAAGCCAGCCTCAGCAACTTAGTGAAACCCTGCCTCCAAATAAAATAATAATAAAAAGGGTTGGGGATGTGGCTCAGTGATTAAGTGCCCCTGGGTTCAATCTCTGGTACTAAAAATTTAACCCCCCCCCCCACACATTCGAATAAAACCAGGTATAGACACGTTTGTAGCAGCACTATTCAGTCACCACAAGTGGGGAACAACTCAAGCGTCCATCAAAAGATGAATGTAGCTGGGCACGGTGGCACACACCTGTGATCCTAGTGGTCAGGAGGCTTAGGAATTACAATATTAGGTTTAAGTTCAGCCTTAACAAATTAGTGAGGCCCTACCTCGAAATTAAAAAAAAAAAGCGCTATGGATGTCGCTCAGTGATTAAGCACCCTTAGGTTCAATTCCCAGGGTCCCCAAAACATAAAACCCCAAACAAACAAAAAACAATTGTAGTGGCACATGCCTGTAATCTGAGCATCTCAGGAGGCTGAGGCAGGAGGATCACAGGTTCATGGCCAACCTGGGCAATTTAACAAGACCCTGACTTGTAATAAAAAAATAAAAAGGGCTAGGGATGCAACTGAGGGGTGAAGTGCACCTGGGTTATATCCTCAGTACTGCAAAACAAATAAAGGACTGTAACAAAACCAGTTAAGTTCACATTATGTGAATTTCACCTCCATAGACAGAAAAAACCACCACAGGCACATGTCTAAGAATGGACAGCAGAGTATGAGAAACTCTGTCTATGCAGAGCAGGGAACAGCAAGACAAAGGTAAGAGGGAGGGAAATGGGCCTTGTGTGCTAGTGTAGCAGGTGTTCCCTCCCTTCTAGGTGGGTCTGGACCAGAGGAACATCATCAATAAAGGGGGACAAAGACCCAAGCTCCCATCAAGAATTGGGTTTGAGGAGAGGGGTTGTGGCTCAGTGGTAGGGCACTCGCTTAGCATGTGTGAGGCCCTGGGTTCGATCCTCAGCACCACATAAAAATAAACAAATAAAATAAAGGCGTAAAAAATATTAATAAAAAAAAGAAAAAAAATTTTTGGGTTTGATTCTGCATTCCTGCACCTTTAGCTTAAGACCCTGTAATCCCTAACACATAGGGGCCCAGTTGGCCATGGAGTAAGGGCAACAGCCCATCTCTGGGATGGCACCAGGAGGGGCTATAGAACAAAGACACGACAAGTGACAGCCTGTAAATTATTTTACTTTGAATATACAGGAAAAGAAATCTACAGGAAGCTATGTTCTGTGGTTATTTCTTTTAAACAATGTTTTGTATTTACAATTTTTAAATTCCTGATTAAAAGCACCAGCTGAAGTTATGGGCTGCTAAAACCTTAAGATTACAAACCCATTAAGACATTATGCCCAACATAGTTATTACAAAACCTTAGCAAAAGAGACGACATAACCAACAAATTTACCCATCACACTGGACAGCATTTCTGACTTCCCTGCCTGTGTCCTCAATAAGCAGGGTCGAGTGCAGGTCCCAAGAAGATCCTCACCTTACCAGCAGGTGACAGCTGTGTATCTATCTGTGAGGGAACACATGGGTTTCCCTTCCTGCCCACCAACCTGCAGGGTGGGCAGTGACATGATCTAACCAGCTTTCAGCAGGCTACCTGCTAACAGAATCTTTCTGCTAGCCCTCTGCCCCATCTGGAGTTTCCATTTCTTTCTGAATACTCAGCCATAGGATACTGAAGGCCATATCTCCTTGAGGGTTATTGCAGGTTGAACCCAAGCGTGCTCTACCACTATACTATATCCCCAGCCTTTTTTTTGAGACAGGTCTTGTTAACTGCTGAGGCTGGCCTCAAACTTGCAATCCTCCCACCTCAGCCCCTTTGAATCCCTGGGATTACAGGCATGTGTCACCGTGCCCGGCTGCCTTCCATTCTTACGACTAAAATAGAAACTGATTTTTGACTCATAGGAAGGTACTTATCAAAAGCTGTATGTGACAGAAAGGTGCTGCTGTGAAGGTGAGGTTCTAAATTTGCACATACTTGTGCTGCATGTGTGCATGCCCACACACCCAAGCACGCACGCACACACGCGCGCGCACACACACACACACACAAAATTTGGCTTCCATAACGCTTGAGTGAACATCAAATATCGGGTACAGAAGTTTTTAATTGTAAACTTAAGACCTTATCCTTAACTTTACATATACATACATAACAGGATAGTCACTAAAAGCGTTTTAACATCAGGCCAGATGTTAAGTTTTGAGGTTCTCATTTCAACTGCTCTACATACAAAATGCCCTAGAAGCAAAACAGACTTAAATAAATAGGCAGAGACAAACATGATGTACAACGTTGATTACAGTGAATGCAGGTCTGAAGAGGGGGACAGTGTGGGGTCCAAGGCAGCAGGAGTAGGTCATGGAGATGGAAGAGTTCCATTTCCATCTCAGGGGAGGACCTGAGGGTCACCTATAGGGGGATCCATCATGGTAGAGCTTAACAGAGGCCACAGCTTGGGAGGAAGACAAGACAGGGACATCTTGTTGGCCAGTGCCATACCTTCTTCTACTGGCATCACTGAGAGGCACAAGGCTCCTTCTGGTAACTCAGGGATGGAAGGTCCTCTCAGGACACCCTCCACCAGCCCTGTCGCTCTGATCAGCTTTGCCTCTGACCTAGAGAGCAGCCTGGCTGTGGGTGGTGGCCCAGCAAGTGAGGGAGCTATTGATGACCTGCCTGTAGCCAAGGCACGCCAAGGCCTCGGAACCCTGAATAATCTAATGTCCCTTCAGCCAGATACCAATGCTGTAAGCAGTCTTCATGAAGCAAGGGTGATGAGACCTGGAAGCCCACCATCCCATGGCAGGAAGATGCTCCCAGTGCCACCAAACACTGGGGCACCTTCCTGATTATCAAAGAAAAGAGCATAAACCCAAGCACTGCTGTCTGGGTTTGGCTCAGGAAGAGGCTTCAGTGCCATCCCCCAGGGCCTAGTGGGGATGAGGGTGGGGTTACGAGGCTGAGCCACTGCCCACAAATTCCTCTGCAGAAAAGGCCACAGAGCTGCCAGGAAGAAGACCTCTCTGACCCTTGTGAGGGGGAGCTTCTGCCCCACACCTGAATTGGGCTCAAGAGGTGGTCTCAAATCTGGGCAAGCGCCCCTCTCCCCTGCTTACTGCTTCTCCACAGCAACACAACAGGGGAAATGCAGGGGTCTCAGCTTTGAGAATCTCTCTCTCACACGTACACACACACACACACACACACACACACACACACACACACACACACACGAGCACACACCACAAGGCGTGGGGGTGACTCCAGTCAAGGTGCAGATGATTGGAAGCTGAGTTCTTAGGTCCCTGAGGGCCCCTGACTATAGGCCCCGGCTGTCAGAGCAATAGATGCCGGAGAGAAAGGCAAGCTGGGAGAAGCACTGGGATTTGTGCTTTGTCCCATATGTGGGCCATTGCTTCTTCCCTCTGAAATACGGCCAGAAACTGGTGTCTTGCCTCTGGGCTCTGGAAGGTGCTTTGAGAGAAGACGACACACTTCAGCCCCTGCCCAGCATCAAGGCGATGACCCCGAGGTACTGCCCATCCTGGCACATGGGATCAGGAGCTGGCTGGGGTCTGTGCCCCATTCCCCAACCAGACACTCTCCGCAGGTGTGTGACTCAGATGTGGAAGCAGGCCTGGTAGTTGAAGTCCACTTTTAAGGATGGCTCTAGAAAGTCAGTTCCAACATCCCACCTGTGAGCCTTAGCACCAGGGGCTCCTGGCACAAGGCAGGGCTGGCCAGCTGTCCCTTTTAGGAGGGCAGGAACTGGCCCACACACTCCCCAGGACTAGGAAGCTCTTAGAGACAGTTGGGGAAGAAACCTGGGAAACCCAAGTGAGCGTGCCTCCAGGAGAGCTCAACTGCCATCTGGGTGGAAGTCGGGGACACAGGGCCCCACAGAGGCCCTAGGAGCTGGGAAGTCCCCTCCAGGGGCCTCACAGGAGGCTGGCCAGGCTGGTGTTGGGTCCATTCTGAGCTTGGAACTGCACGGGGGGTGGGCCATCTGTCCACTGTAGGAAGGAGAGGACACAGGTGGGTGAGGTGCCACAGAATCTTCCTAGGGAGAGTCTGGAACGCAGTTCCCTAGAGCTGATCACCTAGCCAGGACCCCTGTCCTCCACACCCGAGTCTGTGGGCTCCCTGCATCACTCCCTGGGGAGTGGGTGCCCATGGCAGTCTCCCTCATCAGAGGCATCTCCTGACTGAGTCAGAGCTTAAGACAGTGAAAAGAAAAACAGCCACACACGCCCTTTCCTCCCCCAGGTGGGTGAGCCCGCCCGAGGGGCCCTCCACCTTCAGCCCTCCCTTGTGTCCGCACCGTGATGAGGTTGTGCTCAGGGAGGCTGCAGGCCTCGATGTGGTCTTGGAGCAGCTGCTGTGAGAAGTTCTGATGCATCTGGGCAGCTTCGTGGGCATCCATGGCATTCCCGCAGGCTTTGTTCAGGTCTGAGGGTGGGACACATGTCATCTGAGATCCTAAAACTATTCAGGGATATCAAAGCCCATGTGCCACCCTCACTCATGGGGTAGACAGGGCTGGACAGGTGGTGAAGGCTGGATGGCCAGTTATTTGCCAGCCCTTGGGCACGTGAAAGCCTGCTAGAGGACACCCAATGCCCAACCTGTGGCCCAGCAAGCTCAAACATGACCCAATACCTGCCCTGAGCCTCCCCCCAGGACCCTTGGTGAGTCTCAAAATCTGTTTCCTCTATATATAAGTAAGGTGCTGCAGTCACACTGACTGATACCTGCTGAGCACCTGCCCTGCACCCAGGACTGGTCCGCCTGACAGGGATGACAAATGTTTGCATTCAGAGGGAAAGAACCAAGGCCAAGAGGGCCACGGGTCATATCCCTGATCAGTCAACCAGAGATCATGTTCCATCCTCATAGGTCCTGAGGAGACCAAACAAGACCCTGCATTTACCTGATGCCTTAAACTGTCCCAGATACACTGCCCTCAAACAGGGTCCCCTGGAGAAGCGTGCCCTACTCATACTAGATCTGGGGCCATGGTCTGAGCAGATGAGTAGGGCTTCATCAGCTGTGTTCATCTCTAGGGAGGGCCAGGCCAGAGCTGAGGAGGAGGAGTGGCTTCTGTACTCACCTCTCAGCAAGGCCGATGACCACAGCTGCACCGACATGTCCGGGATCTTGCTGGCCAGCTGCATGGCGGGCACCACCATGTTATTACTCTCCTGTCAATGAAGAGCAGCTGAGGGGGGACTGAGGGGCTGGTGGCAGGTACAGCTGGGCCCCACCTACCAAACCCTGCTGTTTGTGCTCTTGCTGCTGCCTGGCAAACTCCTATTCTAACCTCTGAGCCCAGCTAAAATGATCTTCTCTGAAGTACTCCTTGTCTATTTTAGAAATAACACTGCCTTTGTTCCTGGCTGTGTATGCATTTCCTCATACATGCACAGTCAACAGTAGGCCACTCTGTGTGCCTTTCTTTCCAATGGAGAAAGATACTGAGGCCAGTCAGCTCTGAACCCACAGTAAGAACTGATTTGAAAGGGAAACTCATTCAGGCATCCCTGAATCTAGAAGGGCAGCCAGCAGCCTGCCCAAGGGGCTGCACCAGTAGCACTGTCGGTTGGCAAGCAGGAAGTTTGTCTTTGACACAGGAGTCTGGGTTTTAGAGAGGCTGCTGCAGACATGTGGGGCTCTGTGGGTGCCAGGATGTGTGAGACTTCTGACTCAAAATTCTTTATGTAATAGCCTGGTGTTGACCCTACTTAGGAGCCCCAATATCTCCATGATGAGTCTGGAAGAGCCCTGTGAAGTCCATCAGGGGCCATGTCCCTGTCCCCATGATGAGGGCCTAGAACTACTGGATGGGCTTGTACTATATAGCCTACATGGTGTCTGGCTAAGGATTGAGTGCTGATGGTCTCAGGATGAGGCTGGGAGAACTCTCTGTGCAACAGCTACCAACAGCCCATGAAATATGTGTCATATACCAAGACATACAAAGCATCAAACCCAATCCCATATGCAGATGCTAACACACAATAAGGAGAGGAGGGAAGAATATCAGTGGATTAGACAAAGGGGAATGAAGGGAAAGCAGAGGAGACGGGAATAGGAAAGGCAGTAGAATGAATCAGACATAACTGTTCTATGGTCATATATGAATACACAACCAGTGAAACTCCACATCATGTAAAACCACAAGAATGGAAAATTATTTTCCATGTATGTATGATATGTCAAAATATACTCTGTCATGTACATCTAAAAACAACAAATAAAAAAAAGATAGAAAAAAAAAAAAAAACCCACAAAAATCTCAATCCCCAAGACCCAGCTTTCATGATGATACTTGGACTGGGATATTCTTTTTTTGGAAGACCAGGGATTAAACCCAGAGGCACTTAACCACTAAACCACATCTCCAGCCCCACTCCCCCCCTTTTTAAAAAAAACTTTGAGACAGGGTTTCACTAAATTACTAGGGCCTTGCTAAACTGCTGAGGCTGGTCTCAAACTTATGATCCTCCTGCCCAGTTGCTGGGATTACAGGCATGTGCCACCATACCCAGCTTATGTAGGGATATTCTATCTTAAGATAAAAAAGCCTATCAACTCCACACTGTCACAGAGTACACCTTGAACATGAATTCCAGGTAAGCCTGAAAGGTTTTAAAAATTTAGCTAAGGGGCTGGGGTTATAGCTCAGTGGTAATAGCGCTTGCCTAGCATGTGTGAAGCACTGGGTTCGATCCTCAGCACCACATAAAAATAAATAAATAAAATAAAGGTACTATGTCCATCTACAATTAAAAAGAAAAATTTAGCTAAACTCTCTTGCAAACTCAACAATTATGGCAAAAAAACTGCTCTCCCCTAGGCCTGAGGTACTGGTGAGTGGATGATAGCCAGGCTGGGCTGTCTGTGGACACTTGGGTCCTCTGACCGCTGACAGAAAGAACAGGCCTCCCTCAGCTCTCCTGGGCAAGGCTCCTGATGCTGGCTTGGGGTGGCCTTATAAAAATCAGTCTTTTTTGGGGCTGGGGATGTGGCTCAAGTGGTAGCGCGCTTGCCTGACATGCGTGCGGCCTGGGTTCGATCCTCAGCACCACATACAAACAAAGATGTTGTGTCTGCTGAAAACTAAAAAATAAATATTTTAAAACAAAATTTCTTCTCTCTCTCTAAAAAAAAAAAAAGAAATTAGTCTTTTTTTTTTTTTTGGTACTAAGGATTAAACTCTTTTATTTTGGTATTAAGGATTAAATGCTGAATTAACTGTTGAGGTATATCACCACCCTTTTTATATTTTTTGAGACAGGCTCTTGCTAAATTGCTGAGACTGGCTTTGAACTTGGGATCCTCCTGCCTCAGCTTTCCGAGCTGCTGGGATTATAGGCATGTGTAAATGAACCCAACTAGAAACCAGGTTTTTTTTTTTTTTTTTTTTTTTTTTGAGAGAGAGAGAGAGAGAGAGAGAGAGAGAGAGAGAGAGAGAGAGAAAGAGAATTTTAATATTTATATTTCAGTTTTCGGCAGACACAACATCTTTGTATGTGGTGCTGAGGATCGAACCCGGTCCGCACGCATGCCAGGCGAGTGCGCTACTGCTTGAGCCATATCCCCAGCCCCTTTATTTTATTTTTATGTGGTGCTGAGGATCAAACCCAGAGCCTTGCACATGCTAAAAAAGCGCTCTACCACTGAGCCACAACCCCAGCCTCCACCCCCCCCCCCCCCCCGCCTGACCATTCTTATCCTGCACTTCTTCTACTCAGGTCCTTAAGGCTGATGCCTCCATGGGTACCCACAGCCCTGACCTCATAGAGCTGGCTTTGCTGTGTCTGGCTGTGAATTCCAGGCCAGGACCTAGGTCTGAGGACCCTGGAGGCTCTATATTACCCCACATGGGCCCAGGCATACAGGGGTCAGTGTGTGGGTTCCCCAGTAAATTGTCAGATACTCTGTGTCACTTGACACAGTCAGAATTGCAGCTAAAGAGCTGCTTTCTCCACACTGCCCAGGTCAAGTGGCTTCTGAAACAATGCTCTCCGGGTTCTAATCCTGAGTCTGTAGTTTGGGGCTATGTGAACAGAATCTCTCCATCTGCTATGTGGGATAATCACAGCCACTGTCCTGAGACCTGAGGTGGGATGCCAACACTCAGCAGGGCCTCAGTTGAACACTTCAAGACACACCAAGGTCACTTATGCTGCTCAATGAGGACATGCGACCCTCACTATACTCAGAGGCTATGGGGCAGGTGGAAAGAACGTTATAGGAGTGCAGCTACACTCACAAGACCAAACCCATAGCTTATTCTCCTTCAGGGTGGCAACATCCCTAGTGTTGAGGCCATGGGATCATTAAGACCTAAGTTGCAGGGCCCACTGGCCTCGGCAAAGGCTTGCCTCATTGCTTTAGGGAGGGGGATGCACCAAACTCCTTAAGAAGGAGTGAGCTGGGTATGGAGATGCATCTCTGTAATCCTAGCAATTCAGGCTGAGGGAGGAGAATCACAAGTTGAAGGCCCACCTGGACAACTTTAGCAAAACCTTGTCTCAAAATAAAATATAAAAAGGGCTGGGGGCATAGCTCAGTGATACAGTGCTTATTTAGTGGATGTGGAGCAAAAACAAAAAACAAAACAAGGCTGGT
Source organism: Spermophilus citellus (assembly GCF_964194105.1). Taxonomy (NCBI): domain Eukaryota; kingdom Metazoa; phylum Chordata; class Mammalia; order Rodentia; family Sciuridae; genus Spermophilus; species Spermophilus citellus. The sequence goes on along the minus strand of NC_138184.1, from coordinate 17,298,191 downwards.
GTTGTGGCTCAGTGACAAAGCACTTGCCTAGCATGTGCGAGGCACTGAGTTTGATTCTCAGCACCATATATAAATAAATGAATAAAATAAAGATCCATCAACATCTAAAAAAGCATTTTAAAAAAAAGCTTCTGATAGGTATGAAGACGGGTGAGATTAAAAAAAAAATTGCAAAAAAGATTAAAAAAAAAATTGCAAAAAAGCCTAACAAGCAAAAAAAGGGGATGGTTGTGGTGGCGCACGCCTGTAATCCCAGCAACCTGGGAGGCTGAGGCAGTAGGATCACAAGTTCAAATCCTGCCTTAGCAATTTAGCAAGACCCTAAGCAACTTAGAGAGACGAGGTCTCAATATAAAAAAAGGGTTAGGGATGTGGCTCAGTGGTTAAGCATTCCTGGGTTCAATTCCTGGTACCAAAAATAAACAAATAAACAGAAACCCCAACAAACCAACTTGTGAGGGGGAAGGAGGTAGGCAATGGAAATGGCTGGATGTGGATGACAAATTTTATCCTCTCTGCCTCTCAGGCTTTTCATTCATTAATTAATTTTTTTGGTGTGTTATGGGAGATTGAACCCAGGGATTCACACATGAGAGACAAATGCCCTACCACTGACCTACACTCCTAGTTCTCTCAGCCTTTTACAATGAACATATTTTCTTTTTCTTCTTTTTTGGTACCAGGGAATGAACCAATGGGGGTGCTCGTGGCACTATTTCCCCAGCTCTTTTTATTTTCTGAGACAGGGTGTCCCTAAGTTACTTAAGGCCTCACTAAGTTGCTGAGACTGTCCTTGAACTTGTGATCCTCCTGTCTTGGCCTCCTGCATTGCTGGGATTACAGGCATGTGCCACCATACCCGGCAAGCATACTTTATAGAATGGGAAAATATCTTTAATAAAAATTAAAAGTCCTAAGAGGTCACATGGGTGACAATAGGCAACATTCAGATACAGGAATCTCATCAAAGACTGCTGGCTTGGGACAGGTACACCCCAGGTATTCACTGTGCCCCAAGGGACAGTGTGTGCTGGGTAGACAGAATCCACAGAAGTCTGGTTGAGAGAAGGCATCTCTTTGGCAATAGGCCTGTCCATCCCTTAGGCATCAACAAATAGGAGAGGGAAACTGCTACTACCTGTGACAGCTCAGGGCAGCCTCACAGGTCTAGTACTCAGCTCCTCATAGCTTTAGGAGTGGTGCCAGTACAATGCAGTCTAACAAAATGTGCTCATCCAGGTCACAGGATTGGAAACATTGTGCTATATGATGGTGCTTCCCCATTCTGTCCAAGCCCCAACCCTGGGTCCAGGCCAGGAACTCACCCTGTGGTTCCCCAGCACATAGAAGATGTGGCCCAGGAGCACAAGGGAGCAGGCTGTGAGTCGGTTCAGGTCCTCTGCATTGGACATCTTCAGAGTTTCTCGCAGAAATCGTCTACACAAGGGGAACATGGATATTGACACCCTGTAGGGACATCTTTTAGACAAGAGGCAGTGGCAGCCTAAAGAGGGCACTGGGTCTAGTGGGGGCCTGGGTCAAGGCTGTGGGATGGAGAGGAATAAACTGAGGATACAGTCCATCCACCAACCTCTGCTCTGTACTCACTTGGCCTCATTGTAGCGACCCTGGAAGAAGGAGAAGAGCCCACGCACATAGAAAGCCGCTGCTCGGAGGCAATGTGAGCTGTGGGGAGAACACAGTGTCACCTACAGGTGGTTTTTGTGAAAGAACTGATTATTCAAAGGGAGTATGTTTGTGTGGGATCTCCAAGAGCCCTCCAATACAGTCTAGAAGGATGGGGTGCACAGAGGTGCCAGAATGAATGAGACAGTCTAGGGTCCCAGAGAACTCACATTACCCAAAGAGCAGAGGGCCTAAAACAACCTGGGAAGGGGCACCTGCAACTGCTCACCTGACAGGAAAGCTGTGGTCTGGATTTATCCTCTCCAATAAACTGTACAGCTATGGACAGAAAACATTAGTTAGAAGCCAGGTAGGGCAGAAAACAGGCAATCAGGGGCTTCTATGTCATATTCCCACCCCTCGTCTGGCCCTCAGACAACCCTATTAGCTGCTTCCTGACTGCTACTGGGGCTGGGGCTGGGCTTTCTGCTCCCTGTAGCCTGATAAACCACCCGGAATCTGGGAGGTCAGCTCTTTTTGCAGACAAGCCTTAACTAGAACGAAGGCTGTGGGAGTGAAGAGAATCTGGGACACTTTGAAGGAGGACCCTAGGAATGACTATATAAGATTTAAGGATAAGAGGCGTGGGGGTGTATTGTAGGGTTAAGGGGGGGATGGTGGGAGGAATTTAACTCATGTAAATAATGTCTGGGAAGACCATGTGAGGGTACTAGGCCTATGAGGATAGCCCTGGGCACCTCCACCCAACTCAATAGCTAATGAATGACCGGACTCTTCGGGATTCAATCAGCTGAGGCTGGGGCATGGAGACACCCTATAGGCAAAGCACACATGACTGCCCTAGATACAACTGCTCAGGACAGGGCCCTAAGGCCTGCCTGAAATTCTAAAGCAGACAGCTTAGGCTATGAGACATTGGATTTTTTATATGGAATTTAATAAAGCACAGTTCATTTTCAACAGTGAGAAGTGTTACATATCTCTGGGAATGCTTTGTCCCAAACCTGACCTCCCCCAACCACAGCCACTAGTCCAGCCTGTGTGCCTCTCAGGATGGGAGCTATCCCCGTGCCAAAAGGTAAATACCCTGGGGTTTACTGAAACCAAATAAGAGAAATAAGACCCCAAATAAGAGAACTGAGAGAAAGGATACCAAACATGAAGCATGTCACCTACTACCTCTTGGTGTCTATTTCCTTCCCGTATATACACACTCGCCAGGTTGGTCACTATGAAGGCCCACAGCTCCTGGTGGTTGGTGAGCTGGAATAGGCGATAGGAACATTAAGGAGCCAGGTCATATGCTGTTATGTCATACTGGGGTCCACTTGGGGTCACAGCCACCCAAAAGTTCCATAGCTTTTGGAAAGCTCCATGGCTATTTTGGAAACTTCATCCCCCACCCCCACAATTTCTGACACTGACCTTCTATATCCAAGAATAGCACAGTCATTAACTCTTTCCATTATAAATCCCTTACTAACTTTATGGGACATTTACAAAAAAAAAAAAAAAGGAGAGAAAGAGAGAGAAACCACCCTGATCCCTTTCTCAGTACATGTTACATTTTGGTACATCTTCTGTTTGTCTCTCGGGACTGAGACTCAGGTGGCCTCTCCATCTACACAATGGCTAGTGACCTCTGGGTTGTAGTCAGTGCACGCTGACAGGCACAAGCTGGTCTTGGGGAGACTGCTCTCCACTGGGGGAGCTATTGGCCCCAAAAGGCTGGAAGATGAGTGAAGTTGTGTCAGAGACCAGAGATGGTACTGATGGCTAGGGGTGGTCCCTAGCTCTTTTTGGGAACCAATCTAAACAGCCTAAACAGTGCCCAGACCCTGCCTCCCAATGGGGCTGGGCAAGTGCCTCTAGGCAAGAGGGAACCCAGTAGCACATATCCTGCCTACAAGATTCTGGCAGACTGAGGAGGTCCAGAGTTTTCTGAAACATGCAAGACAATTCAAGAAGGTTCAGAAGGGCTGGGGTTGTGGCTCAGTGGAAGAGCGCTCGCCTAGCACGTGCGATGGGAGCTGGGTTCAATCCTCAGCACCACATAAAAATAAACAAAATAAAGGTATTGTGTACAATTAAGAAATAAATATTAAAAAAAGAAAAAAACAAGGTTCAGAGAAGAAATGATTGGGTTATGAGAGCCTTAACCCAATGGGTGAATTAACCCCCTGAAAGGGATTAACTGAGTGGTAAGTGAAGTGGTAGGGTGTGGCCAGAGGAAGTGGGACTTGGGGGCATGGCTTTGGGGGTTTATATTTGTATCTGGAGAGTGGAGCTTCTCTGTTTCCTGATCACCATGTAAGCTGCTTCTCTCTGCCACACTCTTCCACCATTATGTCCTGCCTCACCTTGAGCTCTGAGGAACGGAGTCAGCTGTCCATGGACTCAGATCTCTGAAACTGTGAGCCCCCAAATAAACCTTTCCTCCTCTATAGTTGTGAAGGTTGGGTCTTTCAGTTGCAGCAGCGAAAAAGTTGACTGAAACAGACTACTCCCAACTTCTTATACAGAAATGTTGCCCACACCGAGGAGGGAAGAGGTGGCCCCTTACCCGCAGGGCAGTGGTGAACTGTGCTTCTGCATTGTCCATGCAGTTGACAGAGACGCAGTACAAACCCTGGAAGAAGAAGGTGATGTGATGGGGTGGTCCCCAGGGGGCTCCCATGGCTGCATCCAGCAGCCGTGACAAATGACTCAAATGAACCAGCTGCATTTGGGCTCTACCCTGACGAAGAAGCAAAAAGGTAAAGCACTTGCTATTGTCATGCCAGACCTGGGCAACTATAAACTCAGGGAGATGCTCAACAGAACAAAGCTCACTAGGAACATTCCAGATACTGCCTGGGGTGGTGTCATGGGGCACTTTATTGGAAATGTTCAAGATCCTATCAGGATGGTACTGGGGCATTGTTCAATATCCTGGAGGGTACTTACCAGCAGTGTGTGTAGCTGTGCTGCATGGTTGGAGAAGAGTCGGGGAGATTGCTGGCACAGTTGGCAGACCTGGGAGATCTGTAGGAGGGAGCATATTAGGGTTACAGGCCCATAACCTGGGACCTGCTTCTGAGCAGCACTGGAAAATAACCCTAAAGATAACAGGTATGATTGCATCTTGCCTTCCAGACTGGAACAGAGTCCCAGAGGATGTACCCACCATAAGGGCAAAACGTGGTTCTGACTCCCTGTGGATGGCGACCCTTATCTGTGACCCACCTTCTTTGTCTGTTAACATATGTCTTGCCTGTAATGTACCTTTACCCTAGAGCCTTCTTAGGAAGGTGGGCATTGCAGATTATGAACCCTGGAGCAGGATGGGGGTATGAGCATCATTATGGGGAGCCCTAAATTCCTGTACATCATGAACAACATTTTCTGGGTATGCAAATTATAGGGAGAGGGTTTTCATATTAGTTCTCCAGACAAGTGTGTGTACAAGAGTACAAACTGCTGAGTGATAGTGAGATGACACAATGGGATGTCCTGCTAATACAAATTGAGAAAATTTACAGGTCTCAAACTCTAACACCTGCTCCTTGGCCTTCCCAACCCATAAGTGCATATGTGTGTGGGTGCACACATGTATTCCCCCCCAGCCCTACCTCCTGTAGTGCAGTAGCCTTGTGGCCTGTGACGAGCCGGCACATGATGATATGCTCCAGCAGTATCACTTGGAAAGAGGACAGGATGGGGCTGCAGTCGAGCACTGGGGGCAGGGGAAGAGTTAGGAGTGAGCAGACACGAGAGGCTGAAAGCGTCCCAGGGAGGCACTGACTCCAGTCCTGCCTCCTATCACGCTGCTCTGATATCCTTACTTTGCCCAAGTAAGGGAGCTCATCTCCTTGTTCAGAAGAGGAAATGTAGTCCAAGCTAGGAGTTGATAGTGAGAGTGTATTAAAAGAAAGAAATCTTGCCAGGCACATGCCCATAATCTCAGCAGCTTGGGAGGCTGAGGCAGGAGGGTCATGGGTTCAAAGTTTTGAACTTAGCAAGGCTCTACGCAACTAGTGAGACTCTGTTTCCAAATAAAAATACGAAAAGGTCTGAGAAATGTGGCTCACTGGTTAGGCATGTTGGGTTTAATCTCTAGTACCAAACAAATAAACAAAAAACTCCAAGAGGACTGCAATTTCAAGGCCAGTCTCAGCAACTTAGGGACAGCCTACATAACTCAGCAGGACTTTATCTCAAAATAAAAAATTAAAAGCGGGGGCTGTAGCTCAGGGGTAGAGTGCCTGCCTTGCACATGTGAGGCACTGGGTTCAATACTCAGCACTGCATAACAGTAAATAAATGATGGGCTGGGGATGTGGCTCAAGCAGTAGCACGCTCGCCTGGCATGCGTGCGGCCCAGGTTCGATCCTCAGCACCACATACAAACAAAGATGTTGTGTCCGCCAAAACTATCTCTCTCTCTTTAAATAAATAAATAAATGAAAAAATATTGTGTCCATCTACACCAAAAAAAAAAAAAAAAAAAAAAAAGGCTGGAGATGTGGCTCAGTGTTAAGCACCTCTGGTTTTAATCCCTAGCATCAAAATAAATAAATGAGTGAATGAATAAATGAATTTTGGCTGGGCGTGTACACAGTGGTAAGGTATGTGCTTAGCATGCACCAGGCCTTGGGGTTTGGGGTAGGAAGTGACTTTTGATGGAGCATGGTGGCATGTGCATGTAGCCCTAGCTACTCAAGAAGCTAAGACAAGATGAATACATAAGCTGGAAACTTAAGGTCAGTCTGGGCAATACAGCAAGATTCTGTCTTGTTTAAAAAAAAAAAAAGGCCTAGGGCTAGGGATGTGGCTCAAGTGGTAAAGCGCTCGCCTGGCATGCATGGGGTGCTGGGTTCGATTCCCAGCACCACATACAAAAAATAAAGATGTTGTGTTCACCGAAAACTAAAAAATAAATATTAAAAAAAAAAAGGCCTCGAATGATTTATCTTTAATATATTATCACCCGTCAATAGGTGCTCAAGGGCATTTTGGACAAGGAGGTTCTAGTATCGAAGTTGCCTTGAATCTTTTTATTTTATTTTTTAATTATAGATGGACTCAATGGACTTTAATCCATTTATTATTATTTTTTATGTGGTGCTGAGGATTGAACCCAGTGTCCTCCAACATGTGCTAGATGAGCTCCCCACCACTGAGACACAACCCCCGTCCTGTTGACTTGAATCTTTAGGCTGTGTAACAGGGTCTCAGAAGTGGCAAGGACCCTAGGAAGCTCCTGGAAGCATTGCGCAGCTATCCTTCTGTTAGAACCAAATGGTGAAATCTTTTCCTAGCACAGACACAGGGAAAGAGAATCATAGTCCCTTTGGGTTTTGTTGTTTCGTAGTTCTGAAGACTTTTCTCCCAGTGGTACTCAGGAGGACATAGGAAGCAAATGAGCAGATTTATGGGGATTGTGGGCTAGCCACACATACTGGGGGCTCTGGGTTGAAGCTACACTAATATCCTGTTCCCAAAGGATGGACTAAATAGCTCAACATCTGTAATTCACAATCCACAACCTCCAAAGACTTTGCCACAGGTCAGTGAGAGCCAAGTTGTAATTGCAGCTTTACCCCGAGTGTGTCCATGTCACAAAATTGATAACAAGTGGCACCATTACCTTTCTTTTTCTTTTCTTTTTCTTTTTTTTTTTTTTTGGTGCCAGGGATTGAACTCAGGGCACTCAACCACTAAGCCTCATCCCAAGTCCTATTTTGTATTTTATTTAGAGAGAGAGTCTCACTGAGTTGCTAAGCGCCTCGCCATTGATGGGGCTGGCTTGGAACTCGAGATCCTTCTATCTCAGCCTCCCGATCTGCTGGGATTACAAGTGTGCACCACTGCCCTGGCACACCCCTATTTTTCTTGACTGAGCAACACTGTACTGGCAAGTATTGAGTAGGGCCCTGCTAACTCACATGGCCACTCTGTATAGTTGGGATGGACAGGACAGAGATGGAATGAGGCCCTGGCCAGTCAGGGGCTTCCCCTTGATCTTAAGCTTGTTCTGCTCTGCTCTCATGTTGGCTGCAGGCATCTGCCACGGTGAGTGAAAGACCCGATCTGCCAACTAGAGACTGCTGCTGTGATCGATCAGTAAGATCCAGCATGGGTGGCACCATGTTGAGCCTCCCATCAGGGGGCGCTGTGAGTCCAACTTACTCTTGAGCTTCTCCAGCTGCATGAGGGCCTTGTCTGTGTACTTCTGTGCCTTCTCCAGGTAGCCCGCCTGCATGGAGTGCATCACTGTCACCTAGCAAGAAGACCAGCAAGCAGAGGTCAATGGGGTCCTCTCCTTGTCCCCAACCTAGGACCAGATGGAACTCACCAGGTAGACAAGCACACACATGTGCTCCTTGGGTAGCCAGTGGAAGAGGTCAGCAGGGTTGCTGGGCAGGATCTCATCATCATGAAGTGTGGAGATGGTCTGGATGCACTGCTGCAGCTGCTTCAGGCACGGCTTCACACTCTTCACCTGTGGGAGCATGCAGGTGGCACCCATGCTTAAGAGTCTGCCCATTCCCACCTTGCCACCCTCGGCTTCTTCTATTAGGAGTGTCCACTGTCCCCTTCTGCCCTATCTACCTCCTGCAGGAAGTCCCCCTTTCCCAGGGATTAGCTGGGTTGAGTATGGGGTAGGGACGCATATTTGGTAGGTAGCTTTTGGGCATGGGAAGTAGCCTCCAGTGTCCAGGAGTCCCTCCAGCACTGCAGCTCTTACTAAATGGCTTGTCTGCACTAGGTACCCTGTCCTGAGGTCACACTGGGTATCTGGATGGCCCTCAGTATCCACTGAAAATGGTGGCTGTAATTTGCTGAGCAAGGAGCTCAGTCCAATGGGCAAAGGTAGACACTGATAGAGGGAACTGAGGAAGCCTCTAACTAATGAGAGGACCACTTGGTACTTTCTAGGACTCTCACTACTGTCAGTCTCCACCTGAGGCCTCCTTAGAGAGGCCCCGCCTGTGGTAGGTCCATGGAGGTAGGGGGTAGAACTGAAGTACATAGGTAGTTCACACCCCCAAAAAGGCTTGAGATGGTCACACAAGCACAGGTACAGGTGCTCAAACAAAGCCTCTCCTCAACCACACCAGTACTACTCAGTTGAGTCTTGGTTATGGCTGGCATTAGTCCCTAAACCTCACAAAGCCATCATCTGCTGGGGAAAGGGATGGACAAACACTGTGAGCAACTGTTCTAGAGCAGTTGCTAGGGTGTACTCTCATAGATCTCCCAATTGGCCCTTAAAGGGCTCTAACTGTTTATGTACTGAGTGAATGAGTGTGAGTTCATTCATCATTACTCCTGAGTGAGGGCGGGGCCATTGGGATAGACCCTGTTTACAGAGCACTCTCTGCTTGTAGAGACACACCAGAAAGATGATGGCGCCAGCAGGTGTGCCAGAGCAGGATGGGGTTTTGTGTGCGTGTGCGCACATGGCAGAATAATAGACCTTCTGAGTATCAGGGTGATGACAATGCTACCACAGTCCAAGGCCCACATTCCATTTGCTGCTTGCACTCATCCATGCCACTCTCCAGAAGAGCCCTCCTGTGAGAGGCACCACACACCTGCCCAGCATCCAGGTAGTGGGTCACCTGGAGCACCAGGAAGAAGACTCGCAGTGATTCCTTCTGGATGGGGTTCCCCTGCCAGTTCTCCACGATCTGTCCACACAGGGTCAGCAGTGGGTGTACTTCTTGCAACTTGCGCTCCATCAGTAGCAGCTGGGGAAAGAAAGGTACAAGCACTGTATTTCAGTGTTTATAGGAGCCCTCATGGATGCAGAGCTCCCCAACCACCTACTATGAGACATTACCACCACCCCAGGGAGCAAAGCCAGGTTGAAAGAAACCCTCGTCAGGCTCCTTCCTCAGCATAAATTCCACAACCTGGAACCAGAGTTTCAACTCTGAACCCCATAAGAGCACACAGCCCTCACCCTGAGGTTGCTTGCCATTTCTAAGAGTCTGGGCAGCTGAGGGGCCAAATCATGGAGAGTGGGTGGGATGTATGCAGACCCTGTGTGTGGGGGGTCAGGCCTCACTTCCACAACATGGGCTACACTGGATTCTCCTGCCCAGCATCAACTTACCATCCCCTTGCTGAGCAGGAACAGCGCCCTGGAAAACAGAGATAAGTCAGATCTTTGAGGGGCCAGGATCTTCCTAGAATAACTAACTAGCTGCCCAAATGCTCAAGGGACCTAATGGGCTGATTTGGGGGTAGTTAAGTGGATGACAATAAACAGTCTCCAGTGAGGTTTGTCTTATTTACAAGACAGCTGCATTTTGTCCAATTCTATCTTCATTAACATTTTTGCACAGCTTTGACAAAGTCCAGAAGACCACGTTCCAGGCAGGGTGGAAGATGGCACACTTACTATCATCTATCTCAATGTTGTGACACAGCAAACAGTGGGCCTGGAAGGAGGGAACACAGAGGGTAAGAGCAAGTTGGGACTCCTCAATGCCCCACTGTCTTGTCTGTGACACAGGCAAAGCCCCCCATTAGGTTCCTCTCAGGGTTAAGAGGACAACTCAGAAAGGCTCAGGCATATCAGCAGCCTCATCTCTATCCTTAGAAGGTTTCTATTGCCTCTCTATCCTTCTACTTTTTCTCCCTTTCTTTCTTTTACTGTACTAGGGATCAAACTCAGGGCTTCATGCATGCTAGGCAAGCATACTGCCACTGAGCAACATCCCCAATCCTTTTTATTTTATTTTTTTTAAAGAGAGAGAGAATTTTTTTTTTTAATATTTATTTTTTAGTTATTGGCGGACACTACATCTTTGTTTGTATGTGGTGCTAAGTATCGAACCTGGGCCGCACGCATGCCAGGCGAGCGCGCTACCGCTTGAGCCATATCCCCAGCCCCTCCTTTTTATTTTAAAACAGGAGTCTCATTAAGTTGCTCAAACTTGTGATTCTTCAGCCTCTCAAGTAGCTGAAATCATGGGTGTTCACCACTGATTCTAAAAGAGCATTTACAGCTGTTCCTAGCCACAAGTGATAAGATAAGCACCGTAAAGAAAGTTTAGCAGACAGCCAGGGTGCTCTTCCCCACCTCAGCTCCAAAGGTGCCTCTTTGCATTGGCATTAGGGCTGAGAGGATCCTGGATTTAGGGCTGGGGGTGTGGTGCAGTGGTAGGCCACTTGACTAAGCATGCATGAGGCCCTGGGTTCCATTCCCAGAACTGCAAAAAAAAAAAAAAAAAAAAAAAAAAAAAAACCCAAACCACAAAAACGCAGCTGTAATAGCCATGCCCATAAGCCCTGTTTTGTTTTAATACTAAACATTTGTCTTCCCAGTTTTCTCAGGGTCCTTATATACTATGGCCAAGACCCTATGAAGTAGGCATTATTCTCTCATTTTAAATGTGAGGAAACTATGACAGGAGGTCAAGGAACAGAGTGGGGACATGCACCAGGGAGTGTATTTCCCTTGCCTAAACACTGTCCTGTTTCGTTGTTCTCTCATCTCCTGCACACTCTAGGGTTAAGCTTTTTTTAAATTACAGAAAAGAAGTTCATGTAGGTCCCCATGTTTTCACACAGAAAATGCAGAGTCTAGGAGGCCCTATGTTGCTGACACAAGGCTTTGAGCCAGGGGACCTGTAAGCACTGAACCTTGGTGGGTGTCCACCAGGCCACTCAGCACAAACCATGTGAAACTAAACTGTGTAACCAAGAAGGCTTGTCTGGGCAATGCTCACAAGTGAATGTTTTCTGTGATCAGCTGTTCCTCAGAGGGTGGCTTTGAGATTTGCTGAAAAAACCCAGAGCCCAACAGCCTGGCATGTCACCACAGACTCAGCTATAGTAGAAAAATGTAGGGGACAGGGAGGGTCTAGAATATGGTGCCCTTAAGTCAACCAGTGTAACCACCATCAACCCAGGACAGGGCAGCCAAGTGATGGTTCTGAATACTTCGACAGTGTCCCAGTGATAATAGCCTGCAGGGAGCTTCCTGGTACCTGGAGGGTCTAGAAAGTCTACAGCCTAGCCTCAGAATACATGCACATGGGTCAAGAAGTTCTCCAGTGTGGGCATTTTCCAGAATCCCAACATGTTTGCACACAATAAGAGCACTGCTGTATGGAGCCACTACTAAAGAGGATTCTTCTATATTGGGGAAAGAGGAAGCCTTCACCGAGGGTACAAAGGGAATGATGATGGTGTCTGGCCCCTAACTCTTGAACAACAGTCCATGCAATTTTGCACATAACATGATCTTGATGTCCCTTCCTTGACATAAACAGTGGCTTAATCTGCTTCCTGTTCTTTTTTTTTTTTGTTAATATTCTTATTTTTTAGTTGTAGTTGGACCCAACAACTTTATTTTTTTATTTTTATTTTTTTTAAAGAGAGAGGAGAGGGGGAGGGAGGGGGGGAGAGAGAGAGAGAGAGAGAGAGAGAGAGAGAGAGAGAATTTATTTATTATTTATTTTAGTTCTCGGCGGACACAACATCTTTGTTGGTATGTGGTGCTGAGGATCGAACCCGGGCCGCACGCATGCCAGGCGAGCGCGCTACCGCTTGAGCCACATCCCCAGCCCAAGGACCCAACAACTTTATTTCACTTGTTTATTTTTTTATGTGGTGCTGAGGATTGAACCCAGGGTCCTGCACGTGCAAGGCAAATGCTCTACCGTTGAGCCACAACCCCAGCCCTGCCTCCTGTTCTTAATCCAGATTTCTCAGTGGCCTGAGCAGGTGAAGTCGTCTATGGTCTGTGCTGTGCATGCCCCGTGCCACTGAGGGTGCATCTTTGCAATAAAGAGCAATAGTTAAGCATATTGTGTGAGCACTTGTTATTTCAAAATATGCTGGAAATGTATAAGTGCCAACTCTGTAGACAATTTCAGCTGTCTCTCAGCCCTATCCAGTTTTTTTTTACTTTATAAACCACAGGATAAAACACATCTCATTGTACCGTTAACTTGCTTATCTCTTATTATGCAAAAGGATGCGCTTTTTTTTTTTTCACACTAAAATCCTATTTGTGCTCAGGAATAAAATGGCTAAGCCAGACGGGAGGGGTGGAATGGGTGCCTACCGTGTGTACTCGGATCCCACCACCCTGGCGTATTCGGCCCCTACACCCAGGAGGTCACATGCTGACACCAAGTCCTTCTCAAGTGTGTGCAGTTGCTAAAAAGAAGAGAAAGAACAATGACAGCTGCTACCAAATCTGTGTTCTACAGAGCCTGGCCTTCCTGTTTTGCTTTATCAAGTCAATATTAATTGCTCTGAGTATAGGCCTCTACCCTACCTATAGTATACAGCATTTAAACTTAATGGGGTATAGAACCAGTAGTTCATTCTCATGAGCACAGATCTCCCAAGGTCCTGTGAGTGTCCAAGGTAAGAAAGTCTGGGTGCTTCCTGGGTCTCCTGAGGAGGGCATCTGTGGTGTGCTCTGGGGCTGATGAGGAACTCCTTCAAGGCAAGCATCTAGCCTTAACTGCTGAAAATCCAAAAGCCTCAAAAGGCTGAAAGTCACCTGCAGATTTACACTTTAGAGCACAGGTTCCTCCTCACTATGCATATAACTCTGTGATCTTGGGTGAGTGACTCAAAGCATAGCTTACTTCTCTTTTTGTTAACAGGCACAATTGTGTGTGGGAAGATTAAAGGAGATAGTGTGTGTGGGGGACCCTCTCAGCCAGACCTTTCTGTAATAAGGAGTTCCTCTGGATAGGCAGTTTTGGCCCAGGGCCAACATGCTGTGTGCCCAAGTGGGTGATAGGGCTGGCTGTCACGGAAGGTGGGCCATCCTGCCCTCCAGGCCATCTCAAGTCAGGAAATGCTGGCCAAGGATCTGCCTGAGGGTACCTAGTGAAGGGGAGGTGCTGGCCCACCTGCCCCTCCAACAGAGTTAGAAAGGCCCAGCTCAGAAAGCCCACCTATCTAAGTATCTTGGCACACAGGGATTTGGGCACCACCTACATCTGAGGAGTTCAAGGTAGGTTGTGGGGGGAATAGGGTAGAACCCAGGATGAGGCTATGCCCCGTCAGTCCCCATGAGTGGGGCACTGTGAAATAAGGCTTGACTCAGCACGCATTGTCTAATAGGCAGCCTCTGCATATTTTTGTTTGTTTTTGAGACATGGGTCTCACTATGTTACCCAGGGTGGGTCTCAAAACTCCTTGGCTCAGACAATTCTCCTGCCTCAGCTTTCCAAATAGTTGAGACTGAGGCACTGTGCCACCATTCCCAGCTCTCTGTGTAGCTTTTAAAGAACTCAGAGGGCCTCTGGCAGGAAACATTTCCCAACTGTAATGGACATAGGGGAAGAGCAAGGAGGGAGGAGAAACTGAAGATGCCCAACTAACACAAGGCCCCAGGGAGACAGGCACTTCCACTGATTACCCAGGTGCTATGGCACTTCATAGAGCCTGGGGCACTGCTAATAGCAAGGCGCAAGCTAGGGATGCTGTTAAGGACTGAGGCTGGAGGGCACCTGTTAGCAGGTTACAGAAAAGTCCTTATATACCCACCCACATGGGGTAGCAGCCTGAGGGGAACCTATGCATCCTGGTCTCTGCTGTTATTTGTACTTGGGATACACTTTCCCCCAAGGTCCTGACCTCTGGTACTCACAGCAAGCTGGAAGAGCAGGCGGCAGTGCCAGTATGGGGTCTGCTGTGAGATCTGAATTGCTTTCCTCAGCAGTGGCTTTGCTGCATCAACAGAATTCTGAAAGGAAATAGTCAAGTTCAAGGAGGAAAAAAAAAAACAAGCTGGCAATCAAGCTGGATTCCTTATGTAGCAGCTGCTGTGCCAGAAGGCCGGTCCTGTTTGTCCTTACCAAAGGATTTTTTTTGGGTTGCCAAGTTACTTTATTAAAAGAAAAAAAAAAAAAAAAGATTTTACTGAACTCACTGGTTGGGAAGTTTTTGCACTACTCTTAAAATAACTTCTCTTATTTTTAAAAAATATGTGTGTGTGTGTATGTGTGTGTGTGTGTGTGTGTGTGTGTATATATATTTAGATGTAGGTGGACACAATATCTTTATTTTATTTTTATGTGGTGCTGAGAATTGAACTCAGTGCCTCACGTGTGCCAAGGAAGCACACTGAGCCATAGCCCCAGCCCTTAAAAAAACCTTTTTATTCAATTAAACTGAAAGTAGTTTCAGTTCAAAATCTTGCTCCATCAAATAAAATGCCAGTGCCCAGTTTTCATGTTCTAAGACCAGAAAGATACGCCAGGGACATGGAACACACAATTCTCACTGCCTAGGCCACTGCATAAATCTTTTCGAAGTGGGGAAGGCAATATTCAACTGCAACTGCAACTGATAAATAAGTCAAACTAGGGCTGGAGAATGTGGCTCAGTAGTATAGGTTTGCCTAATATATACAAGGCCCTGGGTTCGATTCTTGGCACCACCGCTAGGGAGAAAAAACAAAACAAAACAAACTATGGACCTATTAGGCTAGGAACAAGGCTGCTTTCTCAGTAGAAAAGGAATCGGCTGGCCCTTGTTAGCAAATGATTACTCACAGAAACCCTGGTACTAGGGTGTAGGAAGTAGAAAACAGTTGGCAATGTGTGTCCATGGGTTCTGCAGCTATGGATTCAGATAGCTATGGACCAAAAATATTCAGGGAAAAATAAACTGGGTATGTAGTGAACACATACAGACTATTTTTCTTGTCCTTATTCCCTAAACAACACAACATGACAAATTTTTGTATAGCATTTACATTGCATTAAGTGTTATAATACAGAGGCAATTTAAAGTATATGGGAGAGGGGCTACTGGGTGTAGGAAGCTCAATGGTAGAGTGTGTGCTCATTAGCATGCATCAGGTTTGACTCCCAGCACCACAAAGAATAAAGTAATAAAAGAAGTCCATAGGAGGATGTGTAGGTTCTGTCTACTATCATATTGGAGGGGGATCCTGAACTAACCCCTTATAAATGCTGAAGGATAATGGTGATTAGAAGTATTAAAAGCCAGAAAGGAGAGCTGGGGTTGTGGCTCAGTAGAGTGCTTGCTCTACTTGCAAGGCCCTGGGTTCGATCTTCAGAACCACATAAAAATAAATAAATATAATAAAGGTATTGTGTCCAACTACAACTAAAAAATAAATATTAAAAAAAAATAAATAAAAGCCAGAAAGGATTTCAGATTCTGTGAACCCCAAGGTGTTACTCTGTCACACCAAAAGGGAGAGATTCTTTGGTTTTCACAAAACTTAGTGTGTTCTTACCTCTTGACAGTACAATTCAGACAACAGACTTGCTGCTTCAAATTTAACATCTTCAAACTGTGGGATCTAGTGATGTCCAGTTAAGGAAGTAGATACTGCAAAAAGGTCAATTTTCAAAGGTCCATAAATCAGCGTTCTAACACTGCAGACATGTGCCTGGTGTTCCAAGTTCTCATATTCTCCAGTGCCCCCTGAGTTTGTTGCAGGTGGGTGTGGAGCCAGATGCCAGGGTAACGGAGGCATGAAGAGGAACATGGCATCCAGGAAGAGGCTTCTGGCCTTGAGGGGCAACCAAGGATAGAGCTAGGATTCTCCAGATTCCAATCTAACAAATTTCTTTTATTTAAATAGAAAATTCCTTCAAGGGAAAGGCACAGGCCTGGGATGTAGCTCAGTGGCACAGCACTTGCCTAATTGGCAGCAGGCCCTGGGTTCAATCCCCAGCAATATAGAAACAAATAACAATAACAATAAAAATAAAAACATAGGTCCCAACAAGAAAAGGATACTTGCTGTGATATCAACCACTGAAAGAGAAAGAAAAAAAGATGAATTCTCAGGCAAATATCAGCTCAGTTATTGGCTTACTTGGGGAATTTTTTTTTTTTGGTACTGGAGATTAGAACCCTGGGGGAGCTCAACCATTGTGCCACATCTCCAGCATTTTTTGTATTATATTTTATCTAGAGACAGGTTCTCACTAAGTTGCTGAGGCTGGCTTGAACTTGTGATCCTCCTGCCTCAGCCTCTAGAGCCTCTGGAATTACAGGAGTGCACCACACTTGGCTACTTTGGGATTTTTATAGGTTGCTCTCCAGCCCCAATACAGAAGTCCAGTTAAATAGGAAAGTAGCCTACTCAGCCTGAGAGGGTAGGCTCAATTTCCCTTCAAAGCAACAATGGAAATGAAGCCATAGGGCACTTGGTGGGTGCCTAGGGAAGACAGAATATCCTCTTTTGACATCAGAAGAGGGGTTTGCACTTGGGAGTCAGATCCTTTCTACTGTTGGCAAGGTCAATTTCAGTCAGGCAAGGAGCCCATAGTTAATCTGGCTCTCACATGCCATACAGTAATAGGGCTGACATTCAGCAGAGAAGAAGATATTCAGCAAAGCATTACACAAGGAATCAGGTACAACTGGAGAATGGGACTCGGGGTGTCAGTCCTTCTAGATAAGTGTGACTTGGAAGGCCAATGGGTCTTCTGTGCTTTTAATCCTGGCTGTGCAGCCTTAGTTAAAGGTGAAAAATGAAAGTACCCAACTAGATCAGAGTTTTAAGACTATCCCAGATGCACCAAAGAAATGTACAGAGAGGGCTGGGGTTGTGATTCAGTGATAGAGCACTTGCCTAGCACTTGTGAGGCACTGGGTTTGATCCTTAGCACCACATAAAAATAAATAAATAAGGGCTGAGGTTGTGGCTCAATGGTAGAACACTCGTCTAGCATGTGCAGGCACTGGGTTCAATCCTCAGCACCATGTAAATAATAAAAAAAATTGAAAGTATTATGTCCAAGTACAACTAAAATATAAATAAATAAAATAAAGGTATTGTGTCCATCTGCAACTAAAAATATTAAAAAAAAAAAAAAAAGACAGAAAAGAAAAAAGAAACGCAGAAAGAAGAGCCAGTGCAGCCCAGGGGTCAGCTGAGGGATGACTAAAGTCACATAAGTGAGAAAGTCTTGAGCTAAGACCAGCTGCCCACAAGACACAGATAAGCCAGGAGGGGGAGCTGTGAGACAGTGAGAGGGAGAGAGGGAGGGACTCCTATTGCCAGGGTTACTGATACTGATACTAGATACTACCTGTGGCAAGAAGGCAGCCAGAGCATCTACCTCCTCCTGTTCTTGCCCAAGACCCCTTGAAGCATGAACAAGAGGGTCTCCAGAGGGACAGAGCCAGCACCTGAAGCCAAGAGTGTAACCCCAGAGGTGAGGCTCCTCAGCAGGAGACAATGTGTGGAGACAGCACTTGTAATATGGAGGAACTGGTGACCACTGAAGTCAGGGTGCTTTCTATAAAAGCTACTTCACCTTGAAGCCCAGTCCAGCAAGAGAAGCTCTCTGGAAGGCCAACAATTAGAAGGAACAGCCAGTCAGAGAAGAGGAAACACTATGGAGGAGGTGCTGGGCTAGAGTTGTGCCAAGATGCCATCCAACTCCAATATAGATCACAGGGCAGGAAAGACCTCTAGAGAGAACAGGAAGCCTTTCAGAGAGTCCTGGATGGCCAAGATGGAGTGGGCTGAGTAAATTCAGTACCCATAGCTGACCTCCTAGTCCTATCCATGCCTTGGAACTGTGATAAATAAAGCCGACTCCATTTCTCTGCTACTACACCTCAACAGAAGTAAGCCAGACAATGAGAAAAGATGTGAACTCCTCCTGCCCCCAATCCGATTTGGGGCAGAGAAGCCATCCAAGCCCAGGATGCTCACCCTCAGTGCACTCTGGGTCTGGTGCTGAGGAAAGCCTGCACAGGCATGTCTGTGGGAGGCAACTTGCAAGGGATGCATCCAATTATCCACTGCCTGGGGAGGACCCCACTGTTCTATTTCTATGAAGTCTTGGCCAGTGCTGTAGCTTATGCCTGTGTGGGTTCATTAATGTCTTACAGCAACCATTTTAAAATTCTTTCTCCTTTGGGGGCTTTTGAGTGGTTAACATCTATTCAGCAGATAGTTGGGATGGACCTAATTTGTTCTTGACCTGACTGACATCTTTTCTTCATGAATCAGATGTGCCTGCTAATGATCAGCTTCCCTCTGTCAGCTCCTTCCATTTTCTGGGAATCATATTTTCGCCAGGTACTGTGGTCTACACTTTTAACCCCAGAAGCTCAGGAGGCTGAGGCAGGAGGATGACAAGTTTGAGGCCAGCCTCAGCAACAAAGCAAGACCCTAAGTAATTTAATGAGTTCCTGACTCAAAATAAAAATAAAAAGGGCTAGGAATGTGGATCGGTGTTAAAGCACCTCTGGGTTCAATCCCTAGCATTAAAGAGAGAGAAAGGTGGGGGACGGGGAGAAAATCACATGTCTTCCAGGCTTCCAGAGAAGGAGAGACTGGGAGATTGGTGAGCTGTGAAGTATCTTGCTCAAAGGTTCAAGACATGAACTTTCTCTTCTGAAAGCCACTTGTTGTTGGGAGCACTGGCTGGAGGACAGAGGACTAGATTCAAGGTAGGGATTTACTAAGTGAGTTAGCAATGCTCTAAGTCTTTTGAGAAATCTTAGATCCTAGAGCTCTTTTTTGTTTTGTTCCTGCATTGCTAGAAATAGAATTCAGGGCCTTGTACATACCAGGAAAACACTCTACCATTGAGCTAGCCTGCACCGACCCTAGGGCTCTTGAACATTAATTTTCCAGGACCACTGACCTTTCACCATGCTTTCATATGTATACAGAAGTCTCCCATGTGTTACTTGATAATGGGGATGCACTCTGTGAAATGCATTGTTAAGTGATTTCTTGCTGCATCTAAGCACACCAGACTGTTAAGACAGCTACAACACTACGAGGAAATATTATCTTATGGGATCACTGTCGTATGTGCAGTTTGGGGATTAACCAAAATGTCATTATGTGTTAGGCGACTTTACATACAAATGGAGGACATCAGATAAAGAAAGCATCATGATGTGCTGCCTCAGTCAATGCTGTGTTCCCAGTGCCTGCAATAGGCTGACATGCAGTAGATACTTGGGAAACATTTGCTGCATAAGCAATGCTTTATCTATTCAGATAATGAATAGAGTTTATCTAGCATTGCTGGAATATAAAGGCTTCCATATGTGCAAACAGCCAAAGAACTGAGGCTTATGGCTTTCAGATACAGAGCCTTAATTAATTAATTAATTTTTTTTGGCAGGGGGAGGGGTACTGGGGATTGAACCCAGGGCACCACTAAGCCACATCCCCAGCCCTTTTTGTATTTTACTTAGAGACAGGGTCTCACTGAGTTGCTAAGTGCCTTGCTAAGTTGCTGAGGCTGGCTTTGAACTCGTGATCCTCCTGCCTCAGCCTCCCCAGCTGCTGGGATTACAGGTGTGCACCACTGTGCCTCACTGGAGCCCTATTTTATTTTAATATTTTGGTTGTAGATGGATACAAGATCTTTTATTTATTCATTTATTTTATGTGGTGCTTAGCTCTAAACCTGATGCCTCGCAGGTGCTAGGCAAGCACTGTATCACTGAGCCACAACCCCAGCCCTAAAGCCTTCTTTTTAAAAATTTCTTAATAGTTATAGATGGACAGCGTGTCTTTATTAATTTTTTTGTGTGGTGCTAAGGATTGAACCCAGTGCCTTATACATGCTAGGCAAGCACTCTGCCACTGAGCTACAACCCCAGCCCAAGCCTTAACTCTTAAAACAGTACAAACATCACCTTTCTCCAAATTTCACTGTTGTTTCTTTTTTTTTGTAGTCCTGGAGATTGAACCCATGAATGTTCTCCACTGAGCAATATCCCCAGCCCTTTTGATTTTATTTTGAGACAGGGTCTTGCTAAGTTGCCCAAGACTAGCTTCAAACTTGTGATTCTCTCTGCCTCAGCCTTCCAAGTTGCTGGGATTGCAAGTGTCACCACCATGCCTGGTCATGTCACTATGACACTTTGAATTGACCTGCATAACAACACATATCTGGAGAGTAGTTCTGGTTTCAGGGTGGGGCAATCACTTCCTCAGCACCGTCAGCCTGACACCACACCAAATGACTTTCTGTATTTTTGTTAGGATTTAAATATAAACTCACCACTTTAGTTTGGGCCCAGAATAACCCCCAAAGACTTGGCTCCCCAGCCTGTGGTGCTACTGGGAGGTGCTGGAATCTTTCGGAAGTGGGGCCTAGTGGGAGGAAGTTAGGTCATTGACAGGGCATGCCCTTGGAGGGGATTTAGGGTTCCTGCCCCTTTCTATTTCTTTGCTTCCCAGCCACCATGAAGTGAGCAGCTTCCTCTGCCACATGTTCCTGCTATGATCTCATCACTGGCCCAAAGGCAACACAGTTAAACAAACATGGACTGAAACCTCTTTAGAACTATGAACCAAAATAAACCTTTCCTTCTTATAAGTTGATTATCTCAGGTACTTTATTACAGGTTCGTAAAACTGGCTGACTCACTCATAAATAAGAACTATATATCCACCATATATAAAGTAATACATGAGGGGCTGGGGTTGTGGCTCATGTGCGTGAAGCTGGGTTTGATTCTCAGCACCACATAAAAATAAAATAAAATAAAGGCATTGTGTCCAACCACACCCCCATATATATATATATATATATATATATATATATATATGTATAGTAATACATGATGACTTGTGTACAGAATAACATATAGGATACTGTACCCAAGATTGTTACTTTGTGATTTTTTTAAGCTTTGTAATATTAAAAAATAGTCTTTACATCTCCTTCCTTATGATAGAAAAGCAGTCAAAGTAAGAGCTCCCTTGGCGTTAGGTGGCCTACAGGATACAGAACAGAGATGTCAATGCTCTACCAGAAGTTCCAGGAGCCACCTTGGGGCTCTCAGGGAAAGTGAGTAAGGATCAGGGCCACCAGGTGCAGAAGGGCCCAGATCACCACATTTCTGGTTGGTTCTTCTAAGACTTGTTCAGGACTGAAAGCATTTCATGTCTCTTTTATTCTTTGAAACAAACAAACAAACAAAAAGGGTCAGCTCTTCTAAACCACCAAAATGTATAGAAATAGTTATTGATTGATTGTAACTCCCTTGGCATAGTAGCACAGCATTAAAAAGCCTTCCTCGCCTGTTTCTGCAGTGTACCCATGGCCTGGTGCATCCTTCAGTCACCGCCTGAGTTTGCTCACTGATCAGCAAGTTGGAAGTGGTCCTCACCCTGTGGGTTTATTGAAGATCAAGTGAAATAGTACCCTGAAATATATCTGTGCAGGCCTGTCATATAGAAAGCACCAAAAACACTGCAGGAATTCAAAGGCAGGATTTTGAAGAATTGAAGTGAGTTAGTAGAGCTGTGAAGTGATGCACATTTTACCTCCCAAAAATCGGAGGTAACTTGGAGAGTGAGAGTGAAGGGGCCAGGAATATGGCTTAGTGGTAGAATGCTTGCCTAGCATGCCCAAGGCCCTGGTTCTACCCCCAGCATGGGGGAAAAAAAAAAAAAAAAGAGAGTGGAAAAAAAAAAAAAAAAAAAGGAAAGGAAAACAGGAGAAAGAAGTACAGATCCCTAACTCCAAAAAAATGCTTCATGTCAGCTCTGCAAATGCAGCCTTCGCTTGAGTTTTTATTTCTTGTCAATGTGGCATGCAATTTAGTAGGACATGATCATGATCCTGAAGGATGAAAGTGTTGCTCCAGCTGGACTAAATGTGAGAGGCTTAATACCAAGCCTCATTGGGCTTTTTTTTTTTTTTTAAGAGAGAGTGAGAGAGGAGAGAGAGAGAGAGAGAGAGAGAGAGAGAGAGAGAGAGAGAGAGAATTTTTTAATATTTATTTTTTTTTAGTTCTCGGCGGACACAACATCTTTGTTGGTATGTGGTGCTGAGGATCGAACCCGGGCCGCATGCATGCCAGGTGAGCGCGCTACCGCTTGAGCCACATCTCCAGCCCCCTCATTGGGCTTTAAGAAGAGAAAGGAAAGCATTTAATCACTTGCTAGGAAAGTAAACATAGACTTTCAGGCTAAACCTAGATATAAAATTAGTAAGCATCTGACTGGTACAATCTGTAGTTGCTTTGTATGCCAGATGAGCAAAACCACCATTAAAAAGCAGACTGACAGCCAAGCATAGTGGCACATACCTATAATCCCAGTGATTTGGGAGGCTGAGGAAGGAGGATTGCAAGTTCAAGGCCAGCCTCAGCAATTTAGTGAGCTCCCAAATAACTAAACAAGACCCTATCTCAAAGAAAACATAAAAAACTGGTGATGTAGTTCAGTGGCAAAGCACAATCTTTGCCATTCCCTGGTACCAAAAAAAAAAAAGAAAACAGACTGAGCTGAACTCCTTGGCATGTGCCCGCAATTCCAGCTACTTGGGAGACTGAGGCAGGAACATGGTTTCAAGTCAGGAGTTGTAGATTAGAGCAATATAGTGAGACCTTGCCTCCAAAAATTAAAAAACAAACATAAAAACCCAACCAACAAACCAAACAAAACCACAGCTCCATCCTAAATGCACAAAGAAGCAAACATGGATGGTATCAACATGGATATTGGCAGTCAGTTCAAAGAATGGCTGTCTGATTCCAGAAAATAACCATTTCTGAGAAGCAGCACTTATTCCTCAGTGCCTTTTAAATCAAGAAAATCTACAAATGATGATGTACCTTACATGTCCAGGGATTTAAAAAACAAAAACAAAAAACAAACTATGTAAGCCAGGTACAGTGGCACATATTTACAATCCTAGAAACTGGGGAGTCTGAGGCAGGAATACTTTAAGTTCGAGACCAGCCTCAGCAACTTAGCAGGGCCTTAAGCAACTCAGTGAGATCCTGTCTCAAAATAAAAAATAAAAAGAGCTGGGGATATGGCTCAGTGGTTAAATGCCCCTAGGATCAATCCCCTGGTATGGAAGGGGGAATAAAAAAAGACTAAGTTGGGACTCAGGGCTGGAGTTGTGGCTCAGCAGTAGAATGCTCACCTAGCACATGTGAGGCCCTGGGTTCAATCCTCAGCACCATATATAAATAAATAAAATAAACGTATTGTGTTCAACTATAACCAATATATATATATATATATATATATATATATAGATAGATAGATAGATAGATATAGATATAGATATATGGAAATTTGGGACCCAGGGTGTAGTTCAACGGTAGAGTACGTGCTTAGCATGCATAAGGCTCTGAGTTTACTGTCTAGCACAAATAAATAAGTAAATAAATAAGTAAAAATGAAAGAAAAGGTGGAAATTGGTATACCTGCATATTTTCTTGGTTTTACAGCAAATGTGCAAATGACTGAAATAGATTTGTCTGCATGAAAGACTAGTGTGAAGATAAAACAGAAGTCACAGGCCCTGAAAGAGAACTGAAAATTCACACAGAAATAGGAGTGCAGCAAGAAGAAAACTAATGTGGAGAAAACGAAATATGTCTGAAGGAATGTAACTTGACAGAATCTGCATAAACAGCTTTGGAAATCTAGCCAAAAGATTTCTGTGGAAAGGAATACCTTTTATAATCACAAACTATTTAACCAGGGAGTCTCAAAGCAGCCAAGAATTTTGACCATACATCCACATCGCTGCCAAAACCATAATCAAAGAAGGGAAGCTAAGCTGGGCACAGTGGCAGATGCCTGTAATCCCAGCAACTCAGGAGGATGAAGCAGGAGCATCGGCCAGCATGGGCAACTCAGTGAGATCCTGCCTCAAAATAAGAAATTAAAAGGGCTAGGAATGTAGCTTGGTGGTAAGAGTGCTCCTGGGTTCAATCCTCAGTACTGTGCACATGTGCACACACAAAAAGAGAGGCTTTCAGGTCAAGTGTCCTTATTTGATGAGCAGATCTGAGGGCCTGCAGAGGCAAGATGACTAAGACCAATGGTTGTGGTCTCAAAAAAGCTGTGGAGGAAAGGGAGACACATCCTCCAGACTCCGATGGGGACATTTAACTGATGATTCTTTCCAAGTTGGTAGACTTGATGACGCAGATGGTTAACTCTATTACATATGTCTTTTAAATAGTTCACAAACAGTTGATGGAACAGAAATTAATATGCGCCAATCAAAGAGAATAGAATCTAACCATAGTCTGCAGGGGAGGTATTCCAAGACTTCCAGTGGATACCTGAAATCTAGGGCAGCACTGAATCCTATAGACACTTATGCTTTATCTTTTTCTTTTCTTCTTCTTCTTTTTTTTTTTTTTTTTGTACTAGGAATTAAACTCAGGGAGCTTAACCATGAGCCACATCTCCAGCCCTTTAAAATTTTTTTAAAAATTTGAGACAGGGTCTTGCTAAATTGCTGAGACAATTGGAATTCACAATCCCCCTGCCTCAGCTTCCCAAGCCACTGGGATTATAGGCATGTATCAATGCATCTGGCAGACGCTATGCTTTTTCCTACATAGACAAATCTAAACTAACAATTATGACAACATACTGTATTAAAAGTTTTCTAAACATGATGTTTCTTTCAAAATATCTTATTGTGCCAGATATAGCAGCATACACCTGTAATTTCAGCTACTTGGAAAACTGAGGCAGGAGGATCAATCACAAATTTAAGGCCAGCCTGCGCAATTCAATGAGATTCTGTTTCAAAACAAAATAAAAAGGACTGAGGTTGTAGCACAGAGGTAGAGTGCTTGTCTAGAATGCAAAAGGCCTATTTCAATCACCAGTACTGCCCCCACCCCCCAAAAAAGTAGCAGGGCCTGGTGGTGCACATCTATAATCCAGTGGCTCAGAAGGCTGAGACAGGAGGATTACAAATTCAAAGCCAGCCTCAGCAACTTAGTGAGACCCTGTTTCAAAGTAAAAAATAAAAAGAACTGGGGAGGATTGGGGTTGTGGCTCAGTGGTTAAGCTCCTGGTTCAATCTCCAGTAACCCCCTATCCCAAAGGCATGCTTGCTTTGTAACACAAAAGATCATAGCCATATATAGTGGGACACAACTATAATTCCAGTGACTTGGGAGGCTGGAGCAGGAGGATCACAAAGCTAGCCTGGGGAACTCTGTGAGACACTGTATCAAAATCAAAAATAAAAAGGGCTAAAAATGTAATTCAGGGGTAGAGGACTTCTAGTTTCAATCCCTAGCCAAAAAATAAAATAAAATAAAATAAAAACAAACACATAAACAACTGTAGAAGGCAAACAGCATGGGAAACACTACTTTAAGTGAAATCCAGACAAATTTGCAACTGGGGATGCAACTGATGGAGATCTCTATGCTTAAATTTGGTGTGACCTAAGGAGAGGAGTATGCGACTCTGTGGAAGACCCCACAAGATTCAGGGTTCTGTTAAATGAGCAAAGGCACTTCACAAGGATAAGGATTGAAAATTACAGGCCCAGAAACCAAGTGGCTAAAAGAGAGCAATTTTAGACATGATTGCATCTGCTAGACATGGCTGAGTGGGCGAAATATGACAATACACACAGTGACTATTAAGTAGTGCTAGAAAAAGGATGTACAGTCCCAGGAGACAAGGGAGGGAAATGGTGGGATCTGTTCTCAACTGAGAGAAGGGAGTTTCAGAACCAGCGCATGCACTGGAGATGCTGGGCAGTCCGGCCCAGAAGCCTGGTGCTTCACTGAATCTCAAGGCCCTGAAACCACTGCTGGTCTCTGACAGGCCAGGCACTCCTTGCCAAACCTGATGCCTTAAGCAGATCTCTGGCCTCACTACCCCACCCACTCAGGCCTGCTCAAATGTCACTCCTACAAATACAGACTCCCTCACTACTATTACCAAAAATAGCAGCTCCACATCATCCTCATCCCTTCTCCTGTCCATATTTCATGGTTCTTCCATAACTGCCTAACTTTTTTACTACAAATATCATTTGTCTCCCTCTCTAAAACATAAGCTTCTATAGGTAGGTATTGTTTTAGTCATCACTGATCCCTAGTACCTGAAATGGAGCTTGGCACCTGGAGAGAGCTTAACAAATATCTGCTGACTGAAAACAAATAAACTTCACTAAAATAATAACGATATATTGTCTTGGCATGAAACATGGTGATTATTATGCCTGAGTGTGAGCTCAGTTTTGTTAGTAACTTGCGTGGCCTTCAGCAAATCACTTCACTTTTCTGGGCCCAGACCACCTCACTCTGAAACAAGGAAGTTGATCAAGTGAGGACTAATGTTGTCTCCTAACTTTTCACAGTGTGCAAAACAAAGATATGATCTCCTGAACACAACTTGTTACTAGCTAAGAGACAGCTCAAATCTACCTCAGATCAATACATTTAAAAATCTGAGTTGAGCCAATGTGGTGGTACATGCCAGAAATCCCAGTGACTTGGGAAGCTGAGGCAGGAGGATCACAAATTCAAGGTGGGCCTTGGCAAACTTAGTGAGACCCTATCTCAAAATAAAAAGGGCTAGGGATGTAGCTCAGTAGTCAAGCACCACTGGTCTGAAACCCCAGCACTTGGGGGCGAAAAATCTAAGTTAATTATTTTCAAGGAGGTTCTCTTTTAATCAGAATGGAACTGGATAAACAGCAAAAGGGACACAGGGTTCTGACGGGAGCACAGTGTTGCTATGAGCAAAAACAAGTTCACAGCCATAAATTTCCCCCATTCTTTGGAGCACCAGAATGTCACACAAGTAAACTTGAGGGTGGGTGGCTTCCTCAGAGGATGGGTTTAATGGGTAGTGGGAAAGAAATAACCAGCGGGTAGAGGGAAAGCAGGTGCCCTGTGATCCACCCACAACCCCTCGCTGAGCAACTGGTCCTGGAATCCAGATTCCCTATTTCGCCTCCTCACAGGATCTCAAAAGCCCAAGCCAGGCTCCAGGACTGACCTTCCCGCATGACACCTGGAACTACCAATTGGGACCCAAGACCCTCCAAACACTCTGAGCACCAGACTTCCAGGTCCGGGAGGAAGGGGTGAATGCCCTCCCAGGTTTCTTGAGACCAGTCTTTGACTTCCCAGGGAATGCCTGAACTGTCACCCTCCACTCTTCCCGACCCCAAGTCATTTCAGATGGGATCATTCTGGATTGATGCTTCCGGGGCTGAGCCCTGAGGAGTTGGAAGTTTAACAACCCAGAGATTAATCTAGGATGTCCCCACTGCCACCAACTAGTGGTATTCTCCTGAAAACCTGACGATCTTGGGACCCTGTTGCTCGTAAGGAAGCAACTTTCCGAGTACCCTGAGTAGGAGCAGGCGGCTCCTGAAGCCCCGTCTGTCAGAAGAAACGAAAAATAAGGTGAAGGTGAGAGCCTCGGGTTCCCGAGAGGCTGGCGGCTTTCGGAGTCGGGTAAGGGCCCTGCTGCTCTTGCGGAGGTGGCGCCCCCAGGTCCCCGACAAGCGGTCTCTGCCTGCCAGAATCGCGGCCAGTCAGCCAGCGAACCGCAAAGAGCCCGCGCCTCCCCCCTCGCGGCCCGGCCCGCGCTCACCGCCTTCTCCAGGTGACTGCGCGCCTGCTCGCTGTTCTTGGTGTGGTGATAGAGCACGGAGCCTAGTTGCAGGTGCGTGCGGGCCTCGATACGCTGCGGCGGCTTGAAGGGAAACACGGCCTGTAGGCAGTGCACGCACAGGCGGATCTTGGGTGGACTGGAAGTGCGGAAGTGCTCAGCGAAGCCCAGAAGCGCCAGATACCAAGACTCGGCCGCTTCAGCCTGCGCTGCCTGGGCCGCCGCCGCTTGTGCTGCCGCTGCCGCCTGAGCCGCCATTTTGGCCTCTACAACAACAAGCCTCCTCCACAGGGAGGCGGAAGCAGGCGTACGGGGCGGGGCTGGGCGCTTCTTGAGGATCTCGCGAGAGCTGCATTACAAGGCATCCTGGAACATGTAGTTTATATTTAAGGTGGTCGCGGCTCAAGGAAACGTGAGGGCGGGGCAAAGCCCCCGGGGTCATCGGAACTGAGACTTCGACTTCTCCTTTAGGCTAAAGCTTGAGTTCCTGCGGGAAAGACCGTAAGCGTCCTTGAAATGATAGGGCTTGCCTGGCCGGCGCGGACTACAACTCCCATCAGGCCATGCGCAATATAACAGGCCCCCCCAGGTGGCGCCCGAGCATTGTGGGATTGGATGAGTCTCAAGATGGACAACCGGGATGTTGCAGGTAACAGCCCCCGCCTCCCCTCAGGCGCCTGCTTGGGTCCTCTGGGCTGCGCGTCGCTGCTTCACCCTCCCGTCGGTCCTGTTCTTATCCGTGGACCCCTTGCCTCAGTTTCTGGGCAGCCCACAGTGGAGCCTTCTGCATCTCCTTCGTCTCCTGAGACCCCAGACCCAGGTTGCTGTCCGCCCCGTCTGGTTTGCTGAGGACGCCCTGTTTTCCATAAAGGCTTTCACCCGGGTCAACGCTTCTCCAGTTTTTTGAAATTACCGCCCTCAAAGCTGAAACAGCGGCAACCTTGGGCTGTCCTGAACCTCTTTTTTCGTAGCAGCTGCCGTCTGGCTTGTGTCCCTTTTTCTGGAAAAACTGCTTTTTCGAACCGCTTTGGGGCTCCCATTATACACTTTCCCATGTGTTTTTGAATCCCACTTTCCTCCAAGTCTTGCTCTTACTACTTCCCTAGGATGAGATGATGCAGTCATCCATTCAGCAAACGCTATGTGCTTCCAGTGTGCCAGGCACTGGGCTAGGCACTGAGGGTGCATAGGGGACCAAAACAGGGCTCTTCCTTCCTGAAGGTTATTTTGTACTGGGATCAGTAGCACCAAGTAGCAAACATATACAAAGAATTAATTGTGGTGAAGTGAGGTGGGATTTGGAGCCTGTTGATGTTGAGTGGTCAGGGAAGGCAGAAGACATTTGTGATGAGAAGATGCTAGCTATGGAAAGACCTGGAGGGCAGACCTTTCCTCCACAGATGTGACACGGCCAGTGTAAAGGCCCTGGGGTGACCAGGCTTATTTTTTTGAAGAACATCAAGAATGACATGGATGTGGGCAGGGGAGCCATCTCTGTCAGGGACAGAAAACCAACTTCAAAAATTTGGATTTTAATCCAAGATCCACTAGTGTATCTTTGGGGTGGCTTCTCTATCTCCACAGCTATCACACTAGTCCCAAGAGCATCATCCTTGCTTGAAGCTAGTGAGCTTCTTTGTTCCCCTTCTGCCTATATTCTCTCAGAGTGACCACCCAGCCACCAGGATGGTTTTAAAAATGAAAATATCCATTGGAACTGGTTATGGTGACACATTCCTGTAATCCCAGTTACTTGGGTGGCTGAGACATGATGATCTCTAGTTCAAGGCCAGCCTAGGCAACTTAGTGAAACCCTAACAGGCATTTAATTCAGAGGTAGAGTATCTTGCCTATCATGTGGGAGGCTTAGGTTCAATGTCTAATACTGCTAAATAAATAAGAGACCTTGTCTTTAACAACAACAACAAAAACCCCATTGGATCTTTTAATTTTGGATCTTTCATTTACTGCTTTGTCACTTCTTAAAGTAAAATGCAGAATCTCTTACCGTGTCCCACTTCTGCCCATCCCCAGAGCAGTCTGCTCTGGTCACATTAGACCCTGCTGATCCTGGAATGCCCCAAGCTTCTTTCTACCTTAGGCTTTTTGCATCTGCTCCGTCCTCTGTCCATATCCCTCTCCATTTGGCTTTTCATGTTGCTGACTTCTTATACTTTAATTTCAGTTTAAATGCTCTCTCTTCTAATGGTTATTTTTGAATTGCACCATTTGCATAGGTACTCTTCTGTTTCTCTCTCACGCATTCTTTTATTAATTTCCATCAGAGCTCTTGTTATAATTTGCAGTTACTTTCTTTTGTTATGAGTCTATTGTTCCCTATAGTGAGAGGTGAGTCCCACATCTGCAGAGGCCCTGTCTCTTGTTTAGCACCCTTTACGGTAACAGCTACGTAACATTTTCTCTGAAAATATTCACTGGGTGAATGAATGAATGAGTGTATTAGTCTTTGTAAACCTAAGTTGCTTTCTGACCTTTCACAGCCATTGGGGATCTGATATTTTTCACAGCCAAAGGTGATTTTTGATCTGCTTTTTCCTTCCCAGGAAAGGCTAACCGATGGTTTGGGGTTGCTCCCCCCAAGTCTGGAAAGATGAACATGAACATTCTTCACCAGGAAGAGCTCATTGCTCAGAAGAAACGGGAGATCGAAGCCAAAATGGAACAGAAAGCCAAGCAGAATCAGGTGTCCAGCCCTCAACCCCCACATCCTGGCGAGTAAGTGCTTGGGACCTGGAGTTTTTAGAGGCTCATCAGCAGAGGGGTTTACTTGTGAGAGCAGTCAGTGTGTGCCTGTCCTGGCCATGGCTTGACACAATCCAAGGAATGACACAGATGCTCTTGGAAGGCTCACTGTGGCAGAAGAGAAATGATGATTGTGTAGGAGCCTGGAGGACAGCCTGCTAACTTGTGCATTAGCAGTTATATATTGCCAACAAGCTGCTGGGCAGGAGCCAGGGTTGTAGCACAGCCCTTGTGGGGCTCCCAGTCTGCTAACTAAGAGGGTGCCAGTCCCACTCCAGAGCTGCTGAAGGATAACACATGGACACTGTGTTCCCAGACATAGCAGCCACCATAGGGACACAGAAAGGCTTTGCATTTTGAAGGCCTAGGTGTAGCTGGTCTATTGAGGAAGCAGAAAAGGGCCTGCCTGGTAGAGGGCAAGAAGGGGAAAGAGCCCCTGAATGCTAGGGAAGTCCAAATTGTGTGCACTAAAGGGCTGTCACAGGGCAGGACAGGTTGCTTAGGCAGAGTTTCTATCTACCTGTCCTGAAAAACACTAATGGCACCCAGAAGATTTTGTTTTCATTTTATACCAGTCATGCACAGATACCATGGCTTTGCACATGCTGGGCAAGCACTCTACCCCTGAGACACACTTTAGCCTGCACCAAAGGGTTTTGAGCAAGGGATGGGAGTGTGATCAAAATAATGAGATCCAAGAATTTCAGGCCAAAGGTGAATAATCAAGAGAGGCAAGCACCTTCCTCTGGGCTCTGAATTGTGGGATATGTTAACCGCCCAGCTCCCACCTTTTCTAGGAATCTGTGACTTTCTGGTTGAGGGCAGGGCTGGCCTGGCATAGCTCCAAGACACTGAGGAACATGAACATGTTGAGTAACTCCTTGTGGGCCCTTGCCCCTGAATTAAGGGATGACTTGTACCAAGATAGGAACAACATGTAGGGTTGCCTCCCAGAAGTTTTCTAGGATTGGGCAGCTGATGAGGACATCCAGGTGAGTAGGTACATAGCACAGGAAGCTTTTGAAATAAGGTTGTTTTCTTTTTGTAAAAGAGTAGTACACCAAAGTTTAGAATTTATTTACTTATTTATTTAAATTTTTTTTTGTAGTTATAGATGGACAGAATGCCTTTATTTTATTTGCTTATTTTTATGTGGTGCTGAGGATCAAACCCAGTGCCTCATGCATGCTAGGCAGGCACTCTACTGCTGAGCTACAGCCCCAGCCCCAAAGTTTAGAATTTATAACTGAAGAAATAAAAATCTTCGGGGCTGGGATTGTGGCTTAGTGGTAGAGTGTTCGCCTGGCACATGCAAAGTTCTGGGTTCAATCCTGGGTTTGATCCTCAGCACCACATAAAAATAAATAAATAAAATAAAGGTATTAAAAAAAAAATCTTCAAGTTACCCCAAGATAGCCATTTGGATATGTTTCCTTCTTGTGTCTTTGCTTTGTTTCATGAAGTTATCAGTTTTACATTCTGCTTTCCTTCCACTTAAATTTCTTTTTTATTATGGTAAAATACATGTGCATAAAATTTGCTACAGTAGGGCTGGGGAGGGTAAAGCCCTGGGTTCAATCCCAACATCAAAAAAATAAAAATTATTATCATCATTTTTGATCCCTCAGTTCAGTGGTATTAAATGTATTCACAAGCTGGGGATGTAACTCAGTGGTAGAGTGCTTGTCTAGCATACACAAGACCTGGGTTCCATCCCTAGAAAAATAAAAACAAAAAATGCATGGGAAAAACTGCATGAGTACTGAAACACACAGACATTTCTTGTCATATTCCCTGAACAATAGATTATGACAGTATTTATGTAGGATTTTAATGGTATTAGCTGGTATAAGTCATCTAGAGAAGGTTTAAAGTATTAGGGAGGGTGTGCATAGATTCTGTGTAAACACTAAGCCATTTTATATAAGAGATTGAGTATCCATGGATTTTGGTATCTATGGGGGTCCTGGAGCCAGTCATGCACAGATACCAAGGGACAGCTGTATTCCCTGCTATTTGTTCATTACCAGTAATTTTCAAGTGGGAGTCATTTGATTGCTCTTTGAAACTCAGAGAGCGCCCCATCCCACCCCCTTTTTTTTTTAACTTAGGGATGTTTGACCACAGAGCTACATCCCCAGGCCTATTTTGTATTTTATTTAGAGACAGGGGCTCACTTAGTTGCTTAGGGCCTCAATAAGTTGCTGAGGCTGGATTTGAACTCATGATCCTCCTAAGCCCCTGGGATTACAGGTATGTGCCACCACGCCCAGCTCCCTCCCTCATCTTTTTTTTTTTTTAATTGTTGATAGACTTTTAATTTTATTATTTGTATGTGGTACTGAGAATCGAACCCAGTGCCTCACACATGCTAGGCAAGCATGTTTCCACTGAGCCACAACCCCTCCCCTCCCCTTTTAAATTTCATTTTGAGACAGGGTGTCACTAAGTTACTCAGTCTGGCCTCAAACTTGGAATCCTCCTGCCTCAGCCAGTCACAGGCATTTGACATTGTGCTTAGCTGTTTTTCATTATGTTCAGTCCTTCCTGTCTATCCAGAGGGAGGTGCACATAGTGTAGGGGAGGAGGTCAGGAGCTGATGGGTCTCTAAAAGACTCCTCTTATTTAATGTTGAAACTGACTTGTTAGCAAAATCTTTTTCACACAAAAGAATGTTTACTGCCTTTCTTCGTCTTTTTGTTTTTGTTTTTGTTTTTTTAAACTTTAAAGATAACTCATATGTGGTGGGAAATAGGTGTGGTGGCATATATCTGTAATTCCAGCAACTCAGGAGGCTGAGGCAGGAGGATGGCAAATTCAAGGCCAGCCCCAACAATTGAGTGAGGTCCTAGTAACTTAAAGAGACCTTGTCTCAAAAAGAAGAAAAAGGACTGGGGATGTAGCTCAGTGATAAATCAATCCTAGGTTCAATCCCTACTACCAAAAAAAAAAAAAAAAAGGAGAGAAATAAGGAAAAGCCAGAGTCCTCCCTTCTCCTCTTCCTCCTCTATTTATTTATTTATTTTTGATATGGGAGTATCACTGTGTTGTCCATACTGGTAACAAACTTATGAGCTCAAGTGATCTTTCCAGCTCAGCCCCCCAAATAGCTGGGACTGTAGGCATATGCCATCATTTCTGGCCCCAAAATCACTCATAGTGCTGCTACCCTGAGGAAAGTGGTAGTTTCATTTTGATGTTTTCTAACAATTTTTTGTTTTTGCAGTGCTGGGGATGGAACCCAGGGCTTCCTGCATGTTAAGTACATGCTCTGCCTCTGAGTTGTACCCCTGCCCCTGATGGTATTATTTATTTACTTATTTTTTTGAGGTAGGATTGCCTTGAACTCCTGGGCTCAAGTGATTCTGATGCCTCAGTCTCCTGAGTAGCTAGGACTATAGGTGTGCATCACCATACTCTGCAAAAAAAAAAAAAAAAAAAAAAAAAAAAAAGAAAGAAAGAAAGAGGCAGGGAAGGAGTAAAAATAATAAAAATACAAAATATCCCTGTAATTCTACAAAGAGATTGTTTTGGAGTTTTCCTGTGAACATGTGATACCCACAGAAACATTTGCTGGAGCTTGCATGGGTAAACACACACAGGCCCTAGCTGGGAGAACTCTATAAAGCCTGGCCAAGGAGGCAGACCTGTGAGTCAATAAGAGCCCAGGTAACTAACAACAAGTGGGATAGGTACTGTGTAGGAAAACAGGAACCATCTTGATGGGGCCTATTTGGACCTAGGGCATTGACACTAGGGCAGAGATAACCTGATTATAGGCAGTGTTACTCTCACTAGAACAAGCTTGTTCCCAGCTTATTATACTGAAACCTGCTCTGTACTCAGCAGTCCCTCCACACCCTGATCCTTCCTCTTTGGCTCACCCTCTTTGTTCTCTGTCTTGGTTTTAGAATTGCAAATGCACACAACTCTTCCTGCATTTCCAACAAGTTTGCGAACGATGGCAGCTTCTTGCAGCAGTTTCTGAAATTGCAGAAAGCACAGACTAGCACGGGTAAGTGCAGCCAACCCCTTCCTTTATGCTTCTCTCCAGCCTCCTGCTGGGATCCCCTGGCACATCAGAAGTAAAAGGTCCAACCTTAGGCGTGTCCCTTTCATGAACTCATGAGTGCCCTTATTCTTCCCATCCCATACCATATGCTAAATGACAAGCACAAACTTGTCCTTATGGTGCCTATCCCATAAAAGAGGGGCAGACTAGCCAGGTTTCCATCCAGTAGGATTAGGGTCATGATCAAGCATGTCCCAGGGCTCTGGAACCCTGAGGGGGCAGGTGAGGATGATTCCCACCGGGCGAGAGGGCCGGGTATGGGAGAGACATTCCCAAGCTGTATAAGCCCAAGCCCACCAGTGGTGAGTGGGCCTTTTACAGACAGAGTGTGCACCTCCACCAGGCTGCCTGAGACACCTGAGTTGTGCAGATCTTGGGTCCTGTTGCAGCTGAAATGCAGGGTGGACAGGCAGCCTGAAGGGTCCCCCTAATGATTATCACAGGGGCACTGGTGTTTATTGAACATCACCTCTATACCGGGAAATTTAGATTATGCCCAATCTTTTACTTAACCATTGTAAGAGCCTGTAGCAGTTTTCTCTTTGAGAGACCTTTGATAGTATTGTTTTCTCTCCACCTAAAACTCATAGCTTTAACATTATTATTTATATTTCAATCTTTTTATTTAATAATGAAAAACACTATAGGAAGTTAAACTTTTCACATCCCTACCTGTTACAGGAGCCCACTACCAACAAATTCTTATTTGTTCTGACAGTTCCTGTTATCATTCTGTCACTTTAGAGCTATGACTATTTACCCAAACAATAACACATTGTTTTGTTTTGAGACAGGGTCTCTCACCTGACTGGCCTTGAACTTGCTTGAACTTGGGATCCTCCCACCTCAGCCTCCTGAGTAGCTGGAGTTATGGGCACATGCCAACATGCCGGCTGTGCCTTTCTTTTTAATGCAACATGATTCTTCCCTTTTTTTTTGGTACTAGGGATTGAACCCAGGATCCTTTACCAGTGACATACATCCCCAGCCCTTTTTTTTTTTTTTTTTTTTTTTTTTTTTGAGACAGGGTCTCACTGAGTTGCTAAGAATGGCCTTTAATTTGCAATTCTCCTGCTTTAGCCTCCCAAGTCTCTGGGATTACAGATGTGCACCACTGCACATCTTTGTTTTTAGATAAAATAACATGATTATTTTTAGATCTAGACAGTACATACAAATCTCTCTTGACTGTTGTAAGCAGCATGTAGCTGGTCACCTTTCAGCTTTACACTGGAGAAACTGAGGCTTAGAAGGGCTCAAGCAGGTATAGTGGTACACACCTGTAATCCCATGACTAAGGAGGCTGAGGCAGAAGGGTCACAAATTCATGGCCAGCCTGGGAAACTTATTGAGAACCTGTCTCAAGATAAAATAAAAAGGGCTGGGGTGTGGCTTAGTGGTAGAACACTTGCCTAGCATGCAAAAGGCCCTGGTTTCATTACCAGTACTATAAGAAAAGGAAAGAAAGGTAAGGCCCGATGTATGGAGCCAGCCTGTGCTAGCCCTAGTGGGGCCCTAGTCTTCTGCCATCAGGGCAGGGGTCTGCCCTTCACAATGCTTTTTCTCCATTGAAGTCCTGGGACTCTTGTGTGAATCCATAAGATGCCCCACCCTACACCTGGCTATAAGCCTTGCTACACATGTGTGTCTTAGCGTAACTGGGGGTTCGGTTAGAGAAGCCATCTGTAGGCCTTCTGGGCTGTGCCCCAGTGCATTTCCAATGTCTCCCTATTAGGTGGTAACCCATTTGAGAGGAATAGAACCTCTGTCCATAGGTTGGGCAGCCACTTGGCTCACAGGATGCAGTGGGGCATGCCAGGTGTGAGAATCACCTCCCATGAGGAGCTCACTTGAATCTATGGTTATGCAGTTTACTGCCCAGAGCTCATTGTTACTCTAGTCTTTGCTGGTGAAACTGCTGACTTTTGTCAGGTATCCTAGGGGATGACTGAGAATAAGTCAATCCAAGGCAAAATTGGTCCACAGAGAGGAAAGACAGGTTGTTGAGTCCTTTACCTGTAGGGTCTTAGGCCAAGAGTACCTAATTAGGCCAGCTGCAGGCATTCAGCCTCTCCTCTGGCCTTGGGGGCTTAAATCTTATCCAGAAATGCTGATCTGTCCCCTGGCTTTAAGTGTAGCTTGATCAAGGGATTTCCAGCCAGACTGCCGTCTCTAGAGCTGCAGGCTTGTCCTCTTCTGGTTGAGGAATCCCTACGAGTCATTTGTCCCTGGGCCTCTGTCCTTATCTG
This sequence comes from Spermophilus citellus, assembly GCF_964194105.1. Taxonomy (NCBI): domain Eukaryota; kingdom Metazoa; phylum Chordata; class Mammalia; order Rodentia; family Sciuridae; genus Spermophilus; species Spermophilus citellus. The sequence goes on along the minus strand of NC_138184.1, from coordinate 17,261,104 downwards.
TAAAAACACGATGGCCTCTCTGTGTACCTCCAAACCTAACCTCCCCAGTACTGAAAGCTGAGGACCAGCCCCTGGGGTCCCACAGCACTCTGGTTAGATGGGAAATGGGGAGATATGCATCGCAGACCTCCAGCTTGTATCTCCTTCCTTCCATTCTAAGACCCACCCCCCAGCACGACCAGCGCTCCTCCCAGCACACCCACCCCCAGCGCCGGGAAGAGGCCCCTCCTGCTCAGCAAGCGTTCAGGCCTGGGACTAGGCAGCCCACTTGGCCAGGTGAAGAACTACTCACATGCTAAGCAGCTCCCTGTGGCACACCGGCCAAGTGTCTTCCAGTCTCCTGATGAGGAGGAGGAGGAGGACTACGAGCAGTGGCTGGAGATCAAAGGTAAGTTGTGGGAGCTGCCCCCTCCTTCCTCTGACCCATCCACAGTTCCCCCAGTGGATTTGTGGTCTATGGGGTAAGCACAGCTAGAGAAATGAGGTGCTTGGGGCTTTGATTAGTGGCTGTCAGGCTTCTGGACTGAGCTGCAAGCCAGAGTGGGACCCTTTGGGATGAGCAGAGCAAAGAAGGGTATGGGGAGGATTCTCAGGAGCAGCCTCTGGAGTTTCCTGGGCACCAGAGGATGGGCTTCTACCCGGGCACAATGGGAACCTTCATGGCCTATCATAGCAGGGTTCACTGGAGATGGGTGTCCTTGTGTCCCTTCACATCTTGTACAAGGGGTGGAACTTCCAAGTCTTCCTAGCTTGGGCAAACACTTCCCTGAGCCCTTGAAGCCCAGAAGGGCTGCTACTTATTGTGAGTTATCTGTCCCCACCAATTTGGGCCCAAGGCATGAGTGCATAGTTTGAAGGCCTCCTGCCTCGGAGAAAGGATGGTCCTTGTTCTCAGCTGAGCTAGTCCAGGCCACAAGGTGTAGGAGGGCTGAGGATGGCCATGGCAGCACTCCCAGTGAGTCCAACCCCATCCGCATTCAGAATGAGGCCCTGTGACATCTGAGCCACAAAGGGCTGGGTATCAAGGTCATATCACCCTGAAAGTGAGCACAGACAAAAGTGACTGTATAGTTGTGCCATAACAACCTCCAGGCGCCTTGCTCTGAACAAGGTTGCTGGCTTCAGGCCTGAGTGTCTTGAGTAGATCAGTAACCAGCCTTGCCCCCTGACCCATCAGTCAGAATGTCAGCTGGGGAGGGTGCATTTTCTTAGGTGATCTGGCAGCTCCAGTGGTGACCTGTTGGTAACTGATGCTTTCCAAGGGGCATGGGGCATCTCACAGCCCTTAAATCCTGTTTTGGACACCTGTTGGCATGATCTCAGGAACATACCTGCTTCTATAAACAGTAAACAGGTGTGGGGTGGGTTCTTGCTGAGCACATGGGAGGAGGGTGAGGATAGGGTAAAAGTCAGGCACAGAATGCCCCTGTAACCTCACAGGACCCTATTCAGACCATAGATGACCCTACCCTTCACTTCATGTTTCCTGACAGCCCAGGCAACTAGGGGAATAAGGTTAGTCAGTGGTGCAGCCCCTAGCTCAGTTGCTGAGTACTGGCTGACAGCAAGAAATTTCTGTTGTAAGTCTCATAGAAGGGACATGATGCATGTAGTGTCTGACAGATTCAGCAACAGACCAGCAAGAAGTGCAAAAGCAGGTTCTGTATGGCTCAAATGGGGAGGCTAATTCATATATAAAAATATATTTTTATAGCTCTGTTCACTGAAAAGGCCCCAAGATAATGATTAAGCCCGCTGCAGTGGGCGTCCCTAGCGCCCAGATGGTGGTCTGGAAGCACAGTTTCTCACTAACGGAAACCAGAACTTCTCGGAGAGATGACTGGCTCTAGGTCTGGGCAGGAAGTGTATGAGATGATCCTGGAGCGCCCTGTCCCGGCAGATGGCAAGGAGGCCCTCGGAGACTCCTGGGGTCATGTCCAAAGCTCTCAGGAGCCAGCTTGAAGAGGCTCCACCGGCCACAGACCTTCTGTGATGACATTAATTGCAATGGATTGAAACCCAACTATGTGTTTAAATCAGAGTTCATAATGATATTTTTAAAAGAGAATTTGTCATCTTTGAAGGATAAAAGGGACCTGATGTATTATACTGAAAACTGGTAAATAAAGAAAAGAATTAAGCATTTCCCCTCTACCAATCCCCTCTGACAAAACCAGGGTGGGGGCCGGATATGTTTCCCAATGGCTCCCTTTCAGCCTGGGGATGGACTTGGCCCATGGGAGGCCCTAACACTTCGATCCCACCCAGTATGTCTTGCAAAGACTGTTGAGACCAACTGCCCCCTCGCCGTAGTGCTTTGTGCATGGACCCGGGATGCCCGACAACCTCCCACATCTCACGCTCTTCTTCCCCCACCCCCTCTGTCGTTGTGGTCTGTAGAGAGAGTGTGCCTATTGACTGTGGGGTGTGTGAGTTGAACCCCAGTACTGACAGCCTCCTTAAAGTTTCACCCCCAGAGGGAGCCGAGACTCGGAAAGTGATAGAGAAATTGGCCCGCTTTGTGGCAGAAGGAGGCCCTGAGTTAGAAAAAGTAGCTATGGAAGACTACAAGGATAACCCAGCATTTGCGTGAGTATCACTGGAGAAGGGGAGGCCATGGCTGTTTAACATGTGTACTGTGCTGTGTCTCACACATATGTATTTGTAAACTTGCCCTGGTGGCCGAGGCCTAGTACCTGCTCACATGAGCCAGTTGCCATGCCAAGCACTTTCTAATTCTCACCAGAGGCTGCAGGAGATGCCTAAGTGGTGCCAAGACTGACTTTTTGTCCTATTGAGGCCTTTGCTCACCAACCTGCTTTTGTATGGTAGAAGCTGCACAGGTTCACCCATCATCAAAGCTCATTTTTCTCTCTTTTGCAAATCTTTTTCTCTCTAGATTTTTACATGATAAGAATAGCAGGGAATTCCTTTACTACAGAAAGAAAGTGGCTGAGATAAGAAAGGAAGCACAAAAGTCACAGGCAACCTCTCAGAAAGGTAAGTGGGTAGAGGGATTAGGAGGTTCTGGCAGGGAGTTCCACAAGATGGAATTGGGGCTCCTGGGGACCACCATGGTTTGCAGTAGCATCACATGACCCTGATAGCCAAGGCCTGTGCTCTCCCAGGCAGCAGAAGTCACTGTGGAGGGACTGACACCACCCTCCCCACTAGTGCTGTGAGGTCTAGGTGAAGTCTGAGTGCCAAGCCTGGCACTTAGGTTGCGTGGGTTCTCCAAGAGGGTCAAGGTCATGTCCAAGAGCTCAGCTGTGTGCACGTGAGCAGAGCAGAGGGAGCACTTGCTTGCTATTTTAATAAGTGTTAATGAGCTCCAGCTTTGTGTTGGGCACTGAGGACAAATCAAGATTGGTATTAGTGAGGCTAGGGTTGTCCCTCAGTGGTAGAATACTTGTCTCGCATGCATAGGGTTCAATCCTCAGCACCACATAAATAAATAAAAATAAAGGTATTGTGCCCATCTACAATGAAAAAAAAAAGTTTAATATAGTGACAGATACTGAGGGAGGTGGGAGGGAGGACAGAGACAGTGAGATTCTTAGATTCTTGAGTAGATGGGGAAAGGCCAACTGGTCGCCAGCTGTAAGGCATAAAATCCCAACCAAGTGGTGGGATGGTGGGGATTGACATTTCGGCTGAACATGATCCACAGAATTTCATTCATTGTCATCTGCACCCCTTAGCCCTGACCCTCTCCCCAGGAGAGGAGGGTGAGCCCTCCACTCTACCATGTGACCTGGGGGAAAAAACTTGCAGAAACACTAGGGCAGGGGCTTCTATCACCTTTGTTACCCTCACATCCTGACCCCTCATTCCTAATTCATGTCCAAGGCCCACTTGACCTATAGGGTGGGAAAGGGAGGTAGGGGAGGGATGGGGGGCTTGAGATACATTGTAAATTAACTCTGGTGTTTGGTCCCAGTGCAGTAATCTGATTCCCATTTGCCTGTTTCTCTTTGTATCATTCCTAAACTAAATCCCACTTGTTGCCTGTGGGGTTCTTAGCAGGAATTAGGCTGTTGGGTGTGGTGAGTTGAGCTCAGTACTGACAGCCTGCTTAAAGTTTCACCCCCAGAGGATGAAGAGGCCAAGAACCTTGCAGAAAAGTTGGCCAGGTTCATAGCAGACGGGGGTCCTGAGGTAGAAACCATTGCTCTCCAGAACAACCGCGAGAACCAGGCATTCAGGTAAGGAGGGGTAACCCTTGCCTTTTCCACCACCCACTACAAATGAGGACATGGGCTCAGTATGCACAGTCTATGACCTGCTAGGGTCCCACAGCAAGAAACTGGCAAGATTGGAACACTGGTCTGGGAGTTTCCCCTCATGGGCATTTTCCAAGCATAAATTGGTCCCTGAAATAGTCTCTGAGGCAGATGCACAGAGGCCTTTGAGGCCTCTGTTTTCTAAGTACCTTATGGAGAAAGCTCTCTTTGTTATAGATGGCAGCTCCTGACTTGGGGCAGGCTGGGCTCTCAAATAGAAATTCACAGAACTGGTTATATTGTGTGTGTTCCTTGTGTCTTTCCTGTGACCAGGAGCCTCAGGATGTAAGGAGTGGGAAACCCCTGCCAGGTCCCATAGAGAGACATATGACAAGTAGCCTGGCCTTTGGGCTGACCCCATCCACAAGGTCATACTCCAGCCCTGAGGGCTGGGTCTGTGGGACTGTCACTACTGTAGGGCAGACTGTCAGGATCATGTTTGGATGCTTTGCATAAAGGTGATGCACCTGAGAGGATGGTATTGAAACAGGTCCTGACTTAGTCAATGAAAAGAGTGATGGTATGTATATAACAGAAAGTCTAGTAGCAAGAGCAATCTGGGCTGGTTGGTTCAGCAGTTCTAGATGTCATCAGGTACTCAGGAAGAGGGCAGGACATTGGGCCGCATAACCTAGGCATGATATTTTCACTTTATGTAAACTGGCAAGAGCTAGATACAGAACAAAGGGAATCCAGAGGAACTGCTATGCAGGAGTGAAGTAGCAGAGACTTTGGTTGCTGTTCTGATGTGGCCAGGTTGCAGACAGGCTGCAGAACTGGGCAGGGCCTGTCCTAGAGGGCTCAGGTGTTCCCTGAGGATCTGAGCCAAGGATTAATGGGATTAACTGTAGCTCCCTGAGTCACTGGCCGAGATGGTAGATAGTCAGACATGGCCAGGCAATAGGCAGCTATTGGGAAGTGTAGGGATGTTCAAACTTGGGGGCTGGGAACTATTGGGAGGTGGTGGGGCTATTCAAACTTGGGGACTGGGAACAGGCATGGCCAAGTCTTACATGACTGGCTGTTCTTGAGTCTATCACCTGGGTACCTGGGAGCCACTCTGGGGGCCATGGAGGTTTGGATCTGGAATTCAGTAAAGGGGCCTGCCTGGGGATAGAGGACCTCCCCTTCCAGATATCCTGAATCCCAGATTTGTACTGATAGCCATGATTTGTTGATCATGACTCTTTGCCATCCAATCCAATATTAATAGTTTTTTTTTTCCCCGTTTACCTAATAAGCTTATTTAAATGAGACTATAGGAATTTGGGGCATACTCAGAACACTTGCCTATCATATACAAGACCCTGAATTTGATCCTCAACATCCTCAAAAGACAAAAACAACAAAAAACCTAAAACTAAATGAGAATGTAGTTACTTATTGCAGGAAAAATGAGTAAAGTATTGGAATTCTATCCAAGATCCAGGGCCCAGGCAGCACTGCCCAGTTAGGGGGACCCAGCCTTTGGCCCAGCTTTTTTTTTAATGTCAGAACTGAGCAATGTTGTTAGTTCAAATGGCTCTGGCCCAGTGGCTCTTTGACTACCTGGAGAGTCATTCCCCCCCCCCCATCTTTCTGGTATTAGGGATTGAGTCCAGCATTCATACATACTAGGCAAATGCTCTACCACTGAGCTATATACATTCTGATCCTTTTTATTCTTAGCCCTATGAGACAAAGTCTTGCTAAGCTGCCCTGGCTGGCCTTCTGAGTTGCTGAGATTATAGGTGGGCACCACCATGCCTGGTACTTGGAAGGTCTTAGTGGCTGACCAGCTATAGATTATAAGTGGGCACCACCATGCCTAGTACTTGGAAGGTCTTAGTGGCTGACCAGCTGTGAGTATAGTTTGGTGGAAGCTGGGCCAGAAGTAGGTGCCTGAGATGGCTGGTGAGGAAATGGCCATGCTTATACCCAGGACCAGAGCCAGAGAACTGGGAAATGATTGGATATCCAGGATACAACAGACCATGCAGGTTCATACTAAATGGACTGTTTAATCTGTTTGGGATCAGGTGTGAGGCAACTACAAAGCCCAAAAATACCTAATGGATACATGTGGTTATCAACACCTCCCCTCACTCCAAACCCAACAACCACCCTATGTTCTTCTCTTTATGTTGTTCCTGATTCCTCATGTGGGCTGGATGCACCCCATTATACCTTGGTGGTGGGTTTTGGAAAACAGGTTGTAACAGCTGTGCTCAGTTGTCAAGGAGCTAGAGATGCTGATTCCTTTGTTGAGTCATCTTACTTCTGGTATATGACCCCAGAAATCATGTTAAATTGAATGTTCAACATCAGGGGGCCAAATGCTTCTACAGGTAGCCTCTAGTGGAATACAGGACCATTGGAAAACTCCTAGATCTAACACCCATGTGATATAGCAACTGGCATTTTGGGTTCTTATGGGTGGGGAAACTGAGGCAAGGAGGCGAGTCAGTGGGGCACGCCTTGGCTATTATGAGGTTATCTCAGTTTGTTTTCTGTCACTATAATAGAAAACTTGAATTGGGCAATTTATAGAGGGAAGAGATTTGTGCTCATGGTTCTAGAGGCTGGGAAGTCCAAGATTGGACAACCATATCCCATTAGGGCCTTCTGCTGTGTCATCTCATTGTACAAAGCAGAAGGGAAGGGTGGACTTGCTTTATAACAACTTTCTCTCAGGAACTAATCCAGTCCTACATTCATCCATGCGTGAGGCCCCCACAACCCAACCACTTAGGCTCCATGTCCCAATACTTCGGCCCTAGAGAACAAGCCTCAACATGAGTTTTGGTGGGGACTAACCATAACAAATGGGAAAAGTTTATGTGATTTTTTTTTTTTTCTTCTTTCTTCCAAGTGCTCTATTACTGAGCCCTTTTTTAATGTTATTTCAAGACAGGGTCTTGGCTAAGGTCTTACCCAGACTGGCTTTGCAATTGTGATCCTCTTGCCTCAGCTTCCCTGGGATTATAAGCATATGCCTCTGTGTCTGACTGTATTCTGTTTTTTAAAAGAATTTCTTAAGCCAGACACAGTGGGTCACGCTTATAGTCCCAGCTACCAAGAGACTGGAACAGGAGGAGGCAAGACCCTGCCTCAAAGTTTAAAAAAAAAAAAAAAAATTTTTTTTTAAAGGACTGGGTATTTGGCTCACAGGTAGAACACTCCTGGGTTCACTCCCCAGTACCACAAAAAAAAAAAAAAAAACAAGGGCTGAGGATGCGGCTCTAATGGTAGAATGCTTGCCTAGTAGGCTGGGACTGCGGCTCAGTGGTAGAGCACTCATTTAGCATGTGCGAGGCCCTGGGTTCAATCCTCAGCATCATATTTAAAAAAAAAAAAAATGCTCACCTAGCACATATGAGGCACTGGGTTTGATCCTTAGCACCACATAAAAATAAATAAATAAATAAAAATAAAGAGATTGTATCCACCTAAAACTAAAAAGTAAATATTAAAAAAAGAGACAAACGGAATACATAAAAGTGACTGAAAGGAGAAACCCTAAAGTGTTGATGGTTGATGATGGTTCTCCTCAGGGGAGTTGTTTTTTGGTACTGGGGATTGAAGTCAGAAGTATTCTGCCTCTGAGCTACATTCCTAGCCTTTTAAAAAAAATTTATATTGAGATAAAGTCTAGCTAGTTTGCCCAGACTGGCTTCAGACTTGTGATCCTTCTGCCTCAGCCTCCTGAGTAGCTGGGATTATACTCAAGTGCCACTACACCCAGCCAGAGAGAAGTCTTGATTATAATGTCTCCTTTGTGCCCACCTAGCCCTGTGCTAGGAGGGGATTCCATCTTCCTTCTCTTCCCACCCCTTGGGGAGCCACTGTTGACCCTTACCCACCTGGCAGACAGGGACTCTCCGATGCAACCTCACTGTAGCTTGGAGGAGACTCAGCCTAAACAAGCAGCTAAAGCCAGGGATCCTAGGAACCTCTTTCCGTCTTGCCCACCAGCCTCAGCAAGCAGATCTCCCCAGCTTGACTATTCCCAGAGCTACCAGGTAGCTTTAAATTTGTCTAAACTCTGCTTGCTATTGAGTGCATCTTTCAAATCTGTCCGGCTGCTCCTCTTCCTTCTTGAACATTTGTGTGTGTGTGTGTGTGTGTGTGTGTGTGTGTGTGTGTGTGTGTGTTTTGTTTTAAGAGATATAGAGTGTTGCTATGTTTCTCAGGCTGGCCTGGAAATCCTGGTCTCAAGTGATCCTTCTGCCTCAACCTCCCAAACAGCTGGAACACAGCAGATGCTTGCACAGTTTTTTACTTTGGTCTCTTTCAGTTTTTATGAATGTCTTTCACTGAGTCATGCTTGTACCATGACCCAGAAATACAGAGACACTGCCATCTCCCTGTCCCCCAATCCCACCCTCCCGAAGTTCCAGGTGTTGGCAGGGCTAGGGGTCCCTCTACCCCTCTCCTGAGGTACACATAGAAGTCATCTTTGGGATGTCTTGCTGCTTTCTTTTTCTTTTTCTTTTTCTTTTTTTTTTTTTTTAAGGTACTGGGATTGATCCCAGGGGCATCCTACCACAGCCCTTTTTATTTTGAGATAGAGTCTCACTAAGTTGCAGAGGCGGGCCTTGAGCTTTCAATCTTCCTGCCTCAGCCTCTCAAGTAGCTGGGATTATAAGCATGCCACCACCACACCTGACTGCTCTCTTTTATGCAAAAGGAATTACAGTACCCTTGACCCTGTACAGTTGGCCTTCCGTATTCTCAGGTTCCACATCCCAGGATTCAACCAACCACAAATTGAAAATATTCTTTAAAAAGTTGTGTCGATGCTGAGCATTTAGCCAGGTGCAGTAGCAAACACCTGTAATCCCAGCAGCTCTGGAGACTGAGACAGGAAGATCATGGGTTCAAAGCCAGCCTCCACAGTGGCGAGGTACTAAGCAACTCAACAAGACCCTGACTCTAATTAAAATACAGTATAGGGCTGGGGATGAGACTCAGTGGTTGAGTACCCATGAGTTCAATCCCTAATACCCCACCACCACCAAAAATAAATAAATAAATAAGTATTTAGGCCAGGTGCAGTGGCATACATCTATAATCCCAGCAGCTCGGGAGGCAGAGGCAGGAAGATCACAAGTTCAGACCCAGCCTCAGCAAAAGGGAGGTGCTAAGCAACTTAGCAAGACCTTGTCTCTAAATAAAATACAAAATAGTGCTGGGGATGTGGCTCAGTGGTTGAGCACCCCTGAGTTCAATCCCCAGTACCAAAAAGAAAAAGAAAAACTGAGCATTTATGGACTTTTGTCATTATTCCCTGAACAGTATAGTTTAATAGTTACATACATTTACATTGTATTAAGTATTATAAATCATCTAGAGATGACTTAAAGTCTACAGGAAGATGTATGTCAGTTCTATGCAGGACTACACCATTTTATATAAAGAACTTGTGCATCTGGATTTTGGTATCCATGAAGGTCTTGGAATAGTCCTTGGCAGATACGACTGTGCCTTGCTGTTGTAACATAGCATTGTGTTATGACTGTCCAGGTTCCTTAGTGCAGGTCTAACCCCTTATTCAGGTCTTTCCCAGCCTTTTGCCACATGGAGCTGGGCTCAAACTCTTCTCTCTGATGTGAACCCCAGCCAGAGGCAGAACCATTGGTTTCAGATGTGCCCAGGCTGAGAGAAGCTGGCAAATGGTAAAATGACTAAGACCTCTTACTGCCTCAGTCCTCACTCCAAATCCAGTGCTACTTCCTCTGCTCCTCAGACTGGGTTGGGACCATGGGGACCTGTGGCTTCCTGACAGTTGGGCTTCTGCCCTGAGGCTGTGTGCTTTTAAGGCAGGGTTAGAGTCTAGCTCCCTGGTTCATCCTGATGTTCCATGTGTCTGTCTACTTCATCTCCTTTTGGTATCTCCAGGATGCATTGGAGAAAGCCTTAGTTTCAAGACACCCGCTATGATTTCTGGTGTCTAAGGTCTCCCCACAAGTTAGGATTCTGTGGTATGAAGAAATGACTTCACAGGAGTTGGGGAGACTGAGGACACCTGTTCATTTTGCTCTGGAGCAGGGAATTGATAATGTGATGGGCCCCTGGGAAAGGCAGGGGGAGGTTTGGTATGACTCCTGACTTGAAGGGAGGGTACCATAAGAGCCTGTGGGCAAGTCACAGTGTTTCTCACAGTGAGGCCTAGCAAGGCAGGAGAAATGGGTGGAGACTGTAACCTCGATGTGACCCTGGCTTCCCTGGGCACACACAGCCTGACCTGCTCCTGTCTGAACCAGGAGTGGGGAGGATCTGGCTTAGCTTATGGTGTCCCTCCAACTCTCCTTGCAGCTTTCTATATGAACCTAACAGCCAAGGGTACAAATACTACCGGCAAAAGCTGGAGGAGTTCCGGAAAGCCAAGGCAGGCTCCACAGGCATCCTCACAACACCTGACCTCAGCCTGAAGCGCAAGTCCCCTCCCGAGGTCCCGTCTGGGTCCTTGCCTCCAGCCACTACCTGTCCTGCCTCATCTACCCCTGCACCCACCACTGCTACCCCCGCTCCAGCTGTCCCTGGTAAGCCAGCTTCCACAACCACTGTGAAGAGGAAGCGGAAGAGCCGGTGGGGACCTGAAGAGGACAAGGTTGAGTTGCCGCCTGCTGAGCTGGTGCAGAGGGATGTGGATGCCTCTCCCTCACCTCTGTCAGGTGGGCTGACTCCCACTTTCCTGCTGTCCTTTGTCAGAAGGGTCTGGGTTCTTTTGTGGAGCATGTCTTTAAGTTTTATTCATGTTGTAGCATGTACCACAATTTCATTCCTTTCTGTGACCAAAAATCCATTGTGTGTATATCATTCTCTCTCAGTATCCATGGGGATTGGTTCCACAACCCCCCTCAGATAAGAAAATCTCAAAAAATAAGGAGGAGTGGAGGTATAGCTCAGTGATAGATCACTCCAGGGTTCATCTCCAGTACCACAAAACAAATTAATGAAAAAACGAATAAGAGGGCTTAAGTCTGTGCATATTTAGTGCAAATACAATTATTTTTCTCCTGTGGTTTGAATCACACAGTATTGAACCCAGGGTTGGAGATTGTACCCAGAGCCTTCTCCCACATGCTAGGCAAGCGCTTTACCACTGAGCTTTACCCTCAGATCCCCTCACCTTATTATATAGCTGTCCTAGTAGGTATGTGGCTTTGATTTAAATCTTCTTTTTTTTTTTTTTAAGTGAGAGAGAGAGAGAGAATTTTTTTAATATTTATTTTCCATTTCTCGGCGGACACAGCATCTTTGTATGTGGTGCTGAGGATCGAACCCGGGCCACACGCATGCCAGGCGAGCGCACTACCGCTTGAAAAATCTTCTTAATGACCAATAATGTTGAACATCTTTTCGTGCATATTGATCATTTATATAGCTTCTTTGGACAAATGTCTGCTTTAGTCCTTTGCCTATTTTTTTTTTTTAAGAGAGAGAGAGAATTTTAATATTTATTTTTTTAGTTTTCGGTGGACACAACATCTTTGTTTGTATGTGGTGCTGAGGATCAAACCCGGGCCGCTCGTGCGAGCGCATTACTGCTTGAGCCACATCCCCAGCCCTCCTTTGCCTATTTTTAAATTGGGTTGTTTATCTTCTTGTTGTGGTTGAATTGTAGGAGTATATTCTTTATATAGCCTGGACATTAACTTTTTATCAGATTCATGGTTTGCAAATAATTTCTCTCTTTCTGTGGGTTGTCTTTTAACTTTACTATCTTTTGGTGCCATAAATGTATGTATGTTTGTTTATTTTGGAACAGGGGAATGAACCCAAGGATGTTTATACTGAGCCATATCCTCAGCCCTTTTTATTTTTTTTATTTTGAGACAGGATCCCACTAAACTTAGGACCGCCTTCAAACTTGGAATCATCCTGCCTCAGCCTTCTGAGCTGCTGGGATTACAGGCATGTGCCACTGCGCCTGGCTGAAAGTTTTAAATTTTAATGAAGTCCATTTTACCAATTTTTTTGTTGTTACCTATGAGTTTTGCAGTTTTAGCTCTTAAGTTTAGGTCTTTGATCCAGTTTGAGTTAATTTTTATAAGTGGTTTAGGGTCCAGCTTCATTCCTTTGCATGTGGATATCCAATTTTCCCAGTAGTTTTTGTTGAAGAGATTATTCTCTCCCTATTGAATGGTCTTGACACCCTTGTAAAAAATCAATTCACCATAGATGTGAGGGTTTATTTCTGAGCTGATTTATATGTCTGTCCATACTGTACCATACTGTTTTGATTTCTATATCTTTGTAGTAAGTTTTACAATTGGGAGTGTAAATCTTTTTTTTTTTTTTTCAAAGCTATTTTGGCAATTTGGCATCTTCTGAGTTTCCCTATCAATTTTCAGATGGACTTTTTTATTTCTGCAAATACTATTGGGATTTTATAGAGAATACACTTTGGGTAATACTGATAGCTTAACAATATTTAAGTCTTCTGATCTGTGAACGTGAGATGTCTTTCCATCTATTTCTATCATTAATTTCTTTCAACAGTGTCTCACAGTTTTCATTGTATAAGTCCTGTGGCTCCTTAGTTAAATTTCTTCCTAATTGATTTATTATTTTGATGTTATTGTAAATAACAACGTTGTTTTTTCAGTTTTCAGATTGTTTGTTGCTAATGTATAGAAATACAGTTTTTTTCTTTTTTGAGGGGTGCTGACAGTTGAACCTAGGGTCTTGTGTGTGCTAGGCAAGCTCTCTACTACTGAGCTACATCCTCAGCCCATAATTGATTTGTGTATGTTTATTTTGTGTCCTGCACCTTTGCTAAATTTATTAGATCAAAGGTGTGTGTGTGTGTGTGTTTTGTATAACAAGATCATGTTATCAGCAAATAGAAAGTTTTTCTTCTTTCTAATTTGAATACCTCTTCTTTTCTTTTTCTTTCATTCTTTTTTTTTTTTTTTTTGGTACTGCGGATTGAATGTAGGAGTGCTTTAACACTGAGAAACTTCCCCAGCCTTCTTTATTTTGAGACAAGGTCTCATTAAGTTCCTTAGAGCCATGCTAAGTTGCTGATGCTGATTTTGGAGAAATCCTCCTGCCACAGCCTCCTGAGCTGCTGGAACTATAGGCATGTACAATTGGGCCTGGTTCTTCTTTCTTTTTCTTGCCCAGTTGCTCTGGATAGGATTTCCAGTACCATGTTGAATAGAAGTAATAAAAACAGACATCTTTGTCTTATTTCTGATCTTAGGACAAAAGTATATTCAGTTTTTTAACCACTGAATATGATGTTAGCTGTGATTTTTTAAAATTTTATTTTATTTCTTTGTTTTTTGTGGTGCTTTGATATCAAACCCAGGGCCTTGCACATGCTCAGCAATTTTTCTACCATTGAGCTACTTTCCCAAACAGTGCTTAATAAATGGTCTTTACTGTCTTGAGGTTAAGGAAATTCCTTTTGTTTTTTCTCCTCAGTACTGGGGGTTGAACCCAAAGACACTGCACTACTGAGCTACATCCCCAGCTTTTTTTATTTTTTATTTTCAGGCAGGGTCTCACTAAGTTGCTGAGGCTGGCCTGGAACTTGCCATCTTCCTGCCTCAGCCTCCCAAGTACCTGGGATTACAGGCATGCACCAATGTACCTGGTGAGGAGGTTCCCTTCTGTTTAAGTGTATTGGATGTTTTTGTCTTTGTCATGAAGGGGTGTTAGATTTTGTCACATGCTTTTTTATAAAATATCAATTAAAATAATCGTGGATTTTTTCCCCTCTTCATTTTATCAATGTGGCATATTATATTAATTTTCATATGTTGACTCATTCTTTTTTTTTGAAACATTACTTTTATTATTGGACTAAATGTTACATTCTGCCTTGTGTTGAACGATTCCATCTATATTCATAAGGAATATTGGTCTGTAGTTTTTTCTAACTTGTAATGCCTTTGATATCAAGGTAAAACTAGCCTCATAGGAGCTGGGGTTGTGGCTCAGTGATAGAGTGCTTGTCTAGCATGCGTGAGACACTGGGTTTGATCCTCAGCACCACATATGAATAAATAAATAAATAAAGGTTCCATCAACAACTTATTAAAAAAAAAAAAACTAGCCTCATAGAATGACCTGGAAATGTTCCTTCCTCTCTGTTTTTGTTGGAAGAGTTCAAGAAGAATTGGTGGATGTTTGTTAGACTTCACCAGTGAAGACTTCTGGTTCTGGACTTGTTGGTTGTTTGGTACTGGGAATTTAACTCAGAGGAGCTTTACCACTGAGCTACATCACTCAGACCTTTTTATTTATTTATTCACTTTTATTTTGAGACAGGTTCTCAGTTCGTTGCTTAGGGTCTCCCTAAGTTGCTACGACTGGCCTTGAACTTTCGATCCTCCTGCTTCTACCTCCCAAGCTGCTGGGATTACAGACATGCACCACCAGGCCCAGCTAGCTCTTTCTTTTTAGTTGTATACAGTTAGAACTATAAAATTTTCCTTTTGGCACTGCTTTTGTTGCATACTACAAATTTTGGTATATTATTGCTTTTGTTTTAATTTATCTCAAGTATTTTCTAATTTGTGCTTTTTTCCCCTTTGACCTGTTGTTTGTTAGAGTGTGTTAATTTCTGAATATTTGCAAGTTGTTTTTTTTTGTTTGTTTGATTTCATTGTGACTAGAAAAGATACTTAGTATTATTTTCAAGTTTTCTTTTTTTTTTTTTTTTTTTTTTTTTTTGGTGGGGAGGGCAGTACCAGGGTTTGAACTCAGGGTCACTTAACCACTGAGTCACATCCCCAAACTTATTTTGTATTTTCATAAGAGACAGGGTCTCACTGAGTTGCTTAGTGCCTTGCTTTTTTTTTTTTTTTTTTTTTTTTTTTTTTTTTTTAAGCTGAGGCTGGCTTTGAACTCACTATCCTCCTGCCTCAGCCTCCTGAACTGCTGGGATTACAGGCATGTGCCACCATGCTCAGCTTTCAAGTTTATTTAAACTTGTTTTATAGCCTAAGATATGATCTATCCTGAAGGATATTCCATATGCACTTGAGGAAACTAGGTATTCTGCCATTGTAAGTTTATGTGTTCTATGTACGTCTGTTAAGTCTAGTTGGTTTATAGTGTGTTCTGTATCCCTAAAGATTTTTTATCTAGGTGTTCTATAGATTGTTAAAAGTGGTATATTGAATTCTGTGATTATTATAGAATTGTCTACTTTGCCCTTGAATGCTGTTAATTTTTGTTTTGTATATTTTGGGGGCTTTGTTCTTAGGTGTCTGTATGCTTATACTTTGTTCTGTATCAGACCTTTTTCAATATATTATGTTAATCCACTATCAGTTGTGACAAAAAATTAAAGGAGGAAAGGAGGTTGGGGTTGTAGCTCAGTGGTAGGGCACTTGCCTAACATGTGTAAGGCACTGGGTTTGATCCTCAGCACCACAATAGACACATGTATATAATAAAAAAGGAAAGATTTATTTTGGCTCATAGTTTTAGAGGTTTCAGTTCTTGGTTGGCCATCACCTTGGGGCCTTTAGTACGGCAGAGGACATGATGGTGGTGGGAGCATGTGGTAAAGAAGACGGCTCACCTCATCTTGGCCAGGAAGCCAAGTGTGGGGGCAGGGTTCCTCTGTGCCATTCAAAGCCAACTCAGTCCTACTTCCTGAAGTTTCTTTCCACTACCTCTCAGTAACCTTAAGTTATGAATCCATGTGTAGATGAATCCAATGATGAGGTCAGAGCCCTCATGAGCCAGTCATGTATCAAAGGCCCCACCTCTGAACACTATTGCATTAGAACCAAGCCTTTGACACATAAGCTTTTGGGGGACATTTAAGATCTAAACCGTAACAGCCATCTCATGCTGCCCGTCTGGCTCTCCACCTCCCCCTGACTTGACGGCAGCTTGACACTCAGGTGCATAGGGGAGTCACATGCATCCTATTGCTTGGTGCCATCACTTCATTTGAATGATGAGGACAGGAGCCCCAAACAGAGGGCAACTCCTCCAGCTCATATGGCTTAGCCTCTTGGCCTCTTCACCCACCTCTAAGGGCCAGTTTCTTAATTGATGCCTTCCTTGTCCCAGGGGCCTCAGAGATTCCAGGTCAAGGAGAAAAGCTACTTACTGAATGATCTAAAGGACAGGCACTGGCTCCAGAGAGTCAGGCCCAAGTTTATGATCCATTGGTCCATATTGTCCTCAGAAGGGGTTTGGGCAGCCCTCGCCAGAGGAGACCCATTGAGGGAGAAGGACCATGGGCTTGCTCCAGGCATATGACCCACTCAGGCCTCAGTCCTTGTGCCTTCCCTACAGGGCTCCCCTACAAACCTTTGAGGAGGAATTAAAGATTAATAGGGGCTAAGGAGCAACTGTGGGCAATCCTCTTTTTAGGGTGTTGCTGGGGTTGGAACCCAGGGTCTCATGAATGCTAAGCAAGTGTTCTACCATCATGCTGTACCTTAGTCCATATAGTGATTTTTTTTTTTAATACCTGGGATTGAATGCAGGGTGCTTCACCATTGAGCCACATCATCAGCTCTATTTATGGTTTTTATTATTATTATTATTATTTTGAGGGAGGATCTTACTAAGTTGCTTAGGGCCTTACTAAGGTTCTTTTTTAAATTTTTTAGTTATAGGTGGACACAATGTCTTTATTTTTCTTTATGTGCTGCTAAGTATGGAACCCAGGACCTCACACATACTAGACGAGTGCTCTACCTCTGAGCCACAACCCCAACCAGGGTCTTACTAAGTTTCTGAGGCTGGCTTTGAACTTGTGATCCTACTGCCTCAGCCTCCTAAGCTGCTGGGATTTCAGGTGTGAGCCACCACACCCAGTTACATCTTGATTCTTAAGGGCAAAGCCCTAGCCCTAGTGAGGTAGGAGGACATGGCTCTTTTCACCTTCCCAGAGCACATACACCCCTGCTTGGCACATCCCCCAGGAAGCCACTGCCTGAGGGGTGCTTGTTTCCACCCCAGATGGGGCCATCACAGCATCTTCACATGGATCAGTGTTTCTGACTCCAGCCAAGTTCCCAAGCTGATGCCAAATTAAATGTCAGTAGCTTTGAGGATGGTTGGCTGCCGCCCCCAAAGGAGCGAATGGAGCCATACAACTGAGACTTATACCAGACTCAATCCGTGTGCATCTGCACCGGATATCTGTCAGCAACAGGGCTGTGTTTTGAGAGCTGGCGTGTGTCCCACACACACATACACACATGCACATGTAGAGTTGCACATCTTAGCTCTCTTGCCTCTAGCTTTACAAAATCTTTGCCTTTAACCCATTAGCTGTGTGATGCTGAGTGAGGACCCAATCCTCTGATTACTGCTGTTTGCATATAGAACCTTTCTAGAGAGGTCTGAGGAAATGAAGTTCCAGTGCACATGTGCATGGCCACCAAGGTCCTCACATAACACATGCTAACAAATAGGACATGAGGACCCTACTGCACTGCAGACCCTGCACTAGGTGCCTTGGGTATTTTTAATTAGACCTGACAAATTAAGAAGTAGGACCTGGGGCCTGTGTGGCTGTTACCAACACTGTCCTGCTTCTTTAATTTCCAGTTCAGGACCTCAAAGGACTCGGCTATGAGAAGGGGAAGCCTGTAGGTCTGGTGGGTGTCACAGAACTCTCAGATGCCCAGAAGAAACAACTGAAGGAGCAGCAGGAGGTAAGAGCACTGGAGACAGGGAACTCAGTAGGTGCTGTGGAACATCCTTTCTTGCTCCATGGTGCAGCAGTCATGAATGTGTTGTGTGCTCACTGAGCCTGTGTGCATCAGGGCACTCAGTCAGCAAGGAGGCTTCCAGGAAGACAAGTACCCCTGTCAGCACATGCCACCCCTGAGGGTCTTCACGAGTCTGCAGCTGGACTTAGACCCCAGGACCTCTTAAGCTGCCATTTAGCCTTTGGGCAGCTCTTGTGGCCTGTGCCTTGCAGCTAGAGCACTGCTCCCTACTGGAATAGTCTTCATTTCCTTCCATAGTTCCCTTAGGGCCTATTGTAGAATAGTCCCAGTAGGGTGCCACAGTGTTTCTGTGGTGAGGGGCCTGGCCCAGTAGGGGGCTCCACAGCCAGTTGTAGCCCCTGCACTGCTTTCCCAGGAGCTCAGGCTCCTGCCTGGCAGTCTCTGGGTGGTGCACCTCAAGTGCCTCTCTCAGGGATCAGGAGCCATAGTTGCCCTTATTCAGGGCTGAGGGGTCCTCCTTGCTACACTAAAGGTCAGGAATCCAGGGCACGTCCTAAGGCAGGACTTGTCTACCAAGGGGCTGGTTTTGGGGGGAAGCTGGCATCCTGCTCATGGTCATATTCCACACTCATAGATGCAACAGATGTACGACATGATCATGCAACACAAGCGGGCGATGCAGGACATGCAGCTGCTATGGGAGAAGGCACTTCAGCAACACCAGCACGGCTATGACAGTGACGAGGAGGTGGACAGTGAGCTGGGCACTTGGGAGCACCAGCTTCGGCGCATGGAAATGGACAAGACACGGGGTGCGCCAAGGCACAGGGTCGGAGGGGAGAAGGAGGGATGAAATTTGGGGGAGCATAACTGGTGGGGCCTTGCCCTCGAGGCACTGTAGGCTCAGGTATTCCCACTCAGTGCCCAGATTCAGTCTCAAGTCTGTTTCTCCTGGCTGTGATGCCTTGGGTGAGAAACTCAACCTTTCAGTGCCTTGTTTTCCTCATGGTGAAAAGTGGGGATCCAGGATGAGTGTTCACTAACATTTGATTGGAAAGCTTGGCACGGTTGCCTATGGGGAAGGGTGTCTAGTTGGTGCCTCAGGCCAGCATGTCATTCCCTGGAGGCCACACCAACTCTTATACCTGTGGTCTAAGCATCAGCTGGCCCACTCCCCTTCCTCCTCCCTCCTCTCACTTTAACTGCTTCTCTGGGCAGAGTGGGCAGAGCAGCTGACAAAGATGGGCCGGGGCAAGCACTTCATTGGAGACTTCCTGCCCCCTGACGAGCTGGAAAAGTTCATGGAGACATTCAAGGCCTTGAAGGTAAGACAGGGGACCCTCGCACCAGCCCCTGCTGTGGCCCAGTTCCTCTGAAAGCCACCTCACCTATTAGAGCCTGAAGTAGCCTTGGGCCCCCATGCTCACAGCAGAAGCCAGGCCCCCTTACAGAGGGAGGCATCTGTTTGTGACAGACGGTGTCTGTGTGGGAAATTAGCAAATAGCTGCTCAGCTGCCGCTTCAGAAACATTTCCCTGGCTGCAGAGGAAATTGTGCCTCCAGTGGAGCCAATTAAGTGCAGTTTACAGGCAAAGCATTTCTCCAGCAGAAATCCCCCATGGACCTGACCTGGCCTCCACAGAACAGAGCTTAACATTCTCCCTGCTGCTGTTGGGCTCATGAAGTGAAATGGCCATGTGGTACATCCCATGTTGTCTTCATAAAGTCTTTTTAGAAAACTGGTCTCCCATAACCTCATCATTGACCACTTTTTTTTTTTTTTTTTTTTTTTTTTTGAGGTGCTGGGGGTTGAACCCAGGGGTGCTATACCACTAAACCACATTCCCAGCCCTTTAAAATTTTTTTTTTTTAATTTTGAGATAGGGCTGAGGTTGTGGATCAGCAGTAGAGTGCTCGCCTATCATGTGAGAGGCACTGGGTTCAATCCTCAGCACCACATTAAAGAAAAAACAAAGATATTTTGTCCACCTATATCTAAAAAATAAATATTTAAAAAAAATTGAGACAGGGTTTTGTTAAGTCTTCAAGGCTGGCCTCGAACATGCAGTACTCTTGCCTTGCCTCCTCTGAGTGGCTGGCACCCAGCTTGGCCACATTTCTTAGCATGCTATTATTAATTATTTTCAAGCCAAGAATTGTTGTCATGCCTGTAGTCCCAGCTGCTTGGGAGGCTGAGGCAGGAGGACTGCTTGGGCCCAGGAGTTCAAGGCTAGCCTGGGCAACATAGTGAGACCATGTCTCAAAAAAATAACAAAAATAAATTGCCCTCAGAACATAAGGTTTTCTTTGCCAGTGAAGCATTAATCTCTCTTGTGATAGATGAAATCTATACAACTTGTCACCTTGCCCCTTTTGACTTCACTGCCAAGGAGCTCAGCACCCTGAGTCCCTGGGGACCCAGAAAAGAAGAGTTTGATCTTTTCTTGAAGACTCTTCAAGCCTGACCCAGTGGGAGGAGGCAGATGAGTGGGTGGTTCCAGCATCAGTGAGCCCAAAGGCAGGGGGCATATCTGTGTGCCACTGAGGCCCAGGTGTGGCTATGGCCCTCGTTTGTGACTCCCACTACCTCACCCTGCAGGAGGGTCGAGAGCCTGACTACTCAGAGTACAAGGAGTTCAAGCTGACTGTGGAGAACATCGGTTACCAGATGCTGATGAAGATGGGCTGGAAGGAGGGCGAGGGACTGGGCACAGAGGGCCAGGGCATCAAGAACCCAGTGAACAAGTGAGTAGTGGGATGCACCCTCCGGAGCTCCACTGCCTGCTCCCACCCCACTGCACATAGCTTGCCACGCACAAGCTAGTGATGCAGGGAGGTTTGGAGGTCTGTCCCTCTCCCAACTCTGGGGACTTCTTCCTCCCCCAGGTCCCTTTGTGAAGGTACAGATGGGTCAAACCCTCCTGGGACTGCTGGTCTTATTTATATTCTCTGCAAGCTAGAAACCAGTCCCAGAAATTAGTGGGAAACCTTCTGATGTGACCCCTTGCTTTAGGCATCCCCTGCACTTTTGGCCTCTCAGTACTGTCCTTGAGAAGCTTCCCTGTCATCCCTAGAGCTATGATAACCTACACTGTGGGTACTCCTTTCCTTGCAGGACTCTGGGGGCTGGACCACCTTTATGCCTCCCTTTTCGGCTAGTGTAGGCTTGTCCCTGCACAGATGTCCTTAGCCTAGCAGCCCACTATGAGTGCCTGAAAGTGCAGTTGTTGAGCCCAGGCAAGCCAGGCCTCTCTGTCCCTCTTTCCACTGGCACCAGCCCAAGTACCTGCTCACACTAGCCCATTACCTCTCTGCAGGGGCACTACCACGGTAGATGGTGCCGGTTTTGGCATTGACCGGCCAGCTGAGCTCTCCAAGGAGGACGATGAATATGAGGCCTTTCGCAAGAGGATGATGTTGGCCTACCGCTTCCGGCCCAATCCTCTGGTGTGTGCACCCTTGTTTCCCCTATCACTTGCTTCTTCCTGAGCCGTCCTGATTTCTCACGGTAGACTCCAGGGGGGTGGCCGGATCAACAGAAAGGTCCCTCCAATTCCTTTGCAAGCTAGGCCAGAAACCTCTAGCTCTCAACCTGCATTCGAACCCCCTCCTCTACTTAGAGCTGGCCCTTCCCGCTGGAGGATTTGAATTCAGCTGCCCCTGGATAGAGGAACTGCTCTGTGTCCTTTGCATTAACCCCTCCCCCTTTTATCTTTTTGGCTTCCCACAGAACAACCCCAGAAGGCCTTACTACTGAATATTCTGGAGAAACAGAAGTCTACTTTCTGAACAACAGTCCCTGGGCTGTGGGATGTGCTGGCCTGCATTTCTGCCCATCCCTACCGTTGTTACGAGTGTTGTGCCATTTATTAAAGTCCCAGTGCTCACCCGCCATAGCAGCCTGGTCCCTGCCATTGTGGAACCCTTTCCTGTCGCTTAGCAGTGGGCTAGGTCAGGCAGATGGAGGCAGAACTTGTTCTCTGATTGAACCCATAGACACTTTACCACTAAGTTACCTCTCTAGACTTTTTTTTTTTTTTTTCCTTGTATTTTGTATTGAGACATGGTTTAAGTTGTCAAGGGTCTCACTAAGTTGTTGAGGCTGGCCTCAAACTTGTAATCTGGCAAGACAATTTCTCAAAAGCCCCCCAGTATCTGAGGAATCTCAGAGCACCACCTAATCCCTTATCTGTCCCTGTGGTCTGTTCCCCCTAAGCTTGGGTTGCAACTGAGGGGAGGACCCTTAGCCCTCACTGTAAGGAGACAGAGAAGGCTGCTCTTCTGCAGCAGACTGCAGGGAGGGGCACTTGGTTGACACCTGGCCATACCTAGGCCCAAGGGTGTGTGTTTGGGACCTTTCAGCCTAGCACTGTTTTAGGAAGTTAGAGGAGGACAGGGTCTTTAGGCAGGACCTGCCTAGCTTTCGCTTCCAGCACACACAGCAAATCACTACTGGTGATAAGCTGCAACCCTGGCTGTTCCAACTACTAGTTCCACTAGTGTGATGGTCATACAAGTCCCTGACCCTAGTTCATTTGGAGACAGCTGGTGGTTGGACACATGCTATTGCATCAGTCACAGGATGGGGCTTTGGAGCAGGAAGTTTTAAGGCAGGAGGGTAGCCCAGGACAAAGTGTGTGCCAAGACATCCCCAGCTGTGTCTGCCAGAGCTGGCATCTCATGTCGTGCAGAAACCACTTAGGGATCTTTGGCTGCAGCTGCTCAGTCCCAGGTTGCATGGGGGACCCAGGAATCTGCATTCTTACCAGTTCTACAAGTCTGCAGACCACATGTGGTAGGCCATAGCCTGGGGATCTCTCCCATCTTCTCCCACACATCCAGCTACCTGGTGGTGACCCAACACCTGTTGGGTAGAGGGATTCCTCTTCTCAGGCTCCATGAACTCAAGCTGGAGTTGGGCTCCTGGGTCAGCTGTGGCCAGTCATTCAGCAAATACTGAGCACTAATTGAGAACCAGATGGAGAGCTGCCCCCAGGCAGCTGGTCTATTGGGGCAAGGTGGTGTCAGTTATAGCTGCTTATTGAGGGCTGCAAAAGCTAATAAGGGCTGGGGGTGTGGCTGAATGACAGCCTTTGCCTAGCATATGTGAGACGCTGGATTCCATCCCCGGCACCACAAAAAGGGAAAAATGGATACCAAGAGGAGCCAGGGGCTGCTGTGGAGTGTACTTCAGTAGGCCGAGGGACTGGCAAAGTCTCAGAGGCAATAGCAGAGCTGAGGCTGCTGTGAAACGCCATCCTGTTTCCCATCTTTGAGTTGGGTGTGACACTGGTGGGCGTAACCCAGGTGTTTGTTTATGGGGGCTGGCCAGAGCCCCAAGCACAGGTGTACCTCTCCGCAGCCAAAAATTCAGAAGACAGGACCTTGGGGCTTAGTTCTACACACCCTGTCACCCAAGTCACCTCTCCATTGAGTTCAGTAACCTGGAGGTTTGCCCGTGAGGGCATGGACTTTACCCTCAGGCAAGAAAGGAGAGAGGCCTCCAAACGCTGTTCGCGTGTGCAGGTACATAGGGTGCAAGGTCAGTCTCTGAGACAACTGGGCACAGACACTCCAAGCTCTGCAAAGGGAGGAGTAGGGTAGGGTGAAGGGCAGCCTTGAGTAGGAGTTACTGGCACCTGCCTTAAGAGGTAAGAACATGGGCTTAGGCTCAATGGCAGAGCACTTGCTCAGTGTGCCCAAGGCTCTGGGTTAGATCCTCAGCCTGGAAAGGGAGGTGAGAACTTAGGGTCCATCTGGCAGACAGCAGACAGGCCTGTGGAGTGTCTGCACTGCTAGAATTGGGAAAGTAGCCCTGGGAAAGCTGAACTTCACCCCATGCACAATGGGCACCTGGGGAGGGACGCTGAATCAGACTGGTAGCCTTGCTTAGACACCTTGGCTCTGGTTGGCACAAGGCCAGTGGGCAGCATGGAGAAGGGGCCCTGGCTGTCCAGGGGAGGGGCTGTGGGCTTCTTGGAGGCAAGACTCAGGCAGACACATCTCTCCATGCTATTTCCAATAGCCACAAGTACTCCACATGGGCAAGAACCTCAGACCAGTTGGAGGGAGTTACAGAAACAGGACTGCCTAATTTTCCTGACCTCAAACTGTGGCCCTCCATGTTCTGGTTCTCCCTACTTCATATCCCCCTGCCCAGCCCCCTCCAGCTGTTCAGAACCTTCCCACAGCCAGTTAGCTCCCTGCTTCCTCCCTCACAGCTGCCTCTGAAACCCACACTCCACCTTTCCCACTTTCCTCCCTCAGCCTCTCTGGCTTCCTTCCAGATGATCAGCTCCACGCTGGAACCCTCACTCTGCCTGCCAGGAACACTTCCCCGAACTGGCCTCACCTGGACCTTCTGATTTCAGCATCTGCTTCTTAAATCGTTTGCCTCCCACCTCTTTCCCCTGCTGGAAGGACCCAACCCATGTTTGCCTGCATTCAGACAGGCCCCAATCAAAACTTCATAACTGGACACGTTTAAATTTGTGGCCACTGAACACTCAAATCCAAGTGCACTGGTTGAGGGGATTCCTCAGTGCAACACAGGCGATGCTCGCTTGATCCTGGAATGGGGGTGGGGATGGTCTGAGGTATATGGGGCGTTAAAAAGGACCCCTTAGGACTGGGAATGGAGCTCAGTGGTAGGGCCTTTGTTAAGTATGCTTGAGGCCCTGGTCCCATTCCCAGTATCGCAAAAGTAACAAAACAACAAAAGGACCCCCTTCCAGGTCAAGATTGGGACGCCAGTGTTGGGACAAAGATGGCAGAAGTGCACCTCACCCCAGCTCAACTGATAGACGCCTGGAGAATGAATTCCCTTAGAACGAAGTGGCCGCCCCGGGATCTCTAGGACTCTGTCCCTGAACTCAGAGCAGAAATGTCTCGAAGTGCTGTGTTCCAGCCTTTGATAAAAGGGAAACTAAGGCTGGACAGCCGGGACTGCCCAGGGTCAGACCGGGGTGGGGGGTTCAGAGACCGACGGGCGAAGGGGCGGGGTAGCCGCAGGGGGCGGGGCTCCGGAGGCTCCCCGGGAAAGCGCTGCCTGCCCCGGACGCTGCGGGGGGCGACCTTTGTGCAGGGCGGGTCCCTGGCAACCCCTGGCCTAGACGCGCTGCCACTGAGGAGCCGAGCGCCCTGGAGGATACGCCAGGACCGACCCGGGTCCCGGCGCCGCCGCCATGGACATCCCGCCGCTGGCCGGCAAGATTGCGGCTCTGTCGCTCGGCGCCCTCCCGGTGTCCTACGTGCTCAACCACGTCTCAGCGCTCTCGCAGTGCGTGCGGGGAGTGCCTCCCGGGGAACACCGGGCGGAAGCGGGCGAGGAGAACCGGAGGGGGCTGGGGGGAGGATGCGCGGGCCGCGGGCTTGGCTCCCCCAGCCCCGCGCCCCGTTGCAGCTCGGAACCGGGAGTGATGGGGGCTGGGCCAGAATTACCCCCTCCAACCGGAAGTTCCCTTCCCTCCTTGCTGGAGGCTGGAGTGGGGACTCTCTGGGATGTTTGGGGTCTGAGGAGAAGGGATACCAAAGATCCGAACCCCACACACGGCAGGGTTTTGAAAGGTTTCTGGGGGTATTTCCAGCACCTAGCACAGGTTCTAAAGTCGCCAAGGGTCAAAGTATTGCCCCAGATAAGCTGATGACCCAGCTTTTGCTGCCACACACACCTGCTCCATGCCTCAGTGCAGGCCAAAGACTTTCTTTTTGTTCATGTCCTGCGCATCCTGACCTTAGACTGACATGCAGAGACTCTGTCTCTGAGGGTCCAGCAAGCCTTTCACACTCCCAAACCCAGTTCATCACAAACCGTGGGATAGATAGAATCTTGAGGATGGGTCTGACTCCCTGGGTACAAGTAATCTGTCTCTATCTCCTGGCACCCTGGGTGAAACAACTTGCCTTGCGGAACTTAGTTTTTTCATCTCTGTGATGGCATAATCTTAGATCTCACCCCATTGTTGTGGGTAGAGATTGCAAGTTGTGTGCAAAGACCCTGTTGTGGTCTCATCCAATTACTATAGTTGTCATTGTTAATAGATAGGGTCAGGAGATCCTAGGAGATAGAGGGGTTCATAAGAAGATAGGGACCTGGATGGTGTAGGGAATTGATGTTCAGAGTTTTGCTGTGTGACCCTGGACAGATCTCTCACCATCTCTGGACCTTGGTTTGCCCAGAGACCTGCCTTATCACTGCCTTATCACTCGCCTTGGGCAGATCTGGGCAGGGATAGAGTGGAATGAATGGAGGCATTTGGACTTCAACTGGGAGGGGTTGGAGTCTTCAGCTGAGAGGTCTGAGCCTGGCCACAGAGAGGCTTGGTGTTGTTGAATGATTGACTGAACAAATTGAATTGAACACACATCCATAAATGATGGAATAAATTGTACAGACAAAAGGGATTGGTGGATATCCCCTCTGTTCCTAGTTCAAGTTGGACAGTGATCCTTTCTTGGGAGTCAGGGAGGACTTCCTGGAGAAGGAGCAATTTAGACTGACCGTGAAGAATGAGAAGGAGTTTGCCAAGCAGAAAAGTGACATCAGGCCAGACTTGGTGGTACAGGCCTGTAATCTCAGTTACTCGGGAGACTGAGGCAAGAAGGTCCCAAGTTTGAGGCCAACATCAGGGAGGGAGGGGAAGAGAAAGAGAGAGAAGATTCTTCAGGAAGCAGTTTCTATGAGGGGGGAACAGCCCGAGCAAGAGTCTGCTGATGCAGGTGCTTCAGTCTCATCACCTGGTACTTCCTGGAGTCTACCTTTTCCCCACTGGGGAGGGTGGGGTGAGGCCTCAGCAATGAGCCTGGCTTCCCTGACTCGGTTTCCCTCTCAGCCCCCTGTGGGTGGCATTGATGAGCGCCTTGATCCTGGGTCTGCTCTTTGTGGCCATCTACGTCTTGTCTGGAGGCGAGATCTCCTATGATCCACTCTATGCTGGTGAGTCCCTGGGTGATTGTGAAGGAGAGAACTCTCTGGACCAGGGCCTCCATCCTCAGACTTGGGGCCATTGAAGGACCTCTTCCATCACCCTGGAGGCCTTTGATGGGCTCCCAATAGACTGGTGACCTCAAAAACACTAGGAAACCTTCATTAGATTGGTGAACCTCAAAAAGCTTCCTCCTTCAGATTTGGAACTCCTGAGAGAAGGGATTGTCTCTCCCCCATCAGATTGGGAGCCCCTGAAGTTCTGTGCCTCCCCATCATTCCTAGATCTCCTGAGGGCAGGGATGCTGCAGCTCCCATAAAATTGGGGACCCCCAAAGGTGGGGCTGTGTCTCTGTCCGACATGCAGAATGAGGCAGGCTTGTGGTCCAGCACCTGTGGTCCGGGAACAGGAACTGGGCCGGAGCCCCTGACTGGAACCTCATTCCTGACCTGCTACTTCCAGCCCCTATTTTATTCCTGACCTGAACCAGCCCATGCCCAAACCTATTGGCCCTAGCCCCGCTCACACGTGACATTGACCACGCCCATTATAAATCCCCACCCACACTGGCCCCGCCCACTCACTCTCCCCGCAGTCTTTGCAATCTTTGCCTTCACCTCCGTGGTGGACCTCATCATCGCTCTCCAGGAAGATGGCTATGTGGTGGGCTTCATGGAGTTCTATACAAAGGAGGTACGTGGAGGGTGGCCAGGGGTGTCCCATGCCTCACCTCTTGTTTGAGCCTCTCACTTGCCCCCACAGGGTGAGCCATACCTGCGCACATCGCATGGAATCTTCATCTGCTACTGGGATGGCACGGTTCACTACCTCCTCTACCTGGCCATGGCAGGTGCCATCCATAAAAGGTGCAGGGGGCAGGCTGGGTGGTTCCTGGGCCCTGAGAGAGAAACTGTGTGCTCAGGTAGGGTCCCAAGTCAGGGTGGAACCAGAAGTTCCTCTGGAGTGGGAATCAGAAGCCTCTCTAGGGCTGCAGCCAGGGATGGGGAAGAGAAGGTTCCAGAGAATGTCATCAGGTGTGAGTGGTGGTGGTGATTCTTGCCTTGTATCCACCTTGCCCCTTTGACAGAGTGGCTGACAGTTCAGTCCCCTATTCAACTCCCTGTTGTTCCTTCTATTCTGGGCAAAACAGAGAGACCTGGAGTTGGGAAGCCCAGAATGGTCTCTGGACCCTGACTGAGGCTCTGAAACCAGTGACCAGGTACCCACTACTCACTCCCACTCCTTCCCAGAAAGAGATACCGGAATCTTGGACTCTACTGGCTGGGTTCCTTCGCCATGAGCATCCTGGTGTTCCTCCCAGGAAACATTCTTGGTAAGGACTCAGTTTGGGGGAATTACAAAATTTGGCTGGGTTAGTGCCCTTCACCTGGAAGCCCCTGTGTTGGATCCTCCACCACTTCCCAGTGTTCACAGAGGCCCCTTCCTTCCTTATGCCTGTCCGTAGAAGAGCCTCAACCAGCAGCCTACCAGATTCCACTTGGAGCCCAAATTAATTCTGCTTCCTCCCCAGGCTACTGGTCCCTGACCTCCAGACTCCAGGGGTTTGGGCAGAATGCTTTGACACAGAAAGGGAATTTTTAGGGTGACAGAGTGACAGAGTGGAAGCTTTGTAAGTAGATCTTGAGATGTAGAGCGGAGATGATAGTCCAGATGTTGGTATGGCCTGACAAAGACCCAGCAAGGACAACACCCAAGGTGTATTCATGGGAAGGAAAGGATGGTTGGAATGTAGGATCTGTATCCAGAGGGTAAACGGAGGCAGGCCAGGCTGAGGAAAGGGGACATCATCTGATGGATGCAAGGAATCATGGAGGGTGTTGGAGCTAGAGTGAGATTAGCATTTGTGAACCAAGAAGTCCATCCAGAGCCGGGTTCAGTGGCACATGCCTGTAATCCCAGTGGCTCGGGAGGCTGAGACAGGAGGATCATGAGTTCAAAGCCAGCCTCAGCAAAAGCAAGGCACTGAGCAACTTAGTGAGACCCTGTCTCTAAATCAAATACAAAATAGGGCTGGTATGCGGCTCAGTGGCCCAGTGCCCTGAGTTCAGTCCCAGTTACCCCCCCCACACACACACACACACAGAAGTCCATCCAGGGCTCTGGCATGGCTCAACTAATGGGCCCAGCCAGGTCTGGGAGACCCTTGCTGACTGGCTTCCTCTCTCCTCCACCGTGGCAGGCAAATACAGCTCAGAGCTTAGACCCGCCTTCTTCCTTGCCATCCTCTACCTGCTGGTGCCGTGCTGGGCTGGGAGGAGGGTCTTCAGCCAGTCTCAGGCACCAACCTGCTGTACACCCAACATGGTGAGCGCCTCGCTCCCAGGCAGGCCTTGTCCCAGCCTGCCTGAAGGTCTCCACATGTGAATTCCTTTTAATCAAAGACTGTGTCTCCTTGAAAGGATCACCTTCTTTCATGCTGTCTCCAATTCTCTCCCCCGGGGCAGGTGCAGGAAGAGCAAAGAAAGGGCCTTCTGCAGCGCCCTGCTGACCTGGCCCTCGTCATATATCTCTTCCTTGCTGCATTTTTCACCCTTTTTCGGGGCTTGGTGAGTTTGCCCTGGCCAGCCTCCCCATTTCCTGCCTCTGGCCTCCCTTCCTGGTTCACCTCTCTCATATGTGTTCCTTTACTGGTGCAGAAAAACTATTGCTATTCTGTCCAATTATCCAAGGAAGTTCTTCTTCAAGTCTGACCTGAGTGTTCACTCCTCTTTCCTCTGGGAGAGAGCCAGAGCTAGGGATATGGACCCTGCTTGAGCGTTGTTGGTGTGGGAGGCTTCCAGCTTGAGGGACGCTTGAGGTCGGTGGATGGTTCCTCTGTCTGCCCTAGGTGGTGCTTGACTGCCCCACGGATGCCTGCTTTGTTTACATCTACCAGTATGAGCCATACCTGCGGGATCCTGTGGCCTATCCAAAGGTGCAGGTGAGAGGGCAGGTGGGAGGAGAGGGCCATTATCCTGCCTGAATCTCTTGGAATCCAGAGCCAGAAGCACAAGTTAAATTGACAGACACACATATGGGATGTGTTGTCTTATCAAAAAAGTAACAGATATGGTTTTCAGGTATGGCTGGATCCAGGAACTCAAGGATAACTGTCTCCAGGCTCTGCTTCCCTGGCATGGCTCTCTGTGGGGTGTCACAGGCAGCTCTAGGCTTCCATCCACCCTAGTCAGCCACCCCAGAGGAATATGATCCATTATTACCCCAAAACTTAAGTGCAAGTCTCAGGCAGGCTGTGATATGCCCACCCCTTATGAATCATTATAACCATTTGACTGGAGTGTTAGGATTGGCCAGGATCACTTGCCACTTTTGGAGACAGAGGAGTATATATAGGTGGTGGGGGAAAGAAGATCACTTTGCACAGGAGTGGGGGGTACAGGGAGCCCCATCCTGGGTGGGATCTGAGGCTGTCCAGACCTCTCTTCAGATGCCCCGTGTCTGGGGTCTCAGGAGACCAAGCTTATCTCATAGTCTGTGCCCTGTTACCCCCAGATGCTGATGTATATGTTCTACGTTCTGCCCTTCTACGGCCTGGCCACCTATGCCCTCACCTTCCCCGGTTGCTCCTGGCTGCCTGACTGGGCCTTGGTGTTTGCTGGAGCCATTGGCCAGGTGAGGGGGAGGTGGGTGATGGGTGGGGGCTGGTGGACAGGCATGCAGGGAAGGCGGTTTCTGCTTACCCATCAGCTGCTTCTGTGCTCAACCTGGGCAACATGATTATGGGCACCAAGAGGTCCCCGGCCCAGTACCTAGGAATTCACTAGTCTGGGGGAGAAAGAGCCAAAACACAGATACTCCCGGCCCCCTGGGGTCAGAGCTAGAGAGGAGGAAGGACAGGGACTGAGAGGGATTGGAAGGAAAGCACAGGAGCTGGGCTTTGATGAAAGAGAACAGGTTTCCAGGAAGGGAAGTGCATTTCAGGAATGGGAGCAACATAAGGACAGGTACAGAGGAGGACAATAATTTAGCAGGGCCATCATGTAGGTAAAGGCAGAAGCAAGAGAAACTGGCAGATAGATGCTGAAGACTGAACTCTGGCTTTGGGAACTGGTGCTGAGGATGACTGGGAGCCATGGGAGGTGTTTGAGCAATGGAGGGCCTAATCAGAATGGGGCCCTAGTTCTGAAAAGAAATACCTGGCCCCAGGCCAGGGCAGGAAGACCCAAGAAGATTTCCACGGGGGTAGAATTGACAAGATTTGGGTCAAAAGCAGCTGTCAAGGGTAGGGAAGACTAGGAGGAGGAGCTGGACTGGATCAGCTGTCAACAACATGAGGACAGGGACCCTCTGGGCTCTGCCTGACTATCTTCTGTAAGCATGCTGGGACTTCTGTCCCCTTCTGGTCCCTGACATCCATCCTTCCTGTCTGGTCACCAGGCACAGTTCTCACACATGGGCGCTTCCATGCACCTGCGCACACCCTTCACCTACCGTGTGCCAGAGGATGCCTGGGTCTGCGTCTTCCTGTGCAATCTACTGTATGCTCTGGGCCCTCACCTGCTGGCCTACCGCTGCCTGCGCTGGCCAGCCTTCTTCTTGCACCCACCACCCCCAGATGCCCTGGCCCACAAGAAGCAGCAATGAGAGGGCTGCGGGGCTCCCCGAGACTCTGTTTACATGCACAGCCAGCCCTGCCCTGGGAAGGGTGGGTTACCGGTTTTTACCAGCAGGAGACACACCTCTGGGGATCTTCAGAACTAGCTATGGTGGTTTCAGGCCAGGGGGTGGGATGGGAGACTAACAGCCAGGTGTTCTTACAAAGAGAACCTCACTCAACCATCAATCACTGTTCTCCCAGAGGAGCCTTCTGCTGTCCCAGAATTTACCCATCACCCCACCCGATGAGTCCTTTTAATAAAAACTCTTTTGGTGTCTAAAACATCACTGTCTGAGTGTTTCAGGGTGCCAGGGCAAGGAGCCCTTTTCTTGGATCCCACAGGGAACTCAATCCTCACTGCCATTGTGGCTGTCCAAAACCTAAGGCAGCAGGACAACAGAAGTCTGCCTCTGGTTGGTGCACAGCTCCAACTTCCAGATGGGGAAAACTGAGGCTCACAATGGATAAGAGACCTTCCTGATTTCACGATCAGGAGAAAATTCACTGCTCTGCCAATAAATTACAATATGAGTTATAATGTGGCACCATTAATAAGTACCAACTGTATACCATATCAAGTATCACATGCTGGATTTCACCCATATTCCAGATGGGGAAACAGAGGCTGTAGGAAGTGAAGGTCCTTGTCCTAGGTCATATGTCTTGGGCACAGCTGAGCTGGGGACTGAGCCCCACCAGGTGAGACCACAGAATCTATAATTGCTTCTATATAGTAGGTTTGGTCTCATTTTAGGGGAAATAGATCAGAGAGGCAGCCAAGAGGTTGCAGGGAGGACTTACCATTTCTTGGTTGTCATTTTTTAAATTGGGTTAAGGGCCAGGCTTAGGCCTCTGACTTAAACTCAAGGGAATCAGGGACTTGATCAGAGTCCCTTGCTCCTTGCCCCCTACCTGTACTACCAGGTGTGTAGAGCTATTGGATCTTTAAAGAACTAAATTGCCATTTCCCAGAGATGGAAACAGCTCAGAGAGGCCAAGGTCTCCTCCATGGTCCCACAGTGAGGAGCAGAGTTGGACTTGAACCTGTCGCTCAAGGTCCCTCTTCTAGTGTGTGATTATTGTGGGGCCTTCACCACTCCAGGGTGATCACCTAAAGGGCAGATGGGCAAACTGAGGCCTGTAGGTCAAGCCCCTTAACCAAGTCACTCACCAACTCTTGCCAAGGCATGGATCCCGGACTTCCTTGGGGTCCCATTCCACTTTAAAGATGATTAAACAGAAAGAAGCTCAAGAGTTTGAGGGACGGGGCAGGGACGTGGCTACGCACTCATTACGAAGAGCCAGTCCTTCCTCAGCCAGTGCCCAGGCCCACTTTTCCACCAAGCCGCGCAGATGCGTCGCCTTTAACAACCCCCCCCCCCCCGCCGGCCTCCCTCCTCCCCTTGCAGGCAGACTCCGGGATTGCGCCGCTCTGCGGGACTTGCCCAGTCCTTCCCTGGTGTGCGGGGAGCGCGCAGACCGGACGCGCGGGGGCCGCTCGGCTGGGGCCGCGCGGGCAGGATGGTGAGTGCGGCCACCGGAGCAGGTCCCAGGCTGGTAGTGTGTCCCTGATCCCCCGGTTTCTGGGCTTCTGTGTCCGATTCTGTCCCTTCAGTATTTCTCTTCCCAGTCTCTCTGTTCTCTTTCACCCTCTTGGATCTGTCCCTTTTTCTGCTCCCCTCTGTGCCTCCTTCTACCTTTCTCTCCCCTTTTTCCGGGGTGGGTGGTGATGTTCTCCCTGTCTCTTTTTCTGTCTCTCCCCCACCCTTGTCTCTCGTTCCTCATCTCTGTCTCTGCGCCTCTCGTGGTCTCTTCTCTTTTTCTTCCTCCATATCTGCCTCCGTCTCTCTCTCGGTTCTTTCTGTCCCTGTTCTCCCCAGCCCCCAGCCCCGTGTCGTTCCCTGTGTCTCCAGCCACCCCACCCCCGCGCTCCGGTCCCGGCCCCGTTTGCTGCAGTCTCCTGGCGCACGGATAACCTTGCTACCGCGGCTCCAGCTCCTCCCCTCCCCACTCCAGAGCCCGGCCCCAGAGAGGAGGAGGCGGGGCTCCGAGCCACCTGAGTTGGGGTAGGGGGTCAGGCGGGGTGCTGGGGCAGGTCTAAGGGAGATGAGTCCAGGGACTTGGACCTGGCTTAGCTCAGGAGCCAGGGTGCAGGGGAGGGGGCCTCCCAACACTCCCCTTGGGGGAGTCCTCTGGGACCCTGGCCGGAGTAGGAGCCTGGGCATTTGAGAAGTCCTCGCGGGGATGGCAGACAGTCCTCTAAAAGGCAAAGGCTGCTCGAAGCTGGCTTGAGCACCTTGTGTCCCCAGGTGTGCGCTCCGGCGGCCCTTGGGCGGGGCGTGCTCCCGGCCGCGGTTTGGGGGATACTGCTGCTAACCGCCTCGGTGGAGGCACAGCGCGGCCGGAAGAAGGTCGTGCACGTGCTGGGTGAGTCCGGGCCGCGGAAGCGGGTCTTGCCCCTGAGGAGCTATGGCTAAGTGTGATCACCGGCTGCGCAGACGCGGCCGCAGGGTAGCGCGTTGCTGACAGCCACGGTACCCCCATCCCCCCACCTGAGCCCCTGCCCCCTCCCTGAGCCCCTTTACCTTTCTGATCCCCTGACGCTCACCCAAGTCTTCTTCCTACACCCCCCCGCCCCGCTCCTAGACCCCTCCTCTCTGAACCTTGCTTGGTTGCCCTACAGAGGGTGAGTCGGGCTCAGTGGTGGTGCAGACGGCACCTGGGCAAGTGGTAAGCCACCGGGGTGGCACCATCGTCTTGCCCTGCCGCTATCACTACGAGGCAGCTGCTCACGGCCACGATGGCGTCCGCCTCAAGTGGACAAAGGTGGTGGATCCTTTAGCCTTCGCCGACGTCTTCGTGGCACTGGGTCCTCAGCACCGGGCCTTTGGCAGCTACCGCGGGCGCGCAGAGCTGCAGAACGACGGGCCGGGGGATGCCTCCCTGGTCCTCCGAAATGTCACCCTGCAGGACTATGGGCGCTACGAGTGCGAGGTCACCAATGAGCTGGAAGACGACGCTGGCATGGTCAAGCTGGACCTGGAAGGTGACCAGCACATGGACAGGATGGAGCTTACTACTAAGGGAGGAGAGAATGGGAGACTGCAAGGGATAGAATTCAAATCAAGTTGACTTGAAGAAATTTAGAGATTTTGTTGGGTTAGAGCAATGGTTCTGATGAGGGGGATTTGAGACATTTTAGGTTGCTATACTTGGAATGGGAGTGATACTGACAGCTAGTGGGGAGAAGCCAGGGACGCTACCTGACACAAGAGTTCCCCCAGAAAGGATAATTCAGTTAAAAAGTGTCAATAGGGAGGACACTGAGAATCCTGGGATAGTTAAGGTTCAGGTACAGTGAGATCCAAGTATTGGTACTAAGTCAGAAATTCATCTCATCTCTGCTTCCTGCATGGGCTTTGCTGGGTAGTTTTCCTGTTATGAAACCCAAAGGAACCCCAATCCTAATGCCAGGCTTCTACCCTCACCGCTTAGCAAGGGATTTCCTGGAAGACTCAGCTAGAGTCTCAGAGTTGTTTCTCATTGGACCGCCTTGAATCATGTGCCTATCTGTGAGCCAATCTCTGTGTCTAAGAGATGGGCCGCTCTGATTGGCTGACCATGGAGCTGAGAGATAGAGTTTATATCTGAAGAATTCCCCCACACACACCTGTTTACCTGATTCAGACCACTAGATTCTAGGAGAGATTTCAGGGACCCCGTACTTGCAGAACTTTCTAACAATAACAAATCCCAGCAGTAGCAGCAGCTCTCCTTTATTAGGCATTCTATGTGCCAGCCATTTAGTTGAAGAGCTCTCTGGAGTCTCTCATTTAATTTTCCCCAAACCCCAAGGGTGACAGCTATTACCAGCAGATGGGCCATCGGCTCAGCTAGGTTAGATAGAGCCTTGCCCAGGGCACATGCTTATGAGCGGCAGAGTCCAGATTCAATCTCTTGTCAGGCTCCAGGTCTTCTCTCTGGCCCCTGTCTGCCCTCTGGGTTTGCTTAAAGTATTCAACTCAACCAAGACCGAGCAAACACAAAGCACTTTTGAGCTGCATTGATTGTGAGTCCAATGAGGAACCGGTTCATAAGAACTGAAGGGGGAAGGGAAATTAATGGGTACTGTCTTGGACAACGCTGGTGAATCAAATGGGGGTTTCACCCTGAGTCAATCTTCCAGGCGCTCCCAGTCTTAGGGAATCCTGCAGTGGATACAGACATTCCTAGATCTGTGGGCTTGGGACTAGACCAGTGGGAAGGACTCAGTGCCTATGGGATGTCAGAGACATATAAGACCCAATAGAGGAGGGTTTGGGAGTTGGCTTTTGACCGAAGACTATGAGTCTGACAGGTGGAAAAGGGCGTTAAAATCATGAGAAACGGTCTCCAGCGGTGGGAGAGGGACAGACACAATTAAGTACGTTCGGGGGAGGGTTAAATAAATCCAAAATTTAAGGTTAAAGGAGCCATAATGGATGTGAGCTGGGGAAAGGTGTGGTGGGATCCGATCTGAGGCTAGAGAGGAGTGAACTTGAAGGTTCAGGTAAAATAGTCGGTCACAGGGCATCTGAGATGTCAGGTGGATGGGGCCTGCCAGGGGACCCTGGCTGAATCCCTGTGCCCTCCCCTAGGCGTGGTCTTCCCCTATCACCCCCGTGGAGGCCGCTACAAGCTGACTTTCGTGGAGGCACAGCGCGCGTGTGCAGAGCAGGACGGTATCCTGGCGTCTGCCGAGCAGCTGCACGCGGCCTGGCGCGATGGCCTGGACTGGTGCAACGCAGGCTGGTTGCGCGACGGCTCTGTGCAGTACCCGGTGAGCCAGCCTCGGGAACCCTGCGGCGGCCTGAACGGGGCCGGAAACGCCGGGGCGGGTGGCGGAGCCAACGGCGGCGGCGTGCGCAACTACGGTTATCGGCATAACGCTGAGGAACGCTATGACGCCTTCTGCTTCACGTCCAACCTCCCGGGTGCGTAGGCTCCGCCCCAAGCAATCTCGTCACTATCCAGCCCTCCGCTGTGGCAACTAGAGTACTCCTGTCCCGCGACAGTCAAAGGCCACCTGGCACCAACATTGCCCAGGCGGAGGCTGGGGTCCCTGGATACAGGGAATGTCCCTGGAGTCCCTCAGCTGCAGGAGGGTGGGATCCTGAACCCCAGGCGAGGACCCTGGAACCGTCCTAACATTGCACCTCCTATGTCACCCCCACAGGACGCGTGTTCTTCCTGAAGCCGTTGCGGCCTGTGCCTTTCGCCGGAGCAGCGCGTGCATGTGCGGCGCGCGGTGCATCAGTGGCCAAGGTGGGCCAGCTGTTCGCTGCGTGGAAGCTGCAATTGCTGGACCGCTGCACCGCGGGCTGGCTGGCCGACGGCAGCGCGCGCTACCCCATCGTGAACCCTCGTGCGCGCTGCGGAGGTCTCCGGCCTGGCGTGCGCAGCCTAGGCTTCCCAGATGCCTCCCGACGCCTCTTTGGCGTTTACTGCTACCGCGCACCGGGCGCACCGGATCCCGCTCCCGGGGGCTGGGGCTGGGGCTGGGCCGGCGGCGGTGGCTGGGCTGGAGGCGCACGCGACCCAGCTGCCTGGACCCCGCTGCGCGTCTAGGACCCAGGAGAGGGACGATTGGGGGGACTTGGCGAATGGCCGAGTGCCCTGATGTCCCCCGGACACTGGAGACGCCCCTGAAGTCCCTGAAGATGGGTTTTCCCCCTTGAGGTCCCTGAGATGGACCACACCCCCTTGAGGTTCCCTGGACAGTGGAGACAGCCCTGCAGTTCCCTGCAGTCTGACCAGGCCTCTTCCGGTCCTTGGACGTTAACCACACCCCTTGAGGTCTCCTGGAGACTGGCCACATTCCCTGTGGTCTCTTCTAACCACGCCCCTCAGGCCCCTTGAGACTGGCCAGTCCTCCGGAGATTAGCCAAACACTGCTTTCCTGGACAGTGGATTTTCCCTTTCCCCAACTTACATCAGGAGAAGTGCCACACTCCCTGAGGAAACTGGGAGGCCAACAGAACCCACGGTTTCCTGGAGACTGGCCATCCCTCTTTGGCCTCCTGAAAACAAACGGATGGCCCCCTTGGTTGCCTGGAGGCTGGACCCCCAGGATTATCTGAAGACTGGCCACACATTCTCAGCATTTCCCTGGAGACTGAAAACTGGTCCTTTGAGGTCATCTGTATACCAGATCCCCCCTCCCTCACCTGGAGAGAAAACAGAAACCTCAGGGTTCCCCAGGTGACCATGCTCCAGTGGACACATGGGCACTATGGGCTCAGGCATTTCCTCTCCCTGACTGTGACTCTGAGATTGGATATTTCCATTCTCTCCTTGTCCCCTGAGAACCCCCTAAAGTTTCTAGGGTAAACAGGCCATGTTCCTAGGTTACTGTGGAGGACAGTCCCACCTCTCCAGTGTCATGGGAGAACACTCTCATCTGTCATCACTATGACTGTCAATATATCCTGAGTGGTGGCCATGCCCCATCCCTCAGATATTTCTCTGGAGGGAGACCAAACCCATCTCAAAACCCACCCCAGACCCCTAATGGGCTGTCACCAAAGATTCTTGTCATTTTTTATGGAAACCAACTGTCTAAGTTCCCACTGTCACCAAGCAGATCCATCAGTCCAACTTATACCTGTCATCTAAAGTCACACCTCAGTCACTTACACCTATGGAGATGGTGCCTCCCTCCTCCAGCTGTAACCATGGATACAACACATTTCTCATCTCACTGGCCTGCACCCCAGAGACCTACAATTCTACTTCAGACTGTACTCACTCTGACCAACCACCATGGAGACCACCTCCCCCTAGTTGTCGCTGGGCTGTCGCAAATTTGGTTCTCTAGCTCTCACCATAGAAACAGGCTGCCCCTTTCCCAGGCTGCACCCTGCTCCTTATGGCCTTCTGAGCTCCACTCCAAGGCAGCTTGGACCTCACAGCTGTTGTCATGGAGACCAAACTCTGGTGTCTGAGGTAACAGAACACCTGTCCCCCTAGGCTTTCCCTCCACAACAGGGTTCTGCCCCACCAAGCTGTCACCCTAGAGACTGTCAATGTGGTCTCTATGACAACTGACCTCCCACCTCTCAGGAACTTCTCACCTTGGATGGGATGCCCTGGGTTCCTCCCACTGAGGCTCCTCCCATGTTCCAACAGGGGCCCCATGATTGCCCCTTCACCAGATAGGCCCAGGCCCAGAGAGGGCTGAACTTCTGGAATTGCTGTTCACCCTCCGTTCCCACGCTAACTATATGCCAGGCAGCAGCTGTGCATGAGACACCCTTGCAACACTGGGCTTTTGATTTCCGCCGTACAGAGGAGGAAACTGAGGCTGTGGAATGCCCTGGCCCTTTGAGCTGTGCAAGCACTGAGCTACCCTTTTGTTCTGAGACTCCATCACCATTCTCACCCAGTTTGCACTCCTTCCTGACCCCTGCCCACATTTCCCTCCTTAGAGATCCAGGAGGGTGGAATGTTTCTTAAACCTCAAAATCCACCAGGTTCTAAGGGGTGATTTGTGCTAAGAGATCAGCCAGACTCCCCAGTGCTGAGATCCAGGTCCTGGAGACGATCCATGGACAAGACCACCCCATTGTGGGATACTCCAGCTCTGAGCCTGCCTGGAATGACCCTGGCATCCCACCTGGAGGGCTTCTTACTGTCACTTCCATCTCTAGGAAACCCATCTCTGAGTTTTGGAGCCAGGTGGACTTGTGGTCGAATCCCACATCATCTTCTTGTTCACTGTGTGACCAAGTGACAAAACCCCTCGGAGCCTGTTTCCTTCTCTATACCAGGGTTGTTCTAAAATCCCTCCAGTGCAAAGCATACAGCAGGGGTTCAATAAATCTGTTTCTTTTGATGAATGAGAAAATGAAGCAGCTGGTGAGTAATTGCTTCAGAAATGCTCTTTGATCATCAAAATGTTTCCAGGCTGGAGAGGCTTGGTTTTCAGCTCTGGCACTGGGTTCAGGCACTGGGTTTGATCCATGTGGCAGAAGACATCTCTCCCTTCCCTTCCCTTCCCTGTCCACATGCTCTTCCTCTTCCTCGAGCCACCCTACACAGGGCTGCTGCTTCTTAACTGCCCTGATGGTCTTTGATAATACCCAGGACATTAAATGTTGAAGCTGATTTAAGTTCCTGTCCCAGGAAGGCAATAAAGTTGCAAAGTTTCCCAGGCATGGGAGTAGGGGGCAGGGAAGGGCTCAGAGAAGCCTGGAAATTTTCTAGGGCAAAGGCAAAGCCAGAAGTAAAACAAAAGTGTAAAAATCCTGATGTGGTTGTAAAATTGGGGTGGTCCATCTAACACATCCTTCAGACCTTCCAGAGACGCAGACCCCTCATCTTAGAATGAATAAATATATATATATATTTTAGTTGTAGATGGACACGATATGTTTATTTTATTTGTGTAAGGGGTGCTGAGGATCAAACCCAGAGCCTCACACCTGCTAGGCAAGCACTCTACCACTGAGCCCCAGCCCCACCCCAACCACTCTTAAGTAAGGGTCCAGCAACTTGATTATGTGGCTAGGGGTTCCAGCTGGGTCTTAGCTTCCTACAGTTGGGTAATGGTAAGGGACACGCTTCCAAAGATGATTACATGGGTTTGGTCTGCTTTTATGCCTCATTACTATTGGTGTCCCTTCTCCCATTCACACGTTGGAGCTTCCTCGTTTTCCCTTGAGTATGTAAATTTCCTTCTCATTCCAAGAAAGTTGCAAGTGGTTGACTTCATTTCCTTTGGGCTTGGCCTATGAATGGTATGACTCATCATTTGGGCAACCCTGATTGGTCTAGGAGTGGGGGCATGGACCTGTGCAAGCAAAAACTTAGTCCTGGGGAATTTTTTTTTTAATTTCTTAAATTTATTTTTTAGTTTTCCGGTGGACACAACATCTTTGTTTGTTTGTGGTGCTGAGGATTGAACCCGGGTCACACGCATGCCAGGCGAGCGCGCTACTGCTTGAGCCATATCCCCAGCCCCCGGGAAAATTTTTTAAAATATTTTTTTAGTTGTTTATGAACTTTTTATTTTATTTGCTTATTTATATGTGGTGCTAGGAATCGAACCCAGTGCCTTACACATATGAGGCAAGCACTCTACCACTGAGCTACAACTCCAGCCCCCGGGGGGATTTTGTTTTTTAATATTTTGTTTTAATTGTAGTTGGACACAATACCTTTATTATAATGTTATGTGGTGCTGAGGATCAAACCCAGTGCCCTGCACATGCTAGGTGAGCACTCTACTGCTGAGCCACAACCCCAACCCCAGTCCCAGGGATTTTGATGGACTGAATGGGCACAGGGAACCTTCCTTCTGCAGGGGTTTCTACGATGTTAAGGCACAGGTCTCAAGACTCCTCTAAGAAATGGCAGCCTGAATAGAAACCTTCCCGAAACCAGATATTGAGAAATACCTCTCTGTTGAGAGCCACAACTGAAGGGGCCCCAACAAACTTTCAGAATGCCAGCTGATGATTGGCTCACAGCGCCCAGCAACTTCTAGCTGATTGGCTCCTCTGCGGTGATGCTCATTGGGCTGTTTCCCCCGCCCTTTCAGACTAGGAGCTGCTCATTGGGGGACTTTTTTTGGCTCCACCCACACAACCCAGCCAATCAGGCCTCAAGAGCAGGAGGAGTGGGGGAGGTGGAGAGGCTTGTGGGAAGCCGGTGGTGGCAGTTGGGCTCTGAAGGTTTTCCTGAGGAGCTGTTTTGTTTGGCGTGTGTGGTTCTAAAAATAAAGTTTGTTTCTTTTGACAAGTGGCTCCTGAATTGTGCCCAGCCAGACTGCGGCATCTCTCTCCTGTTCTCTACTTCCCAGGTCATATCCTACAGACATCTGAAGTTTCTTGCATGTCCTTGCCAAATGTTTGTGCTCATTCCAGCAATCAAACAACCATGCATACACAGCCAACCCTTGGTATTCTCAGGGGATTGGTTCCAGGACTCCCTATGGATCCCAAAATCTGAAGACACTCAAGTTCTTTATACGAAATAGCATAATTTGCATAGAACCTACATAGTCTCTCATATAATTTAAAAACAGCTCTACATGACTTATAATACTGAGTACAATGTAAATTATATGAAAATAGTTATACTGAGTTTTTAGAGAACCATGACAAAAATAAAGTTGGGGCTCAGAGGTAGAGCACTAGCATGCAATGAGGCACTGGGTTCGAGCCTTAGCACCACATAAAGAATAAAATAAAGATATTGTGTCCACCTATAACTAAAAAATAATAAATATTTTTTTAAAAGTCTATACATACTTAGTATGATACAATTTGGGGGGGTATGGGTGATTGAACTCAGGGACCACAT
Organism: Spermophilus citellus; assembly: GCF_964194105.1. Lineage (NCBI taxonomy): Eukaryota > Metazoa > Chordata > Mammalia > Rodentia > Sciuridae > Spermophilus > Spermophilus citellus. The sequence continues at coordinate 17,219,290 of NC_138184.1, read as the reverse complement.
CCTACTGGGCCACATTCCAGCCCTATTTTGTATTTTATTTAGAGACGGTGTCTTCCTGAGTTGCGTAGTGTCTCACCATTGCTGAGACTGGCTTTGAACTTAAGATTCTCCTGCCTCTGCCTCGCGAGCCTCTGAGATTACAGGAGTGCGTCTATGACACAATTTTTGCCACAAATATTTTCTTTTTTTCCCCTTTTTGATACTGGGAATTGAACCCAGGGGCACTTAACCACTGAACCACATCCCCAGCCCATTTTTAAACTGTATTCTACTTATTTATTTTTATGTATGAATGAATGTATGTATTTTTATGGTGCTGAGGATTGAATCCAGTGCCTCACATGTGGTAGGCAAGCACTGGACCACTAAACTACAAACCCAGCACCCCCAGCAATTTTTATATTGTATTTGGAGACAGGGTGTTGCTAAGTTTCTTAGGGCCTCGCTAAATTGCTGAGGCTGGCTTTGAACTTGCAATCCTCCTGTCTCAGTCTCTAGAGCCACTGGGATTATAGGTGTGCACCACCATATTCGGCTGCTCCAAATATTTTCAGTCTACAGTTAGTTGAATCTTTGGGTATTGAGAGCTGACTGTGTCATTTCTTTTCCCCATTTTTACATGTGATAGTGTGCAACACATACTTTCTTCTATCGTGGCAAAATATACATAAAACTCACCATTTTAACAGAAAAACATAGCAACATAAAATTACATTAATATAACGACATAAAACATCAATACAAAACCACAAAATTATGTTGATATAATAAAATGACATAAGAACATAATATAAAGTTAATCATTTTAATCCAGGAGTGGTAATGCATGCCTATAATCTCAGCTCTGAGGGTGGAGGACTAAAGAAAGAGGATTATGAATTCAAGGTCAGCAACAGAGGGAGACTCTGTCTCAAGTTTTTTAAAAAAATAAATCAATAACATTTTAAAGTGAACAATTCAGGGATTGGCAATGTGGCTCAGTGACAGATTGCTTGCCTAGCCTGTTCAAGGCTCTGGGTTCCATCCCCAAAACTGGAAAAAAAATTGAAGTGATTGATTGACAAGCAGTTAGGATGTTTATGTATTGTGCAGCCATCTATTTCTACCTAGATCCAAGATATTTTCAAAGAAACCCCCTTACCCATTAAGCAGCTTCTCCTCATTCCTCCACCACATTGGCAACTGCTCATCTGCTCTCTGTCTCCATGGTCTGCCTATTCAGGATATCTCCTATTAATGGAATCATGCAACATATGGTCTTTTGTTTCTGGCTCCTTTCATTCTGCATAATATTTTCAAGGTTGGTCCACATGCTAGCACAGATCAACACTTCATTTCTCCTTATGAGTAATGTTTCCTGGTATGTGCTATGGTTGGATATATCCCACAAGGCCCATGTGCCTGGTCCCCAGCCTGTGACCTTGTGGGGAGGTGCTGGGACATTGAGGAGGTATGTCACATCTCATGACTAAACACTTTGGGTCACTCCAGGTGAATTGGGATGCATGAAATAATCACACAGAGACAGAGAAATACCTTTTACTTTGGGTCTTGTGACCCATCCCCCACCGACCTTAGGAGTCTGCAGAAAGAGAGAGAGCCACTGGAATTCTTTATTCTTACACAGGGAACACACAGGGGAGGTTCCAAGGAGCATTGTATTCCAAAAAGGGCAAAGGGGTAGGATTACAAAGTGACAGATGAGTGTAGCTCAACCCCTCTGGGTGTCACCTTCTCCTAGGGCCACGCCTTGTTAGTCTTGGGAAAAGGCTAATCCGAGGGAGAGAAAAGAAGGATCATGGCACTATGGCGCCAGACTGCAGTGATTTTTCAGGTCCCTGTGGTGCATCAGGACTTAAAGGTGCATGCATTTGGAGTGGCTCCCCACAGAGGTAGGGACCTAGTGGAAGGAAGTCAGGTCTTTGGGGGCCATGCTCTGGCAGGAGACAGGCTCTGGCCCCTCCTGTCTCTCGGTTTCCAAACCACTGGGAGGTGAGTGACCTCTTCCACCTTGCCATGATGTACTTACTGTGCCTCCACAAGCCCAAACACAAGGGCCAGGAGACTATCGGCTTGAAGGCACCAGTCAAAATAATTTTTTTCCCCATAAGTTGATTATTTCAGGTATTTTGAAACCGGAACCCAAAGCCAACACAGTTTATATATTCCGTGTGTGTGTGTGTGTGTGTGTGTGTGTGTGTGTGTTGAGGTTCAAACCCAGGGCTTCACACATGCTAGGCAAGCACTTTTACCATTGAGTCACATCCTGGACCCCTGTAGGTAGCACATGCTATTTATTCATTTGTTGATGGATATTTGAAATGTTCCCACTTTGGGCTATTGTGAATAATGCTGCTATGACCATAATGTGCTCTCTCTCTCTCTCTCTCTCTCTCTCTCTCTCTCTCACACACACACACACACACACACACACACACAAAACCAGGGACACTTTACCATAGAGCTACATCCCCAGTCCTTTGGTTTTTATTTCAAGACAGTGCTGGGTTGCTTAAGGCCTTGCTAAGTTGCTGAGGCTAGCCTTGAACTTGTGATCCTTTTGCCTCAGCCTTCTAAATTGCTGGGATTATAGGCATGCCTCATAGTGCTTGGCCCAATATATAATTTGTTTTTAAAATATTTTATTTTGGGCTGGGGATGTGGCTCAAGCGGTAGGGCGCTCGCCTGGCATGCGTGCAGCCCGGGTTCGATCCTCAGCACCACATACCAACAAAGATGTTGTGTCCGCCGAAAACTAAAAAATAAATATTAAAATCTCTCTCTCTCTCTCTCCTCTCTCACTCTCTCTTTAAAAAAAATATTTTATTTTTAAACATTTTTTATAACTTTATTTATTTATTAAATAGTGCTGAGGATCGAACCCAGTATCTCACATGTGCTAGGCAAGTGCTCTACCACTGAGCCACAACTCCCGCCCTACAAATTTTTGAGATAGTTTCCTGTCAACATATAAAGACCTCCTTCTTCCTTCCTTCCTTCCTTCCTTCCTTTCTCTCTCTCTCTCTCTCTCTCTCTCTCTCTCTCTCTCTCTCTCTTTCTTTCTTTCATGCTGGGGATGGAACCCACGGCCTTGGGCATACCAGGCAAGTGCTCTACCACTCAGCTACACCACCTGCTCTTATTTTATTTTGAGACCGAGTCTCACTGAGTTGCCCAGGCTGGCCTCAAACTTGCAATCTTCCTGCCTCAGACTCCTGGGCAGCTAGTATTACAGATGTGTACCACCACTTCTTTTGTTGTTGTTGTTAGTAATGAGCATTCACATCATCTCACACAAAGGCTGGAAGATCATCTCAGGAGTTGTTTGCTCAAGAGATCAAAGTTGTGTTTTTATATTGGTCTCTACTTCTTAAAAGATAGGATTAGTTGATGTTGTGCCATCAATGGACACTCACCTGTTTCACACATCCTTGCCAGCATTGTGTGTTGTCACTTTTTTTTTTTCTTGGAGACATGATCTGGTTATGTTGCTCAAGTGATCCTGGAATTCTGGGGCTTAAGTGATCCTCCTGCCTTGGCCTCCTGAGTAGCTTGAATTTCAGGCACACATCATTGTGCCTGGCTCTATTTTCACTTTTGACCTTGGCCAGTCTGTGAGGTGAAGATGATCTCTCAAATGTTGTCACTTGAGATTTTTCATGGGGAAACTATACATCCCACTACCACCCCTGATCTTGACCTTCAGTGCAGGCTATTGAGCAAATCATAAATGCTCAGCTTGGGCACACTGTTGTCACTGATCTATGCAAGGCCCTCTGGTTAGATTTGTTTATTCCTTTTTATTTATATGCCCTTTCTTTTATGTTTTGAAAAATGAGCATTATTTTGTGGAGCATTTGTTGTAGCTGAAGAGCTGGTATTTCCTGTTCTGTGAACTATTTGCTTATATATTTTGCCTGTTTGACTATTGGATTTTTGGTCTTTGCTTATTGATCTTTAGGTGCTCTATAAAGAAGGCAGTAAGACCTTTACCTCCGATTTGCAAAATTGTTTTCCAGGTTTTTCATTTGTCTTCTGACCTTGCTTATGGTGGATTTAAATTTATTTTTTCTTGCCACTATTGCCTTTATTTTTTAAGTTACTTTTAATAATTTTTTTGGTACCAGGAGTTGAAACCAGGGGCACTTAGTCACACAGCCACATCTCCAGCCCTCCCTATTTTAATATTTTTTTCCACAATATATTTATTCTATTTAGTTATTTTTATATGGTGCTGAGGATCCAACCAGGGACCTCACACATGCTACCACTGAACAATGGCCCCAGGCCTCTCCAGCCCTATTTTAAGATAGATACAATACTTTATTTTTATTTTATTTATTTATTTTTATGTGGTGCTGAGGATTGAACCCAGTGCCTCTCATATGCAAGACATGCACTCTACCACTGAGCTATAACCCCAACCCCTCTCCAGCCCTTTTTATATCTTATTTTGAAAGAGGGACTCACTGAGTTACTTAGCACCTCACTGTTGCTGAGGCTGGCTTTGAACTGGTGATCCTCCTGCCTCAGCCTCCTGGGTTACTGGGATCACAGACGTGCACCATCACATCCGACACCATTATTGCTTTTATAATTAAAGCCCAAATTCCTTCACATGACCCTGAATGGCTGACCCTTTGCCTCTGACCCTCTGACCTCTCTCTCTTCACTCTCTGCCTCTTTAACTCTGCTTCAGCCCTTATAAAAGCTCACTGCTGTTTTTCAGATGAGTTATGAACCCTTTTGTGCATTATATTATAAATATTAACTCCTATTAATTGTATACATTGAGTCTCACTGTGACGGTCCCATACATGCATATATCCTATCCATCCCACCACTGCCTTCTATGGCCCTTCCCTCTCCCCATCTCCGTGTCTCCTTTCCCTTCCCTAATGGTTTCTATCTATGAACATTTAAAAAATATATATTTACTTTTTAATTATAGGTGGACCCAATACCTTTATTTTATTTTTTTATGGGGTGCTGAGGATCGAACCCAGTGCCTTATGCATGCTAGGAAAGTGCTCTACCACTTGAGCCATATCCCTAGCCCCTATGAATATTTTTTAAAAGGGATTTTTGTCTTTATTCTTCCCTCTGATGAAATTCTCTTCCTTTTCTCCCCTCCTGGTCTAATTAATGCTACTCTTCCTTTAGATTCCGTCTATTTCCTCTAGGAAGCATTCCCCGATACCCACCCAGGGATCATATCTCTCCTATTTAGCACTATCTCCCCAGTACCTAGCACAGTACATGGCTCATAATAGCTGCTCAGCAAACACATGCTGAGTGAATGAATCAATTAAAGTGTCAGGAAATGAAAGGCAGGCTGAACTGTTAAAAAACTTTTATTAAAATGTCCAAGAAGTACATTAATGTCCACAGTGTCAGATATCACAGACCCACAGAACACTGTAGCTCACAGCAAAACCAGCAGAACCAAAGCTAGTCACACGCACACACATTCACACGTATGCCACGCATGTGGCACACGCAAACACACACGCACATCCCAAAGGTAAAGAGCAAAAGACAAGCCTTCCACTTTAGAAAAGACCAGAGCCCCCTTCCACCATGGAGCTGGGGGTGCAGAGGGCAAAGAGGCCCAAGGGTAGGGAGTACCAACGAGACCCCCAAGAAGTTGCATCCCCAGTCTCCCCAAACATAGGATAATTCTGTTGTGATGGGGGTGGCTGAAGATGTGTTGTTATTATTATTATAATCTTTTTTAAAACAAGAAGTGTTATTAAAGTAAGAAGACAAACTAGAGCTTTCTCAACAATAACGTTAAGAGGGAACAGTGACTAATGTCTGTAGCAGAGAAGGTTAGACTGTGGTCAAGGGTAAGGTCCAAATTATACTTCTCAACCATTTCTTAAATCTGAGTGTGTGTATGTGTGTGTGTGTAAACAGAGAGACAGCCAGGTGTGGTGATGCACACCTGTAATCCCAGTGGCTCAGGAGGCTGAGGCAGGAGGTTCATGAGTTCAAAGCCAGCCTCAGCAACTTAACGAGGCCTTAAGCAACTCAGCAAGAACTTGTCTCTAAATAAAATATTTAAAAAGGGCTGGCTCAGTGGTTAAGTGCCCCTGAGTTCAATCCCCAGTTCAGAGACAGAGAGACAGAGAATGTTTTCACTGTCTTTCCCCAAAGTAGAGAGCAGTATTTGAAGTCAGACAGAAGCAGGCTAAACCATTCTTTTGGTCTTGGCCATGACTTCAATTGTGTGCCTTTCCCTTGTATATAAGAACCTCAGTTTTGTCACATAAAATGAGAAAATAATGGTTTCTAAGTCACTGAGCTGTTGAGAAGAGTCAAGATAGTGTGTAAGTCCTTAGCATGGTTGCTCTTCCACAGCTGTCAACTCTGCTTATTACTTCCCAGGAGGGATATAGGCTCAGTTAACACATTTTATTTCTACTGAGCCCCTATGTAGACGATGCATTTTCTTATATTTCTTCCTTGAACAAGGCCCTTTTCCAATACATTAATCTGCAGATTTTTATCCAGACTGAAGGAATTGAAAGTGGACAATGGACATGGAGAAAAGTTGCAATCTTTCCTGCCAGAGATCAGGGAGCTGGGTCTTGCATCTGGCTTGGTGAGGCCTTTAAGAGGTTATGGATCTGAGGCCAGAAGGCTAGGTGAGTTCTTTCCCACTTAAAAAAAAAAAAATTAAAACTATGAGAGAAAAATGTGAGTATGTGTGTGTTTGTGTGTGTATGTGTGTTTCGGTCTTAACACCGTGCATCTCTCTACAATATGACTGTAGGTAGGTGTTAATACTTCAAGTTTTAAGCATTTCTATTCCACCAGGCAATGGATGGATATGGGGAAGAGGTCGGGAGGGTTGGGATCCAGGGCAGGGATACTACCAATGTCTGCTTGAGGGAAGGGTATTTGTGGGCACTGGGTTAGAAAACTTGGCACCTTCCTGGTCCAGGAAGGAGGTTCTTTGTCTCCCTGAGAGATGGAGGTGGAAGAAATCCGGGCTTATCTAGCCCTAAACATCCTCTCATTTGTGTGTGTGAGAGAAAGATTCATCACACATGCAAAACCACCAAATCTCAGCCCTGGACTAGACCTGGGAGGGTAAGCAATACACTTTCCCTCTGGCTCTACATATTGCTGTGAATATCCTCCCCCAAAACTCTGAGGGCATGGAGGGCGGTTTTTCTAAAAATACTTTTAAAGTTCAATACATGGGAATTCCACACTATGTTTACACACCAACACCAAAGACCGAACTTGGGCTGAAGTCCAAGGTGAAGGAAGAACAGTCATCCAGTTCAAGCAGTGTGCTTCTGTTTAGCCTTCTACTCCTAAAGCTGGTGACCTTAAGCAAAGGCCTCCCCCTGGATTTAGGACAACCAACCATTTACTAAGCCTGAATCTCTGGTGTGAAAAGCAATCCTTGAGCTCGAATCCAAACATACATTCTTGCACTCTCATCAAAGCCTTATTTCAACAACTGGCAATCAGCCCAACAAACAAAAGACTGAACCAAGGCAAAGAATGATCTTTGCCGATTACACTTCCCTCAGCTGGGAGATGCTCCCAGATTTCAGTCTGACAAAAATGGACTCTTCAGACACATGGCTACACCTGCCAAGAGGACCTTGTGTATGTACGAAAGAGGAGAGAGGAGCTTTTTACAAAGGATAATGTGTGGGGGGTGTGGCTTGGGGCTCAGGGACTTCCAGACCCTCTTGTTTCTCTCTGGGCTCTGTCTCCCCAGGTGAAGCTCCAGAGCAGGTGTGGGAAAGGGGGCTGTGCTTTCTTTTGCCTGGTTCTTCAGCAGAAATTCCCTTCATCCTTTTCCCAGTCCTCCGCTGGGTGTTTCTTGTGTTTTCTGCGCTCCTTGCGTGATTTGTGGTGGTGATGCTGGTGGTGATGCTGGTGGTGGTGATGGTGCCTCCGCATCCGATGTGACCGTCTGGCTGCAAGAGAGTGAAACAGAAATGGAAAAGAGCAAAAGCTGATGACAGCAGGGTGGCTGGAGGCAGTGGGTCTCCCAGATGGAGGACACGTTAGGTGGGCTGGTAAATTCCCACTTATCGGCAAGGCTATATTACCAGGCAGACATTACACCAGATCAGTGTGGGTAATAATGGGATGTTTTAATCCGACAACACAAACAGTTGTAAATCCATGTTGGGGGGGGGGGTCTCTGGAGGCAGCTACTTACGTTTGGTGCAGACAATCTGGGGCCGGTCCCACTTGCCATTGCTCCGACACCGGATGGTAGCCACATGGTGCTGGGCAAATCCTTCATCACACTGATAGCGTACAATGGCATGGACATTGTACTTGGCCTTGCGGGCACCCACAAGCGAGGCATTCTCCACTGCTGGAGGGGGACCGCACAGCACTGGGGACAGAGGAACCTCCAGTTAGGGAAGTGGCCAAGACTGGGGCTAACCTAGTTTTATGTGTTGTTGGGATTAATATTCCCCTCAGTGGGTCAACAGCTGTGATCTCACAGGGCTAGAAGGTGCCATGCCTGTCTCTGTCTCTTCCACCCCACCAGGAGCTCCTTAGGGGAGTTCATGATGAACCCTGCTCCCATTCTGATGCCAAGGACAGAGCATGACAGTAATGAAAGAGATGGAGACAGAATAATTATCTGAAACCAGGCATGGGGGCACATGCCTGTGATCCTAGCAGCTTGGAAGCCTGAGGCAGGAGGATTGTGAGGTCAAAGCCAGCCTCAGCAACTTCGTGAGGCCCTAAGCAACTTAGTGAGACTCTGTCTCAAAATAAAAAATAAACAAGGGGCGGCACGGGGGGTGGGGGGTGGGGGTGCGGGTATAGTGGCGGTAGAGTGCTCGCCTAGCACGTGCGAGGAGGCACTGGGTTCCAGCCTCAGCACCACATAAAAATAAATAAGTAAATAAATAAAGATTTTTTAAAAAGCAGGGGCTGGGGTGGTGGCTCATCGGTGGAGTGTTCGATTAACACATGTGGGGTGCTGGATTCGATCCTCAGCACCACATAAAAATAAAATAAAGGTATTGTGTCCAACTACAAGTAAAACAGAATATTTTTAAAAAGAGGGGGAACTGGTGCTGTGGCTCAGTGGTAGCACACTTGCCTGGCATGTGTGAGGCACTGGGTTTGATTCTCAGCACCGCGTATAAATAAATAAAATAAAAAGGTCTTGAACAACTAAAAAAAAAAAATATATATATATATATATATATATATATATATATAAATTTTTTTAAAGGACTGGGGGATGTAGCTCAGCAGTGAAGTGCCCCTGGGTTCAATCCCTTATACAAAAAAAATAAAAGATTTATTTGGTGCTGTACTGCTCAGTTGGCCTAGCACACATGAGTTCCTGGGTTTAACACCCAGTACTGGAAGAAAAAAAAAGAATAATTATCTGAGCAAATGAAAGAGGAAAAAGGACATGAAAACTGGCAAAGAAATGAAAGCAAGAAGAAACAAAAATATAAGAGAAAAGAAAAGAGAAGAATGTGTGCAAATGATTTCCTACATGTGTAAAGAGTTCTTAAAAACTGGGGCTGGGGTCGTGACTCAGTGGTAGAGTGCTCATCTAGCTCGGGTGAGGCACTGGGTTCGATCCTCAGCACCACATAAAAATAAATAAAATAAAGGCATTGTGTCCAACTAAAAAGACGTTTTTTGTTAGTTTAAACATTGTGTACAATTAAAAAAATTTTAATGTTCTTAAAAATCAATAAAACTGGGCTATGGATACAGCTCAGTGGTAGAGTGCTTGTGTAGTATGCATGAGATCCTGGATTCAATCCCCAGCATTGAAGAGAAAAGGAAAAAAGTGGAAAAAAAAAATCAAGGAAACCAACAAGCAACAGAAAATTAAGCAAAGGAGATGAACTGGCATTTGACAGGAAAAAAACACACAGAAATAACTTGTCAACATGCAAACAGTGGGTAATTCTCATCCTTAAAGATGCGCAAGGGGCTAGGGTCCTAGCTCAGTGTAGAAGAACATGTGCTTAGCAAGCAGGAGGCCCTGGATTCCATCCCCAGTGCCTCCCAAAAAAGACATGCAAACTGAGATAACAATGAGATACTATGTTTTACCACTTTGGTGAATAAAGAACAAAACATTTGAAAATGGGCAGAATCGGTGAAGATGGGAGGAAACAGGACTCCTCTCACTGCTGGCTCGTGAGAAGGGCGGGGGGGGGGCTGACATTCACTAACTTGAATAAAACAATAAACCAATGAGCACATGGGTGGAAGGAAGAGGGGGCGAGGTGTCAGGTACCTGTGCCTTTCTTGCAGACATAAGGGAGGTTATAGTTGCAGGGAACGTCATTCCAGCGACCACTCTCATGCGCCACCATCACCACACAGTCCTCGCCACCCGCGAAGAAGTTGTCTGGCTGATTCTCACGCCAGTTCTCATATTGCTTCAGGAAGAGGGAGCAGGGAATCGTTCAGTGTCCTGTGTCCCAGCTCAGGCTCCTGAAAGATTCCCTTGGCCAGACTCCTCAGACTTGCAGGGACTCAATGGTCTCATCTCTACAATGGGCCTTCCCCTGCCTATTGAGAGGGTGGCTGTCACTGTGACGTGAGCCACATCCCTCTGCTGAGAGCCTGCAGCGTCTCCCACTCTGATCTTCCGGCCTCCTGTTCACTGGCCCCTTCCCCTGCTTTCTCCATGAGTCACGGTTAGCTAAGTAGCTGAACAAAAGATGACCTCAGCCTGGAAGTCCAGGAGGGATTTTGAGGAGGCAACAGGAAAAGGGAAGACTCAAAGATGTAAAGAATCCAAATGGGGAAGGGTGTCCCAAACAAAGGGAACAACAACTGCAAAGGCTCAGAGGCAGAAACAGAATCGAGGCAGGGGGTGGGGGGGGGGCTGCATGCTGGAGTTAGGCTCTGGCCAGAGAATGGTAGTAGGGAGGAGGTGGACTTTTTAAGAAAACCACAATCTATATATAAAACTTACCATTCTAAACACTCTTACTTTTTAAGTTCATTGGCATTAATTACATTCACAATTTTGTGTAACTATCACCACCATCTATTACCAGACCTTTTTAATCACAACAAAGCAAAATTCTGCACCAGTTAAGGAAAAACATTTCCCTTGCCCCTAGCTGCTGGCAAACATGAACCTACTTTTTGTCTCTATAACTTTACCTCCTCTGGATGTCACCTAAAGGGAATCATGCAATACGTGGCCTTTTATATCAGGCTTATTTCACTTACTTATTACATATATATACACACACATATATGTGTGTGTGTGTGTGTGTGTGTGTGTATGTATGTGTGTGTGTGTGCCCAGGGGCACTTTACCACTGAGTTACACCCCCAGCCCTTTTTGAGACAGGGCCTCCCTAAGTTGCTGAGGGTCTTGTGAAGTTGCTGAGACTGGCCTTGAACTTAAAATTCACCTGTGCCCAGCTTCTCTGAAGTTTTTCAGGTTCATTCATGTTATAGTAAGTATCAGGAGTTTATTCTTCTTTATAGTTGAATACTATTCCATTATGTGGATGGACCCCATTTTATTTATGCATTCATTGGTTGATAGGCATTTGGGCTGTTCTCACTTGTTGGCTGCTGTGATGAGGGACACGGTGAACGTTCAGGTACCGGTGTGGATTTGAACATCTGTCTTTCAATTGTTTTCATCTTTGCATTGCTGGGGATGGAACCCAGGACCTTATGCTGGCTAAGCAAGTAATCTACCGCTGAGCCACACCCCCATCCCTGAAGTGTGATTCTTTAAAGGTTCCTGTGTGCAGGGTTTCCTTCTAGGGTGATGAATATGTTCTGGAACTAGATGGAGGTGGTGGTTATGATATTATGAATGTTACTAAAATGCCACTTTAACATGATCAGTTTTTTAAAAAAATTTTTAGTTGTTAATGGCCTTTATTTTATTTATCCATATGCAGTGCTGAGAATTGAACCCAGTGCCTTACACATGCTAGGCAAGTGCTCTACCACTGAGCTAAAACCCCAGCCCCCTAGTTCTTTGGTTTATAAATTTCACCTCAATTTTTTTTTTAAGGCTGCAGCCAGATATGCTTGCTTCACCTGGGTCCCAGCTACTCAGGAGGCCGAGGGGATCACCTGAGCCCAGGAATTCCAGACCAGTCTGGGCAATATAATGAGACCCGTCTTAAAACAAAAACCCAAAACAAAAAAGTTTGTTTTCCAGACTGCGGGGAGGGGCAGGTAGCAAATGGCTACGGAGACCGCTGCAGGGATCCAGGTTAGAGATTTTTCAAATTTTCCAAGGGAGAGGGATGTGGATAAAAGGTACTTTTTGAGTGACAACTGCTAGCAGACCAGGTTGAGAGACCAAGAGAAGAGAGACCCGGGTTTGCAGTTTCAGCAACTTGCGGGGGCGGGCCATTTCCTGGCTGGGGAAGTCTCGGTGAAGACGCGGGCTTCACTGAAGCCGCTTCGCCATTGCCAGCTTCTTAGAGTCCCTGGGGACCTTGGACGAACACTAGCAGTTACTTTGCCCAAGAGGGTAAACGGAGGGCACCGCCCAGGCTGCTCAGCCGCCGGAGGACAGGGACCGCCACTCACCAGCCCCGTGTTGTCCGTCCACTGGAAATCCCGTTCCACGATCCGGTCGTTCAGGCCGATCCACGTGTTTTCATGCCCAAAGCCTGCGTGGGGGTGGGTGTCGTGAGGGCTGGGGCGCGGAAAAGGACTTATGCCCTTCCCGGCCTGGAGGGGGCTGGACATGCAGGGGAAAGGGGATGGAGGTGGGGATGGTGGAGGCGCGAGTACAGGATCCAGGGGACCCAGGGGGACCCAGGGGGACCCGGGGCTCCTCCTTCAGCCTCCTCTGTGAGGGAGGGAAGGACCTCGCCTGGAGGTGCTGGTTCCCGGAGGTGAGCTGGACTTGAGTGGGGAAAAAGCGGAGAGAAGTGGGAGCTTATAGGGTGCAGGGAGTCCAGAGCCCCGCCCCCAGATCGGGGAGCGGGAGGGTCAGGACCCCCTCTCCGGCCTGGCTGTGGGCCAGAGGCGGCGTCCCCACCTCACTCTTAGCAGCCGCCCCTGGCTGCCCATGTACCCTGGGGTGGGGGCGGGGCACTCAAAGGGCTCTGATTAGGTTCCAGTTTGTTTTTTTTTTAGTACAGGGGCTTGAGCTCAAGGCACTCGACCACTGAGCCACATCCCCAGCCCTTTTTAAAAATTTTATTTAGAGACAAGGTCTTTTGTTGAGTTGCTTAGCGCCTCGCTTTTGCTGAGGCTGGCTTTGAACTTTCCATCCTCCTGCCTCAGCCTCCCGAGCCTCTGGGATTACAGGCGTGCGCCACCGCGCCCGGTTTAGGTTCCAGCTTTGTCACGATTTGTGGCATAAACAAGCAGGTCGAAGGCGGAATAAACACAGCACTGCCCCGTCTTTGCCGGGAGAGAGTGAGGAATAGGAGCCACCCTGAAGGAGGCAGCGCTGGACCCCGCCAGCGAGAAAGAGCAAGGCGGGGCCGCGGTGGATGAGCAGCTTGGCGCACAGGGAGGCCGGGGAGGAAGAGAGAGGGGCGGACCAGAGAATGAGCAATGTAAGAATCAACCCCGGACCGGAGGCGCGGAAATGTGAAGAAACAACGTGAAGGAACGGATGGATGAACAAATGGCAGAAGGGATAATGAATAAATCAATACGTGCCAAGCTTAATTAATGCAAAACTCTCTTCTCTCGGTCTCTGCAGAAATGGGTCCTCATTTCATCAGAGATGCACCCTCACGGTCCTCTATTACTTGGCCCTGTTATATTTATCTGTAGGACCCATTAAATTATAGCATAATAAATAGTGTAGAATATAATATAATAAAACATGGAGTGCTTAAATAAGTATGAAATTATATAATTTTATCTAATTAGATATTTACTTGTTCATCTCTACCTCACCCCCAAGAGCATCCTTCCCTGAAGACAGAATAGTGTCTCACTCACCGCTGGGCTGCACTGCCTGAACGGGTGCCCGGCACATAGCGCACGCTCCATGAATACGTGGCGAATGACAAAAGTGAGTTATGAATCCACAAATGAATCAGCAGGCGTGCGTATTAAGAGTGTTCCGGGTTTGCACTGATGATCACAGCTTTGGAGAAGTGATCTTTGGGACCCTGGGAGGATGCCCCGGCAAAGGGATAGGTGCCACCCCTGCTCATCATGATGGTGGGGGATCCCTCTCCCATTGTCCTTACTGTTAATGAAACTGTGCTCCTCAGCTGAGTGGACGCTGGTCAAGTGGCCAGCCCGCCGGCGGCAGTCCCTCTCTGCATCCTCCCATGCCCGCCGATGGGCAAAATAGCGGTAGCAGTGGCCCTGGAACTTGTGCCATCCACGGTCACAGCCTTCTGTATCTAGGAGGTGGGAAAGGAGTGTGAGGGGGACCTGGCCTTGGTCCAAGGTCTACCATCCATGAGCACAGCCCCCTCACACCAAGATAGGGCCCAACCTAAGGTCCCTGTGGGGCTAGATCATCCCTTACCCTTAAGGACAGGCCCCTCTTTACCCTTTCACCTCCCCACTTTCATAGTCATTTTTCTTTTGGCTCAGGTGTGACTCAGTGGTAGAGCGCTTGCCTAGCATGCCAGAGGCCCTGGGTTCCATCCCCAGCTCCATATACACAAAAAGGTTCTTTGGAAGACATTCAACTGAGAAATCATTGCACCCCCACCCCTTCTGGGGTCAAGGCTGACATCTCTTTTTCTAATTGTCAGGGTCACTCCCCCTGTGAACATGTGGACTCAGAAATGGTCCTGGGAAGGCCTAAAATTGCCCTTCTGGTGAAGGGCTTGAGCAGAATTTCTTCAAAAAAGATAAACAAATGGCCCACAAGCACATGAAAAGATGCTCAGCATCATTAGTCATTATGAAATGCAAATCAAAATCACAATGGCATACCACTTCATACCCATTAGGCTGACATCATAACAAAAAAAAAAAAAGGAAAAAGAAAATGTTGGGTGAACAACCAATAAAAAAAAAAAACTTTAAAAAAAAATGTTGGCAAGGCTGGATCCCTTATACATTGCTGGTAGGAATGTAAAATAGCACAGCTGCTGTGGAAAATAGTTAGCAGATCCAAATGTTAAATATAGAGTTACCACAGGACCCAGGAATTTCATTTCTGATCATATACCCAAAGAAAGGGAAAAACCAAGAATGGAAAATAGGTATCCAAGCAAAAACTTGCACATGTTCACAGCATTATTATTCACATTCGCTGTAAGGAGGCAGCAACCAAAGTATCCATCAAATAAGAAACATACAAACAAATTGTGGTATGTCCATAAATGGAGTATTATTCAGTCTTAAAAAGGAATGCAGAGGGGCTGGAGTTGTGGCTCAGTGGTAGAGTACTTGCCTAGCATGTGTGAGGCACTGGGTTCGATCCTCAGCACCACATAAAAAATAAACATAAGGGGCTGGGAATGTGGCTCAGGCGGTAGCGCACTCGCCTGGCATGCGTGCGGCCCGGGTTCGATCCTCAGCACCACATACCAACAAAGATGTTGTGTCCGCCGAGAACTAAGAAATAAATATTAAAAATTCTCTCTCTCTCTCTCTCTCTCTCTCTCTCTCTCTCTCTCTCTCTCTCACTCTCTCTTTAAAAAAATAAAAATAAAAAAATAAATAAACATAAAATAAAGGTATTGTGTCCATCTATAATGAAAAATATTTTTAAAAAATAGGAATGAAGAGTAGGGAAGGCAAAGAGGAATTACATTGGCCAAATTAGATTGTTACAATGTGGGCATGTAACAATGAATCCCACCATTAGGTATAGTCAAAAAAGGTCAATAAAAACATGGAATAAAACCTTAAAATTCAGATAAAAAAGGAATGAATACCTGATTTATGTTACAATGTGGATAAATCTTGAAAACATTATGGTAAGTTAAAGAAGCTAAACACAAAAAGACATGTATTGTATGATTTCTTTTACATGAAATGTCCATAACAGGCAAATCACAGAGACAGAAAGTAGATTAGTTGGGGATAGGATATGAGGAATGACTGCTAATAGGGACAGGGTTTCCTTTGGAGATATTGAAAGATTCTGGAACTAGACAGAGATAATGATTGCACAGCACTGTCAATGTACTCAATCCCACTGAATTAGACACTTTAAAATGTATGATTCTGGGCTGGGATTGTGGCTCAGCGGTAGAGCACTCATCTAGCACGCGTGAAGCCCTGGGTTTGATCCTCAGCACCATATAAAAATAAATAAAATAAAGGTATTGTGTCCAACTACTTCTAAAAAATAAATGTTTAAAAAAATGTCTGATTGGGGCTGGGGATGTGGCTCAAGCGGTAGCGCGCTCGCCTGGCAGGCGTGCGGCCCGGGTTCGATCCTCAGCACCACATACCAACAAAGATGTTGTGTCCACTGAGAACTAAAAAATAAATATTAAAAATTCTCTCTCTCTCTCTCTCTCTCTCCTCTCTCACTCTCTCTTTAAAAAAAAAAATGTCTGATTCTAACATGAATTGTAATGCATTCCGCTGTCATTTATTTAAAAAAATCAATAAAAATTCTGATTCTAAATTATGCAAATTTTATCTCAGGAAACCAATTAACAACCTGTGGGACTCAGCCATGGAAGCAGAGGCAGAGACCTGAAGCATGTGGGGGAAGCCTGTGACCAAGCACCAAACCCCACTGCTGGAAATATTTCCTGGTGCAAACTCACCTTTCTCACAGAGGCTGCCCCCATAGCTGGGGAGGCAAAGGCAGACAAAACCATTGACCTCATCGATACAGGTGCCTCCATTCTCACAGGGGCTGCAGATGCAGTCATCAATGTCTGGCAGGGAGAGAGAGGGGACCAGTCACAGTCAACATATCCTGGGCTCAGAGCCCCCATAGCAAACCAGGAAAAAGATGGATTCATAATTGTGCTGTCCATCCTAGGCCTGAGGCTCCACAGAAGGCCTGAGTCTCCACTCTGCAGCCTAGGGAGTGGAGCCTCACATAATTAACATAAATTGGCATTTATGAGAGAAGATGCCACTGTGTCAGCTGAATCAGGCCAAGATGTGAAGAACATTCCCTCTAACCCCAGAGGAGTAAAGGTTATACTCTTGCATTCAAGCCCAGCTGAAATTCAGCTGGAGCTAGAGTTTAGACATTTGCAAGGACTTGCAGAATCACAAAGCCATTTGCAGTAGAAGTAAATATTCACTTGACCTCCTCTTCTACCAATCTCTGCAGAGACAGTGCTTGAGGCATACAGGGCACTGGGAAAGTCACTTCCCATCTCTGAGATTGTTTCTCTTTTTTTCAGAGCAATAAAAATAATGGCACCTTCTTAGGGGTGTTCTAAATGAACAGCTAATGAAGCAGTTTAAGAAATTGTACCATTGATATTTATTGTTATGATTTTATACTTAGTAGTAATGTGAAGTTAAGGAGATGAGTTATAGAGCTCAAGAAATTATATCATTTACATTTATTGTTTTAAAAATGTTCATAATTTGTAGTATTTCCTTTGTTGGACTTGGGAATAACATCTAACGTTTCCAGTAGTGGTGCCTATATGCCTGCCCACCCTGGACAGGGTAAGATCCCCAAGGGCCCTTTGCTCAGAGGAATCTGCCAGAACCACACTCCCAGGATGAGGACCCAGCTGTATGAACTGGAGTCAGAGAGTAGGGAATGGAAAGGGGCTTTTTTTTTTTAGTGATCTCTTTTTGTGTGAGTCTCGAGGATGTGGCCACAGGGATAGACCCCCAGCCTCTGAGTCAAACAAATCCAGGTTCAACTGCTGCTCCTGGAGCACTCACCAATCTCACAGTTCTCCCCGGCGAATCCCTGGTCACAGCTACAGCCATACATGGTGCTGTTGGCGTTACACGTCCCCCCATGCAGGCAAGGGTTGTTTTCACATGGATCTGAGGGAGGTGCAGGATGGATGGGCAGTGTGAGGAGGGACTGGGCCACTAGGTCACAGAATTCCTGGAATTCCAGACCTCAGGTCCCTAAAGCCCTCCTCATCAAACTGTGAAGTACCCCCAGTAACCTCCCCAGCAGGTAGTCACCAACTTGGCCTTGTACACCCCCGGGATGAAGAGCTTACTCTTTTCAGGAACTGCCCCCCAAAGGCATCTGTGGGCTGCTCTACCTGTGGCAAATTCCCTCAGATGGAACTCACATGGGACACTCAGTGACCACTTCCATGAGATTATCTTTTGAAGTCTCCCAAAACATGGGTTTAAGTGCCCTCCTGGACTTGTCCCCCTCTTTTGGACATGCCCTGCTCATAACTGTGCTTCTCAAAATGGGCCACAGTGGACATAAGGTTCCAGATGGGGTGTGAATAGCACCAGAAATAATGAAGGAAGTTGAGGGCCACGCATGCAACTCCAGCTACTCAGGAGGCAGAGGCAGGAGGATGGCAAGTTCAACATCAGCCTTAGCAACTTAGCGAGACCTTGTCTCAATATAAATTTAAAAATGGGTGGAGATGTAGCTCAGAGGTAGAGTGCTTGTCTACCATGTGTGAAGCTCTGGGTTACATTCCCAGGACCAAAGAAGAAGAAGAAGAAGGCATTCTCTCCTACCTTCTGTTGGCTCACCCTGTTTAACTAAAAAAAAAAAAAATATATATATATATATATATATATATATATATATATATATATATTTTAGTTGTTGTTGGACACAATACCTTTATTTCACTTATTTACTTTTATGTGGTACTGAGGATCAAATCCAGGGTCTCGCACTTGCGAGGCGAGTGCTCTACTGCTGAGCCACAAACCCAGCCTAGCTCACCCTCTTTTGATGCCACCTTAGTGGTTATAATGTGGAGAGATGGTGGATTCTAGTGGTTATCACCACAGCCTGCAGAGTCTAAATCTGCCACTCACTAGGGAATCCTGAGCAAGTCACTTCTCTGGATTTCAGTTGCCTCATCTATAAAATGGAAATAACAGTAGCTCACATCTTTCTGCCAGCCCTGATCCAAATGCCATGTCCAGCTCTTTTGATATCAGTCTGGGGACTCTTGAGGGGATGTTTCAGCATTGCCCACAAGTGGGACTGGGGACCCAAGGGACATCCATGAGTGTGTCCCTATAGCCCTCCCCCATCACTTCCCTGGAGTTGGATTTCCCTGGAGGTAGGAGGGTCCCCTCTCCATCTCCAGGGTTCCCTGGTAGGCAGTCTCCACCAACTTACAAACTCTCCTCCCCTGAAGGCTGGGAAGGCCTAGGTGCTAAGCAACTCAGTGAGTTGCTTAGCACCTAGCTTTCACTGAGGCTGTCTTTCAACTCCTCCTGCCTCAGCCTCCTGAGCTGCTGGGATTACAGGTGTGTGTGGCAGTGACCGACTATTCCTCTTTTTTTTTTTTTTTTTAATAGTGTACTTATTTGTGTATTTGAAGTGCTGGGGATGGAGCCCAGGGCCTCACACATGCTAGGCGAGCACTCTCCCGCTGAGCCACATCCCCTGCCCTCTATTTTATCCTTATCACTTTTTAGTCTCTAATATAATGTACACTTTTATTATGATTGTTTCTTGTGCATCTTTCTCCCTAGAGCAGTGCTGCTCCATATGGCAGCCGTATAGAGCCATTCATGCTTAAATTAATTAAAATGAAATGAAAGTAAAAAATGCAATTCCTCAGTTATATTAGCCACATGCCAATCAGCACACCGAGAGAACATTTCCACCCTTGGAAAAGGTCTACAGTGTTGCTCTAGAATGTCAGCTTTCAAGGGACAGAGGATTTGGTCTCCGCTTAGGGCTCAGAACACAGCAGGCACACAATAATTGGAAGCTAACTGGAGGAAGGCAGCAGGTGGTCATCTTGCAATGTCTGAGACCTATTCCTGGGGTGGTGGTATGGGTCTCAAAGACCAGGGAAAGGGAAGGAGGATGGAGCCTGGGGTTGCATGATGGCCCTAGAGTGGCCCCAGCACGTGTGAGCACACGCGTGGAGCTTCTGGGTGGCAGAACGCGTGAGCCCCGCCAGGTGCCCTGTGCTGCCGCCGACACCTGCCCACGGACTGGCGGTGACTCAGTCCATCACTGATGCTGCATTTATTTTTGGCCTCATTAGCATCTCTGCTACAAGCTGAGGGTGGCAAGGCGCCTGGGTCTCCCCTGGCACTGCCCACCTCCCTCCACCTGACTGCAGCTGGCTTTAGTCTGAGGCCAAAATTCCAGCAAAGTTCAAGGCAGCCCAAGCCCCAGGTCCAAGATCAGTTCCAAACACGATTTCCTTAGCACCTCTATGTGGCCGCTTTCTACCTCTCTAAGGACTAGCTCTCTAGCTCCCTTGGCACTGAGACTTTTTCCACCTTCAAAGAAAGACCTCCCCTAGCCTATTCTTCTCAGCTCCCTCGCTGGGTAAGCTCATGGCCTCCCCAGGACTTCATGGATTTTGTTTTTAATCTCAGTGAACTTGGTATTGCATCTTTCAGCCTAGGAGTTGAGACAGAGACCCTGTTTTCAGATGGACTGGATGCAAACTCCAGCCTAACCACTCCCTTGCTGCATAACTACACAAATCTCTTGACCTCCTTGTGCCTCAGCCTCCTCATCTGTAAAGTGAGAATCACACTAGAATTTGTCCATAAGGAGGTTGTAAGGATTAACCAAGATAATTCCAGTTGGGTGCTTAGAACACAGAAAGATAATGTTAGGCATCAGCTTTATGTCCTGAGTCTGCCTGTCTCCTGCAAATCTAAGGAGAGAGAGGATTTGACCCCTGACACAGCCCAGAGGTGACAGCATGGGCATCTGCTATTTCCATCAAGACACTGCCTTCAAAAAAAGGGGAAGGAAGTTAAAAAACAATTGTGTTAATAACAATGTCTTGCAACTCAGGAAAAAAAAATTGCTTTTTAATTAGCTCCTGGGTTTTTTTTTAAAGCTCATTTGGCCAAAAAAAAAAAAAAAAAAGCTTAATTGAAAAAATACAAATAAAGCTCAATGTGACAGTATTTAGTATTTTTCAAAAGGGGCCAGAATATGTAGGCTCAGCCGGGGGCTAATGTGGCTTCAGGGAGGAGAGGTCAATGGCTTGCTCTGGGCTCTGCTGGGCAGAGAAGCTGAGACTTGGGTGGCCGTGGGCTCCAGTTGAGGTGTGGCCACTAATTGGCCAGGTAGTGACAAGCCACGTGTGTTGAATGGAGTGATGCCACCGCACCTGTCCTGTGACTCAAGGCCCCCACGATCCACATTACTCCATTCCAGCTCCAATTCCTATTTGTATGCCCTCCCTGCCATGCCCCATCCCTCTGGCCCCACCTGGGAGGCACCTGTGCCCAGCTCTGTCTTCCCCAGACTTGAGGAATCCTTGAGGACCAGCGTCCTCGGCTTTGTCCAGCTCAAAGTAAACACGGCAGGGACTGTAAACTAAACTCATGCCCCACGTCACATCTCCCCCAAGCTTCGTCATTCCCACCTTTGGTTCTCCACCTGCTGAGCTCCTGTCTGACATCATCCTCTGCTCCCAGACCCCCAGGGACAACCCACCCTCCTTGCTCTGGGCTCCTCCAGTCCTTAGATACCAAGCGCTGACCACCCTGGCCTGGAAGGATCCATGGACTTGAGACTTACCCCCCTCAGCACTCCCATTTGCAGGGGTCCCTGGCAGGGCTGGCTCTTCTCCGCTTGCTGCTTCCTCCCAGAAACCCTCCACACCTGGGCTCCCTGCCAGGATCTGCAGATCAGCCTCCTCTGTGCCCAGGGAGATGGGCAGCAGGGTGCTCAGGGAGTCCCACGGTGCGGCAGGTTCCCCCGAGGCAGCAGAAGCAGCTTCTTCCAGGCCAGCCACAGTGGTTGTCCACGGGGGAAGGGCTGGCTCTCTGGGGGGACTGCCCTGAGGCGGAGGAGCTGAAGGCCCCACCATTCCCTGGTCCACCATCTGGTCCTCTGGCTCTGGGTAGGGCTGGGAACTTGAGGAGGACAGTGTGGACATATCCAGGACCCCAACCTTGGCTCCCTGGTCCGGGGATGTAAGGGACGTTGCTGTGCTGGTATCCATGGCCACCAAAGGGCTCAAGGTGGGGCTTTCAGCTCCTTCAACCACGTGGGATCCAGACTCCCAAATTCCTCCACTGGAGGCCGGTACGACTGTGGAATCTCTGGGACCTCCAGTGGCTCTTCCACTTGCAGCTGCCCAAGGCTCCAAACCAGGGATGACTTCAGACACCGAGAAGATGCCACGGCCCACTGAAGGTGCGGATGGGGAGCTGGTGTCCAGCGGAGAGGGCCAGGATCCCAGCACCTCATGACCAGAGGTGTGCAAGCTGGACGTGGGGCTTTCTGCAGTGTTGATGAAGACCCCAACTTCAGATCCTGAGATACCTCTGACATCTGTGGGCTCACCGGCCGTCTCGGTGACGAAATCCACCGTCACATTCCTGTCCACAGATGCCCATGGGCTGGACCTGGGGTACTCAGCTTGGCTGAGCTCAGTGAGGCTGATCGCTTCCATGTCTCCAAAGTCTGTCCCAGGGGAGTCAGGGCTGGCTCCAGCTTGTGTGACCACCGCTGCCGTCGAGGGGGCAATGGGACTTCCTTCTCCGTGGCTGCTGAGTGTCATGGCTGTGGCCTCTCCACCCTGACCTGTTGGGCTCAAAGAGGGGGGCAGGGAGTACACTTTGGTCTCCGAGGCTGCAGAGGGTGGGACAGTGGTCATGGCCTCACCATGGCCCTTGACCTCAGTGGCTTCAGAGGACACAGGAGTAGAGTGTGACACGAGCCACAGGTTGGGGGCACGCAGCATGGCCATGACAGGGAGGTCTGGGGAGGTGGCTGTGGGGGATGCCTCCCAATGGGCCGCGGGGGAGCCTTCTGAGGGGCTGGAGGTTGGGACAGTGGGCTCCGAGGGAGACCATGACAGGGCGGAGGTGGCTGGCTTCATGCTGGGGGCCTTGGCTCCCTCTAGCTTCAGGTCAGGGGTCCCGCTGGGGCCTGGGATGCTGGGTTGGATCACAGTTGGGGGCCACAACCAGGGCTCTGGGGGGCTCCTGCCACCAAAGGAACCTGCAAAAGAGCAAGAGTGACTATGACTCATCGGCTGAGGAGCATGTCCCTGACCCTGGTCTACTAGGGGCTCCTGAGGCTGGGCGAGGTCAGGGGACCCATCTGGGACTCAGGCCATCCTCCCCTGTCCTGAGGATAGGTCCACCCTCCCGGCCTTCAGGTACCCAACCACGTCCCAGCTCCCACCCCACCCCCAGACTCACCTGCTCCAGGCATGTCCACCTCGTTGGTCAGAATGGCCCAAGGAGTCTGGCTCTGGCCACTTCCCGAGGCCTCTGTGACCAAGGGTGGCTCCACATGATTCCCAGCTGGGGTGAAGGGCTGGGCACCGTCCTTGAGCTCCCCCTCCAGCCCTCGCTCTGGTTCCTGCTGCTGGAAGTGGCGTCCATTCAACCCTTTGAAACGCCCTCTCCTCCTGGGTGTGGGGACTGTCGAGGCCACCTCCGTGTGGAAAGCCTCTGCAGTGGCTGCCCCCATTCTGCTGGGGCTGGGAGCCACAGTGCTTGGCCACACTGCCTCGGTGGGCCATGAGGCCAGTGCAGAGTCACCCGGGGTAGAGCTGGGGGTCTCTTGAGACTTCTGATTCTCTGCCAAGAATAAGGGCTCTTCTTCTTCCCCACTGGAGACCAGAGGCTCTTGAAAGTCAGGAGGGACCCCCTCCTCTTCCTCCCCCAGTTTGGGCTCCAGCTCTCCGGCTGGAGGCCCCTCTGCTGACAGAATCTCCCCCTCATCCCCAGATGAGGGGGTCTCTGGGTCTCCATGTTGTGGAGTGGGATGATGAGCTATGGGAGAAAACAGAATACATATGCTAGGCCCAGGAGCTGCCAGGGAAGTTCTGCTTGAATTCTACCCACATTCCCACATGCTTTGACACAGACCATCTGTGCAGCTCTGGGTGGTTTCTGAGCTTCTCCAGCATGATAGAGGGAGGCATAAAGTTATCACCTCCACTATTCAGGCTGGGCCAGACCCAACCCACTGTCAAGGTCAGGGTCTACTGGTCACAAGGAGGATTCAGTAGACAGTTTGGTTCATGGGAGAAGCTCAGGCAATGTCCAGCTTTCTGAGATCTTATAAGCCTGGGAAGTGATTCAACTAAGGATCTTTCTTTGGGGATGGGAGGTGTCCAGTGGGTGTGACCCTCTCAACAAGGGTACTATTTTTCCATCTAGGACTGGTGACAGCTTACACAAAGGACTTGGTCTCTGGGGGTTGAAGTTTGCACCTTCTGAGGCTGTGGCCTCACAACAAAGGCAGGTGTCATCCGCCCCTGCTGCGACACTCCCCAGGGCGAGCAGCCGGCTAATCAAGGCATCACCCCTAACGCTATGGTTTATACCCATGGGTGTGGCTCCAGGTGGGATGTGCTCCACCCAGGAGCGTGTTTTATAGGGGTATTGAGGAGGACAGTGTGGACATATCCAGGACCCCAACCCCTTCCGGACTTAAGAAAATATATATAACCCTTTGGGGAAAATGTGACTCCTCTCCTAGAGGTAGGTTCTCTTAAGGGACATGTCCTTACAGGACAGCCAAGTTCCTAAGGAGAAACCTGTCTTGGGGGGCGTGGCCGTCTGCCGGGGCGTGGCTTATCCCCAGCACTTGGCCTCCGCAACCCAGTGAAGCTGCTAGGGGTGTGGCCTTCACCAAGTACACACCCTCCGGTGCCTGGCCACTGGGGACACACTGGGGCGTGTCCCGTGGGCGGGGCCTCGCACGCACCTCGGAAACAGTAGGCGTCAAAGCGCGCAGCCGGCGCCGGGAAGCCGGTGCGATTGGCGAAGCGGTAGACGGTGCGCACGCCGGGGGTGGGTCCCCCGCAGCGCCGTCGCGGCGTCTGGATGGGGTAGCGCACGCTGCCGTCGGCCAGCCAGCCTGGGTCGCACTGGTCCAGACCCTCGTGCCAGGCCAGGTGCAGCTGTCCCACCGAAGCCAGCGCTGCGCCCTGGCGGCGGCACTGGGCGCGCGCGCCGGCCAGCGTCAGGCGGCGGGCGGGGCCCACGTAGAAGACCTCGCCTGTGGGGGGGGGGGGCGGACTGAGGTCGGGGGGACCTTTCCCTGAGTCCGGGAAGGAGGTCCCCATCCAGGTATCCCGTCCTGGCCCGGTCTGGGTGGTGGTTAAGCCAAGGGGGCACAATCGCGGCTCTTCCTGGTTAGTTTGGTACTAACCAGAGAAAGCTTTAGCTTCTTTTTACAAATGATGTAATCTGGTCCTTGAGCAAAATGGGCTTCAAGGAGAGGGAGGAACTCAGTGAGGGGGTTTCAGAGAAAGGGAAAGGGACAAGCACTCAGAGGATCAGAGAGAGAGAGAGTGGCTGAGAGGGAGAGGGGCTCAAGGAGGGATGGAAAGTTCTAGAATAGTCCAGGTCTTGGTGCAGGTTTTGAGAGCTACATCCCGACTTAGGGAGAGATGGGGATTTGGGAGAGAAACAGATTCAGGAAGAGGTGCGGGTAGGGCCCTCCCACTCCCAGGCTTACCTCCCAGCTCTCGGGCGAAGCAGTACACATCATAGAGTTCCTGTGGGTCTCGCCTCCCGTAACTCCTAACTCCTGGAAGGCTGCTACGGTCCCCATAGCAACCGGGACGGGACTGGGTGATGGGATACCTGACAACACCAAGAGTAGGGATCCCTTCTCAGATGTGTGTTCCCGGAGCGCCCCAAGAGCCTCTTTCTCCAGGGGCTAGCTCTCCATCTCCCCACCCTGTACCCCCTCACCGAACAGTGCGGTCAGAGAGCCAGCCAGCATCACAGTTGTCAAAGCCATCCTCGAAGGCAGCCTGCAGGTGCCGAGGGGCTGCAATGGTGGCTGAGCTGAGACGGCAGGCCTCCTGGGCTGCAGCGAAGGTCAGCGCATAACGATCCCGGGCTGCCCGGTAGTGGAACACAACACCTGCGGGGAACATCCAGGATGGGCTGGGGGAGACTTATGCCAGAATCTTCAAGAACACACCTCCCTTTTGCAGAATGACGCCCGTCCCCACCCCCAGCTGGAATGAACGGACCTGCGGCCCCTCCAGTGCCTGGTATCACAGCTCTGTGCCTGGCACAGAGCTAGGGTGATGGTGGAGAGTCAGACCACTGACTCCATTTTACAGATTAGGAAACGGATAACAATGGCCAGAAAGGGCTCAAACTTGTCAACTGTCTTCTGGGTGAAAAGCTTTTGTAAACAACACCTCACTGAACTCTCAACAACAATCCTAGGATTATTCCAGAAGAAGAAACTAAGGCTCAAAAAAATTTCCATGCCCTGGGCTTCGTGGCAAGTATGAGGCAGAACCAAAATTCAAACCAGGAAGATCTGACTCCAAAGATAGCATTCTTCATGCCTGGGGTTAGGCCCTGGAGATGGCAGGAGGCACTGAGGAGGTGAAGAGAGATTTTTGTACATATGCTAATAGAAGAAGTATAGGCCAAGTGTGATTCTTCTTGCCCTGCCTGGGAATGGGTCATGGAAGTCTTCCTGGAGGAGGTGACAAGTAAATCAGGAAGTGAAGCACCAATAACAGGATCTGTGGAACTCAA
This sequence comes from Spermophilus citellus, assembly GCF_964194105.1. Taxonomy (NCBI): domain Eukaryota; kingdom Metazoa; phylum Chordata; class Mammalia; order Rodentia; family Sciuridae; genus Spermophilus; species Spermophilus citellus. Next base: position 17,192,773 of record NC_138184.1, on the reverse strand, counting down.
ATTCTGATTTAGAGATGAAAGAAATGTGGCTGAGTGAAGACACTGAACATTTTGCCCCATCTTAACAGACTGAGACCTCCTAGAGGGAGCTGTGACATCAGCATAGGTTGGAAAGTAGGTGCTCAATAAAAGTTTGGCTAAATGAATGAAACCCAACAAACCCAGAGGTACAATTCACTTCCTTCTCCACTAATTAGTGGGCTCCCCCCCAAGGTTTATCAGTTTTGAGAAGTGAGTCTGTGAAAGGAGTGATTGGTAGACCCCATAACATATTCAGTCATTACACAGTAGGGTGGCTTCAGCGAGCAATAATGCATTGTATATTCAAAATAGCAGAGAGGATTTTGAATATTCTCACCACGAGAAATGATAAATGCTCAAGATGATGGATGGGAGAGTTACCCTGATTTGATCAAAATACAATGTATAAATATGTACAAAATACAATGTGTAAATATGTGTGATTCAAAACTAAGAATAAAGTAAGGAAAAAATATATGGCAAGACACTGTGTCCTGATTTCAGTTTGGGGGGCAGACTAAGCCCCAGGACAGGGGATTCAGGGACTTACTTGTCCAAGGTCAATGTAAGATAAGGGAAATAGATTTCTTGGTAGGAGTCAACAAATTGTTTTTTTTTCCTTTCTATGTCCCCGCAACTCTGGCATTGGGGATTGAACCCGAGGGTGCTCTACCACCAACCTACTTCCTCAGCCCCTTTATATTTTTTAATTTTGAGACAGGCATCTTACTAAGTGGCTGAGGCTGGCCAAAAAACTTTCGATCCTCCTGCCTCAGCTTCTTGAGCAGCTGGGATTATAGGTGTGCACCACAGCACCTGCCTCAACTGGTGGTTCCTTGTTTAATAATCCATTCATCGAGTCACACTTAAAACATTTCTTGAGCATGTACTATAATACACCAGACCCTGTTCTAGACTTTGCCTTAATCATTCATCTTTTCCCCTCCTTAATCAGTTAGGAAAACAGAAACTACACTGGATATTTCAACAGAAAGAATTTAATAAAGGAATTGTTTAAACAGGTATTTTTGAACAGTTATTTACTTAATATATATATTTTTATTGACTTACTTCTTAAGAATAATCTGATTTTTAAAAAATTTAAACAAACTTATTTTTTAAAAATTTGTATATTATTATTATTATTATTATTATTATTTGTAATACTGGGGATTGAACCCAGGGCCTTGTGCACGGGAGGCAAGCACTCTACCAATGGAGCTATATCCCCAGCCCCTGTATTTGATTTTAAAATAGAAAACCAATATCCTTTGTCTTATGTAAAATTGGATAACAATAAAAGAGACTAAAGGGACTTAAAACAAAAGCTGGATTAGGCCAGGCATGGTGACACCTGCCTGTAATTCCAGGGAGGCTGAGGCAGGAGGACTGCAAGTGCAAAGACTGCAAGTTCAAGGCCAGCCTCAGCAATTTAGTGAGTCCCTAGACAACTTAGTGAGGCCCTGTCTCAAAATAAAAATGAAAATGGGCCTGGGATGTGGCTCAGTGATAAAATGTCCCTGGGTTCAATCCCTTGTACCAGAAAAAAAAAAAAAAAAAAAAAGCAGGATGAGGACATCCTTGCCCAGATAGTGTAACCCACTGGTGACTGACAGTGTGGCTGCTCCCTCTTGGCTAAGAGACAGAGGTGTTAGAGACAAGATAGGGCTGGGTACAGTGGCGCAAGCTTGTAGTCCCAGCAGCTTGGGAGGCTAAGGCAGGGGGATCACGAGTTCAAAGCCAGCCTCATCAAAAAGTGAGGCACTAAGCAACTGAATGAGACCGTGTCTCTAAATAAATAAAATACTGGCTGTATGAAGACACGAGTGGTATGAATATACTTTGTATACAAGTAGAGGTGGGAAAATTGTGCTCTATATGTGTAATATGAATTATAATGCATTCTGCTGTTATATATAACAAATTAGAGTTTAAAAATTTAGAATAAAATAAATAAACAAAATACAAAATAGGGCTGGGGATGTGGCTCAGTTCAATCCCTGTTAACCCCCTGGCCCCTCGAAAAAAAGATCAAGGTAGGACCTATGGAGACCTCCTTCATGATGTTATCCCAGTTGAAAGGGAAGCCCTCCCTACACAGGGAGTGATTTCTAAGGTGACTCTCAGTGGCAGGCTTCAGGTTCTGCCCCTCCCGACCTCAGTCCCTCCCCTGCCCCCAACTGACCCGTCACCTCCAGGGGCACCAGGTCCTGCTCATCCTCGATGCCCCTCACCACCTGGCAACGGTAGAGCCCGGAGTCGCTGGCCCTCAGTGGCCCCAGGAGCAGCGTGGCATTGGCTCGGCGCCGGGGATAGGAGGGCAGTGACACTCGGCCCTGCCATCCCTTGGCCACTCGCACCACGTTGTCCTTGGCCACCAAGATGGGCAAGTCCTGTCGCTGGCCCGATGCCGTCCGCACCTTGGTCCACTTGATCCGAGGGATGTCTCGGGCTGCACCCGGCCGTGGCTGCAGGGTAAAGAGACAGGGCAGGGCCACCAGCTCTGCCAGCACAGCCCGCACCGACCCAGACCCCACCTTCTGCATGTGGAGCCCTTTCTCAACGGCAGCAGCGGTGGCCTCCTGTGTGCCTGGGATGGAGAAGGCAGAGAGAGGGCATGCCTCAGGGGCAAGGACCAGCAGGGCACCACCACTCCCCTCCTTTACAGGTGGGAAGGGGGAGGCCAGAGAGCCTAGGGTGGCCACACAGTGTCACAGCGCACATGGGGGCCCGCTCCGTGAGGTTTAGTGGGCAGAAGGGGAGAGGGAGGGTTCAATCCCCTTGCGGTTCTGTCCCACTGAAATGTAGACTCCAGGGTGGGGGGTGCAGCTCAGGGGCAGGGCACTCGCAGGCCAGATGCCAGGCCCTGGGTTCAGTACCAAGTACAGCAAAACAAACAAATGAATTCTAGAGGCCTCTTCTTATAGAGATGGGGATTTTTTTTCTTTTAGCTTTTTGTACATGATTCCTTTATTTTGTTTTTTAATTTATTTTATGTGGTGCTAGGATCGAACCCAGTGCCTCACATGTGCTAGGTAAGCACTCTACCAGTGAGCCCCAGCCCCAGCCAAGGGATGGGGATTTGACTTCCAGTATTACTGATTATGTGGCCATGGGAAAGTCACTTTCCTTCTCTGAGACTTGTTTTTCTCAAAAGTTAAGCAAGGGGCCGGGGTTGTGGCTCAGTGGTAGAGTGCTTGCACGAGGCACTGGGTTTGATTCCCAGGCACTACATTAAAAAAAAATAAATGAACAAATAAATAAAAGTATATAAAAAAAAGTTAAGCAAGAGGAAGTCATTAGAAGGAAAAGGTCGTTTGTGGAGTGCCTTTATAACAGGCACTTTATAGGAATTAGCTTATTGATTTTCTTTTTCTTTTTTCTATTCTTTTTTTTTTTTTTGTACTGGGATTAAACCCAGGGGCCCTTAACCACGGAGCCACATCCTCAGCCCTTTTTTGTCTTTCATTTAGAGACAGGGTCTCCCTGAGTCGCTGAGGCTGGCTTTGAACTCGAGATCCTCCTGCCTCAGCCTCCTGAGCTGCTGGGATTATGGGTGTGCACCACCGCGCCCCGCTTCATTTTCATAATCATCTTCAGAGAGTGTGATGTCTGGTCTTCTTTTTGGAGAGTTGAGGAAATTAAGACTCAAAGATCATATATTTGCCTAAGGCCACTGAGCAGATCACTGATGGATTTCTAAAGCCTGGGCTCTTGGTCACCTTTGGGGAGATGCCAAGAGAAGCACACACACCTTTATCTCCATTGCCCTCTTATGGCAGACATCACCAATCAATCTCTGCACGATTCGCAATGCTGTTCTTTCTCTCTTTTCAGTTCATTTCAGCAAAACGGTGAGAGGCGGGAACCTCCAGCTTCTGCTGGTAATGACTAAAAATAGCCTCTCAGGTAACTTGTTCTCTTTTGACTGTTCAAAGACCTTTTTTCATCTATTCTTGTTTTATTCTTTAGATCAAGCCAGAGGGCCAGCAGGAGAAGGCTCTGGAATGTAACAGCCCCATCTCATCAATCCCCCAGATCCCTGGCTGTGGCTGCAAAGTGAAAAGATTCTCTCCCCACAAGTCAACTCACCCTGATTCCCGGTCACAAACAGCAGCATCTGCAGCATCAGGAGGCCTGAGACCCAGACAGATGTGGCCCCCATCCTGAATCTAGAAGGAAATGCAGAGGAAGGGAGGGATGAGTCATAGCACTGTCCTCCCAGACATGCCACATGGAAGGAGCAAATCCCCCCTACTCTACAGACCAGGAACTGGAGCCCAGAGAGACCAGTGTGTCACTCAAGGTCACAGAGTGAGCAAACAAGAGCTGAGCCAGGATTCAAACCCAGGGCCACTTGGCCTCAGAATCCTAGCACCAAAGCCTCATGGCCAGAAACATGGGTGGTGGAGTGAATCAGACCAGGGGGTTGACCGTCTGTCTGTTCCTTGCTGTGTGACCTTGGGCAAGTAGCTTAACTTTTCTGTACTTTCTCTCTTTTTGTGGGTCAGATGGGGATAACATCAGATGGTTGGAAGGAATAGTCAATATATATAAAATGCTTAGAATCTGCCTGGCACGAAGGAGTACATTTTAGCTGTTGCTAATATTATTGAGAATAACACGGGCAAAACTGAAGTCCTATTTTTAAAGTCAACCTCCCCTATCAGACTGGGAGCTCCTAGAGGGCAGCAGCCAGTCCTGGTCCTCTCAGGTCCCCTGACCAGGCAGCAGGCGAGCCTCCAAGCCAGCCTTTAATCTGGGTTTGCTGACTGACACGATTCTCAGCTTCAATTCCAGGATTTGGTTGTCACCAAGAGTCTATTCTTGGTTTCTGGGATATTTGAGGAGCTGCCAAGTCCCAGCTGGAGGAAGGGGCCTCACCCCTGCCCACCCCAGCCTCCCCCTGACTTCACACAGTCTGGTGAAGAAGCTTCTGCGGCTTGCAGAGAAATTGCAGTGTGGGCCCAGCTCTCTGTAAGGGCTGTGGTCCAGAGGCCTGAGCCATTACTCAAAATCTACTGTCATCAAAGTCCATCCCAGGTGCTGGACACAGCTGGGTCCTTTCAGATGGTACATTCTCCCAGGGAGGTGGCTCCTCCCCAAAGCCTCCCACCCCTCTGGAACCCCACCCTTCAGTGGGGCTGGAGAAGGTGGGAGCAGATGGAAAATTAGAATGTCACATGCAAACCACACCCCTATAAAAGAATAGCCCTGAAGACCTAGTTGTGGGTAGAGTCTAGAATGAGAGGCCATGGGGGGACCAGCTGTTCTTCTCAGCTCTCCTTCCCAGTTCCCAGAGGTCCCTGCTGGGAGCTGGTGAGGGACCTGTCCGTGGTGCTGAACTCTGAGGTGATAATGCAGCAGCACTGCCCACCACGTGGGTCCCTGCCTCCAGCCTACTCACATGGTGCCTCGGGGCCCAGAGGAGGCTAGCAGTTTGCTTCAGAATGCACAGCATAGCACATGTCAAGGCCAAGGCCCTGGGCCAGTGACCACAACTACCAATCTCTAAACCTCAGCAACCTCTGCCTCCATCCCAAGCTGCCCTCATTTCTCCTGCTTGGAACCCCTAAGCAAGCATGGGGTATCCCAATGGTTGTGCCTGCCTCAGCAGGGCTGGGGGTGGGGTGGGGACAAAGCCAGAAAGTACCCTCTTTCTCTCACACACACAAACACACACACGTGCAGATGCACGCATACACATCATATGGTTCAGAGCTCAGATTACATCCAAATGACCTCACTTCAAACCCTGTCTTAATTCCTTACACACTGTGCTGTATGATCTTGGACAAGTTGCTCCATCTCTCTGTGCCTCAGTTTCTCCATCTTTAAAATAAGGATCATCCAGCACACACCTCATCAGGCTATCTTGAGGAGGAAATGAGCTAAGATTGTAAAGTCCTGGACATGTTAAATTTAAAGACAGTTCCTTGTACACAAAGCCTCATGTACACACTAAAAATATCCTGAGGTGATCCAATATGGTGACAGTTTCAGGTGCACATTGCCCTCCTCACCCTCCCACTGCCTTCCACTTACACCCTCACACCCACACCCTTCTCTTAAAATACCTCCTCCCCAGGGCCACCAGAGGTGAGCATTTACACAGCTGTCTGGGGCCCGTCCCCTCATGAATGATGCATGAGCCTCATGCATATGCAAGTAGGGGCCTGCAGGGCGCTGGGGGAGGGGTGGTCTGGAGAGTGTGTGTCTCCCCTCTCTCACTCCCACCTCCAGTCTTGCTGAGCACCGAGTGAGGGTGAATTTGTTAGCAGGCATTTCTGTGGGTGACCGAGTGTGCATCTAGGGTGCCAGGCAAGGGTGTACATGCAGATTCACCCTGTGGGGTGTGGACAGCCTGTGTGGGAGCCCCAGCAGCCTCATGCACTAGGTGGATGGAGAGGACCCAGTGTCATTTCTGGATGTGTGGATCCGAGTGCCCCTCAGCAGGGGCAATGCACACACGCGTGTGTTGCTGGCCTAAGAACTGGGTGTATTTACACACAGGGGTTTGAATAAGGAAATCCTTGCAGGAGAAAGATAGCCAGGCATCCAGGGCTGCCCCTAGGGGACCTCAACCTCTGCCTACCCTCTCCCAGGGTTAGCTCCCCAACTCTGCACACAGATCTCATCCCACACCCCCATTCTCAGGGTCCACACTGCCAATCACATGGAGAGGACCCCTGCCACACACATGCAGTCACACATCCCAGACACAGACCCTGGAGACACACACTCACAGATTCACAGTGACATTAACAAAGAGAGGCAATATGGGCACTCACAAGGCGGGTGGCACGTCTTCCACACAAAGACTCAGCCCTCAGTCTCAGCCCCCCCACGGAGACCCCTCAATGAATCGAACACCATCAGACACGTTCCCCATCACACACGCTGCCATACCAGACCCTGGCACAGACCAGGGTGGATTAATGTGGCCTTGGTGACTGTGGGCACACATCAGTTGGCCACCTGGTGATGTGGCCCCCCGGCACAAGTTTCCTGACAAAGACACCCACCACAGTCCTATCAGATTCTTGGAGACCCTAGACCCCTGGGGCACACCCCCTCCTCACTGCCTAGAGCAGACACACACACAAAGCCACCACCTCCTGCGGTGGGGGACCTTCCATTTGGGAATGTCCAGGGGCCACTGAGGCTCCTGGGTTTGGGGGTCCCACAGTGCATCCACCCCTCTCTCCCTGCCCCATCTCCGTGTCCCTGGCTTGGGCCCAGTGCCAAGCCTCTCCTCAGCCTGGCTGTTTCCCACTGATGCTGCTGAAAGGAACAAAGCGGAAGGATGGGGGTCACTCCCAGTCAGTCTGGCCTGGGGTCCCAGCCCCCTACTTGCCAGCGCTTATGTCCCCCAAACCAAAGCAGGGTTTCCACAGGCATTGGTATGAACCGAAGGGGGTGAGGCAAGGGTCTGTCCCTCTGTGAGGATTCGGACAGATGCTGAAGTGCTGGGGACAGTCCCTGTCTTGGGGTTAGTGCCCTCGTAGTCCCGGGGATCCAGAACTGGGAGCTCTTGCCCTCCACCCAGCATTCATTTGGGACACTCAGAGAACTACCCTCCCTGGGAGAAAGGACAACACCCCAACTCCAGATCCGTGGGAAAACAGGGGCCACCTTGGGATGGGGCACCCCAGAACCTCCTCTCCGAGTCAGGATGTGACAGAACCTAACCCAAAATGACAGGGACACGACTGGCTCCCTTTCCCAGTGTCCATTCACTCTCAGGGCAAGACCCCCTTCCAACGGACTCAGGCTGATCTGGGGGGGGGGGGGACCCACACTACTGCAGTCCAACCCGGAATCCTCCATTCATCTGGAAATTGGGAATCCCCACTTAAAATCCTGGGGTGTCAGCTCAGACGCAGGGGTGCCTGTTCCGGAGTCCCCCATTCAGTCACTGGGCGTCTCTTCTCTCCAAACTCGGGGTGCCCCTCCCCTAGCCCTGGTTCCCAGCGCCTCCTCCCTAATCCTGAGACCCACCCCCAGCCCCGGACCCCTCCCCACCGCGGGATTGTCTCCGCATTCCCCGGCAACCTTCCCCCCAGGCAGAGCCCCTGGACACCCCTGGGTCCCCTTCTAACCAGCGCTTCCTCTCCACCCCAGGGGTCCCCTCCCCCATCCGCCCCCCTCCCCAATCTGGGGGCTTCTCCCTGATCCCAGGCCCCCTCCCCAAAACCCGGCTCTGTCTCCAATCCTGAGGTCTTTCCACGAACGCGGCCCGCTCCCCACGACGACGAACACCCCCACACCTGGCTCCTAGCTCGGACGCATCCCGGGGCGGCAGCCCGGCACAAAGGACGCTCCAGCTCAGCTCGCCCAGCGCTCGGTCCAGCCCCTGCGCCCTGCGCTCCGCTCGCCCCAGCGCCGCCTCAGCGCTTATAAAGGGGCCGCGGGGCTGCTCTGCGCATGCGCCACCGCCAGCCGGCGGCCTCCAGCTGCACGAGTGTGGGGGCTCCCTCTGCTTAAAATTCCCCATGCATTTTTTTTTAAGAGAGAGGAGAGAGAGAGAGAGAGAGAATTTTTAATATTTATTTCTTAGTTCTCGGCGGACACAACATCTTTGTTTGTATGTGGTGCTGAGGATCGAACCCAGGCGCACGCATGCCAGGCGAGCGCGCTACCGCTTGAGCCACATCCCCAGCCCCCCCATGCATTTTCTAACACTCACCCCACCTGGGGGAAGACTGCACCTGACTTCCCCCCATTCTTTTTGCCTCAGGACCCCCCTCATGTGACCCCAGCCAAACCCCGTGATGGGACGTGCCCCATTTTACAGGTGGGGAAACTGAGCCCCAGGGAGGTAAAGTTGCTTCCCAAGGTCACACAGAGAGGAAGGACAGAGTTGGAATTTGAATCTTGGTCAGCCTAACTCACGGCGGCTCATGCTAGAAGCAGTTTTGGCTATAAATCTGTTTTGCACATTTATAGAGAGGAAGCAAGGCTCAGAGAGGAGGGGGAGACTAGTTGGTCTTGCAGCTGATAGAGACCTGGCATGGTTAGAGCCTGGATGTATCACACCTCAGAGTTGCTCTAGCCAAACTGTACCGTTCATTCTTCATTTACCTTTAACCAGTCAGCATCTATATAGCAAATACTATGAATGTTGCTAGCACAGAAATCTTTATGCTTAGGGAAGGGGCAAATGGGTGCCCTTGACAGAAGAACTCTAATCTTTAAAAACTTAGATCCAAGACTGGGTGTAGCTCAGTAGTGGAGCATTTGCTTAGCACATGGGAGGCCCTAGATTCTATCCCCAGCACTGTCAAAAAATGAAAATAAAGCTTAGATCTAAACAATGGAATATTACTCAGTCATAAAAAAGAATGAATCTCTGAACCATGTCACAATGTGGATGAACCTTGATTGCACAATAATGTAAATGTATTTAATCCTACTGAGTCATACATTATTTATTTATTTGTTGTGTGGTACTGGGGATTGAACCTAGGGAAAGGTTCAATTAAGCTACATTCCCAGACCTTTTTTTTTAAATATTTTTTTCCTGGTTGTCGATGGACCTTTATTTTACTTATTTATATGTGCTGCTGTGAATTGAACCCAGTGCCGCACACATGCTAGGCAAGCTGTCTACCACTGAGCTACAGCCCTTTTTTTTTTTTTTTTTACCTTTTTATTTTTTTCAGAGACAGGGTCTTGCTTAGTTACTGAGGCTGGCCTCTAACTTTCAGACCTCCTGTCTCAGCCTCTTGTGTAGCCACCATGTCCAGTTGAATTGTAGTTTAAAATGATAAATTTGACCTGGGGAGTGTAGCTCAATGGTAGAGTATCGGCTCAGCGTGAGTGATACTGTGGGTTCAATCCTCAGCACCAAAAACAAACAAACAAACAAATAAAAAGTAAATGTTATGTAAATTTTACCACAATAAAAAGCAGATGGGGAGGAGGCACCTGCCCTGCCTTCCTTCCCGGAGGTCCTTGTGTTTCAGCTGTGATAGGCTGTGCTGGTGGAGCCTCCTGGTCCTCTGTCCCCTGTCCTACCTACATCTGTGTGTGTATCTTTGAGCATTTCTCAGAGTCTCAGACAGAAAAAGGGGCAAAATCATTTCCTCCGGATTATCAAAGAGGGGAATGGAACATTTGAGAGATGAGGGAAGAGCCCAGGTGAGCAAGGGGCAGCCCCGAAGGCCAAGGCGACACACCAAGGAGCGGCTATGTCACAGAGGAGAGATGGAGGTTAGGGATCATAGCTGATGTGAATGTCTGTGGGTGACAGCAGTGTCACCAGCACCCAAATGGCATGTGCTGCCTAGTTGGGGAGGCCAGTGAGAGGGAGGAGGCTGTGGCTGGCGCTGTGGGGCTGAGAGCCACGTGTCCTGTATGGGAACTAAGTGAGCTCAACCTCCCCAAGTCCAGGTTCAAGCCCCCTCCCTGTGGCTGGTAAGAGTGAGATCCTGGGCAAGCCATCGCTTCGTTCTGTGCCTCAGTTTCCCCACCTAAATTGGGAATGATTGACAGTTCTAATCTTCTGGGTCGCTAGGAGACAGAAATGGGAAGGAAATGCCTGCGCAGAGGCTGCTGTCTTGTTGCTGTTCATTTTGGAGGCTGCTGGGGAAACTGAGGCTCAGGGAGACAAAATCATGTGCCTGAGGTTGGACAGCGTGGGTAGGGACCAGGTGGGAGCCCAGATCCATGGCCACTGTGCTAAGCTGACCCGCGCTGCTCCTGTACTCCCCCTCCCACCCCCACCCCCGCTGGTGCCAGGGCGCCAGGGCTGAGCCCAGAGAGGCTGGCCTGGGGCCCAGGGTGCCTGTTGCTGGGGTCTTGAATGAAGCAACCTTGCCTGGGAACCTGCTGGGCTCAAAGAGCTATTTATAGGCCTGTTCTGGGATTGGCCAAGTGCCCCCCACCCCCATCTCTGAGTGCCTTCTCTGCCCCCCTGCCCCTCCCCAGTGGGGCTCTGGGCCAGGGGCCGCTGCCAATGAGATGAGGTGGGGGAGGGGACTGGGTGGGCTAAAGCAGAGTCTGGGAAGGAGGCTGGACCCTCCTGGAGAGCTGGTCTCAGGAGTGACCAGCATCCCGCAAAGTGCTTCCGAACATCCCCAAGGTGACACAGGGACAAGTCACAGACAATGTCACCAACCTCCACTGACACACAGTCACACCAACAGCAAATCAGTTCACATACAATTTCACTTGGCAACAGCCACACACAACCACCCTTGTACACACACAGGTCACAGATGTGAGCCCGGGGACCGAGAGTCCCTTTGCACCTGGACCACACTGCTCATATCGGGCCATGTTTACAGCCACGGGCCCACCCACAGGCGGCTAGCCCATGACCATGTTCACTTTGCACCAACGTCACCAACACCATGATCCAGAGTCCTCCCAGGTGTTGTCTCACACGCAGACCCAGGTTCCTTCACATCCAACCACTCCTTCTCCCACTGTCATTATGTCCCTTTCCCAGGGGGAACCAAGGTTTGGAACCATCCGAGGGCCTTTCCTGCCCTGCTCCAGGATGACAGACTCATGGAGAGTGGGACCTGTTTCCTAGTGGGTCCTCAGTGCCTCCTCAGAAGCAGTGACACAGATAGAGCCCTGCCGACCCAAATTTGCTGTGTGACTTCAGCAAATCCCCGACCCTCTCGGAGCTTCAATTCCTCTCCTGTAAAATGCAGAACTCAGTCCACTAGAGGGAACTCCAGAGTCAGACTGGGGATTGTCTCCCCGGATGATCTTGGCCAAATAACTTTGCTTTTTGGTGACTCAGTTTCCCTTAGAGAGCCAGAGGAGCAGGACCGGGCTCCCCTAGCACTCTCCCGGCCTCATCCTCTGGGGTGGGAGGAGTGGGGAGGGAGCTCTTAGTCGGTCTCACTAAGGCGAATGAATGGACCACTTTTGGCTGTCTTGCTGGAAACTCAGAGCTGCTAATTCCCTAGAGGAACAGGAGGCTCTTTCATGCTTAGGCGCCAGTGGGGTGAGGAGGCGGGAAGAGAGTAAGGAGCTGGCCTCATCCCAGTGGCCAAGGTGGCTCTACGCCAAGCCCAGGAGTGATATGGAGGGCCCTGGGGCCATGCATATCCTCACAGGGGAATCTTGGTCAAGTTGCTGTGTCCCCTGCTATAAAATGAGAGTGACACAGATCAACCAATTGCGGTTTAATGAGCCAATGGGTGGACACGAAAAACACAGTGGGGTCTCACCAAGTGTCATCCACTGTTGTTATATGTCAACCCAAGGATTCTACTGTATCCTCCAATAGGCCTATGAACAGAATTTTCCCCCTTCACAGATGAGGGAACTGAGGCTCAGAGAGGTAGAGATGCTTGTCTAAGGTCACATAGCTAGTGAATAGTCCAGCCAAGATTTTAAGTAGATCTGGGCTCTCTAGGGTCCAAGATCTTCCTAATTTCTGATGAGAGTGGGATGTTTCCTGCCATCTCCAACCTCAGCCCTGAGAACAGCAAAGCTGGGTCTGGCACCAGACCATAACAGAATGCAGGAAGTCCTGGCGGTCAGGAACTGATGGGACAGCCCTTCCGCTGCTGACCCAGTTTCCCTGCCAGCCCCGGCTCCTGAGATGTGCTTGGGAGACGCTAGTAGGATGCCAGGGGACCATCCCCCACTCCCTTGAAGAAAGGGGCTGGATCCCAGACCATTCAGCTAAAGCTAGGGACAAGAGTCCCCTGCCAGTGGCTGCCCTGTCTTGGAAACCTCCATTTGTGTAGACTGGGTAGAGTCATGCCCTTTCCCAAACACTGCTCCAGGCCCAGCAGGATATGGCTCCACATTTTTATTCAAATCCTTGGTCTTTAATCCAACTAGGCCTTTCCTTGTGCTTTTCCCCCTCCCTGAAACACTCTCTCCATCCCAGATCCCCCCTCCCGGGAAGCTTCCTTCAGGTGGACTCCCTGTTTCCCCACCTCTGTCCCTTCCTGTGTCTCAGCCCTGACAGCATAGGTGTTTTGCCCAGGTGGGGGCTCTTTAGGGATGAGGCTAAAGCTGAGGCCTCTCATCATCTCCAGCATCACCCAGGACAGGGGTGGGCACAGGAATGGCAGTATATGGTGACAGGAGTTATCTAGTGAATCAGTGAACCAAATTTTTGGCCTAGTATCTGAGGCTTTGTGTAATCTGACCTAGCAAACTCCTATTTATCCTTCAAAACCCGCCTTACATGACCATTTCTTCAAGAAGCCTTCCTCAGAAGCATTTGCCGGAAAGACAGATTTGGAGGCCAGGTCTCTTGCATCTCAGGGCACATGGGGTTGATGGGAACGACTGATGCTCCCAACATCATAGTCTCTTCCTCAACTCTTCCATTAGCCTCTCTGAGTCAGTGAGATGCAGGGGTTCCCAGCCTGTATTGGAGGTTAGCAGACTCCCCCAGTAGGAAGACATGATTATAGGAAGTTTGTGGGATTTGAAAAACCAATACTTTATAGCCGGCATTTTCACCAAGAAATGGTGCCAGGTGACACACAACTTGCATTCTTCCAAATCCAAGGGGAACCTCAACCACAGGGCGAGAGCCCTTTAAAAGGCGGTCACGAAGGGGCCAGCGTCCAGCCCCGCCCCGCCCCAGGAGCAGTGGCTGGGCGGAGCCCAAGTCACATTGCGCATGCGCTATGCCCACGCGGTTCCTGGTCCCTGTCTCTGGTTCCCAAAGCTGCTTACCGGGAAAGTGAGGCTCAGGCGGGAAGGGGCGCCCCCCAAACCCCGGGGGAACCTGTTTCCTTTCCTTGGATCCGCTGTGAAAGGCCGGGTCCCCGGCCATCGGCATCTTCCCTGAGTCTCCAATTTTTCCAGCAAGGGGGTGATCGAGGCGACTTTTAGGACTTAGGCGTGAGAGAGTGGCTGTTCTTGGTCCCTAGTTACATGAGGACCTGCAAACTAGGGGTGTAGCCTAGGTGACGCCGCCTTGGCTGAGGTGGTGCCGGGATTTGGACCCGAGTCCAGCAGAGTCCAGCCTTGGGTTTCGCGAGGCCCTGGAGAACCAAGATGATCCACTCTTTGGTTTGTCCGGAGACAGTGAGCAGGTGAGAGCCGGAGAGCCCTGGTGGCGAGTCCAGGGGTAGTGGGCACTGGGGTGGCGGAAGGACCTGTGGCGGGGAGGGGGTGGGCTCGGGCTCCGTGGGGGGGGGCGGTGGCGCCCAGAACTGGGCTTAACCTTTCATCGTCCTGGTGCCTCCGAGGGTGAGTTCGGTGCTGAATCGCAACAGCCGGCAGTTTGGAAAGAAGTATCTTTTTGACCAAGACGAAGAGACGTGCTGGAACTCGGACCAGGTGAGGTGCGGAGGTCCAGAGTGCCTTGAGAACTTGGGGGAACCCGAGGTGGGCAGGGAAGGACTATGTGCTGACTTTCCCGTCTCCCCACTGTGCGAGTCAGGCATAACCACGCTCCCATCGAGGAGTGATCGCTCCCATCGAGGAGTGATCGTGGGCCTCAGTTTTCCCTTCTGTTTTTAGGGCCCCTGCCAGTGGGTGACACTGGAATTTCCCCAGCGCATCTGTGTCTCCCAGCTGCAGATCCAGTTCCAGGGGGGCTTCTCCAGTCGCCGGGCCCGCCTGGAAGGTACTGGAAGGTCCTGGGAGGCGAGGGTTCCAGGGGGGATATCCTGTACTCACTGTATGCACCTTTCTCTGCTGCAGGGTCACAGGGGAGTGAGGCCCTCCACAACATTGTGGACTTCTACCCCGAGGACAACAACTCCCTTCAGATATCCTGCCCTGGCCTCTGGGGTGGGAGGATCCGTGCCTCTAAAAGCTTCGAGCCCACCTAGACCTGAGTGGGAAACTTGCCATGATATTTTGAAAAGTGACCTCCGGGTCTGCACTGCATAATCTGGAAAATGGGTCTGCTCTGTGTGATGCTCAGAGGGGTTCACACCTTGCTAGGGTCACCTAGCACACTAATGGGGTCTGAGCTGGGTTTGGGAAAGGTAGGGAATGGAGAGTGGAAAACAAAGCACCCCATTTCCCTTGACTGCTTGTGCTCAAACATTCTCTGTGCCGGCTGCTGAGGTGGACCGCTTGAAGGTGACATTTGAAGACACCACTGACTTTTTTGGCCGTGTAGTCATCTACCACTTGAGAGTGCTGGGGGAGAAGAAGGTCTGAGACCTCTGGGGATGGGGGCACACCTCTCAAGGAAGCCCTCAGGGAATCACAGCAAAGTCCTTTAATTTCTGCACAGAAGGTTTATTGGTTCCTCTTGGGAAGGGTCCCCTCCCACTGCCTGTCCAGGAGCTGCCTTTGAAGCCAGTTCTGGGTTCTCCCAGCTCTGGGTCGACCATTTGGTTCCCTGAGTGTCTGCGTCCCCACCAGGCAGCCTTCACTCTGGGTCAGTGGGCCCCAGGTTGCTGTGGAACAGTTTGAGGATGTGGTTCTCGATTACCTGTTGCACTGGAGACGGGTGGGGAAAAGGTAGCCATTGGAAAGGAAGCTGCAGAGTCAACAGGCACCATCCCAACCTGCACCGTTGCCCTGGGGATGAACCAGGGCTTTACAGCACTGGGGCCTGGATGGAAGACCCCCTATACAGACAACAGGATCCGTGCCCCTCCCAGAAACCTCAGCTTCCCCTGAGTTTGTAAAAATTCCCTTCCTTTCTTCCTTCCTCCCTTCTCTTTCTTTGTTTAGTGCTGGGGATGAAACTCAGGGCCTCACGGGACAGGCAAGTGCTCTACCACGGAGCCTCACTCCTGGCCTTAGAAATGCATTCCCTGCCCCCTTGTGGTACCAGGAATCAGACCCAGGGGCACTCTGAGCTCTAGCCCCATCCCTTCTTATTTTTGAGACAGGGTCTCACTAAGTTGCCCAGGCTCGCCTTGTAATGCATTTCTTGAGCCTTTTGGAGTTATAAAAGACTTCTTACCAAACAAAATGGGTGAGTGTGATTTTTATGAAAATAATATAGGGTCTGTGAGGGATGATTTCCGTCTCATAGAATAAAACTCTCCAAAGGGAGGTAGGATATTTCCTGAGCCCATCCTCCACCAACCAAGAGGATGGGTGGTCAGGATGTTCCCATGTCAAACTTGGGTTTGCTTATGGCCCCTGCTCATACCTACCTCCTGCCACGGACAGGATCGGGCTCCATGGCCCCATGCACTGTGGCCCAGCCCAATTCCCTCTTGGTGTTCTGGCCCTGGTAAGCTTCTGTATCCTTCACTTATTTGGACACAGTGCAGTCCTTCTAAAGTCCCCCAGAAGCCCACCCTGACCACCTTGCTGTTTGGTGCGTGGCCTGTGTGCACAAGTGCACCCACATGCACAGGCATGTGTGCATAAGCTGAAACTTGGGATCTGCTGTCTCTAGTCCCAATGCAGTGGTGTTGGGAGGTGGGGCCTACTAGGAGGTATTTGGGTTGTGGGGGCAGAACCTTCATGAATGGATCAATGCCTTTCTCACTATCATGGGACTGGGTTGTTTACTGTGAGAACAGGTTGTTTTAAATTTTAAAGCAAGGCTGTCCTTCATGTTTTGCTTCTTATACACACACACACACACACACACACGCTGCCCTTCTACTTTCCACTGAGGCACAGCAATATGAGGCCCTCACCAGATGTGGGCACCCAACCTTGGGTTTTCCAACCTCCAGATCCATGAGCCAGAATAAGTCTCTTTTCTTTATATTGTATATTACCCAGTCTCAGATATTCTGTTATAGCAAAAGAAAATGGACTAAGATACATTAAGATAGATGCCCATCAAGGATGGGTTGGGGCCTCCTTTGGGCTTCTCGGTGCCTAGGCTCCCCTCATGGCTCTGGTCACTGATATGCACTGGTGTGTCTATCCTCTCAGGTGACAGCACCGAGAGCCAGGATGTGGTCGGGCCAGGGACACAGTGGTGCTCCGTGTCTGCTAACATGAACACACTTGCTGCCGGCATCTAACAAGTGAGGGAGATGTCCCATGTATCCATTTGTGGTCACCCACCTACGAGTCCTCACCACTACCCCATGTCTCAGGCCTACCTTTCCGGTATCCCAGAGCCACGGCGAGGTCCATAGGGGTGTAGCCAGAGTCTGCCTCAGTGGTGAGATCAGCACCCCGGGCTGCAAAGCAGAGCAGACATTGGGGTGGGGCTGGGCCTGGGGCTAGAAGCCCAGAATGGGACTTGGGGACTCAAGAGGGCCAGTGGAGATGCCTCATGGTACAGCCATGCGTTTGCCCATTGCCTGCATGACCTTGGACAAGGGTCTGGCCTCTTCAAGCTTCAGTCTCCTCCAAAGATTATGGCTCTGGAGTCCCTGAGACTTAGAGAGCAGGGGCTCGACTCAGCCAGACCCAGACCCCCGTGCTCTCCTACCACCTCCTGCTCCAAATCCACCTCCAAGTAAAGCAGGTCGTGACAAGCCATTCAAGAGCTCAGGGTTCCCACAGGGCCAGATGGGGGCCTGGGGCCTCCTGGGCTGGTCTCTTACTTACCCAACAAGGCCTCAACACACTTTACGTGGTTCCCACGCACAGCGTACAGCAGTGGTGTCCCTCCATTCTGTTGGGGGGTGAAGGCATGGAGAAACTAATGCTCTATCTTTTTCCACTCCTCACCATGCCTCAAAATCTCTGGCTTCCAATTGAATATGGTACCTCTTCCTGCTCATCACCTCACCCATCTTTCTCCTTCTCTGTTTCTCAACTTAGATGTCCCTTCCTCCATGAAGCCCTCCCTGACCCACCTTGGCCACCTTTGGGTTCCTGGGGCTGCCTGTGCGCCTGCCTTCACAGTACTATTCATTATCTCTCCATTGTTTATGTGTCTGTCTTCCCCAGACTGGGAGCTATACAAGATGTGAGAGTGAGTCTGTTTTGTGTTCCTAGCACCCAGAACAGGCCCAGAACCTTCCAGATGCTCCATAAATATTAGAGGGCAGAAATGGAGGTCAAGCAGCCCTGAGGGGCCTGGGTGGGTGGCACCTCACCCAGTCATAGATGTTGATGTCCACGTCACGCTCCAGCAACAGCCCCACAATGTCCGTGTAGCCACCCATGCTGGCCAGTGACAGGGCGCTCTCCCGCTCCTTGGCAAGGATGTGGGGGTCGGCACCCTGGGGGGGGAGCAGAGTGGGTAGTGATGGGAGACATGGGGACATTCCCTGGGATCCTAGAGTCCCCCAACAGAGCAGCCCCATGTCATGGACAGGGAACCAGAAGAAGCTGAAACTTCAGCCAGCCCTCAGGTCCCCAGGAAGCCCCCAACTAGGCTGAGACGCACCCACTCGAGCAAGAAGCGGACGGTCTCGATCTCTCCAAAGGCAGAAGCCCAGATGAGGGGAGTGAAGCCACGCTCATCCGGCTTGTTGATGAGGTTGTCACCTGGCAGGTGGGAGTGGTATCACCGGATTGCACCCCTGCCCTCTCTCCCCAATGTCACCAGAGTAGGGATAAGACAGGGCCTGGGGTTGGACGTGGCAGGGAGTTAAACACATGTGGATGCACGCACATGACATACTCACATGCACGTGTGGACACAGGCACACGTGCGGGCACTCACGGCCATCATCACTGTGAGTGGGCATGCAGAGCCCATGTGCACGCACCAGACAGGCCAGCACATGTGTGTGGACACGCACCTTTCCTCAGGTGTTCCTTCAGTTGGCTCAGCTCCCCCTGGGCAGCAAGCTGGTGGATGGACAGGGCTGGGGGCCAGAAAGAGGCAGAGTCCTCTCTTAATCCGTGGCCTCTCAGCGCCTCAGCTTACCCATTCAAAATGGCTCCTCTCAGCGCCTCCCACCATCCTAAGGCCCTACTCACAGTCTAGGGTGGCTGGCAGGGCCGAGACCTCATTCCCTCGCTGCCGGTTGGTGAGGGTCGTAGAGTGCTTCAGGGAGCTGCCTGTCGGGAGAGAGGAAGGGTCTCAGGTTCCCCTTGGTACATGTCACTGGGGCTTCCAGACAGATCCTCGAGGCTCAGATCTACCAAAGTTTGTGCCTGAGACTCTACGGGTTCCTCACTCCACCCGCTTGGGCACCCAGGTTCATTTTTGTTCTCCAGGCCTGGTGATGTTCTCAGCTCACAAAACAAAGTCCCTGCATTCGATGAGCCCACAGGCAAATGCATCAGACATAGAGAAGTAGAATAAATGGAACAGAATAAAGCCGCAAGTTGAAATAAATTATCAGAAGAAATAAAAAGTCAATAAAAGGAGCTAGAAAGGAGGAGGCAGGAGGTGGGTCCATTTCAGACAAAATGGTTGAGGGTGGTGGCTCTGGGTTGATGCCAAGTCACATCCTGGCAAGTCCAAGAAACTAGCATTAGGCGAATGTTGGGGAAAGCATTCCTACACAAAGATCCTGGGATGAGAAAAATTAGATACTTTCAAGGACTTTACTCAAAAAGTAACCCTCAGTTTCTCAATAAGTTAAACAGGGTCACCATTTGACCCCAAATTCCATGCTTACATATCCATGCCAAAGAGCTGAAAACAGGTGTTCAAACAAGCACTGGTACACCAACATAACAGAAGGATTCACAGTAGTCAAAAGGGGAACAACCCAGGTGTCAACCAATGGATGATGGATAAACAAAAGGTGGCCCACAGGCGCAGTGGTGCACACCAGCAATCCCAGCAACTCAGGAGGCTTGAGGTCAGAGAATAGTAATGGAGTAGTATTCAGCCATGAACAGGAATCAAGGCCTGATCCTGTGATCCATGTTACAACACAATGAATCCTGAGTACATGATGAATGAAAGAAACCACACACAAAAGTCCATCTAGTGTACAATTTCATTGATAAAGACAATCAGAACAGGCAAATCCATAGAGATAGAAAGCAGATAATTGATTGTCAGGGGCTGAGGGAGGGGAAATAAGGAGTGACTGGTCATGATAACAGGGTTTCCTATTGGGGTGATGAAAATATTCTGGAACTAGATAGAGATGATGGTTGCACAACATTGTGAATGTGCTAAATGTCATTGAATTGTATTGCAATTCTGATTCTAACAGTAAATTTCAGGTTATGTATATTTTTGCCACAATAACAAAATGTAAGAGCTGGGCACACACCTGCAATCTGGCTACTTGGGAGGCTAAGGCAGGAAGAGCAAAGTCTGAAGCCCGCCTGGGCAACTTGGTAAGACCCTGTCTCAAAATAAATAATAAAAAGGAATGGGCATGTAGCTCAGTGGTGGAGCACCCCTGGATTTAATTCTCAGTACCCAAACAAAAACAAAACTCCAGAAAACAAAGTTGTAAAAAACAAATAAACCACTCTTGGAGGGTGGAGGGAAGAGAGAAGATGTCCTAAGTAGTGGGTCACAAAGAAAGAAGTTTCATCTGGGGCTCAACATCCCACCATCATCAAATCCCAGGGAGCCAATTCCAGAGGTGCTATCTTACCCTGTAGTGAACAGACACTGGCATCTGCTTCAGGCTCTGGGGTGCAGGGGAAGAGGCTAAGGACTACAGTGTCTGAGCCATCCGGGGTTTCAACACCATGGTCTTCAGGGTCCCCAAGTTCTGGGGTGGGAGACTGCTGGGTCAGAATGAGGTCCTCTGCAGGCTGGGTGGGATCCATAGGGAAAGCTGGTGGAACCACTAGAAGGGAATAGATAATTAGCAGCAACTTTAATTAAGTAGTCACTTATGGGGTGGCTAAACTGAGATTCAGGATAATGGCCAGTGTTTGGATTTTAAAATCAGAGTCCAGCTACTTTACAGGTTCACTCTTCCCCACCATCAAGACACCTGCAACATCCATGCTTTAATGCCTGGGCTCTGAAATCAGCTGTCAGGGCTCTAATCCACCCCCCCCCCGCCTTATTGACTGAAAACTAGGGCATGTGATTTAACCTTGCTGAGCCTCAGTTTCCTCCTCAATAAAAGGAAGGAATGAGGCCTAAAAGAAATCATGCCCATAGTAGAATCATGCACAGTAGAACGCCTAATGCAGCTAGAGCTCAATAAACATTCCCTCTGGTTGTTTGGTAGGGGTACCCCCGAAATGAGTTAGGGCTCAACAAAAGATGCGATTGTTTCCAGTCCCACCGGTGCCTCTCAAACCGATCCGGAAGGTCCACTCACCTCTTACTCACCTCTTCTGTCCCCCAGCGCAGTAAGCACGGGTCCCCCAAAACTTGGGGACCCAATTCATAAACTTTCCTTCAATGGATGTAGCGGGGAGCAGGTTGGAGTCTGGACCCTCAACACTCGGGTTTTCTCTGTCCGGACAGTGCGCAACTTGATACGCGACTGCTACCCCAACCTCAATACTCCCCCACTGCGCCTGCGCACCCCCGCCCCCCAAAAGTGCGAAAGAGCCGGAGCAGCAGGATAAGCTTCTAGCCCTTTAAGACTTGGGGGAGGGGCGTGGCTTCCGCCGGTGCCTAACCGGCGCAGTTGCGCCTGCGCGTTCTCTGCACAGCAGTTTGACTGGGCGCGGAGGGCGGGGCCTCAGAGATCTCTGAAAAATTCATTGCGCTTGTGCTTCCTCATTCCCAGCTCCGCCCACAGATTTTTCACAAGAAACCAATCGGCTCCAGTAGGAGTCGACAGGCGGAGCTTTCTCAAGACGGAGGGGTGGGGAGAAGAGGGCGGGGCGTCTGAAATTTAAAGGGACGACTTAGATCTGTTGTCCCCTTTCATAACACAGTCCTTTCTGTATTACTAGGAACTTATGAACTTGTGCAGGGAGGGACTTAGTGGCAGTGGGGGGGGGGGAAGGAGGGCATTTTTACGTCCTAAGTGGGCGATGCGTGGTGTTTTTCTTCCTACTCGACTGCTGAGGGCAAAGGGGGTTTGGGAATTGAGAGTTCTTGCCTCTCCACCTGGTGTCTCAGGGGTATCTCTTCCCCCTCAACCGCCCTCAGGGCACCTCTTTCCCCTTAATCTCTCACTTTAAGCCCCTCTCCTGTCCCTGGAGGAGGAGGAGCAGGCAGGGCAAGCAGGAACTGGAGGCCTGCCGCGTCCGGTTTCCGCAGGGAAAGTTTAAGCAGAAGTCCCAGCCTCTGGACTTCCTGTTCCTGTTCTCTGGTTCTGCTAGCTGCCGTCGCTATGGAGGAACCAGAGATGCAGCTCAAGGGGAAGAAAGGTGGGGCAGGGCCCCGGACAGGATGGAGGGGTACAGAAACTCTTGGAGACTCGAATTGAGAAAGGGCCGACATGGCAGAGGCACGGAGGGAGTGTGTGGTGGTGGGCAGTGACTGAACTGTCATGGAATGCCAGCTCGCCCACTGACTAGTTTTGAAACCTTTAAAATCTCTGTGCTTCGTTTTGATATCTGTAGATGGGGGGGGGGTATATTTCCTCGTAGGATTGTTGTGGTGTGTCAATAACCGGATATTGGTAATAAAATGGAAGAATGTTAGGGGCGTGGTAATCGTTGTGCGGTTAGTGTCCTTAAATCGTATAGTTGGAGTGCCACGAGCTACTTTTATTTTTATCTTATTTTTTTTATTGGCGGGGGGTACCAGGGATTGAACTCAGGGGCACTCAACCACTGAGCCACACCCCCAGCCCTATTTTGTATTTTATTAAGAGACAGGGTCTCACTGAGTTGCTTAGCATCTCCTCCTTATCCAGGCTGATTCTGACCTCGAGATCTTCCTGTCTCAGCCTCCCGAGCTGCTGGGATCACAGGCGTGTGCCACTGCGCCCGGCTTACATTTATTTTTGAAAAAAAAATATTTAAAAAATGTTTGGTGCTAGGTATCGAAGTTGAGGTTTCAAATATTAGGCAAGCACTCTACCGCCGAGCTACACCCTCAGCCCTCACAAGCTTTTAAAATTATAAACGTTATTTCACAAGGTACTTCTAATTATTTAGAAGACACAAGTACATTTAATTCTCTTTTCTCATTAAAAATACGTTATGAATTACTACTATGCTAATTTTCAATCCAGGAGGACAAAAGGGAAAAAGTTACCCTCTTTTTCCCTGGGGCCAAGCTGAAGAAAAAGTATGCATTGCCCACTTGGGATTGTATAAGCGACCTCCTTTTGTCCCCCCTGCTACCATCATGTCCTTGCACATGCTCATAAGAGTTTGGAACAACAGAAGGGACATTGTTATGGAAGGACCAGGCCAGTCACCCTTTAAATTCCTTTTCCCCCTCTTCTCCCTCCATTCAGGACACAGTGGTGAGCTAGACCAACCCACATAGATCAGAGTCCTGTGTGGCTTCCCTTGACTCAGACACTTAAGTTCTCACCATGACAGTCACAGTGGGCAACAGCAGTGGATCTACCTCTGTAGCAAACTGTGATGGGCACTATTATTTAATTTTTACAGATGAGGAAACAGACTTAGGCCCCTGCCTCATGAATTCAAGCTTTGTTTTTTCTTTTGAACATGTAAAGTAATAAATCACAATAGATATAAGAGAAATGAACAACAGGGTGAGGTCCTGAATGAGGGAGAGGGTACAGCTGATTGAAAGTTGATGTTGGGCTGGGGATGTGGCTCAAGTGGTAGCGTGCTCGCCTGGCATGCGTGCGGCCCGGGTTCGAACCTCAGCACCACATACAAACAAAGATGTTGTGTTCGCCTGCCAAGAACTAAAATAAATAAATATTAAAAAAAAAAGTTGATGTTAGGGGGCTGGGATTGTGGCTCAGCAGTAGAGCACTCACCTAGCATGGGCAGGACCTGGGTTCGATCCTCAGCACCACATAAAAATAAAGGCATTGTGTTGTGTCCATCTACACCTAAAAAAATAAAATATTAAAAAAAAGAAAGTTGGTGTTAGGGAGAACCTTGCCCAGGGTATGACATTTGAGCTGAGACTTTGAGGGATAAATAGGAGCTAATAGGGAAAGGATGTCTCAAAGTAGGAAATAGGTGCAAAGGCCCGGTGGTGGCAACTTGTTCAGAGCTGGGCTGTGATATAGTAACTGTTGGTCTCATGTGAGTATTTAAATTTGAAGTGATTAGAATTAGGTAAAATTGAAAATTGAGTTCCTCAGCCACACTTGTCACATTTCAGGTGGTCAGTAGCCACATTAGCTAGTGGCCACCATTTTGGACAGTATTAATTACAGTATGTTTCCACTATCTTTTCAAACTTTTGAAAACTGCTGAAGGTACAGGGCAGGGAGGTTAACATCACCCAGAAGCAGAACATTTGGGGCCTTATGAGCCATGATAAGAGAAACAGATTTTATTCTCTGACTAGTAGGAGCCATGGGGAGGGTTTTAAGCAAGGAAAGACATGTGATATGTGCCTTTGGTGTTCACTTCATCTGCTACATGAAGATTGAACTTGGCAGGAGGAGAAGTAGGGGAGACCACTGAGGAAGAGGGTCTAGCATCCAGGCAGGGAACTGTCATGCCTGGTCACTCACTGGGGTCTATGATGTGATTAGAGCACTTGCCTAGAATGCACCAGGCCCTGGGTTCTCCCCTGTACTGCATAGAAAAAGAGTCGGGTGAGACATGGGCTTTGTTTTGTGGTAAAACTAGCAGATTCATGATGGGATAGGAAGAATAGAAATTACTGGCTGTCTAGGAATGCCTTATGTTGAAGCAGACCTGGGAGAAGATGTGTGTGCCATTAATTACCAGGAGGAATGTGCAAGGGAGAAGGGGAAACAGGATGGGGTTAAGGGTGACCTCAGGTAAAATCCACAGAGGGAGATCTCTGCCTGGTCCTTCAGGGGGGCTTATAAGGATATATATGCCTCCAAGTTGTCCCAGCACTCACTGAGGGACAGACACAGGCTTGCATATGCTGCACTGGTCAGTCATGACTAAGGGCCATACAGGGATGGAGGCTTCCAGACCCTTTGGGTCCTGCAGACATTATCAGGCTTCTCATTGAGTTAAGGGGAGTTTGAGGGGATCTGAGTGGGCAGATAAACTACAAGGTTGTTTGGAAGGGAAAAGACCAAATTCATAGTATGACAGTCCTGCTCTGTCTCCTGCCCATCCCTGTGGCTTCAGGTGACACAGCTGCTGGGGTAATACTAGGTGCTCCTCTCTGTTCTAACTGGGCTCACAGTTGAGCAAACAGAAGCCTAATGTTTTGTCCTCTTGTCCCTTCCCCCTCCCTATTGACTATTGACCCTGGACCCAGTCACGGACAAGTTCACTGAGAGCGTCTATGTCCTGGCCAACGAGCCATCTGTGGCCCTGTACCGGCTGCAGGAGCATGTGCGCCGCTCTTTGCCTGAGCTGGCCCAGCACAAGGTAAGCCCCCACCAGCCTCTCTCTGCAATGGGCCTCTTTTGGTGCCTGCTGTGTGGAACAGGGGCTGTTAGGGCAGGAATTAATTCGGGGCACCAGCAAGGAGGTATGTGGTAGCTGAGTCAGGTCAAACCATTGGTGGATAGATCTGGGGCAGGTTTTCAAGGAGACGTCACAGTCTGCATTAGTTATAACCTGAATAATAACTGAAAACCCCAGGGAAGGGTGTGCCAGGTGAAGGGAACAGCCATAGCAAAGGTCCTGAGGTGTGGTGTCCAGTTGTTCCAGAACATCCATGGAGAAAACGGAGTTTCAGGATGAAAAGTCTCTGGTCACTGGGGGTGTGGCTCAGTGGTAGAGTGCTGGCCTAGCATGCTTGAGGGCCTGGGCTCTACTCCACACACCACTAAAGGAAAGTAGAGAAACAACTGGGAGGAGCCCTCTGGGAGGTAACTTCCCCTACTAACAGTTCCCCTCAACTCCCTCAGGCGGACATGCAGCGGTGGGAAGAGCAGAGCCAGGGAGCCATTTACACTGTAGAGTACGCCTGCAGGTGAGCCACAGTCCCTGTTACCTGGCCAGCCAGCACTACTCTGGCCTCTGGGCATTCAGGGGCATTCCCAGCCTGCTACCCCATGAGCTCTGCCCTGCCCAATTCACCCTAATGGAGATGTGGTTGCTGCATCATGACTTACCTGGCCACCTGGTGGATTCCAGCCAGACCTGTGCACACTGAACCCCTGTCTTTCCCAGGTCAGAGTGATAAAAGGAAACTGGGAAGGGCCCCCAGCATTTTCCACTCCCAGCCAGGCTAGAGAGTGAATGACAGCTGGGGGTGGGCCAAAAACACAAATAAGGCTCTTTAGCTTTTTATTTAGCTTTCTCTAAATCTCCAGGTTACATTTGTAGTAAATGGAAAATTCCACAGATTCATTGCATGGACAAACCAAATTTTGCTAGGAAGGCAAGAAATTAAAATTCCTGAGTCAATTTATTATTTTTGTTTTATTTATTTATTTATTTTTAAATAATTTTTTTAGTTGTCAATGGACCTTTATTTTATTTATTTTTTTTTTATTTTGAGAGAGAGAATTTTTTAATATTTATTTTTTAGTTTTCGGCGGACACAACATCTTTGTATGTGGTACTGAGGATCGAACCCGGGCTGCACGCATGCCAGGCGAGCGTGCTACCACTTGAGCCACATCCCCAGCCCTATTTTTGTTGCTGGGAGTGGAACTCAGGGCTTGAGAATGCTAATGAACAGATACTTTATCACTGAGCCACATCCTCAGCTCCTAATTTTTTTTTTCATTTTTTTTGGTGCTGGTGATAGAACCCAGGGCCTCCTACATGCTAGGCACGTGCCCTACCCACTGAGCTACACCCCTAGCATGTCCCATATCTTTTGTTTCAAATAGATCAGCAGTATTAAATGGTTGGTATAAAATTGAAAGATGTTAAAAAATGGTCTAGAAATTCAGGAAAATGGTTCAGTGGTGAACTTGTATTAGCAAGATGTTTATCAAGATGGGCAATCAAACACAAGAAAAGCTGACTTCATTTGGTGACATTAAGATGAGTGAATTAAGCTAGGCCCAGTGGCACGTACTATAATTCCAGTGGTTCAGGAGTTTGAGCCCAACCTTGACAATTTAACAAGCAGGGCTGGGGCTGTAGCTTAGTGGTAGAACACTTCTGGGTTCAATCCCTAGTACCATTAAAAAAAAAAAAAAAGTGAATTAAGGGTTGGAATTATAGTTTCATGGTAGAGCACTTGCCTATCATGTGAGAGAGCCTGGATTTCATTCTCAGCATCACTGTTTTAGTCAGCTTCTTAACCACTGTGACTGAAAGTCCTGACAAAAACAAAGTAGTGTAGGAACAGTTTATTTGGAGCTCATGGTATCAAGCCATAGAGGGCTGACTCCATTGCTCTGGGCTCTAGGTCAGGCAGAATATCATGGCAGGAAGGTGGGAGGAGGAAAGCAGCCCAGTACATGGCAACCAGAAAGGGGAGAGAGAACTCTCCTCACCAGGGACGAAATATAAACCCCAAAAGGCATGCCCCAGTGACCCACTGCCTCCAGCCACACCCTTCATGCTTATAGTTAATCCTGCCCAGTTAATCCTTTCAAGTGTATCACTGAACTGATTTGGTTAAGGTTCTCATAACCTGATCTTTTCTCTTCTGAACTTTTTTGCATTGTTTCATTCATGAGCTTTTGGGGGACACTTCACATCTAAAGCATAACAGCCACAAAACAAAACAAGAAAAGATGAGCCAGTTAAGATTCACCTTTTACCACCATCTTACAACTTTGGCCCACAAGCCAGCCTATTTAGCATAAGCATAATCAGGGGTAACAACCAGCACCTCAATTTCATTTGCCATTTTCACGCATGTTCTTGACTGATAATAAATGGGAGTGATCTTTTTTATCTCAGTAGTGGTGCTAGGGATCGACCCCAGGGCCTTGTGCATGAAAGGATTCCAGCCAGACCTGTGCACACTGAGCCCCTCTCTTTCACAGGTCAAAGTGATCCCCGGCCCTCTTTTTTGTTTTGTTTTGTTTTTTAATAGGAGAAATTTAAAATGACTCTTTGGGGCTGGGAGTGTAGCTCAGTGGTAGAGTGCTTGCCTCACATGCACAAGGCCCTGGGTTCCATCCCCAACACCACAGAAATAAAAATAAAATGACACTTTTGTTTTTTTCTGCAGATGATGCCACTCAAGCAACTTTTTGGCACAGCAAGACACTGAACAACTTTGTAAATGTTTTTCTCTGGTGGCCTTTGGAAGGGTGTTCATTTATCAGTTGTGACACCAATGCCAGAACTTAGTGAAGCTTTGTAGTCAGTATCCCTAATTGATGGTGGCTTATTGTGATTCAGTCTAAACTCACCTTTATATCTTCTCCCTGATGAGCTGATAAGTGTCCTTCAAAGGCAGGAGCATGTTTCTTTTTTTCTTTTTTTTTTAATTTTTTTTTTTAGAGAATCTTAATATTTATTTTTTAGTTTTCAGCGAACACAACATCTTTGTTTGTATGTGGTGCTGAGGATCGAACCCGGGCCGCATGCATGCCAGGCGAGCGTGCTACCGCTTGAGCCACATCCCCAGCCCAGGAGCATGTTTCTTAAAAAGAAAATGATGTCTTTTGTCATTGTTTTCTATGGTGCTAGGGATGCCTCAGGCATTCTAGGCATGAGCTCTATCTACCATTGAGCTGCAGCCCTCAGCCCTACTGGGATATTTTTGAGGCCATCTTTACATGTTTATACCACCTTTAAAACTTTAGTTTTACAGGTAAAATGAAAGTTGTGTCTTGCCATTATGTGCTCTGTCACAGTGTTATTCATGTGTAGCACAGAAATCCAACATCTGAATCCTGAGGGAGGTCCAGGGAATCACCAAGGTACCCACTGAGCTCTGGATCCACCCAGGGCCTCCTCCGAGCACATGGCAGTGGCCTTCTCCAGTGTTGGGGCATGTGGGACACTGGCATGCATGCAGAGCTGATCAGGCTTGTCTTCCCATTTCAGTGCCGTCAAGAACCTGGTTGACAGCAGTGTCTACTTCCGTAGTGTCGAAGGTCTGCTCAAACAAGCCATCAGCATCCGAGACCACATGAATGCCACTGCCCAGGGCCACAGGTAGCTCCTGGGACCACCTACCTAGTTGCCACCCTCAGCCTCATCTCTATAAGAACCATCTGCCAGCTCAGCCAGGAACTGCCACTTCTTGCTCTTTTATAAAACTCCCTTTCCTTATCTCACCATGTCTGGGACTTCTGCTTGTACTTTGGCATCTGTAGCACCTACATCTTGAGCTTTGCTATGTGCCCAGTTCAGAGCTGGGTACTAAGGACACAGTGGTGACCAAGACAGGTGGACTCACA
Source organism: Spermophilus citellus (assembly GCF_964194105.1). NCBI lineage: Eukaryota > Metazoa > Chordata > Mammalia > Rodentia > Sciuridae > Spermophilus > Spermophilus citellus. The sequence goes on along the minus strand of NC_138184.1, from coordinate 17,163,725 downwards.
GCAACCAAGTATACACATAATGGATGAGAGCATTCCTCAGTGCTTTGAAGGAAGCAAAGGGACGTGGGGCTCAGGAGGAGGTGGACTGGGTAACACAAGCAGAAGTGACTGGGGGATGGTGGTGTGGGGAGTGGGGAGTGCGAAGACCTTGGAACTGGGCATGATAGGGAAACATCGAAGAGGCAGGGGGCTGGAATAAGTGAGCAAGGTAGAGAGGTGGGCAGGGGCCTCCTCCTATCCAGGCTATAGTCAAGCAGAGGGAGCCTTTGAGCTGAGGCCCAGACAGTCTAAAATGAAAAGCACAGTCCTTGAATACTGGGGGAGTTTTTGGAGCTGAAAGTAGCTCTTTTTGTTTTTGATGTTCATTATAACTTAATAAATACACATTTGAACACATGTGCCTGGGCCATAAGCTGGACTTCGACCTTGGGATGCATTTGGCTTCTGCAGGTTGGAGATTGATATACTTACGCCCCCACACATACCAGGCATTTAGAAAGAAAAAAAAAATCTGCTGTTTCTCATAACTAAGACATGAGAATTGTTGAGAACAAAAAGCCTTGTGCCCGTATGTCGTGGGTGTGCCCCCTTCCTCCCTTCAAGGGTGGAGGAGAGGGACGGAGCTGGCTCTTCAGCAAAGATCAGGTTGGGTTGGTGTTGGAAATTGGAACTAGAGTTCACTCAAAAGCCAAAACCAGCTGCTGGATTTCAAATGCTTTCCGGTACCCCACTTGTGTTGCTTTACGAAAGTGCTTGTGCTTCTGAAAGACGTGGTAAGGTGCTGTTCACACCTCTCTCTGCAAGTGCTAAGTGTGACGCACCCAGTCCCCCATGGGTGAGTCCAGCCTTTGCTTCTGAAGTGGGCAATGGTCCCATGTATGCCCTGAGGGCCCAGGCCAGGAGTCTTGAGGGACCAGAGTGTGATGTAAACTTAAACCCCAGCCCAGCTAAGCAGCCTCATGGCCTCTGACTTGGGCCTCACATGTTTTATTCCAGCCCCGAGGAACTGCCCCCGCCCTCCTCAGCCTGATCCTGGAAGAATCCTGAAGGCCCCTGTCCTCCCCCAACCCAGGTCAGTGCCAAGGGTGGCTTTGAGCTTTTCTGCTCTAAACTAACCTGACCACTTGGCATCTGAGCAGGGACCTGCTTGTCTAACCCCCTGGGCCTTCTCACTGGGCTTGTTGGGTGGCTTCAGGGAGTGGGGAGGAGACATTTGCAGACCCAGAGTGTCTGCAGGGTCTCTGCTATTCAGGGACCTTCTTAGTTCATCTTCCTCTCTCTGCCATCTTCCTGCCTCTTATCCAGGCCTTGTCCCGACCTTAGAGGTCCCCCCACTCTAAAGCTCAGAAGGGACCCCACATTTCCTCTCTCCTGCCAGGGCCCGGTGATTGCTTTACATACCCATTCTCAGGCTGAGCCCTGTTGGGCCGATATCTACAGCTCTGAATCCTTCCTGCACCACCTGCCTGCTGTTCCCTCCCTCCCTGATCTTTATTTTTTCCTTCTATAAAGGTTACCTATTAGGTGACTACAAGGGCACAGGCTACAACAGGTGAGTGTTGTAGCACTTAGCTATTGTACATGACAAACAATCCCCAAACTTAATACTCTGTAAAACTGGTAGTAAAAACATAGTTACAGAAACATGCTATTCTGTTATTTGGCTGAGCAGTTCTGCTGGCCACTTCCTGGGGACACTCATTAGAGTTTAACTGCAGTCAGATAGTCAGGTGGCCTCACTTGACTGGAGTGTTGGCTGTGGGGTCCAGGCTCCCTGTGGCCTCTCTCTGGGCTCCTGGTGACCAAGTACTAGGCAGGCAGCACTCATCCCACCACCCTGTGCTTCACAGTTGTGGTATCCCACTGCTCAGTGATGTGAGCAGGCCCAGGGTCTTGTAGGGAGGGCTGCATAGGTAATGGTGGATCTTGGAAGATGAAGCAACCTTGCATGGAGAGTATCCCTGAGGAAGACCAATGTGTTCTGTGCCCACGGAGGGCAGACATGGCAGATTCAAGGCATCCAGAGGACCTGTTGGCCAGGTGCTGGGATTATCCTCTGTGCCATGAGGCCCTCTTAAAGGCTAAGGGAAAGCAAGTTGAGACAGGCCCCACACCCTCAGCTGCAGCACCCAGAGCCAAGAGACCATGGAGGTCACCTGTGTCCAGAGAGCACTCCCTGGGCACCACACTCCGCACTTATTGGGCACTTTAGTCAGCCAGTGAGTCCTTACTAAGTGCTTGCTCATAGGCTTGGCTGTTGGCCAGGGAACAATGAGGAATCATGGATTGGGGGTTGCCTAGGGGCCATCTGGGAAGGCCTGAAGCAGGAAAGGCTGCCTGAAGGGTTAGCAGCTGCCCCAGTGCCCCCAACAGCATTACGTGCCAGCCCTAGGCCACACCCATCCTCTACCTCCCACCTCCAACCCTCCACTCCCATCACCCCCATCACATCCCCACCCACGGTTTCCTCCCTCTCCCTTGATAAAGGACACTGTCCTGTTGCCCTTCCTTTTCCTGTATCATCTCCTGTTTCCTTTGCTACTGAAATCCCACTGTGTGCAAGGCTTCTGATCTCACCTTTGTCCCTTCAGACCTCTTTTTCCTTCTCCACCCGCTCCCTTCTCTCAGAGCCTTCCACCTCCACTTTTCCATAAAGCTGCTCCTGCCAGGATCTTCAAAGACCTTTACAGATCAACCATCCCCTGCTTCTCCTGTCCCATGACCCTCAATATCATCTCATTTTACAGAAGAGAAAACCGAGGCTCAGAGAAGCGAGACAGCCCAGGGTCGAGGCCCATGCCCGGAAGCACCAAAATTCACACCCAGACCCTCTGACCCCTCCACATGGTCCTTGGCCCAGGCGCCTCATGGGACAACTCTACACCTCTCAGACTCCTTCCTCACTGCCTAACCTGACCAGAGCTGGGCCCCTGGGTACCACCTTGTGCAACCCAGAGGGATTAAAGACCAAGCCAGTAGGGCCAACACAGACCTGTTCCTGCTGAAACCTCCAGGCCCAGCTAAAATCATCCCAAGACATGCCTTTTCTTCCTACACTCTTATCTGCTCTTGGATCAATAATTGCCCCCATGATAATCCTGATTATGTGTCCACTGTGTGTGGTATGCTCCTCATGAGTTGTATCCTTTCATTCTCAGACAACCTCTTGAGGCAGGTAGCACTCCAAAATAAAGATGGGAAATGACAGGCTCCAAGAGATGGTGTGACTTGTGTCAGGTCATGCAGTTTGAGAGCAGACCTGGGCTCTTAAGCCTCCTAGTTTGGTCTTAGCCCTGCCTCTGACATGCTGGGTGATGTGGGGCCTGGTGCTGGCCCTCTCTAGTTCTCCCTTTCTCCATCTGGACAAGGAAAGCTGTACTGAGCATGTTCTATAGGCTGAGAGAGGGAAGAAGAGGAGAATGGAAAGCAGGAAATAAATGTGACCTAATTGGAGGGCTTCTTGGAATTTTACTGGAAGCTTAGGAAGGACCTGTGCTTATTCTACCAGGATAGGTAGATGGAGGGAGGGACATCTAAGAATATTTCATGGGGCCCTGGATCCAGCTGTACCTGAAGTTAACACATTTCAATTCTTCAATTACCCTTTTGCCAAAATTACTTCGACATATTCCTGCAGCTAAGTCCAGAAGAGCCAGTGCTGAGTCCTATGAATTCCAGTGTCACATGTCCTCACTATGTACACCTCCAAGGCCAATTGTGTGCAAATGTTAGCCCCTAAATTATTTGTTCCAATAAAATGTATCAGGAAGATCAGAATAAATTGTTGGGGTAGCCAGGCTGCATCTCAAGCACACTCCTCAGCTTGGCAGTGAGGGGGAGGGGTGATGAGGCCCAGAGGCTCCCAAGGAGAGAATGGGTCCTACTGGGACACTGGGCCTTATGAAGGGGATCTGGAATACAGAAGTATGGAGAAATGAGTCTCCCACCGCCAGGAAGCAGGGCTCAGCCCTCCCTCTGCCCTCCTAGTGTGTACCGGGAGGCTTCTGTGCTGCCATTGTAAATTACTCTATGGGGGAGAGAAGAGTCTCAGGTCCACCAAATTTGGGGCCCTGCCTGCTGTGGGGTCTGTACAGTCAGTCATTTGCTTGGCCTGAAGGTATCTCATGTCGTCCAACTGTCTTTTCATCTGTCCTCCACACACCCATTTATCCAGCAAACATTATCCCCACTCCATGAGCCCGGGGATGCTCCAGAGCTAGGCAGGCCAACACGGACAGCAAGATCACAACCCATGGGACAGGAGACAGCTGAGATAACTGCACATATCCCAGACTGGGGGAGCAGTCATGGAGTGTTCTAGACTCTCCTAGGGCACCATGTCACTTACAGCCCCCGACTTCAGCCAGCAGCTAAGAGTTTGCTCCTTTCAAGGGGGTTCTGAGAGCCTGTGGGAGTCCTGCTTAATATGCATCTCATTCACACTTCGGCCTCTCCTCTGGGGGCGCCCCCGTTCGCCGCCAGGGGGCGCAAAAGATAAGACCTAGGCCAGGAGCTTGGCCTCTAAACACATTATCTGCAGCCCTGACTGGTATTGGGGACACTGTGACCATTCTCCCTTTTTCATCTTCTATACTCTGGCTCCTGTTTCTCAAGAGAGTACACTGAGTTTCCAAGGAACTGGATTACCCAGCAGGGCCTCATCTGGTCCTGCACCATCAAGAACAAGAACAGCCTCTTGTCCCGGGCCCTGCTCAGTAGAACTTGCCCCCAGATGGCTCAGAAATGGATGGGCAGCTGGAAGAGAGGGAAGGAGCCCCGTGCCATGGGGCATTCAAGCAGAAACCTAGTGGTCACCAGATTAGAAAGGACCTAGAAGGGATTCCAGGAAGTTAAGTGTGGCGCCCTGCCAAGCTCCTTCAGATATGTAGATGGGCTGAAAGGAGACCCAAAGAAGGCAGCACCTGTCCCTAGCTGCTGTGGTCAGGAAGAGAATCAGACTTCTCTTCAGCTGTCTTTTTGGCCTTAGCACCTGGTCCAAGTCCTGGTTTTGACTTCAGACCTGCTCTGCCATAGACCCCTGGGAAGCCCCTTCCTAGCCCTGTTGTCTGCCCCAACATGGCCCCCAAGCTTGCTTCCCATCCTCACCCCTACCCCTCAGACCTTCTCTGGGGCTCTGCAGTACTTCAGGAGACCCGTGAAGACCTACCTTCGGGGCCGCCATGCATCGGCTTGGCCCTGAGGAGCCGGCACACTGAGGGAGACAGAGTTGAATGTGTAGCCCCACCCTGCGCCTGCCCTGTCCCTGCCCCCTGCCCCTGCCCAGTACTAGGACTCTCTTCCCTGTCCCTGCCCCCTCCTCCCCCACCTTGCCCCTGGACTAGGTGAGAGTGTGGGGGTGGAGAACCCCAGACTGAGGAAGCACAGGGATGGCTTTTGGAGGAGGGGACTTTGTAGGTGGACCCTGAAATGTTTGGCTCCTCCAGGAGGAAGGGTGGCTATGGTCTACACTTTTTACATGAGCAAAAAAGCTCATAGGGGTGAAGTGACTGATCTGAAGTCACACAGCAGGTACACAGCAAAGCTGGAACAGGGAGGCAGGGTTCTCTAACCCCAGCGCCTTCCCACAATGTCCTTGTCATGGAAAGTCCTTCAAAGTCTTCCTGTGCTGACATTCTGGAAGAGGATCTGGGAAAGGGGGCATGGCTCTCCATTTCCCCTAGCCTCCTCCTTCACCCAGGCGGCCCCCCTCATCTCCCAGGATCCCCTCCCTGGACCTCCGCGCTGGCCCTTCTCTCCCTTCTCCTCCAACTTCATACTCAGACAACTCAGGGTGTCCGTCATCTAAGAAGGCTGAAGTGGAGACTCAGTGCCTTGCTTGTGGACAGAGTAGTGATGAGAGAAGGGACTGGGCGGGAATAAGGGTAAAGGCAGTAAGGAGGGACCATTGTGGGAGAAAGATCGTGAATGATGGGATAAAAAACTGACCAGAATAGGAAGGGGGGCGTGGGAGCCTGAATAGTGGGAGGGGGCAAGGTGGGGGAGGAGGGGGCAGGGACAGGGAAGGGAGTCCTTGTACTGGGCAGTGGCAGGGGGCAGGGGCAGGGGCAGGGCGAAGGGGAGCAGCTCCAACCAGCTGGCCTCAGCTCCACCACCAGCCCTTTCTACCACGCCCCGGCTGCTCCCAGAGCTGCTCCAGCTGCCACCCTCACGTAACCAGAGCCTGCCTGTTGCATCAGAGGCAGGCGGGCAGCCACGGGTAAACAGAGCATTCCTTGGGGGGCCTGGGGCTCCCCAGCCACCTCCATGCTCCCCAAGCCTTGTTCTGTACCTTGAAGCTGAGGCTGAAGCCCCCAGCCTGACCTGAGCCCTGATGTATATTCGGGACACCTGAGGGTGTAGTATTGTGTACTGGGTGGGAGCAAGGGACCCACTTACGGCACAGCATGAATCCTAGTTTTTATGTCCAAAGAGAAGTTTGTGACCAGTCCAAACTTCCCATGTCACAGACAGGTAAACTGAGATGTGAGGAGAGGCACGAGCCTCCCAAGTCCCTCTGTTCCCTGCCTCAGTGTTCCCCACACCCGGGCATCTTCCATATGCTTCTCCCTGAGTCCACGTGTTCAGCCACATCTCATTGTCTCCTGAGAAGGTGGACACTAGGCAGCCATTGGAATCTGCTCTCCCCTGGTATCTACCCCCAAGTGGATCCCCTCCTCTTCACTTCCAAGCCCCTGCCTGGGTTCCACCCCCACCTGTTCCTACTGCTTCATCTCTCTCCTCTCACCCTGACCCTTGACCCTGTCAAAGAATGTTCTGTGCTCTTCCTCTGCACCTTTGCAAGTGCTGTTTTCTCTTGAAAACTCCTTTGCCCAGTGCATGCTCCTACTCATACCTGAAAGCCCTGTATAAATACCCCATGTTCTGGAAAGCCATCCTTGACCCCTCTGGCACAGTCCTTGCCCCTAACTCTCATCTGTCCCAGTGTCCCAACTCTTCCTATGGGAAAAGTTGACCCCACAGGGACGGGGAAGTAGGCACTCTGTCTTCCTCAGACTGGGGACTTCCCCAGAATTCTCCTGTCTAGAACTATCTTCATCCCTGACCCTGGACTCTGTAATTCTTTCCACTTCAATTCACTCACCAACCCCCCTCCATTCTCTAGGTCTGGCCCTGTGGTCCTGGGCCCCCAGGGGAAGGTTGAGAGGTCTGGGCTAGGGTCCAGTTTTACAAGGCCCACCAGAGCTGACTTTTGAAGTGGAAACAGCAGGCAGAGGGGAGTGGGAAGGACAGGAATATGGATGGTGGAAGAAATAGGATATTCTTGGGACTGTGGGAAGAAAGGAGACGTGGGATCATGGGATCAGCAGCAGAGGGTCTGTCACCGTCCTGTGGAGGCACCCAGACTCAAAGTCTGGAGGCAGGAGGCACAACTGGGTTAGGCCACATAGGTGACTCCACAGCCCCTTGATGCAGTTCCTGTATCTGTATGAGAGGGAGTCAGCTGGGTCCCTGGGAACAACAGGATCCGGCATCCAAGTTATATTTCATCCCAGATGGAACGAGTCCAAGCTTGTCTGAGTTAGGGAAAGGGTCCAAATCAAGGTTAGGTTAGGATCAGGGGTCTACAGTAAGGTCAGAGGCACCCAGCAAGGGCCAGGGAGGCCTGGCAGGTCTCGCTAGTCTTCTGCGCTAGCGCGCGCGCGCGCGCGCGCGCGCTCATGCGTGTGTGTGTGTGTGTGTGTGTGTGTGTGTGTGTGTGTGTGTTGCTGGGGTGGAACCCAGGGCCATACGCAGGCTAAGCAACAGTCTGTCACTGAACTACACTTCCAGTCCTCTCTTTCCCCTCTTAATTTGCCAGCGAACTTGGAGCCTTCCGATTCCCCGCCTTAGAACTCTCGGGGCGGGGCCACGCCCAAATGTCCGCCCACCGCAGCACCACGGTGACGCCCTCTATGCAAATATTTTTTCCCCGCCCAATCATCTCCCAGGGGCGGGGCCGCCCGCTGGGAAGGCACCTGTGGCCGCCGGCGCCTGGATCTGTGTGTGGCAGCAGCGGGTCTGGGAGCCGATTCCTGGGACAGAGCAGGTGGGTGTCGGGTCGCGTCTGATCCGGTCAAGACTCGCGCGCAGTCCTTTGAATGGCTTCTGTGCTCTGGGCTGGGTTTGGAGGTCGGGTGTGCTGCTGAGCCTCCGAAGGTTTGCGTATGTGTGTGTTTGTTCAAGGAGTTCACTCAGAGAGGGTATGAATCCCTGAGCACAGGTCTGAAGGTTGTTTCTGAGTTGTGTGCCTGAGAGGTTGTGTTTCTGAGAGTTTGTGTGTCCAAGGGGCATGTGTCAGGTTTTGATGTGAGTTGGGGAGATTTGAACTGTGGGCAAACTGTGACGGCCTGAGTCCCTGTTATATGTCTATGAGTCTACATCTGAGATGCACTGTGCCCCTCTCTGGGTGTGCACATTTGGTATCAGCAAGACCCCTTTGCATAACTGCCCACTGTTGTACTCTCCTGTGTCACAGTGAGAACATGGGCACAGAGCCCTAGAACGTGGGACCACAGCTGCCTGTGGGCCATCCTCTTCCCTGTGCTTCAAGACAATGGTACAGGAAGAAGAGTCACAGCCTTCTGAGGTTGTCAGCACATGACAAGCTGGTGGCAGCATTACTTCACAGTCATGGTCTCCCCTCACTGCCTCTTTCAGGGTTCGGGGCTGCAGATGTTGGCAACCCAGGTCCCTGGCCACCCCAGGCCCAGCCAGACTGGAGAAGGCAGACATAACTGAGGCCTCATGCCTGGCCTCACAGAGAATCCTCTCTGAGGACAGTCAGGACCTGTGGACCCTGAGCATATGGGGACAAGACTCTTGGAGTGAAGGAACTTGGGTTCAAAAAGTACTTAAACTTTGAAGGACCAGTGTTTGAGGTTTGATTCCAGAGGTCAGAGGGCTTCCTGAAATGGCAGCCTTGTTCTCCTGACCCAGGCCTGTCACTTGCTGCTTATATGAAGTGTGGAGCCAAATTTGGCCTCCATAGAACAGAATTTGGGGCGGCTTTAGAGATTTCACCTTCAAGAGCTGGAAGCTAGTGTTTTGGTTTTTTGGTTTTTTTTTTTTTGTTTTGTTTTTTTTTTTTTGAGGTGGGGGACTCAAACAGGTAGATATACCCAGGCCTCTTGGAGAAAGGATTGGGCTCAGCCTACTCCTTGGCCCTCTGAAAGCATAAAACCAAGGGTGAGGGACCCTGAATTTGGCTTCCCATCTTCAACTAGTGATTTATTTGCTTAAATCATAACCAACCAGTGGACATCTGGAAAATGAAAATTAAGAGAAGAAAAGGAATTAAAATAATTGGAGGCAATGAATATAGACAAGTTGGGAAGGGAGTCAGTCTTCTGGAAGATTTGAAGCATTTATGTACCTGGAGATAGATAGATCCCTTTAGGGGGTTTGGGAGCTCACTCTGCCCTAGCTTGTGAATCCTCACAGAGATTCTCATTTCTCTGCCCCACAAAACGACCTCCCTGTGTCTGTGTCTCTAAGACCTGTGCAAATGTCCTGATACCCCTGAGGTGTAAAAATGAGTGTCTAGGCACCCCCATGGTGATTCTGGGTTGAACATTCAGTTCTGCTTCCAAGACTGTGCAGGGGCTATGAGTTGGGGTGTGGCAGTTTGGCCCTTGGGCCCAGGCTTGATTGTGGACCTTGGGGTCTTGCCATTTGGCGCCAGAAAAAATGCTCACCTTCTCTGGTATAAAGAAGGGGCACTGGCTTCTCTTCACTGGGCCATTTGTGGGTCAGGTAGGTCCCGTGTGTAAATGAGGTGGAGTATGGGCCTGCGCCTAGAGTAGGCACTCAATCATAGGAGGTGCCATCTGATCTGTGACCAAGCAGAGGTGCCTAAGAGCACCATCCAGGCCTATCCTCACCCCATCCTTTGCTAGGGGCTGTTCTCCTCCAGGTCTAAGTTCACCCAAAATCAAGGTAGAGGCCTGAGAAGGGAGCAATTTCAGTGGGGTGAAATCAGGAGTCCCCATTGCTGTTGACACAGGCACACCTCATCCACTTCTTTGGTCCGCAGCCTGCCTGGCCCCACCATCTGCTGGATGCTATCCTGACCTCCTCCCCATGACAGCCATGAGGTCTTCGGAAAATCTTGAATCAGACCACAGCCCTCACCTGCTCACACACCTTCCATAACTCCCTATTGCTGCCAGATGCGGTGGGGCATGCCTGTCATCCCAGTGACTTGGGAAGCTGAGGCAGGAGGATCACAAGTTCAAACCCAGCCTCAGCAACTTAGTAAGGCCTTAAGCAACTCAGCGAAACCCTGTCTCTAAATAAATTATAAAAAAGGGCTGGAGATGTGACTCCTTGGTTAAGTGCCCCTGGGTTCGATTCCTGGTACACCGCCCCCCCAAAAAAAGAAAACTCCTTGTTGTTCCGTAGTGCTCTCCATCACCCTGCCCCCACCTTCCCCCAGCCTCTGTCTCCAGCTGTCTCAGCTTCACCTCACCCCGGACAAACCAACCTCGCCTGCTCCTGAAACCTGCCCAGCACATTCCCACCTTAGGGCCTTTGCAGTGCGATGATTCTATCAGCCAGGCAGGTTGTCCCCATATCCCTACATGGTAAGGCCACTTCTCCTCAGAAAGGCCCTTCTGGACCCTCTGTCCAAAGCAGCTCCCTTCCCTGCCACTTGCCACAGCCCCTGCCTTTTGAATTTCTCCTGGGCCAGCCATCCCCCAGGCACGGTTATATATCTGTCATTGCCTCCCCTACCATTCCAGCTAATGGGGAGCCCAGGCTCTGTCCACTCCCTGTTCCTGTGTCCATGACATTTCTGGGGGTAGACAGTAGGGACTGGGGATACCCCAAAGTCACATCCCAGGGTTCCAGCTGGCTACATCTTAGGGCTGCCAGGCTGTGGGCAGGATCCCTTCCGCCTAGCCCAGCACTGACAGATGTGCTAATTTCCCAAGCAGGGAGGCCTGGGCCTCTGGGGATGAATTTCTGGGGCCCCACAGGGAGATCTTTCTCTGGAACAAAGAGAGGGAAATCTTGGGCTGTCCCTGCAGCCGCCACTGAGGCTCAGGGGACATTGCTGGGGGCCTTTGGTGGCTCGGCTGTGGGACAGCAGGGTCAGGCTAAGTGTGGTGTCTCTCCTGGATCCTCAGGAAGGTAAGATGGGGTGGGAGGATCCTCAGTTTTCAGTGACCTTGATGAAGGACAGGCCTTCTTGGCAGGTGAGCATGCCTGTGGCAGGCCAGGTTTGTGTTGGGAGACCTGCGGATGTGGTTTCCACTCAAGCTAAGTAGTGGGACCTCCAGAGGGTCGGTTGCTTGGCCCATCTAGTTGGCTGTTGTACTGTGAAAACTTTTCAGAGCAGGGGTCTCAAACTTGTGGCCCACAGGCCATATGGGGCCTTCAGTTTGTTTTGTGGGCCATGAGGTGTTTAAAAGAAAACTGAGCAGCTTGGGAGGCTGAGGCAGGAGGGTCACGAGTTCAGAACCAGCCTCAGAAATTTATCTGAGCAACTCAGTGAGACCCTGTCTCTAAATAAAATATAAAAAGGGCTGGGGATGTGGCTCAGTGGTTAAGCGCCCCTGGGTTCAATCCCTGGTGAAAGAAAGAAAGAAAGAAAGAAAGAAAGAAAGGAAGGAAGGAAGGAAGGAAGGAAGGAAGGAAGGAAGGAAGGAAGGAAGAAGAGAAAGAAAGAAAAAAAGGAGGGAGGGAGGGAGGGAGGGAGGGAAGGAAGGAAGGAAGAAAACTGAGGACTAGGGGTGCAGCTCAGTAGTAGAGCTCTTGCCTAGCAAGGCCCTGGGGTCCATCCCCAGCACCACAAAAGCTGAACAAGTTACCAGTGTTTCTTCCATTTGTTAAACAGTTGTTGCTCATTCATTCCAAGAAGGGTGATGGGGAAACTACAGTGGGCCAGGGATTGGGGAGGCTCCATCCCGCCCTCACAGAGTAGGACATGCTAGTGTGGCCAGATGCTGGTCAAAGAAAGCAGCAAGGAATAAAAAAAAAATGATCAGACGTATAATCCCAGCTACTCAGGAGGATGAGGCAGGAGGATCACAAGTTTGACACCAGCCTGGGCAACTGAGCCAGACCCTGTCTCAAAATAAAATAAAAAGGGCTGGGCATATTGCATATGCTTGCCTAGCATATTCAAGGCCCTGGATTCCATCCCCAGCACCACGGGGTGTGGGGACGGGAAGTCCTGTAGGGTGAGGTGCTGCAGGTTTAGTTGAATCCCACCTGGGGAAGAGGGTGCTTTTAGGAGGAGGGATTTCTGCAGGTCATGTGGCTGTGCCTGGGGAGGGCTGAAAATGGTGTTGAGAGACCTGGGCAAAGGGAAAGTGATGGGAATGTGGCAGGTCTATTTGGGGCCGGTGTGTCATGTGCCCCAAAAGGGGCAGAAGGTCAGCTGAGGTTGGGGGAGAGGTGGATGGGTGCTTGGGAAGTGTGCAGGGGCCTAGTGTACACATGGGGAAACCAAGGCTCCAAAAGAATAAAAAAAAAATGAGCATATGGTAAAATCAGGATTGGAACCTTGGGCTAGGGTTGTGTTCTGCATGCAAGAGATCCTGGGTTTGGTCCCCAGCACAGGGCTAGAGCCATAGCTTAGTGGTAGAGTGCTTGCCTAGCCTGCACATGATCCTGGGTTCCATTCCCACCACCATAGATAGATAGATAGATAAATCCTCTACACAGAAGGGGAAAAAAAAGAGTTTGAAAGCTGTACTGACTGGCCCCACAGCCCCAGCTGTGACTTCTCAGTGCATGGCCACACTGGGCTCCTGGGGCACAGTGTAAGTCCTGCTTACTGAGGGTTCCTGCCCCTCCAGCAAGAGTGGTCCAGGGAAGGGGTCTTGGGTATCTCCAACTGGGTCTAAGTTTTCCTATGAGTACATCTGTGCTCCAGGGTCCCATGGCCTTCTCTAGCTTGAACATTCTTGGATTTTGGGGTTCAGAACCCCTACCCTCAGACCTCAGCCCCCTGCTTAAAGAAGAGGTGGGAAGGCCCACCTGTGTCCATGTCCTAGGGGACCAGCATGGATTTTAGGGGTCTGTGTTCGGGAGAGTCTGAATATGTCTTGGCCTCTGCATGTTGTGGGGGGATCTGTATGAATCAGGTGTCTACATGCATTTAGGGAGCTCTTTATATCTGGGGGTCTGTTGTATTTGGGGGATTGACTTGTTGGGGGGGCCTATGTATGTCTGGGGTCTGCATGAACAAAGGGATCTGATTATGTTTTGGGGATTTGTGTTTGGATAACTATGTGGGTTGTTTGGGGGGGTGGTCTGTGTGTAGTGTGAGCTGTGTTTTGAGGATTTTTTTTTTTTTTTTGTAATGGGGATTTAACCCAGAGCCATTCTACCACTGAGCTACACCCCAGCCCTTTTAAATTCTGTTTTTTTTTTTTTTGCGGGGGGGCCTAGGGACAGGATCTATAGACAGGGTCTACAGACAGGGTCTCACTGAGTTGCTTAGCACCTCACTTTTGCTGAGGCTGGCTTTGAACTTGCCATCCTCCTGCCTCAGCCTCCGAAGCCCAGTGCACCACTGATCCTGGCCTTTAATTTTTATTCTGAGACAGAATCTTGTTAAGTTTCCCAGGCTGGCAACTTACAGTCAGATTTGCCACCCTCCTGCCCTAGCCTCCCGAGTCTCTCTTGAGTGGCTAGGATTAAAGGTGAGAGTAACCACCCCTGGCTTGAGGTCTTCTGTAGGCAGAGATCCTTATGTGTTTGGGAATAAAAGTGTTTGGTGGATCCATCGTTTAGAGCCTCTGTATATTCTGAGGGGCTCTGCGTGTTTGGGGTCTCATTTTGTCAGGGAATCTCCCCCCATTCTGTCCACACTGAGGGATAATCTTAATCTCTCTTCCCTCAACCCCACCGCCTAGAACTGCTTGAGGGCTTCACTCTGCTCTGGACCCTGGAGGGCTGAGGAAGAGTAACCCAAAGCCTCCTGGAAAAAATCACACCCAGAGACCTCAAGATAGCCCAGAGTCTCCCCATCTTCTGGGGAGAAAACTGAGGCTTCAGGGAAAGCGCTGGTTGAGCCCACACTCTCCCCAAGGGCACCTGCGGGGGGCCATAAGGACCCAGTGGGCTGATCCAGGCCCCCGGGTCACCCCGGTGCTCCCCAACGCACCTGGGCATCATGTCCCCAGATTCCCAGGGGAGAAGGCGGGTCCAAGGCTCTGGCTGGGGAGGCAGGGTCGCCGCCAGCAGCTGGGGTCGGAGCTGCTCTGGCCCCCAAGAGAGGGGAGGGGGGGTCCTGGCTTTCCAAGGGGCTCTTCCTGTCACCCGTAATGAGGTACTTGGGGAGCAGGTGATGAAACCGCTGCTGGGGTTGCGTGAGGCGGGGCCTCCGGCCTGATTCGTCGCGGCCGCTGGAGCAGCGCCCCCTCCCCGCTCCGCCGCGTCCCGCGGGCCCGCGCCTCCCCCCGCCACCCACCTGCCTCTCACTTCTCCTTTCCCGGCCTGGGTCCCCCGCCGATCTGCGGTCTCCTCGCGGGCTCAAGGGTCTGGCAGACTGACTCTGCCATTCGTCCCCCCACTAAATGCCCACTGGGAGCCGAGAAGGGGAACTCGTTCCTGATCTGTGCTCTCAAACCCTCGCTGCAAAGCCTCTGAGGTCACGATCCTGTGACCCATTTTATGGGGGAGGAAGTGGGGGATTGATGCAGCGAAGGCTGTCACCGTGGCCTTGCGAGACAGCACGCTGACTCAGCGTCCCAAGTTCCAAAACTGGCTTCTGGGAAGGAAAGAGACAAGGTCAAGAGACCTGTCCCTCCGCCCCACCTCCTCCCAGCTGATGGGAGAAGGATTCGCAGGCTCATTTACAGGTGAGAATCCCGAGCCCTCCAGCGAGGAGAGGCCCAAGGCGAAGGGTCAGTGGCAGGGTGGGATGCCTTCCAGTGCCCCTCAGTCTCCATCACCTGGGACAGATGCCTGGCCAACCTGGGAAGGTGACAGTCTATGACCTGAAGAAGCTCAGGGTGTTTGTGGATTGATTTAGTAACCACAGACACTACCACAGAGAATTTATGATGTTCAGGTGTTCCTGAGGTCCTCCTTCATCTCCCACCCCCACCCACAACAGTGCTCAGCTCTGGACCCTGACTCTTCTCTCCTACCCAGGCATGTGCTTCCAGCTCTTCCTTTGGTCAACAAACAATTAGTCCATTATTGCCCACTTACCGACCCTACTTCCGTCCAGACTGCGTGTTTCCCACAAGGACCCCTGCCCAGCCTTTCCCTGTCACCTCACTCCTGCCTGGACAGACACTGGTCCCTGTGGTAGCCATGAGCAGGAGCAGTGGGCTTTAAATGTGTGTGTGTGTGTGTGTGTGTGTTTTACGTGGGCTTCAAGCATGGTAGGCAGGTGCTGTACAACTGCACTACATCCCCAACTCTTAAAAAACCAAAAACAAACAAAAAAATTTTTAGTTAAGATAAATCACACTAAACAAAATGTACACATTCACTGAAGTAAAGCTCAAAATATTTGCACGACTGGACACATCTGCATACTGACCCCAGATCAGGAAGCAGCACATTCCTAGCCCCCAGGATTTCCACATTGGGTGGATTTGGACTGTTTAGGAACTTGGTGTAAATGGCATCTCAGCACACATCCCCTCCGTATTGTCAGCACAGTCGGTTCGGATTCACTTTCATGAAGCTAGAGCGTGCGCTTTTTCTATCTACAATGTCACGGTCCATTGTAGACTCTACCAGAAAATATTTACTGATTCTCCTGTTGAGGGCATTTGGGTCATTTCCAGTTTGGGGCTGTGATGCATAAAATTGCTGATTCTTGTCCTATGTCCTCTGGTACAATACGGGCCCATTTCTCTTGGGTGAATACTAAGGAGAGGGTCATCACAGAGGCATCTGTTCAGATTAAATGTACGCCTGACAGGTTTCCAAGTAGTTTTACCTCTTTCCACTCCCAGTGAATGAGAGCCAGAGGAACTTCTTTTCCCCCTTGAAGGAACTTTTTAAAACCATACAAAGCATTGAGGCATAGCTCTGTGGGAGAGCATGTGTTTAGTATGAGGTCCTGGGTTCACCCCACAACTAAAAGAAAAAAGAAAGAAAAACACAAAACTCCCCTTCTCCCAAACTCTATGGCTCTCCATTGCCCTCAGAGTAAAGCCCCCTCTCCTCCCGGCGGCCCATGGGCCCTATGTGTTGTGACCACTGCAAATCTTGTCACACCACCCCCCTCCATTCTTCCTATCTCTCACATCACCTTCTTTGACTTACTCATTATCACCTCCAGGTCCTTTTCTTTGCAGTTTATTTTGCGGGACTTTATTTTGTGGGATCTTTCCCCAGATCCCATGACTGTTTACCCCGTTCTTGGTTGTCTCTTTCTCATGCTTGTGTCTCAGTTCAGGTGGTGCCTTCTGCTGCCCCTGGCAAATGTAACCCCTATCATGGCCAATACTTTTCTTTTTAGACTTACTCAGGTTTTTTTTTTTTTAATATTTATTTTTTAGTTCTCGGCGGACACAACATCTTTGTTGGTATGTGGTGCTGAGGATCGAACCCCGGCCGCACGCATGCCAGGCGAGCGCGCTACCGCTTGAGCCACATCCCCAGCCCCCTTACTCAGGTTTAAACATAAAGGAATTTCATAGTTTCATAAAACGACTTTAACAGCTCCCATCTATTTCAAAAGTCTGAATTAGTTTAAATAACACTGGGCTCATCTGTGCATTGAGGTTCAATGAAAATAATTGTAAAACCATCGGAGCCTGGTGCTTTTTTTTTTTTTTTTTTTAAGATGGAGTTTCTCAGCGGGCAAGGTGGCTCACACCTGTAATCCCAGAAGCTTGGGAGGCTGAGGCAGGAGGATCATGAGCTCAAAGCCAGCCTCAGCAACCCAGTGAGGCACTAAGCAACTTAGTGAGACCCTGTCTGTAAATAAAATACAAAATAGGGCTGGGGATGTGGCTCAGAGGTCGAGTGCCCCTGAGTTTAATCCCTGGTACCAAAGAGAGAGAGCGAGAGAGAGCCAGAGAATGATTGATTCTCCATATTATCCAGGCTGTTCTCAAACTCCTGGGCTCAATCCATCCTTCATCTTCAGCCTCAGGAATAGTTGAGACTGCAGGCATGTGCCACCATACCTGGCTGATTTTTTTTTTTTTTTTTTTTTTTTTGGTGGCACTGGGGATTGAACTCAGGGCCTTGCACACAGCTGATGCTTTTTTTTAACGAGTGATCTCAAGTCACTTTTTGTATCTTCCATGATTGTTGTTCTACTTCTTTTAAAAAAGGGTCGGCCTAGGGCTGGGGCTGGGGCTCAGTGGTAGAGCGCTCGCCTTGCACATGTGAGGCACCACATAAAAATAAATAAGTAATATAGAAGTATTAGTTGTGTTCAACTAAACTACAACTAAAAAAAAGAAAAAAAAGAGAAAGGGTCAGCCTAGCTCGTGGTTAGTATGGAGTGATACTCAGTGCCAAGTATGGGGGTTCAAAGAAAGGGGTGGCTTCCCCTGTTCATCTGCTCAGGCCCCTGTCTAGCCTCTGCCTCAGGCACAGTTACCTGCTTCCTCCCCTGAGATGCCCCTGTACTCTGTCGTTTCTTCCCTACTTGATCCCCAGGTCAATGGCTTCACTCCCTGCCTCTGTGCCAGGCAGAAGCCCCCAGCTCTCTGCCTTCTGGCTGGATGAGAGGGGGAGGGTGTGCATGTGCAGAAGAGGCCTCCCCAACATCAGCTTCCCTCCTCGTGCCCGGCACACTCAGCATGTGCCACCACCTCCCCCCAGAAGTTCCGATCACACCAACATCTGGAGAATGGGCCACCAGGGTCTGTCTGCGGCTCAGGGTGGGGATTTGCATGTGAGTACAAATATATATGCACACCCTAGGCCCTCCGCCTCCGCGTTCCTCTGCTGGCCCTTCACACCTGGACCCTAGACAGGTCCATGCTGAGTGACTGGATTTGCATGCGCGTGTATTTCTGGGCAGGGTATCAGCTGGGGGACTCTAAGAGGAAGTTGTTGAGGGAAACTGGGTATGTGTAGGGGGTGAACAGTCATGTTTCTCTTGACCTGCTCCAACCACCAAATCTTTTTATTTTTTCTTTTAAAGCATTCTTTTTTTTTCAAACCTTTATTTAATTTCTTTATTTTTATGTGGTGCTGAGGATCAAACCCAGTGCCTCACACATGCTAAGTAAGTGCTCTACCACTGAGCCACATCCCCAGCCCCTCATGAAATCTTCTTGATCACTCATGGGCCTGATCCAGAGGGGTTGCTGCTCTGGGAGAGATAAAGCTGAATAGGCCTACCCCCAGCACAACGGGATCAGAACTGGAGGGGAAGGATGTGCACTGTGGAAGTCCAGAATGGCAAAGAAGTCTTCCTGGAGAAATGGGTTTTGGAGGGGGGCTGGGTTTTGAAGTATGAATAGGAGTTGCCCAGGTGAAGAAGAGACAAAAGAGCCTTTTAAGCAGAGATACTTATTGAAGGGAGAGTGAGTTGGGCAGGGGCCTTGAATATCAGGCTGAATGCTGAACTTGCTCATGAGGACAGTGTGGACTTACGGAGCTGTGAGCATGATCGGAGCTGTTTTGGGTAGATCCCTCAGGGACCAAAGTGAGTTGGCTCTTGGGTGATTGGGGGGAGTACCAGGATCAGTGGGAGCCAGGAGAATTAAACTCATGCATGAGCCCAGTGCACCTGTCAGGCCTGGCTCTGGAGAAGGCAGAAAACCCACTGGACCCTGGAGTACAATGACTTAAGGCACAAAGCATTGAAGGAATCCCACCCCCAGACAGGTGCACCTCTGTCCTCCCCTCCACCCTCGAATCATCTCCATCCCTGCCCCCAGCAGTTCTGATCCCCATGACAGCCAAGGGCTGAGTCTTAAAATGATAAATCAAGCCAGGTACAGTGGCATGTGCCTGTAGTCCCAGTTTCTTAGGAGACTGAGGCAGGAGGTTCACATTGAGCCCAAGAGTGTGAAGCCAGGCTGAACAACATAATGAGACCTTCTTTCAAAAACTAAAGGAAAATATCGGAGTCAGTGATACGTGCCTGGAGTCCCAGTGACCCGGGAGCCTAAGGCAGGGGGATTTCAAGTTCCAGACCAGCTTCAGCAACTTAGCAAGACCCTATCTCAAAAATAAATTTAAAAAAAATTAAAAAGGCCTGGGGATTAAGCTCAATGATAAAGTGCCCCTGAGTTCAATCCCAGTACCAATAAATAAATAAATAAATAAATAAGAAAGCCACGCCTATCCTGTCTTTGAACAAAGTCTCTCTCGTAGTTCTCAATGGCTCCTAGATCAGAACCCAGGGTCCTGGTCTAGGAGACCCATAGTGGCCCAGCCCTGGAGGTCCCCTCTGCCTCCCTCCAGCCTCAGGCTGTGTCTCATTCCTCTTTAGGCCCTGCACCTGCTGTCCCTTCTGCCTGGATCTCACTTCCTGTCTTTGCTCTAGGGTCTCTGTTCACAGAGACTCCCCAACTTCCTGGCTTTGGGGCTCCTTTGTCATTGAACTTCACCCTAGCCATGGTGTCTGTGTCTTAATGACAAACTGAGAAGGATTTGGAGTCAGGTCTTTCAGGCCCAAGTGGCTCAGATCCAAGCCCCAGTCTGGCCCCTGCTCTCATGGGACCCCGGGTGTAGGGGGCATTTCCGGAGTCATCTTGGCACTGGAACCTCCGGGCCAGTGCCCCCCTTCAGCCTCCAGGGACCTTCTAGGGTTGGGGCAACACATCCCAGCCGTGGGAACGCGCCTGATTCCGGCCGGGGATTAAAATTAGCCTTGGTGCTTAAATTTAGCAAGTAAAACTGGAGCTGGAGGGGCCCGACTGCCAGCCCCAGCTCTACACAGATGTAAAGGCCCAGAGACCCGGCTCAGAGGGCAGAGGATGCTGTGTTCCTGGGGTCACTCAGGGGGCCACACATCCAGCTGAAGTGTCCTACCCTTATGGCCGCTGGATACCCAGGTCAGACTGTGGCCATTCCCAAAGGATCTGAAAAATTTTTTTTTCTTTCTTTCTTTCTTTCTTTCTTTCTTTTTTTTTTTTTTGAGATGGGGTCTCACTATCTCACTATGTTGCCCAGGCTGGTCTTGAACTGGGCTCCAGTGATCCTCCTGCTTCAGCCTCCCAACTACCTAGGACTATAGATGTGTACCACTGCACTGGGCCAGAATCTGATTTTGCTGGGGGAGGGGAACTAGCAATGGAACCCAGGACCTATGCATGCTGGGTAAGCCTCTTCCACTGAGCTACATCCCCAGCCTAGGATCTGAATTTTGTGGGGGAGGTGGAGGAAATACTAGGGATTGAACTCGGGGGTGCTCTACCACAGAGCTACATCCCCAGCCCTTTTAACCATTTTAAATTTTGGGTCAGGGTCTCACTACGTTGCTGAGGCTGGCCTTCCTCCTGCTTTAGCCTCCCAAGTCGCTGGAATTACAGGTGTGCATCACTGTGTCTGGTTGGGATCTGAATTTCTTAAGAGCTCATCACCAGGCCTAGAGGTGGGCACTCAGCATCTTATGCCCGCCCCAGGGGACTGTTACTGGCTCCATTTACAGAATAGTCTGAGACCTAGGGAAAGCCTCCCATACTGAGGGCCCCACCAAGTGACGGAGGCCAGCTGAGAGCTATGTGCAGGCCTGCATGACCCTGGGGAGACCACTTGCCTGAAGCCTCCTGTCACAGACACCTGTAACATGGGAGAGGCTGGGAAGTAGAGCAGGGTCACATTGATAGCAGAAGGGGCTGTCCCCTTGGGAACTTGGGGGCTTAGGGCGGTTGTCTGTCCAGCAGAGTGCGTAACTAATTATGTGTGAGCAACGTGATTCCTTTGTTCTACCAAGTTCTGCATGAGGGTCGCTGGGGCAGGCAGACTCCCTCACACTGTGTCCTTGTGGCCCAGCACCTGTGCCTTTCAGGCCAAGAGCTCCATGAGGGAGATCCAGGCTTCTCCTCTGTTCCTAAGTAGACAGTCCCCAGGCCAAGATCACAGTCTGAAGACTCCAGGCCAGAAGCAGGAGTGCTTTTTCACTGAGTTACACCCCCAATCCTTTTCAATTTTTATTTTTGAGACAGGATCTTGCCAAGGTGCTGAGGCTGGCCTCAAACTTGTGAGCCTCCTACCTCAGCCTCCTAAGTAGGTTGAATGAGAGGCATGTGCCACTGAACCTGGCTCTGTTATTCTTTTTTTTTTTTTTTTCCCCACTGAGCTCTAGCCGTTTTATAATATTTTAAGACAGGGTCTCACTAAGTTGCTGAGGGCCTGGCTAAGTTGCTAAGGCTGGCCTTGAACTTGTGATTCTCCTGTCTCAGCCTCCCAAGTCACTGGGGTTACAGGTATATGCCACCAGCTCTGTTATTCTCAGAAAATTTTCATGCATGAGGTGCTAGGTTACTCCCCAGCACACACACACACACACACAGAGCATACACACATACACACACACACACAGAGCACACACACACATTTTCCTTTAAAAAAAACTAATCATGGAGCTGCGGTTGTGGCTCAGTGGTAGAGCACTTGCTTAGCCTGTGTGAGGCACTGGGTTCCATTATCAGCACCACATATAAAAAAATAAACTAAATAAAGGCCCACCAACGTCTAAAAAAGTATTTTTAAAAAATAATGAATCAAAGGCGAGAGTGCCTCAGCAATGGCGAGGCCCTAAGCAACTCAGTGAAACCCCATCTCTAAATAAAATACAAAATAGGGCTGGGATGTGGCTCAGTGGTCAAGTGCCCCTGAGTTCAATCTTTGGTACCAAAAAATAAATCAATAAAATAAAAAAGGCTGGGAATGTAGCTCAGTGGTAGAGCACTTGCCTAACATGAGAAAAGCCCTGGGTTCCATACCCAGCACCTCAAAAAAAAAAAAAAAAAAGCAAACAAATAATATATAAATGAATATGTTTTCTTGTAAATACAGCCCTGGCTCTTGCATGTGGGCATGCCGTTGTGAGATTGAATATGAGGCTATCCACTGCGTGGCCCAGGCCCCTCTGGGTGTCTGCTTAGTGTGCACGAGGTCCTGTAGTTCTGCTTTCTCAGTTTCAGCAGCTTGAGTCTAGATTCTATGGTTGTTTGCTACATGCTGCTGGGTGCTGGCATTGGATGTCCCTCCAGCGTGGCTGGCAGGACCTTTTGGCTATTGCTATTATTCATAATAGCAGCTTGTATGCAGCACCTGCTCTGTGCCAGGCACATCTTACCACCTCACATGGCTTAACTCATATTATCTCTCAGCAACACCCAGCCACGCACACCACTGCACAATGCATGGCTGGGGAGACTGAGGCCCAGGGAGGTCAGGTTCATCAGTGTGTCATTCTTAACCTCAGTATTGGGACCTCTGTACTTGCTTTTCCACCCTTGGTTGGTCTTCTCCTCATGGGTTTGAATGTGTTTATTGAGCATCTGCTACATTCTGGGGCTGCTCCCAGGCAGAGGGGATGCAGCCTGCCTTAATTTTCCTCCTCATCTTTCCCTTAGCACCTGGCAGGGTCAGGCAGAGGACAGGAGGGAGGCTGGGCTTCCCCTCCCCATTTTCCATCCACCCACTCTGTTCTCTCCCCCTTTTCCCCCAGATCAAGTTCACTCTGCTCAGCCTGGGGCCATGGGGAGGAAAAAAATTCAGATCTCGCGCATTCTGGACCAGAGGAATCGGCAGGTAAGTTCACTGGCTTGGAGTCGTGGCTGAGGGAAAGGCGTTCCTGGAAGGGGGCACAATCTGGGCACAGGCCTGGCGATCTGGGAGAACTGCAAGGGGGTGAGGAGGCCTCAGGGGCCTTGAGTCACCCTCAGGAGTCTGAGATGGAGTATTTGCTCAATTTTATGACCATGTCTTTCTTTGTTCTCCCTAACGACTGGAGCCCGGTCACACAGGGGATGGAGCTGGGCACAGACACACTAACTCAGAGGGCAGCCGGGAGAAAAAGTGTGGGCTCTGTTTGGGAGGCCAAGGAAAGCTTACCAAAGAGGAGGGGCTATTTGGGTTGAATTGCCAAATCAGAGGGAGCAGCTCAACCAGAAGGAGCACCCGGTGCCAGGCCTGGGGCGCACACCTGCACGCCCAGCCACTTGGGAGGCTGAGGCAGGAGGATTGCAAGTTCAATGTCAGCTTGGAAAAAAACTTAGCAAGACTCTGTCTCAAAATAAAACAGAAAGGGCTGGAGATGTGGCTCAGTAATAGACAGCCCCTGGCTTCAATCCCAGGGGCGGCGGGTGGGGAAAACCCACGGAAAAGCACGGACTCTCCAAGCATCTTCAAGGACCCATCAGGTCCCTGCCCTCCCTCCGCACTGCTCCACATCCTGATCCTTTCCCACTCTCCCCTGCTCCGGTGGGTCCTGGGTCCAGGTGACTTTCACCAAGCGCAAGTTTGGGCTGATGAAGAAGGCCTATGAGCTGAGCGTGCTCTGTGACTGCGAGATCGCCCTCATCATCTTCAACAGCGCCAACCGCCTCTTCCAGTATGCCAGCACTGACATGGACCGCGTGCTGCTGAAGTACACTGAGTACAGCGAGCCCCACGAGAGCCGCACCAACACTGACATCCTCGAGGTACCTCCGGGGCCCTCTTCCCTGGCCCCAACAAGCCCAGCACACTCTGCCCAGGGACTCTGGGTTTGCACAAAAGACAAGATTGCAATCTGGCCTTGTGGCTGATAAAACCAGCTACGGGGTAATGAAGGACGCCTCCTAGGGGTAGCTGCCTGGACAGCAGAAAGAAAGAGCACTCTGCGCATGGTGGCGCACGCCTGTGATTCCAGCTACTTGGAGGCTGAGGTGGGAGGATCATGAGATTAAGGCCAGTCTCAGCAACCTGGTGCACACCTGTAATCCCAAGGGCTCGGGAGGCTGAGACAGGAGGATTGCGAGTTCAAAGCCAGCCTCAGCGATGGCGAGGCCCTAAGCAACTCAGTGAAACCCCATCTCTAAATAAAATACAAAATGGGGCTGGGGATGCGGCTCAGTGGTCAAGTGCCCCTGAGTTCATCCCCGGTACCAAAAAATAAATGAATAAAATAAAAAGGGCTGGGAATGTAGCTCAGTGGTAGAGTGCTTGTCTAGCATGCACGAGGTCCTGGGTTCGATTTTGGTCTGGGCTGCTGTGTCCTCAGAAGAAAGAGACCACAGCAGCTTTTCCAGAGTTGGCTCGACCCCACACCTACCAGCCAGGGTAGGCAAGGGGAGCTAAAGCCCCAGGGCTGGAGGGAGCAGTAGACTGCCCTGCAACTGGGAGTCCCCAGTGTTCCAGGAGGGGGCAAAGCTGGCAAAAAAGAAGCAGGGCCAAGAGTGTATAGTTCTTTGGCCCCGGGGGAGACCAGCTCGGTTAAGCCCATACTGTCCTCAGAGTTCAATTCCTCACATGTATTAAACCCCACTGCATGTGGGGACAGAATGGAAGTAGCCATGGCGAGTGCAGGACTAAATCAGGACAGCACCAGCAAGCCTGGGTGATCTCAGCTCTGCTGTGTGATCTAGGTGGGTCCTTGACCTCTCTGGGTCCTTCCTGAAACACAGTTGGAACTTACTAAATGGTGACTCCCTGAGGTTTTAATCAATGGGGTTGGGCTGGAGTGGGCCGTATGGGCGTTCTTTCTACCCTCAGAGCTGAGTGGGGAAGGCCTGTCCTCTCTCCATAGAACTATTTTTTCTTCCTTGGGTAGGAGGTAAAGGTCCATCCCATTGTCTCCTGTCCCCATAGACACTGAAGCGGAGGGGTGTGGGCCTTGATGGGCCAGAGCTGGAGATAGATGAGGGGCCTGAGGGACCAGGAGAAAAGCTGCGGCGGTTGGCAGGTGATGGAGGTGACCCAGCCTTGCCCCGGCCCCGGCTCTATGTAAGTAGCCCCCTGCCCCACTGGACACGGGCCCTTCCCCACCCAGGCTCAAGCCGTTGAGGCTGAGATAGAGAAAGGGACCTCGGGCCAGGGAACCTAAAGTTTGGAGCCAGGTCTCTGCCTAGGAAGGGGAGACTTCCTCAAAGAAGGAGCACTGTAGCTGGGGCTTTGAAGGATGAGCAAGAGTTCAAAAGGCAAAGAGTTCCTTCCTTCTTCATTTCTTTGATTCATTACATACCCTCTCTGTGCCAACTCAAGGCTGAGTGAGGGGCCTCAGCTCTGCACCTAGTGGTTGAAGAGAAACTAAGCCAGATGCAGGCTCCTCCCCTGAGGGTTTAGGCCAGGGGAGGGCAGGTGGGGGGACTGAGGAGGGAGCCAGAAGGGGAGGCTTCCTGAAGGTGGAGTGGCCTTGGCACCCGCATCCATGCCCTCCTTCCACCCATCCCACCTCTCTGCCCATAGCCAGCAGCACCCACTATGCCCGGCCCAGACGTGGTGTATGGGGCCCTGCCCCCACCAGGCTGTGATGCCACTGGGCTTGGGGAAGCCCTACCTGCCCAGAGCCGCCCGTCTCCCTTCCGACCAGCAGCCCCCAAAGCTGGGCCCCCAGGTGAGCATGGGACGTAGGCCCGGAGGGGGGAGTTCCAGGAGGTTGGGGGGCTGGATCTTGGCTCTGGCTGAGTGTGTCACCTCTAAGCCTCAGACTTAGCTGATGGCATG
This sequence comes from Spermophilus citellus, assembly GCF_964194105.1. NCBI lineage: Eukaryota > Metazoa > Chordata > Mammalia > Rodentia > Sciuridae > Spermophilus > Spermophilus citellus. The sequence continues at coordinate 17,138,177 of NC_138184.1, read as the reverse complement.
GCCCACCCACCCTCTCTCTGGGCGGTCCTCCTTCCCAGGTCTGGCACACCCTCTCTTCTCACCAAGCCACCTCACTAGCAAGACACCACCCCCACTGTACCTGGCAGCAGATGGGCGGAGGCCAGACCTGCCCGGTGGCCTGGCTGGGTCCCGAGGGGGTCTTAGCACCTCGGTGAGTGAGGGAAGGAAGGCAGGGGGTTGATGAGGGTGGGCAGGGTGGCCTGTATGTGGGCCTCAGTGTCCCCTTCACCTTCTCTCCCCACAGAGAAGCCTCTATGGTAGTCTACAGAGCCCCAGCACCACCTCGGCCCCGGGACCCCCTCTGAGCAGCTTCCCTTTTCTCCCTGCAGGCCCCCCAGGTACCTCCCCCCACTCCTTGTCTGGGAAATGTCCACACACCTACCGGCTGTGGGTTCCCCCAGGGGCAACCCACCCAAACAGAAAACTGGCTTGTGGGGTCAGCCTGGCTTGGGCAACCAGCTCAGAGAGGTCTCCTCTTTCAGGCTACCCCTCCTGCCCACCAGAATATAGCCTGGGAGACCCCCCGCCGCCCCCTGGCTTGCTGCAGCCCCCCACCCTGACTCCTTGGCAGTCCTCAAGAGGGGATGGACCCCCAGCCACCCCCGCCCAGTCCAAGTAAGTACCCCGATCTCTCCTCCAGATTTGGGTTTCGTGGTGGGGCCCTTCCAGGTCCTCCAAAGCCTCTAGACACTGCTGACCCCTGGTGGCTATCCCTTGTACTGCGTCCAGTTCACGGTGGGCGGCTGTTTCGGAGGTCCCAAGAGGGATGGCCACCCCCTTCTTTCCCAGGGTCCTCCTGCCCATCCTTGGCCCACGCCGTGCCACCTCCCTGGCTTCCCTTCCTTCCTTGATGAATTCAGGCTTCCCTTTTCTCTCTCCCTTCCTGCAGCGGGGGCCGCAGCCTGGGCGAGGAGGGTCCTCCCCCCCGAGGCGCCTCTTCTCCAGTCCCCGCAGTCAGCATCAAGTCCGAGCGCCTCTCGCCGGCCCCCGGGGGCCCGGGCGACTTTCCCAAGACCTTCCCCTACCCTCTGCTCCTCGCTCGGCCCCTGGCAGAGCCCCTGCGGCCCGGGCCTTCCCTGCGACGGCTGTCTTCCGCGGACAGCTGGCCCCGGTAATGGGCCGGAGGGTGGCACTGGCCCAGTTCCCTCGCCCAGCAGGACGAGGGCACGTGGAGACCAAGTCTCCCTTCCGGCCTCCGCAGATAAAATCCAGCAATCACTGGCCTCCGTCGTGGGGGCGTGGAGAGGGACGCCGGGGTTCAGATTCACGTCTAGGATCTCCTCCTGGCCCCTTCCTGTTTGTGATCCACCAATAAAACCACGTGGTGTCCGTAGAGGAGACTGTGCTGTTTCCACTCAGAATCCCACCCCTCCCCAGCGCCCGGGGGGCTTTCCTACCCGCTCCCCAGGGGTCCCATTCCTGCCTTATCGTGGGTTGGGGTGTCTCCTGCGGGAGAGGGAGAATCAAGGGCCCACGGTGTACCCTCAAGGAAGAGTAGGAGGAGAGCTGGGGACAAGAGCACACGGGAGCCCTGCAGGGGGTGCCACCATCAGGTGACGCTGTGGGTAGCAGATGCCCAGATTCCCAGGCTGAGCTCTTTACCCTCAGCTTCTCCACAGTCATAAGCCAAGGGCTGCTTCTGGAGATGTTGGGTTATGGGCTCAGAAAGAAGCTCCAGACAGGGTTGCAATAACCTACAGCAAGAAGACATTGAGAATCATGAGTATCTGGCTACTGGTACACTGAGAGTGTCCTGCTGCCTCCTTAAACTTAAATGAAACTGTGCAGTGGCACACGCTTGTAATCCCAGCAGCTTGGGAGCTGGAGCAGGAGGATTGCAAGTTCAAAGCCAGCCTCAGCAATTTAGCAAGGCTCTAAATAACTCAGTGAGGCTCTGTCTCTAAATAAAATACAAAAAAGGGCTGGGATGTGGCTCAGTGGTTAAGCACCCCTGAGTTCAATCTGCCATACAAAAACAAACAAACAACAACAACAACAAAACACTTTTTAAATGGTACTTTCAGTTCCAACATGAGGACCATGTTGGTCCTTCCTCTTGGACCACTTCTCTCTCACCAACTCCAACTCTAATTACAAGTTATCTCACCCTTCAAGGCCCAGCTCCATGTCCCATCCTCCAGGAAGCCTTCCATCCCAAGGGAGAAAAGCATTGTGGAGTGGCCATCACAGATTTGGATAGCAAGGTGGAAAACGATGTTGGCTTGGTTGCTGATAAGATCCGCCCCCTTCCTATCACTCTGCCAAGATCCAAAGCTGATTAGGCAGCTCACCCAGGATGAGCCCGACAGCTTGACCCTTTCAGCAGCACCCCGTGGATCCCAGGGCCTTGATTCCACCACCTGCACACAGAGACCTACATGGGGAAAAAAAAAGGGAAAGAATTTGCATAATAGACCTCAAACTTAGACAAAGCACCTTAGAAGTCAGCACTGGACTTCTTGGGTCCCCAGCCAAGATTTTGAGCCTGGCTCATTTGGGGGGTGAGGAAACAGGGCAAAATAACCTGGCAAGACCTTTTCTGTGAGGTGAGGGCAGGTACGTTAAGGGGATGTGTGTAGAGGGCTGTCCACCTGCTAGACCCCCTCGAGGTCTTGTCCTGTGGGATCATCCCAGTCCCAGCTGTCTGCTGCTCCATCAAGGGGCTTTGAGGCTCATTTCCAGGGAAGGGACATGGCATAGTCAAACTGAGTGAAAGCCCCTCTCCCCCAGGGACCCGGGAGAAGATGAGTGCGGAAGGTCAGGGGTAGGAGCGGCAGGAGGTGGAGATGGTGTCCATCTGCACTCTTTGGGTGTGTTTGGAGAGGGATGCCCCAGGACTTGGGGGTGGGGGTGAAGGGAAGAGAGATCCATGGGCAACAGGAAGTGTGGCCTGGGTGGAGGGACTTGCAGATGGAGAGTATGAGACTGCCTCAGGCCTTGTAGTGTCCCCCACTTCAGATTCAGGTCCTAAAGCCTCCCCACCTGGTCTCTTCTGTCTCCCTACCCCCAGAGGAGGGCTGACTGTCCCTGTTCCACTGACCAGTGGATTCCAGAGGTCTGGCAGAGCACACAGCACCCTGTTCCCCAGCAGCCCTGTCACCAAGTTCATCTTGTCACTGCATGGATGCAAACAGTCCTCCTAGGTTACCTACCGTTCTGGGAGATCCCCCTTCCCTAACAAGGGCCTTGGTCATCCACATGGGGAGAACTGCCCACCAATGGCCCTTACCATGTCATAGACAGAGCCTCTCAGAGAACCTGACACAGGACCAGAAAATGATGAGAAGAGAGGGCAATGCAGCAGGTGCGCTGGGGGAAACTGAGGTACAGTGGAAGAGGCTTCTTCCTAGTCTCTGGATCTTACTCCTATTGTAGACAATAAGCTGAGCAAGAAATTGGGCCAGTCCCTAGAGTCAGTGTCCACTGGCTAAGTGCCCAATGTGAGGTTAAGGTGTGGGTTTAGCTGGATGCGATGGTGCACACCTGTAATTCCAGCGGCTCAGGAGGCTGAGGCAGGAGGATCACAAGTTCAAAGCCAGCTTCAACAATTTAGTGAGGCTTTAAGCAACTCAGTGAGACCCTGTCTCTAAATAAAATACAAAATAGGTCTGGGGATGTGACTCAGTTTTCAAGTGCCCCTGAGTTCAATCCCCGGGACCCCTCACCCCCCCAAAAAAATTATGGGCTTAGCCGGGCATGCACCCATAGGCCCAGCTGCTTGGGAGTTTAAGGCTAGAGGTTTGCTTGAGCCCAGGAGCTGGAGACCAGCCTGGGCAACACAGCAAGACCCTACCTCAAAGTGGGTTCCTTCTTCCCTCCCTCCCTGTGGGACTAGGGATTTAACCCAGCTGTGCTCTACCTCTGAGCTACATTGCTAGGAGCCACAAGCAAATAATATGATGCATGGCACTTTCGGTTGTAAGGCACTACATCCTCAGCCCTGTTTTTTATTTTATTTCGGGATAGGGTCTTGGCAATTTTCCCAGGCTAGCCTGCACCTGCAATCCTCCTGTCTCAGTCACCCAAGTAGCTGGGATTACAGGCATCCCACAGAGGCTTATCAAAATGTACTGATTTCTAAAGCTGGGGCCTGCAAGTTGGGTGGTGGTGATTCTGCGTCCTCATCCAGGGGAGGATGCACTTTTACCATCTGCCAGGAGGTGGCGACAGAGAGCGTGCTTTGAATTCAGCACCCTCCTGCTCAAAGTAATAAGTAAAATTTATTTCCTGCATCATGTGAGAGGTGTCTCCCTCAAACCCTGTTACAACAGAGGTACATTATCTGCTCGGCATGAACAAAAAAATGTAAATGGGAATAAATAAATCCTTTTGGGGGGCCATGCTATGTTTTCAGATTCCATGCCTGGGGACACAGGGAGGGCAGTGACACACGTTGTATGTGTGTGTAATTACATGTGTGCAACCCGAGGAGCCCTAGGCCAGGAGAGGACAGTGGGCAGAGAACCAGGTTCCAGAAATACTTCCAAGCCTAGACTCCTGCTCTTCACCTGCTGGCTCTGCGGATGTCCCCTTGTGAAGGAGAGGACAGAGGGGGATTGTGGACAGCATCTCACCAAGGAGCCGTTCTCAAGACACCCCGTGACATTACCCAGGTCCAACATTATCGTGAGGGAGGTGCCAAGTCTTGTGGGAAAGTGGCCCAGGCACAAATGCAGTAGTGGAAGTTGTTGCACTGAGAAATCTGAGAGATGCACTGGCAAATCCCCACAAATAGAGATGATGGGATTGTCAGTCTGGGCGAGAAGGCCAACCTTAATGAGGGGTAGAGGACGAAGGATGTGTAGTGTAGGAATACAGTGTCTAAGGAGGACCCAGAGTGCCCCCAGAGGGCCCACGTGTTGAAGGCTTGGTCCTCAGCCTGTGGCACTATTGAGTAGCAGTGGGACATTTAGGAGGGGAGGTATTGGAGGGGAGAAAATTAATTCACTAGGAGCCATGCCCCTGAAGGGAATATAGTCAGCCATGATGCCAAGCCCTTAATCCTCACCGAGAGGTGGAGACTGACGGTAGAGCAGCTGGAACACGGTTGGCAAGAACAGGCCTTGGCAATACAGAGCCAGCCATGCCAGGAAGGGCCTGGGGAGCTGAGAGCAGGGCACGGTCACCAGTTACCTGGTGGTGGCCTGGCTTGGCCTGTTGAGCAGTGAGAAAATGGAAGTAGGGACAGATGCGAACGGAGATCACAAGGCTAACTTATCAAGGACACTTTCCAAAACCTGATTAGCATAAATTTGAATCTGTTTCTTTCTTTCTTTTTTTTTTTTTTTTTTTTTTTTGAGGAGTGGCACTGGGGATTGAACTCAGGGGCACTCGACCACTGAGCCTATTTTGTATTTTATTTAGAGACAGGGTCTCCCTGAGTTGCTTAGGGCCTCACTAAGTTGCTGAGGCTGGCTTTGAACTCATGATCCTCCTGCCTCAGTCTCCCAAGCCTCTGGGATTATAGGCATGTGTCACTGTGCCCAGCTTGATTAGCATAAATTTGGACCAATAGGGTTCATACTTTTCCAAAACCCGATTAATGTGCATTTGGACCAACAGTGTTGACTCAAGAGCTTTATAAACCCCTTGACTGGCCCATTCAAGCAGCCACCTCTATTAGTTTCCTGCTCACCCACTAGAGTTCTTTTTCTTTCTTTCTTTTTACATATTTTGTTAGTTGTAGATGGACACAATAACTTTATTTCATTTATTTATTTTTATGTGGTGCCGAGGATCCAACCCAGTGCCTCACACATGCCAGATGAGCACGCTACCACTGAGCCACAACCCCAGCCCTTTTTTTCTTCTTCACACTTGAACAAATCCTACTCTTCCACTCACTCATCCTTGTCTGCGGATTTCCTCTTTGAATTTGTGAGACAAGAACCCAGAAAGAAATAGGCAGTGAGCTGTTGGGGTCTGTGACAACACTGGAGGGCATAGCCTGCCAGTAAGAGCTACAACCTGCCACTCTCCGCTTTGCCATCTGTGACCCTTGGAAATGGCAATGACAGACATTCCCTGCTTTGATTAGTTGATAACACTAAAACAGGCTTTCTTGGCTGCAGAGGCCTGTGATTTACTCAGACCCCACCTGCCAACAAAGTGGAGAATCTAGTTTCATCTCAAACTCCAATTTCACCAGGCCTCTTATCTTTCTGTGAGTAATCCTCCTTCACCACATGCTTGTGCCATGATGTACTGGGCCACCATCTGGCCAAAGCAACAGGGCCAAGCAGACATAGACTGACATCTCTAAAACCATGAGACAAAGAAAACCCTCATAAATTGATGGTCTCTGGCCTGTTGTTACAGTAATGGAAAACTGACCTTAACAGGGACTATGGGATGGGTTACCCAGCATAGAATAGAAAATGTGAATTTGCCCAACAAAGGATAGAAGTCAAGGAATGTCCAGTGTAGAATAACCAACAGGCACACCCATTGTAGAATAGAGATGCTGAAAAAAATTAGTGGACAGAGCACAGGCATTTCCACTTATTCAAGAGGGGTGCATTCCAAGACCCTCAGTGCCTGACTTGGATAATACTAAACCCTAGAAAGTACATATATACCTATGATCAAGTTTAATTTATAAATTAGGCACAGTAAGAGATGCAGAACAATTATAATAAAATAGAACAATTTTAGCAGTGTGCTATTATAAGTTATGTAAACATGGTCTTTTCTCTCTCAAAATACAGTATGCTACAATGAATCCTTCTTGTGATGATGTGAGATGATATAATGCCTGTGTCATGAGATGATGTAAGATGAATGACATGGAAATTGTAACATGGGGCTAGGTTACTATAAAAAGATTACTTGAACACAAGCACTGTGGAACCCATCAGTTGATCAGATAATAGATGGCCACTAAGTGACTAACGGGTGGGTAGCATATACAGCATGGATACACTGGACAAAGAGATGACTCACATTGAGGTGGGGAGAAGCATAATGAAACAATTTAAAACTTCAGAATCTTTTAATTTTGTAATTTTCTATTTATATTTTCAGACTTCAGTGCACTGCAGATAACCAAAACTTCGAAAAGAAAAACTGCAGATAGGGGGGTGAGGATTATTGTAGTATTATGCTTAGAGTCCAACAAAAGTTTTCATCTATTTAGCATTTACAAGTTAGAGAAAATCAGTTCAGCAAAGAGGGCTTGGGCTATCTCTCAGTGGTAAAGTATGTGCTTAGCCTTCATGAGGCCCTGAGTTCAATCCCAGGACCAAAACAAACAAATATAAACAAAAGAACAGCAGACAGAATAATCAAGGAGAAAATGGTCCGGGTTGGGATGGAGTGGGACAGCTCTAGCTTTCATTATTTCGCCCAGAACCAAGTGCAATTTAAAGCTTATGAATTATTTATTTCTGGAATTTTTCATTTAATATTTTCAGACCCCAGTTGACCTTGGGTAACTGAAACCAAAGAAGCAAAACCACAAATATGGGGGGGAAGGGTTGATTGTATACATGAAACTTCCAACACAGGACAGAGATGTTGAACAAACAGGGAACACTAGATTTCATGTATCTTCCAATGTCGAACTGAAAACATAGCACATCTGATATAGAATAGAGAATGAGAAATGCTGGAAATGTAGAAAAGAAATGCTGAATAGACAACGAAGAACAGAATATGTGGAAATTCCAGTGTAGAACAGAGACAAGAAAAAAATGAAGGCTGGAATATATAGAATACCCAGCGTATAAGAGAAGATGTTGGCTTTTGCTCTGACTAAGATGGCAACCCTGGAGGGTTAGGCAGAGGAGGGATGTGGTTTGGCTTAGGTATTAACAGGTGCTCTCAAGTAACTTTGGAGAAAACAGCTGTGTGGGACGTAGGTGGGGAATGGAGGCTAGAGACCAGGGAAGAAGTGACTGGAGTAAGTGAAAGATGAATAAGATGGAGGCTGTGAAGGGGCCGAGGCCAAGTGAGACTGAGGTTACACTTGGAAGGTGGAGCCGTCAGCCCCATTCAGGTGTGGGGTGAGGGAAGAGTTGAGGCCATCTTTGGAATTTGTGGCTGGACAGGTGGAGATGGAGCTGCCACTTTTGCAATGGGGAGGCAGTGAAGGGGTGAGCCCAAGGGAAGATGTTGAAGTTTGTGGGGTCTGGGGGGCCTGTGAGGTTCCTGGGGACACACACAGGAGTGCCAAGTGACACCTGGTCTCATGAGCCAATGCTCATGGAACTTTTCAGAACCTCAGTATCTGCATCAATGAAATGGAGGGACTCGTTCTACCACCCATGATGCTGGAGGCAGTGTATGAACCAATGCTCTCACCTCCAAACCTGCAGCAAATGCCCACTTCCTCCTTTCTTTGTCCCCCTTGCCTGGCACCCTTTTCCTCTTCTTTGATATTGTCCCCAAATCCCAGCTTCCTTGCATCCTACTTGCATACATAGATGCTGTAATTTGAATGTGTCCAATGTAAGAAAAAAAAAAAGAACATGTTGGGTTGTTTTGTTTTGTACCAGGGACACTTTATCACTGAGCTACTTCCCCAGCCACTTTATATTTTATTTTATTTTATTTTATTTTTTTTAAAGAGAGAGTGAGAGAGGAGAGAGAGTGAGAGAATTTTTTAATATTTATTTTTTAGTTCTCGGCGGACACAACATCTTTGTTGGTATGTGGTGCTGAGGATCGAACCCGGGCCGCACGCATGCGAGGCGAGCGCGCTACCGCTTGAGCCACATCCCCAGCCCCTATATTTTATTTTTGAGACAAGGTCTTGCTAAGTTGCTTAGGGCCTTGCTAAGTTGTTGAGTCTGGCCTTGAACTTGTGATCCTCCTGCTTCAGCCTGAGTTGCTGGGATTATAGGCATGCACCACTGCACTTGGAATGTGTTGGAAATTTAATCCCCAATGCAGTATTGCAAAGTGGGGCATCATGGGAGGTGTTTAGGGGACAAGCACTTCACTCTCATGAATGTATTAATGCTGATTAGAAAAGGGCTTGAGAACTGGGAGCAATGGACACATCTGTAATCCTAGCTACTTGGGAGGCTGAGATTGGAGGATTGCAAGTTTGTGGCCAACCTGGGCAACCGAGTGAGAACCTTTCTCAAAATGAAAAAATATGGAAATAGAAAAAAGGGCTTGAGGCTTTGAGTTCAATTTCTTGGTCTTGCTCTCACCTTTGCCCTCTCTTGACCTTCTACCTTCCACAATGGATGCTGCAGCAAAAGGCCCTCACCAGATGCAGCTCTTGAATCTTGGACATTCTGGCCTCCAGAACAGATAAATCTCTGTTTATTATAAATTACCCAGTCTCAGATTATCTGTTATAGCAGCACAGAACAGACTAATACACTGGCCTTAGGGACATATTGTGTTCCTCATTTGGGACTTGGGAAATCTCAGTGACCTTCAATGGTACAGTCACCCATCTTCTCTCAAAGGCTGATCTATGTGCAGAGGATCAAAGTCACACTGAATCCTCTGCAAACAGATATAAATGAAGACAAATTCACACAGTGACAAGATAATCAGATATATGGGGGCCTCCCTCACACTCCCATATAAGCCATCAGACACCCAGTCATATCCACAGATATGTTCTCTCAGGCAGATATTCTCAGTCATAGAAACACAGATGGCAGGGCTGGGGGTGTGGCTCAGGGTTAGAGCACTTGCCTAGCGTGTGTGAGGCACTGGGTTTGATTCTTAGCACAGCACATAAATAAATGAATAAAATAAAGATCCATCGACACCTAAAAAAGAAAGGAAGAAAGACAAGAAACACAGATGGCAATACTCAAGGTATGTACATTTGAAGCCCTTCCTTCTGAGCCATGAAAGAGACCATTAGATTCCTGAAGCTGACATTTGACATCCTTAATCCAGCCATTATGAATCTGACTTAGCTCTTGCATTTCCTATTATATAAGCCAAAAATTTCCCTGTTATGTGTCAGCCCTTTTGAGATGTATGTTTTGTAGAGCACAACTAGAGACCTGAACGAAAGAAATGAATAAGGCATTTGCTAGGTGAAAGGACTCTTGGAGGCACTACAATACAGGGGATATTTACAAAAGTCTGGCATTAGATAGCATGGTCAGTGGCCAGTTGTACTATAGCGCATACAATAGTTTGGGCGGCAAATTTAACTATGGCAGATATACATTAGATTCAGGAATCTGAGTTTAAGCACTTAAAAGTCTGGTTAGCGGGAACTACTGAATATTCTTGATCAAGGGAGTTCACCTTTAGAATTGTCCCTCACTGTCCCAACAGTGCAGGGATAAGTGAATGTTTTCACTGCAGACCTGCGACATAGGTGCAGGTGAAGAGACTGAGGTCGGTCATACTGGTGTCCGGTCCCCAATAGTCCGGACTAGGACAGTGATCCCACCTCAATCAGTGTATTAGAACTACAACTTCCAGCCTGCAACGCGAGCGACCTCTCGTTCCTTCAGGATTTGCCGGTTCTGGGCCTGCTGATTGGTTACATGAGCTGCTCGTTAGACCACAATCGGGCTCTGATTGGTCGAGTTTCTGCGGCGTGCCCAGAGCCTCAAGCTTGTGGGTTCCCCAGCTGTGCTCCCCAAGGCAACATGGTGAGTGTCCCTCGGCGTGGTGGGCCCTGAGGTACGAAGTCCCGCTAAAGAGATCCAGGGACACACCTAGGGGACAGGATCCTTTGTGGAGATTGAGACTCTGGGGGCCAATATCCTCTCTGAGGGCGCGGGTCTCACTGCCGGCCCTGGGAGTCAGCTGGGGCGGTACTGAGCGCCCCCGAATCCCTGAGCCCTCTGAGTGTTCTGGCAAGCCTCTGGGGGACGCTTTAAGGGCTTGGGTCCTGCCCAGGGGGAGTGGTCCCCAAGAGGAGGCTGGGGACCCGAGTACGTTCAGAGTCCCTCTAAGGTGGTCTGGGGTCCCACTGGAATCCACTCTGGGGACCGGAATCCTGCGAGGGAGTATGATCTGCGCAGACGGGCTCCCTCGGGGACCCCTTGGCTATGTCAGGGGCTTGGGGAGCCCCCGAGAGGTGGGTCTGAGTGGCCTCAAGGCTGGCCAGGGTCTCAAAATCCAAGACAACACAGTTGGAACCCTTAGCTTCGGGCGGCTCTGGGTCCATCCCATTGAGTGTGTGCTTTAAACTTGGCCCAGCATCTGCAGTCCAGGTTGGTGCCAGGAGGAGGGCGAGACCCCTGTGTCCCTAGCACAGAAGGGAAATGGGACTGTAGGGGCCTAGAGGGTGCCCTGGCTCTGTTTGGGGTATCCCTGAGGAGGGGCACTGTAGTGAGCCTGAAGGAGCATTGATGAAGGCGGGTGTGGGAAGTGGGGCGTGGTTCCTGGCCGGGTGCTGGACGCTGGAGGAGGTGAAGTTAAAGGAATGGAATGGAGGGAGGTCGCTTTAAGTTTGTTAGTCTTTTATTCGAGGATTGTAGATTCAGGGAAGGGCTTTGAGTAGGGGAGGGACATGGACTAGGAAGGCTCCAGAAGGTCCTTGGAGACTTCCGCAGAGCATTAACCGTGTTGACCCCATTGACCCCGAGAGACAGGGACTGCTGCAGGGTGGGGCTGTGAGAAACATCCCTGGCCAGACCTCCAAACTTAGTGAAGAGATGCGCGCCTCCTTGCCCTCTTCTCCCCTTCTTTCTGCCCCAGCTACACTAGGATGCAACGTGAACCAGGGTCCCCTGTAGGAGGGTAGTGGGTCAGCGATGAAGAGCCCTGGGGTCAGGGAGGGCCTGTGAGACCAAGTGGTTAGGCGCAGGGAGAATCAGGAAGAGAGCTGTGGGTGAGGAGGGATGGTCTCCAGATGGGTTCACCCTTCCTTGCAGGCTGCATAGCGGAATTGGGATATTGATTGTAAGACTGACACGGAAGCAGGGTCCACAGGAGTGATGGTAAGGTTACAGGCTCTCCCGCAGAGGATCTGGAGGAGACACTGATCTTTGAGCTCAGCAGAGAGGTTTGGTCTGGAGGTGTCTCTGAAAGGGGGTCGTGCTGGGTGGGGTCTATGGATAGAACCCTGTTTTGGGGTCACAGGGGAGTGCGGCAGAGAAGAAAAGATGGCTGGGGTCTCCCCAAAGCCCTAATGTTTAGATAGCATTCGGTGGGAGGTACGGGAGGATGGAGCTGGAAGGAGTGGGGGAAGAGGTACTAGGAAGGGCTGGGGGGGCTGGAGAGGTCTGGCCCACCAGGTTGAGAGCATCCGGTGGACCTGCACTTATGGTCACTGGAATAGGTTGGAGCGCGAGCAATGAGGATTTGTAGACTAGGAAAATGTAAAAAAGGTTTCGGGCTGGGGTTGTGTTTCAGTGGTAGAGCACTTGCCTAGCATGTGTGAGGCACTGGGTTCAATTCTCAGCACCGCATATAAACAAATAAAATAAAGATCCATTGACACTAAAAAATATTTTTTAAAAAAGGTTTCGTGTCTCAGCTTACCTGTGATGGAGAATATGACTATTCAATTGTTTTATTTTATTTTAAATTTTATTTATTTTTAAAATTTGGTGCAAGGATTGAAATCAGGGTTTTACTCAGCCCATGCTCTAACACTGAGCTACACCCCTAGACTCAAGTTGGTTATTTATTTATTTTAATTAATTAATTTTTTTGCAGTGCAGGAGATCAAACTCAGGACATCACACATGCTAGGCTAAGTTGGTTATTATGATGGATTTCTCAGCAGTCTTTCTGAATGATTGCTAGATCTGGTATTCCCCACACTAGAGCTTTCCCTATTGAATTCAGCTTCCTTTTCTGAGACCGTGGTGGGTAGAGAACGAAAACTAAATTTAGCTTATTTTTATCTGATCAATTAGTTTTAATATTAAGGCATCTTTATTTCATTTTAGATGTTGGTTATACCAGAATGCTAGTAGTCAGCTCTCCAGAGCACATAATTTTATATAATTACATAATTACTGATAGCAAATTAGTATTTACTGTATTCAAGGAGGAAAACTCAGCTTCAGAGTGATAGGTACAGGAAAACATGTTTTGGATTATGCTTAAAAGGTTGTCATTTAGAACATAGTAAGAAAATTCCTAATTTCAAAAAATAATAAAATTTTTTTAAAAATAAAATATTTTAAAAATTCAAAGGTGGGGGGTACGGGGGTATAACTCAATAGTACAGCCTGCCTAGCAGCATGTATGAGGCCCAGTGTCTGAGGCCTTATTTCCACCCCACCCCTCACCCCAATGAACCCAGGGGTACTCAACCATTGAGCTACATCCCCAGACTTTTTTATTTTTTATTTTATTTGGAGACAGGGTCTTGCCAAGTTGCTGAGGCTGGCCTGGAATTTGCTGTCTTCCCACCTCAGCCTTTGGAGTTGTTGGGATTATGGGCGCACCTGGCAGTATGTTATAAAAATATATATGGACATGCATATTTCTGTCACTTAAACACATAACTTAAGCAGTAACCAGAAGTGTAGAAGGCTTTCCAAGGAGGTTGATTACAAAGGGAGGGAGAGGAAGCGAGGGCGCTCGGTGGTTTAAGGTGAAGAGACATAGAGACACCGTTGGTGCCTAGCCGGGAGCCCAGAAGGCGGTGGAAGAGGAACCCCTTAAGGCCGTGAGGAATAATACATGAAGCAAAATTGGAAGTACTCCATTTCCACAGGAGCAAATGGACCCAGAGAGATTAATACCTGAAATTCATAGCAGGGGCCGAAGGCAAACCCTGAGCCAATCCATCTTCCCACCCGTGCAGCCAGGGCACTGTGGGGGCGGGGCTGTCTGCACTCAGCAGAAGCTTTCCAAGGTTGAATCTGGGTGCATCCCAGTCCTTTCCCCAAGATGCCACCTGAGCCAGGCCTCTTGCCTGGCTTTCCTATAAATAGCCTGCATTCCCTGGGAGGGAGCTTGTGACCTTCTGGCAAGCACTATCCATCATGTCCCCTCCCCCCAGGCAGTCCTCGGAGTGCAGCTGGTGGTGACCCTGCTCACAGCCACCCTCATGCACAGACTGGCACCACACTGCTCCTTCGCACGTTGGCTGCTCTGCAATGGCAGGTGAGCCCCACCCGGCACCCAGATGTGGAAGGAGCCCATAGGGTCGTGCCCCCTCTGAGTCCCCAAGCCTGGACTTTATATTCCACTGTGTTTTTTGAGGTGAAAGGTAACAGCTTTATTGAGGTACATCTGAAGTACAAGGAACAGTGCTGCTGTATCCATTTTGACAGATGGGTACACTGAGAAGCCATTGCCACACCCCACATCTCCTCTCCTTCTACCTTCCTATAATCCAGCCTTCTTTTTCCCTGAGATTAGAGTCTCTAATCCTTTCTGAGAATCTGGTGGAAACTAAATTATCTCCCTGGAGTTAACCTGTGGATTCAGGGTGTCCAGGACCACCAGGTTCACTGGGCCTGGATCTGTTATGGCACTCAGTCTGTCCTTCACCATCTTCTGGGAAGAGCCTTTTCCTAGAGCACGCCCACCCAGCCCTACAACTCTGCTCTCTCGTTTTGGGACTCTCTGCCCCAGTCTCCCCTTGAGGAGCTTTCCTGACTGCCTGTCTGCCCTCAGTCTGTTCCGATACAAGCATCCGTCAGAAGAGGAGCTTCGGGCCCTGGCTGGGAAGCAGAAGCCCAGAGGCAGAAAGGAGCGGTGAGTGAACCCATCCCCATGGTGCCCCAGCCCTGGGCAGTGGCTCCTGCCCACAGCTTCTGGCTGTGGGGACACAGGACCTCCCTGCCACACTTCCATGTACCACTATGGGCACAGGTAAATCAGTGGACTACAGCCTGGGGACAGGGTCATGGTCAACGCTGAATATTTATTAACATTTTTGCTCTTGGTCAACCCTGTGGGTGGGAGGGTCCCACACCCTGATGTGCAGAGGGGACCTAAGCTGGAGGCTTCTTCTGAGTTCTGAGGGTGGCATGATAGAGCCTTTCAGGGGCCATGTGGGATGCCACTCTCACCTGCCCTTTGCTCCCTTCTTTGTTTCCCTGTCCCCAGGTGGACCAATGGCCTTAGTGAGGATAAGCCATTGTTGGTGCCCCGAGATGCCCCATTCCAGCTGGAGACCTGCCCTCTCACCGCTGTGGATGCCCTAGGTAAGAGCCCAGTCCTGGTCCCCAAACCTCTGGGGTGTTGGGAGGGGGACTACCTGGCTGGGCTGAGCCTAGTCTCCCCACAGTCCTGCGCTTCTTCCTGGAGTACCAGTGGTTCGTGGACTTTGCGGTGTACTCGGGCGGCGTGTACCTCTTCACCGAGGCCTACTATTACCTGCTGGGCCCAGCCAAGGAGACCAACATCGCTGTGTTCTGGTGCTTGCTCACTGTGGCCTTCTCCATGTATCCTTCCTCCCAGTTCCCAGGGTGGGGGCAGGAAGGGGGCATGTGGGAGCAGGACCTGAGCTTCTCTGCTCCCGAAAATTAGTATGTCCATGATTACCTGCTGTGCCATAAACATCCCCCAAATTCAGTGACATAGAGCAGCCACCTTGTGCTGTGGTAATGCCCATCTTGCTCCATAGGCTTTACCTGTACCCAAAGTGGTACCAGAGATATCAGGAAACCAGGAGGGACATTTTGCTTGAAGTTGGTACATTCTCATCCCAGAACTTTCTACCATACTCTGTGTCAAAGCAAGTCACCAGGCCAGCTCCATTCTGCAAAGTTTGTATGAAGCTTCATAGAGAGCAAACATGGAGACCCAAGTCTGAGAAAGTACAGAGGGAATATCACTCAGTGGAGGGGGCTGTGGAGACAGAAACTAGTCTTGGAACCCAAACTGGGTCCGAATATCCCCCTGGGTTGCTATGAGGGCAGGTTGGAGACCCATCCCTCAGAACTCTGAGCTTTTCCAAGGGACATGGATGTTCCCGCTAGGAAGGATGGGTAAAGGAGGCAGGGTCACCTGGAGGGGGAACCTCACAGCCTTTGTGTGTGTGGTGCTGGGGATGGAACCAGGGCTTCCTGCATGCTCGCAAGTGCTCTACTACTGAGGCGCACCCCAACCATGTGCTGATTATTTCTAATTAGCTACAGGTAACTCTGTAGTAAGTACCCCCGCTCACATGCTGATCTGTGACCCCAAGCTCTATGCCACTCTTAAGGAGGATTTGTGGAGAGTTATTTGTGCTCTGGAGTTGGGGGACCCTGGCTGTAGTGGTGGAGCAAGGGTGCCAGCCCTGTTCAAAGCCGCCTTAGCTCCATCCCCAGCAAAGTGTTCCTGACCGTCACCCGGTTGTACTTCAGTGCCGAGGGTGGTGGTGAGCGCTCTGTCTGCTTCACCTTCGCCTTCCTCTTCCTGATCCTGTCTATGTTGGTGCAGGTGGTCCGGGAGGAGACCCTTGAGCTGGGCCTGGAGCCAGGTAGGTATAGTCAGTGGGGGCGACTGCCTCTGTCACTCTATGGAAGCTGCCCAGCCGTGTATTTAGCTGGCTTGCCCGTCCAGCACTTTGAGGATTTCCAAGGCTGGAGAAGTCTCCACCAGCGACTGCAGAGGTTCATGAGCCTCACAGGCTTGCTCCTGAGTACCCCAGTAAACTTTGGGGACCAGAGGCTGACCCTCTCACTGTCTCTGATGGAAGCACCTGACTCTAGCCCTTCACATGAGTACTTACTTTTTTGTTTTTTGGCATGTGTGGGGGTACCAGGGATTGAACTCAGGGGCACTCAACCACTTAGCCATATCCCCAGCCCTACTTTGTCTTTTATTTAGAGAAAGGGTCTTGCTTAGCACCTCACATTTGCTGAGGCTGGCTTTGAACTCTTGATCCTCCTGGCTCAGCCACACAAGCCACTGGGATTACAGGCCCAGCTCCCAGCCCTTTGTTTATATTTTATCTTTTTGAGACAGCGTCTCACTAAGTTGCTGAGACTGGCTTTGAACTTAAAATCCTCCTGCCTCAGCCTCTCAAACTGCTGGGATTACAGGCATGTGCCACTGGGCTTGGCTGGAGATTGTTCTTTTTTTTTATTTATTTTTTATTTTTTTAGAGAGAGTGAGAGAGGAGAGAGAGAGAGAATTTTTTTAATATTTATTTTTTAGTTCTCGGCGGACACAACATCTTTGTTGGTATGTGGTGCTGAGGATCGAACCTGGGCCGCACGCATGCCAGGCGAGCGCGCTACCGCTTGAGCCACATCCCCAGCCCCTGGAGATTGTTCTTTGATGCTACATTCCGTGTAGGGTTTTTTCGTTTGTTTGTTTGTTGTTTTTTTTTTTTTTTTTTTTTTTTTTTTTGCAATACTGGAGATGGAACCTAGGACCTTGCTCAGGTTAGGCAAGCATTCCACCACTGAGCTACATCCCTAGCTCTTTTTATTTATTTTGGGACAAGGGTCGCTTTGACCTGAAACTTTTGATCCTCCTGCCTCAGCCGCTGGTGTAACTGGGATTAGAGGTTTGTGTCACTGCCTGGCCTGCAATGTCATTTTTTTAAATATATATATTTTTAGTTGTTAATGGACCTTTATTTTATTTATTTGTATGTGGTGCTGAGAATCGGACTCAGTGCCTCATGCATACTATTCTAGCGCGATAACACTGAGCCACTATCAGCTACAAAGAATTTCATTTTGTTGATGTTCTGAGATTGTTTAATCAGGACTTTATTGCCTACCATGCGTGAGGCCCTGGGTTCTTTATCAGCACCATACACACAGAGAGAAGTGCATTTGGGGTTTTGATAATGTTGCAAATGCACATTGCCCTTCTGGAGAAGACGTAGGAACATGCCTGGTACCCCACATCCTCGCCACGCTGATTCCTGATTCCGTAAGCTTATTCATCTTGGGAGATCTGATGAATGAAAATACACATGAGGTTGAACAGCTTTTCATATGTTAAAGAGATACAGTAACGAGCTGCCTACAACCTTTTGACCAACAGACCACATGTATAACATTGGTCCCATAAGATTATATCATCTGGTAGTAACATGGAAGCCTTCTCAGTTTAGTAAGCACACTCCTCATGCAAACCCCAGGATAAAACCATCTAATAATGCATTTCTCAGAATGTACTCTCTGCTGATAAGCCACCCATGCCTGCTTTTGAAAAGATCTGAAATATCTGATATCCAGATATCCTGAAAAGATCTGTTCAGTTTCTTTTTGCTTAGGTTATTATTATTATTATTATTATTATTTTGTTGTTGTTTTGGAATTGCTAGGGATGGAACCCAGGGCCTGGTGCTTGCTAGGCCAGCAGTTTACCACTGAGCCCCAGCCCCAGCCCTTGCCCAGTTTTATTTACTAGGTGTTGGTCCTTTATTTGACTTGAAGGAGTGCTTTTACTCTGTGATGGTGTCTTTGGGTGCACAAAACTTTTCCATTTTCGTGAAGTCAAATCTGTCTATATTTTCTTTTGTTGTCATGCTTCTTATTTCTTATCCAAGAATCCTTGAAAAACGCAATTTTATTAGGCTGTGTGTGATCTTTTTACTCTCTTGTTGATTTGTAGAGTTTTCTTATTTATTCCAGATACTGATCCTTGGTAACATGAGTGCACATACTTCATCGTATCAAATATGACACACCACTGTTTGAAGAGTAGTGTAGATAGCTGTTGCTGGGACAAAATACCTGAGATAATCAACTTAAGGAGAGAAGCTTATTTTATTTTGATTCATGATTTCAGTCTAATAGTCATTTGTCTGTTGTTGCTTTGGGTCTGTGATGAGCGAGACATCATGGCAGAAGCACGTGGTGGGAGAAAGCTGCTCACCTTGTGGTGGCCCAGAGCAAAGTCAGAGGAACGAGTCAGGTCCCAATATCCCCTTCAAGGTCATGCCTCCAAAGAGCTAACTTCCTTACAGTAGGCCCACCTTCTTTTTTTAAAAAAAATATTTTTAGTTGTAGATGGACACAATACTTTTATTTTTTTTATTTAGTTTTTTTTTTTTTTTATGTGGTGCTGGGGCTCAAACCCAGTGCTTCACATGTGCTAGGCAAGTGTTCTACCACTGAGCCCCAGCCCCCGCCCAGTAGGCCCATCTTCTAAAGGTTCCACCATCTCCCAATAGCACCACAGGCTGGACCCACGCCTTTAATATATAGGCCTTTGAGGAAACTTCCAGATCCAAATAATAAGAATGAGGTACTTATAAAAGATCAGAAGGAGTTACTTAAACTGTTGCATGCCATCAGTTGTCATGTATATCAATTTCATAGAAGTTAAAACGTGGAAAAGAATAATATCTTGGAGTTGATTAAATTTCCAATTTATGTTGTGTCTATATCCTCTATAGTGCTTCTTTCTCTCTTAAAATATTTTTTCCTCATACATTTTATTTTGAAAAACTTCACAAATACAGAGAAACCAGACATGGTGTTGTGTACCTCTAATCTCAGCTACTCAGGAGACTGAGGCAGGAGAATCTCAAGTTCCAGGCCAGCCTAGGCAACATAGCGAGACCCTGTCTCAAAATAAACATTGAAAGGCCTGGGAATGTGGCTCAGTGGTAAAGCACCCCTGGTTTCAATCTCTAATACTGGGGTGGGGGTAGGGGGAAGAATTGTATTGTACTGAATTGTGGATCCTGTTTGCTTTCTTTTGTTCTTTCTGATTCTTCTCATTTTATATAGCTAGGATCTCTGTAGTTTAGAGCGGTCATGGTATACGTCTTCTTTTTTCTTTTTTTCTCCTGATTTCTCAGTTAACTACTGTGTTAGTTAGCTTTGTATCTCTATGACAGATTACCTGAGAGAATCAACTTTAAAAGGAGGAAAGATTTATTTTGGCTCATGGTTTTGGAGTTTTTAGTTCATGGTTGGTTGGCCTATTGCTTTGGGGCCTGAGATGAAGCAGAACATTTATATATTTGCCCAATCTGTAGAAAATCTTGGGGCCTGAACTGAAATTTTTTTGGTCTAGGAGGTTTTGGTTTTCTTCTGTGGGAGCTCTTCATCCTCCTGCAGATTCCTGCTATAATCCAGGAAGCCTGGACGTAACAGCCCCACCTCCTAACCCCAACTCAATCATGGGTATCTATCTGGTGTATTCTTTTATTTCTTGAAAGGAGCCCTGTAGAACTGGGACATAATGTTGTCTTTGCAGGGCTAGTGATATAGCTCAGTGACACAGTGCTTGCCTAGCACTGGTCCAGGGTTTGATTCCGAGCACTCCAGGAAAAGAACATTATTCTCATGCCTTCCCCAAGGCCTGGCCGCCATGGTGCATTCCTACTTGGGGAGCAAAAGAAAATCAGGGGGGAAAGCAGAGTGGGCTCATAGACTCTGGAATGCCCTCTCTTCCATCCTCTTCTTTTCTTCTCAGGCCTGGCCAGCATGACCCAGAACCTGGAGCCACTTCTGGAGAAGCAGGGCTGGGACTGGGCGTGAGTCCTGGAGACCCGGGGGTGGGGGTCAGGGGCAAGCTGGGAACCCAAAGGCTGGGTTTTGACTCGCCGCGGAGCCCCTCTGATCTGCTGTTCTCCCCAGGTTCCCTGTAGCCAAGCTGACCATCCGCGTGGGGCTGGCTGTGGTGGGCTCCGTGCTGGGTGCCTTCCTCACCTTCCCCGGCCTGCGGCTGGCCCAGACCCACCGCGATGCCCTGACCATGTCTGAGGATCGGCCCGTGTTGCAGTTATGTGAGGCACCTGTGGGTGGGAGGGACTAGGGGACCTGGGGAAGAGGTTCGTGGGATGAAGGAATGCCCAGGCCTCACTCCCCTCCACCCTCTGTGCCTGCCCCCCAGGTTCCTTCTGCACACCAGCTTCCTGTCTCCCCTCTTCATCCTGTGGCTCTGGACAAAGCCTATTGCTCGGGACTTCCTGCACCAGGCGCCCATTGGGGAAAAGCCCTTCTCCCTGTGCGTAGCGGGGGACTGAGAGAGAGGGCAGCTGGAGGAGCCACTCTGAGGCCCAGGGAGGGGCAGGGGGAAGATCTGGGGTATGGGGAGTTGCCTCATTAGGCCCCTCTCCACCTTCACCACGCCCTCCGCAGGCTGTCAGACTCGGCCTTTGACTCCATGCGTCTCTGGGTGCTGGTGGTGCTGTGCCTGCTGAGACTGGCTGTCACCCGGCCCCACCTGCAGGCCTACCTGTGCCTGGCCAAGGCCCGCGTGGAGCAGCTGCGGAGAGAGGCTGGCCGTATTGAGGCCCGTGAGATCCAGCGGCGGGTAGGGAAGCCCCGGCAGGGAGGGAACCTGAGGTTCTGGGTCCCTTGGGGGTGGCGTCACCCTGAACAGGAAAGGCCCCTCCGATTGCAGTCACCAGTTTTACCTGCCCTCCAGGTGGTCAGGGTCTACTGCTATGTGACCGTGGTGAGCTTGCAGTACCTGACTCCGCTCATCCTCACCCTCAACTGCACCCTGCTGCTCAAGACCCTGGGTGAGAGGCCCTGGGTGGGGCAGGGGCGGGACTGCTGATGTGTGGGGGCGGGGACCCAGACAGACCCCGCCTCTTTCTCCACCCATAACTCCCTCCACCCTCTGCACCCTTCTCTCACAGGTGGCTATTCCTGGGGCCTGGGCCCAGTCCCCACACTGTCGCTTGCCCAGACCCCAGCCAACACTGTCCCTGTGAGCCCTGGGGAGGACGAGGCCCAGCAGACGGCAGCCCGGATCGCGGGGGCCGTGGGCGGCCTGCTCACGCCGCTCTTCCTCCGCGGCCTTCTGACCTACCTGATCTGGTGGACCGCCGCCTGCCAGCTGCTCGCCAGTCTCTTCGGCCTCTACTTTCACCAGCAGCTGGCCGGCTCCTAGCCGCCCGCGGACTTCCCTGGACCTCTGAAGTTGGGTCCTGGCCAACCGGACATGGCCTGCCCCTCCGTGTGTGCCTCAGTGTCCCCAGCTGCCAGGTGCAACTGGGACTCCCCACAATCTCTGCAGTGCCTGGGCTGTAGCCCGCTGTGAACCCTCGAAAACTGGCTCCCTAGGGTCCTGGGGCAGGAGAGTTGGAACCCATTGTCCCCAAGTGGGGTGTGTGTGTGTGTGTGTGCGCGCGCACACACACACACACGTGAAGGGTTTGAGTGGTGGGTTGCTCTTATGAATAAATAAAGGAGCGGGCCACTTCGTACAAACAGGACACGTGGTTGGAGAGCTGGGTGTGCAGGGTGATGGCTTCCTGTGAGGCCACATGGTGCCCATCTGGGTGAAGTCATGCAGGAGGCAGTTCCCAGAGGCCTCCCAGGCCAGCTGAAGAAGGGCAGGGAAGGGCCCTGGGGTTGGTACAGCTCAGTGCCAGGCCTTGGGTTCCATCCCAGCTCCACAAAGAGAGAGAGCTGGAGGGAGTCACAGCTGTGAAGAAGGTGGCAGGGAGGGGAAAGGGGAGAGGGACCCAAGGACATGCAAAGAATACTTGGAGGAGGAGGAATGCTCAGGAGAGAGGAAGGGGAAGGGACTGGAGGGAGGAGGTCCCTGGTTCTGCCACTGCCTTCCACAGCTACAGGGGTGACTGCTTTCATATAAAGGTCACCCATAGGCAAGCAGGGATGTTGTAAGGCCACGGTGACCCAGGGGAAAGGACATGGTGCCATACTGTGACTTTGAGGCAGGGACCTGGGGTGTGCGCACTTGTGTATTATAACACGCATTTTCTGAAGCCTCTCTGTATATGTAAAAGGTGAATTAGGAATAAAAAAAAGTCTACCATTTCCTTCTCCAGAGTGACCTAGTGATCGGCTGGTGGCCCCCAGGGCTTAGTGATCGGCTCTTAGTGGGTCCTTCATGGCTCAGCCAACATCCCAAGCACACCCACCCACGGAGCATTCCTGCGCTGGGGCCGCCTGCCTGTTCACAGTCTCCGGGCTCCATTACCTGCATCAGGACTGCCACCTGAAGGGAGAAGCCACCAAAAGGGGGCATCATGCCACTGAGGAAAGTGACATCATCCCCAGGGATCCTTGAGAGGTGCTGACATGCTGTTGTTCCCAGAACAGGACCTGAGAGGAGCAGGGAACACTGCTTTCCTCCAAAATCTGATGACGTGACACTGGCAAAGTTTCAAATTTTGGAGCACTTTAGATTTTGTGAATAGGGAGGCTCACCCAGTGCAGATCTATGCAAATGTCCCCAAATCCCAAAGATTCTGAGATCTGAAACACT
The DNA here is from genome assembly GCF_964194105.1 of Spermophilus citellus. Classification (NCBI taxonomy): domain Eukaryota; kingdom Metazoa; phylum Chordata; class Mammalia; order Rodentia; family Sciuridae; genus Spermophilus; species Spermophilus citellus. The sequence continues at coordinate 17,115,161 of NC_138184.1, read as the reverse complement.
TCTGCTCTTGAGCATTTTGGATAAGGGAAAGCTGGGTGTGGGGGAGGGGAAGAGGAGGAGGGGCCGGAACCCTGTGGAACTTGAGTGCATCTTCCTCCCCTCCCAAGGCTGGTGTCTGGTCTGCGTGCACAGAATGACCAGGACAGGGAGGGAGCAACCTCGAGGGGCAGATGTGCATCCTGGCTGCAGATCACCAAAGAGGCAAACTAAAACTAACACATCCCCCAACCTGCAGATGACAAGATGTGTAAGCCAGGGGGTCACATAAGCCCTGATCACTTCTCGTGGGTGCCTGCGTTGAATCCCACCACTCTAGAGAGGTGACCCCACGGAAGGCAGGTCTGTGAGGGACTTGTCCCAGGGAGAATTTCACCTACACGTATAGGAGTCAGGACCAAGAGTGCGTTGTCTTTCCTCCCTCCCTCCTGTTTCCTCCTCCCTTTGCAGGGCTGGGGTGGACAGCCCAAGGCCTGGCTCTTGCTAAGCACTCCCCTAGCAGGAGCCAACAGTGGTACTTTGATGACAAAAAGTTAGAATCCCTAAACACCCAGCTTTAGGAAGTGAATAAATAAACTGGAAATCTACACTGCTAGTAACAAGAACAACTAGTAACAAGGTCAACTGTTCTTACAAGGAAAGAGCTCTAATTAAACTGGGTGAAACCAACCAACCAACCAGGTAGTGTTTTGTGTTTTGGTACCAGGGGTTGAACCCAGGGGTGTTTGACCACTGAGCAACCTCCCCAGCTCTTTTTTGTATTTTATTTAGAGACAGAGTCTCACTGAGTTGCTTAGGGCCTCGATAAATTGCTGAGGCTGGCCTTGAACTCATGATCCTCCTGCCTCAGCCTCCCAAGCTGCCCTTGTTAAACCTAAACTCTGGAGACAGAGGGATCTCCAAAGTAAAAGGTTTGAGTCGGGGAAGATGTTGGAAAAAAGGAAAAGGTCCTGGGACAAGTTCCCCAGATTTCCAGCAGCAAAACTAGGTAGCAATTGAAAAATATCTGTACTCCTACAGCTAAGGGTGTTTTTATAATGAACATTTGGGGAAAGAGAGCATACATTATTTACATTGAGTCTACATTGGCTCAGATAAGAGGGGAAGGATAATAATAAGTGTGCAAAAATTTAGGTAGGGGGTATGTTAGTAATCCTATTACTATAACAAAACACTTGAGGCAATCAACTTAAAAAGAGAAAAGGTTTAGATGGGGTGTAGCTCAATGGTAAAATGCTTGCTTAGCATAAGCAAACCCTTGGTTCCATCTCCAGTGCCACAAAAGAAAAAATAAAAACAGAAAGGTTTATTTTGGCTCACAGTTTAGAGGTTTCCAGCCACAGTCCCTTGGTTCTGTTGCCTTTGGGGCTGTGGTGAGGCAGCACACCATGGCAGGGAGCTTATGTGGAACAAGCGTCTCCCTTCCTGGCAACCAGGAAGCAAAGAGAGGAACAGGAAGAGGCTGGGGTCCCAGTTCCCACTTCATGCCATGTCTCCATCTGCAAGGACTGAATAATGCCCCAGTAGGCCCCGCCTCCTAATGGGTCCACCACCTCCCAATTAGTGTCAATGGGCTGGGACCAAGCTTTCAACACACGGGCCTCTGGGGCACCTCTATCCAGACCATAGCGGTATGGTCCATGGGGAGGTGGGCTGTGGCTTCTGGACTGCTTGGGGTCATAGGCAGCACAGGGTAGCAACACCTTGGGATTCTGGTGGAGTCTGAGTTAAGGTTTGAACCTACATTGAGGAATGTGAACTGTCCTTTTACTGTATTTAGTTCTGTTAATTAATTAACCTGCTCACGTGTTCAAGGTCTGGTCTCCAGTTGGGCAGTATTGGTAGGTGGAGCTAGTGGGTGGTCTTTAGGTCACTGGGGCGTGTCCTTGAAAGGGACTGTGGGATCACCTCTTCTCTTGCCTCTAGGCCCTAAGGTGAGTGGTGCTGCCGCAGGCCCAGGTCAACCTGGCCAACTGCTCATGGACCGAAATCTCTAATCATGAGCCAAAATAAACCTTCTCTCTTTATTAGTTGATTTATCTCATGTATTTGTTTTGGTGACGGAAAGCTGCCTGACACAGCCCTCCTCCAGGGGGACAGTGCCTGACAGCTAATGAGACCTGGAAAGCTGCAGGGCACAGCCTGCTGGGACTGCTCCCACCCCTGTCCTGTGTGGTCCCCTGCCGCCCCTCTTCTCCTGGGCATGCAGAGATCTGGCCTCTGGCTTCAGATGCACGTGCCCTGGGAGTCTCTGTGGCTGATGAAGGGCAGGTGAAGCGAGCAGTGATTGCCATGAGACCTCCTGGTGGCCTTGTCAGTCTGCCCCTGCATACTGCTGCCCTCAGACCTGAGGCCTCTGCTGACCCTGGGTCATGGATCTTGGGGATAGAGAATTGTATTCATGCCCATGAGACTGTGAGGCCATCCTGACATGCTGGTTGGCCACGTGCCTCCTAGGAGGGACAGTGTGTATGGATGGAACCGGGAGGAGATGTGAGCGACTGGTCACAGACGCTGACCTTGTGGAGGCCAACCTGCTTTTTAGTGCAAACCCTCGTGTATCGTCAGTGTTTTCTAGAAAGTCATAGTATATATTGGCAATTCAAACAACCACCATTAAGTAACAAAACTTATTCAGGACTCTTATTCAAAACTTCATTTAACAACTTGTGGGGGGGGGGCCGCTGTGGCTCAGCGAGGGAGCCCTTGCCTAAGATGCGCAAGGCCCTGGGTTCCACCCCCAGCACGCAAAACCAAACCAAAAAACAACCTGCAAAAAAAAATAAAATAAAATAAAATAACAACAAAAAAAAAACACTTGTCAAAAAATAGCTTCAGCCCCTTTGGGGTTCACTGCAGAGAGGGAGAAACCAGAGCCGAAGAGGAAGAAGAAACAGGAGCAGGAGAAGAAGTCACGTTCGTTTTTATTAAATATACTCTCTTGGCACAAATCTTTAAAATATATAAACATTATATATAAACAAAGTGTCTTCATGGCATCAAAATATAACTCCAGACCGGGACCAGCGAGCAGCAGGGAGGGGCTGACCTCAGAGACTCCATTACCCGGCTGGCTGTGTACAGGGGCAGGGGCAGCCCTGCCCAGGCCCACTGAGACAGGAGCCACCAGGACGGGGCACGCTGGGGCCAGCAGAGCCTGGGGACTCTCCTGCCCCTGATATCTCCTGTCCAGCTGTGGCCCAAAGGAGGGCACTGCCCAATTATCCATTTGGTGTCACATGCTTGGGATGGGACCCCAGCCCCTGCACTCTCCTTGGCCCAGGACCTTGCCCGCTCCCCATCTCCCTGGGAGGAGCGCTGGGCCCCTCCTGCCAAGTCTGGGGCTGGACAAGGTTAGGAAAGTGGGTGAGACGTCACTTAAGAGGACAGCCCCTCAAGGCCACCACAGGCTACCTGGGCCTCTGAGGATGAGACTGGAGATGTGATGGGGGTCGGCTGGTAGACACGTGCAGGGAAGGTCAGAGACAGGGTCTTCACACTCACAGGTACAGGAAAAATAACCAAGAGGACAGGAGGGAGGGAAGGGACGGAAGACACGATTGCAAACACATGAGGGACAAATGCGCCCGCTCAGATCCTGTGCAGGGGTGGCTGCTGAGCCAGCCGTGAGAACCCACTTCACCGTCACCCTCCACGAGCCCTGATCACCGCAGACAGGGATTTGGTGTGAATACACTCAGGGCTGGACAGATCAGAAACCAAAACCAAAACCAAACCAAACAAATCAAAAAACCCCATATGTTATTAGGAAAGGGGTGTTTCTGGGTCCCTGTGATACTAGGAGGGCCCCAGGGTGCTGTTCCATAAGACCAGCTGGCACAGGGCTCCCCGGGGTGCTCCCACTCTAGCAGCATCGAGGCCACCAGACACCTCCATGCTCTTTATGGGAATCATGGGCCTTAACTGCTGCGATTTCTAACCAAGTTCCTGCTCAAGTAAGGAGCCAGGGATCACCAATGTCACAACTGGGCAGATTGGGGTGGCTGGTGTGGCAGGAGCTTCCAGGCCTAGAGGGGGTGGCTGGGGTGCTATTGTCAGCAGATACTGCCAGGTTGGGGGTCAGACCCAAACCTCAGGTGGCTTTGTGTCATAGTCAGTGTGGGGACCCTCTTGCGATGGTTACACAGTAAGTAGGCAGCAACAGTAAGAAAGACCTGCTGGGGGCTCCACATTGACCTTGGAGTCTAAGAAGGACATGATGCTCTGGGGACAAGGCTGTGGAGACAGATGAATTGTCACCTGGGAAACAATGAAGGTGGACGGGTGGGGTGTGGTGGGGCAGGCCAGGGGCTGCATTTGTAGCCGCGGCTGAGCACCAGGCTTGTCCCATCCCCGACAGGGACCCATCCTGCTCAGTATGGAGGCCAGGCACAGCACACAGAGCTAGAGCGACACGGGACAGGCTCTGAGCTAGTGTGGACAGATGTCACTGAATAAGCAGCATGTGACGACACACAGCGCCAGGAGGCGGAGCCAGCCACTCTCCACTTTGGGCATTTGGGCAACACCTTTAGAGGCAGCGCCAGCCCCAGGGAAGAGGGGAGGGGACAGCATGGAAGCCCCGATCCACCGTCCCAACATTGCACTTTGAAGGGCCTGCCCGCTTTGCTCTTGGACCTGTGGGCGCCAAGCCCAGGTCTCCCAGGCCCACTGTCTGTTCCACAAAGCGCCACATCGTGGCTCGTGGGGTAGAACCAACCACACCCTTCTTCTGTGGGCTCAGAACACCCAAGGGGTCACTGGTCCACCATCTGAAGAGCAGCTGCCCCACAGAGTCCCCTAGCTCTGCAGGCGCCGCAGCAGGATCTGCATGAGGTCGAAGGTGGTGAAGCTGATGCCCACGGCGATGGGGCCCTTGAGCCAGTTCATGCTCAGGCCCTTGTAGAGGCCGCGCACGGCGCCCTCCTCCCGCACGATGGTGCGCAGCGTGCTCAGGATAGAGGCGTGCGGGTGGCCGGTGACGCCTGCAGTCTGCATGCGCCGCCGCACCACGTCCAGCGGGTACGAGGCCGACTGGCCGATGAGGCCGGCACAGGCCCCGAATACCATGCGCTCGAAGGGGTAGGGCTGCGGGCGGCCGCTGTACTCTGCGGGGCAAGGGGTGGGAGGGGACGTGGGACGTGAGGGCGCTGCGACCCGCAGGGGGCAGCTCGCGTCTGCGCACATCTACGCCCCACCTTCTCACTTCCTAGCCCCTCCTTTTACTTCTTCTTCTTCTTCTTCTTCTTTTTTTTTTTTTTTTTTTTTTTTTGAGGTGCTGGGGGTGGAACCCAGGGCCTTGCACATGCTGGGCAAGTGCTCTGCCACTGAGTCACAACCCCAGCCCCTACTCCTTTGGAAATCAAAACTGAGAAAAGATGTAAAAAATTGAAAAGATTGGGGCTGGGGATGTGGCTCAAGCGGTAGTGCGCTCGCCTGGCATGCGCGGGGCGCTGGGTTCGATCCTCAGCACCACATACAAATAAAATAAAGATGTTGTGTCCTCCGAAAACTGAAAAATAAATATTAAAAAGTTCTCTCTCTTAAAAAAAAGATAGTTTCTTAAAAGAAAAGCACAAATAATCATATAACAAAGTTCTAATGCCCAAAAGGAATCCCTGTTCAGTGTCTAGCAAAGAAAGAAAATGTCACCAGATGAGTCCTTCTTGGCCATCCAGCTCTGTCTGCAACGCAGAATCCCAGGTGGCAGAGAATGGAAGGGACTGTGACTATACCTAGCAGTGTCTCCTGGTCTAAACAAGATGGAGGGGAAGAAGGAACAGCAACCAAATGATAGGGTTTTTAAAATATCTGTAGTCCTGCTGGGTGTGGTGGCAGAAGCCTGTAATCCCAGATACTGGGGAGGCTGAGGCAGGAGGATCACAAGTTTGAGGCCTGCCTCAGCAACTTAGCAAGGCCCTAAGCAACTTAGTGATATCCTGTCTCAAAAATTTAAAAATAAAATAAAAAGAGTTGGAGATGTGGCTCAGTGGTTAAGCACCTCTGAGTTTAATCCCCAGTACCAACAATAACAACAAAAACTTGTTCTATATTTCCAGACCAGCATTGGCAATGGGTAATTAAAACTGTGGAAAGTAAAACCACAAATTCAACTAACCTTAGATTGAAAACATTTGAAAAAAAAGTTGTGTCTGTGTTGAACATGTACAGACTTCTTCCTTATTCCCTAAATCCTTATTTAGGATTCCCTAAACCATACAGTGTAATAACTAGATATGACATTTATGCTGTATTAGGTATTGTAAGTCACCTAGAAATGATTTAAATGCCATAGGAGGATGTGTAGGTTCGATGTAAAAACTAAACTATCTTATATAAAGGAGTTTAGCATCCTAGGATTTGGTGTCCATGGGGGATCCTGCCATCAACCTCCCACAGAAACCAAGGGACCACTGTATTTCTAAAGCAATGTCTTTTCCAAAGCTTCAGGGATGCAGGCCACATTTTTTTTTTTTTTTTGATACTAGGGATTGAGCCCAGGGGTGCTTAATCCCTGAGACACATCCCCAAGACCCCCCTTAATATACCTTTATTTTATTTATTTATTTTTATGTGGTGCTGAGGATTGAACCCTGAGCCTTGCACATGCCAGGTGAGTGTTATACCGCTGAGCCACAACCCCAACCCGAGCCCCAGCCCTTTTTATATTTTGAGATAGGGTCTCACTGAGTTGCTTAACGCAGTGCTAAGTTGCTGAGGCTGGCACTGAACTTGTGATCTTCCTGCCTTAGCCTCCCAAGCCAGTGGGATTACAGGTGTGCCCAGCTGCAGGCCACACTCTTAATGGGAGGCCAGGGAGGAAGAAGAGCAGAGGTGGGAGACACCCATCTCCACTTTACCTGAAATGTTTTATTTTTCTAACAAAAACCACCTGGGAGCACGTAAGGCAAAAATGTGAACATGGCTCACCTTGGGCAGCCCGTGTGAGTGCTGTTATTTTAATCTCTATACTTTTCTGTAATTTAGATTTTCTTGTAATTACCAAAATAAGAAAGGACACTTCCCCTCCATCTTGGTTTTACTTTGGGCCTAAGAAGTAGCCACCAGCACTCTGGGTGACACAATGGCCTTTGCAAAGCTGCTGGTTATTATTATTATGAGGCGTTAAGAGGTTTCCAGTCCCCATTCCTCAATGGTGGATGGATATAGTGTCTCCTCCTGATTTTGACTCTGGACCCCCAGACTGCCCCATCTGGAGGGGCCTTGGCTTCTCAATCCTCTGGCCTTGGCTAAGGTGCTGTCCCTAGGGATCGCTTCCTGAATGGCCCCTGACTGTCTCCAGCTCTCCTTACCTCTGTGTAGGCTCTTGAGAGTCTCATAGGTGAAGAAACTCAGCCCGGCATAGGGGATGACCCCCAGCACTGTAGGTGTAAATCCGTGGTACAGGGTCTTCAGTCCCTCTTCTCTCGAGATTCGGATGAAGACGTGAAAGATGTTGCTGTACCTGCGAGGACAGCGCAGCGAGGAAGTGGCCTCAGGGACATGGCGGGAGCCGCTGGACTCCACAAACTAATTCCTGGCCCTTCCCACAGCTGTCTGAGTCTGGGTCAAGATGATCATGCTTTCCTTCTCTCTCTTTCTCTATTGGAGATGGAACCCAGAGGTGCTTTACCACTGAGCCACATCCCTGGCCCTTTATATTTTTTATTTTGAGACAGGGTGTCACTAAGTTGCGGAGGCCTTGAACCTTCCACCTCCTGCCTCAGTCTTCTGAGTTGCTGGGATTATAGGCGTGGACCATGCATGGCCCAGCCTGCCCTTCTTTTGTTCTTAAACATTTGTCATGTATTTGTGCCCAACTCAAAAGGAAGACTCTTGGTTTGACCCAAGCAGAAAATTACGCCCAGGCTGCCTTTCTGGAACTACAGTCCTGCCCTGTTCAACTGGCTGGGTTCAGGATGGTGATGGTGATGATGATGATGATGATGATTACTTTTTAAGTACTGGGGATTGATCCCAAGAGCGACTATTGAGCCACAATTCCAGCCCCGCCCCCCTTAACAATTTTTTATTTTGAGACAGGGTCGGGCCACATTGACCAGCTGGTCTCCGACGTGCAATGCCCCTGCCTCAGCCTTTTGAGTTGCTGGAGTTCCAGGTTTGCACCCCCACGTCTGGTGAGGGTGACGATTGTCAGTGCAGCGTCCTGTATAGCTGAACACAGAGGCCCAGACCCACAGTCCAGGGGCCTGAAGGAGGAATTCCGACCTGGAAGCCCCATTGGACACAAGTACCCCTACCCTGAGGCTGGCGAGGGGGTTACTGGTTGCAGGACTCACATTTCCTTGGGAGTCACGGCCATCCTTGCTCGGACCAGGTCCAGGGGGTAGGTGAGGGAAGCCGCGGTGGTTCCAGCCAGAGCGCCAGCAAGGAGGCGAGGCCAAGGGGGCAGGGCCCTGGGGACAGGGAGGTACCACCCCAGTGAGGGGACTGTCAATGCACAGAGGCCCGGGGGTGGAGGGGAGAGGGGACAGGGGTGTGGGGGAAAGAGGAGAGGGGGAGGAGGGGAGGAACACAGGGCCCAGGCGGGTTTGGGGGTGGCTGAGTTTATGGGGTCTTTGAGGCGTTATGATTCTGAGACCCTCTCTGCTGCTTCCTCTTTCCCTTATATGAATAAATGACTATGCATCTTTCCTGAGGCTCTGGGGGTACACGATGGCGCCACCTCTGGGTTCTGAGTGGGAGGGAATGGGCAGACTCCCCCAGGGCGCCACCCAAGGGCCTGGCAGGGGCGGGGAAGGGCCTCACTCTCCGCGGAAGCCGTAGTAGCGGCCCAGGATGCGCTTGTACTCCTCGTGCGCGCTGAACTGGATGGCAGCGTAGGGCACCACGCGGACCATAGTGGCCGAGTTCCCGCGCCACAAGCTGAGGAAGCCCTCGTTGAGGTAGGTGAAGTAGAGGAGCCGGAAGGCCTCCTAGGAAACAGGGGAGAGGTCAACATCCCTCTGCCTCCTCGTGCCCTCCTTATGCACCTGCTTGTCAGGTGGAAAGTCCCTGAAGTGCAGAGGTTGGGACGCGGGTTCCCCATCCCCGTGGGAACTTAATTAACTTCTTCTTTTTTGCCCCCAGGTTTGAGGATGGAACCTAAGGCCTCTGCATGTTAGATAGAACTCCTACCATGGTGCTAAATCCCCAGCCCTTTTTTGATTTTGAATCAAGGTCTCACTAAATTGTGGAGGCTGGGCCGGAACTTGCCATCCTCCTGCCTCAGCCTCTGGATTAGCTGGGATTACAGGTGTGCCGCCATGGCACCCGGCACACAGTGTATTTTTGCTGGTGTTGGTCTGGTAGTCTGTCTGGCTGTTAAAATACGTACTTTATCTAGAAGGTAAATGTGCTTTTGCCAATAAATCACACATGAAGAGAGGAAGGGTTGGAACTATCGATCCCTGACCCCAACACCCCAAGAATAGGCCTCTCATTAAGAGGATAGGTGGCCCTGGCTCATCCCCTGAGGTTTCAGGGAGAGGCCTGACCTGGGCAGATCAGAAACTGGCCTGGGGAAGAATAGGGAAGGGAATCAAAGCGGAGAAAAGCACCTTGAGAAGCAGCTGTCCCAGACCACCTCCCTCCACCACTTCCTGCTAGCTCAAGGGGGCTCTGGTGCCCGCCCCAGAGCCATCCATGACCTAGCAACTCACCTTGGCAGAAAATCTTTTTGAAGACACTGGGGGGAAAAAAAAGGACAAAAGAGACTATGAGATGCAAAGGGCGGAACCCCCAGTCTCTGTGACCTTTCCCCTCAATACCAGGGTCTGGTTGGAGCATGGAGAGGGATATCAGCCCCTGAGAATGCTCTTCCCCTGGGGAATCCCCTAGCAGGGTCCCCCCTCTTTCTCCTTCAAGGCTTGTCCCCAGGCAGGGAAGTGGAGCCAGCACCCAGTGCCCCTGCACAGCGAGGGTCTCAGGAAGGGGCTGTGAGGATGACCCCAGGAACCACTCAGCACGGCCACCCTGGACCCCTGTGGGGAAGGCTTCAGCTGTCATGAGGGCCTCGGCCCAGCAGCCCTGGCTCTCAGAACAAGGCCGGAGGTCCTGGGTGGCATTTGCCATCTTCTCCGTGCCCCCCCCAGCCCCAGGAAGAGTGCCCCTGGCCCACCTCTCTCCTGGCCCCATGGCTGCCTGGCTGGCTTCCAACTCAATGGTGCCCTTGGCCACCGGGGTTGTGGGGATCCTGGAGCTATGGCAAGCCATGAGGACTTCTGGGAAAGATCCAGAAATACAGGCCTCAAGGGTCACCAGGGGCCTCTGGTGTGGCCTGGCAGCTTCTCTTCCCTCGTCTCCTACTCCCCGCACCTCCCCACTGTGCAAGGTGTGTGTAGCCTGCTGGTCTCAACGTCATCCCAGCTCCCTGAAGGGCAATAGGATGTCCCTGTGCCCAGGAAGCAGCAGGGCAGCAGACAGGGCCTGCCCCTCCCTCTTGTCACTCCCTCTGTCCTTACGACAGCCAGCCCAGGAGGCTGCGTCAATGCCCTCATTTTCAGACGAGGAGACTGAGGCACAGTGAGGCTAGGGGAGCAGTTGAAGGCGGTGGGGAAGGCCTGGCTCAAGTCTGCAGCCACCTCTCACTGTCCTGCCTGCTGCCTGGCCCTGGGCAGGAACTAGTAACCATTCATGGGAGAGACAGGCCTTATCTCCAGAGGACCCTGTGACTGTTTAGCTCCAAGGAGGGAAGGGGATGGTTTCCATTCTGGGTTGAACTGTGTCACCCCAAAAGTTATTTCCACTTCCAACGGCCAGTCCCTGTCAAGATGACCTTGTTGGGAAACACGGGCTTTATAAATGTGACGGAGGTAAGGTGAGGTTGTACTGATAAGGGTGGCCCTGAATCCAATGACTGATGTCCTCATAGAAGAGAAAGCAGATATAGTGACACAGAGAGGTCTTGTGAAGACAAGGCAGAGACTGGAGGGCCATGGCCACAAGCCAAGGGACCCCAGAGGCTGGAAGAGGCGAGAGGGCTCTTCCTCGGAGCTTCTAGAGGGAGCCTGTCAATACCTTGATTTCAGACTTCTGGCCTCCAGGACCGTGAGAGAATCAGTGTCTATTATTTGAAGCCACCGGAAGTGGTCCTTTGTGATGCAGCCCCAAGAAACAAACATGATTTCTAAGTGGATTTTAAAGAAGCATTTTTTGTTTTCAAAACCATTTGAAGTAGTCTGAGGGGCAGTGAAGGAAGAAGGGCAGACGGTCGCCTGGCAGCTCCATCTCACACGGACAGGTGGACGAGCATTACCTTGGAAGATGATTTTGGTTCGGTCCAGGGGAGCTACTGCCGTCTTGGCGAGAGCACCAGCCAGGGCGCCGGACAGCAGGGAGCTGAGCACTTGCCTGTGGTCTCTCTGTGACAGAACACACGATCAAGGTCAGCAATCAAGGTCAGCAGAGGGCAAGCAGGTGTAGGGTCAGCTTGGCAGGGGACCTTGCCCCAGGGAAGCTCCTTCCTTCCACCCTGTCCAGGTCTTCGGATGCGTAGCAGCCTGAGTGTGGAGGCCCTACTCCGCCCTGGGGTGGCAAGGCTGGGCCAAGGTGGTGGGTCCAGGCTACGTACGTACGACATAATGAAAGCCTCCCCGGGTGATAATGACTGTCCATGTTGGAGGCGAGCTGCTCTCTGGGCCACCTATCGAGGATCCTCATTTTCAGGCCCCCAGCATGTCTCTGTGTGTATGGTACTAGGAATTGAACCCAGAGCTCACAGATGCTAAGCAAGCAATTGCTCTATCACCAAGTGACATCCCCAGCTCATTTCATTTTATTTTGAGGCAGGGTCTTGCTGAGTTGCTGTGGCTGGCCCTGAACAATCCTCCTGCCTCAGCCTCCTGAGTAGTTGGGATGATGGGTGTGCATACCACGCCCAGCTCAACACCAACTCTATATATATAAGGAACATGGCACCTATAAACGGAAACTCTTAAGGTGACTGCTAGCTATGTTTGGGGATGCAGCGAGGTCACTTCTCATGCTCAGTGGAAGCTGCCTGCCTTTGGCCAAAGTTTCCAGCTTATTCCTGGGAAAGCTCTGAACAGGCGCTAAAAGCTTGATGTTTTAACATCCCTCATGTGGAGAGACCCTGCAAATGATAAATGAGGCAATGGAGCTGACATCTAGAAGGTAGGCAACCCACACATGGGGTCCAGATTGACCATAAATATGAGATGATGCTCAGTTTATTTTTTTGAGTTTCCTTTTTTTTTTGGGGGGGGGGAGGGTACTGGGGATTGAACTCGGGGGCACTCGGCCACTGAGCCACATCCCCAGCCCTATTTTGTATTTTATTTAGAGACAGGGTCTCACTGAGTTGCTTAGCACCTCGCTTTTGCTGAGGCTGGCTTTGAACTTGGGATCCTCCTGCCTCAGCCTCCGGAGCTGCTGGGATTACATCCTTTGTTTTTGGATTTGGAGTCTCAGTATGTTGCCACACGGCAGGATCCGTCCTGCAGACCCCTCACCTACTGTTCTTCACATTCTGTTGGGCAGTCCACTAACCACTGAGGGACAGACCTGCCCTGTGCCTCAGCCCCATGTTGGTGACTTCACAGGTGATGCTGGTGAATGAATCTTCCTGTCTGCCTGGCACTCCAAGGTGACATCTGGAATTCGGGGAAAGGTCACGACTGCAGGTGACGCCAGCTCAGCCTTTGACCCCGTGGACTTTGAGAGCTGCTGGTGCAGGTGCCTGGTCAGGCCCTGGGAATGAAGACCACGGGGGTGGGTCAGCCTGTATCTCAGGTTCAGCCAGGAGAACGCCTGATCAATGGATGCCCCCACTGCCATGCCAAACAAGCACAGGGCTGATCCAGTTTCTTTGAGAGGTGACATCTTCAATCAAAGTGCAGGCATCAAAGATGAACTTCAGAACTTGGAGCAAATCCCTCCTCCCACGCCTGTTTTCCCTCATTCTTTTTTTTTTTTTTTTTGGAACCGGGGATTGAACCCAGGGGTGCTTAACCACTGAGTCACACCCCACCCCATTCTTCTTAATGGTATGGGATTGAACCCGGGGTGCTTTTTTGCTGAACCAAATCTGCAGCCCTTTTCTCTCCTTTCTTTCCTTCTTTCTTTCTTTTTTCTTTTTCTTTTTTTTTTTTTTTCCAGAGTCTTGCCGAGTTGCTGTGGCTGGCCTTGAACTTGTGATTCTCCTGCCTCAGCCTCCTGAGCTGGTGGGATTACAGGTCTGCGATTGCCCCCTCCCATTCTTTAATGTCCATAAAGCTGAGGGTGCACAAGGGTCCCAAGGCTGCCCGGACTCCTAGGTCTCCCAGTCCACTGGGGAGAGGCTCTGGCTTCCTGCCAGAGGTGTCCGTGTCACCAATTGGGGCTTTCAGGGAAATAGAAAGCAGTCAGTGTCTTCCATCCCATGACCTTGTGGTGTCCTGGAGCAGCAAGAGCAGAGAAAGGTACCAGATGCTGCGCGGCCCTTGCTGTCTGTGAGCAAAGATGAAACCGGGCACATCTACAGGGTGGTTTGTAACGGGGCGTGGGGGCAGGAGCCCCTGCGGAGGGAGGAGGAGGGGGCCCAGCAAGAGCAGCGGGGGTGGGGCCCATCCTCTGCAGACCAGAGGGGACTGGGGCGAACACCCCTCAAGGAGTCCGGGTCACTTGCCTTTGAAGAGACGGGCGAGGACAGGGCGGCCTCGGCATCCTCACGCAGGCGCACCGAGCCTTCCTTCACACCATTACCCATCCCAGGCCTGCTTGGGACGGTGGAGACTCGGTCCTAGGGGAGAAGGAGTGAGTGGGACAAGGTGAGAAGTGGTGGGTGGGTGACCTCCCCTACCGAGGGCCAGCTGGAGCCTGCGACTCAGCCACCAGTCACCAAGGCCAGAAACATGCCGCGGTCAGTCCCAGTGGCCTTTTCCTAACCTGGTATCTGCCTCCCTGCTGGAGAGAAGATGCCCTCACCTGAATTCTGGTGTTGCCATCCCCTGGGCTGATCTCGCTTAATCATTGACAAGGTCTTTTCCTGTCAATTCTCACACGTGATCACCACAGAGTCTGATTTTTGAACTTGGTACCAGCAGAGCAGGCAGACTCAGAGAGGTTAGGCAGCTGGCTGAGGTCACACAGCTGGAGGTAGAGACTATTGGCTGTGGATCTTTGCCATCATGTCGAGGGGGTGGAGGCCAGGGGATCCACATGCCCAGAGCCACTCAGCACTAATGCCAACACCAGACCAAGCAGCTGGCTCAGGTCCACTTGGATCTGAGAGTCTTCATCCAATGAAACGTATTTAGAAAATTATTCTTTTTTGCTATGGCACCTGGTGGCATATTCTTTGTTGCCAAGTTTACAATAAAAGGCCCTAATACTTCAAGAGTTCTCCCTGGAAATTGACACTGATCTCCCCATGGAAGCCATTTCAAATAATCGCCTGTGGTTAGGATCCCAGTATCCAGTCCAGAGGATTCCAGGACAGATCCGGCCCACCCCACCTCCAGTGGACATCAGTGGCCTCTGGCTATCACCCAGTTCCACCTCCAACTCTGTGAACACTAGTGGTCTTCAGATCTGAGTGCATAGCATGGGTGGCACCTGGACTCGAGGTTCTGGGTCAGGAGACCTGGGCTGGTGATGTGGCCACGTCTGCCCATATGGCGGCATCTGTGGAGCTGCCCTCCCAAGTGGGTTCAGCCAATTGCTGTTCCCAAGCAGTGAATGTGTGTCCATGAGCTGGGTCCCAGCCAAGTGCACCTCCCTCCTGTCCCTTCCACAGACTCCTGCTCTAAGCTCTCAGAAGTGTCCAGCTGTGTGATAAATACAGTTCCCAGGCAGGTGCCCGGGCAGGCCCTGCAGCCCAGACCCTCCGCCAGCTGGGCCTGCTCCTCTGTGAGCCAGAGAAGCCACCAGTCAAGGTCAAGGGCCTGCCATGGGAACTCAGGCAGACAGCTGAGACAGGACCTCAGTGTGGTGACACAGACCAAGTCACTATGCGAACCAGTGCAGAACTACTTGACAATGCTGAGGCTGGCAGTTGGCACTTCAGGTGACAGAGAGCTGAGGCTAATGGGGGGCTCTGGAATATTCCTCAAAGGCCATGTGTTGAAGGCCTCTTCCCAGCTGCTGGCACTAATGGGAAGATGGGGCCAGATGGGAAGGAGTGAGGTCATTAGGGCCATCCCCTTGAAGGGCATATAGGGACCGTGGTCCCTCCTCTTGCTGTTTGTGGCTGCTGTGAGGGGGGTTGCTTTCTCTGTGGTTAAGAGCCCCTGAGTTCAATCCCTGGTACCAAAAAAAAAAAAAAAAAAAAAAAAAAAAAACCTTCAGCATTCTCTAAAGGCCCGTATGTTAAAGGCTTGGTCTCCATCATGGAGCTATTGGGAGATGGTAGAACCTTTAAAGATGGGGCCTAGTGGTAGGCCTACAGGATACTGGGGGGCATGCCCTTTAAAGCTGTTCTGGGAGGAAGCTCCTTCCTCTTCTTTGCACCGTGGCCATGAGGGCATCTCCTTTGCTCCGTCCTGCACTCCCGCCAGAGGCCTGAAAGCAATTTATCAGCCCCATGGTACTGAGCCTTATCTCAGCTCTTATAAGTTGACTAGTATCTGTTATCAGTATTATTTGATATCAGGTAATTAGAAAGTTGACTAACACAATTTCCAATGCAGATGAAATCACTATCGCATCAAGATAGCTGCGCAACTGCTCACCACGCACCACCAGTCATCACAGAAATGACCTGGTGTGGACCGCGGGTGAATGGATAGAGAAATTACGGTATGTAAACACAAATAAACCTAGAGGACACATGCCAAATGCAATAAGGCAGGCACCAAAAGATAAATGCCACATGATCACACTTACATGTGAAATCTTAAAAAAAGAAAAATCAAATACATAGAAAGAGAAGAACTGGTGGTTACCACTGTGGACAGTCAGGAGGAAAGCAGAAGACACAGAACAAAAGGTACAAGTCGCTGTATGTAGGATGAGTAAGTCTAGTTTCTAATGTACAGCATAAGGACTACAGTTAATATAACTAACTATCCTAATGTATACTGCTGATTTACTGAGAGAATACATTTCAGATACTCTTAAGGGACAAATGCAAAAAGTAAATGCATGGGATGAAGGATACGTTAATTTTCTTGACTGGCAGTAATCACTTCACTATATAAATAAACATCATGTTAAGCAGGACTCTGTGGCACACTCCCATAATTCCAGTCACTGGGGAGGCTGAAGCAGAAGGTTCCCAAGTTCAAGGACCAGCCTGGGCAACTTAGCCCTGTCTCCAAATTAAAACAAAAGAAACAAACAAACAAACAAAAAAGTGGGAAGGGCACATCACTCAGTGTTAAGAGTGCTTGCCTAATATGTGGAAGGCCCTGGGCTCGTCCCCAATACTGAAAACAAAAACGTTTTGGGCTGGGCGCGGTGGCACATGCCTGTAATCCCAGCGGCTCCAGAGGCTGAGGCAGGAGGATCGCAAGTTCAAAGCCTGCCTTAGTAATTTAGCGAGGCTTGAAGCATCTCAGTGAGACCCTGTCTCTAAATAAAATACAAAAAAGGGTTGGGGTGTGGCTCAGTTGTTAAGCGCCTCTGAGTTCAATCCCCAGTACCCAAAAAAAAAAAAAAATTGGGAACTGGGGGTGTAGCCCAGTGGCAGAACATGTGCTTAGTTTACGCAAGCCCTGGATTCAACCACTGGGACCAAAAATTAAAAAAAAAAAATGTTGAATTCCATAAATACATCCAATAAAAATATATTTTATTTTAGCCAGATGGGATAGAACATGCCAGTAATTCCAGTGACTCAGGAGGCTGAGGCAGGAAGGAAGATTGCAAATCTAAGGCCAGCCTGGGTAACTTATTGAGGCCCTGTCTCAAAATAAAAATATAAAAAGGACTGGGGATGTAGCACAGTGGTTAAGCGCCCTAGGTCCCATCCCTAGTAGCAGGGAAAAAATTTTATCTGAAACAGAGAAACTAGCAGACCCCCACCTTGACCAAATGATCAAGGTCAACAGCACCAGGGGTAGACAGACAGATGGCATGGACTCCAACACCATGAGGACACAGCTTCACTTCTCTGGGATTCCTGCCCAAGAAGCATCTTACTATAACCATGAAGAAACAGTCAGCAAGCCCAAGGTGGCATGTGCTTCTGAGCAACTGAGCCCTCCTCCCACACAGTCACAGCTGTGGTCAAGGAAGAACTGAGCTATGGTCCCAGGTTGGGGGAGACTGTGGAGACAGGGGGCATGCCGGACCAGGGCCAATACGGGGGAAACGGGGCAGATCCAGGTGAGGTCAGGAGGGCTGTCCTTAGTATCATATCAGTGCTGGTTTTCTGGCTCCAATCATGAAATCGTGGTGATGTGAGATGTTACCCCTACGAGCAGCTGGTCAAGGGCACACAGGGACTCTCAATTCTTTTTGCAGCTTTTCTTACTGTCTTTGTTTGTTTGTTTGCATGCTGGGGACTTTACCCCTGGATACATCCCCAGTTCAATTTTTTAAAATTTGAGACAGGATCTCATTAAATTGCCTAGAGTAGCTGGGAACCAGCCATCCTCCTGCCTCAGCCTTCCAAGTTGCTAGGATTACTGGCGTGCATTACCGTGCCCTGCTCTTATTCATTTATTTATTTTGCAGGGGTATGATGTACTGGGGATTGAACTCAGGGACACTCAACCACTGAGCCACATCCCCAGCCCTATTTTGTATTTTATTTAGAGACAGGGTCTCACTGAGTTGTATAGGGCCTCGCTAAGTTGCTGAGGCTGGCTTTGAACTCACAATCCATCTGCCTCAGCCTCCTGAGCTGCTGGGATTACAAGTGTGCACCACTGTGCCTGGTTTCTTTTTTCTTCTTCTCCTTCTCCTTCTCCTCCTTCTTTTTTTTAAAGAGATGGGGTCTCAGCCAGGCATTGTGGCCCATGCCTATAATCCCAGAGAGTCAGAGGCTGAGACAGAAGGATCACAAGTTTGAGACCAGCCTGGGCAACCTAGTGAGAATTTGTTTTAAAATACAAAGGCCCACTACTGTCATGTATAACTAATTAGAACAAATTAAAAAAATAAAAAGATGCAGGGGTATGGCCTAATGGTAAAGTGTCTGGGGTTCAACTTACAATGCCCAGGTTGGTCTTGAACTCCTGGCCCAACTCCACCCCCTCCATCTCCTGAATACCTGGGAATGCAGAAGCATGCCACCCTGGCCAACTTAGAGCTTTCCTTTGATGCTAGAATTATTTCCAAATAAAAAGTTAAGGAAAAAAAAAAAAAGAACACTTGGAGAAAACTGGCAGTTTCAGGCCATGCCAAGAGTTTTGGGGATACACATTTCAGATATCTCTGGCCACCCAAGGACTGGCCTGCTGACCTGACTCCTGTTGGTCCAGTTGGTTTCTCCAGAGTGCAGTCCGAGGGCCACTGGGTGGTGACTCTGAGTCTGCATGTCTATGACCAGGCCGAGCGCAGAGGGTTAGGGGTGGATGCCAGTCACTGTGGGCAGCTCCTTAACAGGGGCTGAGCGCTGCTTGGTTTCTGAGACCATTACCTTCTTTGGTAGGGTGCCCATTCCCCGTGGCCAGCTCCTCTCCTTGACTGGATTTCCGGAGCCACACAGCTGCCAGGCCTGGGGCAAAAGCCCTCATCGAGGGCCTCTCTCAGCCTCTGCGGGTGGGGTGAGACCAGGTAAAGACATGCTTCTTTTTTAAACATGTTTTTTTTTAGTTGTAGATGGACATAATACCTTTATTTTGTTTATTTACTTTTATGTGGTGCCGAGGATCGAACCTAGTGCCTCACATGCGCTACGTGAGCGCTCTACCACTGAGCCACAACTTAGCCCCAAAGACACACTGTTGACACAGAGCACAATAGCATCTATTGTTTTTTAAGTCCCTGTGTCCCTGCACTCTCATTTCTCCCAGGCCTTAACTAAGGAGGGTCCTGGAACCAATCTCTGCAGATACCCAAGGACAGTGGTGTTATTTTTATCCCATCAGGATTGTCAACATAGCTCCAGTCTCTGGGCTTTGCCAGTTATTCCCCTAATCTCCTTTGCTGCCCCAGGACCCGGTCCAGGACCCCACATTGCATTTAGGAGTCATATTGCCAGTACAGTAGCGACACAGAGGGGGAGTCAGAGGGACTGCAAATTTGAGACTAGCCTAGGCAACTTAGCGAGACCCAATATCCAAAAAAAAGAAAAAGAAAAAATAACTAAGAAAGAAAAAAGGGGTGTCACTCATTGTCAGTACACCCTTGGGTTCAATCCCCAGCACACACAAAAAAAGTCATATTGCCTGGCTTCTGCAGTCCGTTACATCTTGCAGGCCTTCCCTCATTACTGTTTTACAGGTGGGGAAAATGAGGCAGCTGAGGGGCTTGCCGGAGGTCAGAGTGTCCAGTTCGTGCTGGCCAAGCTGGACTGAGGACAGTGGTGATCATGACCACAGCTGAAGATCGGGGTACCCTGGCTGCTCGTTTCTCTCTCATGGTGAAGTCCTGTCTCCCTGCTTTGCGGATGAGACACAGAGAAGTTTGGCCCAGTCCAAGGGCAGAGAGAGCTCAGGTCCCAGTGCCAGGCTCCAAAGCCATGGCTGCGTCCTTCTCCGAGCCCTGCCCCTGCCAGCAGTTCACAGCCACCAAAGCCAGGCTCAACAGGCCATTCCTCCTGAGTTGCTCTCCCAGAGAACTGTGTGCCCCTTAATCAAGGCTGCATTTAACTTAGAGGAAGAGCCAGTTAGGGGAGATGGAAGTCTGGCTGCACTCGGATGGCAACTCGCAAAGTTAGGTAGACACGGACACGTTCAGGGAAGCATCTCTAAGCAGAAAGCATGGCACAGCCTCCGGGCTGAGATGGAGGGTCTGGGAGCCCTGGGTGCCGAGTCTGGCACCAGGGGAGGCTCTGTCCCAGCACAAAGCCTGAAAGAGGTGAGCTGAACATTTGGCAACAGCAGCATCAAGGGACAGGGACAGAAGTCAGTGTCTGGACCATGAAGGTGGAGACTCTGGTCAACTAGTCCCTGCTGACACCCAAGGCTGCCCGCTAGAAGGAGGGTGGCAGAGGAAGCCAGCTCCTGAGGAGCTGCAGCCTGGGAAGAACTTGGAAGGAGGCAGCCCCAGGCTACGGCTCCCGAGAAGCTAGAAGAAGCCAATGGAAACCACACCTGGGAAAGGACGATGTTCTGGGCCTTGCAGGACGCAATGTCCTGGCCTCAACCTAGGATACTGAGGCACAGGAGGAGACCAGACCACGTGCCAGGGAGAGACACACTGCAGACGAGGAAAAACAGCCCTGGGGCTCCCAGGCGCCATGTTGCCAGACACAGGCTGGGTTGGCATAAGCTAAAAATGCCGACAGGACCTCAGATTGGGAAGAGCTGGACCTGGCTTGAGGCCTGGTCATATCACCTGCGCCTCACTTTTTGGACATGAGGCCTGTGGAATGTTCCCCAGCATCTTTGAGGCTCCGATACCCCGGCAACAGTGTATTAGGTCCAGTGGACAGTGACACATGGTGAGATTTGATAAAGTAAGTAAAAACTGCACCTGGGTGCTGGGTGTCTAGCTCAGTGGTAAAGTGCTTACCTCGTGAGTACAAGGCCAAAAACATCAATTTGCATGGACTTTTTCTTTCTTTCTTTTTTTTTTCCCCAGTGCTGGGGATTGAACCCAAGATCTTATGCATGCTAGGCGAATGCTCTACCACTGAGCTGCACCCCCAGCCCTTTTTATTTTATTTTGACTTGCTAAGTTGCTAAGGCTGGCCCCAACTTGGAATCCTCCTGCCTCAGCCTCCTATGTAGCTAGGTTTATGTGCACCACTACACCCAACCTGATGCGCTTAAATGTTAATGAAAAACAGAGCCAGTCAATTCACATTGGAAACTGTCTGCCACACGTCCTATTGTGGGGGCGTTGCTTCCTCTCACTTTGTTACCCCACACACTCCTTCAGCACCTGCTGCCAGGTTGACCATACCCGTCATCCCTCTGTTTCCTTGCAGGTCCATGCAAGTGGAAAGGCACAGCCTGGCCACCTACAGAATGTGCCCAAATGACAAGTCTGAGTGGCCCTGTTTCCCCAGGAGGCCTCTGAGTCTTGAGCATGGTCACAGAGAGGGAAGGAAGAAGGACCTGCTGTCCCTCCTCCTGCTCCCTTCCCCACTGTAGTCACTGTGAGTCACCCCGCGGGTGAGGCCCTTCTCATCCCCAAACCCTGAGCCTTGGAGTGCAGTCAGTGACTCCTACCCCTCAATCACCTGCCATGGGAGCAGCCAAGATTGGCTCTGTCCTTCAACAGGTGGGTGCCCTCAGGCAGGTGCCCCCGTTCCCAGGAGCCTCAGCTTCCTGTGAGTCGGACCTGCAGTGGCCACCTGAGGACCAATAAACCTGTACACAGACCACGCCTTCTCCAGACCCCAAGCAGCAGAGTGTTACCTAAAATTTTCTGGGACAAGGGATGTGGACACACTGGAGCCCTCGGGCACTGGGGAGGTCAAATGGGGAAGACACTTGGAACTCAGTCTGGAGGGTCTTCAACAAGTTCAATTCCACTCCTAGGTAGAAAGCTAAGAGGGACACACAAAACTTGTACATGAGCGTTCACAGGAGCATGATGCACAACAGCCTGAGTGCTAGTGTTCTGGCCTAGCATGTGCAAAGCCTGGGTTTAAACCTCAGTCCTGGGAAAAGAAAAAAACAACACCTCAAACACGGGGCTGTGACTCGGTGGTGCTGTGCTTGTCTTGTATGTTCGAGGCCCTGGGTTCTCTCTCCAGCACTGGAAAAATAAAGATTTATTTCACTTTACAGAGTGTAAGTTATACTTCAAGAAAAGACATTTAAACAGTGGAAACAAAAGAGACAAAAAACACTGCCCGGCCAGGTACAGTGGTACATGCCTATAAGCCCATCTACTCGAGAGGCTGAGGCAGGAGAATCTAAGTTCAAGGCCAGCATTGGCAATTTAGTGAGACCTTGCCTCAAATAAAAAATAACAACTATTGCTGAATGCGGTGGTGCATGCCTATAATCCCAGCGGCTCAGGAGGCTGAGGCAGGAGGATCCTGAGTTCAAAGCCAGCCTCAGCAATGGCGAGGCGCTAAGCAACTTGGCGAGACCCTGTCTCTAAATAAAATACAAAATAGGGCTGGGGATGTGGCTCAGTGGTTGAGTGCCCCTGGTTCAATCCCTGATACACCTCCCCCAAAATAAAAAAATAATAAGTACTGGGGATGAAGCTCAGTGGTACAGCACTCCTAGTACCAATAATGCGAAAACAAAACAAACAAACAACAACAACAACAAAAATCCCTGCCCAGTCCCTCCCAGGACAGCTGACCCTGAGCCTGGGGGTGGGTCAGGCCTTAACAATGGTAATTCCCAGGGGACTGGGATGAATGGGCTTCAGGTGACTGACTTGCTCATATTGGTGGAGGATACCATCCCAGGCTCTCTCTACTCCACTCTCTCCACTGTCACCAGGAAGATGATGGAGCTGACCCTTGATTTGAGGGTGGCTCAGATGACCCTCACTGGGTAGTGAGATCTCACACTTTTCTGGTTTCAGGGTGCTGGACCCAAAGACAAATCTGGAGGGGTTTTTTTTAATATTTATTTTTTAGTTTTCGGAGGACACAGCATCGTTGTTTGTATGTGGTGCTGAGGATCGAACCCGGGCCGCACGCATGCCAGGCGAGCGCGCTACCGCTTGAGCCACATCCCCAGCCCAGATCTGGAGTTTTGAGGAGACCACCAAGCCAGAGAGGCCCTCTCTCTCCAGGACAAGGGCAGCGGGGAGAGTTCTGAGGTAGGGTCCACATAGAGCTCAATGTAGAGCAAGGCCAGAAGGGGAAGGTGAGCACCAACAGACGGGGGCATTCACAACCCAGTGGTGCTGGAAGAATCTTGGAGGGTACCAGAAGCACCTGGACTCTTCCATCACGGAACCTGAATGAGCTTCCACTTGCACCTCCCAGAGTCCTAACTCACATGCTGCGCCAGGGTGCCTACTTCCCTTATTCTCCTGTACACATCCTGTACTGTACCTCTAACCATATATGACAATGTCCTTTGTCCCAGGAGGCCCAGCTTCAAGACCTCACTGGGGCTAGGCGTGGTGGTATACGTCCGTGATCCCAGTTGGCTCAGGAGGCTGAGGCAGGAAGATCACAAGTTCAAAGCCAGCCTCAGTAATTTAGAGAGGCCCTAAGCAACTCGGTGAGACTGTCTCTAAATAAAATACAAAAAAGGGCTGGGGGTGTGGCTCAGTGGGTAAGCACCCCTGGGTTCAATCCCTAGTACCAAAAAACAAACAAGTAACAAAAACTTCACTAATTATCTGACTACAGCACCAGAGCTTTCTGGACTAGAATTCAGATGTCAGGTCTTCCTGGGAAGTTAGATGAGAATTAGGGACCAGGTGCACAGGGGCCCCTTGGCAGATCACAAGAGTGCCATTCAGAGAAAGACCCCGAATAACAAACTTTGATCTTTTCTCATGCTATTTTCTGTTCGGGTGACCCTAGATGGAAATGTCTACAATATTTGGGATCTCTGGATCAGCTGTGGCATGAAAACTTCCCAAGTTCTAGTAACACTGATCGGAAGCAAGTTCACGGCGTCAGATGAAGCAGGACAGAGCTGCTTCTTGTTCAGGATCGGGTGTTTTTCTACAAGCCCCAGACTGCAGCGGCTGCACGTGGTTGGCCATCCTAACACGCACACACCCCACACATGTGTATCCTACTCCCTGGGGAGCTCCCAGACCAATGATGGTGGGGGCAACTGCACAGCTGCAGGCCCCACCCTCTGGGACACAGGAAATGTTTGCACAACCCGGAGGATGCAGTTACTTGTGAGTGGAGTTAACAAGCACCTATAATCTGTGTAAACAGAAGCCAATTAACATCCTATCTGGGGTCAATAAAAGCTGTTTTCTTTTCAGTTAATAGTCATTAACTTCAACTAAGTGATCCTGGTGCATCTTACATAATGGTTGTTCCCTGATAACCCAGGTGATTGGCTGCCTCGCAGCTTCTCCATGATGCGTGTGCCTTTCAGACCCACCTCAGTTACTGAAACCCTGGCTGCCATCTCTATGGGGTAATCGCACAGACGTCCAAGTCCTGAAAGAGCTAGATGATTCTGCGGTCAATCACTGTCCTCTGTTCTTGCAGACCGCCACCCATACCTGTCACCAGACGCCCTTGGATGTTTATCTGAAACAAAACAGGGCACCCGATGGTACTCAGACCCTCTGCTCAGAAGGTGCACTTCAGTACCTGGTCCTCATCCCAAAAGCCCTCTCTTCTTCAGGGCGCTCTGCATCTGGTTGGCCTTCAACTATTATTTGCCAGATGAGGGAGTCAACTCCCTGGACATGCTGAAGTCTGCTCTGGCTGGACTCCCCCGGGGCTGCACTTCCTCTGTGTCCTTCAAAGCCTGCCTTAAGTGTTCCCTTCTTACCTCCCCCAAAGTTAGCCACTCAGCCCAGCATGGAGCACTCAGTGGTTCTCTGCTGCACTGTGATAGACTTTGATCTGTCTCCCCACTAGGCTGGGGTCCCGGGAAGTCAAGGGCCTGAGTCATGTCGAGCCTAGAAAGATTCATGACACCAACCTCCAGCCTTTATAGTCATGTCCTCCTGCCCTCACTTGTCCTTACATGGTGCAAGAATGTTCCTCTTAGCTGGCTACAGTGGCACACACCTGGCATCCCAGCTACTCAGGAGGCTGAGGCAGGAGGATCGCCAAGTTTGAGGCCAGCCTAGGTAACTTCATGAGACCCCACCTCAAAATAAAATAAAGGGCTGGGGATGCAGTCCAGTGGTAGAGCACGTGCCGAGCATGTGTGAGGTCATCGGTTCAAGCCCCAGAGCCATAAAAACAAAACAAAAAAGAAAACAACAAAAACCTACTGCTCACCAAATATTTCAAAATTGTCACTGCTGTTCACTGTAACCTCTGACCCTGCCATCTGAGGTTCAGTGTCCTTCGGCTGTGATCAATGTGCTCTGGGCAACTGGAGCTGTTGGTAGCTCTCAAACACGCATCTGTCCACTTTGTAGCCTGGCCACCAAGACCTGACTGTTCTTCAAAGCCTCATTCAAAAGCACAATACCCCCTTCCCAGCCTGAGGTTTCCCCACATTCTTCTTCTTCTTCTTCTTTTTTTTTTTTTTTTGTGTGTGGTACTGGGGATTGAACTCTGAGGCACTCGACCACCAAGTCACACCCTCAGACCTATTTTGTGTTTTATTTAGAGACAGGGTCTCACTGAGTTGCTTAGCACCTCGATTTTGCTAAGGCTGGTTTCGAACTTGCAATCCTCCTGCCTCAGCCTCCTGAGCCCCCCTGGGATTATAGGCACGTGTGCCACTGTGCCCGGCTCTTTTTTTTTTTTTTTTGGTATTAGGGATATTTAACTCAGGGCACTTTACCAATGAGGTCTTTTCATTTTTTATTTTGAGATAGGGTCTTACTAAATTGTTTAGGGCCTCTCTAAGTTGCTGAGGCTGGTCTTGAACTTGTGATCCTCTTACCTCAGTCTCCCAAGTTGCTAGAATTATAGACATAAACCATGTGCCTGGCTCCCCATTATTTTTCATCTATATCATCTAAGGCCTTGTTGGCAAAGGGCCATGCACACAGATCATGCCAGAAGTTGGGTACCCCAATCTATGCTCTTCTCCTCTCTGAGGCCCTGTGAGGGGACAATGCTGCAGAGAAGAGGCTTGTCCTCAGCAGGGGAGGTGCAAGATCTCCTTTGTTTCTACAGCCATGAGCTGCTCCAGCGGCAGGTGTTTCCAGAACCATATACACCAGAATCCTCCAAGACGTCTGTACAGGACTCTTGAGCCCCAGCCTAGACTAACTACATCTGAACTGCCTTTCAGATAGGATAGGGATAAGGCTTGCTGCACCAACAAAAACTATCAGCTCTCCATATCTGCAGGTTCCACATCTGGAAACATTGCGTCTGTGCAGATTTTGATTTTTCTTGTCCTTATTCCCTTAACAATACAGAATAACAATTACACACACAACATTTAATTTGTACTAGATATTCTTACGTCATCCAGAGATGATTTAAAGTACATAGGAAGATACCTTATACTTATGAGGATGGAAAATAACAATTTGGGATGATGCCTGAATCCTCACTGCTAATTTGAGACAAATTTTTGAGCAAGTAAAGGCTGCTCTTAAAGCGACACCTTTACTTTGCAGGATTCATGGGAGTTGTGATCTGCCTGACTCCTGGACATTTAAAAAGTAGACCCATCAGCCTGGTGCCAAGGCTCACACCTGTAATCCTAGCAACTCAGAAAGCTGAGGCAGGAGATCACAAGTTCAAGACCAGTCTCAGCAATATATTGAGACCCTCAGCAACTTAGCAAGGGCCTAAGCAATTTAGTGAGATGCTGTCTCAAAATAAAAACTAACAGTGGCTTGGAAGTCTGAGGTGGAAGGATCAGGAGTTCAAAGCCAGCCTCAGCAACTTAGCGAGGCACTAAGCAACTCAGTGAGACCCTGTCTCGAAATAAAATACAAAATAGGGTTGGGGATGTTGCTCAGTGGTCGAGTGCCCCTGAGTTCAATCCTGGTACCCCCCAAAATAAATAAATAAAATAAAAAATAAAAAGGTCTGGCCCAGTGGTAAGGTGCCCCTGGGTTCAATTCCTGGTGCCAAAAACAAACAACAAACAACACTCATCCCCAACAAAAAAAAAAAGGCTGGGGTTCCAGTACAGAGCAAGCAAGCAACCAAACCAACCAACCAACCCAGCAGAAATGTAGTCTGTCAGTTGTGGAGAAGTTCACAATCAAGGTGAGGCAGGGCTGGTCTCTTGTGGCTGTGAAGAAAAATCTGTTCCACGCCTCTTCTGGTTTCTTGCAGCTGCCAGCAATTCTCGGCAGTTCCTAGGTTTTTGACTGATCTCTCCAGTCTCTGTCTCATGGCCTTCTCCCTCTTGTGCATCTCTGTGTCTCCTCCTATCTATCTATCTGTCTGTCTATCTATCTATCTATCTATCTATTGAGATCCTGAGGGTTGAAGCCAGGGCTTTATGGATGCTAGGCAAGCATACTATCACTGAGTTGCATCCCCAGGTCTTTATTTTATTTGAAACAGGGTCTCACTAAGTTGCTGAGGCTAGCCTCAAACTTTCAATTCTCTTGCCTCAGCCTCCTGAGTCACTGAGATTGTAGGCATGCACCACTACCATTCGGTCTCCGCTTCCTCTTCTTACAATGACAGTAGTCATTGAATGTAGGACACTCTTAGATACCTACCAAGACTCCCAGTGGATGTCTGAAACCACAGATAGAACCAAATCCTATATGTACTGTTGTTCCCTATACATATACGTCTATAATAAAGTTTAATTTATAAATTAGGCACAGTAAGAGATTAACAATAACAACTAATTATAAAATAGAATAACTATAGCAATTACTATAATGAAGTTATGTGAATATGGTCTTCCCCCCCCTCCTCTTCCTTGTCTCTCTCTCTCTCTCTCTCTCTCTCTCTCCTTTTCTTTCCCTCTCTCTTTATTTCTCTACCCACTTCCAGAGAACTCTGTTTGGCCCCTGGGATCTGAGCACTCAGCACAAGATGGTCAAGACAGTCCCAGCAAAAGGTGCTCAGTGAGGAAAGCAAACATTGACAAGCATATTTTAAAAATAGCCCAGTGGGGCTGGGGATGTGGCTCAAGCGGTAGCACCTGGCATGCGTGCGGCCCGGGTTCGATCCTCAGCACCACATACCAACAAAGATGTTGTGTCCGCCGAGAACTAAAAAATAAATATTAAAAATTCTCTCTCTCTCTCCTCTCTCTCTCTTTAAAAAAAAAAAAGGAGATACAAATTTGACTCCTATCTAAAAAAAAAAAATAAATAAAAATAGCCCAGTGACCAGGGAGGGGTCACTGGGGGACAATGCTCTACTTTTTGAGCTGGGTGTTAGTTTCGTTATTCTATACCTTTTTTCTTTTCACAGGTACATGATATACGTTTTATAAAGTATTTCACACATAAAATTAAAAATGCAGAGTTTTTTTGTTTTGTTTTTGCAGCACTTTGTCACCCTAAGCCTCACATAGGCTGGGCAAGCACCCTACCACTGAGCTACACCCCTACCCCTAAATGCAATGCATGTTTTCAAGAGCTGACTTGCAAAACTCAAAAAAAGCAAACAGTTCTGATGCACTCAATCCTCTCCTAGTGTCTAACTGCTAAAAGCTGATTGATACTCAGGAATGGGCCTGACCTCAGTATGATGACTCCTTCAAACTGGCACAGATGGTGAGAAATCTCAGACTCTGAATAGAATCTCAAAATAGCTCCCCAAATACCTGACTCGTTTTATGATCCCCCCCTTTTTTTTTGCTAGACCCAAGTGGGAAAAAAGAAGAAAGCAGGACTGGGAGTACAGTTCAGTGGTAGAGTGCTTGTCTAACATGTGCAAGGCCCTGGGTTCCATCCCAGTACCACAAAAATAAAACTAAATTTTAAAAAATTAGCAACAAGGGCTGGGGTTGTGGCTCAGTGGCAGAGCTCTTGCCTAGCACTGTGAGGCCCTGGGTTCGATCCTCAGCACCATATAAAAATAAATAAACAAAAATAAGGTATTGTGTCCATCTACAACTAAAAATAATTTTTTAAAATTAACAACAACTAAAAGTTTCTTGCCCCCACCCCCATGCTCTCAGTACTAGGGACTGAACACAGTTCCTTGCATATGTGAAATGAGCAGATACCACTGAGCTACATCCCAAGTTCTTTTTTTTTTTAATATTTATTTTTCAGTTTTCGGTGGACACATCTTTGTTTGTATGTGGTGCTGAGGATCAAACCCGGGCCACACGCATGCCAGGCAAGCGCACTACCGCTTGAGCCACATCCCCAGCCCCCCCCCCCGTTCTTTTTTTTAAAAAAAATATATTTTAAATTTTTTATTCTAATTTGTTATATATGACAGCAAAATGCATTACAATTCATATTACACAAATAGAGCACAATCTCTGGTTGTATACAAAGTATATTCACACCATTTGTGTCTTCATAGATGTACTTTGGATAATAATGTCCATCCCCAGTTCTTTATTGAATGGGTCTCACTGAGTTGCCAAAGCTGGCCTCAAACTTGTGATCCTCCTGCCTCATCCTCCCAAATAGCAAACTGTTCTGCTTAAGGTACCTTATGCCCAAATCTCTCAGCAACCCCATCTCCACTCCCAGCCTCAGGGACTACTAGTAATGCCTTGTCTCCCAATCTTGTAAGGAACCTCAAATGCAGGGTTTCCTCCAAGTTTGCAGAGGAGGAACTCAAATATTTCCTGAACTTTACTCTTATTGTGGAAGAAAAACAGTAGTCTAATGTTTAACCCTACCCCAGGGGCCAGAGCATCTAAGAAAGGGGAAGATCAAAAGCACCTCCTGTGCTGTTTTGCACCAATCGGACAAGACAGATCAGAACACTTGATGATATCTGAGTTGGACTGGGAGGAGGAAACAGGCCTTCCCGCTGAACAGCTCAGAGAAGAAAGACTGATCATTTAGAGAGACGTGCCCTTTAACCAAGCCACTCCTAAGAAGTACAAGTAGTTGGACCTAAATGCCATGCAGACTGAGGTTTTGAAGTGCCTGAGCACAGCTGAAGCCCGCCCACATTCACACCAGATTTGCTGATACAGGAATCTATCTATTCACTGCAGCTCAATTTATAACAGCAAAAGATGGGTGACAGCTTAAACAGCCATCAATAAGGGCCTGGCTCCTCAGTCACAGACTACTTCTAGAAAGAAATATTAGAAATTATTAACAGCACAGGTGCATCCAGAGGGTCTGGGTACAGATAGAGACCTGCTTGGTTTTTAATTATATGCACCTCTGTGCTGGTTTTCTAAAAACTATATATATCAATTACATTGTCAAAGTTTAATTATATATATATATATATATATATATATATATATATATACACACACACACACACATATATATATATATACATATATATATAAAACATATAAATGTATACATATACACACAAGTACAAGTATGTATGTACAGTACACACCTATATGCACATACATATTTACAAACATAAACGCCCAAACCCATATGTTTTATTTTTTATGAAATTAATTTTTTTTGTAGTCCTGGGGATCAAACCCAAGCTAGCAAGGGCTCTGCCACTGAGCTGCATCCCCAGCTGCTGCAGGCCCCCAATATATGATTACATGATCCCTTTAGCAATTGGATGGAAAATCCCAATGGCCTCAGTTTCCCCAGAAGAAGCTGAAGGTGACGTGGCCCTGAGGAACATTCTGGCATCCTGGTTGCAGGGAGACAGGCAGGAGTAAGAAACACTATGCAAGCCCTACAGGAAATGGCATGTTGCTGCTTTTCAACAACAAAGCCACCGACCTCCTTCTATGCTGCACACATGCAAATGAGACTCAAGGGAACTTGAAAAGTTCCAGAAGAATCATTATTCCCAGCACCACACAGACTCCAGTTTTGCAGTTTAGCTTTAAATGGCTGCAACATTAGCTCGCCTGACTCTGGAAAGTATTTCCTTACTCTCAGTTTAGTGGCTTCAAGAGCTTGCACAGATCAGAGGGCCTGGGTCTGTGCCCTCGCCAACAGCTCCCCAAAGGATGAGCTATCCCACTCCTATATGCCTCTGCACCGGGCCCCAGGGCTTGGAGACACAAGCTCGGATGCCACGGATAGGCTGCCCCTTTCAGCTAAGCCTTTCCGGATTCAAAGTCACCATTCCTGAGAGGAGCATGGGGGTGGGGTGGTATTTCCCTCCCGGTCAGAGTAGGAGGCCCCACACCCCTGGAGATCAACACAACAGATGGGCAAAAACGGGGGAAGTAATCGATGAAGAAGGTGGGCAATGCTCCGGAAGAGATGGGCTCTGTCTCCAGCATTCTAGTGGCTTTAGGTTTGTCGCTGCCAAAATGGGGATGATTCTGGTTTTGTCTGGCTGATGGGATTATTCTAAAGCCTGGAATTACCTTATTTCTGTCAGCACTGTTATAAACTGAAAGATAAAAATTGGGTGGGCTTTTGTTTGGGAAGGGTACAGTAATCTTGAGACCCAAGGCCTGGGTGAATGTTGGAGGACCTGGGGGATCCAGGGAGGATAAACACAGAGGTGCACTTGTGAAAAAGCATAAGAGATGGGGTGGGATAAGAGGGAGGGAGAGATGGGGCTGCTAGAAGCATAAGGACAGGTGGGGTGATACACAGGGCACCCACTCAGGTTTCTGAAGGTGTGTTGGGGAGAGGGGTAGCACAGACCTGAATATGAGGAGTCTGTGAAAGGAGAGGCACAGGCCCGGGTGACGGAGTGGGAGACGTAAGAGAGGGGTGGAAGGCTCAGCTGTTGGTGTGGAGGTTGCTGCCGCAGTTGTGGAAACTCCTGTGGGGTTGGGAGGGTCACAACATCAACTGTGAGGTTGTCATATACAGGGACAGTCTCAGGGTGTCCATGAGTGGGGGCCTGGTGTCAGATTGTGAAGCGGGATGTCAGACTCAACTGTGCAAGACAGGGGATGGAGATCAAGGAGGTGGGCACGAGTCAAGAGGAGAGGAGCATGTCAAGGAGGCCAGTCTCAGGTGTTTGGGGGGGTGTCAAGAGAAGGGACGTGGTCAGGTGTGCGTGGGCTGTGAGTGAGCGGGCTCAGATCTGGCTCTGGAGACTCCCGGACGGCATCAGATGTGGGATCGGGGTCGGGGGGGTCTTTAACCTCTGTCCCCGGGACGCTGCTGTCACGCTCCGCCTCCCCCGCCTCCGCCCTAGGGTCCATGACAGGACCCGTGCAGTGCCTCAGTTCGGTCTGGCAAGCGCGGGCCCCCTGACGCCTGCGCCGCCCCGCGCCCCCCGCGTCCAGCTCACCTGCTCGGACGCGTCGCCGCCGCCACCGCCGCCACCTCCAGCCGCCACAGCCCCGCCTCGCGCACCCCCAGTGCGCGCCACGGGAGGGGTACACGCTGGGTTTCGATTGGCTGCTCTGTGACTAATCAGCGCTGGAGACGGTAGGAATTGGCGGGCATGAAGCGGACAGACAGCCCGTGAAGCCAATCGCTGAAGAATAGAGGCAGGGCTACTGGGAGAGGCTCTGGTCCCCCGGAGCGTTCCTGCGGGGTGCGAGGTCCTGGGAGGCAGGGCCCTGGAGCAGGCGAGGATTGGAGCCTTGGCAGAAAATCGGCAGTCCTAACTACCAATCACTGAGCATCGAGGGCGGGGCTCCAAGTAAACTGGCGCGACTGGCGGGGCAGAGGTGAGAGGGACGGAGGGAGTAGCCTGAAGAGCAACAGTGATTGGCTGCTACGGCGAAGACGGGCAGGCCCCGCGGCTAATCGTAGCAGCCATGGGCGGTGCGCCAAAGGATTCGGGGGGGGGGTGTGTGTGTGTGTGGGGGGGGGGGTAGTGTAAGGTGCAGTTTGACCCGCCGTGCTGCTGCAGGAGGTGGCCTTGGACGCCCCGCACTGTCTCCTGAGGCTCCGGCGAAGAGTCTGCCCTCTGGCTACCCAGCGCAGAAGTGGGGCCTCCTACTCTGACCGTGAACTTGGACCTTAAAAGCTGAAGGATTCTTGGATAATCCTTCAGCCCTTTCCTACCCACTACTCCCCTGCAAATGACAGAGGGCAGAAACTCGCTGGAGGTCACCCAGAGCCGCCCTTTGCAGCTCGGGGTGGTGTGCAGACGTGGAATAAAGAAGGAGAGGCCTACTGAAAAGCTCTGTGTGATTCCTGAAAGTGCCTTAAAAAAATTATATATATATATATATATATATATATATATATATATATATATATATACACACACACACACACACACACACACACACACACCAATGGACCTTTATTTTTATTTATATGCGGTGCTGAAAATCGAACCCAGGGCCTCATTCATGCTAGGCAATAGCTCTACCACTGAGTCACAATCCCAGCCCTGAAAGTGCCTGACTTTTGAGTTCAAGCTTTCTCCTCCGTGGGATCCAATGACATCCCTGTTGGGCCTCCTCCCGCTAAGCCTAACGTTTCAAATTGGAAGGATGTGACAGATGTGAATTAACTCAGTCTTAACCACAACCCCAAGATGTCGAAGCGACCACTTGACAGAAACCAAAACACAGGTCAAGCTCCTTGTGCAAGACTGCACAGCACTTTAGTTATCCCATCTAGACATGAATTTCCAAAAAGCAGGTTTTCACAGAGTAAGACAATACCAGAGAACTGCCACTGGGGACCTGAATTACCTAGGTTAGAATCCTCTTCCAGTCACTGGTCCACTGGATAACCTTGGGCAAACACTTGTGAGCCTCAGATTTTCTCATTTGAAAAATAGGAAAATGTGCTGAGCCTGCAGGTTGCTTAGTATACCTAAGACCCCAGGTCTTCTGTTCTCTTGTCAGCAGGCTGGCAACAGCCAACCTCCCTACCACCCTCCAACAATGGCAGAACTGGAGGAAAAAAAAATTGATGATTTCTACACCTTGATCTTTCCTCTTTGGAATTGCTTTCCTTGGGGAATTTATAAGCCAGCTTTTGCTTTTGTCTTCTGGCGAAAGCCTTTGACCCTCAACAGGTCATGTCTGGCCTGTGAGCCTCACTCTGTCTGTGAAGTGAGTTCATGGCATTTTTTTTGCACTTGCCAGCAGTTTAGAGAGACACCTGCCACCCTGTGCTCTCAACTGTTAGCTAGCAACACCTTCCCCAAGCCCTCTCTGTTCTTTGAATCACCAAGTGTACTCCTTTAATCTTCAGGGCAGAGAGGTTACCACATTGGCTCTTATTTCCTCCAAGTGCAGGCTGGGCTTGGTGGAGATCAAGTTCAGAACAAGAGAATCTTGGGAGGAAGCAAGGTTGAGGTTAATAAGGGTTCACATTTCAGAGCTATGTAAACCCCTTGCTCAATGCTTGATCCACAAGTTTCAAACTGGAAGGATGTTTCAGAAGTTCACACTGTGAACGTCACTGGCCCAAGGCTACCATCTAACTCCTGATAGTCCCATGATTTTCCCACCTGGGCTTCTTCTCCCACCTGTGGTTTGCTTTCCTGAAGTCTCCAGGCCCTGTTCCTCATTCTGTCCTCTGGGGGAAGACAAGGAAGCTGAGGTTTATTAAACACCTCCTGGTGTCAGGTCCCAGTTGGGTTAGGATAGGGTCTTCCCCAACACCATTTCCCAACCTTCTCTTCCAGGTGTAGGTGACGGCACCCACTTTGCAGATGACTAAACTGAGTCTCTCATGGCCAGTGTTCCTTGGTGAAAGGGCTGGGTTCAAATCCTTGATCTTTTTGCCATGCTGGGGACTGAACCCAGGGCCTTCCAAGTAAGGCAAGAGCTCTACTGCTGAGCTATGTACCCAGTTCTGTTCTTTTCTACTTATGGGTCACAGGAATTTTAGTAAGAGACTCAAGCTCCCTGCCTCAGTTTCCCAGCGCAACATTAATGAAAGGGAAGCAAAACATTTACAATGGTTTTGTCCTCAATAAGTGCTGGCTGAATGCTAGAGATAGATACATTGTCATTCTCTAGTGCTTTATGGACATGGACCAGCTACAGGGGTAGGTTGCCAACCAACGAAGATATCTATGTTGGAAGAACCCCAGCTCTCAGCACCCAGCCTGCCAGACCTTGCGAGGGAGGTAACAAAGCTCCTGGAAGGTCCCATGGCACCCCTGGGGACAGTGCCAACGGAGGCAAGGGTCAGGCAGCAAGCCAGCACCATGCTGCCTCTGCTGATGTGCCAGAGGCACTAGCTGGGCTCTGGCTTCTGTTCCCTTGTCAGCAGGCTGGCAACAGCCAACCTCCCTGCCACCCTCCAACCATGGCAGGCAATGCCCCTTGGCTCCAGCAAATGACACCCTCATCATAGGCACCTCAGCGGAGTCCAGCTAGGATGTCTAGGATCCCAGATCTTCTGCCTGCATGGCCCTGGGCAAGACACTGCCTACCTGCTTCCCAGTTTCCTCTACCTTCAGGGATCCCAGGAATCATCTTATATGACAGTTATGGGTCAGGGCCAGGCCCAGGATCAACTGAGGCCAGAAAGTCATTTGCCCAAGTTCAGCTTAGCAAGGTTGATAAAGGAGGGGCACGGAGGAGGGCCAAACTGGGGTCTCAATCTTGTATGGCCCTTTGAATGGGGGTGAGACTACTTCTTATACAGAAAATGGGATTCACACTCCAAGAATCTCAAAGGCCGGGAAGGCAATGATGTTCTGTCCCAGGACCCTAGGCCCTTCCCTGGCTGGAGGGAAGCATCCTGAACATAGTACTGATGGCTGTGAGGCCAGTCCCAGGTCAAGGTGGTCCCACTCAAGTCTCCCAAGGCTCAGTCAGGCCACTTATCCACAGTGCACAGAAGCAGAGGTGGTCGAATATGCTCACCCCTGTAGCAAGGTCCCCCTCAGCCCATGTCTCTATGTTGTCAACAAGGACAGCAAGTGCCGTGTGCTGGGTGGGTCCTCTGAACCAGGTCTTACTGGAGGCTGTGACCATGCAGTGACAGATCCAGCCTGTGTTCACATAGGGAGCTGAGAATCATGGAGTAGAGGTGACATGTCTAAGGCTGCTGAGCAGGGATGGGGACACTGGCCTGCTGACTCCAGGAAAATATGGGGTTTTCAGCCCCTTGTGTGACCTCACCCAACGTGTCTATCCAAAGTGCTCTGAGCCACACTCACTGAAGACTCCCATTTCCTAAGGCCCCAGGTGAAACAGACTGATAAGGTG
The DNA here is from genome assembly GCF_964194105.1 of Spermophilus citellus. Classification (NCBI taxonomy): domain Eukaryota; kingdom Metazoa; phylum Chordata; class Mammalia; order Rodentia; family Sciuridae; genus Spermophilus; species Spermophilus citellus. Next base: position 17,079,420 of record NC_138184.1, on the reverse strand, counting down.
AAGCCAGCTCCTCCCAAAGAAGCTGGCCAGGGGCCCAGTGGAGCCGCTGGTAGGGCCTTCCCTCCAACCACACAGTGTTCTTCTCTAGTTTATTCAGGTGCAGTTCAAAAATATGTATAGGAAGCTGGAGCGCAGCGGGGAGGGGAGCCTGCCCACAGCAAGCAGCAGGGGGCCATGGGAGACAAATGGAAGGGTTTACACAGGAGGTGACCTTGGACAGGGTCAGAGGCCAGAGGTGGAACACATGGGGTGATTGACAGGGGTCTCCCTGAAAAGGCAACATAGGAACTGAAACCTGGTGGCAGGTGGAGCCAGTCAAGGGAGAGCTGCAGAGGCCATGGGCTGAGGCAGCCAGTGCGGCTGGCACAGAGTGAGGAGCTGGTGGCGCAGAGTGTGGCGCAGGGTAAGGAGCTGTGGGAAGACAGAGCGGGCAGTGGGCCAGGCCTGGGTCAGGCTGGCCTGTGGGCCACCAAAGACTAGTTGGTTTTATGTGGGGGGCACCTGGAAGCCACAGGCAGATTGGGAGAAAGACTGGGGCATGACAGATGAACAGTGCTGAGGACTGTCCAAGGTCACACACATGTCTGTTCCAAAAGCCAAGCCAGGGTAGCCTAGGGCAGGCACAAGATCCTTCACACAGATCCTGGTGAGTCCCCTGAGGAAGGGGGGCAGGGCAGAGTGGCCCAGTCTGAGGCTCAGGTCTGCCCCTCTGGGCTGCCTGGGGCTCTTCCATGCTGGGGGTGGGGATGTTGACACTACAAGGAGATGGAACCAGGGTGACTTCCCCCTCCCACCCTACCCCAGCTATTTGCATTGACTGGTTTCCATGAAAACCAAGGTTCCTCTGGTCAGGGACTGAGGGAATTCAGGCCTGCCCAGGCAGGGTAGGGGTGTGGCAAGGCTGCGGGTGGGCTGGGAGAGGTGGGGGGCAGAGGGGGGGAGGGAGGGAGGGGAGAGGCCTGGGCAGGAGGTGGGGTGGCACCCACTGGAGAGCCCCAGGTTGTTCTCACCTCCATTGAACTACTGGGGTGACCTCAGTGTGACCTCTAAGCTGGCTTCAGAGCAGGAAAATTAGGGTCTACAATATTTTGGGGGATCCCAGAACACCTGGGATGAAGGATGAGCACTGGGGGCAACAATAATGTCCATCCTACAGATGGAAAACCGAGGGTCAGAGAGGAGAAACAGGCTGCCAGAGACACCCTGCCAGTCCTCCTGGAGTGACGGGGTGAGGCTGGCAATGCCTGGGAGCAACCCCAAACATTCCCACCCTGAATCTGTAACAGGGGTTCCCTTGAAGCTTTGACTATGTCCCTGTGGCTTTGAAACTAATGTTTTTTTTTCTTTTTCCCAACCTTCTTTTCCCTAAACTTCTCCTTCCTGATCTCTCTCTCCTCCCTAATCTCATTTTCTCTGAATCACCTCTATAAAAACCCCTCTGTTCCTGGTGATGGGCAGAATCACAGCCTTTGGGACAAGAGTCCCCTGTGTTTCTCCTTTGTTGGCAAAGCAATAACCCTTTTTCCTTCTTCTCAAAACTGTGTCCTCGTTAATGGATTGGCATCGGGGACTCCAACACCCCTCAGAAGGGATCTATCACCTCCAATTCCCATTTTTTTTTTCTTTTTGTCAGTGCTAGGGTTAGAACCCAGGATTTCTTTTATAAGTACTATGCAAGTGCTCTAACAATGAGCTACATCCCCAATCTTTTTTTTTAACTTTGCTGAGGATGAAACCCAGTGCCTCACATGTGCCAGGCAAGTGCTCTACCACTGAGCCACAACCCCAGCCCCACCTCCAATCTTTTATAAATTTGGAGACATGGTCTAAGTTGTCCAGGCTGGCATCAAATCTGTGATCTTCCTGCCCTGGCCTCTATAGGTGCTAGGATTATAGGTGTGTACCACCATGCCACTCCTCATTTTAAGAGGATCAAAACTGAAGCTCAGCCAGGTGCAGTGGCACACACCTGAATCTCAGCAACTTGGGAGGCTGAGACAAGAGGATCACAAGTTCAAAGCCAGCCTTAGCAACTTAGTGAGAACCTAAGCAACTTAGCAAGACCCTGTCTCAAAATGAAAAATAAAAAGGGCTGGGAATGTGGCTCAGTGATAAACTGCCCCTGGCTTCAATCCCCAGTACCCCTCCCCACTAAAAGAAACTCTGAAGTTCAGAGATGTCATGTCACTTGCTCAAGGCCACAGAGCTGAGGTTAGGGTAGGAAGGCGATCTCTGTAACCCCCCAGAAACAGTACATGCTCATAAATAGTGAACTTGATCATGGACTCAGGAACCTTCCTGATTCAGGACAACATGTGACAATATATCATATATTCCAAGCTGCTCCCAAAACCTCGAGGCCTCTCCAAAGGACCTTCCCTCTCCAAGTTGTTGAGATCAGTGCTGCAGTCCCCACATTCAGCTGAGTTACAAAAGAGACCCCTCCAGTGGTCTTTTATTATCAGGCACCACAGCTGGCCAGATCCTCAAGACAGATGAGCCTTGATCCCCGCCCCTAGCCAGCAGAGGGAAGTGTCCAAGACCCACTAGACAGGTGAGAAGAAAGAGGAAGAGTTCTGAAGGAACTTATCAGAGCAGGTGTGAGAATCTCAACCCAAGGAGCCAGTTCAGAGACTGGTTCACAGCGCTAACTTCAGATAGGACAGTGGGCAGTAGAATGTGCCCTTTGCCCCCAAGAAATGCTGAGAAGGAACTTCTGATAGGCAAGGGCATGGGGGAGGGGCAGGACTGTGGCTGCTAGCTGGCCTGAGGACACAAGATCCCAGGAGCTGCTTTCTGCCTGGTCCATGCTTCCTCAGCCCTGCAGCCTTTACCTGGCACCCGAGAGAGGACAGTGTTTGCCCTAGGGGAACAGAATATGGGGGGCAGAGTGGTGGGACACAGATCTCCCCTCATTTCTATGTCATTTGACTCACCCAAGGTCACAGCCTAGACTGAGCCTGGGTTCATGGTGCCAGGTTACCCTTCTGGCCTGTCCACAATTCTTTCAGCTCAACTCTGCAGCCCAGGTCCCGCAGGGCGGCCTTGGCCACGTCCTCACAGTCTCGGTGGGCCGCTCGGGCCTGTGAAATGAGTGCCTCAGCCCCCAAGTCCAGGATGGGCTTGGAGAAGTCTTGGCTGCGGGACACCAGGTTGCGGATCAGCATGCAGGCCTGTTTCTGGAGGAGAGACACTATGAGTTTCTGGGAAAGATGGATACCTATTATATATGCTGTGTAAAGAGTTATTCTATTTTTTGAGGGGTACTAGGGATTGAACCCAGGGTGCTTTACCACTGAGCTATACCCAGCACTATCTAGTTCTCTAGCTATTTTGAAAAGGGGTCTCATGAAGTCGCTGAGGCTAGCCTCAAACTTGTAGTCCTCTTGCCTCAGCCTCCACAAGTCACTGAGATTATAGGTATGCACCTCTGTACCCAGTCAGATGTGATTATTTAAAAACATATGTTTTCAATCCTCAGTTAAATCCCTGAATATAAAAACCAGAGAAACAGGGCCAGCTGTATATTGTTACTCATTTGGTGGGCATCTGTGGCCTGCGTTTTCTGTGCATAGGTGTGAGGGACTGCCCTAAAGCATCCCAGTGTGGTGGGGCTCCTGTCACTAACAGAAGAGCAGATGGGAAGCAGGGAGCAGGAGGGTCTGCCAGTCAGAGTGAGAAGGAGTAGACAAGGTGATGGGCCAACCCAGAGGATGGAGCCCCAGAGTGGGGATCAGTGAGAACAAAGTCCCCGTGGGACCCAGCCTGGTATGGTTTTTATTTTTTATTTTTTGGTATTGGGGATTGAACCCAGGAGCATTTACCACTGAACCACTTCCTCAGCCCTTTTTTAAATTTTGAGACAGGGTCTCACAAAGTTGCTTAGGGCCTCTCTAAGTTGCCGACTCTGGCCTTGAACTTATAGTCCTCCCGTCGCAGCCTCCCAAGTTGCTGGGGTTACAGGTATGCACCATGGCACCCCACCTAGCCTGGTGTGTTTAAGGCCCCTGTGCTGGGAAGAGGAGAAGTGGGGAGGGGCCCAGGACCACAGGGAGGCGTCTAGTTCAAGCAGGAGTGAAAACGATGGTGAGGTATAGGTGGTGGGTCCCACAGCCAGCAATAAGATTGGTAGTCCAAGGAGGGGCTGGTAGCCTCCCAAAATCCCAGGCAGAGTCCCCTTTGTGCTACCCCCTTCTCCTCCCCAGGTCTCCCTAAGAGATTTTCAAGAAAGTAGAAGAGTAAATGTACAAAGAGCAAAGGGAAGCTAGACTTGATGGCACATGGCTGTAATCCCAGCTACTCAGGAGGCTGAGGCAGGAGGAACCTAAGTTTGAGGCCAGCCTGGGCAACTTAGCAAGACTCTGTCTCAAGAAATAAAAAAGGTTGAGGATGTAAATCAGTGGCAGAGCATTTTTGTAGCATGATTAAGGCTCGGGGTTCCACCCACAGTACAAAAAAAAAAAAAGAACAAATGAACAAACAAATGGTTAGGAGAAAAGATGCCCCGGGAAGAGTTCAGCATTGGTTAGAAGATGGAAAGGAAGGGTTGGGTGCGTGGCGTGCACCTGTAATCCTAGTGGCTTAGGAGGCTGAGACAGGAGGATCATTAGTTCCATGCCAGCCTCAGCAACTTAGTAAGACACATCCAAAAGGGCTGGGGATGTGCCTCAGTAGGTGAGTGCCCCTGAGTTCAATCCTCAGTTCCCCCCCCAAAAAAAAAAGATGGAAAGGAAGAGGCCTTGAGGGTTCAGGCTGTGGTGGAGACATGAGCAGGGAGGGTGTGCTCTCACCTGTATGTTGGCCTCGTGACCCACACCACTGCCTGCCCACCAGCTTCCTGTCCCCCCAACACAGTCCACCTACACACAGATCTCCTGCCTCTGCCCCCATGCCACTGCAAGTCAGCCTCCTGCTTGCCCCTCACATGCCCCCACCTTCCTTCCTCAACCACCCCCCACCCAATCCACCCCTGTCACCTGCACGCCAGCCTCCTGTGGGTGTGCCTTCATGGCCTGCAATGCGGCCAGGGCCCCGCCCTCCTCCATGATGACCCGGCTGTTCTCTGGCTTTCGCAGGGCCAGGACACACAGGGCCGCACAGCTCTGCTCACATACCTGTGGGATCATTCATGGGTGAGAGGCGGCGGAGACAAGGCAGATGGACTCCCTCCTTCCCCCAGCCCTCATGGTCACCACCACCACCGAGGGCACTTGCCCTGGCTGGATCTCAGGTAGCCTGGTGCTCACCCCAGGACACTCAGGCCAGTATCTGAGACAGAGTCCAGGCCCCTTGCTCACCTCCCTTGGCCATGGCCCTGCTGAGAAGTGAGGAAGAGCAGAGCTCCAGGTGGACATGGAAACAGCGGGCCTCCAGCCGCCAACCCCACCCCACGTGCCCCTGAGGTGGATACCTGGGGGTTGGCCAGGTGCTGGGTCATGGCGGCCACAATGGACTCTGTCCCACCGGTGCGGACAATGGCATCCTTCACATCATCGTTGCCCGCGATGGCCCGCAGGGCGCTCAGCACTTGCTTGACAAGGTCCTGCACAGAAGGCAAGGCCTGGATGCACCCAGCCAGATCCTCCTCCTGAGCTGGGCCAGGCGTGAGCCTCTGGGTTGCTAGACTGTGGGTGGGGTCTTGAGGAAGGGCCTGGGGCTGTGTAGCTGTCCCGGGGAATGTGGGTAGCCTTAATGGCACAGAGAAGGGAAGGGAGGCTTCTAGAGGCAGACACCTGGGCTTAGGCCACTTGGGTCCAGGTAGGACATCTGGCTTACTTGATCACCCCTCCCTTCTAGGGATAGTGAACATGTGACTTGGGCCCTGGGTTCCATCCTCAGCACTATTAAAAATAATAATAATAATAATAATAATAACTGGGACTGCCAACTGCTGGGACAGAGTTGAGAGAAAACCGAGGCCCCATCCTGGGACTGTCAAGTAAAATGCCTTCCCTCCTTTGCTGGGGCCAGTTCTAACTGGGCTCTTTGCCACTGCACAGAACAAGTCTGGCTGTCACAGCCAGGTGCCCCAGGGGCTTTTCTGTCAGCCTGCCTTGGACAGATGCATGCTGGCTGCATCCTGGGCCAAGCACAGGGAGAGAGGCTGATAAGCAGCTGCTAAATGATGGAGCGATGGTAGAGGACTCCCCTCCTGTCCCACGGAAGGAAACAGAGGCAAGCACCACATGCCATGACCGGGCCCTGCCCTGGTGAGCAGATTCCCCCATCCTCTTCCTCCCATTCCTTCCAGAACATAAAATGCTGCAAAAGGACAGCAAGGTAATCTCAGTAACTTGGGAGGCTAAGGCAGGAGAATCACAAGCCCGATGCCAGCCAGGACAACTTAGTGAGACCCTGTCTTAAAATAAAAAATAAACACGGGCTGGGGGTGTGGCTCAGTGGTAGTGCATTTGCCTAGCATGTGTGAGGCCGTGGGTTCCATTCCTAGTACTGCCAATAAAAAAAGGCGGGGGCGCAGGTTTGTTTTGCTCTGCAACTTTAGTTCCTATACTTGGGTTAGTAAAAAGAAAACTGTACCATGGTTTCCAGGTTGGCAGATAGCACCAACTTATTCTGACGGTGGCCTATCCTGCTGGCTGGGACTCAGAGGGGCAGGAACCTTCGTTGCAGGAAACAATAAATCAAACCCAAGCCAGGGGCCGTGCATCCTCAAGGTTCTAGGCTCCTACCTGGTGGTTATTACAGTTGGCTAGCAGGGTCACCAGGATGCCGAGGCCCCCAAGGTCAACTATTTCCTGACAGAACTCATTACGGACAGCCAGGCGAGACAGGGTGCTGAAGAGCTCACTCAGGACACTGGGATTGTCGGAAAAGCCTGGAGGGAGACAAAAAAATGCACTGTTGGCTTTGGGAGAGACCCTAGGAAGAGGGAAAGGGACCTCGGCTTGGTGAGGTCCTTATCCACTAGTGGAACCCAGTCCCTCGGCCTCAGAGGATAGCTGCCTGCACCAGAAAGGCCCCAGGAGTAGACAGGAGGGGCATCTCAGGCTGGCGCTGCCCCCTGCTGGTCGCTGATGGAGGAGAGGGGAGAGCGCCCCTCCTCCACCCTTCCACCCCGGTGCTCTAAATAAATTCCAGACCAACTGATGGTCTCAACTAAAAAAAGAAAACCATAATAGCACCAAAATAAAACATCCGAGACTATTTTTATGATCCTGGGGTGGGAATGACAGAATAAGTGCAACAGAAAACCACAGAGGGACACACAGACTGAGCTGACAGGCAAAACACCAGTGTCCCAGACGAAGTTTGAGGTTCAACATGGGGAGCAGATGCCTGCCCTGGCGCCCACAGTGCAAATGATTCTCATTTTTCCTCCTGCAGCACTGGGGACTAAACCAGGGCACTCTATCATCGAGCTACATTCCCCAGCCCTTCTTTTTTATTTGAGAGAGGGTTTCCCGAAGTTGCTCAAACTGGCCTCAAACTTGCAATCCTACTAGGATAACAGGCAGGTGCCAGCAAGCTCAGCAAATATTTATTTATTTTCTTATTTTAAAAAAATTCATTCTACTTAGTGACACATGACAGTAGAATGTATCTTGACATATCCTACATAGATGGAGTGTAACTTCCCATTCTTGTGGTTGTACGTGATGTGGAGTTACACTGGTCGTGTATTCATATGTGAACACAGAACAGTTATGTTCAATTCATTCTACTGTCTTTCCCATCTGGCAAATATTTATAACTGATACAGAGGAGCTGGGCGTGGTGGTATACACCTGTCACTCCAATGACTCGGGAGGTTGAGGCAAGAGGATCTTATGTTCAAAGCCAGCCTTAGCAACTTAGCAAGGCTCTAAGCAACTTAGCAAGACCCTGTCTTAAAATAAAAAATAAAAAACAGGTTTGGGATGTGGCTCGGTGGTTACGCACCCCTGGGTTCAATTCCTAGTACCACACACAAAAGAATAACAATAATTGATACAGAGCTCTGGGATGGCCAGTGCATGTGTCTACTGGGTCTGGGTCCCAGAGATCCCTCCAAGGCTGATGTGGAGGTATTCTGTGGATGTGGTCACCAGCCACAACCAATTGCTGTTAAGTAAGGATCTGAGATGACCCTAGACCATGTGGATGGGCCTCATCCAATCAGAAGAATGCTTTAAGAGGGAAACCGGATTATCTGAGGAGAAAGACATGGCCCTGGGGCTGCCTGGCAGTCTCTACCCTGTCCTAAGAATTGCAGCTCACAATACATGAGCCCTTTTTTTTTACACAAAGTAACTTCAGAGATTGGGGGTGCAGCTCAGTGGTAGAGCATGTGCTCAGCATGTGTGAGGCCCTGGTTCCATTCCCAGCACCAAAAATAGAAAGGCTTCATATATACATATGCTACATGTCCTTCTCTCTGGTGCCAGCCTAATTCAAGCTCCCATAAACAGACAGGAAAGATGAAACCTACCCAGAAAAGCAGCTCAATATGTAGTCAGGACCCATTCTCAGCTTCTCTGGAGGTGTGCAGGGGACTGAAGCAGGCCTGGCTCCCTGGCCGACAGGCTTGGCTGCAGAGCCAGAGCTACAGGGCAGGCAGGAGAAGAGAACTCATTCTTCCAGCACCTCCAGTGTGCTGGACCTCTGTCAGGCCTTTGCTGGTAGGTGTGGTGGACATGGTGGAGGACAGAGGCTTTAGGGTCCAAAGTCAGGGTATGGCTTCCTATGGCCAGCTCCCTGGTCACCCTGCACAATAATCTACAGCCAAATATGAACAAGAAAATGTCAACTTTCATCTTGGACTGACTCGGGAAGGCCGGCAAGACTCCCCGACTCCTGCTCTTTAGGGAATTCCTCTTCCTCATCTTCTTCCATGTGGCTGGGCACAGTGGGCCACCTCCGTAAACATTTCCAGGGATGGGCAACGGACCCACTCCTGGCCAATGAATGCTTGCCTGGAACTCTCCAGGAGCCACCAGGAAGCATAAATCCACTTCTATTACTAGGGTAGCCATGTGAGTGGGACTAGGCCAATAGAGAAGAGGAGCCTGGACCTAGCCATACCTGAAGCAGTCTGAAACCCTGATTTTTTCTCTTTCTTTCTTTGTTTCTTTTTGTTAGTTTGGTGCAGGGACTGAATCCAGGCTCTTGCTCATGCTGAGCACAACTCACCCTGGCCACAGCCTGCCTGCTGCTGTACTGTCACTGATCACATCAGCTGGGGCTCCTACCTTTGGCAGCCTCAATGAGCACCTTCAAGCCTCTGTTTTCCTGCACGATCATCTTGGCATGGTTGTGGGCGTTGCTGTAGGGCACACGAATGTCATCATCAAAGGTCATGATGCGGAGGGCCCAGCATGCCTCCCTCACCACATCAGCATGCTGGCCATGCTGGGCAATGGCACTGGTCAGCAGGGGTAGCACACCAGCCTTCACCAGGCCCTGCCGATTCTGCTCATGCTTTAGAGAGGCATGTCGCACACAGCGGATCCCAGAGCAGGTCAGGTTGGCTTCATTAGCACTCTGGGCCAGTGTGTCCACCAGCAGCTGTAGGCCTTGGGCATCTAGAAGGTCAGGCTGGCCATCAGTCAGCATTGACAGGGCGTTGAGGGCCTGGAGCAGAAGGTTCTGGTCTCCTGCAGCAGCCAGCTTCCAGGCAGCCAGGATAATGGGGTAGGCTCCTTTCTGGGCCGCCAGGAAGCGGCAGGCTTTGTGCTGTTTGCACTGGTCACAGAAGCGGGTAAGGTGGGTCGACACCTCTTCGGGGCTAGAGGAGGCCACAGATTTCTGCAGGTCACCCAGGGCCTGGGAGATAAAGAAGAAACTAGTGTCAGCTCAGCCCAGAGATGGGAACCCAGGGCCATGGTGACAGTGTCTGCATCCCTGCAGGGTCCCCTCCTCCAGGATCTGGGTGGAAGATGGAAATAATGTAGGGTCAAAATTTGCAATCTTCCCTCCTCAGACTTCTGCATGGGGGACCACAAGCACGGGGCCACCACTCCTGGCCATACTTATACTTTTTAGTGAGAAGGAAGGCCTCAGCTGTCTCAGGGTCCCTGCTAAGGAACTGCACACCTGTGTGTGGACATATTAAACATCCCACTCCTAGTTGACTTGGAGAAGCCGTAAGTGAACCCAGAAGTGAGGCCAGCCAAATAAAACTGACACAACTGCCATCGGTCCACCCTTAGAGGGAAAAAGAAGAAAGTCACCTTCATCAGATCTGCCCATTAAGATGTCTCTTTGCTGTACCTCTCATTCACTCCCCAAATATTTACAGAGTACTTGCCAAATATACACGGTTGATTTACCCAAATATAGCTCTAAGTCATGTGGGAAACATGATGAAAGAAAACAATTTGAACAGGGCAGACCAGTCTCGCTGCCATTCAGCAACCCAATCTCAGGACATGCCTCAGCATGAGCTCAAGAGGAATCTGTGTGCTTAGAGCTGATGAGATCATTGGCACCAGCTCAGGCAAAGGCAACTGGACAGAAACCATCAGCTCAAAGGGCTTTGATTTGATCTTAACACTCATAAAGGTCAAAGATACCTATGAGCCAGCCCTCCCTAACTGTGAACCTAAATTGAGGATATGTTACCACACAAGAGAATACTTAAAAAAATGAGTCTGGGGGCTGGGGTTGTGGTTCAGTGGTAAAGTGCTCGCCTAGAACGTGCAAGGCCCTGGGTTCAATCCTCAACATCACATAAATGTAAAAAAAAAAAAAAAAAAAAGATATTGTGCCCACCTAAAACCGAAAAATAAATATTAAAAAAAAAATGAGTCTGGGAACCTGGGTGTGGTGGTACGTGCCTGTAATCACAGCAACTTGGGAGGCAGAGGTAGGAGGATCGATCGCAAGTTTGAGGCCAGCCTCAGCAACTCAGTGAGACCCTCAGTGACTTAGTGAGATCTTGTCTCAGAACAAAAAAATTAAAAAGGGCTGGGGATGTAGCTTGGTGGTAAGGCACCAGAGTTCAACCCCCAGTACAAAAAAAAAAAAAAAAAAAAAGTTAGGAGCTGATGATGTAGCTCAGTGGTAGAGCTTTTGCCTACTGTAAGGTTTTGGGTGCCATTCCCAGCATTGCAAAAAAATAAAAATAAGGGGCTGTGGATATACCTCAGTTGGTAGACTGCTAGCCTTGCATGCACAAGGCCCTGGGTTGAATCCCCAGCACCACAAAAATAAATAAATAAATAAAAAATAAATAAAATTCAACCTTACTAGCAAAGGGGGATGGTGGTGGGGACAACAAGGAGGCCATTTTCACAAGACCTCTGCAAGGTTGGAGCCAGAAGGATCCTTATGTAAGGACACATTGCCCTTATGCAGAGTTGGGTTTGCACCCAAGGTGTCTCCTCCAACTTCCTCTTTTTTTTGGATACGTGGTCTCACCATGTTGCCTAGACTAGCCTTGAATTTGCAATCCTCCTGCCTCAGCCTCCTGAGTCACTGGGATTACAGGCCTATGCCACCATGCCCAGCTTCAACAAGTGAGTTTAAATGTTTAATAGACTGGCTGTAAAGTGCTAATAAATGGTTGGTGTTCAATAAAGACTGCCTTACATCCTCCTCTTGCAATTTTCTTTCTCTCTGGGAGGCCAGAAATGCTGTCCTATGCCACCCTCAACCCCAGGCTCCTTGAACCAGGGACAACCAAGAGCATGCTGTGGATTCTGATTTCAGATCATGGGCTCCATGTGGAGCTCAGCAGCCCCCCAAAGGCTGTGCTGCCCTCAGACTGGGACTCAGGGAGAGATGTGGCTGCAAACTCAAGCTGGCCTAGGCACACCAGGCAGGTCACTGACCTTCAGAGCCTGCCTTCTGCCATGAGGAAAGGGAAGAGCTATCCACCAAGATTATTCCAAAGTGATAAGGGACCTCTCACATGGGCTCCATGCTCCTACCTGTAAGATATCATGTGTGGGCTCCTGGGGTCCATCTGCAGAGACTTTAGGCACACTCTTTACAATGTTGCTCAGATCAACGCCTGTAAAGAGGAAGATAGGAACACTGAAAAAAAGAAGTGACAACTGTCATCCTCTGGCCTACCAGTGGAAGTCACACCTCATGTCCCTTCTGCTGAGATACCCCCTTCAGGAGGTCTTTCAGGGGTCTTCCCAGTGCTTCTTTCTGCCCGACTCCTCCCCAGGTCAGCCAAAGGGAGCAGAGTGGTAGCCAGGCCATGGCCAAGTGGGGCCACATCACTACTGCCATCTCTGTGCAGTGAGATGGCACTTCCTGCCTGGGAGAGGACAGGGGATCCCTCCGCCATTTCTCTCAGAGATCCCATTCTCCCTGGCCTTGTGCTGCCCCTACAGGAAGCACTCACTGGGCCAGACACTTCCAATCACCCTGCCAGCCCTTGTCCATTGTGTATACTTTACTCTATGTCCAAGAGGCTGACCTATGAGACTGGACCCCAGATCCCTTGCCCACTGGCTTTTGGTTGGGGGTAGTGGGGATTGAGCCCAGAGCCATGCTCAGTGCCATCTGGCTCTTCAATGAGCCTGTCCAATGGGAGCTAGAGTCAAGACTGGGGGCAGGAGGAGGGGAATGGTCAGTGGTGTTCATTTCTAGCAATCCGCCCTGCCTCTACCCAAAGACCTGATGCTTATCAGAAGACTCCTGCCCAGAGCCCCTACTCCCTGCTGTGACCATCAAGGGTCCTGCCCTGGCTGTCAGGGGCTCTAAATCCTGCCTACACCATTACAAATGGTCCCTTAATAACTACTCTCCTCTAAGGCTTGGTTTGGGCACACTATTTCCATGGCTGATGACTGCCATCACTTTCTTCCACTCTGAGCCCAAGTGGGGGTGCAGTGGGGCAGGTAGCCCTGCTTACCAGGGCCAGGTTAGGGAAAGCCATTTCAGGGAAGTGACAGTGAAAATGAGATCCACAAAGAGGATCCAGCCTCATAAATGACTCAGTGAGATGGAAGAAAAGAGAGGGTAGGCATGATCACGGCCGGACCAGAGGGCCTGGCCTAACCGGGGCACCAGTTTCTCTGCCAGGCATCATGGGGTTATGGCAGTCCAGGCGGGATCCCAACACTCTTGTGTCTAAGAGCCGTGGACCAAGCCATAATGCCCTAACCTTGTGATTCAAACTGCTCCATGGCCTCCTTCACTGCTTCCTCTGGCCCCATCTCAAACTCCTCGATGTTCTCCTGCACAGCTGCATCAAAGGTCTCCTGGGTGATGCGCTTGGAGGTCATCTCTGTCTGCTGAGCAAAGTCAAGAGGAAAGCTTGTCAAGAGAGAGCAGGCAAAACACCACTTTGGGGGAGCACCTAGCCTTGGGATCAACCCTGGAAAAATTCTTATCACTAGATCATGGGTAAAGGGAACATCGCAATTTCCAAAGAGCTTTGAAAAACGCAAAAGAGAACAGGGCACAGTGGCCCACATGTGTCATCCCAGCTACTAAGGAGGCTGAGGCAGGAGGATTGCAACTTCAAGGCCAGCCTCAGAAACTAGTAAAGCCCTATCTTATAATAAAATTTTTAAAAAGGCTGTGGATATAGCTCAGAAGTAGAGAGCCCCTGAGTTAAAGCCTTAATGCCATTCAAAAAATAAATATATATATGAACATACACACACACACACACACACAGACACATATACACATATATGTATAAAATGTCATTCTAATACTAAATACGTAATAATCATACTTTATTATACTTACACACATAATCTTATATATAATTATGCAATAAGATACCATTATATTACAGTGTACCATTATATTACAGGTTGACTATCCCTTATCTGAAATACTTGGGACCTAAGTAGCACATAATTTGGGGGATTTTAGAATATTTGCATATAAATTATGAGCTATCTTGGGGATGAGACCCAAATCCAAACAGAAAATTCTTTATACATCATATATACCTTACACACATAGTCACAGCCTGCAGGTAATTTTATACAATATTTTTAGTGTGTCAGTTTTGACTGCAACCCATTATATGAGATCAGGTGTGGAATTTTCCAATGTGGCCATGACAGAGCTGAAAGTTTAAAAATTTGGAGAATTTCAGAACGCAGATTAGGGATGCTCAACCTGTTATATAAAATTTAAAAATAACAATTAATAGTAATAACTAATAAAAAGGAGGACTAAAAAAGAAACTAATAAAAATAGTTACCTGGTAGGGAAGGGAAAGGAACAGAAGCTGGATTATTCACTCTGAGTGTATCTTCTGGAATGGGATGAATTTGGAAGCCATATAAATCCTTTATATGACTAGAAAATGAAATAAACCAAAATAAAAATAAAAGCAATCCCTAAAAACCAAGAATGAAATTATGCCAACTAATCTGGGCTGGGGATGAGGCTTAGTGGTAGAGTTCTTGCCAATAATATGCAATAATATTGCAGGCCCAGCACTGCAAAAGACAAAAACCCTCAATGAGCCAGATATGGTAACGGGCATACCTGGCACTCCAACTCTCAGGATCCTGCTAAAGCAGGAGGATCTAGGCCAGCCTGGGCAACTTAGTGAGACCCGGTTTCAAAATAAAATAAAAAGAACTGTGGTTGAAGCTTGGTGGTAGAGTTCTTGCCTAGCATACTAGACTCTGGGTTCCATTCCCAGTACTGCAAACAAAGGAAAAAAGATTGTAAGATCATAGGATGAAATAAGTAAAACCTCATAACTCCATCTAATTAACAATACTGTATATTGCATACTTGAAATTTGCTAGGAGTCGAGGATTTTATGTTGTTGTTTGCTTTTGTTTTTCCTCTGGCAGTACTACAGATGGAACCCAGTGCTTCACACAGGGCAGATCTTAAGAGTTCTGACCCCATCATACACAAAAGATCTTTTTTTAAAACTTCTTTTTATTTAAAAAAAATTTTTTTCTATTGTAGATGGACACAATACCTTTATTTTTTATTTATTTTGTATGTGGTGCTGAGGCTCGAACCCAGTGCCTCACACATGCTAGGCAAGCACTCTACCACTGAGCCACAACCTCAGCCCCACAAAAGATCTTTATGTTAATTAGCATGACTGTGATGAATATTTCACAATGTATACATATGTAATTCTGACGATGTACAACAAATATACACAATATACTTATATATAACACAACGTATATCTCTAAACTGAACCTCTATAAAGTTGGGGGAGGATCTCAGATCTCTTCCCCTTGTTTTGTATGTGGTACTGGGTATTAAACCCAGGAATGGCACATGTGAGGCAAGCCCTCTACCACTGAGCTATATATCCAGCACTCTTCTAAATTTTATTTTGAAACAGAGTTTGGTTCTGTTGCTCAGGTTGGCCTGGAACTTGCAATACTCCTGCCTTTAGCTTCTGAGTACCTGAGATGACAGGTGTGCACTACTGTGCTTGGCTCAGAGCTCCTAAATTTGAACTGAAATTTTCAATATGAACTCTTGATATATTTTCTTTTAAGCAAACAAACCTCTAATGTTCTAATGATAAGAACAGAAAATGCCTAAAGGAAATGATATCATAGTAGCATTGAGCATCCTTAACACCATCTATGGTCTCTAAATACCATTTCTCATAGAATAGAATCCGGGGCCCCTGGAAGAATGGCTAATTCCATGTTTTGGCAGGTCATAGGTCTTAGGAGCTAGGGCATCTGGTAAGATCAGAAAGCAAGGAAGGAAGCAAATCCTAAGAGGCACCTATTAGCTAAAGATGAGACAAGCAAGCTCTTAAAAAAAAAAAAAAATCCAGGGTTGGTAGTGTTGCTCAATGGTATAGTACGGGCATGCACAAGGCCCCCGGTCAGATCCCCACAAAAATAAACAAATAAAAGGATCCAGTGTTTATCCTGCCTGTCTTATACAAGGGGGTCCCAGGTTAAAAAGGAAGGATGAGGAAAAGTTCTGCTTCCCATCCCAGCTGATCAGCCAAGCCAGGACAAATCTAGAGAATGCTCCCTACAGGCTGGCAAAACCATCAGGTACAAAACCAGTGAGGATGGACCCTGACAAGGGCTAGACAGGAAGTGAGTCTATGACTTGATCTCACTTCCTCAAAAGAAAAAACAACATCTGTTTCCTGGCAAAGAGCAAAATTCACCTGTGAAATCATTGGTCCCAAACTTCAATCTAACTATCTGTCCAGTGGAACTTTGTGTAATGATGGAATATTCTATATTTGTGTGGTCCAGTAAGGTAGCCACCAACCCCAGGTTTGGGAGTGGGTGGTGCTATGGAGCAGTTAGTAGTGTGGCTGAGGAACTGTATGTAATGTCAATTCATTTTAATAAAAATAGGGAGGGGTAGAGAGATAGCTCAGTAGTAGAGAATTTTCCTAGAGTGCCTGAGGCCCACACTAGCAATTCCCTTTGCAATGCTTGGTGGCAGGCACACCTGGCTTCCACAATGACAATGATGTCTTCACAGGCACAACTGGGTCATTAACTCCTGCCATAATCCCTTTGTAATTAAGTAATTAAGGGAGGGCAGGTCTCAGTTCCAGAACCTTAACAGAGTTTAATAACTTTCTTCATTTTAATTGTTTTAATTTATCTGCCTTGTTTATTATAATAATACTGTTTCCATCTCAAACTGGTATCAAGTTTCCATTTAAAATAGATCTCTTTTTAAACCTACAGTAAAGTTGCAAGGAACACCTTATATCCTTCACTTAGCTTCATCAATTGTTAACCTGTGAGTGTGTGTGTGCATGTGCACACAGCTACTATCTGAATATGTTCCAAACATCAGGACCTCTTTCCTTCTAAAGACCAGTATGACCTCCCCAGTAAAGACCTCTTATGCAATTACAGCATATATGAATTTAACATGAGAAATCTAACATTGATAAAATACATGTGCACGCAAGCGATGGGGATGGAACCCTCATGAGTGGTCTATCTCCTTCCTGCCACACCCTCTCCCTCTACTCTCCACACAGAATCCAGAGAGGACCTTCAAAGCACACAAATATTACTTCATTCATTTGCTCAAAACCCTGCAATGGCTTCCTATGCCACTTAGAAAAAAGACAGTCTCCTTATGAGCACTTTCTCTATGCATACTTTACCAAACTGCTTTCCCTGCCTGATTTTCATCCTTCCAGCTACACACTTCAAACCCACTCCGGTTAAAACAGCCCCCCTCTCCTATCCCATTATTCTCTTTTATTATTTGCATAGCATTACTTATATCTAGAGCGACAAGGTTCATTTATTTATTTGCTTATACCTTCTAGTCTCCTTGCCCCTACTGCCTAAGACGGAGCCCGACACGTTGCTGGCACTCAGTACGTAGGTGTTGAATGAATTTTTTAAAAAAATGCAAAGAAAGCGGACGCCAGGAAGGCAGATTCGGTGCCCTAGCGGCTTCAGTAAGATTCCTTCCTTCCCCAAAATCAAATTCTGAGGGCTTTGCAGCAGTCACCAGCCCGACCCCACAGCATCCACTCCCTAGTCCGCGCGCAACAGGGTTCTTGGCCGCTGCTCACCCGGTCTTCGAAGCCACGTGGGGCAAGGGTGGGGCTCGCAGCTGTCACTGAAGGCACCAACTCTGGCCCGTTCCGGCCGCCGTACGAGCGCAGGCGCAGTGGCGCCGCCTCACCTAGGCCGTCTTTAGCTTGGCAGATAACTCCCGGAGTAACTAAGGATGGCCACGATTGCAGGTAAAGTAAAAAGGACCACCTGGTGCGTGTCGGCACAGTGTCTGTCGACTTGTCCGGAACGCTCAACGTAGTCGCCACCCCCACCAGGCTCTAAAAAAAGCGAGCAGCGCGCCTGCGCAGAAAGGCTCGCCAGCGGCGGCCTGCGCTTGCGCTCAAGGACTCGACAGCACCCTGCGCCTGCGCGGCGCGGCGCTGCGGAGACCGTTGGCTCATTTGCATGTCCCCGCCTCGCGCGGCGGCGGGTGAGGAGCCTGAGGCGGCGGCGGGGGCGGCTCCGCGCGCAGTGGGCTCGGGGTGAGGCCCGGGCCCCGGCGTCGTCGGTGGGTGGGCCCCGGGGTGGGGGGGCTCGGACTTGGTCCGGGTGGCCCCGGACTACATGATGGCGCCGAGGGCTTGGCCCTCGGGCTTCGTCCGCGGCCCGGTCCTGAGGGGCGGTCGGTGGCCTCCGGGAACCGACTCCCCCTTTTCGTCGTCCTCGGAGGCTGGGCGGAGGCGGGCCGTACTGGAAGGGTTCACTGGGTCACTTGTTCATTCATTCCACCCGAGCCCGGAGCAGCACCGGCTCGCGGGGCGATAACGGCCACCGGTGCTGCGTTCGGCCCTTTACCTCTTTTAGACTGGTTCAGTCCCCATAGCAACCCCAATATTAGCTGCTCATTCCATAGATGGGAAACCAAGGCGTAGAAAGGTTAGGACACTTGTTTTAAACCCAGGCCACCTGACCCGGAGACCCGGCCCTTCGCTATTCAGAGAACAAGGGACACCGGGAAGGGAGTCAGAGGATGGGAACATGGGGTGATGGTTGTGAAAAAACAACTGTAAGTCAGGTGTGCGTCTTGAAGTTGGAGGTGTCTTTAGGCCAGGACATCTTGATGATTAAGGACGTTGAACTCCTAAATGTTGCTTAATTTTTTTCCTACTCCTTCTAAAGGGCTTTGTTTCCACTAATGCTCTAAACAGCAGGTTCAAGTCTGGGCTGTCTGACCTTGGGTGGGTCACTTAGCCTAGGTCTGCCTTTTCCTCTTCTATGTAATGTCATTCATAAAAGGACCCACCTCGTCGGTAGGCTATTGCAAGAAGCAAAAGAGATCGTGCTGGTACCTAGTACACAGCAACCTCTGTCACTAGCTCATTGTCATTTGGTAGAGATTCTTCCACGCACTTCTCCAGAGGCTTCTCTCAGAGTAAGCTCTGGTTGCCTCTTGGTGAAATGGGAAAATAGTGGTCACATCTTTCCTACATTTGTGAGGGTTGTGTTCCTGTTCTTCTGACCACGTTATATTCTTTTGTGTGTTGAGTTGTGCTATCCTCTAGCAACCCCAAGAAATGGGATTGCTCTGTGTGCCTCTTGTAACCCATTGCAAGGAAACGGGCTCAGACAAGGCTCTTCTTGCTCCTTTTCCTGACACACATGTGAGCCTCACCTGGAGAGAGATCCCCTTAAAAGACTCCAACCTGCCTTTTGAAGTACCATGGCAGGATTATGGATTACTACGTGATTTTTTTTTCCTTTTGATTTTTTGTTTTGAAACTGAGTATCCCTTAAGTTGCTGAGTTTGGCCTTGAACTTGTGATCCTCCTATCTCAACCTCTCAAGTCACTGGGATTACAGGCATGGACCATTGTGCCCAGCACTGCCTGGTGACTGAGGATTGGGTAAAATAGAGCAGGCTCTGTGAGAGAGTTGTTATTCTTAATATGTCTTTTTCTTTCACTATAGGGCAAGGAAATATGGCAGCAAGGAGAATTGCACAAGAGACTTTTGATGCTGTATTACAAGAAAAAGCTAAACGATATCATGTGGACCCCACTGCTGAGACTGTAGGAGAAACTCTTCAGTTTAAAGCTCAAGGTAAATTTTTTTTTTTTTTTTTTTTTTTTTTTTGAGAGGGAGTGTAGTATCTAGAGTCTGGGGCAGGATTTCAGTGTCTTAGACAAGTTCAGAATTGCTCTGATCCTTGCTCTCCTTATTTAAGAGAAAATAATATTTTCACATTGCCCACTGGGCAGCCAAATCATTATGCAGAAGGTGATGTTGTCATTAACTGGAGCTTCTTATTAGATACTATCTTTTGAAGAACATAATTTTGGTGCTGTGAATGGTATCCAGGGCCTTACTCATGCTAAGCAAATGCTTTCATTGATCTATGTCTCCAACCCCTAAAGAAGGATTTGGGGAGGTGGGGTACTGGGGTGCATAACCACTGAGCCACATTCCTAGCCCTTTTTATTTTTCATTTTGAGACTGGGCCTTACTAAGTTGCTTAGGGCCTCATCCTCTGGAGCTGCTGATATTATAGGCTTGTATTGCCATGCCCAGCAAGGATTCTTGAATCAATCTAGTAGCATCCCCTGCCATTCCTGCTCTGGTTTAAGCTCTTATCAGTTCTTGCTTACATTATTGCAATGTCCTGCAGGGTCTGTCTGCTTCTGACTTCATTTCCTTCATATCAGCCCTTAAAATAGTTGCCCCTCAGATCTATTAGTGCCAACCTCCTTAGGCCACTGTCCTGCTTAGGCTCTTGGGGCTCCCCAATTGCAGTGTTATATCTTCTTCAAGTGCAGGAATAGCCACTTAACATCTGCAGAGAGGGTCTCTAGCTGCCAGGTGTTGGTTCTGCTTGAAAACATTTCCTTTGAATTCCTTTATGTCAGGTCTGCCTGGTTAATTCTCACAAGACTCGGCTCACAGGTGCCTTCCCCTAGGAAGCCTAAGCAGGCCTTGAGGTTGATTTTGTTACCATCCCTACTCCAGGAAGTACATGCCCTGGGCCTATTTCCCCTGGGCTGCTCACAGTTATATCATCCTTAGGGTGAAGAAAAGGCCCCTCCTATTGTTTAAGTCTAAGTCTTTGGGATAGGAATAACAAATGTGCTTTGGACTGGAGAATTGAAGCTCAGTGGACTGGAGAATTGAAGCTCAGAGGTTATCTCTAGGTTCTGAGATTTCAGAATTTACAGGGATGTTTGCTGAAGTACCAGCTCAGTGGTAGAGCACTTGCTTAGCACATGTGAGGCATTGGCTTTAATCTTCAGCACCATGTAAAAACAAATAAATAAAGGCACTGTGTCCGTCTACAACTAAAAAAAATTTTTTAAATAAAAATTTACAGGGATATGGTTGAGGATGTGGCTCAGTGGTAGAGTGTGTTCTTTTTTTTTTTTTTTAAAGATGGACACAATATCTTTATTTATTTTATTTATTTATTTTTGAGAGAGAGAATTTTAATATTTATTTTTTAGTTATCGGCAGACACAGCATCTTTGTTTGTGGTGCTGAGGATCGAACCCGGGCCGCACGCATGCCAGGCGAGCGCGCTACCGCTTGAGCCACATCCCCAGCCCCTGTTATTTATTTTTTATGTGGTGCTGAGGATCAAACCCAGTACCTCACAAGTATGAGGCAAGCTCTCTACCTCTGAGCTATAACCCCAGCCCCTAGAGTGTGTTCTTAATATGTGTATGATCTTGGTTTCATCCCAGTACTGCCAAAACACAAAGTTATGTGAGATGTACACAAAACCATTGCAGTTATAAAAGATCGGAACAGTTTAATAAAAAGAGGGATGAAAATCCTCCTAGCTACTTCCTTATCCCTCAGAGGTAACTATTTATGGTGTTTTATACATCCTTCAGTTCTTTTAGTGAGATATTATAGTACTCAATACTTTGTGTTTACATCTGGAGAATTAAATCTTGGTTCTTTATCTATAGACTCAAGCACCAGTACATCTTAGTTACCACAAGAAAGATTGGAGAAGGCTGGTTTTAGCTGAGTGACAGAATACTTGCCTAGCATGTGCAGGGAACTAAGTTCCATCTCCAGTATTGCACCAC
Organism: Spermophilus citellus; assembly: GCF_964194105.1. NCBI lineage: Eukaryota > Metazoa > Chordata > Mammalia > Rodentia > Sciuridae > Spermophilus > Spermophilus citellus. Next base: position 17,057,981 of record NC_138184.1, on the reverse strand, counting down.
CCCCTCAAAAAAAAAAAAAAACTATGGAGGATGGGGACTAGAAATACAGCAAGATGATGGTTTTAGAACAAAGTTCATGATTCATTGGTCAGCCTTTCTCTCTCTCTCTCTCTCTCTCTTATCTTTTTCTTTCTTTCTTTCTTTTTTTTTTTTTTTTTTTTTTTTTTTTTTGGCAGTACTGGGGATTGAGCCCAGAGGCACTCTACCACTGAGCTATGTCCCAGCCCTTTTCCAGGGTCTCACTAAGTTGCTAGTGCTGGTCTCAAACTTTGGATCCTCCTGCCTCAGCCTCTTGGGTTGCTGGGATTATAGGTATACACCACGCATAGCTGGTCAGCCTTAGTTCTATGTCTCTGCTTTACTCTGAACTCTTCCCATTCCTTATAAACCAGGACATGGAAAATGTGTAGCATCCAGCCACCACTCTCCCTCTAATTCTCCTTCCCTAATTGTGCCATCAATACCATAATCAATGCCTGGATTATTATAGTAGATTCCTTTCTGGAACATTCATGTCCCCTTTTGTCCACTATAATATATTCCGTGAATAGCAGCCAGTGAGGTTATTCCTCTGCTCAGAACCCTTTGGTAGCTTTTGGTTTCACCCAGAATAAAAATTGAGCCCTATCTAGGGCCTGACTTCTGGATAATCCCTCCCCCCATTGTATCCTATTATAGTGGGTCCGTAATTTTGTTGCACTTTAGAATAGTTTGAGAGCCTTTTCAAAATCCTAATGCTCATGTCAGACTGTATTCTCATTAATTAAATAAGGATGTTTAGGGATGAAGGGCCCCTGCAGACTTCAATGTGCAGCACAGTTTGGGAGCCACCTTTCTATCACTTTGCTTCTGGTTTCCTCTGTTCCCTTTTGCCTGCATTGCCCCCCGCCCCCATCCCATTGCAGGGGTTTATCCTGTCCCCTCTATCTGGAAGCCTTCCTCCTCTTAACTGTATTATCTAGCCCCTCATACAGGCTTCTGCTTCTATATACATTGCTGTCAAAGCTGCCCTCTTGGACCAGCCTGTCTAAAAATGACATTTCCTCTTTGCATTCTTGCTTCCTTGAGTTTCATTCTTGGCATTTACTTTTACCTGCTATATTTTTGTTTGTTGTCTGGCTCCCTCAACTGGTAAGTGTGGTAGAAGCCTCCTTTCTCTACAGTAACTTTGGTGCTTAGTGCAGTACCTACACATAATAGGTGCTCAATAAGTGCTTGTTGAACATGTTAACTTGGATATAGACTTTTTGTGGCTTCTCAGCCCATCATTACCTCTTGGCGTACTCATACCTGTTTCTGCCTCCCTCCTTCTCTCTCTCTCTTCCATATATATATATATATATATATATATATATATATATATATATATATATATATATTTAACTAGATTGTAGATTGATTGAAAAATTCAAATATCAGAAAGATAATCCATGAAAAGGCCTAAAGCCGGATGCAGTGACACACACTATAATCCCAACTGCTTACAACACTGAGGCAGGTTCAGGGTCAGCCTGGGCAACTTAGTGAGACCTTGTCTCAAAATAAAAAATAAAAAGGACTGGCACCCCTGGGTTCAGTCCTAGTACTGTTTAAAAGAAAGTGTGCCTGAGGCCCACCAATCCCATATACCCATTGTCCATAATTCATTTCTGTTTCTAGCTTCTCAGAGTTCTTTTATGTGTGAATAAGCAACTGTAAATATATGTTTCCACTTTTCTATGCTGTTCACTTTCCATCTTGATGTGGCTTCTTTTCTTCCTTCCTCTCTCCTTGCCTCAGTCTCTGGTTTTTCAGCTCCATAGAGAGGATTAGCCAGGCAGACCTTTTATTTCAATCAGCCTTGGATCAGGTGCTTGTCTTGGGCCTGGACAACTGTGATGAGCATTGTGTCAGCTAAGGCTTCTACCTCATGGTGGCACTGTGGGCTTATATTTTCCCCTAGGAGGCAGCTAGAGTTGGCAGCCTCTATAAAATCTGGCTGCTATGAGTTAAAAGTAGAAACACAGAAGTGTTTGGTTGCATTAAAGAAGTCCAGGTTTGCCTGGTGTGATGGTGCATGCTTGTAATCCTAGCAGCTTGGTAGGCTGAGGCAGGAGGATCACAAGTTTGAGGCTAGCCTCAGCAATTTACTGAGGCCCTAACTAACTTAGTGAGACCCTGCCTTTAAAAAAAAAAAATGAAAAAAAAAAAAAAAGGACTGGGGATGTAGGTCAGTGGTAAAGTACCTCTGGATTCAGTCCCTAGTACCCACCCCCACCCCACCCCCCAAAAAAAGAAAAGTCCAGGGTAAGATGGGCATAGTGGTGTGTGCCTGTAATCCCAGCTACTCAGGTTGAGGCAGGAGGTTTACTTGAGCCCAGGAGTTCAAGGCTAGCATAGGCAATATAGCAAGATCCTGTCTATTTTTTTCTTTTCTTTTTTGCCATAATGGGATTGAACTCAAGGATACTTGACCACTGAGCTACATTACCAACCTCTTTCAGTTTTTTATTTTATTTATTTATTTGCAGGGCTGGGGATTGAACCCAGAGCCTATATGTGCTAGACAGGTACGCTACCACTGAGACACATCCCTAGCCCCTTTTTTTAATTTTGAGATAGTCTTGCTAAGTCACCAAGACTGGCCTAAAACTCAATCCTCTTGCCTCAGCCTTCCAAATTACTAGGATTAACAGACATATACCACTGTGCCCATAAGATCCTGTACTTAAAAGAAGCAGATACCAGCTAGGTTGGTGGCACACATCTGTAATCCCAGCAACTCAGGAAGCCAAGATAGGATCACAAGTTCAAGGCTAGTCTCAGTGACTTAATAAGACCCTATCTCAAAAAATGAAAGGGCTAGGGATGTAGCTCAGTAGTAAAGTACCCCTGTATTCAATCCTCAGGACCACTCTTTCCCCTCCCCCAAAAAAGTAAGGGCTGGGAATTTTAAATCATCTCTTGATGATTTATGATACCTAATACAATGTAAATGCTGTGGAAATAGTTGCTACACTGTATTGTATAGGGAAGGTGTCAAGGAAAAAGTCTGTACATATTTAGTACAAATGCAGTTTTTCTGGATATTTTCAATCTGAGGTTAGCTAAATCCACAGGTGCAGAACCTGCAAGTATAGAGGACAAACTACTATCAACCCAGACTTTTGTGTGGGAGTAGGGGGAGTACTGGGCATTAATCCCAGGCTCTTGTGCATACTAGGCAAATGCTGTACCACTAAGCTACATTTTGTTTATTTGTTTAAAGTTGATATTTTTTTTAAGTATATATACCTTTATTTATTTTTATGTAGTGCTGAGGATAGAACCCAGTGCTTCACATGTGCTAGGCAAGCACTCTACCACTGCCTCACATATGCTAGGCAACTGCTTTACCACTGAGCTACATTTTAAACTTTGACAACACATCTAAATTTGCAAAAAAATACTCAGGTATAAACACTTCTTGGCTGGTGGTCCATGGGCTTCTGTTTGTAGTCTCTGGTCTAAAGTGCTTTTTTGTTTGTTTCTTTTTTTTTTTTTTTGGATTATTTATTTCAGATCTCTTAAGGACAGTCCCAAGATCCAGAGCGGATATGTATGATGATGTTCACAGTGACAGCAGATACTCCCTCAGTGGATCTGTAGCTCACTCTCGAGATGCTGGGAGAGAAGGCCTGAGAAGTGATGTGTTTCCAGGACCCTCCTTCAGATCAAGCAACCCTTCCATTGGTGATGACAACTACTTTCGCAAAGAATGTGGTCGGGATCTGGAATTTGCCCATACTGACACCCGGGACCAGGTCTTTGGCCACCGGAAATTGGGGCATTTCCATTCTCAAGACTGGAAATTCGCACTCCGTGGCTCTTGGGAGCAAGACTTTGGCCGCCCAGTTTCTCAAGAATCCTCCTGGTCACAAGAGTATAGTTTTGGTCCTTCTGCTGTGTTGGGGGACTTGGCCTCCTCCAGGCTGATTGAGAAAGAGTGTTTGGAAAAAGAGAGTCAAGATTATGATGTGGACCATCCAGGGGAGGCTGACTCTGTTTCCAGAAGCACTGGTCAAGTTCAGGCCAGAGGCCGAGCTCTAAACATCATTGATCAGGAAGGCACCCTTCTAGGAAAGGGGGACACTCAGGGCCTGCTTACAGCAAAGGGTGGTGTTGGGAAACTTGTCACACTGAGAGGTGTGACCACAAAAAAAGTACCTGTTATAAATCGTATTACTTCCAAAACTCAGGGCACTAACCAAATCCAGAAAGCCACCCCAAGTCCTGATGTGACCCTGGGGACAAACCTAAGGACAGAAGACATCCAGTTCCCCACTCAGAAAATCCCTTTGGGGCTTGATCTAAAGAACATTCGGTTCCCTAGAAGAAAGATGAGCTTTGACGTTATAGATAAGTCTGATGTGTTTTCAAGATTTGGGATAGAAATAATTAAATGGGCAGGATTCCATACTATAAAAGATGATGTTAAATTTTCCCAACTTTTCCAGACTCTCTTTGAACTTGAAACTGAAACCTGTGCTAAAATGCTTGCCTCATTCAAATGCTCCTTAAAACCAGAGCACAGAGATTTTTGCTTTTTTACTATCAAATTTTTAAAGCATTCTGCTTTGAAAACACCCAGAGTTGATAATGAGTTTTTAAACATGCTTTTAGACAAAGGTGCTGTGAAGACCAAAAATTGCTTTTTTGAAATCATAAAGCCCTTTGACAAATACATAATGAGGCTTCAAGATCGACTTCTGAAGAGTGTCACACCCTTGCTCATGGCCTGCAATGCCTATGAGCTCAGTGTCAAGATGAAGACCCTAACTAACCCTCTGGACTTGGCTATTGCCCTAGAGACCACCAATTCTCTTTGCCGGAAATCTTTAGCCCTTTTGGGACAGACATTCTCATTGGCTTCTTCTTTCCGGCAAGAGAAAATCTTAGAAGCTGTTGGCCTCCAAGATATAGCTCCCTCTCCTGCTTCCTTTCCAAACTTCGAGGACTCCACTTTGTTTGGGAGAGAGTATATAGACCATCTGAAAGCATGGCTGATCACCAGTGGGTGTCCCTTACAGGTCAAGAAAACTGAAGCAGAGCCAGCACGAAAGGAGGAGAAAATGATTGCTCCTATGAAACCAGAAATTCAGGCCAGGGCTCCAAGTGGTCTGAATGATGGTGAGGAAAGCAGTGGAAGTTTCTATGTGTTGTGGCTTATTTTCCTGATTTTTGATAATGTCTCCTATTCTCTTTGAGATTTTTACACAACAGTTCTTTAGTTAACTAAAACCAGTCAGGATTTTAGTAGAAAATCACACTGGTCAATACACATGTCTGCCATTCTTCTGTGAATGTGTGTTAAGAGTTTTCTACCACATAAGCCCTTAAAAATTTTGGGATCATAGATCTCTTTGACATTCTCATGGAAAGCTGTGGCCCTTGCCAGGACAAAAGGACATGTATATTTACATAAATTTTACCTATACTTTTTCATCAGAGATCAAAATTAAGATCCCCTGTTCAACATGCCCACCTTTCCCCAGGTATTACTAGAAGGAAGGGGAAAGAAAAACAAAAAACCGCTAGATGCCATCTCTAAGGAGTCCCTGGCTCCAGAGGTAAGGAGATCTCAAAATATAGTCACTCCCGTGCTAGGTTGAAAGGGTCACAGTAGAGGCCCCAGCCCAGCCTGGGGAATCAGGGAGGCTGTGGTTGAGTTGTGTTGAAGGATGCACAAGGACCAGCTAGGGTATTTCAGTTGGTGGCAGCACCTTTCCTCCACCCAACTTCCTTTTCTAGATTTGTGTGTGTGTGTGGTGCTGGCAGTTGAACCCAGGGCCTTGTGCATGTGAGGCAAGCACTCTACCAACTGAACCGTATCCCCAGCCCCCTTTTCTAAATTTGCTAAAGGTACTTAAGTTTTTTTTTTTGTTTGTTTTTTTTTTTTTGGTACTTAAGTTTTCTTAATTACACTTGATAACCAGCAGTTAATGTAGTGACCAAGAAATAGGAATAGAAATGACTATTTGCTTTCCATCTTCCCTCTTCTTACTCCCAGAATGGATGCTCTCACTGCTCAGAGGTCATAAGCATGTATCTATGTTCTCTTGGCTACTGTGACCAGTGAGAAAGCACTTTGACCCTGACATGGTTTTCAGTTTTCATTGTCCTCAGCCCAGTGGGGACTTTCATTTGTACCTGATTTTTTTGCGGTTCCATACCACCCTCATGAAGCCCTGATTACATGAGGCAATGGATAAGTCCTACCATGTGTGGGTAGTCACAGCTACTCCTAGAGAGGGAACCTGAGGTAGTGGGTTCAGGACTGAAGCATTACCCTCCCTCAACCCTAAAATGCTGAATGGAAAGTCAGTGTAATAGGGTTACTCAAGAATATAGCAGAAAGGAAGGGTCACCTATAACCTAACTAAAAGTGGCTCACCACCCACTTGTGGTACTTTTGCAGCTGCACACATGCTGGAGGTAAATGTTACCATCTGCTCTTTTATGCAATTGTCTCTGCAGCGTTTGCTACATCATGCTGACCTGATGAAAATTATTGCACCTTTGGCTTGATGTCAAACTCATGGAGCCTTTTACTAGAGGTTTCTGAAGCCAAACAGTGGTGGGGTCACATGTAATTGGCATCCACCAGCCTTGGTTCTCTGCATGCACATCTGGATAGCCAATGAGAGGGCCCATATCTCACAGGAACTGCTGAATAGCATCAGGCAGTGTCACTGCCCAACGTTGCACCTGTTCTTGTTGGAAATGCTGAGATGATATCTTTCATTGAATGTGTTGATTATTAATTATTTTTAATTTTTTCTTTTTAATCCTTCCTTCAAAGTATATGTTCTCAGTGGTAGGGTTGCTGGGCCAAAGCTGTGGCCCTGTTCTGGCCATTTCATGGTCAGCCTAGCTAGAAATGACCAAATTTGCAGCAATCTACAAATTTCATTTGCCTATAAAAGCTTTTGGTTTGTACTTCATATTCTTTTGTAAAATAAGCAGTTTTAAAACGAGAGCCAACAAAGAAGAAAATGCAGTTTCATAAGGGAAGTATTTTGTAATAACATGACAGTCGAAGGATTTATCCTGTGCGAGGAGCACACAGTAATGTTTAAAATAAGCCCAGCAATGTATCTAAAAAGAACAAATAAAAAAATATGTAGGCTCACTTGGGCCCTGGAGTTCAGGGCCACTTAGGAAACAGCAAGTTCCCATTTCAAAAAAAAATAAATATAAGCCCAGAGAGGCTGGGAGTACCACTCTGTGGTGGAACACTTACCTAGCATGTAGAAGGGTCTGGGTTTGATCCCAGTGCCACACCCAAATTCAGAGCTCCAACGCAAAGACAGCATTGTGCAGTCATTTACAGAACAAACTGGGAAACCACTCCAGTTCAAGGGTAACTTTAATTAAATGACTGAACAAACAGACCATTCTGTGCTATTAAAACTACAAATATCAGGAAGCTAAACAATCATTATTTGAAGAAGCAAGCTATTCTGCATTGCTGATAGCACTGTAAATTTACAGAGTCATATTGGAAGAAGCTTACACTTTAAAAAAATGATTTACTTTTCATTTGGCATGCTCACACACACAGGATTTTAGCCTAAGGATGGCTGCTTTACATCCCCATCCCCTTGTTTTTAATTTTGAGAGGGTCTTACTAAGTTGCCAAGGCTGACCTAAACTTGTGGTCCTCCCACCTCAGCCTCTTTAGTAGCTGGGATTACAGGTATGCGCCACCACACCCAGCCTAACAAATAGTTTTTGTGAACTAACTTGGGGCCATTGACTTGTGTTGGGGGGTTTTGTTGTTGTTTTGGTGCTGGAGATGGAACCGGAGCCTTGTGCAAGCTAGGCAAATGCTCTACCATTGAGTTACTTGACTTTTTTTTTTTAAGTAGGGAATTTTTCTTTGTGAACTTATTTTTTTCCTCTTACAAAACACATATATGCTTCCCTCCACTCTCACAGTACTGGGGATTGAACCCAGGGTCTTATACATGCTAGGCAAACAGTCTACCGCTGAGCTATTCTCCCATCACTTTTTAAAATTTATTTTGATACAGGATCTTCCTAAGTTGCCCAGGCTGGCCTTGTACTTGGTTCACTTTGCCTGCACTTTTTTTTTTACTTGTAGTTGGACATAATACCTTATTTTAATCTATCATGTGCTAGGCAAGCATTCTGCTGAGCCACAACCCCAGCCCCTGTGCCTGTACTTTTAAGAATATTTTATGTCTTTACAGCTCTACTTTAATATTATGGACATTCAAGTTAAGTGATACATAAACAATAGTAGGGAATTGCTATATATCCTTTCCTTTTCTAGACTGTATGCATAAATTGCTCCATACAGTTAAGTCTGTGACATTTCAGTTCTAGTAGTTATGCTGTTCTATCATTTGGGGAGGACTTCTTGTACATTGGTAAGCCAATGTCTTATGTATGAGGATTTCAGTTTCTGGTGCCTGCTTAGGTTTCAGACGAAGCCCTGTGACTCACTGTCCTGGTCTTTCCAGGACACACATGGTCTAGTGTGTTTCTCAGAAAAGCCATTCTCTATGTTCCAGCAGTTCCCCAGCGAGCAGATCACAAGGTGGTGGACACCATTGACCAGCTTGTCACACGCATTGTGGAAGGCACCCTCTCTCCCAAAGAGAGATCTGTTCTCAAGGAAGACCCTGCTTACTGGTAAGTCTTTAAAAGTTGACCCTACAGACCCCTCCACATTGTGTTCTGCTGGTGTTGAAAGAAGCAGCTGAGATGTCTGTTTTGAACAGCATTGTTGTTCAATGGAAAGAACACGGGGCTGGGTCAGATTCACATGGGTTTAGCAAGCCACAGCTCTGCTGAGACCAGCCATGGGGCCTTTTCTTGTCTATGAATGAAACCTAGAGTTCCTTTTTTAAGGGTACAGTGAGATATGTGTGTGTCAAGAGCACATAATGGGATAAATAATGTCATAGCAGTTTGCAATTTATTTCTATTTATGACACTATCCTCTCCTTTTGCCTTACTGCTGCTCCTTAGGCTTAGAACAGTTTTTTAACATTATGAATGGATTATATGATAAATATAATACTTGCTCATTAGAGGAAGTACCAAAGAATAGAATGTAGAAGGAGCCCACCTGTGTGCTGACTGACATCCATTGATGTTTTCGTTTATAGATGTTCCTTGGCTTACCATGGGTTACATCTCAGTAAACACCCAATAAACATGTTGGAAGTTGAAAATATCACAGATGATTGGGTGCAGTGGTGCACACTCCAAACACCTAACCTCCCACACATTACAGCCTAGTAACATAGGACACTATAGAGTGTCAGCTGTTCCTTCATTATCCTGTGGCTGACTGGGAACTGGCTTACTGCTGTGCCCAGCATTAGGAGTATTGCACAACATATCACTAGCCTGGGAAAAGATCCAAATTCAAAATTTGAAATCTGATTTCTACTGAATGCTTATCACTTTTGCACCATTGTATATTTAAAGGCCAATTTAGTGAGACCCTGTCTCGAAATAAAAAGAATGATAGAGTGTCATTGTGTTCAATCCCAGCCCACTCCCCACCCCACCCACTAGCCTGCAAAAAAAAAAAAAAAAGATAGGGGGTTTTGCTCAGTGGTCAGGTCAGATGAGTCCCTGGGTCTGATCTCCAGCACCACAAAAAAGAGAAAAAATATACAGAGGCACCTTTTAGAAGTAATTTGAGAAATTGAAAATCACTGCCTTCAAGGTATGGAGCAAACATGGGAATAGGTCATGACAGTAACATTTTGCTTTTCTTTATATGTTCAATTATTTTTCTGATAAACTAATACAAGTACCACTTGGAAGAGTTCATGCATACACACCAGAAACATAAGCTTAACAATTTTTCATTTTTTATACCACTTTCCTTCCATGTATAATCTCCAGATAATTCTGCCTGAAGGAGTTTAAGGGTCATAACATTTCTAGGACCAGCTTTTGAATTTGTCCTTCATCAGAATCTAGTCTATCAACCAACCACTAAGACAGACCTTCCTTCCTTTTTCTCTTTTTTTAAAATTTTCTTCTTCCTTTTTTTCTTTCTTTTTATTTTTTCTTTATTTGACAGGACTATGATTTAACCCAGGGGTGCTCTACCACTGAGTTACATCACCAGCTCTTTCTTTTTGAATAGGGTCTCAACAAGTTGCACAGGCTGGCCTTGAACCTGTGTTCCTCCTACCTCAGTTCCTGAGTAGCTAGGATTAGAGTCATGAACCACCATACCTAGCTATTTCTAAGGGCATAGATTTCACTTTCAACACCCCTAAGAGGTTCTTTTAATGGCCAGTTCCTGTTTCATGGATATAATATATACCTTTATCCTCCTTAGAACTGTTCATTACATATACATATTTTTAGACTAAATCTCCTGGTTTAGTCTAAAAATCTGTATAGGCATGCTTAACCACTGAGCCACATCCCCAACCCTTTTTAAATATTTTATTTAGATACAGGGTCTCACTAAGTTGCTTAGGGCCTCTCTAAGTTGTTGAGGCTGGCTGTGAACTCACAATCCTCCTGCCTTAGCCTCCTGAGCCCTGGGGATTACAGGAATGCGCCATCATGCCTGGCTCCTCTTTCTCATAGTAACTTTCTTCACCAGTGTTAGCTCTGTTTGTTGAGATTGGTGCCTCTCCTTCATTATGTTGGTTTTCCTTAACTATTAGATCCCTAGTTCAATATTTATTTCTGATTTTACACCCTACCCTGAATTAAGGATTGTAGCAGATCTGCCTCAAAAAATAGTTTATAAGTATTCAACCAGCTAGTGTTTATTGGTAATATGCATAGAATAATACAAAGTATACAGGGGCCTAAGTGTTTATTTAATTAAAAAATATTTTCTGGGTACAGTGGCATGTGCTTATGTTCCAGCTACTCAGGAGTCTGAGGCAGAAGGATTGAACCTGGGGTGCTTTACCACTGAGCTACATCCTTGGTCCTTTTAATTTTTATTTTGAGACAGGATCTCACTAAATTGAGGCTAGCCTTGAATTTATGATCCTCCTGCCTCAACTTTTTGAGTCACTGGGATTATAGGCATATGCCACTATGCCTATAATTCTTAAATTTAAAAACAGTAACAAAAAAAAAATCAATTCATGATACTGGGACAATTAGGTTATTTGGGGATTTTTAACTTTTAAATTATATGCTTATCTCACTCAATACATGAGGTCATGCCCATCCTGTATTTCTGTTGCTCTTTCTTGACTTATTACAAATGGGATTTTGCTTGCTCTCCTCTCAGCATTTGTTTGCAGAATTCTTTTTGAGGAATTTCTTTTCATTTTTTTCTTTTTTTTGTTATTTTGAGATAGAGTCTTGCTAAGTGCCCCAGGTTGGTGTCAAACTTGTGATACTCCTGCCTCAGCCTCCCAACTAGCTGGGATTACAGGCATGTATCACCACAACCAGCTTGTTTGAGGAATTCTTAGCCTCTGATCAGAGAATTCCCTTGTTGTTAGGTCTCAAATCAATTACAGTCATCCTTCAGTATCCACAAGGAACTGGTTCCAAGATCCCACATGCATACCAAAATCTGGGAAGATTAAGTCCCTCGTATACAATGGTATATTTGCGTGGTATCTGTACACATCTTCCCATATACTTTAAATCATTTTTAAATGACTTTTATTGTCTAATGCAGTATAAATGCTGTGCGCATAGTTGTCATATTCTGTTGTTTAGGTATTGACAAGAAAAAGTTTGTTCATGTATAGTAAGGACACGATTGCTTTTTCTTTTTTTGAATATTTTTGATCCACCATTGGTTGAAACCAAGGATGAAGGTTACTGGCTATGATTGGTTCTTTTTATTGGTTAGGGTATGAAAGGGTCAGATTCCAGGAAACAGGCTACCATTCATTATCTCTGTCTCTGAGGGCCAACAGAGATTTGACACATCCTTTCTAATGGGGAAGGGGCAAGCATGTTTTTTCTTGGTGGATCCTTATGGACAGATCTGGCTACTGCATTCCTATGAGGTACCCTACCTCAATCTGGTACAATAAAGTGCAGATACTCAGTGCAACTTTGCTTTTTCTTTTTTTTTTTTTTTTTTAAAGAGAGTGAGAGAGGAGAGAGAGAGAGAGAGAGAGAGAATTTTTAATATTTATTTTTTAGTTCTCGGCGGACACAACATCTTTGTTGGTATGTGGTGCTGAGGATCGAACCCGGGCCGCACGCATGCCAGGCGAGCGCACTACCGCTTGAGCCACATCCCCAGCCCCCAGCTTTGCTTTTTCATTTGGAATATCAAGTAGCAAACTTCCCTCTTTTTTTTTAATATTTATTTTTTAGTTTTAGGTGGACACAATATCTCCATTCCATTTCTATGTGGTGTTGAGGATCGAACCCAGCGCCCTGCGCGTGCCAGGCAAGCGCGCTACTGCTTAGCCACATCCCAGCCCAGACTTCCTTCTCTTATGAGAGAAATTGCAAAACTATAAGCCAGGAAAATGATCCCAAAGTGCAAGAGATAGAGATGAAGGCACACATCACAGCTGGTTTTCTCTCATCTTCTAAATTGTCCTCTGATGGGGGGCAGCCCTGACTTGTATTCTCCAGAGGCAGCCCACTAGGTCTGCATATTTACATGCTTGGGAAAGAGCAAGTGGCTAAAAGATCTTCTTGGCTAGCTTCTGCAGTATTGTCCAAGGTCCCCAAAATTAATATAAAATATAAATAATTGATACTTGGTGGGGGGGAAATTAATCTCAGATATCTAAACAATTCAGGCAGTGCAGAGAAGGAGAAGGAGTATGTGCCCAGTCCATTTTCTTATTCAGAATAACGATAGTGTTAGGTGGTGGTGGTGTTGTTGTTTTGCAGTACTGGGGGTGTAATCCAGGGCCTCACATATGCTAGCCAAGCACTCTATACACAGCTATAGCCCCCAGGCCTAATTGTGATTCTGGATGCACAAAATACATAGCTTTGAACTATGTAAATAAACAATATTGAGAAATTGTTTAAAACCAAAACTATAATAAAAAGAAATAGATAAATTTAAAACCTTGATAGGAGATGTGTATCTATTTCTCTGGAAAGGGCAGATGATGTAATTCAAAGAAGGATGTAGAAGATTTACTAACATAGTGAACAAGCATAAACAAGATAATCTGCTAATGTTTGTTGAGCAATTAATGGTATTCAGTGTTCACAGCTTTGCTGCATAACAAAAGGTGTGTGATTCAAGCCTCAACAACAAAATGAAGTAGTTTTTTATCTCTCTTTATCCTCCCCACTTTAGGGTTGGAGAAACTAAAGCACAAAAAGACTCATAGCTAATTGCTGTTTGAACCCAGTGCCAGCTTACAAGTTTTGTGTTCTTATTTTTTTTTTTCCTTTTGTGGTACTAGGGCTGGAACCCCAAGGCCTTGCATGTTAGGCAAGTACTGTACCACTGAGCCACATCCATAGCCCTTTTTATTTTGAGACAGGGACTGGCTAAGTTTCCCAAGCTGCCCTTGAATCTGCAATCCTCCTGCCTTAGATTCCTAAGTGGCTGGGGCTTACAGATATGCACCACTGTGGCCTGCTTGACTTTTGTGTGTGTGTGTGTGTGTGTGTGTGTGTGTGTGTTGCCAGGGATTGAACCTAGGGCCTTGTGCATTCAAGGCAGGCACTCTACCAACTGAGCTGTATCCTTAGCCCTAAAATAGGCTTTGTGTTAGATGATTTCGCCCAACTTTACACTAGTAGAAGCTATGATGTTCAGTAGGTGGGGGAGGGTATTAAATGCATTTTCGGGCTGGGGATGTGGCTCAAGCGGTAGCGCGCTCGCCTGGTATGCGTGCGGCCCGGGTTCGATCCTCAGCACCACATACCAACAAAGATGTTGTGTCCGCCGAGAACTAAAAAATAAATATTAAAAATTCTCTTCTCTCTCTCTCTCTCTCTCTCTCCTCTCTCACTCTCTCTTTAAAAAAAAATTAAATGCATTTTCATCTTATGATATTTTCAACTTAATGGATTAATTGGGGTGTAACTCGCACATAAGTCTCTAGAAGCATCCTAAGAAAGAGAACTCACACAGGCCACATTGGGACAAAGTAGAAACTTTGAGACCAGCAACAACTGAAATAGGCATCTAAGTAACTTTTTTTTTATATTGTGGATTGAATCTAAGGGCACTTTACTGAATGACATACTCAACCCTTTTCCTTCCTTCCTTCCTTCCTTCCTTTCCTTATTTAATTTTTTTTTCCTTTTGGTAATGAGGATTGAATCCAGGGCCTTGTGCATGGTATAGCTCTACTAACTGAGCTATACTCCCAGCCCACCTTTTTTTTTTTTTTTTTAATAGGATCATACTAGGTTGCTGAGGCTGGCCTCGAACTTGCAATCCTCCTGCCTTAGCCTCCTGAGTAGCTGGGATTATAGTTGTACACACCACATCCAGCTTTGAAGTAACTTTTGAGTGAGGAAGTATTCAGAACTGAAATGAGAGACAGTTTAGCAGGAAGCAGCAGAGGAAGCACACTAAATGTAGCCACAATGCTTAGCAGAAATTGACTTTAGGTGTGTTTATTAGAAATAAGGAGTAGACATAAAAAGCATTCAGCCAATGGAGCTAGAAGGAAAATGATTAAACAAACTGAGACACTAAAGAGGAAGGATTGGGCTGGGGATGTGGCTCAAGCGGTAGCGCGCTCGTCTGGCATGCGTGCAGCCCGGGTTCGATCCTCAGCACCACATACAAACAAAGATGTTGTGTCCGCCAAATACTAAAAAATAAATATTAAAATTCTCTCTCTCCCTCTCTCACTGTCTCTCACTCTTTAAAAAAAAAAATAAAATAAAGAGGAAGGATTAACAGAGGTAAGATGCTAATGAATGAAAAACAGTATATAATGCTTTAAAAAATACATACATATAGCCAGGCAGCATGCTGGCTCACATCTATAATCCAGCTACTCAGGAGGCTGAGGCAGGAGGATTGAAAGTTTGAGACCTGCCTGGGCAATTTAGTGAGACCCTGTCTCAAAATAAAAACAAGAAGGGATAGGAATGTAGTTCACTGATAAAGAGTGCTTGCCTAGCATGCACAAGACCCTGGGTTCAATCCCCACTACTGCAAATGAAAGAAAAAAATTATACATGATACCTGAGGGTTCCACATTCACAAATGCAAGTAACTGCTGATCAGCTATATTCAGAAAAAAACAACACATGGTGTCTGTCTAGAACATACGCAGATTTTGTTTTCTTGTTATTCTTCCATATATAATACAGTTATAATAACCATTTGCACAGCATTTACTTTGCATTAGATAGATAGTCTAGGTCATCTAGATATGATTTAAAATCTACAGGAGGATTGTGTGTAGGTTCTATGCTAATTCTGTCATTTTATAGAAGGGGCTTGGACATCCAGAGGTGTCTGTGGAGGTTCAGGAGCCAATCCCCTGTGCATATTAAAGGACAAAGCATATCAAATGTGAAAATCCCTCTCAATACCCTCTTCTGTCCTTCAGAGCTCATTATTAAATTTGCTTTATATTCTTTCAAACTATATGACAAAAGCAAATTTACACGGGCATGGGTATGTGCACACAGCAGTTTCAGATGACATAGCTATTCTTTAGCTTGCCATTCTCATTGACATATTACAGGTATCTTTCTGTCAGTACACATAGCTAGGCCTCCTCTCTTCCCCCCCTCCCCCCATCCCCACTTTTTTTTTTTTTCCAGTACTGTGGATGGAACTCAGGGCCTAATACATGCTAGGTCAGTACTCTACCCCTGAGCCACACCCCAGCCCCAGCCTTCTGATTTCCATACTATTCTCAGCATTATGACCCTGCCATATGATTTCGTAGCGGGGCACATGCTTCCTTGTTAGTTCTCTCATAGGTCTTGTCATACCTGCCTTACTGGTATAGTTGAAAGCTCACCAAGCACTCTGCCTGGCTAGACCACTGCTGCCACAGTGCTGGTAGCATAGTGTGGTGTCAGCCCCACAGTTTCTGTGGCTCCAGGGTGACTGGTTTGTATTGCAAAACCCTATAAGCTGTGAGAGTCTTCAGATGACAGAAATTAAGAAAAACTCAACCAGTGCTCATCAAGACTCCTCTGACTGTTCAGTGATCACTCTGGGCAGGGCAGGGGCCCCAGGCCCTTTTCTGGGTCCTCAGTGAAGCCACAACGAGGTCCTCAGAAAACAGGACAGCAGGGAGGCTGCCACTTAGAAAGGCTTTGCAGAAATGTGTGGTGTTTTCACAAATGTCTTGCTGTGCCTGTCTTGTTGCATAGGTTTTTGTCTGATGAAAATAGTCTGGAATATAAGTATTATAAGCTGAAGTTAGCAGAGACCCAGCGGATGAGCCAGACCTTGCAAGGAACCGACCGGAAGCCAACATCTGCTGAGTGTGCAGTGCGGGCCATGCTGTATGCCCAGGCAGTACGGAACCTCAAAAAAAGACTGCTTCCCTGGCAGCGTCGGCGGATCCTTCGTGCTCAGGGACTCCGGGGCTGGAAGGCAAGGAGAGCAACCACTGGGACTCAGACCCTCCTGTCGTCAGGCACCAGGCTAAAACATCATGGTCGGCAGGCTGCAGGCTCCTCACAGGCAAAGTCATCCCTGCCAGATGGAAACAATGCTGCCAAGGACTGCCCACCAGACCCAGCCAGACACTCTCCTCAGGACCCCAGCCCAGAAGCCTCAGGCCCATCCCCTAAACCAGCAGAAATGGATGTCTCTGAAACCCCTCACACCTCCTCTCCCAGCCCATCTGCTGACGGTGGGTATTCATTCACTCCTGATCCCCTTCTGTAGACCCCAATCCCTACTCTCATCTTCAGGGGTCTTCCTAGAACTAGGGGCAATGTAGATTGCTCAGTGGCCTGGACAATGTGGGAAGCAATGGCTATAGGGATCTGGACAGGACAGGCACACATGGAGGCACTTTCTTCTCTGCTTCTCTAGAGGGCCCAGAGTGAGTCTGTCATCATCTTCTCTTCCTCTCCTGAGGGTGGAACTTTGGTGCTCCCCAGCAGGGTCCTGATACTGGGTCCTCTATACCTGTGATTCCATTTCTTTGTTTTCTTTTTTTTTTTTTTTGGTACCAGAGATTGAACTCAGGGGCACTCGACCACTGAGCCACATCCCCAGCCCTATTTAGAGATAGGGTCTCACTGAGTTGCTGTGGCTGAATTGCTGAGGCTGGCTTTGAACCTTTGATCCTCCTGCCTCAGCCTCCTGAGCCGCTGGGATTACAGGCGTGTGCCACCATACCCAGCTTGTGATTCCATTTCTTCCTCTGTTTCTTTCTCTTCTTCTTCTTCTTTTTTTTTTTTTTTTTTTTTGTGTGTGTGTGTGTGAGTGTGTAGTGCTGAGCATTGAACCCAGGACCTTGTGCATGTGAGGCAAGCACTCTACCAACTCTACCACAGCCCTCTGTGACTCCATTTCTTACTACTGTCGTCCCTCAGTTCCTCTCGGGGAATTGGTTCCCAGGCCTCCTAAAGAAACCAAAATCCAATGTTGTTCAAGTCTCTTTTATAAAACAGTAGTATTTGCATAGAATCTGTGCACATCCTCTCACAGACTTTAAATCATCCCTGGATTACTTGTAGTAATTAATACACCATAAATGCTACATAAATAGTTGTTACATTATTTATGGAACATGAAAAAGAAAAATCAGTAATTTCTTCAGTACAGAAGCAGTTTTTTTCTGAGTATTTTGGTTGATTTTTTTTTTTTTTTAACTCCCATGGTACATTTATTTAGTTAATTAATTATTGCCAGGGATTGAACCCAGAGGCACTTAGCCACGGAGCCACATCCCTAGCCCTTTTTGTATTTTGAGTCAGGGTCTAAGTGCTTAGCTAAGGTCTTGCTAATTTGCCAAGGTTGGCTTTGAACTTGATCCTGCTTCAGCCTCCCAAGCCATTGGGGATGATAGGCATGCGTCACCATACCTGGCTCTTTTTATTTTATTTATTTATCTATCTATCTATTTATTTATTTATTTATTTTAGAGAGTGAGAGAGGAGAGAGAGAGAGAATGAGAATTTTTAATATTTATTTTTTAGTTCTCGGCAGACACAACATCTTTGTTGGTATGTGGTGCTGAGGATTGAACCCGGGCCGCACGCATGCCAGGCGAGCGCGCTACCACTTGAGCCACATCCCCAGCCCCCTTTTTATTTTTTTATTTATTTATTTTTAATATATTTTTTTAGGTATTGATGGACCTTTATTTTTCCATGCGGATTGAAGATTGAACCCAGGGGCTCGCACATGCTAGGCGAACGCTCTACCACTGAACCACAACCCCAGCCCTTTTTTATTTTTTTTATATTGAGACAGGGTCTTGTTAAGTTGCCAGGGCTGATCTTGAACTTGCAATCCTTCTGCCTCAAATTTCCAAGCATCTTGGATTACAGACATGTGCCCCATGTCCAACTTGAGTATTTTTAATCTGCATTTGGTTAAATCCTTAGAAGCAGAACCAACAGGGGCCATCTGTATATCCTTGACTCCCTTGATATTCTGGACTGCCTTTGTCTCTCATTCTGCCTCTTCCTCACCAAGACCTCTGTAGTACTGTGCTGAGGGCTAGTTGACATCCCTGGCTTCTGAGTTGAGTAACCCCTTCTGTTTCTCTTAGTCCCCTTTAAGCCTTACTGTCTCTCTGTATAATGAGGCTTAATTGCAGGTAGTAATACTCTAATCTCTTATATTCTCTGCCTATCGCTTTGTCACAATAAAACTATACTGTGGCTGTACACATGAGGCTTCTGTTATTCCTTAGTATCTGGTAAACTGGGCCTGCATATGTGACTGTGGTCAGTATTAGGATTGTCTGGGGCTGGGGACTGAAGTATCAGGGGTGTCTGGGCCACATACCCACAGCAGCCAGACCCAGGTGTGCTACCTGATTGACAGGGCAGGGCTCCAGGAGAGACAGTGGATGCTTGAGGCCTCCAAGGCCTAGATTGTAATTGGCAGGTGACACTTCTGCCATATCTTGTCAACCATTTCTAAAATGGGGGGGTGGGTGGGAATCTCCTGTTCAACAGAGTTGCAGAGTCACTTGGCAAAGGGCAGAGTACAGGGAGGGACATAGGGCCATCTTTACAGTCAGTTTTCACTGCTCCACAATGTTTATGTGGGAAGTAGCAGCAGCTCAGAAGCCATGACAGGTCCCTTATGTTTTGTAGTTGACATGAAGACCATGGAGACTGCAGAGAAACTGGCCAGATTTGTTGCTCAGGTGGGACCAGAGATTGAGCAATTCAGCATAGAAAACAGCACCGATAATCCTGACCTGTGGTATGTACCCCCAATCTCATTACCACCCAAGGATTGAACCTAGGGCTTTGCACAGGCTAGGCATGTGTTTACTACCACTGAACTACATCTATAGCCCTTTTTATTTTGAGACAGTGTCTCACTAAGTTGCCCAAGCTGGCTTCAAATTTGTGATCCTCCTGTCTCAGCCTCTTCAGTCACTGGGGATATAGGCATGTGCCACTATACCTAGGCCTAAATTTTTTTCTAGAAAGCTGTCTGGTTGTTCCACACCATTCACTGAAAACACTACCTTTATTACAGTAATTTTAGAGGCCATATTCATCAGATCCCATGTTTCAGGGCTTTCTAGTATATTCTGTTGGTCTGCCATATGGACTACTTGGCTCTTTCACCCTCACAAAGGCAGTTATGACATCTTATAGTATTTGATGAGGTACCCTTGTTGGTATTGTATTTTCCCAGATAGTCTAATGTATTTATTTATTTTTAATGAATATTAAAATCCTCTTGTCCTAATCCAGGGAAACTTGTTTTTATTGGGATGTTTATACATTAATTAGGGGAGAACTGGCATCTTTTTAGAGTTGAGTTATCCTATCCAGAAAAAAGAGTTGTCTTTCCTTTGATCCAGGTGGACTTTTGTTCCTTTGGAGTGTTACATTTTCATATCAGCCACAGCCCCACAACTATGATTAAGGTCAGAGGTGACCACTAGACTGTGAAGCCTCATGGCAATGTCCATCTGCTGTGCTGCAGGAGTCATTGGAGGAGCTTCTGCAATGATAAGCCCTCTCTGAGGCCTGCCTCACAGCTCTTTAGAGCTTGGATCTCTGCAGTAGCTGTGTAGTGTTTCTTGGCACATTTCCACGTCTCATAGCTCAAGAGTGTGAGAAGAACCAGAGATCAGAATGCATATGTGGAGGCCGAGAGAGGCCAGTTAAGTAACCAGAAAGGATGAGGTGTTGCCCATGTCAGATCTCCTGGCTGCAGCATCAAAGCTGGTTCTATCATCCTCCTTGGTTGTCTACAAATTCCTTGTTCCTTCACCTCCTTCCCCTGAAAAGCAGTTAGGCCTCTTAGGTTTTTGGTTCCTTTGCTAAGTTACTAGTTCTTATCACTTTATCTCATTGAGAAGCTGTACCATCAAACCACAGCTGTGACAGAAGAGGCCTGGTAGTTCATTCTGTTTTCTCACCCCCAGCTTCATTGTATTCATCCCAGAATGTTTTAGCAAATAAAAATGTTTAAAGGTATCCTCTGGTTAATAGTGTATTTCATCTGTGTCCCAGGTTCCTACATGACCAAAATAGTTCTGCTTTCAAATTCTACCGGAAGAAAGTGTTTGAACTGTGCCCATCTATTTGTTTTACATCATCACCCCTCAGCCTTCAGGCCAGCATGGGTGGCGAGAGTGCAGACTCTCAGGAGAGCCCCTTAGACCATGCGGAAAGGGAAGGAGAGTTAGAGGATGAGCACCCTCAGCAGGAGGCTGAGCTGGAGAGCCCAGAGGTGATTCCCGAGGAGGAAGAAGAAGAGGAGGATGAGGAGGAAGAGGATGAGGAGGATGAAGGGGGAGAGGAGGCCCTTGCTCACAGAGCCTCCAGGCCGGGAGTAAGAGCTGACAAGTCTGAGGGCTCTGAGGGAAGCCCCCCTGCTGATGGCCTCCCTGGCGAAGGTGCTGAGGATGACCCAGCCGGAACTCCTGGCTTGTCACAGGCCACCTCCAGCACCTGCTTTCCGCGGAAGAGGATCAGCAGCAAATCACTGAAAGTTGGCATGATTCCAGCTCCCAAGAGGGTGTGTCTCATACAGGAGCCACAAGGTGAGTGCCTCCCTATGACAGCACAGTTCTTGCTTTAGAGACCGTGAAAGGTAGTGGAGATATTGCCTGACCATTTCTGAAGAATCTACTGGCCCTCAGCCATAGCTCAGCTGCATAATTGACCCATACTTACCACCTTTATGGTGACCTCAGTAGGACACCACCTCCCAAATATCCACCCTCAGAGGCCTGTGTGAGAGCTCCAAAGTGTCCAACACTGCATGGAGTTCTCTGATTATGTTTTTTTATGTTTTGTTTTTTTCCAATGCTGGGAATCAAACCCAGGGCCTCATGAATGCTGAGAGCACGCCCTGCTACTGAACTTTAACCCCAGCCCTTGTCTTGTGATTTTAATCTAAAATAATTTCATCAATTTTGAACACCGTTCCATAATGCCAACGCAAAACCTGTTTCCAAGTTCATCTGAAGTTATTGTTTCTTCATTAGGCTATGGCTTCCAGCACTCCATGAACTGCTAGCTATCTCTGTTAATGCCCAGAGTCCATTGGGAGGAGCCCTGACTTTGGGCCTGGGTCTTCCAGCCTTTGTGGACTCCCTTGGGGAGTAGCCTGCCTTCTGGTTCCCAGAAGTCCTGGGGTAGTGATATCTGCTCCCTGAAGTGACAGTGATGCGGGAGGGCAGAGGATACTGTTCACAGCTAGCTATCACAGCTACCTCTGTGTGAGACCATCACATTCACAGCAGCAGTGCCCTTTGGGAGAGTCCTGGTATTTGTTTGACATTGCAGAAACATTGGGAAACTTTGACATTGCAGTGGATTGCTAATTGTTCCACCATAACCCTTCCATCCTGTAGAACTTCTGTAGATGGCGACCCAGCATCAGAATGCTTGTCAAATATGTCTCACCTGGGGGAAGGTGGCATTCTTTGTTTTTCTTTTGGATGCTGTCTGTTCTTTGGGAGGTCAATGAAATAAAACTGGCTTGCTGATCTTCCCTTTATCAAAAATAGTAATAGTGTAATTAATAGTCCATATGAAAAGCATGATTTTTATTAGAAAGTTTTAGATGGACTTTAAATCCTTACCAGTGGAATAGTTGCAGAGAAATTGAGAGGGCAGTGTTGCAAATAGTTCATTTGCTGAAGGAAAGCATTCCTGTGATGTTTAGGGGTGGGGCTCAGTGGTAGAGTACTTGCCTACCATGCAAGTACCATCCCCAGCACTGCCAAACAAAAATTTAAAAATGTCCTGTGGTCATGGAAGATAATCTACATAGCAAGTCATTTGTTAGAAATGTGGGAGCTTTTATGTTTGAGTAGACTTTTTCAAAGTGATACACCTCTTAGTTGAGCCTTTTGCTATGGGCCAAGTTGCTGACTCTGGACACATCTAGCCTCTACACTTGCTATATGGGTCATGGCCATTGGTGAAAGGAGCCAAGATGCAGCAGCCACTATCGGGGTAGAGTGTAGGGCATCTTCTATTATCAGAGAAGCTGGGAGCCAAAACTCCATAACAAATTGTCTCCTTATAAGGTAATTGGGGAAAGTGTATGTATGTATGTATGTACATATATCTTTCTTTTGTCTTTCAGTCCATGAACCAGTTCGAATTGCCTATGATAGGCCTCGAGGTCGTCCCATGTCCAAAAAGAAGGTGAGCTTAACCATTAACAAGTCCTCACTCAGGCAAAACCAAGTACAGTGATAAACTGATAGTCCCAGCTACTCAGGAAGCTAAGAAAGGAGGATTCCTTGAATCCAAGAGTTTGATACCAACCTGAGCAATATAGTGAGATCCCATCTCAAAAAAGAAGTGAGGTAGGCACATGGGCACATATCTATAATCCTGATGATTGAGGAGACTAAGGCAGGAGGATCCCAAGTTTAAGGACAGCCTCTGCATCTTAGCAAGACCCTGGTCCCCCGCCAAAAAAAAAAAAAAAAGGCAGGGGAAGTAGCTCAGTGGTAATGCTCCCCTGGGTTCAATCCCAAGTAGCGAAGAGAAAAAAAGTAACCAATAGCCATATTTCACACTGAGATGTTACTAGACAAAATACAACAGAGACTTCTCAGGGGACTTTTTAAACCACCCAAAGTATAGGAGGGTGGTTCTTAGTTTGACAAATGAGACCTGATGGGTATAGTAAGACTTGAGAAATGAGCAAGATAATGGCCATTGAGAAGTTAAAGCTTCATAGAATGTGGCTGTGATGAAGAGTGTGTGTGTATCTTCTGGAGGGAAAAAAAAAAAGTGGGTGTGTGCTCAGAAACAGCTTCCACGCGACAGGTTCCTTCTAGCTATCAGAGGCTAGGCTGCAGCAGGGAGGTCAGCAAGTGACAGACATGGGTGTGACTCAGTTGAGGTGGTGCTGTAGGTAGAGAAGCAGGTAGGAGGAGATGGGGAATAAAGAGAGATTGGGCCTGTGTCACTGAATCAGAGAAGCCAGGGAAAGTCTCCCTGGCAGGTGTCACTGGCCCAGACCTGGAGGAGGTGAGGAAGAGCCTTCAGAGATCTTAAGAATACACAGTCTGGACAGAGACCCAGGACAGTCCCAGGCCAGCAATGTATCAGGAGTGGAGTGACAGGGTGGGGGGACCCAGGTCACACAGGGTCACAAACAGATGTGACCCTATGGCTGGACCTGAGGTCCTGTGCCTGCCTCCTTTTGGTAGGATGTTGGGACCCCTGGTCCATCCTTTTCTGCTTTGGCTCATGCTCTTAGCATTACCCCGGGGATAGCCTAGAGGGCCTCTCCAGAACCGCACACTCCCACGCTATGGCCCTTCTCTGAGGGAGGCCCTTGGGACTTGAGCAGAGTTTTGGGTAGAGACATGCAACTCTGTGGAGAGCAGCCTATGGCATGGGATCCAGGCAGAGCAGAGGCCCCAGGAGGAGGCTCAGACTTAGGACAGTGGGACCAGGTATGAGGTGAGGGAGTGATGAAAAGGTGACAGTGGAGCTGGCAGGACTCTCTGGTGTCTAAATATCGAAGAGCAAAAACCCAGGCGTCTAGGTAACCCCAGGGAAATTGGCCTGGGCAGTAAGGAGAATAAAGCTGCCATTTACTGATGCTCTGGGGCAGAGCATGGGAAAAGGGATATGTTCTCCAGATGGAGAGGAGACACATTGCATTGTGTGTGGGTTAGGCAGGTCACCTGGGATGCATGTGGAGTGACTTTGCAGGTTTTTAGCCATCAGAGAGGCAGCGCTTTAAGCAGAGCTGAGTGGGCACCTGATGCCTGTTTGTGTTACCTGGGTTAAGGGTACCAACCCAGTGTAGGCACAACCAGGCCTTGGATGCAGGCATAGCTGGATTCAAGCTCAGTCTCACCACCTATTCTTTGGTAACCTTAGCATGTAACTCCTGAGCCTCAGGCTTACTTCTGTAAAATGGGATGGCTACACCTGCCCTCCAGGTAGGAGGTACCGAAAAGTTTAAACAGACCCTGTGCCTGCTGGGTATCCTGCAATCACTGCTCTCTGCTGGGTCTCCCACTGGTGATGGCAGGTGGCCAATAACCACCCCTGCATCTCTTCTCTGTGGCACCTTAGTCCAGCCCCAGGGCGCAGCTTTCTTCCAGCTCTGCAGAAAACTGACCAATATGATTGTTAAACACAAATTAAATGTTCACAAAGATACATCCAGACTAAGCCCACCCTGTTCCTCCCACCAAACCCTCCACCCTCCAGCAGCTTTTCCTAAAGGGGTATAGGCAGGGCTGGATAGACCCCCATTTCTCATCCCAGCAGCTGTATTCTACCTCCTCCATTCTTCAGGTCACATCCTGGTGGTGAGGGACTTCCCAGTGCTGGCAGCTCCCACCTGGTGTCTTTGCCATACTGTTTGCCACCCTCTTCATGTCCCAGCTCATCTCTCCTGCCTCCCCTCCTTGACACCCTGCAGAGACTTCCTTGCAGTGTGGAAATGCAGCCTGCATAGCATCACTTGAGCTCACACACATATGCCAACCCTGCTGCTTGATATCTTAGGGATATACCTTGGTGTCTGTGAACTCAGCTCCTCTCCAGGTTGTTTTGTCCCCTCTAGGATGAGAGCACTACACACCGTACTCCTTGCCTGGCTCTCCTCTCCCTCTTTCCCTGACCTGAGGTCCTGTGCCTGCCTTCTTTTGGTAGGATGTTCGGACCCCTGGTCCAGCCTTTTCTGCTTTGGCTCATGCTCTTAGCTTTACCCCAGGGATGGCCAGAGGGCCTCTCCAGAACTCCATAGTCCCAATATTGGGGAAGCTGATATTCCTGGGCACCTCGATGCACATGACTAGTGGTGACTTGGTCTTTGAATCGAGCCTCCTGAGGCCTGTGTTATAGGTAGATAAACTATTGAGGGCTGACCACCCGCTAGGCCCTAAGATCACAGGACTCAACCTGTCACCCAGGATCATCCAGCCCTCTCCTAGTTGCTCCCATACCTGTTCCAAAATCAGATCTTCTCTGCTATCCCCAGTATCAGTTGCCTCTATCTTCCTCATAATCATTGAGGATACTACTTAATGTAGCTTGCTACCTCCTCCTTCCTTCTATCTTTCCTTCTCTTCCCTCCTTCTTTCCCTCCCTCTCCAGAGCAGTCTCTCCAGTTAATTCAGTGAATATCTTTAAAGAGGGAGAAAGGGGAATAGCACACACAGGGTAATGTCCTAAGCTACCCATCTAGGTTACTTTAATAAGAGTGATTAGAAATTCCTTCTTCACCCTCACTGGCTCCTCCTCCAGAGGGAGGGGCTGGTCTGGGGGCTTTTAACCTCCCCAGGTCTCTACCCTGTGGCCTGAGGGTACTCAACCTCCCCACCATCCATAATGCACTTCTTAGGCCCTGTTCTTCACAGTGCCAGCTCTTGGTAAGTTCTGTTTAATGCTAGACGTGGACCTTGGCACCCAAGTAGAAACAGCCCTGGGAAAGACAGACAGGGAAGGTGGGGTAGCAAGTAAATGAAGCCAAGGGTGGCAGGTGGAAAGGGGCAGAAGAGCTGATTTCCCCACTGCCTCTCTGGCCCCCTCTTGTGTCAAGGCCTATCCCTTGGTGCCCCTTGCTCTGCAGTGTGCTTTCTGATCCCTTAACCCCAGGACCTGACATCTGTTTCTGTGGTTTTCCTCAGTCTTAGCAGTGGCCAGGCCCCAGAGCCAGATGCCAGTTCTGTCTCACAAGGGCATGTCCCCTTAGGCCCCTACCCTTTAGAAGTCCCACCTGTTGTGGATGTTGCAGGAAGCCAGGAGATGACTGGGGTTTGATCATCCTGGGAAGTGACAAAGGAGTAGGGAGGACACTGGGAGTGTCAGGTCCAACTCAGAATGGACTCTGGCTCCAGGCACTTCCCTGCAGTCCACATGCCCAGCTCTTTCTTTTTCCTCAGAAACCCAAAGACTTGGACTTCGCCCAGCAGAAGCTGACTGACAAGAATCTGGGCTTTCAGATGCTGCAAAAGATGGGCTGGAAGGAGGGCCATGGTCTGGGCTCCTGCGGAAAGGGCATCCGGGAGCCCGTCAGCATGTACGTGGCACAGACTCGCAGCCCCCACAGGCGGACAAGGTCAAGCCCTAAAGCCTTTGGCCTGCAGCCTGAGTCTTGGTTCCTCTCATGTTGAAAATGGCTTAAAGTTGGCAGCTGGGTTTTTGGTTTGGGGGTTTGTTTGGTTTTGGTTTTGATTACTTTGTTTTTTGTTTTGTTTTGTTTTGAAACAAAAGGAGCCTTCAAATGAGAATTAACTATTTATATACATACCTTCACATGGCTCCTTCCTGTATCTGTGTAGACCATTCAGCTGCTTCTTGGCCCTAGTCATTTCAGCCCCGTTTATTATGGTCATAAAAGCTGAGTGGTGTTTTGGGGTACATATGCCTTAGAATCACACTCCCTTCCAAGGGAAACAGGTCCACCAGGATGGGAAAACGTAGACCCAGAGTTTATGAGACCCTCCTCATAACATCCAGAGGTCATCTCATTTACTGCTGAGATAGCTTCTGTGGGGTAAGGTGATTTACTGGGACCAGAGTTTCCGGGCACCTTGAGGTGGCTAGTGCTCTTGACAATGAGTGAGTGCTCCTGGTTTTCCATTCTTTGTTATTTTGATTTTCCTTTTCTTTTGATGTCTTTGTATGTGTCCTGCATTTCTGTGTCCCACTACCACTCCAGCCCATATTCCAGTCTCTGCATCCCAAGCTCTGGGCTCAGGTGCACAACTAATCCTCCATTTTACTTCTTAGGGGAACTGCCTCAGAAGGGGAGGGCTTGGGTGCCGAAGGGCAGGAGCATAAAGAAGACACATTTGACGTGTTCCGTCAGAGAATGATGCAGATGTACAGACACAAACGGGCCAACAAATAGGTATGTGTGAGAGCCGGTGCATGAGGACTTCTGCCCACGCTCACATCCTGGTGTGTAACATTTCCCCCAGAAAGGCTGATGTTCCCCACTTCCTCAAAAGCGGACAATCATAAAATTCTGTGAAGGAAATAAAAGGGTCTTTGGATGTGGATATGTCCCACTTCTTCCCTTCCAGGTTTGCTGGAGCAACGAGCTTCACACTAGCTAAGGTGTGGCCAGCCTGCCTCATGGACTGTGCCTCATGGCCTGACCACCCTGGCAGTAGCTTCTGTGCTGGGCTCTGAGGACGTGCATGCAGGCTGTTCCTTGCCAGTTGACATGGGACCAGGCTGCCTCTGGCCTCTCTCTTGCTCTACTTTTCTCTCACAGATGACAGCCACCTGCCACATAATGCAGCCAGGACACGGACTGTTCCCTAGTCAGGAGTGGCCTTGCTATCCGGAAGTATAAGGACGGACGTGGAAGCCAAAACCACAGGGAGCAGCGGTTGGCCACATCCTTTTTTGAGGGTCTTCAAATCCTTTCTCTTCCAAAGGGCCTTGGGCCTTTAAATCTCATACTCTTTCTTTAGTTACCCTTCACCCATGACTTCCCAACTCTCAGTTTTGAACAAAATCGTTCTCTTCCTGACTAGATCAGAACCACTGATGAGAAAGATAAACCTTGAAGCCGCAATTACTCTTAAACCATCATCCTGCCCTGGATCTACCTGGAGCCCAAGTATGGTGTGGTGTGTACGTGAAAACCAACATCTGCAGTCTCTGGGGTGGAGGTTTCCAACGCCAGTCTGCCTTTCTCTTAAAGAAAAACAGAATGACCATTCTCAATATACTTTTTGCCTTTCCTCTCTCTTCCAAATGCTTTCCGCATCAAGTCCTCTCCAAGTCTGTCTTGGTTCCTCTCCAAAAGATGGCACTGCCCAAAAGTACTTTGGCCTATTAAGTGCAGTGGACCCAGCTCCATGGTTAAGTTTCTGGCACAGGGGTCATTGCTGTCCTGGAGCACCAAAGGCCATGCAGACACAAGTGCAGATTGTGCTTTCCTGCCCCCCAGAATTTTATCTAGGGATACAGATTGGTAATCTCCAGGTCTACACTCTGATACTAAAGCTGAATGGAGATCTCTGAACAGTTCAGATACTTGCTTTATTGAACATATTAATGGCATTTTATCTCTTTAAAAATCCTGAGACTTCACCAGTTTTTAGCAACAGTCTAATATAGCTGTATTCAGTGGGGAGTAACATTAAACAGATATGAAATTTCTCCCAAATGTATGTGTGACTAGAATCCACAAAGGAAACAGGATATACTTGGTATTTTTGGATTTGATTTTTCCTCTCATGCTGAGAATGGAAACCAGGGCTTTGCACATGCTAGGCAAGTGTACTACCATCAAGCTACATCTCCCAACCTTATAATTTTTATATTAAGACAGGGTCTCACTGAGTTGCCCAGGCTGGCCTTGAATTTGTGATCTTCCTGCCTCAGCCTCCCAAGTAGCTGAGATTACAGGTGTGCACCACTGCACCTAAGCCACTGGATTTTTTTTAAGTGCATATGGAGTCTTCCCTACAAAGGGCCAAGAGGCTATAAATTCTCCAAGACTTCATTTGTTACGTGTGCAGCAATGTAAAGAATTGTTGTCTTAGAGCTTTTGTAAAGAACAGAAAGGCTGCTCTCAGAAGATTGGCTCTGCAGCTGTTTGCTATTTCAAGAAGGTAATTGCAGAACTTTCCAGATTCCTCAACACTCCTACTTTGTAACTCCATGTGGAATGCTCAGACTGGGGGCATCTCAACCCTTCTTCATAAAGCAGCAGTGTTGAACTTTTAAATGTGTGCTAAAATCTGGAAAATTTGGAATCCTGCTGACACCCAGCGATTGGGTTACCCAGCAACAATTAGGGTGTCAGCCACAGAGCCGAGTGAGATTCAGGACTGTGAGGAATCCTTGCTTTCTGAAAGCCACAGCCCTCCCAGGCTGTGCTCCTACCTCTGGGTTCTGTCTGGCCCTACTGTCCCCACTCCATGCTGCTTCTCTTCGTGGCAGGTGCGGTCCCTGGGGCCTGCTTGCTTCTGGTCACTTCTGTTGCTTTGGCAACTGGCAGATCTTTATGGCTGAGGAGGTGCCAGCACTGAGGATGAGCTTCAGTCCAACTCTCAAATAAGCCAGCCTGCAGGGGGGGCGGGAGGACAGATTTGGGAGACCCCATGTATGGAGGTTCATCTTCTCTTTTCTATCCTCACCTTTCCAGCAACTTCCATGTTGACCATGGGTCAGGTGAACAGATGGAATTCAAAGCAGGCACTAGTCCATAGAGGCCTCTTGAGAAGTGCTCATTGTCCCTTAGCAGGGCACATTCCCCCACCCCCAGCATGGATATCTAGCTCTTTCTTTCCAGCTTAGCTTTGACTGTTGTGCACACTTTGTCCTAACCTGTTAATTTTAATTTATTAAAAAGCAAAATACTGAGGAATTGCTGGTATGTGAGCTCTGGTCCCGAGCTTCCTGCCACTCCTAGACACATCTCAGTATGACCTGAGATTATTTCAGTGAGCCTTTGACTAATGTCACAGTAACAACCATTTCTTGAACCTAAAAAGTCCCATAAATGCTGGGAGGATGCTTTTCCTATAGTTTCATGTCAAGGCTGTGAATATGTCCCAGGGAACTTGGGGAATGTGGCTGTGTGTCCTGGTGCTGGGCCAGGGCTAATGCCACTGGACCTCTATTCCTTCCTCTCTCCTCTTCCTCCACCCAGGCTACCATTGCTCTCAGGTCAAGGCCATTCTACAGGGAGGGAGCATTATGTGCAAGCGGGATGTGCAAGTGTGTGACCTTGTCAAAGTCACTGTTTTTTCTGTCATTCTAGTTCCAGGGTCTCTTCCACGAGGACGACAGGCATCCGGAAAGTGCTAACCTGCCACTTTGGGTGCTTACCGTCTCTGACTTGTTTCCATCACTGGAAATCCCATAGACAATGTTAGTGATTTTGGTTCTTGGTAAAATCTAGAAGATGTTTGTGATGTTACCAAATGAAAGTTTTGTTTTTTAAGAACCTAAGAAGTTGTGAATGTTGTCAATCATTTAGCAGTTGCAATAAATGTAGAGGAAACCCAGTTTCCTGTGATCTCAATTGATGTGTTTTTAATCAGACCTATCAGAAGATGGTAATGCGGACATGCTACTGAAGGTATGCTGCTGCCCAGGACCTGCTCTCTGCTGCCCCAGGACTCTTCCCTCGTGTCTCTCAGGCTTGCCCCAGTGAGGGGTCCTTGCATCACCAGGGAAGCAGAGAGATGCCATAGAGCTAGTGGCCAAGCTCTGGGAAGGGGGATCCTGGTCTGTGTGGGGAATTAATTGCAGACAGCACAAGCCTTCTGTTGAGGGTGTCAAGGAGTGACAGCTTATGACTCATCAGCCTCACCTAATCCTGGCTTGGGGTTTCAGCTGCAAGAGGTACATTTGGGCCTTCCTTCTATTGAGGAGTGACTTATAGGGCATGATCAAAGCTACCCATTGTTCCCGGTGCCTCCTGATCAGGTGGTATGCATTTAGGTCCCTGCCAGCAGGTTAGAGACAGACAACAGGGCCATAGGGAGCTGGTGCAGGACCGCCCCCCCCATCATTGAGGACAAGCAAGACCCACAATACGATGAGTGTGGTGAATGAGCAGGCCCTTTCCAGGCACCTCTACCCTATCTTGCCTTCAACTCAGACCACCCCATTCAATAGAGAAGCAGAGGTAGACGGTCCAGGGAAGGAGGGGTAAGTTGTCCCCCCCCCCCCGTGCTTGTAGGGGGTTTAAGGGCTTGTGAGTGTCTGATGAGTCCCTACTGAGGCTGGAGCCACACTGTTGCCCAACTACCATTCTGCCAGCTGCACAACCCCATAGTATAGATGGGGAAACAGGCCCGGGAAGAAGAAGAGCTGGGTCCCAGGCTACACAGTTGGGGGCCCCTTGATCCTTCAAAACCGTCTTTTGAAGACAGAACCTGCCTCAGTCTCCCATCTGGGTGTGGGCTGGCACCTTGTCACAGCAGGGAGCAACTCCTTGAGAAGAACCACTTCCTACTCCTGAATGTCAAGTGTGGAAGAGCCCTTGTGCTTCCAGGTCAAGAAGGAGCTGCACCCCACCCTGCCCCTTGCCCCCTCTCTGCCTGTGGACCTTTGTCCAATCTTCAAGGCCCTTCTTCCATGACCCTCCAGAAAGGCCCAACTGCCCTTCTGGTTTCTCCAGTCCTATTCTCGGCCACTCTGAGCTGGAGCTGTTGACATCCCACTGCCACATGCAGGCTAAAGGCTTCTCTTCTGGGGCTTGAACCTTCAGATCCCCCCAGTGCTACATTCATGTTTGATGAAAAGACAGTGAACAATATATTCCAGTGTCTGAAGTCCCATCCTAATGGGTGGGTCCCAGTTTTGGACAGGCAAACTCAGTCCAAGTCCCAGATGAGGCACAATAAGTGAACTCTGATAAGTCACTCCCCGCCCGCACTGGATTTGATTTCCTTCATCTATGACATCAGCTGATAAAGGATGATGTATGTGGGCCTAGAAGGAGAAATCCACAGGGTACTGTCAAAAGACAACATTTCAACAAATGGAATTAAGTGATCTTACATTATTTGTGACTCTGGATTGACTAGTATCTCATTCAAAAATAGGAAGGGGCTGGGCATGGCGGTACACAGGCACACACCTGTAATCCCGGCAACCTGGAAGGCAGAAACAGGAGGATCACATGCTCAAAGCCAGCCTGAGTAATTTAGCAAGACTCTGTCTCAAAATAATAGAAAGGACCAGGGCTGTAGCTCAGTGGTAAAGCACCCCGGGTTCAATCTTCAGTACGTATGTACATATGGGGAAGTAAAGAGATGTAACTCTGGCACAGCATTTACCTAGCATGCTCAAGCCCTGGGCTCAATACCCAGCACTGGGGTGGGGGGAAGTCCTTAAGAGTAAGATTCTCTGCCCCAGAGCTCCCTAAATGTTATTTTGTTCCACCTCATGGCCAGTTTGATGCAGCCCAAGGTCACTGTTGATTACCAAATTCAAAGTCCTTCTGCCTCTAACCAGCTTTGTCAAATCAAAGAACACAGCTCACTAGTCTCAGGGAGGCATCTGGACAAGGTGGGATAGTAACACCATCAAAGCCACAGCCATGAAGTAAAATACCTTCAGCAAAAATTGAATCACTTCAGATAGGCGAGGTGGTGCACTCCTGTAATCCCAGTGACGTGGGAGACTGAGGCAGGAGGATTGCACTTTCAAGGCCAGCCTGAGCAACTTAATGAGACAGTTGTCTCAACAAAAAAAGGCTGTGATGTACCTCAGTGGTAGAGTGCCTGCCTAGCATGTGTGAAGCCCAAATACCACAAAAAAAGAAAAGAAAGCATATTGTTTTGATTGATATGGAGTTAATTCAGGTTATTTTTCCTTCCAAGGGTTAAACCAAAGGAATCTTGTTTATCACAACAGCTAAAACTGCCTGTGTGGGAATTTGGCTATTATCTCTCCTGATTTTTTGGAAGGTCAGATAAACACTTCCATTTATGGTGAAGTGGAACATTGGCATGAGGACTCCATTTTGATTTGGTTTGTTGGTACCTAGTTCGGTAATCAGTCATAATCAGTGTCCTCCTATAATTTCATTTATAGTATTGCAATTTAAAAATCACTTTTCAAAAAAAAGTCACTTTTCTATAGTGTTACATTGCTGTTTTAATATAATTTATTATGCTATATAGAAACAGAAGTACATTGGGAGACTGGGGCAGGAAGATCACTTGAGCTCAGGAGTTTGAGCTCAGCCTGGGCAATATAGTAAGACAGGTGAAGGAAGGAGGGATGAAAGTTAAGTCATTCAAATACACAAACACCCAATAACAAATTCTGGAAAATTCCACAATTACCTATTACAAAGCGGACTGGGTTGCAGGATGGAATTTTTAATTTATCTCATACATTTCTGCATGGTTTGAAATCTTTGCTGACGTGGTGACTTTAGTACAACAAAAAGTTGATTGAGTTCTATGCAAACCAGGATGAAAACCTCAGCCTTGGATTCATTTTAAAAATTAAAGATCACGGGGCTGGGGATGTGGCTCAAGCGGTAGCGCGCTTGTCTGGCATGCGTGCGGCCGGGTTCGATCCTCAGCACCACATACAAACAAAGATGTTGTGTCCGCCAAATACTAAAAAATAAATATTAAAAAAAATTCTCTCTCTCTCCCTCTCTCTCACTGTCTCTCACTCTCTCTTAAAAAAAAAAAATTAAAGATCACAAAACGTGGACTCCAGGCCAACCAACTGTGACCAATTTTCTGATGAGGGGTGGCTTTTCTCGACTCAAAACCTTCCCCATCCAGGACTGGGGTTGTGGCTCGGTGGTAGAGCCCTTACCTAGCATGCGTGAGGCTCTGGGTTCGATCCTCAGCACCACATAAAAATAAAATAAAGGTATTTTGTCCACCTACAACTAAAAAAAAACAACTTTCCCATCCAGTGAAAGCCAGCCCATTTCCCAAAGCAGAAACTGAGACCTAGCACCATCTCAGGAAGTCTCATCTGGTTTTTGCAGAGCTGGGATGGAACCCAGGGCCTCATGCATGCTGGACAAGGGCTGTGCCACTCAGCCACATTCCTGGCCCCCTCATCTGGTGTTTGTTTTTCTGGTACTGGGGATTGAACCCAGAGTCTCTCTGCCATTAAGCTACATCCCCACCTGCCCTTTATGTTTTAAGAGGGTCTCACTGTTAGAGAATGGCCCTGAACTTTCGATCCTCCTGCTTCAGCCTCTCAAATTGCTGAGATGACAGGTACCACTCACTGCACCTGTTTCCCTCATCTGGTTTTGAAGCTCCTCATACACACATACGCGCCATCGTGCAAGGCTCACTTCACCCCTTCATGTGTCATGTTAGAGTAAGGATGCTCCTCCTTCCCGGGGATCAGATGAGATGCAGACACACAAGGGATTCATAGCAAAACAATACAGGCAGACAGTGAACACAGTTGGCCTTCAATTTACAGTGAGGTTATGGGCTGGGAGTGGGTGCAGCTCAACTATACAGTGTTTGGCAAGCACACACGAAGACTTCGGTTCCATCCCCGGTTTTGCAAAAAAAGAAAATCCAGTTGCAAAACGTGGGATGGTTTAGGGGGAAAAATGTATTAAATATGGGCAAACCCTTTGTATAAGAAATGTTTGGCTGTGTTTGAGCACAAAGAAGATGGGTCTGCTCCAAACTGTCCACATTATGGGGAAATGGGTGGTGTCCAGGAGGGGACTTTTCCTGGTCCACCCTCCTCCCCAGCCGTGTGCCTCAGCGGAACCAGAATGCATGCCTATAAAGGAAAATCCATTGAAGAATGTTTAAAAAGGAAGTAAAAATGACGAAGCACGTGCTGACAGCGATTGTTGCTCTTTGTTTTCAGAGGCAGCTGTGGTCTTAGGAGAATAATTATCAGATCTGAGCCAAGACAGTCTCTTCCTGTGTCAAATGGATGAGTAAGCATTGCTTCCGCCCAGGGCCATTGTCCAAAGTCTGCTGAAATTCCCTCTGCCATTTCACTGGCAGTTTCTCCTCAGGTCTCTTCACTCACTCACTCATTCCTTCACCACACAGCTTATTCCTGGAAGACCTCTCTAGCCAACATCTAAAACCACAGTTAAATTATAAACTGCAGTCAGTACTGGAAGAAAACACCCAAAGGACAAAGTAAAGGCAACATTGAGGCTGGCGGGGTGGTGCACATCATTCCAGTTACTCAAGAAACTGAGGCAGGAGGATTGAAAATTGGAGTCCAGCCTGGGTAATTTAGCAAGATCCTGTCTCAAGGGGGGGAAAAAAAAGGTTGGGGGTGTAGCTCCATGTTAGAGCACTTGCTAGCATGTATGAGGCTGGCCCTGGGTTCCCTCCCTGGTTCTGAAAAGAGGGGAAAGGAAAGGAAAGGAAAGGAAGGGCAACACTAGGGACCAGACTGATATTTTCACTGGAAACTTGAAGGTGAATCAGAGCATGCCAAGTAGCAGAAATGGCATGTGTAAAGATCCTGAGGCAAGAATGATCTTGGCTGGCTGAGGAGCAGCTGCTTCCAGAGGCCAGGGTGGGAGGAATAATGTGGGAGAGGAGACAGGGCTACAAGGATGGGGAATTCCAGTAGTGTGGCCGCCAGGGGCTCCTGGGCATCAGGCGGAGTGTGCATCTTGCCCTTTGAGGCAATGGGGAGCCATGGGAAGCTTCAGAGCATACTAGAGGCTTATAGTTCTATGGACACTTCTTTTTTTGTGTGGTAAAACTTATCTAACATAAAAATGTCCATTTTGCAGGGTGCAATTCAGTGGCATTTAGAACACAATATTGTATAACCATCACCTTTTTATAGTTCAGAACATTTTCATCACCCCTAAAGGAAACCTCACATCCATTAGCAGTCACTCCCCATTCCTCCCACCATCATCCCCAGCCCCTGGCAGCCATCATCATCATCATCATCATCTCCTCCTCCTCCTCCTCCTCCTCCTCCTCCTCCTCCTCCCAGTGCTAGGATGGAACCGAGGGCCTCATACATGGTAGGTGAGCACTCCACCATTGAATGACACACCCAGCCTCCTGATTTGTACCTTTAACAGAGTAGCCAGGAAGGACCGGAACAGAAGCAGGCTCCCAGATGCTCCATCCATGGCCCCCCACTTCCCTTTTTAACACCAAGCACCTGTGATGATTGTCAGGGCAGCTGGGGGCCCTTTGCTGGAATGCCCACTGAGGGCCAGAATTTCCCGGAATTGCCATTCCCCAGGCAGCCCTGACCAATCGGTGACAGGGATGGAGTAAAGCCACCTTAGCCAAAAGACACAGAGAAACAGACCCCATGCACTAGGCAGCTGTTTGGCGTCTTCCCCACAATTACATAAACGTAATCATTGGGTCTTACGAGGGCCTGGGGCACATGTCCATCTCTGAACCAATCACACAGGCCAAAGGGTCATAATACATTGATTGGCAGAGTCTGGATGGGCGGGGCCAAAAGCGGAAGCCTGGTTTTCATCCCTGAGCTATACTGATCTGTTTTAGGTTGGCCACTTCAGGCACCTACCACTGCAAAAATCACCATCAATCAGCCCTGGAGATGACCCCGGGAACTTGCCACCCCTAAGTCTCGGTCCTTGCTCTGTGCAAACCTTAATTTCTTCATCTGTAAAATGGGTCATCAGGAGCCTCTGGTACTCGGTGAACAGGTGCAGGGGTTACAGAAAGCGTGATCAGATGAAGAGAGCAAGGAAAAGACTTTCTGAATGACACTGGGGCCCGCGTTGAGACATATTGCACCCAGCAGTAAGTACTCAGCAGGAAAGGGGCACAGGGTACCTGGCTCCAGGGAGCAGCCGGGGACACAGCGGAAGCCGAGCACGTGGCTTCGGTGCCAGCCCCAGAGGCCAGCCTCTGAGGCCCCATTCATCTTCACGGAAGAGCCATCATTCTCACTTGCCCTCCACCGGGCCCGGCCCCTCCTCTGCCCCAGTTTTTTGTTTACCCATTCAGGGCCACAATTTATTTTCGGATGAGAATGTCTCTACTCCTGACTGTCTGTGGCCACCAGCCAGAGCCCTGGGGCTGGCCACAAGGAGGGAAGGAAAGCTAGGAATAATTCACCCTAGGTTTGAGAAGTGAGGTCCTGGGGAAGGGTCTCAGGTTTGGGGTTGAAGATTTAGCACTTCTTCATTCACCCAAATGAGGATGCACTTGTTTGTTCTCTTTTTTAAACATTTTTTTTTTTTTTTAGTTATAGATAGACACAATAGCTTTGGTTTATTTATTTATTTTATGTGGTGCTGAGGATTGAACTCAGTGCCTCACACGTGCTGGGCAAGTACTCACCACTGAGTCCCAGCCCCAGTCCCTGCACTTATTTTTAAACTTAAACTTAGTTTTCAGTTTAAGTTTCAAAATCAGATTTATTTTATTATTGTTGATTAGATCATATAAAGTTAAGTTCATGGTCAGCCCCCTCCCGCATCTTCAACTCAGCAAATTTCTATTCATCCTTCAAAACCCAACACCCACTGGGCCCAGGGTGGTGCACGCCTATATTCCTAGCAGTTTAGGAGGCTGAGGCAGGAGGATTTTGAGTTCAAAGCCAGCCTCAGCAAAAGCAAGGTGCTAAGCAACTCAGTGAGACCCTGTCTCTAAATAAAATACAAAATAGGGCTGGGGAGGTGGCTCAGTGGTCGAGTGCCATGGAAGTCAATCCCTGGTATTCCCACCGCCCTCAGAAGAAAACAGCCAACACCCATGCAGTGCCTTCCACCCTTCACATATCCACACCATGCCATGCTGTTCCCTTCTCTGTGCCTAAGAGAGGAATCCCCTGGCACCGTGGTCATCTGTTCATGACTCTTTCTCCCACCCTGGGCTCTGTTCTAGCACCCATATCAGGGCCACAATGGACACCAGTAAATATGTTTTTTTTTTAATATACAAGAAATTTTAGAAAGTATAAAATAGTATGCAAATTACATTAAAATATAATTTGCATGGTATTCAAGCCACCCTTTTAAAGTCGACTTCAAGGACTAGAGATGCAGCTCACTGGTAAGGCACTTGCCTAATGTGTGAGGCCCTTGTTCCGTCCCCACTACCGGAGGGGAAAAAAACAAGGGTCAGTGCCCTGGATGAAAGCCAGGGCCTCGGCCTCTGCCACTGGGCTGCACCCCAGCCCTAGGGGGTTTTACCCCATGTAGTCACAGCCGGGTGAAGCCAGCCCTGCAGTCAGTTTTAGACATTTTCATCCCCCAAAAAGAGACCCTGCCCCCTTCAAGGTCACTCCCCACTCCCCTCCCCCAGCCCCTGGCAGCCACTGATCCACTTTCTCGTCCTGTGGATCTCCCTGATCTGAGCATTTCATAGCAATGGAATCACGTTACTTGGCCTTTGGTGTCTGACTTTCACCTGGCGTCAAGGTTTCCAGGATCACCCGCATTTTAGCCTGTGGTGCTTCATTTCTTTTGGCCAAATGATGGATAATCCCTTGCCCCTTCATCCACTGATGGGCGTCTCATTATCTCCACCTTTGGCTGTTGTGATAAAGTCGCTAAGAACTTAAGTGCACAAGTGTCGGCATAGACGTAGGCGCTCTCTCTCTCTCTCTCTCTCTCTCTCTCTCTCTCTCTCTCTCTCTCTCTCTCTTTCTCTCTCTCTCTCGTTATACCAAGGAGTGACAGTAAATGTTTAATGGTTATTTTGGACCCTCTAAACTGTAGCCCAAGTCACCTGGCTTGTGTAGACTAAACATCAAATCCTACAGCTTTGAACTCAGTCTCCACTCGCTCCTGTGGGAAGAGGACCAGCGCAGCCCAGAGATGACCAGATTCCCTTTAAGGACAAGAGGGTTCTATGAGGAGGGAGTGCTGTTTTCCTGAGAGCTGCTGTAATCACCCCTCTGGCCTGGATCTTGAACTTGCTGGCAATCCTCCTGCCTCAGCCTCCTAAGTCACTGAGATCACAGGCCACTGCACCCTGTCCAAAGTGAAATTGTTGCTTCTCAAATGCAATGTGGTCACCTCTCAGGCCTTTCAGGCCACACCCAGATGTGTGACCAGGGGGCTTTGGTGGTAGTGGATCTGGCGACTCCCTGCCCTGGGTTTATTTTGGTCCAGAGTGGCCGGCTTGGTCAGCACCTCTGGCCTGCCTCTGCCCAGGACTGTGAAACCAGAGTCCTCTGAGCCTCATGTCCTTGGCCTGCAGGTGTCCTGGGATACATCCAGGGCTG
This sequence comes from Spermophilus citellus, assembly GCF_964194105.1. Classification (NCBI taxonomy): domain Eukaryota; kingdom Metazoa; phylum Chordata; class Mammalia; order Rodentia; family Sciuridae; genus Spermophilus; species Spermophilus citellus. The sequence goes on along the minus strand of NC_138184.1, from coordinate 17,018,783 downwards.
GGAACCTGGCCTCTAACCAACTGTTAAAGGCCAAGGTAAGTGGCTGAGGCCTGGCAGCTGGAAGCCCTCATTTTTTATGTCAGGAATTCCCCTTCTGAAAATCAAAGACCTCCCTGGCTCCCATCTTCCTCCAGGCCTCTGGGTGCTTGTATAATCAGGGTTCACCAGAGAAACAGAACAGATAGGATATGTGGATATTATATTATATATGTTTAGTGAGATTTATTTTAAGCAATTGCCTTATGCAATTGTGGGTCTGATAAGTCAAAAATCCACAGGGCACTTTGGCAGGCTGATGATTTCTTTGTTGTACTCTTAAGAATTCCTTCTTCCCCAAGAAACTCTACTTTGGTCCCAAAAGGCTTCAGCTGATTAGATAAGGACCACCTGGGGTATCCAGGACAAATTCCTTTACTTCAGGTCACCTGAGAAGCCTTTTGTGATGTGTCCCACCCTAAGTGAGAGAACACGGTGGCATATTGACCAGCTACATCTGGGCAGAGAGCACTGGCATGTGCAAAGGCCCTGGAGCCAGATGAGGAGCATCAGGGCAGACATGAGGGGTACCTGTGGGACAGAGGGAAGATATCAGCGGGGATAAAAGATACAACACCAGCCACAGAATTCACCTTTGCACCAGAGTGATGGGGAGTGACAGTAGGTGTTAGGAGAGGAGAGGACAATGGTTAAGCTTACAAACTAATGGGGTGTTACATCCAGATGTAGGGCAGAGGGGTTCAGTCTGAGCAGGAGATGGCAGGGCCTGGACTAAGGGCTGAAGGAAGGTAGGAAGATTTGAAAGGCTCTAGAGTGGGCCAGCCTGGGACGTCTGTCAATTCCTACTTCACGCACTGAGCCCTCAGCCCAGGAGATGCAGGACTCTGGTCTCTCCCAGGCGCTGCCAGGCCCAATGTTCCCCCTGCCCTGTGTGACCACCCAGGAGTGCTGAGGGACTGCTGCCCCGCTCCCTGCTCCTGGTGGAGACCCCACTCCCTGGTCTGGGCAGACAATTTGGCAGGGACCCTCGGGCTCCGTCTTTCCATTTCTCAAATGTGCCAAGCTCCTCCCGACCCTAACGCCTTTGCTCTGTGGATCCCTCTGCCCGGAATGCCCTCCCTCCGTCCCTGCTCCTCCGACTCCCTGCTCAGTGTGGCCGGGCTTCCTCCATGCAGCTCTCTCCACCTTCCAGCCCCTGTTTTACCCACCGTGATCTGCAATGGGTTTCTTTCCTTCTGCGAGTGGTGAATAGGCGGCTGCCGTGTGTCCCCTCTGGGTCTCGCCTTGAAGCCATGAGTCTGGATGTGCGGATTCCTCCCCCGGCACCTGGAGTTTCCCTGCCTCTTACCTTCTTTGGCCTCCAAGTGGTCACCTGGACCATTGTCCCTGCAGCCTCCACCTCCATCCCCTCAGGACACCCCTCATAACAGCCTCCAGGGGTGTCTTTTAAACACCCGATTCTAGCCGCAGGCCCTCCCTGCTCTCACGTTCTGTGGCTCCATCTTCCCTTTGGACAGCCCCTCAGCCCTCTGCCCACTGGGCAGGGGGCTTCAGCATGGTCTTGTCTCATATTTTTCCAAATACAAGTTCTTCCCTTGCCTGGATTGGCCTCCCACCACCTTTCTCCTTGATGAATTCCTACTCATCCTTCAAAACCCCACCCAAACGGCCCCTTCCTTCAAAGTCCTTCCTATCCACCAGAGAGAGCTCTCACTCCCCTCTGGGGCTGTTTTGATCTAGTTTGGTCACCTTGGCTTCGGTTATTGGGGCTTCTGGCCTTTCCTGAGAAGGAGACCACGTTTTTATCATTTATTTAACAAAAATACCAGTGCCTGTCTTACCACTGCTGCTGGCGATTGTGCAGTCAGATGTTTCCACGCTGGCTGTCGGTTCTGACTGTCAACCATGTGGACACGATATCAGGCCAGCAGCCCTGGAGAGCGGGGCAGGCGCCTTTCCACCCCTTTCCAACTGTGCAGGACAGTTGTCTGTTTTCTCATATGACAGTTTTTGCATTTCAACCCATATTTGAGAATGTCTGTCGCCCCTTGAGACCCTCTGGGTACTGATTCAAGGACCCCTGCGGTGCCCAAATCTGCAGATGTTCCAGTCTCCTTTAGAAAATAGCTCAGTATTTGCATAGAAACTGTGCGCTCCTCCAGTGGAATTAAATCATCTCTAGATGAAATAACACCTGATACAATGTAAGCGCTGTGTGAATGTTGTTACCCTGTATTGTTTATGGAATAATGAGAAGGAAAAAAAATGTCTAGACATGTTCAAGTTGTTCTGAGGGGTTTTTGTTTTTGCTTTTTTTTTTTTTTTTTTTTTTGCTTTTTTTCCCTTGTTCGGTTTTTGTGGTGTTGGGGGTGGAATCCAGGGCCTCATGGCCTCCGGCATGCTAGGGGCAAGCACTTGACTTTGGAGCCACATCCCAGCCATTGAATATATTTTACCCACAGTAGTTGAATCTGTGGATTCAGAATCAACCAGCTGGGCGAAGTGGCCCACGCCTTTCATCCCAGCAGCTCAGGAGACTGAGGCAGGAGGATCCTGAGCTCAAAGCCCTGAGCAACTCAGTGAGACCCTGTCTCTAAATAAAATACAAAATAGGGCTGGGGGTGGGGCTCAGGGGTCCAGTGCCCCTGAATTCAACCCCCGGTACCATCCCCCAATAAAAAGAATCCACGGGTCTGGGGTCGACTTTCTGTCTTCCACAGCTGCTGCACTTCCCAAGCGCATCTCTGTCGTTTTGAGTTGGCTTTAGAGTCCTGCAGCGGCACCTCTGAAGGAGTTTCCCAATTCTCCTAGGACTTGTGATTCTGGGATTCGGCAACTCTCCCCTAGGGCATGCAAAAAAGCTTAAAGGCCGTCCTGGGTGGAGGACGAGATGTCCTGTTGGCTCCTCCTCCTCCCCTTGGGGACGTTCCTTTGACGTCACTGCTCTGTGGGGAGAGTGGTGATGGGAGGCCTGGGGCTCCCGCAGGAGCTTGCACCTGAAAGGAGGATCTTGCCCGAGTACCCGGGCACCCTGCTGAGGGCTTCCTAGATGCCCTCTGTATCTTACAGCAAGAGGTCCTTCCTTAAGGCGTCACAGCTGCCCCTTCCCCGAGGCCAGCGTCCACTCCCACACGCTCCAGGAAGATGTCTTAGGGCTGAAGACCCAGGGAGACCCTCTCTCATGGGATCCTGGTGGCGTGATGGTAAGACCTGTGTGCTTCCGGGAGCAGTAATTTAGCACCTAATGCATACCAGCCTCAAGCCAGCAGCAGACACAGAAATAGCAACTCGAGCAGGTTCAGGATTTGGGACTTGGTTCTTTAGCTGCAGGTGGGGTGGCTCTTTCTTGCTTCCGGACAGGCGGCCCTGCCCCTCTGGGACCACTTCCTTCTGTCCCCACTGCAGCCCGTGGGGAAGGGAGACTAGAGCATCTGGGAGGGTGGAAGCTGGCTCCAGGACTCAGCGTGGGACCCTCTGAGGAAAGGCAGAGCGGTGGCTTCTCCACCTGCTCCAGGGCCTGGGGCCGCCACAGATGGCCCGGGACCCTGGGAAACTGTCGCTTGGAAGCTCAGACTAGGTGGAGATCTGAGACCCAATCTGTGGGTGAACCCAGGGGAGCTGCTCCGCCCGGGTTTCACATTATCATTTTCTCCTAATTAGAAAACTATTGGGCAATTCCCTGATGGAGAACTGAAAAGGCAGAAAAGAAAACAAATGAAAACCACAGCCGCGGCCAGCAGCGCATGCGGAATCTCCCCTGCCCTCCGCCATTCCTTCGCCTATATGTCTTAAAAAATCGTTTTATTTTATTTTTGTTGTTAGCTTAGTAATGTGACTCTATGGGAGAAAAAAAGAGTCAACAAGATAAGCCGGAAAAGGGAGTGACCTGTCACCCTCCACACAAGAACTGCTAATCTTTTAGAAAAAAAAAAAAAAGAGTTCTTTTTCTTGGTATGCAACTATTTCCAAGTATGGTGGTGCATGCCTGTTATCCCAGCTATTTGGAAAGCTGAGGCAGGAGGATCTCTTGAGCCCAGGACTCTGGGGTCAGCACTTGCCTAGCACATTCAAGACACTGGGTTTGATCCTAAGCACTGCATAAAAAATAAATAAATAAAATAATGGTATTGTGTCCATCTTCAATTTTTAAAAAAATTTAAAATGACAAAAAACCTACCACAATTTAATATTTATACTTCTTTCCTCTGCTTACAAAAATATAATAAACTTTCCCTTTTCACTTAAATGAAGCATTTTGCACCTCCCCTTTGGTACAACCAAAGGATGTGCATAGATTCCCCACAAATACTACACCATGTCATATAAAGTGTCAGTATTGCTACTCTTGCACTTTGGACTGTTATTTAGTAAAATAAGGGTTACTTGAATATAAGCACTGCAATACTTTGAGTGTACCTAATAATTGAGATAGCAACAAAGTGATTACAGGGGGAATAGCATATACTGTATGGATACACTGGATAAAGGAAAGATTCATGTCCCATCCAGGATGGAGTAGGATGGCTTGAGATTTTATCACACTACTCAGAATGACTATTTGAAACATAAATTTTTTTCTTGGAATCTACTATTTAAAATTTTCAGACCACTGTTGACTGTGGAGAATGAAACCTTGGATAACTGGGGACTACTGTAATGTACTTACTGTGTCCAGGACAATTTTAAAATGTGACGTTGAGCCAGGAGTGGTGATGCACACCTGTAGTTCCAGCTGTTCAGAGGCTAAGTCAGGAGGCTCCCTTGAACCCAGCAGTTCAAGACCACCCTGGACAACAGAGTTGAGAGCCTGTCTTTATACACACACACACACACACACACACACACCCCACAAAACTTAATGTTTATACTTCTTTGCTTACAAAAATATGACATGCCTCACACATACACACAGAGCAGCTGCTAATATAGGAGGAAAGGCTGTTAGTCCCACCCAGCAGAGCTCTGTCTGGGACAGTTTAGGATAGGAGACAAAGTTCAGCCTCAGCCTGGAGCCCTGAAGCATGAACAGCTCTGATCCTGTCCTGTCAGAGGTGAGGACTGGGCTACTACAACCAGCCCTCCATATCTGTGGTTCCAAGTTCATGGATTCAACCAAACTCATATTGAAAATATTTGGGGCTGAGGCTGTAGCTCAGTGGAAAAGTGCTTTCCTCGCATGCATGAGGCACTGAGTTCGATCCTCAGCACCACATAAAAATAAATAAAGATGCTGTGTGTTCATCTACAACTAAAAAATATTTAAAATTTTTTTTTTTGGAAAAAATTGTGTTTGTACAGAACACATAGCCTTTTTTCTTTTCTTTATTCTCTAATCTATATAACAACGGTGTCCATAGCATTAAGATCATTTAGAGATGATCTAAAGTCTATGAGAGGATGTGCATAGATTCCCCACAAATACTACACCGTGTCATAGAAGATGTGAGCATCTGTGGACTTCAGTATCCATGGGAGGTCCTGGAATGCCCTCCAGATACCCATGGGCAGCCATGTGTCCAAATCAACCCTCACAGGGTGTATTATTCTCTAGTTTAACACAAGAAGAAACCGAGGCACAGAAAGGGAACAGTGACTACTACACAGTCCAGACTCAACCCACGACATGGACGAAGGTGTTGGGTTATTAGGACAAACTAATTCTTGTTAAGACTTTTATTTTTCCTTTTGCTATTTTGTCTCATTATTTTTTTATTTGTCAAACAAGGTCGTGCTCTGGTGCACTGGTTGGCCCCATACTCCTGGGCTCTAGCGATCCTCTTGCCTCTGCCTCCTGAGTGGCTGGGATTACCTGCATGCACCACTGTGCCTGGCCTCAACATGCAGTTTAATCCCTCAGTTTAGCAAGTCATGTTTCCCTTTTATTAACCTGGTTTATTTTGAAATACAGATTCACATGAAGTTGTAAGAAATGATAGAGATCCCAGGTATCCTTCACCCTGCCTTCCCCAATGGGAACATCTTGCATGGTTATAGTATATCATCACCACCAGCAAATTAGCATCAACATAGTCTACAGCCTTTGTTCAGATTTCTCAAGTTATACACACACTCATGTGCATGCTATAGGATTTTAAAGAATTTTGGATGTGGATTGTCCCCCAAAGATTCATGTGTTAGAGACTTGGTCTTTCATGTGGTGGTGGGACCTTTAAGAGGTGGAGCCTAATGAAAGATAAGTATTTAAGTCATTGAGGGCTCTGCCCTTGGAAGGAATTAAGGTAGTTCTCATGAGACCCCAAGTTCTCTTGAAAGTTGTTATAAGAACAAACTCAACTCCTAAATGACTCTCTAGCATTCTTGTTTGGTGATGTGATTTCTCTTTCTTTCTCCCTCCCTCTTGTATACTTCCACCATCTGCTGAAGTCCTCACTGGAGTTAAGCTGATGTCAGAAACTTTCCATTGCATCTCTAGAGCTGGAAGTCAAACAAATTTCTTTTGTTTATAATGTTAGACCAATTCAGGTATTTCATTATAGTAATCAAAAATGGACTAATGAAAATCACAACAATAGAAGTTGTTTTCCAGGCATTGGGCAGGTCTTCTGGGACCGAATCCCACAAAGCTTTGAGAATTAAGGCTCAGGGTAAGAGAAGACTTTCTCCCCAGGATTGGATTTCTGTATATGGTGTGAGGTAAGGATCAAGTTGGTTTTATCCCATGTGGATATCCAGTTGTTCCAGAAATGAAAAAGCCCATCTTGGCTGGGCCTCACCCAGGTAACCAGAGACAGATCAGGGATTCCAACTCGTGTCCATCTAACCCAATCAGGAACATTCTCCAGGTCTCCAGTGAGCTGTCCTTAGGGTCAGCTAAACAAGCTTTGCCCTGTCAGCAAACTGGAGTACTTTTTAAGGTCACAAGCATTTACCAAAGGAAGCAGGGTGGAGAGATTCGGGCCGGCTCCCCTGAGCTTCCTTCCTACAGGGACAGTGAAGTGTCCCCTTCTGCCTGCTGCCCACCCTGACCTCACCTTGTTGTATTTTTTCCTTTTCCTGCCCTCTTCCCAGAAGCCATGGGTACACTGCCCATGCAGAACATCTCCACTGAGGGGAAGTTCAAGCTCGTGCTCAAGGCCAGCACCTTGACAACCGCCAGTCATTCCAAGCAGAACTGCCCCAACATGAGGTCCATGCTGCAATCCCTGCCTGCCACCAAGGGTCAGGATCATCGCAGGGTGTGGCCGGGCCCCCAGCCACCCTCAAACTCGCCCAGTTAACTCAAATCTCCCAAATGAGGGAGAGGCTCTGTGATGCAGGAAATTCAGGAATCTCCCTAGACTCCTCCCTAAGCCTCCAGAACATTTTCTCACTTGACCAACTTCTCGGGCCCCAACCACCACGCAGGCAGGCCATCTTCCCCTGGAGGCTGTCCCAGGTCGTTCTTGGCCTCCCCGATACCACTCTCCCACAGTGCTTTCTCCCTATGGCAGCCCCAGGGAGCATTCCAGAATTTAAAATTCCAGCTAAGTTCAAAATGGGCCTGTGGCTCCCATCATCCTCTAAGATAATCTGACCCTATCTTCTTGCAGCCCTGAGACCCTCTCATTCCCCCATTGCATACCTACCACCTCTTCATTTTTTTCAAATACACACAGTTCCTTCCCACCTCAGGGCCTTGGTACATGCTGTACCCTCTACCTAGGATGTGCTTCCGCCAGATCTCTATGTGCCTGCTCTTTGGGATCTCAGCTCAAGTATCCCCTCCCAGTGTCTCCACCCACCCAGAGACAGGAGCCTCCCAGCCATGTTATTCAGGCCAACCCAGTTTCCTGTTTGATTTCCTTCTGCGTTCAAATTGCCCTCCAGCTTCTGCTTGGTCCTCTGGATTGCGGGCTCCATATCTGTGGATTCAGTCAACGGTGGTTCAAAAACTTGGGGAAAAAAAAATTGTGTCTATACTGAACGTGTACTAACTTTTTTTCCTTTTCACTATTTCCTAAACAATTGAAGAGAAGAAGGCAGTCTGGGCCTCAGGACCCTCATCATTCCCATTAAAGGAGCACCCACCAGACCCTGAGCCTCACAGTGGCCTTAGATGGGGAAACTGAGGCAGGGAGAAGGGAGCTGAGGCCGGGGTCTCCGGAGCCATGCCCTGGTCTCAGGTGGACCTCCCTGGAATGGACTGAGGAGGTGCTGAGGAGGTGAGGCTCCAGGAGGTGGTTCTGCCACAGAGCGAGGAGGGGTCCCTCTGGGGCCAGGCAGGCCAGACTGGCTCTGCACCCTACAGGACAACAGCAAGGGGCCCCTCGCTCCTCTTCTGAAAGCTTCCAAGCGCCAGGCACCGCTGGCCCGTTTTCTCATTCTTTCCTCCCTTCAAGCATCAACACACAGAACCAATCAATGTGCTTTCAGGGTCATGCCTTCTCCCTCCCTGTTCCCTGCCCCCTCTTTGGTCAGAGGGCCTCTTAGGATCTGCTCTGGAGACCTTCACCGTGACCTTATTTTCTGGTCCCACCAGATGCCCGCGGCTTGTCTGGCCTGGGTCCTGCTCAGACCTGGGATTGGCTGTTTCTCCAGAATCCCTGGGCCCTTTTGTGGGACACGGCACCTAGAGGCCATCGCTGGAGTTAGGGTGCTCTCCAGGTCCTTTGTCGTTCTGGAGATGGAGCCTGGAACCCAGGGCCTCATGCACAGTAGGCAAGTCTCCCCCCCGGAGCCTCCCTCCAGCCCCAGGCCTCCTCCCTGGACAAAGAGAGGACGTGCCTTTCCTTTCTGAGAGATGATACGTTATATGTTAGACCAATATTGCCAATTTCCTTATTTAGGATCACAGGATTTTATTTAACTGCATTGCCTTTATACTTGGAATTCTTTCCTCTAACACTAAAATCTGGGTTCCTATTGACATTAACATTATTTTCTTTATGCAAAAATACATAGAATAATTTCAGACTAGTAATGCCAGCAATTATAGCTAACACTCTGATTGTCAAAAACAGCTTAAGATTTGCAATTCTTATGCACAACCAGATGAATGAGAAGTTATACTCCATTTATGTATGATGTGTCCAAATGCATTCTATTGTCGTTTAAAGCTAGAACAGTTTTTTGAAAATTAAAAAAAAAAATTTAAAAAAATCTGCAATTCTTTTTTGCCTTGGGGTACATCCTACCAGGGAATATGTGTATAGTGTGCACAACATACTGTGCTTCAGCCAGGAGCAGTGGCACACACCTGTTATTCCAGCTACTGGGGAGGCTGAGGCAGGAGGATCACAAGTTCAAGGTCAGTCTGGGTACTGAGTGAGACCCTGTCTCAAAACATAAAAAGGGCTGGGGATGTAGCCCAGTGGGAGAGCATCCTTGGGTTCAGTCTCAGCACTGAAAAAAAACCTGTTGTGTTTAAAGTCATTCAAAATAATTCCTATTTGTGTGGTTGAGCTGTCAACTCAAATGCCAGCTCATTTTCATTTCAAGTTTCTCTGGTTCTCTCTTTCTTTCCTTCTCCTCCTTTAATTTGGTTTTGGTTTCAGAGTCATGTTGACAAAATAAGATAAACTCAAAGTCATCCAGCCTCCATAAGCCTGTTCCTTTTATCCTGTTTCTTTTTTTTTTCCTCTTAAATTTTGCAGTTCATTCTTCCATTTTAAATATAAGCAAGTAAGGACTGGGTGCAGCTCGGTGGTAGAGCACTTGCCAAGCATGCATAGAGCGCTGGGTTCCCATCACTGCCCTGCTGGAAAAAAATAAAGTGAGAAAGACACAAGCAGAAAAAAAATACATTCATATTCTCCCTTAGATGAGGGACAGCCTATACCATGCGCTTTTCTCTAACCTGAAGTTCACTCTGATGCTAACGCACTCATTGGTTTGGGTTCTGGGGATTGCACCCAGGTGCGTTCTACCACTGAGCTCCATCCCCATCCCTTTTTATTGTTTAAAGTTTCCCAGGCTGGCCTCAAATGTGTGATCCTCCTGCCTCAGCCTCCTGAGTAGCAGAGATTACCCGTGTGGGCCACCACGCCCGGTGTGATGCTAAGGACTCTAAACAGACTGGCATTTATCAACATGGTATTATTCTGTTTGGGCCAAGGGGAAAAAAAAGAAAGAAAGAAACCCAGAAGGTAGTAGACCATTTTGCTAGGACCAGTTATTTCAGGGCATTGGTTTTATTTTTTAAATTTCATCCACTTGCTAGATATTTATGGAGATATGTATGGTACACTCAGGGTGTACTCACTGTCACCCGGGGCAGAACAGTATCTGAATTTAGTTTTCTGTGCCAATGTTTTTAAATTTACCAGTGAATACCAGGAGCAAATAAATAAGCAATAAAAAGTCACTGAGGGAATGAAATGCTTCTGCACGGGATCTGTTGAGGTCATTTACATCATGCACGCCTGTGTTTCCTGAAACTGTTTTCATACTGAACACACATGACTCTGGCAACCAGGAAGGGCGATGGCTGGGGCTGGGGCTCAGGGGTAGAGATCTTGCCTGGAACATGAGAGGCTCCAGGGCTGGGTTCCATCCTTGGCACCATGACGTCAGAGAAGAAAACTTGCAAAGCTGCGTCCATTAGAGAATGCATGCCCTGCACGTATGTCCGTGCCCCTCCCTGTGCCCCATCAGTGCCATCTGCCTTCACACCTCCATTCTGGTTCCTCCAGCCCCAGCTCCCCTCAGCCTCTCCCTAGGCCTGGGACCCCCAGAGCCCAGCTCAAGGGGCCTAGTGCAG